>NC_090663.1:56135931-57481712 GCF_013368605.1 Nyctibius grandis
AAGGGTCTTAAAAGGAGAGAGAGAGACATGTATGTGCTTTCCTGTATCTAGAGTGGAGCATAGGTATCCATGCGCTCAGTCTTACAGACAACCCCATATTCTGGCTTTCTTTTCTGACTAAATCAGTCTGTCTGGATTCATCAGCTGCTTGGCTTTCCGAGACACATGGGAAGGTTGCAAGTAGTTGGATTACATCCTCACGCTCTCAGGTGCCACCTCCACCACCCCACTGTAACCCCTGACTCTGTGCTTTCTCCTCAAGGATTTTGGAGCTGCAGCAGAACGGCGACATGGACATACTGAAGCATAAGTGGTGGCCAAAGAATGGTCAATGTGATCTTTACTCATCTGTGGATACCAAACAGAAAGGAGGTGCCCTGGACATAAAAAGTTTTGCAGGTGTTTTCTGCATCCTCGCTGCTGGGATTCTCCTATCCTGTTTCATTGCAATGTTGGAAACGTGGTGGAATAAAAGGAAAGGCTCCCGAGTTCCATCAAAAGAGGTATTAGACCCTCCATTTCTCCTGGGGAATTTTCATGCCTAAAGATTGCTGCCTTTAATTTATAGCATTAGAGAGGGTGGGGAAACAAATTCAGAGAAATGTACTTAGCTTCCTGATTTTTTAAGGTAAATGTTGTTCCTCAAAATCGCTTTAACTATTCTTTCTAGAAAAGCTTGAATGAAAAAAAAAATATATTGATGATGTATAAATATGCAACTATTCTGAGTAAAACACAAACTGTTACTTGTAGAATAGTACATTATTAATACATCAATATATAGTTTATTATTCCCATTGGTGAGAGCTAATTCTCACCAGTAAGTTCAAAGGTTTCTTGACGTCTCCTTACAAAATATATCCCCTAAGCTCAGTGGCTGAGTCTTTCAAAATAGATTCACAAAGGTTAGCCCTTTAATCAGCAGTTAGCTTCTTAAATAAGCTTGTCCTTATTTTCAGAAATGTTAACCTCTTGCGACTTCCATGAACTTCAGTTCTTGTTATTTAATCTGAAGTCCAGGGAAGCAAGAGTACGTTAGATTTTTCAGATGCAGGCCAGACTTATGTCTGAATTCTACTGCAGACTTGTCTCAGAAAATCTTGGATAGAGACCACGGGGAGATATGTTATTTTATGCCGGAGATGAGTTTGCTTCTACACCTGCATGTGTATTGTTTTCCTTCCCGTGGCAATCTACCTGTCCCTTTACCAGCCATCTGAGTCTTATGCGGTCTTACAACAAATTTCTTACCTTCACAATTAAGTCTTTACCTCTACAAGATACTAGAAAAAACATTAGGGAAAAAAAAAGATATTATAAAGTACTTGGCAGCGATGCCCAAAGCTGAACCTAAATATGATCTTTAATGTAGCACTATCAATTATAGCTTTTCTATCTGTGTAGCTTAGACACATCTGTGTAGCTTGTGAGGTATTGCTGTTCATTTGTGTGCGGTGGTCTCACTTTCTCTGCAGTTTCTCCATTGTGTTTATTCCTGCTAATCTAATGCTGTGTAATCAGGCAGGATTAATTACACTACCTAATTAGACAGCATTGGCACAGATGTTAGAATACATTTAAAATTTTCTTACCTGTTTTAATTCCCAAGCTTTTTTTTGTTCAAGATCTGGACCAGACCACTATTTAAAAAAAAAAAAAAAAAAAAAAATCTCTAGACTTTAAATTGGGTTTCTCAGGAATGGAAACCATATAGTTTTAAATGGTAAATTATTAAAAATTATAAAATTTACTAGATTACTGTTTACCCAAACTTTCAGAACTTGATACTTTGTATTTATTTGGTGCAAAACATAAAAATAAATAACAAAGGAAAAGGCAAAAACAACCTGGATATTTTATATAACAATAAAATTTCCTATTTCAATTTTCAAACACAGAGAAATTCAAGTGTATACTTTCCACACATGGTATAATTTGGCCTCCTTGATCTTTGTTACGTGGACATCAGCTTAACATTTAAAATTACATCTCAACACTAAATTGAAAAGCTTGGCTCGAAACTGAGTTTAACGTGGACGTATGTGCTGAATGTCCCCACTATCCTAGATGTGGGGGTCATTCAGCAAAGAAATACATCTTAACTAACTTTCTTAAAATTCATTTTAGCTTCCATGAAATCCATTGGCTCTTCCAGGCCACTAGTCCAGAGTCGGGGGTCAGATTGGGCCAGTTTGTGGTCAGCAAACCAACCCTTTTTCCTGGTGGCTGCCATCTTGTGCTCCAGAATGCAAGCATTTATACTGAAAAAAAAAAAATTGTCTTATGGTTGTGAAGATAACATTTTGGTCGTGTACCAGAAGTAATCCATTCAGTGATGTCTGCCTGAGTCTGCAGACAGCCTTAAACGGTAGCTCTGAGAGAAGTATGAACCGCCCCAGTAATCTCAATGGGATGTTGACTCTGAAGCCTGATGATAATTTAAATGTGAAAACTGCTGAATATTTCACTACTGATCACACAAGAGAGAAGAGGAAAGATCATATTGTGGAGATATGCACAATCTTACTGTGAGTGGGTCTCATTTTGGTGTATCGATTGGGTGGAGATCGGGTTGTGGGCTAAGCATGGGAAAATACCACTGCTTATATATTTCCACTGGTCTGACCCTAGCCCCAAATGCATCTCTGTAAGAGAAGAGGAATATTTTGAGTAACTTATAGAGGCTCAGAAGTTATGAAATTCTAATTGTTTCCCGATTGGCATTTTAAATTACAGTGTTTGTATGTTTTTCAAAATCTAAAAAGAAAAAAAAAACAAACAACAAAAAAAAACTCAGAAAAACCCAAAATATTTAGGACTGTCCCTCAGAGACATAGTCATGACTTGCACATGCTAACGAAGCCTCTGTGTATTTCTGTAACTTCCAATGCGGCCCAGTTCTCCTGCATCCATATGCAGCTCCAAAGTTTTAGGAGAGAGCGTTTGGTGAATGCGTTTGGTTTTGGTGTCACCTGTGTGGTTGTGATGTGCATCCATGTCTATGTCCACATGTGAATAAACTATAGACAGAAAGCTAAGTCCAAGAAACGAGCAATGCATTTTTTCCCTCCCGTGATGAGCTCCGACCAGAGCCTCTATAGTCAGTGACCAACCAGTCCCTGGGAGATCCCTGATGCCCTGTTCCCTGCCCCTTTTCCCCTAGTTTGTCTCCCTGTCCTTGGCCTCAGATGATAAAATCCCAGAGGGAAGCTGGTCTGTCAGTTTCCTTCCAGTCGGGCTCTGTGTTCAGCATGGTACCAGTGCAAATATTTGGTGATCCATTTTGCTAAGCAGATGAACTCCTGCAGTTTGTTCTAGGTATGGACTTTTTCAGAGTGCTTGACTTCATTCCTAGACAAAGGAGGGATCTCAAGCCCATTTGGTACACTAGGAGTTTTGCCATTGATTCAGGGAGCTCTGGATCAAGCCAGTCATTGAATTGCAGTAATCAAGGCTGGAAGTCATCAGTGCACATCTATCGGCTGCCTAATTATCCTCTGTGCGGTCCTAGAGTGTGAGATATTTCTAGTGGCCTGGAAGAGCCAGTAGATTTCACAGAGATTAAGGTAAATTTTAAGGTTAGTTGAAACTGGTTTTTGTTCTGAGTGAGTTGTACTACCTAGACTAAGGGAATACCCCTGTAACATGTATACTTAATGCCGCTTTGAATTAAGCTTTGCAGTTCAGTAAAAATATGTATGCACGATACAGGTGATTTACTGTGTCACCCAGGACTTTCTCCTCTTTTTTTAACTTCTGTGCTTTTAAATTCTCAATTATAACAAACCAACTTGTTTGAGTTCTCTGGGAGGAGAGATTTAAGAAGGAAAAGGGACAGAGGTAAGAGGAGGGATGGTATATTATAATAAATACCCCAGGCCACCTTCTCTTCTCACTCACGAGAGTGTAATTCCATCAGAATCAATGCAATTGCTTCTTTGTAAGTAAGGGGATAATTAATCCCTCTGTTGGCATCGTAATTTAAAATTGCCTGGTGTACTCCTTTCTGTGTGATGTCAATGAGTCACCAGTGCTTGTTTTTTTGTTTGGAAGTTCAGCTTTTCTACACCACAATTTATATTATAAAGGCAAAAACAACCTGAGATGTTTTTAGCCCTTTCCTAAGCCCTGAGAGGATGACAAAGACGGCAACCTGATCCCTCAGAACCTCCCATGTAGACACCCAAATTTAGTCCTCATTGCGGAGTTGAAGAACTGGCATCATCCCAAGCATTTGAGATTATGCTTTGCTTTCATGGCACAAAGTTTACTGTTATTCGCCTGTTGCTAGTCCAACCCACCTAGCTCCAGGCCTGGCGTTTCCTCACGGAAACCTGCTGGTAGCGCTTGGAGCTTTGTTGTTCGGATTCAGGATTTGAAAGTAGCTGTGGTGTAAGGGTCTGCCTCAATTTGGCTTGGTCCACCCAGCTTCAGGCGGTGGGGGTGTTTGCTGATGACATTCAGAGAGGCCCTCAGGCAACAGGCAGCTGTAGTTAATTGTGCATTGTGCTTCCCGAGCAGTTCTGATCGCACTGTGAAGCTGCAGCCCAGCACAAATGGCGATGGTGAGCGGTGCCTCTCGTTTTTCTCATTCCCCAGGACGACAAGGAGATCGACCTGGAGCACCTCCACAGGCGCGTGAACAGCCTCTGCACAGATGACGACAGTCCCCATAAACAGTTCTCCACCTCGTCGATTGACTTGACCCCGCTGGACATTGACACTTTACCCACACGTCAGGCACTGGAGCAAATCAGTGACTTCAGAAACACTCACATCACCACAACCACCTTCATACCAGAACAGATCCAGACTCTGAGCCGCACGCTGTCTGCTAAAGCCGCTTCGGGTTTCTCCTTCAGCAGTGTGCCCGAGCACCGAACTGGCCCTTTCAGGCACAGGGCACCCAACGGAGGCTTTTTCAGAAGCCCCATCAAAACAATGTCATCTATCCCTTACCAACCAACTCCTACTCTGGGGCTGAATATTGGTAGTGACCCAGACCGAGGCACCTCCATCTGAGCAAAAGACCAAGTTTCTTCACTGTTTCTTTTTTAGGACTCCCTTTGCAAGGAGCAGCTGTAATATTGTGGGACTAACATGGATGTAACCTTTTTTTCTTTTCCTTATTTTTTGTTTTTTGAGGGTTTTTTTTAGTTTGTTTGGGGGTTATTTTCTGTTTGGTTTTTTTTTTCCTTTCTTTTATTTTATTTAAGAATCAGGATTATTAGTAACAACTCTTCCTCCTCTTCTCTGCTTTCTCAGTCTGGTCTCCTCTATCTCCGCTTATTCTCTTTATTACTTGAATCACTTATTCTTTGGTTTATCACCACGTTAGGTTTTGGTTACTTCAGGCTTTTCGTATACTTTAAATATAGGAAACGTACAGCAACTCATGCATAGAAAAACCCTGAGGATTACTTTACAGAAGGGCATTCGCTCCTCCTCCCCCACTGCCTTTTTTTACTATAATTGCAATAACTTAAGTCCTTTTCATGTATTCTGCTGCATCCAGTCAGCGCTCCACTGCTGTGTGTCCTTTTAACTGTGGACCAAAGGCAAACCCTGCAGTTTAAAAAATGGAAAAATTAAAAAAAAAAGGCAAAAAGAAAAAAAAAAAGAAAAAAAATAAATCAAAACAAATGAAGTTAAAAGACCATTCAGGCCCCATAATACGAGAATGCAATTTTGTAGGATTACAAAAAGCCATTACTATGCCAGTAAAGACTACAGTTAAATCTACTTTTGCACTGCAACAGTGCATATGACCTTTATGTGATTGTACAGTGTTAAAAGTTTTTCTTATGTACAGTAAACTGTATCATATGGCAGAAGCCTCTGTTGTGTTAAATTAGTATCTCATACATATATATATATACATATATACACGCAGGTATGTGTATATATATATACATATACATGTATATATAGTTATAAAATGGCAGCCGTTGCTATTGCAATTCATTTAATAAAGCTTTAGTAAAAATATATTGTATACAGGAAAGATGTACAGTGCAGGGGGTCTTTTCATATAGAAAAGACAGGTTGCTTTAACGTTATTCTGACTTGCATCATTTGCCAACAGAGCATATTTTATACCTTTTTATTAGAACATCCAGGGCAATTTAACATTTGTACCTAGATGTAACTCCTTTGGTTAGGTTTGCATTGGCTATTGAGCATTCTATAAGGCTAACCTTGATAATTTTACTTTTAATTAATTAGACGAATGGAACTCTCTCTTAGGTATACCATGTTCACGAACAACTAGTATAACTCCTAGAGAAGTTTAAACATAGATCAAAGGTTAATAAATTATTTCCCAAATCAGTACAGTTGATCAATACAATAATGGTATTAGTGGAGAAAAAAAAAGCCCTCAAGAAATACAGATGTGGCCTTAATTATGATCACGTATGGTTCTAAGGAGAAAAAAATATGGACAGGCGCTCATTTTAACCCTTTATGCGTTAAGTTAGATTTAGAGGAGCTATGTATTTTTTACATTAGTGCCAACTGCATAGAACAAGAGAAAGAACAGCAGTGAGAGCAAAACCAGTGCCCACTTCGGCACCAGCTTTTTAAAGTAACACTGTTACCTGTTAGAAATGTAGGAAGAGCTTTCAATTTGTAATCCTTAAAACTAAAATGCAGTTAAGTAGAAAGCAAGCAGTTTATCCTGTGAGTTGTTTGGTTTGGTTTTGTTTTTAATGCAACCATATACTTATTTTAACCTAACTCATTCTTTGGCTAGGATTAATAGGAATCAGCCTATGTGATTTGCTTTAGGATAAATTAAAAGGTATATTCTTTGGATCTATTCTATTTTGATGCTAATTCTGTTCTGGGGGAGCATCTTGTACTGTCACTGTTTTTTGTACTAAATCTTCAAATATTGTCTACTGTGTAAGGCAGAACAAATTCTTATCATGCAAAAGGCCATTTTGTTTCCAGGGTAGCAAGTGTCTAAAAGCATGCACAACTTGCTTCCCACTTGTAACATTCATGAACTCATCCACACTTCTGAGTAAAATAAAAATAAAAAAAAAAAAGACAATTTCTTTCCAACAAGCTACATAGGGACATACCAGATGTTGCAGTGATTTTAGCTATTAAAAAACCTGTTAACCATGTACGATATTTAAAATAGGCCTATTTTGATGTGTTGCCTATTATACAGATACACAAAACACTTTTTGGAGGCCTCAGTTACAAGTGGCAGAGCTTTCTGTGTATAATTTGTCTAAATAATTTGTCTAATAAAATTGTTTTCTAAACTCACGTTTCCTCCTGTTTAATTGCTGAGTGCTGTGGGATTTTCGGTCTGTGGCAAGGTGTCCACGCGTAAATTGTTTTGCCACACCATTACTGAAGGGGATTTAGCCCATGGAGATGGGATAAGCTCGCCAGGCTGCTGTGAGTCAGCTCAGTGTAGAGCATCCATGGAAATCACCAAGATTTACCATGTTTATCAATGTCAGGCTTAGATTTCAGAAAACATATACGGACAGCATTTTGGAGAATTATTTGAGAGTTCATTGGCAGTGACATGTATAGGACAGGATTTGTAGAAATACCACATCCCACCTCCATCCTTTTTAGTGTAATCTAGGAATTTTCTTGGAACATGGTCATTATTTTTAAACAATCACATTCTGCTGTGTTTATTTGCACAGAAGTTAGTTTGCTCTGATACAGGACATACGCTGCCTTTAGATTTGACAAAAGTTTTAGCGTGAGAGAATTTAGCCCATATTTCATTATGGTCTTCTCAATCCTTAAGTTTCAGTAATGTGTTAAACTTAATGGCCTTGTCATTAATAAGTCATGCAGAATGTACTGCAATAACATCAGCCATGATGGTTTAACTTGCAGCATCCAAAGTTTGTCTGCTGGCTTTTTACATTCAGTATATTTCGTTTACTTAGTAATATTTTTGACCTCTTGCAATTTTCTATTAAGCTTAGCAGGCATTTATGGGATTTCACTTTATAATTTCAAAAATGCAGTGGAAAGAGTCCTCAACTCATTGCTACATTTAAAACAAATCTGAATCCAGATAACACAAAAATCTAAAGGAAGTTAGATTATTGAAAGTGACTTGAGGTTAAAATTTAAAGGTGCCTGCACAATGCCTGGCTGCAGGCTCATACGTCAGTGGGCACTAAATCATGATGCCAGAAGCTTTTATAATCAGGCTACTTTTATTATTTCATAAAAATCAGCCAAGAGGCAAGCTCTACTTATTTCCTCTGAGGCAGAGCTATGGCAAACTGAGACACTGACCCTACCCTTATGCACATTACAGTGTGTCTAGCAGGGGTTCCCTTAGCCACAAAGATGCTTGCATGATCAAGGGCCCAGTTTTAGGCTATTCCCGATCTGTAAAGTAATCATGACCTCTTGGAAAGTGCTGTCCTGCTGGCATCATAAGTCATTCACTTTAACATAGGCATTGTCCCTGTCATGCTCACAGACACACATCTCTAGAGCTGGGTAGTTTTACAGATACTACCTATGTACTCTCTATAATAGGCTACATTAAGGCAAACCCTATGTGACACTTCTCCCTTTCTTTAAATAAAATTCCAGTGAAGTAATAGTGTGAAAGACTGCCAAGTGCTTCTGCTGCAGTAGCTCTGCTGGAAATACAAGCCAGCTGTATATAAGGATGAGTTGTTTGCGTGGTGATTCCAGTCACACAACCATTTTGACATACCAGCTGCAAACAAAAAGTGAGCAGTGGAAGAAAACATATTTATCTGATTTCAAAGAACCAGTCAGTGAGATGTTTCTGTTGACCAAAGGTGAAATACCTGGAGATAAACAATAGTCCTGCTGTGCCAATCAAGTGAATGATTATAGCTGTCACTGGCTCAGCTGCAGCACAACCAGAGCCAAAGCTGCCTGGGTTTCCCTCTTGCTTTCACACAGCAAAGTGCTAGTATCGTTTCCCTAAATAGATCAAATTTTTTAGAAGTATCTTTTTGTCTTTCTTCCCAAGTCATGTAGGATGCTACAAAGAGATGAGAACGCAAAGCTGCCATTCTGTGCTTGAGCACTCGCTGTAGCTGGGTCCGTATGGCACACTGGAGGTTAACACTCCAGATAAATTTAATTTCTCAAATCTGCACAAAGGTGATGACATGAAAAGTAAACCAGCTTCTTGCATGCACCCTCATGGGTGTAACTAACGAAAAAAGTCTCCAAAACAACAAAGGTGTCATGCCAACAGAGCCCTGCTTTACCCATTTTTCTCTCAGTCCTGATACCCGTGTTGCCTCTTCACTCTGCAGAGCTGTTGTGAAATAAGTGTCAAAGTCAAGTATCTGCTTCTAAGAATGAGTCATAGACAAAGTTTTTGATAAACACTGGGACACGAACACACGCATCCACGTGTCACGGCAAGACCGGTAGGCAACCGCAAACGCATCATCACAACCTGCCAGCTTGTCACGTCTCACACAAGGAGTCGTTCATGAGGTCAGAAATAGCCTCCAAAGGAAGGTTAGTGCAGGCAGAATGACTCACAGCCCAATGAATTCCTAACCAAAAAACTGTACGAATGTCCCAAAATTACAGGAGCCATGGATTTCATGAAAAAAAATACCTTTCAAGAAGTATAGTTATAAAAATAAATTTACTGTCTGTTGAGACTTACAAAATCTGCCCCTCCACCCTATTCATCACAGTGGCATGACGCTTTGCGTGTACTACAGAATTTATTTCTATAACATTCATCAGAAGGAAGGAAAATATTACAGCCGGAAAACTGAACTGTCAGGTCAGTAACTACTGTGCTCAAGGTCACAGGAAATTTGAGGCAGAAGCAAGAATTCAGTGTCTTAGAACTAGTTCATTGCTGTAAGGCAAAAAAATAAATCTTTCCTCCTAGAATCCTCAGAGAAGGACTTTTAGCTGAGGATACTGGGGTGAGAGAGAGGCAAGCAGGGAGCCAAGGAGAAGGTTGCACCACCCGTGTGGGTTGACAGTGGGAAGAGGCAACAGCTGTCCTGTTCACAGGCCAGAGACACAATGCCATCGCTGCTCCTGCCCCAGCAGTCATTTCAGACCAGGTTTGGCCCCTTAAGAACAGCAGCGGCTGTTACCTACATAACTGAGGCTCCTAAGCAGGGCAACAGAGGCAGATACACAGGTCAGACTTTTCTCCCCCGCTCCCACCAGAAGCGGTGTGTGAGCCCACCAGCAGCTAGAGAGTGCCACGTACCCGGGCAGGAGGCCTTTGCGCACCAAGTTAGCATCCCACAACAGGGAGCTTTCCACAGAGGTGCTGGTCACACTGTCCAAAGCAAGGCACACGTGAACAGGCACAGTGACCGCATGTGCCTCGGTACAAATTCCTGCAGCACAGTGCCTGGGATTAATAACTGCTATACCAGTGGAAAAAAGAAAGCTACCTGCAGCCCAGCAAGCACAGGACACCCCTCCACCATAATATGACAGCTCAGTGCTCCTGGAGTTAATTATTCCTACCAGCACTAGCAAGGCAAATGTTTCTTTCAACGCAGGATAATTTTTTCCCCCTTCCAACAAAAAAAAAAAAAAAAAAAAAAAATGCTTGCGTCCTCCTGTCACAGTTTAAAGCTGGGCCAGCTATTAACCCGATGGCAGACGCTCTCTGTTAACCCTCCCCCCCCCACCCGAAGGGAAAGGGAAAAGGGAGAGAGACTTATGGGTTGGAAAGTTAAAACAGTTTTAATAAACTATAGTAATGAAAAAGAGTATAATAATAATAGAAATAATCAAATATATACAAACATATACAAAACCAAGATCGAGAGCTTGGAAATCCTCCTTAGGCAGAGTTGCTCCCCCCAGCACCAGCAGAGGGGAAAATGCAGTAGCTCCCACTGCTATCACGCCTGCAGGCTTTTAACTGGAGAATTGGCAAAGCTGGTACCAATCAGTGGAAGAGAGGAGGACCCCTCCCTCCTGGGCCCCACCTCCAGGAGGCAGTGCATTAGCGATAAATAGGAAAGTGAGAATGACATGTATGGGATGGAATACCTCGTTGGTCAATCTTGGGTCACCTGCCCTGTCTGCTCCTCCCTGCAGGTGTGACCCCCCTTCGGCTCTTCACTCGTAAGCAGTGAGGAATTTAGCAGTGACCTTGGTTTCTTTAAAGCTAATTGGCCTGGTTTGGGCCAAACCAGGACACCTATTCCTTGTTCCAAGTGGGTGATGCGCCAACACAACATGGGATAACGTACTGCTGTGGAGTGCCAAAACAAAAATTAACTGCAGCTTTATTTGCAAATCCAGCACCAGAGTCAGAGGAGGCTAAGGAGAGCAGGAGAAAGGAAAGCGGTGTTTACATCAGGGCAAAGGTGCCTCCCACCCCTAATTTGAGGGTTCACACCTGGACAGCCGAGCTTTGCCTGCCTTTCCCTCCCTGCAGGGCTGTGGGCTGTGGCAGCGTCATTGCTACTCAGAGTGCAGTATCCCTGTCCCTCATGCTGGTACGTGACTATAGATGGGACATAACTGGAAAACTGTGGCAAGCCATGGAGATGCAAACCAGCCCTCACTTTCTCAGCAGCCCCTTCTAACTATGCAGGTTTTCCTGTCAGCTCTCTGACTATGTACGGGATGTATCATCAACTGGCCCAAAGCCCCATCTGCAAACATCCACAGGAACCATCCTCATGAATGGAAATATCATATTTTCCTTCTACATATAGGAAATTGTCCCACCTGAATCTAACTTTTATTGCCACGCAAAGAAAGGCTCAGAGATGCCGCTTACTGCCCTAACTCAACTGCAGAGGGACCCTCCTTTCTCACTCAGTGCAGCCAGAAGATGCTGTGGCAAGCATTTTGCCTGGGAGCCTGTGTGAAGGTGGTGAATGTTAGACAACTGCTAGAAATTAAAAAGCACAGTTGGGAAAAAAACACAACACACCACCCTTCTCACAGGTTATTTGTGTTATATTTGCCTCGCTCTGCCAGTCTAGCTCGTGTCCCTGTCAAGTTCCAGGAAAAAAAAAAGGGGGGAGTGGGCAGCCCTGTGAGTGCATTGTCCCCCTGCCACCGCGGGTAAGCTTGCCTTTCTCCCCCACCGGCCAGGGACATGCTTCTTCACACACACAGTGGGGAGGTCTTGTTTGGTTTTGAATATTCCCTGCATATGAATATTCACTGTGGACCACAGTAAGACTAATCACAGCTGACCCATGTTGTTACTAATTAATTCTTTTGCTTACACACAAGGGAACAGGAGAAAGAAAGAAAATACTGTGAACAAAGCTAATAATGTGGTTACTCACTGCTCCTACTATCTGACACATTTTTAAGGAATAGTCTCTGCGGCGTGGCAGCAAACACAGCAAGAAATTGATGTAGTGTAACAGAAAAGCATGTTGCTTTATGAAATAGTGCTCAGGCAACACTGGAATGGTTTGTCTTGCTCTAACTTTTACAGACCCTTCTGAATAATATCTGCTGTTGCTTGCATTGGTTTTACATCTTTGCAGGTTTAGGAATTGCAGATGAAGTTTTCTTCTCCTCATCCCCCCACCTCCCCCAACAAAACAGGATTCCCTAAAACACTTTGTATGATAAAAAAAAAAATCCTGTTAGACTATCTATACAATACAGAAGGTATTGCTGTTAAGGGACACACGAGGCTTTGTTTTTCCTACATCAAGATAAAAGATAGGTAGAAGTAGAGCTGATACCACCTGGAAATCTGACTTTTGAAAGACGTATTTATTGTCTTCAATAAATATCACTGTGATCTTCAGTTTTAAAGGCTTGCTGTATCACCTGACAAATGTAGGCCCATCCATATCTATATTAGGCCTGCTATATCTGGGTTGTTTGAAAAGGGAAAACTTATTTCCATAAATATTTCTAAACATTTATTCTATAAATATTGACACATACAAGCAGCTTTCCTTCTAAAACTTACAGCTAGTGGGTTATTAGCTATGGTATATAGCCATTTGCTGGAGTATAAGCAGAATTTAACCCAGAGTACAGACATGAACTTCTATTTCATAGGTTGAAGTCATGCAAGGAGATAGCAGGTGCAGTGCTTTTGCACACATATCTCCAGTCATTGCCCCACACTTCATCTTCCTGAGTGAATGGTGGACACCTACACAAGCGTGGCCAAAAAAAGGGGAAAAGATGGGAAAAAAAAAAAACACTGTTAGCACTGGTTACTCTGCTGCTGGAGTCAGAAGCTGCTGAACCCAGCAGACTGCTCCCTTTGTACAAAATATAGATGGATTTTTTTTTTCCCTTATGGAGAGTTTTGGCTTTAATCTGGTTAATTCTCAAACAAAAGTGGCACTGCTTGGTTGAGCGCTTGTGTTAATGACAGGCAGAGGGAAGCGGCTGAATTTGTTGCTGTCTCTTAGCCTGGCTTGAATTTACTGTTTATCATCTATCTATCTATCTATCTATCTATCTATCATCTATCTATCTATCTATCTGTCATCTCAGGCACATCTTCTGCCTACCACCTCCTGCAGTAACCACTGCATGCACCCACGGACGGCTGCCCCTGGCTCCTCGCTGCCGTTAATTGCTTTGCGCAGGGGCTGCGCTCCCCGCGGGGGAGCCGGGGCGCTGCGGCCGGAGCGGAGGCAGGACCCGCAGACGGCTCCCGGCTCTGCCCCGCCTGCGGCACGGGTGGCGGGGCTTGAACCTGGCCCGGGGGCTGCCGACAGCCCGGCCACCCGCAGGGAGCGGGGTGAGCGGCCACACCGAGCCGCGGTGAGGCTGCTCCGCAGGGAAAAAGAACGGCGGTTTGTGTGTCACGGGCTTTGCGGGCTGGGTGGGAGCAAACCCGGGTGTGAGCAGTCACTGTTCCGCCGGGGAGGCTGCGGCCCCCGCAGGGACAGGGGCTCAGCGCGAGCCTGACCAGCCTGACCAGCGGGGAACCAGCGGCGAGAGCGGCGGTGAAGGAACGGGACGGTGTTTGCGGCGGGGAGCCGCAGACCCGCCCGCCGTGCCCGCCGCCGCCCGGATGGTGGCGCTGCGGCACCGCCTCCGCCTCTAGCGCGGCGGCGGCGCTGGGGCCCCGGTCGGGCTCACCGGGTCCCAGGCAGCGGCGGCGGCGGCCGGGGGCTCCTTGTCCCCGCGAAGTGCCCCACGGGCGCCGCCGTCAGCTTTTCGGCTCCCCCGGCAGGCGCTCGCCGTCCCCCCCGGTTCCCCCAGGGGGGAGCCGTTCCGGGGGGAGGGCGTTGGGGCGGGGGGCGCGGAGCCGTGCGCGGCCGCGGTGGTGCCGCGGCGGCCGGGGGAGCCCCATTTCCCGGGAGACGGGGCGGGCCGCGCCGCTATGCCGCCGGGATAATGGCGGGGGCCAGCGCCGTGTCACCTCTTGTGTGCGCTTTCCAAAGAGGAGCCCGGGCGTGGCGAATGGGACACAGACCGCCATTGTGCCGGCGACACTTTAATCGCCCACACCTACAATATCCAACCTGTTGCCGCCGGCAGAGGGGCAGCCCCGGGGCGTACACCCCGCCCGAGGGGCTCGGGGGGGAGGACGGGGACGGGGCGGTGGGCTTCGCTGCCACCTCACGAGAGTGAGGCTTTGGGGGGGCATCTTCGGTTGCGTGGCCTGGGCTCTATGAGCTTGACCTGCAAATGGTGCCCACCAAGTAACTGCACCACCGAAGCGGGTGCCCCGAGCCAGGAGACCTGTTTCGCTGGGAGAGGTAGGAGAGAAATGCCCAGCAGGCTGTGGTGGGGCACAGGGGGACCCGTGGAGACACCAGGCTTTTGATTAGCAAAGCAGCTCTTGCTGGACGTTGCTTGTACGCTGCCTTCCCGGCAAGACGTTGTCTCCTCGCAGTCTCATCGGGATGCAAATGCCCTCAGGCCTGCAGCAAAAATAACTTCCAGTGGCACGGATGCAACAGCTGCGCTGAAGCGAGAAGTGGGTTTTCATGCTCACAAACAAGGCAGGGTGGGACGGTGGTTACTCCTGCCATCCCTCCCTCCAAAGCTGAGCCACTTGGGTTCTCACACTGAACCTTTGTGTGACCCACACAGGGGATGGCACATGGACTGCGAGGGCTATACACCCAGGCAGTGTGAAACAGCCTCAGTGAAAACTGGGGGTTCCTGATGAAAGCTCTCAAGTGCCTGGCCTCAGCAGGCCATCAGCTGTGTCTAGCCTCACCTTCTGCCTCAGCATAGCTCTTGCAGATGACCATTAGGCTTCACCCTGTGGGAATTCCTAGAACTTTTATGGAGTTCAAAGCATCCTACTTACCTGGAAAATGTCAATGCTTACAAACTATAGCAAGTCTTTCTCCAGCTCTGGAGCAAACACATCTGCAGGTGAGGGGTATGCCAGTGGTACAGATCTTGCCACAAGCAGGATTTTGCAAGCCTACTGCCACAGGAGAAGCACTTCCTGAGAGCTATAGGACTGCAACAGAGTATTGCTGTCTCTGAACACAACCAATGAGGACACCCATCACAGACACTGTGAACAACACTCTGCTGAGGCTGTCTGTTGTCCCATAGACTGGAAAGAGTCTTATGCGTGGCTCGGCATCTTGAGAGGCCCCTAGAGCTTAAACCTCTTTTAAAAAAATGCTTAATTTTTGTCATACACAGAATTTGTTTAAGAGCATTTTAAAATCCTTCTGTGCTGGGAGATGTATGTGTGTCTTAACCCCATGTAGGGGAAAAAAAAAAAAAAAAAGAAAATTAATTATTCTGGTTCTACTTTTTTAACAAGTATTTAAAAATTCTTAAGACATTAATTTATGAGGCAGTAGACCAGACAAAGATGTCTTCATAGCGGTTTGTTTTCACAGCCTTTCACAGGAGTAGGTCCTGAAAGTTGTGTTGGTGCTGTGTTGTGTTAGACGTTGATTGTTCCTAGAAGCCCCTGTGCTCTTTGCTGTCAAGGATTAAACAGGAGGATTTCTCGTGGATGGCAAGGTAGTATTTTTTCTTGGCTGACAAGTGTTTCTTTCATGGGGAAACTCTCTGCTCTGCGGGATTGATGTGAGGTGCTGATCAGCATGAGCTTGGGTCCATTCACTTGCTTTTCTCCCCTTAGAGGGACCACTGTTCTCTGCATTACTGTGGCTTCTGTGACTGCAAATATTTACTCTTTGCATTTTAGAGACCACCTCTCCTCGGGAGACCTGCAAAGGTTCAAATTCCAGGCTAGCATTTCCACTACTAAGAAACCTCCTTCCAGCACAGGGCTGCCTAATTTCCGAGAGCTTTGTGGGTGATGGATGTGAGAATCCTGTATTGAAGGCCCAGTACGATTGAAGCAAACTCCCCCCACACTCCCAGGTTACTGCTCTAGTAATGCTGTTGTTGCGGTGCAATGCAGACCGTTTAAGATGTCAGATTTTTCCTTTTTTCCTCATGCTTACATGTCAAATGTTATTTTTTCCCACTTTTCCACTGAAGTATGTTACTACTGTGCCACAGAGAGTCTGCAAGCTAAATTAGATCAGAATCTTTTCCCAAAGCAAACCTTTATAACTATACTCTGTGCAGTGGCTAAAGTGACAGTGAAAGAGGGAAAGCTGTGGCAATCAGTTTAAAAAAAAATACCTAATACCAGCAGTTTTACGTGCCTAGAAGTCTGAGTACTTACACTCCCTGGGCTCTTGTGCAAGAGCCATTGAGAGCAAGCAGAGGTGACGAGGTGTGATCTGAAGGGAGTATATTGTCTTGATGGATGGATGGATGGATATTAATTCTCCGATCTTAAACCAGATGAAGTGTTGTTCTTACACTGTAAAACTGTTGATGGCACTGCTCATTTTCTTGGTTAAGTGATTTATATCATTAAAACATACTAATTAACAGCCTAATGAAAGCATGCTAGACAACAATTGCTTTTGAAGCACTTTCTAACATGCAGTATGTTAAGCAGGAGACAGCGTTATGTTGCTCATTTCAAGAGTGACTAAAACGATGGACCTCTGGATGGTGCGTATGAGTGCACACAGGCCCGGCAAAATTCTTCCTGCTGCAAAGGGCGAACAAACTACACCTGGAATAACATCGCTGTTAAAGAGATGAGGAGATCAAGGATGGGGAAGGCATAAAGCCTCTGACACAACCAGATCCCTTGGGTCTGATACTAGTGTTTCCATTGCATTAAAGCAGCCTTGCACTGCAAGGAAATGCTTCCAGTTCTGTGCAGGGTATAATTATTTTTAAGTCATTAACTTTTCTTCCTCCAAGAGCTTAGCTCTGGGATGTACTTGGTAATGCAGATCCTAACCCAAAAGCTGCCTGTCCTGAGCTATTGCCAGCTCTCCGGGTTACAGTTGCTGTCCGAAGTAGTAACCAAGCACATGCAGACCTCTGGGGTCAGACTTTCCAAGCTTAGGACACGAGGAAACTGCTCGCTGCCTTCCAAACCAGGTCCTCTGATCACCTGGGGCGATGGCAGTACCTAGCAAAGCATGGCAACAGCCCTGCAAACCCCTGTGTGTTGGTCCTTGATGGTTTTGGTTTTTTTCTGGAGACCTGTTGTTGAAAGAGTCCCACAGCTGAGAAATGCCTCAACTCTCAGAGACTTTGGTGGGACTGAAGACATTTAGCAATTTTAGAGAAAATTCCTTGCCAAGCAGGTGTAAAAACAAGAACGTGTTTAAAACAAAGTGACCAAAGGAAAATTTTTATTATTAGTGACACTTCCTTGAATATGAAGCTTTTTGGTTTTAAAATATGAGCATAAATTAAATTCCCAGTAACAGTTATAGCCATTTAAATAAAGGAGAAAAGTGTATGTAGTTATAAATACTATAGATAAGATTTCCAATATGTTACAAAGCTGAATTCATTATGCCTTACAATGACCCCAGGAGGTAGGCAAGTATTGTTATAGCGATGCTTTGCATTCCTCTTGCAGGCAGTGGGAGTACTTGCACCAGAGTTAACTGTACACAACAGAAAGTGTCTTCAGGATTCAGCCCAGAGCATAAGTCTGCACTAGATCTTTACAGTGGTAAATGTCACCAAGAAACGGGAATTGGTTTTATAGAGCCTCAAAGAGTTGACGTGAATGCCATTGGGTAATTGTAGCGATCTGCCCAGGAATATTGCTCTGCAGAAATGAGGGCACGACTGCTTCAGCGGCAATGTGGTCCTGATTATTCACGAGTGGAAAGGGGCAGGTTTCACAAACGTTGGAGTCCGTAGTGATGTCCCAGGTACCTGGGCTTTCACGTTCCTTGCAGTCGTCACTGCTAATGTGTGTTTAAAACACACTTGACAGCAAAGCATCAAACATTGTGACATTGCAGTCGTCACTGCTAATGTGTGTTTAAAACACACTTGACAGCAAAGCATCAGGCACTGATCATAGGAGTCATCTAAGAAAGACTTGCTGCTGGACCCTCCTCTGCTTTAAGCTCACTTGCTCTGAATAATGTAAATATGAACACTTTCTTTGGGTGAATATTCTGATGATGCAGTCTATGAGACTGAGAATGATTAGACTGTGCGTTGTCTTTATGTGTTTGTTGTAGCCCACCATAGTAGCGTCTAGATGGGTTTTGCCATTCCAGGGTGCAGGTCGGTCACCAGGTGGGCAGGAATCCCCCTTCCCTCCCCTTGCCAAAGGCATGGGCAGGTTGCTGTTGGGATTCAGCGAGGATTACCTGACCTCGGTAAGTGACACTCACAGCTTTGTCTTTATCCACTCGCACATTTAACTGCCTGAAGGCCAGATCATGGGCCTGGGGAGAGACACGGAGAGGGTTCCCCCCCGCTTTTTGAAAGGAATGGAGGAAATGGGAGAACGTGTGGAGAAAGTGGGGCAAGGGAAGAGAAGGAATAAAATACTTCCTAACCAGTGGTGATGCCCGCAGAGCAGGCGGCTGATCTTGAAATGGGATTGAATGAGCAATTAGACTATAGAGTACAATTAAGCTGAGGGCTGACCCATGTGCTTTGAAAATGTCTCTGGCTGTAATGATAGAGGAGGCTTTTTGCAAGTCTGTTTCCTCCCCCCTTTTGTAACCCATTTTTCTGTAACACTAATATGTGCCTGACCCTGAGTTGCTGCCTTGGCGCTTAACCAGACTTGGGGGGGAATGGAGGAGCAGGGGGAAATCTGCATAAAGATACGGAGATAAGTTCAGTTTGTTTTCCTCTGAAAGCTTTGACACTTTCTTAGAGAGAGCAGATTCATTTTCAAGGCTTCCTACATTCCTGCTATTGTACAGTAAGGGTTTCAGACCGGTGTGCCTGTGTTTCCGACTCCCGTGAAGTTCCCTTTGCGGCAGGGCGTGTCTCGAGCCGCTTCAAAAGAACCAACTTCTACAAAAGAAAAAAAGAAACTCAAGTAGGCTTGAACATACAAAGAGAGGGAGAAAGGGAAGAGAAAAGGGCCGGGCAGTGTTGAATACAAAATGAGTTCAGCCAGCCCCAGGAGTTCTTCATCACTTACATTTATCTTATTCTGGGGGAGCAGAGCTAACCCCAGCGCTGACATAAACCACCCTTTGCCTTTGACTCTGAGTGCATGTACGCGCACAGCCAATATGGGCATATGCAGAGCAAGGGGTTTCAATGAAATATTTTTTTCCCTCTCTGAGCGGTGCGGGGGGGAAACGGCTTTTTGTGCATGCCCTTTCAAAGGCGAACTGTGGAGCGAGTCTCAAATGCCTCCAGTTTCAAAGCACGTGCTCAGAAAAATTCACGCGCTTGAAAAATAAGCAGCTGGTAGTGTTTCTCAGCCGGACTGACTGTCCAGGGAGCGTGCCAGGGTTAGGCTGATCTCCCCCGTGCTCCGTAAAATCACTGCGGTCCTGCTAAGGGAAGTCCCCGGCACCTGCTGTGAGCCCTGGCCCTGCCGGGAGCGTTGGGCACGCAGGCGCCAGGGCCCCTCCTGGGCACCAGTTGCCCCACATCCGCACGGGATGCTAATGGGACACCGCTCCCCTCCATGGCCAGGGTCTTGGCCAGGCGGCCTTGGAAAGTCGGTGGCTTTGTGGGCTGGAGGATTGGGCCTGCTGTCAGGGAACAGCCCTTTGGCCCACCGGCCGGGGCAAGGTGTTTCGAGACTTCAGCACCGCGCCGTCATCACTCTCCCCATGCCTGCGAGCTTGCTAGGCTTCTGGAAACGCCTGTCAGCATCTCCCGCTTGGCAAAGCTCACGCTCATCTCCGAGCTTTGGTCTGCGGTCCTCGCATCGAGCAGCTCGCAGCCGCAGCGCCCAGCGCTCGAAACAGGGACACACAGGCTTAACCCCGGGGAGGAGAGTACAGCGGGGCTCCTGGCAAAGCAGGCTTGTACCACCAGGACCCGGTGAGGGAGCACGTGGTGCCGGGGGATGGGAAGAAAAGAGGGAGGGCTGGGTATTTAGCTGGCAAACAGTACCATTCAGCACGGTGGAGAGAGGACTTCTCATTTTTTTTAATGACAAAAGCATCTGTGTGTGTGTGTGGTAATACGATAGTAGCTTATAAAAGTTGCTGCCAGATACAAATAGATGCCTACCAACCTCATGGATAATATACAGAAACAAGGCTTAAACTTCTGCTCCTTTTCATCTTTCTTACCAAGTAAACGTTTTCATTTTGATCAGAAACTGATGACTTGTTCAGGGGGAAAAGAAAGTCCAGCAGCTTTGTCTTTGAAACATAATTGCAAGCAGAAAAGAATAGTGACGGCTTGCCTCGGTTTCTTTTCAAAGAAAGCAAACCATCAACGTTCTGTTTGCTCGAAAACATCCAGTTGTTTATGGAAGGTGGGCCCCGGGCGCCTGCACCACGCTCGGCCAGCCTCATAAACCAACGCGGTTGCTCATTTTATGTCACCGCCGCACGGCTTTGAGCTGCTGCGCTCCCTCGCTCCCTCCTTGGCTTGCGAGTTATTCACGTTTGAAAAAACATATCTGCCCCACACTGTGCCCATCACTTTGTTCTCAACACGCCTATTCACAGGGGTGAACCTCCACTTCTCCTCTCTGGGCGGGCGGCGGTGGCAGGAGCGGCGGCAGGCTGCTCGGAAGGAAAGTTAAGATGCGTGCACGGAGTTACTTCCTTCTCCACCACCTTTGGGGAGCCATTGTTGTCCGAACAAAAGGACTTATTCGCGGGGGACCGGGACCCTGCCGAAAACGTGGCAGCTCCGGGTGCAGCTCACATGTGCCGTCTCGGCTGCAAACGCTGCCGTTTCTCACCTACCGGGTCCCGGGAGGGATTCCCGCGTGTCCCCGGGGTTAACGTGCTAAAACCGAGGGCGCGCACTCGGCAGCCTCGCAGCCGAACCCCCGCAAAGCAGCGCGGCGGCTCATGCCCCGCCGCCCGCAGGGCCCGGGCTGCCGGGGCGCCGCCGGGGCACCCCGCGGCCGCGTCCCGGGGCCTGCAGCGCTCCATACCGCTGGCTCGGGCAGCGTCGCTGCGGCCGAAGCGAGCGCCGGACGCACCGACGGCTACCCCTGCCCGGCGCGGGGAGGCAGGGCGCCGTGGCCGCCGAGGCAGGCATTCACCGGAGCCCCCGGGGTCTGGCCGGCGGGGGCTGCCCGCGGCCCGGCAGAAAGGAAAGGGATGTTCCCCCCGGCGGGCGCGACGGAGCGTCCTCAGCGGTGGCAGCAGCGGGAGGACCGGGCGCCGGTTCCCGCTGCCCGGTGCTGGGCGTCGCGCGGTCAGGGCGCTCCCGGGCCTCCCCCGCCCCCTCGCACCGCCGCGCGTGCCGCCGGCCGCGGCTCACACCCGCCCCCCATCTCCAACCTCCGCTCCCCCGCGCCGCGCGCCGGGCGGGCCGCGCCCCTCGCGCCATTGGCTCCCCGCACGCGCCGGCCCCCGCGCGCGCGCCATTGGCCGCGACGACACGCGACCGGCGCGAGTGGAGGGCGGGCGGCGGGAGGGGTGGGGCGCGAGGGAGGGAAGGGGGAGAGCGGGGGGGACCCCGGCGCGTGCCGCTCCTTAAAGGGGGGCGCGGCGCCCGGCCGACACCGGAGACGTCGGGCCGCCACGCGCGAGGCGGGCGGGCGCGCTGCGAGCCGGCCCGGCCCTGCCCTGCCCTGCCCCCATGGGCGCGCGGCGCCCGCGCTAGCGCCATGAGCCTGCCGCGCGGCGCCTGGGCCGGGGGTGGCCGCGAGCCGGGGGCGCCCGAGCCATCGCGGGGGCCGGAGGCGGGCAGCTGCGGCTGCGGCTTCGCCCCGGGCTGGCTGGGCGTGTGCTGCGCCGCCCGCCTGCCCGCCGCCTCGCCCCGCTACCTGCTGCCCGGGGAGGAGGACGAGGAGGCGGCGGCCGAGGGAAGCGCGGCGCGGAACGGCGGGAGTAGCCCCGGCGGGGCGAGGGGCACGGCGGCGGGCGGCGGGCGGCCGCGGGGCGGCGGCGGGCCCGGCCTGCGGGCGCAGGTGAGCGGCGTGCAGAAGCAGCGGCGGCTGGCGGCCAACGCGCGGGAGAGGCGGCGGATGCACGGGCTGAACCACGCCTTCGACCAGCTGCGCAATGTCATCCCCTCCTTCAACAACGACAAGAAGCTCTCCAAGTACGAGACGCTGCAGATGGCGCAGATCTACATCAGCGCCCTGGCCGAGCTGCTGCACAGCCCCGCCGCCCCCCCCGACACCCCGGGCAAGGCCGAGCACCGCGGGGCTCCCTTCGAGCCGCCCTGCGCTGCCGTGGCCGGGCCGCCGCCAGCGCCGCCGGCGCCGCAGCCTGGGCCGCCGAGAGCCTCGCCCCCCGGGCACGGCAGGACTCGCTTCCCCCCGCCGCCGGCCGCGGGGGGTTACTCGGTGCAGCTCGACCCGCTGCACTTCCCCTCCTTTGCGGAGGGCGCCCTGATGGGACAGAGAGCCCCTTCCCCCGCCCTCCTCATGCCGCAGCCCGGGCAGCCGCCGCAAGAGAGGAGCAAAACGTCGCCCCGGTCCCACAGGAGCGACGGGGAGTTCTCGCCCCGATCCCACTACAGCGACTCGGACGAGGCTAGCTAGGGCGGGGGCACCTTCCCCAGCACCCCCCCGGGGCCGCGGCCGCCCCTCGGAGCACGGACTCCGCCGTAGGGTGAGCAGCCGGCCGCGGTGCCGTCTCGGATGGCATCGGCTCTCCTCGGTCGCTTTGAAATCCGCCCCCTCTTCTCCCGCCCCCGGCAGCTCCTGGGTTTGTCCAGGGGAATGGCTCTTAGCGAGTGACTGTACCCGCCCTATCTGTCAGGGTTGGTTGGGGTTTTGTTTTTTCATTTTTAGTTACCACTTTTAAAGTTTGTTTTGCCTAGAAGTCGTTGCCGTTCCCTCCTGCCAACACGACACCTCGCAGCGCGGAGCCCGGCTTGCGCCGCCGGAGAGCACATGATGCATAAGAAGAAAGTCCGGCCCCGCTGCTGTTGCTGCTGCCCGCGGGCGGGGGTGCCGCCGGCGCCCTCCCCACCCGGGCGTACACCCGCGCCTTCCAGGACACCGATCCTGCCCTGTGTCGTATTGTTGT
The DNA here is from genome assembly GCF_013368605.1 of Nyctibius grandis. Classification (NCBI taxonomy): domain Eukaryota; kingdom Metazoa; phylum Chordata; class Aves; order Nyctibiiformes; family Nyctibiidae; genus Nyctibius; species Nyctibius grandis. Next base: position 56,159,334 of record NC_090663.1, read on the forward strand.
GGAAACACACACACACACAGAAAAAAAAAAGTAAATAACGCACCGTCTGGTCCTGTAAATAGCGGAGAAAAGGTGGATTTTCCTTAGCGCACCATGCCGGCGTCTTTTGGGGGGAATCGTGGCGCAAGCACTTTATCAGCGGCTGGAGATGCGGTTTCAAGAGAAAAGCTACTAACTAACTGCCAATTGGAGACCAATATTTAATTAAGCCACTTAATCCTAATGCTTTCTTAAAAACGAAAACAGTCTTGTCGTGTCAAACTTTTATGTCCGTTTTATTTTGCTTTCGTGATAATAGGAAACGTATTTATTATGGAGTGTTTGCTACTATTTCTGCTTTTTTTTAAAAAAAAAAACCTTTTCTACGACGAGAATCGTTTATTTTAATTTTAGCAAAGCCAGCTGCCATTGTTTTATGTATTTTAATTTTAAAACATTTTTGAGATCAAATAAACGTGGGGAAAACGAAACAAAACAAAACCAGCCTGAAAATGCGGTTGGGTTTAGCTTTTCTCCTCGCATGCCCCGAGCCGGGGTGGTATCAAAACCCGGTGGCGGGGGGTGAGCGGGGCAGCCCCCCGGGAGGTGATGCCCCTGGGAGCCGGCAGACCGCGCCGGGCGGGCGGGACGGCCCGGCTCCCTGCAGAGGGACCCCGGGACCGGGGGGGTCTGTGCCCTGCGTGGAGCAGGGCTGCCCCCACTGCCCGCACCGCCGGGATCGGGCCCCGTCTGCGTCCCGCCGCTCCCAGCTGAGCCGGGGTAATTGCAACAAGTGCAGGCTGAGGGGCTGGGCGCTGCTCGGTAGCCACTTGTCCCGGCACCGCCGCTCGAGTCACATAGTTCCCTTCTGCCCCCTACTCGGTCGGGACACGAGCGGGTCCCCCCACGGAGCCTCTGTCTCGCGTGGGGATGTGTAAATTGTGCCGAAAGGGTGGGGAGCGGGCGGGGAAAGCCGGTGGGGTTTGGGGGACACGCGAGCAGCGCGGCGGGTCGCCGGGGGAGCAGGATGTGGCCCCTGGCTTCGGGTTAAGCCCCGGGGGGAGCTGATGCTTTGCCCAGCCTGTCTGTGGCACCAGACCCCGGGCTAAACAGGAGCCGTGCCTGTGCCGGGGTCCCGCTGGGTTCAGCAGGTGACACCTGGGGGGATCTAAGGGGCGATCAGTTAACCAGGCGCGGCTGGGAGCGAGCAGGCCCCGCGGGAGCGGAGCCCGTGAGAGTGTCGCTCTCCCTGAAGAAATAGGGCACCTGCCTGCCCGGTAACCCCGGGCTGCTGCCGTGCCCTGCCCTTCCCGCCGCGAACACCCGCGGCCGCCGCCCCGTACCTGCCGAGGCCGTCGGTGCGCGGTCCCGCGGGGTGAAAAGTTCATCGGTAGGGTCATTTCCCTTCCTAACAAACGCCAGCTTTTTCGGGGTGGGTCACCTTCGGTTTACGGCATTTATTTCTGGGCTCCGGGAGTCGGTCACGCTTCTTGGGGAGCACGCGTGGGCTCTCAGCACGGGAGGGATGCGGCGGAGCAAGATATCACCAATTTTGGGGGGGGCTGGGGGTGTTGTTTTGTTTATTTGTTTTGTTTGGGGTATATGTCCAGCGCGGGCGGACCGGCTGCCACCGTGACTCGGGGCAGCACCCCGCGGAGAGGGTCCAGGGGGTGCCGGCGGGGCGGCCGTGGGGTGACGGGGTGCGCGCACCCTCCCTCGGCCCCGCCGTCCCGGGCGCTGCCTCTGCGGCTGCGGACACGCGGAGGGGTTGAAAAGCGCAGCTCAAAATCCTCCCCGCTGCCTCGGACGGGGTCCCTGCCCCGACGGCACCGCACGGCGCGGTTGGTGCTCGCAGCTACAGCGCAGCGCTCGCGGTCTGAGCGTCTTTTTCTGCCTTTTTTTTTTTTTTTTCTAAACGGTTATTTGAAAGAGATACTCAGCAGCATTTCCATTTTAAGGTTCAGCTATAGAGTTTGCATAACAACCGCTTGGCAGCCCCCCTCTCTTACACTCCGTTAACAAGCTGTAACGTATAGCTGCAGGTTGCTATAATCTCATTAATATTTTGGAAACTTGAATATTGAGTATTTCAGACTGCTCATTCCCCATATGCCAGGCCACTCCCGCTATGCTGGCTGGTTCCTTTCTCTCCATTATTAGCAATTAGCTCCTACCTTCCAAAGTCAGATCCAAGTATCCAAGATACTAGCAAAGGAATCAACTATGTGTTGCAAGCTAAGCATGCTTAATATCTCCCAAACAAACAAAGAGACAACATTTCTTTAAGTAATGAAGATGGATAAATCGCTTTATTGAGCTTGCGACAGTGTTTGTTTTGTACAGACTAGCGCAAAGTTTTTAACAAGAGCGGGGACGCGCACCAGCCCCTGGAAGCAGTTTCGCCCCTTTTGCTGCTTCCTGGGGTTTTATCATCTTAAACGGGCTTTTATTTGAAATGAGCGAGTCAGAAGCGCACTATCCGAGCGTTAAATTTTGGCTCAACGCTAAAAAATCCGCCGGGGTGTGCAAAACGACCGCGGGGGTGTGGAAGGGTGGCTGGGGGAGGTGGTCGCCTTTGTGCGAGGCGCACGGCGGCTCCGTTGCCTTTTGAGAACCGGTCGCCGAATAAACCGCAGCCGTGGACTCCGGTGCGGGGCTCTGCCCGCCCGTTTCGGCGGCGGGGCTTAGTGCGGGGATTTCGGGGGGCCGGTGGGGAGCGAGGCGCGGCGAGGCGGGCGAGTTTGCAGCGCGGCGGCCGGAGCGCATCGCTGCCTTGCAGCTCTCCGGCTGCTGTGTGCTCAACCTCTGGCCTCGGGGAGGGAGGAGGGACGCAAAGGGGAGAAAGGGTTAAACCCGGCGAGGGGAGACCAGAAAAGCGCACGGACCACGGGGGCGGGTGGGGGGGAGCTGGCCGTGGGGCCAGTGTTTCTTAATTAGAGCGGGGAGGACAATGCGATGGGGCGGACAATGCGGGGGCTGGGGGGCGGAGGAGGGGGGGTCTGGCCTCGCTCCCGGCCGCGGTGCGCCGTGTCTGGAGCGGAGCACGCGTTGTCAGCTGGTGAGCGCAGCGGCCTTTCAGGCGGCTCCCCAGGGAGCTGCGCGCCCGCGGTGATCTCCATCGTCACCCCCTCCCCTCCATCATCATCATCATCGGCCTCCTCCTCCTCGGCGGCCCCCCCACCCCAGCCGAGCACAACAGCCAGCATTCAAGCCCCCTTCCCTCCCTCCCCTCGCACAACAGCAGCGCAGTGGCAGCCACGCCACCTCCCAGCAACCAGCAGCACGCGAGGGCACCGCCGGGGCACCTGAAAGAGTCAAAGCCAAAGAAAGGGAGACAAAGGAGGAGAAAAGGATACGCAGGAACGGCCCAGCGTGTCTGCTCCGACAGCGCGGAGAGGCAGGAGCCCACAGAGGGACGGGCGAGCCTGCGCGGAGGCCGGCGCGCACGGGCGTGCACACGCGTGGACTCATGCACACGCGTGCACACGCTCATCGTGGTCTGAGCCGCTGCAGCAGGGATGGAGACACGCAGTCACCCCCCGCTTCCTACCTTGCAGGGGCAGGGGAAGCGCCCTGGCCCCTCTCCGCCCCACAGCCACGTCCCCGCGTGGGGCACCTCCCGGCTTGGGCTCCGCTGTGCACCCCCGACACAGGTGGTCCCACCTGTGACACTGCCACCCACGGGTACCGACCCCGGCACCCGGCAGGAGCCGTCCTTGGGTCCGGCCACCCGCCGTCGGACCTGCCCGGGACGTGCCTGCCCGAGAGAGCGGGGGGAAGAAAAGTGAGGGGAAAGGGGCGACGGGGTGGCTTGTGCGTGGGTGAGGCGGGGACCCTGACAGCCCGGCGTGGGGAGCGTCCGCTCCGCGGGCAGCCCAGCCCCGCAGCGCCCAGACTGGGGCGAGGCGCCGCCGGCGCACCCCGGGGACAAGGGGGCAAGTTGTCCTGCCCTGGCCAAGTCCTTGCGACGCTGCAAGGGGCTTTGCCCGGGGCTGGGTGTCCGCCGCGGCCGGGACCGGGGAGCGCAGCCGGCGGCCCTCCCGGAGCTGGGGTCTGGCCCCGGAAAGCCATATGCTGCCCTGCCGCCATCTTTCCGTTTAACTTCAGGCTGACTCTCCCAAAGTCCTTTTTTCAGAGCTGCTGCACCCCCCGGGGAGTTAGGTGGGAGCGCGGCTCCGCGGACCGCGCTGCCCTTGCGCGGTGAATGCCCTGTCCCTTTCGGCGTTGGCCATTTCCAGGCTGCCGCGGAGCGGGGAAGACAGAGAGGCCTCTTCTGAAGTGCTATCGAATGGCACAGGATGCCTTCGGGAGCCCGGCCAAGGCGTGTCAAAGGCGGTTTGAACGGCGAAGCATTTCAACGCTACAATGGGTGGCTTTCTGGCGTGTGCTTTTCTCCCTCCCCGCTTAGGACCGGGAGGAGGGAGAAGGCGTTTTTACCGAGCTGCTACAGGGATGCGTGCGACACCCCCAACCCCCACCCCCCCCAGCTCGGTATAACCGAGGATGCTCGGGGTGGGGGGGTGCCGGCCCGCCGCACCCGCTTCTGCACGGCGCGTAGCCGGGGCTTGCGATGGGAGCTTGTGCCGAGGCTGGCATGGGCTCTCTGTAGCGGTGCCAGGGAAAGTGAGGTTTGGGTGGTGGGAGAGCAAATCCCCTCTGCTTACGAGATTTTGCGTTTCACCCCAGTTTGTTTCCCCACTCTCTCGGTGTTTTTTCCTTCCTTCCCCCGTCTCTCTCCTCTCATTATTTCCCCTCTGCTCCCTTCTTCTCTTCCTTTCCCGGTCCCTTGCGGCGGACATCCCCTTCCCCCCCTCCCTTGCTCTATACCGAGGCAGCAGCCCCGGAGAGGCGCGCTGCTGCTGATGGGGTGCCCGGGAGAGCGACGGGCGGCGGCGCGCACCCGCCGCGGGCGAGAGGGGCTGCTGCACTTTTATGGGGCGGTTAATCAACTGCACATCAGCGAGACAGCGCATCAGCCCATCTGCTTGATATATATTCAGGAGGGCTCCAGCCCTTTTGAAGTCTAATTTCTTCCCCGGGAGAACGCGCCGGGTAATTTACCATCATTTCATAGGCAGGGCGGCCAGCGGGTTAACCCTTTCCCCAAGCGCTGCCGCCGCGGGTTTTCCTCCCGAGCGAGCAGGTTTTAATGCCTCGTCGCCTCACCGCAAACTTGTAAAAGTGCCTCTGTAATGATACGTGACTCGCTGAAATAAGACACCCAGCCCACCGGCACGGCAAACCCCTCTTCGACTTGTCAGATCGGTGTTTAAAAGATCTGTGTGGGACAAGCAAATCCCTCGATCCCACCGGGTCAGAGCGTATCATTTCATCTTCAACCACCCATTAATGTTTTTATGTTTGAAGATCTTTCGTTTGGGGGTTTTTCGTTCCCATCCAATGCTCAGCAACACAGTTTTATCCAGAGGCAGAAGCAAGAGGTGCACAAGACGGGCAGCGAGCACGTACGGTCTGTGGTGCGAAGCTGCGGTTCCAAAATCTTCTTACTGAGAGCGGAACCGAGCCCTTGTCCGGCAGGTGCGGGGGGCACGTCGCCCCTCGGCGTCCTCCCCGGCGCTGCGGGACCCCGTCACCGCTGCCGGTGGTCGCTGTGCTGGCAGCGCCCCGGGGCGGGACAGGCCGGGGCGGGGGAGGGTGGCCGGTCCCTCTGTCCCGAGCGGGCGCAGCCTGCAGCCAGCCCCGGGGACCCCCGGGGGTGAGTCGCGACAACGACCCAGCGGAGCTGTCGGAGCTGCGGCCCCGGGCAGGGGAAAGGGTTTGACTCTGCAAGTTTCTGGACTTTTATTTATTTCTTCTGCTTCCTTCCTCCAGGCTCTGGAGATAGATGCCCTGACGAAGCGCTCGGCTACTCCTCGCCCCCCTCCCGGGTGTAAAGTTTTCTGTTTCAGAGGACACTTTGAAATAAGCCTGAGACCGTTTAGCGACATCACCTGCTTCCCATAAACCCCAAAAGCAATCATCGGGGGCCCGGGCAGGAGCGGGCGCCGCTAACGACCGCCCGGAGCCGCCGCCGTGCCCTCAGTCCCCACCTGCACCTCGCTTATCTACAGTCAATAGTTTTATCCTGCCCGACGAGGGATCCTCCTCGCTCCTGGCTCCGGGGCGGCATCCGCGGCCGGCAGCTACGCCCCGGCCTCCCGCCTCTCCCTCGTCAGCCGGCGGGCACCGGTGCGCCCCGGCCGGGGCTGCCCCCGCTTCTCCCTGGGAGCAGTGCGAGGAGGGAGTTTGTAGTTATTTATTTATTTATTAAAGCCACCACCCCAGCTTCTGAAAGAGCCGTGCACGATAATGTCTCCTGCAACATCTTTTTTCTAAAGTCCCCTTTATAAAAAGGGGGGGGGGTGATGGCGCATCTTTTGGTGTTGTCTTTTTTTTTACATAGAAAGGCTAGTCCTTTTGCCGAAGTGTTTTACAGGGAGAGTTACTGCCCGCGGTGAGGCTGGGAGAAGGCTTGCTGCTGGTTTCCACTGGAGCGGGATTAGGCTGTCCACAGGGTTAGAGCAAAGCTGGGAAGTAGGGATCCCTGTCAGAGCCGGCACTGGGCTCTTCTGCACTCCATTTTAAAAAAGCAATGGAAAGCGGGCTAAGTACTTCCGTACAGCTGCTTTTCTTTGGATTTCAGTTGCTGTGGGCAAAAATATCACCTTAGTATTTGTTTTGTATTTACCCACACATTCTTTTATTACTATTATCATAATTATTTTATTTTTCTCATGCGAGTACTAATGCTGAACTAAGGGCCAGTGTTATATAAAGGTCTCCCAAAATGCTGACTCTCAGCAAGCTCTGGTGATTTGTAGGATGACTGTCATAAATATGTACTCAACCCTACAGAAACAGTACAGTTGAGAGATGGACTAAAGCTTGTATAGGGGCTAGTTATACGGTTCTCAGTCCCTAAGCTACTCCTCAGTGTCCGGGAGGGGGGGAGTGCGGGTATTATCCTGGCTGTGGAGAAGGACCTGAGACCCAGCAACGTTAAGTGACTTGTGGGTAACAGGAGCCCAAGGCCAAAGGCAGGGCATGAGTGCAGGCTGTGTGCCACCACCTTCTCACACCACACACTTCCTTCCAGTCACTTCAAAAGCATTTCCAGTTGCAAGACTTTGTTCAAAGCAAAGGGTATTCAGCCTGGAGCAGGCTTTTCACCAGCATGAAAGGCATGGTTCACCGTGCCTCTTCATAGGGTCATCCTTTCCCAGCACCCGGGGAAGCAAGATGCAGAGCAGATGCCTTGCCCCAGCTGTAGCCTGTTATTTAGGGTAGGTTGAGAGGGAGGGAGAGGCTGAGGTTTCTGTTGCATGGTGAAGCTGAGCAACACCTTGGGAAGGATGGCAACTGGATGCAGGCTTCTGAGAGCGAAATCGTTCTCATGACCCATAGGTTGTTCCTTCGTTAAGTTTGATGAGGTGTACCTGGAGGTGAGGCAGCCAAAACCAGGCTGCATAAATTGCTCCTGTTGGAGCTTCCTCTCTGGTGTGGGTGAGAGTATGGCCTTGAGGTACTTTTCCAGGGTGTGTGAGAAGGTAAGGCACAGTCTGATGTGCAGAACATATAGTCCCACCAGCCTCTGTCACCTCTTAGGTAGGAAGAATATCTGTTATTTTTCTGAAATTACCAGTGCTGCAATGTTTGTAGCAAAGCTGTGATAAGCACAGACAGACTTGCATTGTTATGTTGCACCACTTACCAGAACGTCTTGCAAAAATACTCTCATAGCAAGCTTTCATGTGGTTCTTCTCTGGTCATAGAAAGACTTCTGGATTAAATCAATTATACTTCTATTACTTGGTTAGCAAAGTATCCAAATAATCCTCTTCCCTACCCTACAGTTTGGTGATTTCCTCTCTACATTGCAGAATACCCTGAAAGCTTTTTGTCTGAGAAGGCTTGAAAAACTGCAGTCTGGTGTTGTGAGGGTGGAAACTGGGACAGAAGGGCTCTGAATTGCCATTAGGTTCCCAGGGTTTGCCTGTTGAGAAAGATAGAAAAAGCTTGGAAGCATTGCTGGCTCTAAATTTGGGGTTAGCAAGTAATGGGATTGCTTCACCTGGATGCTGCTGTTGCCTGTGACTGTGGACTCCATCCCTGACAGCCCCCCACCAGGGAAACTGCAGTGAGCAGTGCTCAAAGCTGATGCTGCAAGAGTGATGCACATCTGGAGGAAAGGTATTTTTAGTTGGTTTCATTAGCTAATCCTGCAAAGGCTGCTAGGTATCTTTGCAATGAACCCATTTCTCAGCTGGGCTCCTTTAGGGGTGTGAAGATTATGTGCTGTGGTTTTAATGGCAACTTCACAACCTTGGCTTGCAGATTTGGGCTGCTCCAGGGGCTGGGGCACAGTCCAGTGTAACTTAAGCAGCTCTGGGGGACTGGCAGTGTCCTAGGAAGTGTCTAGCAATGCCACACACCTGCCTGGGGCTGCTGTGATTCTTGGGTGACACTTCCATGGCAGGTATCCCTAGGCCTGCACCTGCAGCACCTCCAGAGCCAGAGCTTGTGGTGGCAGCCCCAGAGCACAACCTTCCCGATGCTCTCCTATGCCAAAGGGTCCCTGGCTGTGTGTGTGTGTGTGGCTATTCAATTATAGAGGTGTGTGTAGTGAGCACTAACCTCTATGTATCCCTGGTTAAATGAGAGTTTAAAAAGTGATTTATAGTTTTTCCGCTATTATTCCCACCCTTGAGGGAAGTAATGTCTGGAAAGAATATTCCTATCTTTGGTTTCCTTTTGTTTTTCCAAGTAATCAAGGAGAGTAAATAGAAGAGCATCTTCCTGGCCCAACTGAAAACGGTGGGTCAAAACTTACCTTAGAGACTCTGTGGTCATAATTTCAAGTGTTCTTAAAACAAGGAGCAAGAGAAGTTATTCCCCAAAACAGAAATAAGAAAAATGAAAGACAAGCATCTAAAGCCAGGCTTTTGGTTTTCAAAAGCTGCTGAGTGTTCAGAGGTTTTTGGTTGTTTCTGTGGCAGCTGGGCACTTAGCAGGGGAGGGAAACTCAGCCTCTTAATCACTTAAGGTATCTGTGGGCGTGTTCTGCAGTTGTATTCATTACACTTGCACTCCTTGACTACATTGGTGGAGATAATGTAGGGACCTGACCTGGTGATTCCTGAAATAGATGGTGGTGCAGGATCAGGGTCTATGCAGAGGACTGGCAGGCAAGACTGAATAAAAATCTTCAAAGTCTGTAGCAAAGATTGGGAACAAATAGCTCGACGTCTTCCTTTGGCAGACCTTTAATTTGTTTAGTTAAATAAAAACCCAAGGTATTATCAAAGTTGAGAACAGTTTTTATCATTAAAGCATCAATTTTGACAGATCCTCTTGATTTTCAAAAACTAAAATTTAAGAAACGTAAAACATCAAGTCAAGGTGTCTATTTGACTGAAAGGAAAAGTTACAGAGACAATTCTGAGCAGTACCACGCCCCACCAAAATTTGTGGCCCCCTTGCACATGAATCTCAATTTGCGTTTCCTGCAAATCTTACAAATCTTAACGGTAAGATGAAGTAAACTGTTTCTGATAATTAAATGTGCCTTTGCATTTTGTTTAATTTGTTTTTAAGTTCACTGGCTTTTTGGTGAGGTTACTTGAGTGTTAATCTTTTGGAGAGAAAATTGATACTCTCAGAAAAATCTTCAGTTGGGGCAAGAAACATTTTATTTTACTAATGGGCAGCATCAGGTAGTTTAATCAGCTTTACATATTTTCATTTCTACCTCTGAGTTCAGTTTCAGATTTTGATGATACTTAATTGGTTTGAAAACAGTGTTAGCATCTGGCCCCTGCTGAGCTATTTAAAAATATGAGCCCTGCTTTTGGAGCTTCTTGAAAAATTCTTTGAAGTGCAGCATCAGCAGATCCATTTCAGCTTTTTTATTGCCATTTCTGAATTCCCTTTAGCATCACATTATCTGGGAAAAATAGGTGTTAATGGCAACCATCCTTCAGAAGTAATAGGCTACAAAATTGGTAATAGGGAATTCCCGTCTTGAGTATACTGTATACCCAAAATGAAAATCCATGAGGGGTCATGATTTCCCCTTCTACAGGATCAACCTGTAGATAGAATAGTTTGTCCAAAATAAAACATACTTCCAGCTTTTGTATTGTTAATAGTAGGACACAGGTATGTTTAACAAAATAACCTTTGAAGTTACCTATAAGCTGCTCTGTTGATTAATTTAAAATTTTAGGTTTACACACCTTGCAATGAACTCTTTTATTAACGTTTTATTGCAACTGAACTTCATGGCTTTTGTGCTCGCCTAATAACAACGCGGTAATAGCTCCGAGGCAGGTGTTCCCGAAGGATGCCCTGAATCAACAGAGCGAAGCCTGACCTAAGTCAGAAATGGCCATAAAAAAAAAAATAAAACAAACCACAACCCACGGAGCAGCGCCGAGCGAACCGGCCGCTCCGCTCTCGCTCCGCATCCTTTGTAACTCCGCTTGTCAGCACCGAAGATGCTGCCGGCGTGCCTACAACTTATTTTTGCACGAAGAAATCTTTCCCTGTAGGCATTGCTCTGCTCGGGGACGGTACTTGCTCACCGCGGTGGCAGCCCGGCCCCGGGGAGGCTCTGTCCATGGTAGCTCCCGGCTCTGCCGCCGTGCTGCGGGCTCCAGAGACTCTTTTTAGGGTTTGTGGTGTCTTTTTATTTTTTTTAACATTTTTTTTTTATAAATTTATTTGTCCCTGCTGATTGGCTCCGGGTTTGTTTCCTCGGTTTAGTCCCTGCCTCCTACAACAACAACAACAAAAAACCCACACGAGAGTTTTTTTACCTTTTCACTCCTGTCCTGGTTAATGCAGTGTTTATTTTTAATCTATCATCATCCGTAGACGTAAGACCTGAGTAATACGTGAAGCATAGAAGCTGGGCTCATTACACAGGTGACACAGTAATTTCTTCTGGGGTGTACAGATTGCCTTTGCTATAAACTGTGCAAGATGATTTTCATTATGATATAACTGAAAACAGATAATATTGATCCAATTTGTGTTTCAATTTATGAGCTTTAACATGAAATAAAATATTGAACAAAAATAAATGCTCACAATCAAATACAAAGATAAGTTCTTACAATAACTGTGCCAAGAATCAATCTTAAGACTGTTGAATCTTAAGGAATGTTGTCCATCGAGAGATCTATGGTTTGGTGATTTAATTTAACAATATTGTTCATCCAAAAAAAAAAAAAATACCATGTCAAAGTAAATCCTTTGGGCCATTGAGCGGGTGATTTTTGACGTATACATGAGAGAGAGGTACAAGGACTGGACACAACTGGTCACTGTAGTAATTATTTGTGCATGGCATGGACCACGTTTTCAGAATACAGAACTGACAGACCCAAAGCTTCAAGATAAAATTCAGCACACCCCACCCACCCATGAAGAAAGCAGCACAGATGTTTGAAATTGCTGCAAGTCTGTCCTTGCTCTTCTCAGTGCCTCAGTCTGCTAGCTGATATGAAACAGCAGCTCTCTGCTGTAAGCTAACATCACTTAGGAGACATTAGTAGGTGGCAAAAATCAGGGGACAGACTTTTTCAGTGTCACTCTGGCATGCCAGTGTAGCACATCGCACTGGCAAGGGTAAGCTGTGGAGTTATAGGCAAGGCCTTTGCTCCCTTCCTCCTTTCTTTAACTTTTTCTTTTCTTTCCATCTCATTGGTCTCTGAAGCCTAAATAAAGGATGCAATTTGTTGATGCAAAGTAACATTTTTGCTCAAAAAATTGCCCACAAGTTTTGCATAAGTTGATCCTTCTTCGAAGCTCTCAACATTTGAGGTCTTGGTCTTTTAAAAACTTACTTAGTAAGTAAGGAAGTATCTTCCTTATCACAAGGAAGTAATCTCCCTACAGAGCTCATATTCTCTGGTCCTTCTCTCTGTTTACACAGGCCAAGTAAGTTTATATTGGCAGGAGCCTCTCCCTGAATTGCCTCTGTGTAGGGAGAATACCAATAATTTGTGGCTGGCAGGGAAAGATCTGTTTCCTTCTGAGCTGGCTCTACCCCCAGGATGTTAACCTGTCCTCTGCTGCAGCAGGGCTCTATCTGAGAGAGACACAAAGCAAACAGGATGAAAAACTGGGAAGGTGAGGGGTATTTTCCGTGGCGGGGGGGGGAGGGGAAAGTAAGACTGAGACATGGAGGCTTATTGCTGGTTGAAATAAAAACACTGACATAAGTAGGTGTAAAAGGTAAACCAAAAGATAACAAAAGCATGTATTTAAAAAAAAAAACCCAAACAGTTCCTGCGGAACTATAATCTGTAAGAACTTGCAATTATATTACAAAGCAGAAAGCTTGATAAAATTAGGTTGTTTGCATAAGAATTTAGTTTTGATATAAAATCAGAAAGAAATGCTTATAGCATTAAAAAAAAAACCCAGAAATATGGCATTCATTTCTATGACACAAAAAATGTCAGAATTATGTGTCTTGGATCCACAGTGAAACAAGAACTTTTCATCCTTCTAAGAACTGTAGTTCAAATTTCCTTTTCTCACTTTGAACCAGTGCAGGAATTGGAGGCTGTGAGAGGATCCTTGTTTATCCTTCTCTGCATGGTTGTGCTTTGCTCAGGCATGGCTGAAAATGGAATCTGATTTTTTTTTTCATTGTTTGTATTATGATAACATTCTTGGTAAGCAGGTGAGCGCTGGAACGACAAGGGTGTAGCTTTTTATTACTGTAAGTCATCTTTATGCTCATAAATAAGCCTTTGGAATTGAATGGGATTACTCAACTGTGCGAGAGTGCACAGGATGTGCCCATAAACCGAACTAAACCAAGCTATCCAGCGTAATTAAAACAAGGATCCCGTGCATGGAGGGAGAGCCCTTGTTGCTGCTGTTATAAAACATTATTAAAACAATCACAGCATGTTTCGTGTTGATGTTGGTGCTTGAAGTTTCACTATGTATTTCTAGCTTTGGTGATTTTATGTGGGTAGCCTTAGGGCCTGCAAAGCCTTGCTCACACAAACAAATATATGTGTGTTTTAGCTGGACTCATATGCGTGTCTCATTTAGGACTCTAATGTGATCACTCAGATAAGGGTGGTAAACCCTGGCTTTGAACGTCTCGTAATCATTTATGCGCTTAATGTATCTGAAAGCAATTAGAGCAGGTGAACTGACGGGATCACTGCCCTGGGGGTCTCCTTCACACTGCACAAATGCCAGCTCGTGGTGCATTTTGAGAGAACCTTGTAGAAGTTAATCTTTGCCATTTAGGTTTCTGAAAACTGAATGATCATCTAAGTCATAAACCACATCTCTCCCCTCACAAAAGTAATAGATCCCTTACCAGACTCGTACTTAAAGTATCAAAGTACTTATATCCAGGGGCATTTCTGTTGGTTGGGTCATGTGGAACAGATCCCTGCTAAAAAAAAGAAAGCAAAATAGGAAAGTTCGTCTCCTTCACTTAGAAATTTACTTCCTTCCCATTTCTGTAGCAGACACAACTGTTAATTTGCGAGCACAGCAATTTCTTCTGGCACGAGAACTACCCATTGAAAAGGCTGCTACTACAGCTCTGTGTGAATCTTCTACTAGAGGGCTCCAAAACAATGGTGTTTAAAGTGGGTGTCTGCCCTTTGCTACGCAGCCATAAGAGGTGTTTCAAAAGCCCCCTACATGAATGAATATCTATTCGGTTAGCAGACAGGGATTTTGGAGGGTAGGCAGAGCCCGGCGCACAGTACTGAGCCCAGCCCGTTGCTGGGCCTGTTTTGAAAATTCGCATAGCTGCACGTGTGTGTGCTCCTTTTCAGTCTGAAAAGAGGTGGTAATTTGTTCATAAGAAAAGGTGATAAATGGGACAAATGAAGAGCAGCTTCACTTGAAAACGATAGCACTGAAAGGTTTAGTCCTGCTTGTAACAGGAAGGTACAGTGTGACGGTGGAAAAGTCAATGCATCAGCTAAATATTTTTCCAGAATAGAAGGTTGGTATTCAGATCTCTTTGCATTTTGGCTGCAAGTTTAGCTGACTCTAATTTTACCCAGGTTGGGGTTTTCTTGGCATTAGTTTTGTTCCTTTTCAAAATGATGTTTTTTTTTGAAGGGGCAATAAAACCTGAGCACACACGACAGGGTGTGTGCTCGACTGCCTTACCAATGTCTCTTGGCCAGGTGGCATTAGGCCATACGAGTGCAGCGTGAACGTGTCTTGCAGCATTTCAGTGGTACTATAACATGTATTTTATGGCTGAAATAGAACACACAGAATTTCCTTTTGAAGCTTTGTGTAAAACTTGCGTCACAAAAAGAAAAGAGAAAATTATTTAGTTTCTTAACAAGTTAGTTTTTTCTCAGCTACTTTGGCAATAGTGTGAATACAAAAAAAGCCCCAAACCCTGAATGTAACACAAAAGTGGATATAATTTTTCAAAATATCTTTATGCTTCTGGTCTTATTAGTGGAAATTGTTTAACTGCTGAGTCTTTAAAAGTCTCTTGAGAGGATTAGAGTATTAAACTTCTCAGAAGTTATTTTGTCAGTATTTTTTTTTTTAATACAAAGAATATGAAGGTTTAGCTGTTGTATTTATTTGGAAATAAAGCAACTGTGTATTTTCTTAGTACAAGGTTTTCCTTCAAAAATGCCTTGATTGTTTGCTAGGTTAAGAAAGCTATAACTCTTTGATTTATTATATTGTTGTGATGATATAATTTCTCCTTTCTATTTCCCCAGTGTACCTCCCTCTTCCTCTTCTCCATTTATTCCTTACCATCTGGGATTTGGACTAGACTTAATGTTGCTTATTCGGAAATCCCACTAAAAGTTTCCTTTCTCACCCCTCTGTTTAATGCAGTAGTTTCATAGTTACCTCATGACAACTATCTGCTTATGTCCTCATGTCTCATCTTTAATTTTCATGTGTTTCCTAATACCTTCTTTAAAAAAATGTTCAGGTTCTCTTTATCTGCCATATACCTATGCCATCTTTTATTGACCCATTTTATTCACCTGTGAATGCAGGATGCTTTCTACCTTCTTTCTACTCTTTTCATCTCAACAGAGCCCCACCCTACTTTCTTCACTCTTTTTTGTGTACTTCATAGCATTTACCACCCAAAACGTGCAGGTCCTATTATGCACTTGGATGAAGTAAGCCTAAGTACCATGCTGGATTATGTTCGGAATTAACATACTCAGTTCAGAGCTGCTTGCTTAAGCTCTGTGATACAGTCAGGAATGAGCCAACACCTCCTGACTCAGTTACCACTACAAGCTAGTCTTTGAAAGCAGAAATGATCAGAAGTTAGATGTTGCCTCCTAGTGAGACACCAGCAATGGTATTTTGGCCGGGATAGTTGTGTTGCCAGGCTTAGCCGTGAGACTGGTGGTATCCATATCTTAGTGCCAGGTGCTCATGGTCCACTGGCCACTCTTCATGTCCTCATCCCTCTGGCCCTGGAAACTTTTTCAAGTGCATCTCTGTTAAATCCCTAACTTTAAGCAATTAAACTTGTCAGGATTTTCTAATTAACTAATGGTGTGGGGAAAAAAGTGTTGCTTTGTAGCATGTTTTGCAAACTGTTCTGCAGAAAAGTTCTGTTTCAAGTAACATTTCTTGGGATGTAGGTAGGTTCTGCAGGCTGCCAGGAACCTGTAGTTCTGTCAAAGGTACTGGGCCTTGAAGGTCTTCTGCCTTTCAGGAGTCAGCTGTGATGAAGAGAGACTCAGACCTTCCAATGTGCATGGCTTTGGGGGAAGCCCCCAATGTCAGGACCATCATTAACCTGGGACAGCGAATGACCCTGAAATCCCATAGGGGATGGTTTTGGGGTCTTGGATTATCTCAAGGGAGCCTGAAAGAAAAGTGATCTGAAGCAGTGGCAGTGTCTGGATCTAGCACAGTCTGCCCAGAGCCTGGGACTCTGCAGGGCAGCTGCTGTCAGAAACTGCCATTTCTCTCATTGCACAGGCATCAGGCAAAATAGAAACTCTGAGGTGGCGTGTTGAAAATCACGTCTCTTTCTGAATTTCAAGTGAATGGGCACTGGAACAAAATCAAGTCTCAAAGCATTGATCTTCAAGCCTGCTTGACTAATTACCTCCTCTTGAAAGGCAGAGGATTTACCACCAGCTCATTGTGTTGGCGAAAGTGCCGCTAATACACAGGAATCTGATTCTGCCCTCTGCCAAGGGCATCACAGAGGATCAGGCCCCAAATTAACTGTAAGTGAGAGAGCCTTTTTATTTTTAAATTATTTGTCAGTGGACATGATTTTAGCTTTCCTACTCCAAATTACCAGTTTTTACAATTTACATGCATTTAATATTTCTTAGCTTCACTTTTTGCATTTCACTTGTTTTATCATCTGGTTCTCTTTGTCGGTAAGATTACAGTATGTAATGCATTCTGTTATATATATATATTAACAATTTGAACAGGATTTGTAGTTGTTTACATGATGTATATCAGTGGGAGAACTGCAAAGGTGTGTCATCTTAACTTTTTGAACCGTCAACAAAACCAAGCACACATGCTTTACTGTTTTGGTTTATAAAATCCCAACTGAATGGGTATTATGTTAATGATATGAAGTTCATCAGCACTACTCTGTATGCAAAAGCCCGCTTCAGTTGTTTTAAACTAGGCTGATGTGTATTCATTGTTAGTGCAGTATCTGAACACTCCTGGTTACAGCTGTAGCCAAAGTTTGGGTGCCTCTTTGATGCTTTTTCAACTTTAGCTTGAAAAAGAAAAATGGATGCCCAATATTTGAATTTCATGGCATGCTTAGCCTGGAACACACGTACTTTTTTTTTTTTATTGTTCACCTGCAGTTTGGGCAGCTTCAGCTTCCTTGTGCAGGTGTTGAGGAACACACCTGCAAGCCGAGAGCCAGCACCTGGGCTCCAATGTCCACAAGTGAGTTGAACAAAGCTGCTGCTAGTGCAAAGTAATGGAAGCAAGAAGAGGGCTGGGTCTTAGTTTAGATGCTGAGCTGGAAAATTAAATTAAAAATGAGTCTTCAGAAGTCAGGGCCATCACAGGAAAGTCAAAATGAGCATCCCCTGACCCAGCTTTTGTCGCTGTGCAGGGAAGCGGAAGCTCATCCCTGCATGGAGGGGCTGTGCGTGCCCATGAGATAGCTCTGCTTCATAGACTTCTGTAAGCTGTCACTTGCTGGTTGGGGCAGAGATCATTTTTTGATGTTTGTGCATTGACAGACAAAATATGGTAATACAAGTGGTAAGTGGACACCAGTGTTTTGCTGAGCCATGAGGGGTGGAGAATTCAAGTGGCACTTGTGGATGCTGGGAAGATGCCCTGAGGGACAGAGATGACACAGACTGGTGATGGAAAACAGAAGAAATGTTTTTAGAAACTGGTCAAGGCATTTTCAGTGATTTTCTTGCTGTACTAGATGTTCCTTGCAGTTTTTGTATTACTTCATAAAGATAAGGCTAGACATATTTAATTTTGCTATGTAACAAATGCTGCAAAAATGACCTACAAGTAGATAAGTATTATAGCTCATGCTAACATGAACTTTCACCTTGTTATGCTTTTATTTGCTCCCATTTCTTTCTTTCAAACATGTAAGTGATATGAAGGCTTGTAAACCAAGCTGCTGGAATAAACCAGAAAATGGCGTAGACCAGGCAGGAGAAATAGGGTGAGAGGGATTTGGCTGCAGGTTATCAGCCATTAATTATTCATTTTGTAAACAATGAGGGAGTGTAAAAGCAGCCGGGGCAGGTAGGCAGAGGATTAGGTTGTAAGATAATAGAGATAGGGGAAAATAAGGAAAAAATCCTTAGCAAACAAAACTGAATGTTATTCACAACTGTCATAAGCCTTCCTATACCATAAAAGAAAAACAGTGAATTATTAATAATTTTCATTAAGGTAATTGCACCAGTGTTTGATGACAGAGTTGGACATGATGCATATGACTTCAAAAGCCAGAGTTTTACAAAACAGCAATAGAAGACATGTAATTTGGGGAAAGAGTTGCAAGTATTTTTTTTTTTTTTTACCTCGTTTGAGTAAAAACATGTCGCAAATCTCAGAGTTCATTAGGACAAAAAATGCTTAGGATTTTACTTATTCTTTTTTTTAAATTCTGAGTTTGGCAAGAGGGGGAAGTAGTGAGTAGAAAGACAGGTGTGGTCATATGACTTTTTTTAGTTTTTCTGGTTTTCTTTCCAGTGTGTCTGAGCTACTTGCACGCTCTCAGTAGCCTGTGTACGTATCAGTCTTGTGTGGCATCCTGTCAGTGAGTATTCATGCAGAAATGATTATGTTCAAGTTTTCTCAGCAAAAAGGAATCGGAAAAGTAAGAAATACATGTGCAGAAATAACATGTCATCTGCACAAGCAACTTCTTAGCCTGAAAAATCTTATCTAAATTCCCCAAGCAAGCATGTAATTCTGGCAGGTAATTATGCCTTGATCCAAATCCTGTTTAATAATGGCGAAGGTCGGTTTTTCCAGGAGAAAGTAATTGCTATAAATGACATTGAGGGCCACTTGTTGTTGCCTGTATGTACAAGAAGTGAGATGCCTTCCAGGAATCTGTCTTCCCATGCACAATTTAACAGTTAGGGAGATTATGTTTGGGGAGTCTATTAGGGCTGCTGTTGTATGTGGGGTCCTGGCTTGGCTGAGGCAAGCTGGTAGGGTGAAGGGCTGCCCAGCCTGGCAGGACTGCTGCCTGCCCGGGAGGTAGGGAGCTCTGTGGCATGACCTGCTGCCCTGGGCCCCGACTGCCCAGCTGGTCGGCAAGCACCATGTGCCTTTCTGACCCGTGCACCCATGTTTTCTTTCAGGGAAAAGGGATTGGGGCAAGGGAGGTGTATGCTGCTTATCCTGCTGTGGAGTTGGGGTATGCTGCACTTGGCATGCTTGGGTCCCACATTTTATACAGAGCTACTGAAATCCACTGGGCACTGCATGCCCAGCCACCCCTGTGACCCCTTCCCACTGAACTCCTCCTTTCCCAGGCAGCAAAATCTGGGGGCGTCATGCAGCTGCAACTGCTTCATCACAGGTCACTCCTTTCTGCGCTGCTGGCCCCTGCAAGGAATTAATGGGGACAGAGTGGAAGAAGGGTCCCCTCCACCCTGGCTCCCACCATCCCACACACCCAAGAGAAGGCTCTGCTCAACATCTGTAACCCCTTACCAAGTGTGAGGCTTTGGCACAGCAGGGGACAGCACATAAAATATCTTGAAGGCTTGCTCTATTCTCCCAGGAGGGTTTGGCTTTTTTTTACTTTTCTAAACAGCAAATGAAATATAAAATGGAAATTTTAGGATCCACCAATAGCCCCCAAGTTTAAGGTAGCATGCACTAGTGTGTAAGTGCTATAAAAGGTATGTTAGGTGACTTAGTGACACTCTTGTCTCCATTAAATTGGTCTGCGTTATGACTGTAGGTGATAATATTTTCACCTGATGAGCAGCAAAGCATAAAACATCATAGTAGAGAGGGTTGCGAGAAGTGAAGATGACTTCAATAATGCTTTAATGAAGAGAGGGCTTTAAGAGTTGAAGCACGCTCCTGAACTTCACTGTGCACCCTCTGCCCTCAGAGGACCCCGTTGTGGGAGCTGATTTATAAGGTGATGTTTGGACTTGGAGTTCAGTTTACTTCAAGTATTTAATGGTCTCCTGGTATTTTTAACAACACTAAGGTCTTGCTATATTGCAGCTACATTACCATCTTCTTTTTTGTTTTTAACCTATTTGATTACCCATGCCGTTTCAAATCAATACGACATCCGTAAGTCATGACCCAAGCTGCTGTGCAAGGCTGCAGCACTGGCAATGCTGTTTCACCTCAGAGGCAGCTGCCCTTCTGTGCAAATAACAAGATCCCTGCATAGGTCTTTTATTTTCCTTTTTTTTTTCCCAACTAATTCCATCAACAGACCCTCTGAGATCCATTAAAGTTGTTGCACGAATATTTATCCTGAATCCCTGTATTTATTTCTTTGGTTAGGGAAGACTTTTGATGCTTACTGAATGTTTAGAAATGCAATTTATATGCACAGCACATTTAAACATGTCAAGAATTTTTTATTTTTGATGGCTTGCTGAGCCCACCAGAAATAATTTTATTGTTAAATTTTGTCATTATAAAAAGGTTATTTTGTAACTTTACTCCTCAGAGCTGAAACTGTTGAGGTAAAAGCGCTTGTAAATTAAGCTGCAGGTATTGATACACTTAATGGAGCCTTACAGGCTAAAATGCCAAAAGAAAGAAAGAACAACGCTCACCCATGTGTGTAGTAGCGAGTTGTGTAGGTTGTGGATGAAGCACAGGCTTCTCTTTACTTGGGAAGAGAGTATTGGTGCTGTAGGAAGTTACAGAGTGTTTGTGTGTTGATGCTAGATTTTCCCTGCATCTTCCTCGTACTTGGGTCAAGCCCTGCCCACCATTAAAGCTCCACTGAGATTATTCTCTCTGCTGTGATAATGTGATTGCTGTTTAAATGACTAGTTGGTACTAATGCTACTTTCTGAGAATCAGTTTTCAAATTATGTAGTTGTTGTACATTTTTTGTTAAGATGACCATGGACATCTCTCTGGCCACACTTCATTTGCATGGGATTTTCACATGTGAAGGACAAACTGCATCTTTGAGGAACCGTTTCCTTCAGAGGACCAGAGTTGGGATGCTGCTGCTTCCCCCACGGCAAGCTGGGTGCGTGCCTGTCATGGGACTCCCCTGGCAGGCAGAGATGGAGGCAGCATGTGGAGTACCCATTGCGCTTGGCTTTCTTCTCCACCGTATAATGGGACATCTAGAGACATGCTTGACCCTGTTTTAATTCAGGAAAAAATATCACTGAGTGACAAACAGATACGGGACAAAGTCTCAGAAGTTGGAGCCTTGATAAGGAAAGAAGCGATGTCCTGCACACTCCTTGTTTATCCCAACCAGGGTATATCCCTACACAGCCTCTCTCTGGTTTATGCACCTCTCGTATTTATGCTTTTCCCTACAAATACTCAAATATAGAGTATGTAGGCAAGAAGCAAACTCCCTGGGGGAGGTGACATGGCAGGCAGTCAGCTGAAAGGGCCTGCAGTCTCTAATGAACAGAGCCGTGGGCTGCGTTTGTATTACTTCCATAGCCCATCTCAAGTATTTTGTGTTTCAGATGGCAGGGACGAGCTTGCATGTTTGCCCAGCTCGTAAGGGCTGGCAGTGTGTGTCTCCTTGCACTTGCAGAATGAAAGCACAAACGGGAAGGTTGGGCTGAATTACAAAGCCAGTTTCTACTCAGGCTGTTCTGCTTTCCACTGTTTTGCTTGATCTCTTCCTCTTACGACAAATCACACCTTTAAAAGGCACTGAATTTAGCATCTGAAATAAATTTTTGAAACTAAGTGGTATATTACCACTCTTAATTTACATCTAATGCACAACCATAAAGGTTTACCTACTGAGAAAGGCACAAAATACTTCCACATCCCAATCTTTTCAGCATCTTAGCAGTTTTCAGTGTCCCCTTCCCCTATGTGTCCCTATAAATCAATTTTCTGTGTTCTTTTATTGCTCCTTAGTTTTTACACTATATTAATTTTACTGCTAAAATAAAAGGTGAAAACAGGAATGAGTTTAATGCTTATTTTTTCATCTATATCCCTGTACAAGTTTGTTACATACACATTTTTTACCTCTCAGCGATGGTAGTTCAGTGCTAGCAAAAAGGGCGGGTGGATAATGTGACATGCATTTTACTTTCAGCAAGCTTGTTATACCAGCTCTGAATTTTTCATGAAGGCTTCAGTAACCTGTAGCCGAAGCTCGGGGGGTTTCCACCACAAAGAGGTGGATCAGCTTAGCTCTCACTTCCCATCTGGCACAGGGTGACAGGGACAGTCGGGGGCTGAAGGAAACCTGAAGAAGAAAAAAGTTCATGTGGGACATCCATTGTGATGCATGAAAAGCTAAACATGTGCCTCTTGTAGGGACATAGCTTTGAAACACTTACTTATCTCTGGCTTCAGATTATATTTAGTCAGGGTGTTTTACTTCAGTCACCGGCACAGCTGTCCTGTCTGTAAATAATACTACAGACTGACTCCCTCAAAGCTTTATTTTGCCAAGGCTTCACTTTCAGCATCTCTCGACAGCTTGTGCCACAAATTCTGTGCCTGCTGCCTGGCTGAAGTGAGGTTTAAATTAGAGTCCGTGTCACAAAAGAATTGCTTGTCAGTTTATTGATTTTTATTTTTTCTAAATAATAAAGCCTAGGCCAAAGGAAGAGATCTGATTTTTTTCATTCAATTAGTTAAAACGCAATGCAAAACAGGTCTCTTTAGAAATAAACTGATGTCTAAAATCACTCTGAAAACAAAACTGTGTTCTGCAGTCTTCTAGCAGTTGGTTCCCAGAAGCAATACAACCCCTCTGTGTATGGGAGCTGAGCTGATGCATCCCTCTGAAGGGCATTCTGCACACTCAGTTATGTACAAAAAGTAACCATCTATAAGGTATTTTATAAACAATATAAAAGTTGGAAAGACAAAGATTTTGGAAGTTGCAGGGTGTCAGACTAGTTTTTGTCACAAAAAGGCACTTCCTAAGGCTGGTTTTAGTGTCTTTATAAATGATCATGAGGGGTTTTTTTTTAATTACATGATCATGGAGTATTATTCTTCTGCACAAGATGCCAATATTGGTTAGTTAGTTCATTTGATGGGTAACTGCTGTTGTGAGAGTATGTACTGACCTACTGAGTACGTGGTTCAGTTGGCCCCTTACCTTACTGTATGCAGTTTATACCCTACTCTGTACACAAAGCAGATATTTTATTTGTGATATTTTTTTCTGTAGTTTCCCCCCCCCTCCCCCAGTATCTTGAGTGCTTCAGAGAGACCAGTTTAACTCTAAGACTACTTTTTGGGATAAGGCAGTAGGGTGGGGTGCTTGGGGTTTTTTGGGGGGGAGGTGGAGGAAAAGAAATAATGAGCCTGTGCCTAAAGTCTGGACCAGCTTGGGGTGGTCAGTCCAAGATGCTTATGGTTCTGTAGCAGGCATCATGGCTATTGCTGCTTCAGCTCTAGCTGTTGCTACTCAGCTTTTCAGAAGCAGGTTTTTCCAAGAAGGATAGAAATCACATCCCACCTGTGAAAAATCTGGCTGTGTTCCTTGCCCACCAGCATTAAGCACATTTGTAGCAGAGGACAGGTCTACGGTCTAGGAAGGGCTCGCTCTGGTGCTTGGTCTAAAGTGCGAGGCCACTCTGCCACCCCTTGACTGCTTTCTAGACCACTTGCAATTTCTGCAACCCTTGAGACAGGCAACAGCCTTTCTTGCTACACAATCCTGATTCATTCCCCAAATGCATTAAATACAGCAATTGTCCTATAGAAAAAAGAAAACGGTCTGTGCTAACATAACTCAAGGAGGTATTGCAGTATGTTTGTGACAGCAACTTCAGCTCTAGTATTTCCTGAATGTTTAGGCTGTGATGTTGTGCCCTCAAATGCCTTTATTGTGATTTCTACGTTTAATTTTTCTAAGTTTTTAGTAAAGTAAACCAGAGTTTCTGTTGTGTGTCTTCATATTAACATTTATGTTGTCCATCAAAAGGACTAGATCCTCTGTGACTTGAGCTAAGAGGTTACAGGAGTCAGGTCTCAAGCTGGAAGGAAACTGTTGTTACTGATGGTTAAAAGTCCATTTTTCTCAGGGTTCAGAAGTCATTGCTGCCCCCAGGGAAGCATTGAGGCTCACAGGTCCAAAGCTGTCTGCCTGGACTTCGCGCACCCACCGCTCGCCCTTGCAGCAGCCTGGCTCCTCCTGTGCTTGACCGGCTTCCCATCTCCCATCGTGTTGCTGTCCCTGCTGTCTTCATTGCTGTCCTCCCTGCTTTTTGAGAGGCAGCAGTGTGAGCAAGCGTGGTCTCCTTGTACTCGATTCCTCTGCCCAGGGCTGCAGCTGCAAGGGAACCTCTTCAGGATTATTTACCCTGGAGCTGTGGGATGCAGCACCTTTCAGTAGCTCAGAGAGTGTGTCTGTCAACAATTTGAACTTTTTCAAGCAGAGTTTTTCAGTGGCTTATAAGTTGGTCAAGTCAGGTGGACTTTTGCATGTACGGCAAGAGATGCTACAACTGAAGATGCTTAGTCTTGCTTTTTCTCAAGCTGTTGCCAGATATCCCACTTGGGATTGTGTTCTTTCCAAAGATAAACTGGAAAAGTAAACAAAATTACGCAGTGCATAACACTAACACAGAACCTAGCTGAAATCTTTGTAACTATTTCTTTCATAAAATGGGGAGAAAATCTTCCTGAAGCTATTAAGTTGCTTGGTTTTTATTAGCTTCAGACCATGGAATTTATTTAACAGCTGCCTGGCGTTTGACTGTTGTTACAGCTACTTTGCTTTCTTAATGAAATCAGTTTTCTTGATGATGGGTTTAATTTCTGTGCATGTATTTTTCAGAGAGGAATAGCAAGTATATTCACCAGCCCTTCCAGCTGTCGGGATTATGTGGTGACGTGCAGAAACCTCCAGGCAGAAATGTGCATGAGACCTTACTTGGTGTGGCATGAACAGCCTCAGTCGCAGGAGACAGCAGGCGGCTGGGCCCTTCCTAGGAGGCATCCATCCTTCCCTTCCAGCGGGACTGCTTGAATTTGGATAAAAAAAGAGAGCTGCTTCCCCACAGCTGGGTTTCTAGGTCCTCCCCGTGGGAGAGCAGCTTCCCGGGGAGCCTGGCAGAGCTGGGCGAGCAGGGGCAGCCGCAGGCACGCCGGGGAGCTGACGACACGGGGGTACGTGCCAAGCACAGGGCTGCTGGGACCCGCGCTGACGGCCACGGATGGGCAGGGCTGTCTGGGCAAAGTCGTTCTGCCTCTGTCAGCACGGCAGTATTTCTGCAAGGGAAAGGCTCCCGGTGCCAGGAAACGGCCGTGTTTTCAGCACATGTGCGATGTGCGTGCGCACGTACGCACTGACACGGTGTTACCGAACGTTGGGGGTAAATGGCTCCCTGCCAGATAACAGGCTTTATTAAAATTATCAGTCAATCTTGAGATGTCAAGGCACAGGCTTCCCAAGAAGCCTTTTCTGACAGATAAATGTGTTTGTACTTGGATTGCAAGCTGCCAGTCACTGTTTAGGTAGCAGGTTTAGGGTAGGCTCTTAATGCTGAAAAATCTGCTAGTGGTGATGGGCCTTTTACCCTCAAATACTTTTTCTACCTGCCTCGCGTTGTCTGCTTTTTTGAACCGCTTTACATCTGCGATAAGGCAAAATGCCTTTTTTATTATTTTTAATTTATTTTCAGTAAGATGTTCATATCTATATTGGATCATGGGAAGTAATATGGCAGGCAACACAAAAAAAACCCCGCAACTTTAAAGTCCAACCCAAACCCAAAAGCTCAGACTTACAAATGCCCGGAGTCAAATATTTTTTTGTTCTGAGCTGCATTTGTCAGTAAGATATTAAATAATCAATGTCAGGTTCAGCTTTTGTCTCTGGGGGTCAGTGGATGTAACCCGTTCCCCGTAAATTCACAGTTTATGAGGCAGTGCTGATCTCTGCACAAGCGGGAGATGACTTTTGAACTCATGCAGCCTCAGACAGGAGGAACATTACACTTTATGATCATGTTTAGAGGCTGTTAAGGCTGTTTAGAAGCTGAAAAGTCTTCCCCTGTAAATCATGTAACTGGCTTAAGAGAGACAATTGTGTTTATCTCTAGACAAACAAACCCATCCCCTCTATCTATTCCTGCTGGAGAAAAATAACAAGTGCCATCATAAATGTTATTTTCTTTGCCCTTTTCCTTAGGGAATGTATGCAGCTAAGTTTATTATTGGTGAGGAAATCCACAGCAATCTATAACAATGTTTCTCTTTTTGATGTTGCTGAATACTCCTAATGAGAAATAACCCACGAAGGGGAGAGAAAATACAAAGTTTGAGTTCAGAGAGTTTGCAGCTCACCAGTGCTGACTGCATGGGCTTTTCCCCTCCCTACAAGAGGTGGAAGCTTGTCTCTCCCTGTGGGCTGTGAGGAGTCCATATGCACAGAGAATGCCCTGAGCTAAACTGCTGCTCCTGACCCATTTCCAATCACACACTGGCCCAGGCAACCCAAGACATCTCTTGCAAAGAAGCACAGGATGTGGGTCTTGTCTGATTGATAGAGAAGGCAGTTTGGGTCAGTAAAACCAGTGTTATTTTCCTCCTGCCGTTCTGCAGGAGCAGCTCACCTCGCTTGTCTGCTACATTTTTCACCTGTACTTCATCTTCTGTTCAAGACCCTCAGAGCCAAGGGAAGGTTATATCAGGTTAGAGGCAGCCAGGAAAAGCAGAGACACAGCTCCTCTGCCTCCTTCCAAATGCAGATGGGAGCGGGAGAGTGAAGCTTCTGCATTTATTTCGCGTTATTTGGGGGAAGAAAAAAGGTTGCAATATGTTCATTGGCATTTTCTATGTAAGGGTGACTTCTGCGGGAAAGGAGAATCGAAAACGTGAGTCTGATTCTGGCAGTGACTTTAGTGTCCTCCCTTTGCAAGTGCTTGAGTCTGTGCCTGAGCCAGGCTGTCAGGAGCGGGCTCTGAGCGAACAAGTGTAACACCATTCAAACCCCTGTGTGTGCTGTGCATTAGCTCTCCGAACATCTATTAGTTTGCACTTTTAACGTTTTTTCCATAATTATATACGGACAGCCATGTTCATACTTATGGATATTTTGGACTATTTCTGTTAAAGCAAGCAGAGCTTTGAATCCTGTTGTGTGCATTTGTTAATTAGAAAATGAAATAAAGTGACACAAAAAAATAACAGTTCTGCCGCTCAACTCAAAACCAGCAGTGAAGTACAGGGTAAACGAGATCAGACAGGACTACTACTACCACCAAAGCCAGCTGAACAGACAGCCTTACATAACCATAGTTAGGTTATTCTTTCTCTACACAGTTGTTAGCAGTCAGATACATATTTAATGGCGTTTAATTATATCCTATAAATGCTGGCACTAGAATACTTTCCCCAGGGCATTCACTGAATAAAAGAAAGCAGAAAATGACGAACGCACTTAGCACATGCACCCACAACTTCATGATAAAAGCCAGCAGTTCCCCATACAACACCTGTTGTTGTAGCTGGGTTAATTACTTTTCATTGTAATCAACTACCTGAAATATTTATCATGGTGCCTGTAATTTCCCAAATCTGAAAGTAACACCCATAAAAACAACAACATTTTGACTCTAATACTTCAGGTACGGCATTCTGTGTGTTCACCTTTTTTTGTTTTGGATCCCGTGTGGGGTACAGTTGTTAATTATCTTAATCAGAAATTTCCATGAATTCAAAACTTTTTTTAGTAGAAGTGAATCTTCTCTGATGTTGCACCGAAACACTGCTGCTTACAGTAGTATTTCTGTAGCATTATGGTTACTAAATGTAGAATAACATAATGCTTCCTTCTTTCTTAATTCCATTTTCAATCCCTCCTCTCTTGCCTCCTCCTAAAT
The DNA here is from genome assembly GCF_013368605.1 of Nyctibius grandis. Taxonomy (NCBI): domain Eukaryota; kingdom Metazoa; phylum Chordata; class Aves; order Nyctibiiformes; family Nyctibiidae; genus Nyctibius; species Nyctibius grandis. The sequence continues at coordinate 56,186,834 of NC_090663.1, forward strand.
TACAGAATCTGTAAATTACACAGACCTGTGCTGTGGCCCTGATGAATAATGTAGACCCTATTCTCTTTCAGATATGAGACATGGGTTTGGTTTTTTTTTTGACAAGAGGTTTGCAGAAAGGAAAATGTGTGAATGGAGGAGCCCTGTGGCTAAGTATCTGGGGTAGGTTTGTGGAAATCTGTCCTGCAAGCCACCTGGTTGTACCTGAGTCTGCTCCTGTTGTAGGTGATGGAACATGTTTTTTATTGCCCTGCACAGAAGCAGGGATGGATCTGGTAGTGTCAAAGAGCACCCAGCACTCTTCAACTTTTAGTACTTTATACAACACAAACTGCACTAATATAACCAGGACTGTCCCCACATCCAGTTTCTTAGCAGTTCCACTAAGTCATCACAAAGTAAGTGTCAAGTGAAAACTTGAGAGAATCCCCAGTCATTGCACTCCAGATTTTGACCAAGGGTGATGATGTCCTGGTGCTCAGCAATGACTAAGTTCCTGCAGTGCAAGGAGACCACATCCACAGCTTTACCATCATCTATCCACCGGGTTACGTCCTCATAAAAGGCTATCAAGTTGGTTAAGCATGACTTCCCGTTGGTGAAGCCATGCTGAGTGCCCCTAATGATCCCCCTATCCTTGATGTGCCTAGACACAGCATCAAGAACAAGTTGTTCCATCACCTTTCCGGGGATGGAGGTGAGGCTGACCGGTCTATAGTTACCTGGGTCCTCCTTCTTGCCCTTTTTGAAGACTGGAGTGACATTCGCTTTTCTCCAGTCCTCAGGCACCTCTCCCGTTGCCCATGACTTAGCAAAGATGATGGAGAGTGGCCTAGCAATGACTTCCGCCAGCTCCCTCAGCACCCACGGGTGCATCCCATCAGGGCCCATGGATTTATGGACGTCCAGTTTGCTTAATTGGTCCCTGACCCAGCCCTCATCTACCAAGACAGATTCCTCCTCTATCTTGACTTCTTCTGGGGCCGCAGGGGTCCAGGGCTCCTCAGGACAGCCTCCAGCAGTATAGACAGAGGCAAAGAAGGCATTCAGTAACTCCGCCTTCTTTTTATCCTCTGTCTCCAGGGCCCCCACCTCATTCATCAGTGGGCCTACATTGCCTCTAGTGTTGGCTTTACCTGCAATGTATTTGAAGAAGCCCTTTCTGTTGTCCTTGACCTCTCTTGCAAGGTTTAATTCCAAGGAGGCCTTAGCTTTCCTAGTTGCCTCCCTACATCCTCTGACAACAGACTTATATTCCTCCCAAGTGGCCAGCCCCTCCTTCCGTGATCTGTACACCCTTTTCTTCCACTTGAGTTTCAGTGTGCGCTTGTGGCCAAGAAGGCCAATGGCATCCTGGGGTGTATTAGAAGGGGTGTGGTTAGCAGGTCAAGAGAGGTTCTCCTCCCCCTCTACTCTGCCCTGGTGAGGCCGCGTCTGGAATATTGTGTCCAGTTCTGGGCCCCTCAGTTCAAGAAGGACAGGGAACTGCTAGAGAGAGTCCAGCGCAGAGCCACGAAGATGATTAAGGGAGTGGAACATCTCCCTTATGGGGAGAGGCTGAGGGAGCTGGGTCTCTTTAGCTTAGAGAAGAGGAGACTGAGGGGTGACCTCATTAGTGTTTATAAATATGTAAAGGGCAAGTGTCATGAGGATGGAGCCAGGCTCTTCTCAGTGACATCCCCTGACAGGACAAGGGGCAATGGGTGCAAGCTGGAACACAGGAGGTTCCACATAAATATGAGGAAAAACTTCTTTACGGTGAGGGTGACCGAACACTGGAACAGGCTGCCCAGAGAGGTTGTGGAGTCTCCTTCTCTGGAGACATTCAAAACCCGCCTGGACGCGTTCCTGTGTGATATGGTCTAGGCAATCCTGCTCCGGCAGGGGGATTGGACTAGATGATCTTTCGAGGTCCCTTCCAATCCCTAACATTCTGTGATTCTGTGAGATAGTTTATCTTCACAGTCTTCCCCCAAAACCAAATCCTTTATTCTTTGTAGAATCCAAGAACATTAATTCTTCCCATGTAAAGATGAGGAGCGTTGTCTTCCCCTACACCTAGAGAAGCCTCATTAGCACAGAAAAAATTGGTTACTTCTTCAGAGCTGGCAGAAGTGGGAGAAAAGCAAATCAGCAGGCCATGTTCTCTTTTCTAAAGCTTTCTCTTCCCATAGCTTTGAAGTGTGGACTACAGTTAGAGCTAAGAGAGTATACGTGAGAAAGACAAAGCAAAAAGAGAAGCAAAAGCTACACTGTGGACTCTTGGGAAATAACCCACTTCCTAATCACAGCGCTACAAAGGAAGCTGTGAGGTTAAATGGTCTTGGCACATGTAAACAATATTGGTGTGAGAGGCTGATAGGGTACTTGATAAATGTGGTGCTTCTGCATCGTTCAGCATCCTACATGTGTAAGAGTCAGGCGTTGTAGGACAGGATCTTTTCCACCACATTGTGCCTTTTGAGAATTATTCTACTTGGCAGAGTCCTGTTGGCCAGGACATGACTAAAACTGAATGGGTTCTGCTGCATGGACCCCTGTGGTTTTGCACTCCTACGTGGCTGCGCTTGGCTGGAGCTTTTAAAGTAAGATACTAAGCCTGAATGACTGCTGGCAAGTCAACTAAAGCCTTTCTAGTTGTAAGAATGGTAACAGTGTATGAATGGTATAGCAGGAGACAGATAAGCCTTTTTGATGCCCTTCTGGCAGCAAAGCGAGCAAAATGGCACAAAATGCAGTCAGGTATCTATTTGGAAGCTATAATGATTGGCTCAAACAAGTGTATCCTTTCTAATTTACCCTGATGAATGAGTGCTTTTTTCCTCCTCTCTATCACAGTAATTTTTGATGTCCTTATTTGGTAAAAGGTAGAAGAAGAAGAGTTCCTTGGAAGCCAGGCTCCCTGAAAGTACTCTAGATAGGAGATAATTTTCAACCAAGATGAATAGGTTTTCAAGACCTGATTGGATAAAGCCCCAGGTAACCTGGTCTGATCTCCTAGCCCACCCTGATCTGAGCAGGAGGTTGGACTAGACACTTTCTGCTGTCCCTTCCAACTCAAATTACCCAGTGACCTGAAGACAAGGCATCTACCTATAACCACACACACTAAGTTGTTGAGTGGTAAATCCATGTTAACCAATGGTGCTAGCTCCTTACTCCTACCTTTGTGATAAAGAAGTTGTGAGATCTCCTAGAGTGACTGCATCAAGCTGGTGGAAGTTGTAGTAGTCCCAAGGTGACTGTAATTTTTGTCACTGACTCTCTTGGTTTAGAAATCAGCTATTTTTTTTAATCTAAATTTTACTATTTGTTTCACCTTTTGTTTTTTCTAAACTAGTAGTCACTAAAAGTAATGTGCTGAAAACTTCCCAATTTAAACCTCAGCCTCCTTAGGAGGGGGAAAAAAAAAGCAGCTCTACCAAACCTTCAGCTGTTTACTTGCACTTTTTCTCTGATTCCCTTACTTTTCAGGTGTAGCCCCAGATGCTTACAACTCTCCAGCTTACTTGTTTGGTTTGGGAAACTTACAGTCTGTATGACTATGAATTGTATTTTTTCAAGGATAGTTCTCAGGTTATAGGGCAGTGTGGTTAGTTGGCTGTTCAAGGCTTTAAACTCCGGGCAATTTAAACAGAGAGTCATTGCAGACGAGCTGTCCATCAACAAGATTGTTATTCGTAGGTCTAATGTCATATCCATGTATAAGAAGATTTTGATTGACAGGAAAGTTTGTTTTAGAAGGAGCAAAGGTCAACATTTTGCTGACAGCTTAACAATGGAAATATTGCATCATCAGTATATTTTATGGAGAGATACATACATCTACATAAATGTAACATATGATGCTGAAACACTGGCACAAGACAAAGCTCTGAGCTAGGATGAAGTTTTGGAATAGTTGGAAGTGAACAGCTATCTGTGCTTTATCCATCATTTTGAGGAACAGACTTAAAATATCTGTGGGTATGGCTTGTGCAATGAATTTGACCCACATCACGTAGAATCGCCTTCTCTGCAGGGCACTGTGGTTGAGTAGACAAGATGTTAATTGACTTTGTCAGTGACTTCCTTGGGGGACCTTGAACAAATGACTGCACCTGTGCATCGCTTTCCCATCCATTTAAAAGGGAGAAAGCATTTTGTCTGCCTTGAGTTTTAGGGATGAAAAGCTCCCTAAGTACTTTTGGCTATAAAAGAATTTAAAACAACTGGAAGATACATAAAAGATATCAACAACTGAAAAGCCAGGTGTTTAGAATATCAGTCTTTCTGGCAGACCTCTCCTGATGTCCCTCTGCTGGGTCTTTTTCCCTCTTTCATGTATTTTTTTGAACCTTTCTGTACTTTGTCAGGTGACCTCATTTCCCCTTGTCCCAGCCTACTTCTCAAATAATCGGCATTTCTTGACTTTACCTACGAAAATTATTTAATATTTAATGTACATTAAACTAAAGCAGAGACTGAGAGTTTTTGAGAATTTGTTTTTTCATGTTCTCTTTTTGCACTGCAGCCTGTCAGTTTTGATCTTCACAAGTACCCATGCTGTAAACCCAAAGAGACTGAACCGAATAAATGGGTGAAATAAAAATTCAAAGGACAAAGCTCTCCAAACATCCTCCTCACATGCAGCCTAAGTGTTTAGTTAACATTTGAATTAGATGCTGGAGGTCAACAAATTCAGGCCCTGCCAGAGCAAGTGGGTCACTGGAATCTGTAGCTGAGAGCTCTCCCCGCTGCCCCGGTCCCTTTGTTCACACATGAGGATATCACAAAAGGCGGCATCTCCTCCGCATCAGGTTTCTTTTCCCCACTTCACCACCACAGTTACCCCATGCCCTTCAACCGCTAATATGTGGACTCTTTTCCCCAGTGTTCAGGGTTCCTTTCCATGCTGGGTGATAATTTCTGCCTTCTCCCATATCTGGAAAACTCTGGACTCCAGGGTACCCAAAGCTGCCTCATTTTCAGAGGCTCTCATACCATAAAAGAGCAGGAAAAGGCATGATTACAAAATAGAAACAATGATAATGCAATGAAGTAGCTTCCAAGGAGTGTTACTCATCAAATAATTAATTACTTGAATAATGGATGAATTTCATTTTTAAAATCTAAACCTTAGTACCAATCCTTTTTTTTAACCTAAAAAACCCCCACCTAATCTGGTTGAAATAAAAAATTGATAGTAGGAATTACAATTTTTGCACTAAGTAGTTCAGCTTTGTAAGCTATTAATTTTTTACTAACATTTCTTTATTTCTTACTGTACTTGCAAGTACTAATGCTCCTGTTCTGTACAAGCAGAAAAAGGCAGAAGAAAAAATGCAGAAAAGTTGTGCCATTCATGCTTCCTAGATACCGATGCAATCAAAGCTGGGCAGAAGCTATGTTATTCCCCTTCTCTTGAAAAAAAAAAACCAGTGGTGGGGGTTTTTTTGGTTTTATTTTTTATATAGATTTCATATTTTCATTGACACCTCCTGTAGTGATTTTTGACATTTTAGCAAATTCAAATATAAATCCACGATGTTTGTCTCCAAGCCAAAATAGTCTGCTCCACCATACTGACTGGGGCGTTTCAGTCTGGGTTCCTGTTTCAAATTTCCGTTGTGGTGCAGCCACCTCATCCCAAACATGCTGACCTTCAAATGCTACCTAGTGAGGGGAAAAAGGGTGCTCTGGACCTTGGTGAGAGTAATTCCCTCTGTGCAGAAATGCATTTGCGGAAGGGGAAGCACCACAAAACCTACCCCCTTGTTAAGAACCAGACTGAATCCTGAAAAGCTTAGCAAATGCTCCTCCTGGGAGGCTTTAGCTGACTTGGTAAGGCTTCCTTCAGCACTTTGGACTACCTCTACCTACAGCATCTGCCAACGAATGATACAGTGCCTTGTTTGTTCCGGTTTTAGTATGATTAACAACACTCTCATCTCTAAATGACAACTTATCTATGGATTTTGTAAACCACGTGAATAAGTAGTGGCTGGCAGCTTAGCTAAATATAACTTTTCATGGATGAACAAGGGATGAAAGATGCCAGTAAGGTTCCTTTCCTCCTGATTCACCCAAATTGGCCCCTGAGACGACTGCGCTTACCTACCATAATTAAATGTTCCCGTCTGCCTGGTGTGAGGGCAGATGACGTGGCTTCGTAATGCAGCAACGCTACCAGGTTGAGGGAGATTTTGACCTTTCTATGCTGCAGTTCAGGGTACTGTTGAGGACACAGAGGGTTTTTAGTGGCCAGCTCTTTCCCAAAGCCGCCTCCGTCACAGGGCTGTTGCAGGTGCTCTGTGTGCCCGTAGCAGCACCGGGCAGCGATGTCATGCCGGGAGGCTGCCAGCCCCCACCACAGCCCCGAGCGTGGCACGCCGGCCCTCCCTGAGGGATGGGGTTTGCCCATTAGGATAACAGGCCAGCAACAGGTTGCTTTTCCAGCAGTAGTCTAGGTTTTAGGTAGCGTTGGTTGATTAATGTGTATAGCTGTGACCCTCAATACGAGAGGGTGCGTATCGGGCGAGTCTGTTTTGAAAGCAGGGATCCAGCAGCTTTCATGTGTGACAGTGGCCAGCACAGGAATTGCCTTGCAGCTTCTTTCAGGTGGCTCAGAGCAGGCTGGAGCACAAATGCTTCCATTTGCAGTTTGCTTTTCTCCAGTCATGGCTCTCTGGTTATCTGACCAAGGATCAGCATGCAGTGAACCCCCAGCTACTGACGCGGGCTGGGGAGGGAGCAGGAGGCACGTGTGATGTTGGGTGCAGGCTGCATTAACCAGTTTTTGAGCCAATGTAACTTCATTGCTTTTAATTTTTTTTTTTTTTAAACCTTGTAGAATTTGTTTGTATTTATTTTCTTCTGCTTTACTCCAGTGTGGTTGCACCGGTTTGGCCCTTTGTATGCACGCTGGTATACTGCTATAAACATGCTTTATTCCTCTTCCAGCATAACAGCAGAAAAAAGCCGGGGCAGCACCCAGCCAGTCCCGTTGTTAGGCTCCCCAGCTGCACCAGGGCAAGGGCAGCCCCACATCTGTCGTGTGCCAGGGGGATGCGCTGCCAGAAACCGGAGCTTATTCCTCTGCCAAGAGGAGCATGAGCAGGGCCAGCGCACTGTGAGCCCAGGCTATTCTGTGAGCTCGCACAGGCAGAGAAAGCTGACAGGCAGCTCTAATCCACTCTGCTGGTACCCATAGATGACAGAGCATGAGCACAAACAAACAAAAAACCACCCTGAAGTTGCACGACAAGCGGCAGAGTTGATTCCTGAGAAAGCCATAAGGAAGGGCTCCGTCGGGGCCAACTGAGCATGTGCCTGTTAGATTAGTGGCAGCAAATGTTGCCTGTATTTATATTTATGTTACCTCCCCTTTGCGGAAGAAGGTAATATGCCCTGAAATGGTATATGTTTCAGATACGATGTAGGAAAGTGCAGGGTCCACATCAGTGGTGTAACATAAACATGTTTGGTGTGGGTTTTGTTTAATTTTACCATACAGGAGCAGGCATGAGCCTCATGTCTATATTTCTAAATGATCTGCACAGGATTCACTTTCAGGAACTTCCAGTTCTCATCTTCAGATTAAATTTATAAGGCAATATCACATTGACATCACACTGATGTCATTGCGGAGGTTTTCTGGTGACAAGCTAGGGGTTGCAACAGAAGGAATATAAAGGTCAAATGTAAGTGCTTTGGCTAAGCGATTGCCACTTACTATATGTTTGCAGTACCACAGGACTACGGGCCCTGACCCAGTTGACTTCGGCTATTAAACCATAATGTTAATAACAATCACCGTAATCTGTGGTTTGCTGTTGCGATGCCTGCTGTCTACTGGCACAAGCCTTCAAGGAGCGAAAGGGAAGGCTTTCTATCAAACGCACTCATGCCCAAGTTCAAATTTACCATTTTTATCTTCAAAGCCCAACCCAAAGTAGGGAAGGGACTGCCTCATCCCTGGGAGATCATGACCTCCCATGACAGCTACATGCTTCCAAAACAATGGATCTGTCAGCCACAACTGAGAGATTTGGAAGTGTGGGAGACAAAGATCTCTAGGCAACTTGGCCCACGATTATGGAATGCCTGGAGGAGATCAAAACCACCACAAAACTCGCCACCTTCAAATCAAATTTAAAGACCATGGCTTTTTATTTGTGCTTCCTCCCAGTACACCATCCCCTTGGAGGAAAGAAGAAAGTCAGGGTAAAAACACATGCTTGTAGGGGTGTGGAGGCAGGAGGTAAGATGGAAATGTGGATCTGTTTAGCCATTTACTTGCACAGGAGGCACTTGGGTCCACGAGGAAGAGTCTGGTATAAATGTTCAGCCACCTGAGCATAGCCAGAAATATCGGTGGAACTTATTGCAGTGACATTTATAGAGATGTCTGCCTGACAATTTTCTTTATGAAGTGCTATATCCAGATCCTTATGAAACTACCTTAGAAGACAAATACTAAGTGTAAGTTGAGCACTAAAAATGAAGGCAGTTCTGAAATAAACGTCTGGAAAAAGGTGAGGATCAAGAGAATACCCCTACTCAATTTCAAGTCTCGCCTTCTAAAGATGTACGTGATTAAATAGGAACAGGCATGGGCCTTACATCTACATTTCTGAATGCTTCCCAGGAGGTCAACTCTATGGACACTTGACATTTCTCCTACATAAATTAAATTGAAGTGATGTCTATGTAATTTAGGATTAGAGAATTAGAGGCACCTCCCAGGGCTCCTCAAGAAAACTGCTGGCATTTTGTTGATCATAGCAAGTATTTCTAATATGAAATATGTCCTTTAGTGAGAAGACCAGCATTATGTATATGAGGAATAACACTGTATGCACAGACATTCCAGGAAATGAATTGATGTTTTTCTTTGTAGTTAGAAAAAAAGTAAGCAGAGAACCATGATTTTCCTTAGCTAGTGAATATCTTATCAGCACTTCCCATTCCTCAATTCCTATTCAATCTTTTAATCCTTAAAATACGCATCCTTCTTCAGTATGTTTTGAGTGACCTATCTATGTGTCGTAAGCCTCATTTATTTGATTTGCTTTGTCATTACTTAGATTTTATTAAAAAAATTCAAGCAAAATCTATTCTGAAAATAGATTATGACAGCCATCAGAATTATTTCACATCGTAGCACCTGTTCTTTCTGTTTACACTTTTTGACCAAACACTGCATTCATTTAACAGTAAGCAAGGTTTCAGTGGCAGCTTACTGTTTCATTATGAACTACCTATTTACACTCGAAGCATGAATTAGTCACATATATAATAGCTGATAGTAATACCAGTACCTCAGATTTTATCCCAAGCATCAATAGTTATCATGTGCCCTTTCCCATGGATGCAGGAGTAGAAAGTCCTGTGGTCCTGACCCTTCTCTTAACAGTATATCTGGTCCTTTTCTCCTAGCCCCTATCCCTTTTATAACCCTTTTCTCCAAAACTTGGCGGATGCATGAAAGTGCCTGGGGGATGCACAGGTGACTGAGAATCAAGAGCGCATTTTGTAGGTGTGTAAATGCAAATACAGTCACCTTCTGAGCAAAAGGTGTTAACTGAAGATGGGTGCCCCATATGTAAGAGAAGGAGGAGAAGGATGATGTTGCAGGAGCCGTGCAGATTAGTAGTGGGAGATGGGGAGAGAAACTAAAAGAAACCACCTTGTCTACAGACCTCTGTGATCCCAGAGGCCCTCCCCTGGGGTACCTACACCCACCCTCCCGACTCTGCTCCAGGAGACTTCCTCTGGCCCATTCTCCAGAGCTGCTGAGATGTTTTGATCCATCCAGCTTGACCTGTAGTATCAGCTGCTCGCTTCTCCAATTGAAAACAAGTCTTTTATTTCAATGTAACTGTTTGTTCACTCATAGGAAATAAAAGTTGCTCAAGACAGAGTACTAAGGTTTTATCCAACTAACATAGTATAGATTCACAGATGTATCAAGGGTACAGCTTCATTTACCTACAGATTTACACATTCATGCAGTTCTTATCACAAACTACCAGTAAGTAGTAATTTTGCCTGATTAAACTCTTCTTCAGGACTATGCCTTTTGGTGACACCCTAAACAATTTCTTCTAGTGCAAACTGCAGTAATACCATTGTATACGATTTAATTTCAGAGGACTTGGTAGTAAATTTTCTGGCATGTGAAGAAAAAAATCCCATTCTGTTGATAAGAAGTAGCATTGCCACTCAGCAAAAATGAGAAGAGCTAAGCATTAAGGAGCCGCATTGCAATAAATAGGTGGCATACATTGAATATCTTCTTCCTTTTATATTAATCAAGCTTTCTCTTTTTGATAAACCTGGTTTTAACTGAGCTCATTTGTTAAGATGTTTTAAAATTTCAGGTAGATTGTCCCAGATAGGTGAAACAATTTTCACCCTCCAAAAAGCAACAGTAAAGAACAGGTGCCTGGTTGTTTTCTTCTTGGTGCTGTTGCTTTAAAGGTGGGGACTAAGAACCACAGTTGGGGAAAAAAATACTCTTGATATTTTGGTCATTTTTGAATATTATTTCCCAAGGAGGCAGGGATGACACTTACTAGGCATTTTCTATTCAGTAACTTTACTTATGTATCAGTTTGTTAGATGGTAACACAAGCAAGAGGAGGAAGCAATGGTGTCAGTTGTGGGGTTTTTTTTGTTGCTGCATCTCAGTATGCAACACAATGCTGGTCTTGATGTTTTGGTTTGAGTTTTTCTTCTTATTATTTTTTTAAGACAAGTCACTTGTTATGTGTTATCAGCAGTTTCCCTGCCTTCCTGCCATAAAGCTCAGCTAAAGTGTGTGGGTTACTGCCCTGTGGAGGCTTTATCTCTCCCAGGTCTAAGCATGTTACTGAGGTACTTGCAGGAGATGATGCACTACAGAATCAAAGTAGCATTTGTCACAATTGTGAGGCTTGAATTTCAAACAAGGCCATCATCCTTGAAGACATGGGAGGCAGAGGTGACTTGCTCCCCTTTGCTTCAACACTGGGCTTTAACTGGCCTCATCAATACAGCAAACCTGTGCTCAGGAGAGCACTATGGGTGAGGTAGTGTCAAATCCCTCGTCCTGGGAGTTTGCTGAAAAGAATCTGAAAATTGCAAAAGGCATTGAACATGATGGTTTCTTTGGGAAACTTTTTTTTTTTTTATGGTTTCAAATAAGCATTCAGATCTGTGCTGAGGCTGCACAGGAAGAATAAGTGCACCATCATTTAAAACTTGACTGGATAAACAAAGCAGAATATTTTTTGAGAGCAACCTGGCATTGCAAGTGAGATGCATTTTACCATTCAACGTACTCTTTCATAGTAATTTGTTTGTATATTTCCATTCTTACCCTTTGTCTGGAAAGACATCTTCTCAGGAAAGTGTGTGTGTGTTTATGTCAGTGTGTGTGTTGCAATTTGCTACTGATGCATTCTTTCAAAAATATTTTTGTGCTTTTATAAGCCGGTTTTTGATATGGGAAATTCCTGAGGAGCATAACAGTTATGGGTTTTGTCAGATATATAAAAACCGGATAGAATGCATAGATAACTGTCTTCAGTGGGATCCACAGAGATCTCCTTCTCTACCTTTCTGATTTTTTTTGTCTTAGACTGCAGCTAAATTAGTATCTTCCTCAAAAAGAATACTTAGGTATTAATAAAGTGGGTTTTTTTTAATTGCTGTGAGTAGAAAATAATAGTCAATGTCTGTCACACCGGTAAACTGTTTACAGTTTTCATCAGACACCACATTCTATTTACATCTCTCTTACCAGAAATCTGCAATGTGCTTTGCTCAACTACAGATTTGTCTGTAGTTTTTGTCAGTCTTCACCCCTGTAGAACATGCTAAAGCGCAAAAATCAGTTTGCAGTCAGAGTTTTACCTGATAGACCTCTTTAATTAAGGTTTAACTGAATGCAGACATTAAGCCTCTGAAACGTTTGCCTACAGAAAGGCACCAGATTTTCCCAACCTGTCCCCTGGTCTTTGTATTCCTATGGGTGATTCTGGATGGAGTCTTCCAGCTGGGCTTTAAATGCTCTTTATTCGACTGAAGGCATTTCTCAGTATGGGGGTGGCAGAAGCAGGTCTCCCTGTCTACACCAACAGCAATCCTTCCCCATTAATCCACTCCGTGTGGCTAATCCCACTCCAGGTGTAGGTGGTGGCCGGGCACCAGGGCTGGTGGACCACTGGCAGATGCTTTTTGCTCATTTGCCTATTTTTGCCACACGGTGTTTTCTCTTCCCAGAGGAAAATAAATTCCTGTCGGTTCCAAAATGCCTACTTTGTACGATGACAGCCCCCTTTCCTTTTTATCTCTGAAGAGACCCAGATAGAGGGAATTGTTTGGATGCACAAAGCGTTTCTTTTACAGCAGAGAAATGCTTTTGCTTGTAGGCTGTGATGCAACTCAGCTTTCTGCAGTATTAGTTTCCACTCCTTTTGTTTTTCACTGTCAGCAAGTGTTACCGTGTATACTACACCGCATTTTCCTGTCTGTGACTAAGGATTTCTGTGTTGGCCGAGGATGGAAATAATAGCAAAAAAGGTCTTGGTGGCCGTGGGCCTTGTTCTTTTCAAAAAGCCCACTCCCATGGCAACAAGGGCTATTAGAAGGTAGCAGTCTTGTCACCACAACTTTAAGTCCTAATAATTCAACCAAAAAGATAAAACGAAATGTGGCAACTTTATCTTGCTCAATCTTTTACATAAAGTCATTTCTCAGAAACTTGATCAGTGGTAGAGACAACAAGCATTTAAAGGGGAGAGGATTTGAGAGGAGAAAAATCCATTCACATCCGAGTTTTGAAAGGTGAGTGAAAGATGGAAGAAAACATGATATTACAGCAATCTTTTTACTTCTCCTGCACTGTGAAGAATTGACCCAAAGTTTAGAATTTTTAGATTGTTATGATTAATAGGCCAGCTGGAGGTTTGAAATTTGCTTCCTATCTGAAATAACATTTGCTTTATGAAATAATCATTGATTGTAAACACTTCTGCCAAAAAAAACAAAGCAGCAAAATGGAGGCGGGGGGGAGGGGGAAAGGGAAAGAAAAATAGTTGACATACTCTTGATCAAAGCAGTTAGTTATATTTTATTCAAAGACCATTTTAAAAAGTGGCTTATATTTAAAAGTATGTTGTTTCCTAAAGGTCAGCAACGTCGTTTCACATTTCTGTTACCTGTCCTGGCTTGGGTGTAATTGCATGAATGTAACTGACAGTGCAGGTTGGCTTTAGATGTTGAGGAATCATTAATCTGTGTAGTTATAATAAATTGCTCTTGCCTATATATTTCTATGTAGTAAAGAAATGCCACTTTCTGCCTCTGTCGCAATGATAAGTCAAGGTGTTAGCGTAGTATGAGATGGTTTGAGCCAAGCAGAAGTGGTAACAGGGGTGCTGCTTCGATGCAAGATAAATTGCAATTTAATTTTCAGTGTGAAATCCATCATGGGCCACCAGTAAGGATGTTGGGAGCAACATGTGTGGGGTTGAATCCGGGGTGTATCGGGAATGAGGGTGGGACTTGCTTGTCCTAGTGAAGGTGGGGGAGAAACTGCCCACATTGCAAGCAGGGGCTCATCTGTGTGAGGTGTGCAGATCTACTGCTTTAACAGAGCTGCCTGGTGTCCAACTTAAATTGCTATAATTGGAAGACCTCAGGTGAGATAGGTTGCTCAACATACTGCAGTCGCTTTCCAAAGTACAAAACAGGCTTGTGGAGCAAGCAGCTGAGAAACCGGACAAAATAAGCCAAACGGAAGAATGAAATGGCAACCGCGGAAGCAAAGGCACTTCACGGGAGCTCTGCGCTTTCCTTCTGAAGGCAGGTTTTGACGAGGCACTGCTCCTCAAGCTCTCTAGCCCACAGACTCTCTCTTCTGGAATTTGGCTGATAAACACTTGAGCGATAATCCCCCAGGAGGGCTGTGCCTTATCTTTCAAAATGGCTGAAAGACTCAGCAAAGTGAGTTGAGGTTTATTATCACTGTCTTGAAAAGGGAGAGAAATTGTGACCAGCTAGGCAAATGAATCCTAACACGTGAGTGCCTGATATGGAAATGGATGTAGCAGGTAATAAAAATAATAATAAAGCCCAATGGTTTCCTTTTCACTCTGGAGCTCTCCTTTTTGGGATTGGGCACATCCTTGCATGAGGCCAAGTTACTCTGAGACTGGATCTCCTTTCAGAGATAAGGGCAGAGTAATTTGTTTCTCTTTGATGAGAACATGGGTTAAAACATTCTTTGCCAGTACTTAGATCTTTCTTTGTTCTTTTGTTGGTATAATCAGAAAAAGGACTAAAAGACCTTTTGGCCAATAATGATAAAAAAAAATCCAGCTTCTGAAGTTCAGTTTCTCTTCCCTTGTGAGGGTAATATCGTTACAGTATTTTGTGATCTAATGCGCACAAATTTCAGTGCCCTCAGTGAAAGTGAGCCTACGTGAAGTCCTTTCATAAATGAATAGGTATCTTCAACCTTGTTTTTTTTAGTGATGTTGATATTCCCATGAATAAAGTTCTATTTTCACCAGTTACTTCTGATCAATTATTCTGGATATTAATTACTGTATATTAAACTTCCACAAACCCGTTAAAATTTGATTTTTAGTAAATTTGGGTCTAGTACCTGATTTGATGTCTGCATCACTGTGTTCTAGTGACTCGAGTGAAAACCTCATAATAGCCTTTGTGAGGAAAATTAGATTAAGCTTTGTGCTTGGGGGAATGGATTTCTTTGTCCCTAAGCAATGTTGATGCTAGCATGATTTTAGACATCGTGTTCCCAAGTCAAGCTGATGTGTGTGCATGCAGAGCAACCTAAAAATGTCTAGTACTTTTCGATACATGGTATTAGGGTTTTTCTTTTACTTTCCTTCTACTTTGTTTTGCTGCTGCCTCTGGGTAATGAACAGCTTCTTTGGGTTGAACATTCTATATGAAATGTTTAAAAATGTCTTTGCTACTGTAAAAAAAGCAGAGAGGTAAATAAAGGGCACACTATTCATGTTTGCAGTGGATACTCTTTGAGCTGGATTGGTAAAAGATGAGCTAACACATTCAGGCTCCAGCTCAAAAAAAACACCTAGTTTGAGTAGCTGTGTGCACTTCAGTGAATAGAAAACTAAACTAGTTAATTTAGTTGCAAAAGTAGTTTAGAAAAATATCTGAAATAATGAAATTTAATTTGTTTTTAAAGGTATGGGTGTGTTTTTTTGGTGTTTTTTTTTTTTTTTTCGGAGACAGAGCTGAAGGAAAGATGGAAAGACACAGAATCCTTGTAGTTTCCAAGCAATTGCTATCATCAAAAATGCTCTATGCCGGGACTACTGCTTCCCAGCCTTTGTCGTTTTTTTCCCCAGAGGGTTTATAATGCTCTTGTACCAAGCGTGTTATTTATCGGAGCAGGACAGTGAAAGAGTTACATAGCGTGTGAAGAGGGAAGTGAGTCCAGAAAATGAAAGGCTTTTGTTGTTTTCTTGCTTGTGTTCCTAAAGTAACATGCAAGATTCAGCTGCTGCTGCTGACAATGTGCACCCGTAATGGCCTACCTGTGCCTTCGGAAGTGCAGAATAGGGAAGAAAAAAAAACCAGATCGACAAACACTGTGAACTGTGGTCCTTATTACTGTACGGTAGGGCTGGTACCTGGTGGAATAATATGGGTGGAGAAGGGGACTTTGGCCACCTGCATGACCTGACTGTCCCGCAGTCCCAGGGACAGTGCTGCTGTGTGTACCGACCTCAAGCGTACAGCGTCCCACAGCACGATCTGTGCGGCTTGGGTTGTGGCACCCTGCGGGTATCACGTAAGATATACATGCACATGTCTCTCCTTGGAAATCTCAGACAGAAATCGAAAAACTCTCAGGACAGTAAAGAAAACTAAGTTATTCTTTGGAGTAATGAGTGCTGTTCCTGGCTAGGGCACTTTTGTAAAATGGCATAGAAATCTGCGTGTCAATTTTTGTGTAGTGTTTAGTAGTGATGGGGAACATGCTGGCTTGCTAAAGGCAGTGCTATTTATAAATGAGTAAGGAATCAGGGATTTAAAAGTCTATTAAAATAGTCTTCTGCCCTGCATAGACATACAAATTGAGGTATAGGATTTTAGCACGGATCACTAAGTCGCTTGGGCAGCGGACATGCATGAGACTCCTCCGTCAGTGTTGTGTTTCATTTTCCACTGAGTTCTCCGGTATTTATTTATACATTATTTTGTTGTTGTTCTTCTAAACTCAACAGAAGATCACATAAATACAAACGCCCATGCACAAGGTATGACTTGAGTTACCGTCGCACCCTGGAGAGTAATACCACTTGCTGGTTTTACATGTCTCTCGTGTATGAGGATTTTCACGTGATGCTGCTCAAACAGAGCAACCGGGAGGCAGGAACAATGTCCCTCTATACGCCACCGGGCCCGCATTGTTCTGCATGTAGCCCGCTGATGAACGTGAGATGGCAAAGTCATCGTCATTAGGCGGAATTTAATAGTGAATCAAAGTTCGAGGGGAGAATAGGCTGATCTCAGCTTTAGCCTCCCTTGGGTCCTGCTGAAAGATTAGAGGGAAAGAGCAGGGCCTTGCTAAGTTGAATGTATCAGATTGTTTTTCAGGAATAGTTATGCCTCTTGTAAAACCCTGAGAACCACCCAGTTTAACTCTTTGGAAAAACAGATCCCACAAAGGCTGGGGAAGAGTGGGAAAGGACCTGTAAAGGAGAGAAAGGTAATGCTTGATTTTATTTCTCTGCTAGCCATTGCAGACAGAATAATTCCACAGTTCAGAAATTCCAGTTCATGTAAATTACACTACGATTTTTCTTAAGAAACAAAATCACTAAGCCTTATTGTGCATATGTGACCCAAAGGAGGCAGGCTCCATGAAGACTGAAAGTATAATCTGTCTTGCTTTCAGTGTACTTCTGTCATCCCAAATCCTTCACCATTTGGAGATTTTTTTGTAAATTCTTTGTCAATTTTCCACATAATTTCTCAAAATGCTGCACGTGGGGTGTGTGACAGCTGTTGCCATGGGGCAGTGAAAGAGTTAATGCAGAGTGTGAAGATAGGGAGTGACCCTAGGAAAAGTCACCTACCAGCACCTGTACTTCAGGATCAGACAAAGCTAACAATAAGAAAAGCAAAATGCGTTAGGTGATCTTCCTCGTGTGGTCCCTGCAGTGTCACTGGGCACTGGCTCCTAGCCTCTTATTTCCAGCTTCCTTTTAGTCAAGGCACTCGGTGAAAAGACAGATGATGGCAGCTCGGCGTATCAGAGCCTGGTGATCAGCTGGGTTGTCCCGGCAGCTTTATTCTTTTGTTAAGCATTGGGATGTGTTATGTAGCAGCAATAAAATCGCTACAGAGAAAGCTAAACATCAGCCAGAGAGATCTCCACAAAGATATGGAGGTAAAAACCCAACAAAATAGGCAAAACTGGCTTTGGGGCCCCTTTTTCTCCCTGCGTCCCCAGGAGCCTGACTCCACTGCACTGTGCTGGGACTTGTCTCCAATAGCATCCCGCACTTTTATCATGTTCCTTGCACTAATCTGGGCAGCTTCTTATAATCCAATAAACTTCCCCCTGAAGCCTCTCCAGGGTTGTTTCTGTGGTTTCTCCAGTCACGTCAGGGGGAACACTGGAATATGCCTTTTCTTCCTTTGCTTTCTTAGGGGAAGCAGAAGCTCTTGAGGATGCAAGGATATTTTTGGGATTTTCTGGTGAGTCTGTTGCTCTATGTTCAGGAAATAGGACAGGTAGGTTTGGAACACATTTGTGGTTTTGTGGATGCTTATCTTAGCTGGGTCTGTTTAGGTTATAGCTTCTAATGCTTTGCAGTGCTGCTCAGTGTCTCGCAATGTTGACATTTTTTGATTCTGTATCAGGAATTTCTGTCGATTCACATTATTGCAGAACGCAGAATATGAGAGTAGCATTGAAACTTTTTTTTCCATTTGTTTTGCCAAGCCTCTACTCCAAAATTCATGTGAATGCCCAGCAATCTCTGCTCTAGACCTCCTTGTCCTCCCTCCCAAGACAGCTTCAGCTTTGTGACCAGCAGAAAGCCACCAAATAAGAAATAATACCATCAAGCGACTTGTTTTTAAATCCCTTTTTCTTGTTGGCATGGAGTCCCAGTGTTTGAAATAGACTGAATCTAGCCAAGTTTTACTGGTCTTGGTGAGGACATTATCCCATTCTGTAACATCTGTGGCCCAAAGCCAAACACAGACACCCTCACTGCATCCAACCTGGGACTTCCCTGACCACTGGCTGCTTCATTTCCTGGTGAGTGTCAATCTCCACTTTCCTACAAGCATTCCTAACATGTCCAAAGTCTCAGTTTTTCAGCTGGGCATGTTAAAAAGCAAACAAACAAACAAACAAAAACCCAATGAAAAAACCCAACAACTTTTTGTTGCGTTCTAAATGTTTTGAGGGTCTCAATAAAAATTCAGACTAGTTCACCCCAAGGTCTTTGGTACACTGCAGGTACATCTGTTGGCCCGGCCAGCACCGCCTGTACTACTTGGGGTGTCTACCTGAACATCGGAGCAGTTTTTAGCCCAAAATGTCTTAGAAAATGTTTGCAGATTGTGTTCTCTGAGTCAAAGCCACGTTTCACAAAGGACCTTTAGCTTACAGAAAGTCAAAGCACACTCACCTGGGAAAAGCGTTTGAGCCAAACATTTTAGAGCAAGAGAGCCGGAATACAAAGGGCACCAGGAATAATTGCAACATTAGTAGGCAGAAAACTGTAACTAACCATCCTGTCCAGAGAGGCATGACTTCGAATGCTGATCAAGGCTATTTTGTCTTGTTGACCGCTTATAGTTGTGAGAGGTAGACTCATGGGAGTCTTACTAAACCACTAACTCACCGTGACTGACCCCAGTGTATCGGCCTTTCACACTACATGACTCTGCGCCAGCAAGCTTGAGTTTACTGATGTGTTTCAGACTAATTAAGGTTGGTTTTCTTTAGCATTTCTAATGAAATCCTACCTCCCCAGAACTATGTGTGCTCACAGAAAAAAAAAAAGAGACCCCAACTGGAAACCAAAATGAAACAAGAAGAGCTACACAATAGTGACAAACTATTTTCTTTCTTTGCTTTATTAACCTGCATAAACGTCGAGTCTCTTTCCTAAATAGCCTTAGGCGGTACAGATAATTTTTGCTAATACAAAGATGAGGAAAAAAAGAATGCTCTTTTTTTCCTCAGAAGAAACAGTGCCTCTGCAGTCTGTGTGGCTTTCCAAATTAAACCTGAACAGTAAAAGGGGTCAAAGCATTTAGGGAAACACAAGGACTTGGGGAACACTTGATGTTTAAAGAGATCCCTCCACAAGCTGAGAGTTTTCTTCAATTTATTTTTCTGCCTAGTAAGCTACTTGGCAGAATGCAAAATGAAAATATCCTCATACAAAAATACACGCATTCCCTGACAAAATTTTAAAACCTCATCCTACACTTACTGTCATTATCAAATATTATAAAAAGAGGGGAGAGGAAATTTAATGTGTGGCTTGCCTTATTTAAGAAATGTGATCTGCCTCCAAAGTTTTGCTTGTTTTAATTTAAGCCTCTATGAGGAAATTGGGCAGCAGGGAGCCTTGTGGACACCAGCTGTGTGATGAACAAGAGCAAGCACAGGGATGGTGCCCTTGAGTTGGGACTGTCATGCGCACTTGTTGAAATGCAATTGCAAAGTCGACTTCAAAAGTAGGTTTAGGGCTACCCTCCCTGACCCAGACCGTTCTTGGCAATCTGAGGCAGGAGCTGGGGAGCCAAGCGGATGCTCTCGCTGGCTCTGTGTGTGCAATCTAGGAAGAAACTCAAGACCTGTGATGGGGTTCTATGTGCTCAGAGTCTACAAATGCTTTCAGGACATTTTGGGCCCATACCATCAAAAAGGAAAGGTTTCCTGACTGTAGATGTCAGTATTGTGTGCTTGTACCTGGCACCATGCTTGTGAAATTCCACTTGTCCATCTAGGAAGGGTTCGCAAAAAAACATTTGGGCAGATGTAAAAACAGGCAAATCTTCCACTGTATGTCTGTTTACATATGCATTTGCATGTATAGATACAGTATAGAAAAAGCATAGCTATATATTGTATAGCATGTTGATTGCCACTTGCTCATTACCTACGTCAACAAGTCTTTTGTAGTATGTATTATGTAGCTAGTTACCATACCTATAGTACCAATATAAGGAATTAGGCTGGTAATGTTATATGAAAATGTATATGTTACGTATATCTAAGGCAAGAATTGCTATGATGTACTTGATATGAGAACTGGAAGCTTTTTGGTTTTCTAGAGTATTAGGAATACTACTACAGGATGCTGGGACATGTATGCGCGTGCTCTCTCCCTATATATATTGTAAATCAGTGGTTGGGGAAGGGGAATAACAGCGATCCCACCATGGCACTTGAGCTCTCAGTTCATGAAAAGCACACTAGACATTGCCTGTAAATATAGTCCCTTAGAGTTTCAGAACAGAGAATAAAAATTTAAAAGAGTAAAAATGAAAATTTGTCCCGCTTGTTGCAGTGAAACCAGAGAGTTATAAAGGACCTCTGAACAATATTGAATTTGGGGTAGCACAATCGCATCACAAAAGATTTACACTTACTCTGCAAACTCAATATAGGGCAATAACAATCTATTACAAGCAGAGCAATACAATGTCAAAGGAATATTTAAAAGAACTAGACAGAACCTTTAAATCACCAAAATTGAGTTAGGTTTTCCCAAAGGAAATACCCTGGGGACAGTTCCTAGCAGGATTTTCAAGAGGTGTTGTTCATTTACCAAAAGTTATATTTAATGTATATCTTAAATGTAGCCAGTAATCTTGCTGCTTCTAAAAACCTAGGGGGCAGTAAGAAAAAGGCACCAGTCCTCAAGGAATTATTAGGGTGACAGAATGATGATAATTGCTGCGTACAAGCATGTCCATGTGTCTCCTAGGTCAACATAAGTGATTCTGTTGTAAAGTCTCTGTCTTTGCATCAGTTGTGGAAGTAAGACACAGAATATCTGTCACGTACATCATCCCCTAAGTGGGCAAGCCAGCCTGCAGAAGGAGATGCAATACGTGCCATGTGTCTCTGATAGTCTAATAGTGGAAGTGACAAAACCAGCAGGTATAGTGAAGGACGGAGACGCTAGCAACATACCATCTCTCCAGGTACAGTTCTGGTTGATGCTCCTTTTTCAGTTGTTATTTATTCTTGCCATAAGCAAGGATTTATAAACCAGTTATAATTTGGCAAACTGTTGAAAGTAACCGGCACTGATGTATCAAATATCCCTCTTTTCTGATAAAAGGCACTTTGCTGGTGCCTTCTGTGGGCTAATGCAGCGACAGCGTGGAGTGACCCAGGGTGGGATGATGAGCCTGGCTCACAGGGACACTGGAGCAGTAGTCCTGTCAGAAAAATCCCCCAGAGCTCCCTGCCTGAGTCTAAAATCCAGTTGATAACTCAGCCGCTGCCTATGCCATTTTGTACAATTTGCTATAAAGACAGTTTTCCTATATTAGCTGCTCAGTTTCCTTGTGGCATCAGTACAAAATCGTATTGCAGCCCTTCACTTAGGGGTATATATAGGGTTTTATTTAGCCCCCAGACAAGAGTGCCTGCCCAGCGACCAGGACCACCACTCTTTGCACACAGGCTGGGTACCGACTTTTCAATGAGTAATGAAGAGAAATGAGATGGCTCATGCCTATTACCCTGCTTTTCCAGATGCTGAAAGATGGAAAAAAGTGAGTTTGATCGTATTATAGGAGGCACTAACCTCTATATAGACAACTGCCAGGATAACTAGATGCTGATACTTCGAAAATGTTCAGCAAAGGAAACCACATTCGAGAAGGTGAGCACAACAAAACAACCTTCCCCACCTGTGTCTCACCGGTACCTTTGCTCTAAGGTGTAAGAGTATGTATAGAGCCATTAAGGAGGCAAAATAGGAATTATTGTGCACCCACATTTCAGGAGAATTTGATTCCAATTAATGGAAGGGGCAGTTTGGTAGTTAACTAAACTGCCTTCAAATCAAAAGTGATTCAGAGTAGGTCACGGGATTGGGTTAACTGCAAAAAGCCTCTTGCTTAAATCCCCAGGTGATACCCGACACACCCAAGCATTAACTTTTTAGATGGGAATACAGAAGATAAGCTCAGAGTCACACAGTGGTCTCTTTGCGTTTGGCCCAAGAAGCAAGCTTAAAAATACAAACAGGCTGTCCTGCACAGAGGGTGAAATACTTAAATGTCAGAATAGTATTGTTAAGGCTCTATCTGTATGCATAGCAACTATCGTGTGTACAGCAGAGAATAGAGCTCACTTCGTGAAGGCCAGCAGGAATAAAAGCCCCGTATCCTGTTTTAACCATTCCCAGGTGGCTTTGAAAAAAATTCTTTAGCAATTAAAATGTTATTGACCTCAGTGACATGTGCATCATGTCTCTCAAACCCAACAGTAAATATACAAAATGTTTATGTAAATATATGTGTTTAGTGCAAGTACTAGTTAACAGAAGAAACACTTCCTTAACAGTTGACAGAAAAACTTTCTGACTTTTCAAGAGGTTATTGAGAGAGATTTAATAACTTCTACTGTTTTCCATGTTCTTCAAAGGGACTATTGTAGGACACATGGCCACATAATCCCATGTCTTTACACTGCGATGCAAAGGAGAGGGGTGGGGAGTGCAAGAAGCCAGGTTGTTCCCAGATGTCTGTGAAAGAGCCTGACTACCACTGTAATACATATGTTTAGGTAATACAACAAGTGTTTTCTGTCCTGAAAATGGCCTGGGCACACCAGGCGGTGATGCATATTCATCTCTTCTGAACTACGTACTCTGGAAAAACCGAGACACCTCTCCACTTCCATGAGTGAGGGCATCTCTGCCTGCGCCCTATTTCTTGACGCTGTTGGGAGAGCACCAGTAGCTGCTGCAAGGGTTTTTTGTATATAACAACATGGGAAGTACTGGGCATGTTGCTGCAAAATTAACTTGTAATTACCTCACTGATCTGAGTAATCCCATGCACAGTGATGGGGTTAGTGCAGTGGTACACCCATTCAGCCTGAAGTAGAAGTGGTCTGGGTACCCTGCAGTCGAATTTGCCATTGCAGCGAAGCAGTATGTTTCCCTCTGTTAGATGGCTCTTGGAGCATGTTTCTTCCTAGGCGGTCGCTTGCATTTGTGGGATCGCATGAAGGTAACAGGAATTCCAGGAACGGGCACTGAGAAAGCTTGGCATATATAAAGGAAGGTATTTTGAGTATTTAAAAGAAAGTTAAGAGGAAAGGGGCACTACATTCATTGTTGTGTTCATTTTGCTGCTATGTAGAGAAGGTTTCTGAGAAGGAGCTGAGTTTAAAAAAAAAAAAAAAAAGGAGTGATTCATAAGCATAGTCCCCTTAAGTTCCATTAAGGGAATGAGTTTCTTCCTTATCACCTCTTTATGGGAACGCATCTGCGGTGAGACAGAGAAGACAAACAAAGAGAATCACTCCAGCAGCAAGAAGACAACATGGGAATAGTCATGAAGAAGTGCTGTTAGGGCAGTCTGGAGTAGGTCTAGTAGTACTCCCTCTGTTAGGGGTCTGGACAGGTAACTGAGGAAAGAGATGTGGCAGGAGGTGTGACAGGAAAGGGGATCTCCTTGTCAGTCAGAAAGAAAAGTCAACTGTGGTCAGGGCTAGGAACAAAACTTCTGAGACCCATGACTTCAGGGGAGTGAAGTCTGCTCCTGTCTCTGTTCCTTTTTACCACCATCCTTGATTTCTGCAGTGTTCAGCAGAGATAAGGATATTTTCATATCTCCCAGGGAAGCAGTTAAAATGGAGTGGTTTGCAACTAACTTTCTATATGTATGATTAGTATGTGTGAAATATCTGTTGGATTTTCCCTGATTGTACACTTTTGCATATTTTTTCATATGGTGGCAACAAAACTTAAAATATATTTTGCATTTTTTAAAGAGAATACAAAAGTTCAATTGTTCCAATTTTTCTCTACTTTGTATCATCAAAACCCATGTGACACTATTTGCTCTGAAGAACTTCAGCCTCTAGATGCACTTGCTTGCAGGATAGAGATACATTTTGCCACCAGTCTGTAAGGTGCAAATAGAAGCTGCTGTAAGATAAATGTCACTCCAGTGTAACATTTTCTGCAGCCTTCATTTCAGATAGGATGAATGCCAGTTATGGAAGTATTCTCTGGAAATTAACCTGAACCTGAGAGTTTTCAAAGTCTGAAGTTGCATATGAGCTACGTCAGAGACAAGTTTTAACTGTTCTCTGTGAAACTTCAGCATCGTCCAGACCACCATTCTGACTTTGCTAATGATGTTCAAATTGCATGAGGCTTAGTCCATGGAAAGCTTTCCTGCATATGTGGGAAATTGTTGCAAAGGAAGGTGTTTCCTAACTCTGAGGGATTCTGGCAGAATCTGTGCCAGGGATAGAATGTATTTGTGCAGCAGATATATTCAGACTCGTGTCTTTTCATTAATACATTGTCAGGTGTGATTATGGGAGCAAGATAGTGGATCTGGATCTGTATAAAACTGAAAACAACAAATCAATCTTTGTTTTCTAAGAATGAAGAATGTAAGTTACGCTGCAAAAACATTACGCATTCCATCCGTGTCTTATTCTTGGAGCACTCTCTCTCTGTAATAGCTGTAATAGGTCAGATGAGTATAACCAAAACTGAGAAAGGAAAATCAAAAAGTTTTGTACTTTCTCCTTGATTGAGGATAATGATGGATACACGGTAATGATGAGGATGTACCAGTCCCACTGGAGAAGTGATTTGTCTGCACAGTGACATAGGACAGCCCCAGGCTGCCAAGAGGGAGAGAGAAAGGAGAGGGGTGTGAGTTCAGTGGCCAGACATGAAGTATTGATCAAAAGAGAAGCATCTTCCCTTCTACTTGTTTACCCAAATCTCTGTCTGTAGCTCCTGTCACCAGTAATTTTGAAGCCCAATCTTTTTGTCCTCTAGAAACAGGCTCCTTTTGAAACTCCATAAAGTCGGAGATCAACTGCAAGTAGACTATTGAAGGACAAAGCGTTTATTCACCAACATTAAACAAGTCCCTGCTGATCAGGACTGTTGGCAGGAACAGATTTCCCCTGGAAAATAAAAGGTGTATTAACAAAACACCTCTGGACCTTAGAGAGCAGTAGGTGGGTAGGTAGGTGTTCCCCACCTATAAATTCTCATAGTGCTTTCGTTTTCACTTCTGTGATGCTAATAGTTTCCCTCTCTAATTTCTCAGCTAATTAGCTTATCTCTTCCATGCAGGCTGGGGGAATGAAAACATAGCTCCTGTTGGAGCTCTCTGATGTTCAGGCAGACATCTTGAGAACACAGATCAAACTGATAGTAGGCTATTTTATAGGGCCTTAAAAGCCACTAAGAAACTAGCAAGGCCCATTAGATTTTCTGTCATGCATATGATGAGAAAAATATACCAGCGCAAAATCCACTTTATTGTCCTACCGTGACAGCAGCAGCTATTGTGCTGGGAAGCTTTTTGGATGGTAGCTCCGCCATAGTGTTTCTGCTCTGCCTGCTGGTGGGGTTTTGGGGATGGTATCCAAACAGAGGGGGCTTTGTGATAGGCTATCAGTGACCCATAAGGAGCATAACACACACAACCCGCTGGTCTGACAAGAAGGAAAAGCTCCATAAAAGCAGAGTGACCTCTTTCAGTTTCCCATTTCAAGCCTTAACATTTACTTCCTTGCACAAAGATGGGTTTGGAGAGCTGGTACCATGTTATATTCCAGGCTCTTTTCATCACAAGCAGAGTTTAGCTGGCTTTTCCTAGGGGCATTTCTCCTTTCCACTTCCCTCTTTGATACCTTTAAACAGACAGGAGAAAATCTTGCATTTTAAAAGGAGTCCACACTCACGTTGTACCGCAAATATTTTGCACCTACTGAGCTAAAAACTAATGGTGAAAGATACTTTTTGCCTAAAGTTCTATTTTATAGTCTAAGTAACCTATAAAGAAAGCAAGCAATTACTTGCTCTTTTGCCTTCAACTCGTTGCTAAATAATTATTTGTCCTTTAACAACAACTGCTCTGCAGTTATATTGCAATTTATGTGCTGGAGACCCTGGAAGAGCTCATAGAGTTTCACAAACTGCGCCTGCAAGACTAAGTCAGACAGATCTTTCCTAGAACTCCCTGTGAAAGTGACTGTGGTCTCTTGTTGTTATCAGGGTCCAGCTGACAATATGCAGAGAAATTCAGTAGTCAGCATGGAGTTACCTGTGCTGAGTTTTGCCAGAGCACTGAGTTAGCCCTTTCCCTAGTCCCCAAATGGAGGGTATGTTCATGGAGCACAAAAGCACAGAATTACCACTCTCGTAATTTTTCTGGTAATGTTTTTAAAAATTCACTTTGTTTTGAGCCTGTATTGAAAAACACCGGGAAAATGGCCAGGTTTTTGTTTTGGTTTGGTTTGGTTTTGGGTTTGTTTTTTTTTTCAGTCAGGTTGGAAGAGACCTCTGGGATCATCGAGTCCAACCATTGCCTTGACACCACCATGTCAACTAGACCACGGCACTAAGTGCCATGTCCAGTCTTTTCTTAAACACATCCAGACATGGTGACTCCACCACCTCCCTGGGCAGCCCGTTCCAATGTCTAATGACCCTTTCTGAAAAGAAATGCTTCCTAATGTCCAACCTGAACCTCCCCTGGCAAAGCTTGAGGCTGTGTCCTCTTGTTCTATCGCTAGTTGCCTGGAAGAAGAGGCCGACTCCCACTCCATTACAACCTCCCTTCAAGTAGTTGTAAACTGCAATAAGGTCACCTCTGAGCCTCTTCTTCTCCAGGCTAAACAACCCCAGCTCCCTCAGCCATTCCTCATAGGTCAGACCCTCCAGACCCTTCACCACCTTGGTCGCCCTCCTCTGGACTCGCTCCAACACCTCAACATCTTTCTTGAAGTGCGGGGCCCAGAACTGAACACAGTATTCAAGGTGCGGCCTCACCAGTGCCGAGTACAGAGGGACGATCACTTCCCTAGACCGGCTGGCTACACTGTTCCTAATAGAGGCCAGGATGCCATTGGCCTTCTTGGCCACCTGGGCACACTGCTGGCTCATGTTTAGCCAGCTGTTGATCAGCACCCCCAGGTCTCTTTCCACCAGGCCGCTTTCTAACCACTCTTCCCCCAGCCTGTAGCGCTGCATGGGGTTGTTGTGGCCGAAGTGTAAGACCCGGCACTTGTTCTTGTTGAACCTCATGCCGTTGGTCTCGGCCCATCTATCTAACCTGTCCAGATCCCTCTGTAGGGCCTTCCTACCCTTCAGCAGATCGACACTCCCACCCAGCTTGGTGCCATCTGCAAATTTACTGAAGGTGCACTCAATCCCTATGTCCAGATCATCTATAAAGATATCTGTGTTGATTTTTGACTGAGTAAGCCTCTTTTTTGGAAGAACTTTTTCCTCTTAACCCTTCCCTTCTCAAGATGGTCTGTGCCGGCAAGTCTTTTAGTTCCTTTCCAGTGAAGCATCATGTTTTTGTGAATTCATGTCTTATAACCTCTGAGCATGACCCTTGTGAGACAGTATTTCTGTTTCTGTTCATTCAAGACGGACCCTGACCTATTCTGGGAGTCCTAGTTGAATTTCTGTCCCTAAAAGATTCTCGCCAAGCAAAATGTCGCCAAGCAAAATGCTCAGGGATGCTAGATATGACATGTAGAGCCTAATGGCATGTTCAGAAAGGGCCTGATGTCATGGCCAGTGACTGACAGCTGCTTCTTATTCTTAATTGCTTATTTTCCAGACGGGTTTCCAGACTGTTGTGCAACTTCTCCTAACACCTCTCCTCTTGTGTTTGCACCGTTGTGGCAGAGGAGACTTGCATGAAGCCCCCTTGCAAAGGTGTTTTGTTTTGTTCCAGGTGCTGGCCAAAGATGATAGCTGATAGGTGACGTGTTTTTTTACCTAATAAACTTAAGATGTTATCTTGGCGCTGTTCACAGATCTTACCAGCCTGGTAACACTGGCATTAAGTCTGGCTTTCTGAATGTAGCAACGCAATCTACTGTTGATAGACACTTCCAGTATGTCTCTGAAATATGTTTTAATGTGGTTTTTATTCAGTGGTGCTAAGAGTGTCTCCCTATTAAGACTGTGTTCTGCACTTAATAGAGATGTTCACTGCTTTCTTACATATGTGAGGAAAGTGAGACTGTTTTTTTTGGAAGTTGTTTTTCAGTTAGTTGTCCAAGAATTTGTGTTAAAATTGAAATACTGGTGGGTTTGCTTCATGACAAATCATTGCTTTTTTCTGATTGAACTTCGTGATAGAATAAGAGCATATTTCTAATTTACCCTGACCTTAAAACTTACTGAAGTTTGTGCAATTATGTTTACAGAACTCTAAAGAAGAACAGATCCTATGTTTAACATACTTCACTAGTCATCAGAGGCCAATTCATAACAATATTTTTCAAGGGAGCTTCTGAAAGATATTATTCTTTCAAATGGCTGCCAGCTCCCCTTATTCTCAGACTAAAGCAGAGAAAACCACCAGCCCTTACTTACTGTTTTGCACTATAGTTTTTATCTAGGAATGCTACATCTGCATCGGTATTTCTCCCCCCCCCAAACCAAACCCAGCAAAATAAGAACAGAGGAACAGCACTCAGATTTCTCGATTCAAGGCTGGATTCATAAAGCTGGCTGCTATTTGGTCAGCAAGTGTGTCTGCGGTACAAACACGGGAGCATGTATATCTTGTAGCCTCTGCTCCACCAGCTGCTCCATCTGCGAGAGCAGGCAGAGCGATGTGAAATCCAGGGAATCCAAGTCCTCCTATCCCAAAGCTGCCGTTGCCTTTACATTCACTGACTGTTTTCTCTCCAGAGTGTGTACGGGGTGGCTAAACTGTTACCTGTGAACAGGCATTTTTCTCATTTAAGCAAAGATGAGTTCTGTAAGCAATAAAGCCAGCTTATAGTGGAAGCAAAACTGCTCTCTGAGCTGGGTAATCAATCACAACTGATGAAATTAATCCATGCGTAAATGCTGAACTTCAGCTTTTAACTATCCACTGGCTGTGATCCTCATTTTAATTTTCATCTCTCAATTCCAGAAATATAAAACTTATATTTGAAAATGTTCACATTATTTCTCAGACTGTTTCTGAAGTTTTAAAAGGCGCACTCAGTTACTTCACATACACGGTATTTCTGGTCTCTACAACACACTGCTTTACTCCAAATTCTTAACAGTCTCCAACAAGAGTTTCAAAAAAATCAATAAAATACATAAACAGACAAGGCAGAAAGTGATCTAGTTATCAAAAAATACTGGTTTGTGTGTGCGTAACTGGAGGTAAATAGTCTTTGTTTTGATCAGAAATGTATGTTACTCTTAGTCTATTTTAAATTTTTCTTTATTGTAATTTACATTATTTATGGTGGACTTCTATTTTTTTTTAACATCCTGAAACTTTCTTTATGATTTAAAAGTAAACTTTTCTTTTTGATTGGAGCTGCTGGTAGAAGGCTCTGTCTGAGGGTGAGAATTAATGCCGGCCGTCCTGTCCCCCGCCAAGCTGCGCTGCCTCCCTCTGCTTTCCCTGCAGCCTCTCCCATGCTGCTAAGGTCCATGTCAGACAGAGCCCCCTGTCATGTTCCCCTTTCATTCGCTGCTTTCTTCTGAGAGCTGTCACCACCCCCTGGAAACACATCTTCAGTGTAGACACAAGGCTCCTACCAGCCCCGGCGGCAGGCTGGAGATGTGAAAGTAAAATTTATGTCTAGTGGGACTTGGGTTGCATCGGGCATATTTGAATTTTGGGTTATTGCGAGACAGGCCGTGCTTGTACAGAGTATGGGAATCGAGCCTTCCTGCGGGCAGCACAGAAACTGCTAGTGGTGAGTCCTTCCTCCTCCCACTGAGACTGCAGTTCACCCGGAGATGTTTAAAAAGTCTTTGGGAGATATTTCCTTGAATGCCAAGGGGCAGGATTGTCACCTGCAGTATAATTTGTAATTGCTTTGCCTCGGTTGATTATCAATGGCAAACATGTTAACACATCCCTTTTAACGTATTAAGAGGAATTTGAAGTGTAAGCAGGCAAGCACACGAAAAACAGGAGGTGCTGGAGGGAGATCGCATGCATATCTGGGTTTCTGTCCCTTGGCATACTCACCCTTGCTCTCTCTAACTGTGTGTTTGTTTTTTTTTCAAAAAAATGGCCAAATTATGGCCTTATCACTAAAATTTCATGAGTAATAGTATTGGGTGCAGGTGCCCAGGTGCTGGCAGCAGTGGGCTGCAGGGGTGGTCATTGTGGGGAGAGGCCAGGGGCCAACTCATGCTGGACACAGGCGGTGCCAGCTGGCTCTGATGAACCTACTGCAGGGCACAGCTGTGCTTCTGAAAAAATGTATTTAAGGAAGGGCAAAAGGCTGTCCAGCAGTGAGGAGTGAGAAAAAAGCGTGAGAAACAGCTCTGCAGGTATCAAGGTGAAATAAGGAGCGGGGGGAGGAGGTGCTCCAGGCACTGGAGCAAAGATTCCCCTGCAGCCCATGGAGGGCCCATGGTGGAGCAGGTTTCTCCTGCAGGACCGCAGCCTGTAGAGAACCCACGCTGGAGAAGGGGAAAAGTGTAAGGAGGAAGGAGCGCAAGAGAGGGGCTGTTATGAACTGACTGCGACCCCCAAATCCATTCCCCTGTGTTGCTCAGGGAGGAGGGCTAGGGATGGAGAGAAGTTGGGAATGAAGGACTGAAGTTGAGTCAGGGAAAAGGGAGAGGAGAGAATGTGTTGTTTTAACCTCATCTTTGTTTCTCACCATTGAAGTCTATTTTAATTGGCTGTAAATTAAATTAATTTTCCCTAAATTGGCTCTGTTTTGCCCATGATGGTAATTGGTAAGTGATCTCCCTTCCTTTATCTCAACCCACAAGCTTTTCCATCTTATTTTTGCCCCCTCTCCTGTTGAGGAGGAGGAGTTAGAGAGTGGCTGGGTGGGCAGCTGGCAGCCATCCAAGGTCAACCCACCACAGTAATATAAAGATTTGGAAGGCAGGGGTAAAATTTTATTCACTTCATCTATTCACTAGGTATTAGCCATGACAAAAGCACTTGCAAGTTAGAGCAGTACCGCAAAAAAAACAAAGTCCAAAAAAGTCTCCACAGAAGTATAGCGAAAAAAATTCCCCAGGTTGAGAAACTGGGTCATATATTTCTATTAGATCTTCTTCCTAACCTTGACCAACTGCACAGCTTTCTCATCCTTTTTTTTCCCTGAACTTTCCTCCAGACAAAGAGTGTAATGGCTTTATTTTTGTTTTGTTTTAAGATTAAACCAGCCTCTTTAAATGGCTGTCATTGGAGGCTATTTAAATCCAAGCCTCACTATATGCTGTCAATTCAAGACTGCTACCAATAAACATGGAAGAACCTTGTATGAACTGAATGTTTCTCAACTTTATTAGAGTAATTCACATTTGGACCCTTTCCCTGCCCGCACACCTCTCTGCCCCAAATCTCTATTTCCTTGCCAAGTGTTGTAAGCTTCTGATCTTTTTTCTCAACTAAATTTCCAGACTCCAAATAGAAAGCAACATAAAAGTTGTACTGTTAGCCTGCATCACCCCTTCTCACCCCTTCACGTCACAATTGAGTTCAGTCAATTTATAGACTCAAAGCAGAAGCCTCTTGATTTCCAGAGCAAGGAACCTTGTAGCAAGCTTGTCTCCCTGAAGTGTCCTCTTTGTTAGCGTTCACTTTTCTCATAGTGCCTTCCAGCATCAACCTTCTGGGTATGATTCAAATCAGTTCTCCCAAACATTTATATATGAGGTGAGCTTTGAGATTCGGATTGCTGTCTGGTCTGGAGGTGACTTCATTAGTACGTTGGTGCATTTCTATTCTTGCACAAGACGTGCAGCTGTTGTAGTTTCTTGATGTGTCAATAAGATAAGATGTGCAGCACACGCGATGGAGTCATACTCGTCCACTGCAGTTCAAGGAAAATTGTCTTGTATGACAGGTTAATTCATATTTTAACCAAATATATCAAATCATCCTACAGATAAAAATGGATGAATTCTATGACATATTGATTATCTCTTTTCCCAATACGTCTTACTCATTTCTTTTCCCAATTTCAGTTTGGGTCCTATGAGCCTACACAGCTGGGTTGCTTACGAAATGCAAATAGCAATGTTTTTCCTAAGCATGCATTTTCCCCAGTTAATTAACTAATAACAGGATCTGTTCTAATAGGCAAAAGAATTTACAAGTGTCAGTGAGCTGAGTTAAACACTGGTGAAAAATGTGGAGTTTGCCTTCTCTTGCTGGCTTATATGAAAATCACTAACTGTGCTTTTGTAGCTGTGCACAGTAAATCCTACTAAATTTTCTTTCCTTCTTGAAATGATAAAGCTTTAATCTCCACCTGGTCCTAGTCTCACTCTGGTCTATACATCTAAATTAGATCTTTAGAAAACCGTCCTACAAGTCAGTGAGTGTATTCATACTCTCCTCTAATCTGTGCAACTTGGCTTTAAAAGCCAAGTATTTTCTACAGTTTATGTGAAGACCATTTCCCCTGCTCCTAGACAGTGATGGCAGTAGTCATGCAGCTATCCCAAAACATTTGACCAATGTAAATTACACCCAAATCAACCAGTGTCCATTAATAATGGGGAGTGTTACTCATTATTACTAGCATCATTGTTAAAAGGATAAATGGGATAAAATGTCCTATTCAGGTCCACATTCCTTCTGTCTCAAATACTGGATTTTGCCTAGCCAAAATCTAGAATTAAATTTCACATAGTATAAAGAAGAAAAAAAAGGCAGGCAGTAAATGTTCTCTGTGAAAGCAGTGACATCCTTCTCCAACTGGATGGTGAATAACTATTGCTTAAAATTTCTTTTGTGCTAACAGTTAAGGTGATAGTCGTAAACTGTGGTTGTATTTAATGGGTATTGCACAAAACCGATTTTGAAACACACTTTTTATAGGTTGGTAATTCTGATGGATCAATTTTCTCTGTGAAAATGGATAGTTTTAATATAGTATAGAACACATTTGCTCATGTTTGAGGATACTAATTGTACAGAGGTTTAAAGACTTAAGTTGTTTTCATCACCTGGCTGCTAAATATGACTAAGTGAAATACTGAAAATAGGACTGCAAATTTAAGATTGCAGCCTCAGGAATAGCTGTTGAACACTGTTCAGTGATAAAGGAGAAATTTTTGCAATCTGGAATGAGAAACTCACATTGGCAGCTCATAGTGGTTGGTTTGCTTTTTTTTTTTGTCATTACAGGCAAGATTTGGATACATGCATTTAAAAAAAAGGCATCTTTAGGCAGGAAACAATCTGCTGGCCAGCGGAAATCCACACCTAACATTGGAGGAGGATGTCCATAACTGAGAAAACAGTTTAGCACAGGGCTGTGCTGCATAATAAAATCATCACAAGCAACGTATTTATTTGAAGAATGAAGACCGCCTTTTGACAGTAAATGGTCAAGGGGGGTAAAAGCGTGTGAAACGTTGCCATTCCAACAGTGAGTTTCTCTATGAAGCGATGTCCCAGGATGTACCAGCTCTGTGGTTAAGACCTCATTCTTATTTAGCTTTACAAGTTTTGTTGAAATTTTAGCAACAGAGTTGATAGCCAAAGTAGCACCACATTTCATGGCACAGCCAGTCTACGACCTACTTCAGGTTTACACAACTATGTCTCTATCTTGTGGTGCCTAACGCATCTGTGGAAGATATGTCTCACTGTGGTTTCAGAACTAGTCACAGAAATGTGGCCGAAGAGTTTAAACGTTGAACTAATAACATGTTCTTGGTTTTCAAGGCATGTACTTGGTTTACTGTCTAAAAGTTCTTTCTTCTGTTTTGAGATCAGAAACCTTTAGACACAAAACAGTCTAAAAGTGGTGACATGAGTGGCAGTTCATTCCCTATCAAACATGATGTTATTTTAAGGCAACTAAGAGTCCAGTATCCCATCCTGGTCCAGTTACAAGCCTGCTGTGGAAAGAGGCAGATTTTATGATATGGAGCAGATTCTTACCCCTGTTACTCCCAAGAAAATCCTGTTGTTCTGTTAGTTTTAGTACCGTTGTCCGAACCCGCACTGTAGTGCAGATCACAGAAATGAGTGAGTCCTCTCTTGGACACATATGTTCCAAGCTGAGGGTTTTCATAAATATTTATAGAAAGCAACTCCCATCAGGTTATTCTAAACAGCTTAAGGAGGAAAGTTTTTTTTCTCCCATGGTGACAAAGCATATCAACTGTTTTGGAGAATGGGAGCTTTTTTCACCTCCCACTCCCCCCCACACACAGCCCAGGTAAGTGCCAGCATGGATACTAGGTACTGTTCTCTTAGTGTTGCTTCTGTTTTTACTAATTACCCAGGCTCATGACGCTACACTCTCAACGTGGTTTTAAATCTATCCTTTGCTTCCCCAAGGATCTCAGCAAAGTCATGTTTAGGAAATACCTGTCAGTCATTATTTTTCAGACTGTTAGAAAAACAGTACTTTTTTTTCCCTCCCAGGTTCCAATGAAATAATTTGCTTCGTCTTAATTTCTTGAATTACAGTTAATTACACCAAATCAGACACTTATAACAGCTTCGCTTTTCTTGGGATGTCTTCTAAAAAGTGACTTTTTCTAGCTTGGAACAGGAAACTGTGTTGAAATAGAGAATATCGTGTGGCTTTTGAGGTAACACTGAATCCTCTTTCACATTTGAGTTTCTGCCTAGAGCATTTCTTAGCCTTCTTACCCTTCCTCCCTATTCCTCTTTTAAGACCACATCACAACATTTTAAACTTTTTCCTTTAGCCTTTTTGTTTATGTTTAAAAGTAATCTTTAACACTAGCAACTCCCTACAATTTACAGATCTAGGTGACATGCTAGTTTCGACATTTGTCCTAATGTGGCCTAGGGGAGACTTACGTTTGGTTGATTCATTTAGACTATCCTGTCTTGAGTATTAAAGTCTCCTGTTCAGTAGGATTTCAGCATCATTTCCTTGTACTATGTTTATGGATAGTGAATGCCGTGGGCTGTACCTTGGGTGGTGGGTATTTCCAGTGTTAAGAACTATTAAGAGCACTGGCTACCTGTGTTTCGGGTGAAGTGAGCTTCAGTTTATTCCTGACTGCTATGGCAGAAAGCCTGGGACCTGTTGGAGCAGTCTGAGACAGTTTAATGAGTTGACCTTGGAGGGCCCTCACAACGACTCTCCAGCTTTGAGTACCTCTTATGTGATACAGGTGCCTCCATTTCTGTAGAGTTTCTTAGGTTTTAACAGACAGTAAGCGGGCTTATTAATTGCTTCCGCTTTGTATTTGGACGTAAACCTAAGGTCTGATGAGGACAAATCCAGAGATTCTTTCCGTAAGCTATTCACAAAAGTCTTCAACCGCAGCAGTACATGTCTTAGAAAAAAAGACTGTGTAAAGCATCAAGTGTGCAGGGAAAAAACACCATTGCAGTAATAAATGCACAAATATTGACTAACTTGGCAGCCTCATTTGTTGCAAGGAGTAAAAAGACAGATCGTCTACTGACAAAACTGACATATTTTTGCATGCTCTGGATAAGCACTTTTCTTGCACTCTGCTCACAAGGAGAGCTGGATTAGTAGGTGGTCATCACATAACAGAGCTTATAATATACCTTGATAATTGGAGTAGAATCCAAAAAGGCAGAAAGATACAGGAGGGTGAGGAAATCCTGTTCTTAAAATGTAGGTGTCCAAGGAGTGGCTTCTGCATGAGGAATGACTGAGCAGTCTTGGACTCTTCAGCTTGCAACAGAGGGGATTTAGTGGAAGGATAGTAGAGATCAACAAAATAAGGAGCAGCATGGAGAGAATGGACAGGGATGTGCTGTTTGTTGTTTCACCTAATACAAAATCTAGGGCTGTCAAATGATGTGGGGAGGAACCAGGGTCAAAATGAATGCAAGGAGATGGCTTCTTCACCCCAACATGGAGTAGTTGCATAGAACTTCTTGCCAAAGGTGGCTGTGGATGTAAAAAGTTTACACGGGTTCAAGGGGAGAATGGAGAAATATTTGAAGGGCAGATCTGTGGAGGATTAGTAAATAAGACAAACCACACCACTCTCGAGAAATCTTCTGAGCTGAAAGCAGTCTGAGGCTGAGACAGTAGCTGGGGAACCTGTCATATGCTTTGCCTTTTCTCAGTCAGGCACCTACTTCTGGCCACCATCAGAGATGCTGGCCTAGAGGAGCCCTTGGGCTGAATCAGTAAGCCTTTTCCTGTGTTCCCTGACCAAACTTGACATTGCTTGTGGTGAGACCACTAAACCAAGATCATCTTCATATTTTGCTTTGATCCCTGGCAGAGAACTTCTTCCTCTCTTTAGGCTGTGCCTGAAGCAGTCTTTCTATCCCACCCACTAAGCCGCGGTGAAAGATGAAGGCCACTTTGCATCCCCTTCAGGGACACAACCTCTAGGGGAGAAGTTTGTTATTTTCATCATATAGACTTACCTAACATAGCACGTATATTAGCATACATCAAATGTTGTAGTATAGATTACTGCAACATAACCTACTGATGAATATTTTACTCATGTGAAATGCCCTAAATGAGGGAATGATTTTATTTGCCACCCAGATCAATTTCCAAGAGACATGTAATGTTGAGTCTCTAAAATTGCCTTCTTCATAAAAGGCAAAGCTGACAGATGCAGGTTTTGTGGCTTTAAATTAAAAAACCTTGTAAAGATATATATAAAAATAAAAGAGAATGGAGTGCTCTAAAACAAAAGCAAATAAAAATTCAATGGGCCTTCATATACTGGTGTTTGTACTCAGAAAGCAAGGTTTAATAAAATTCTTTAATTTTATGGCAGAAGACATGTCAAGTGCAGTTTACATTTCTCAGCCAATAATCATATTTTCTTGCAAGTGGCTGATACATTTATTTTTTAGAGACAGACACAACAAATAATAAGGGTTTTTATTTGAGAGGAGAAACAAGCATTTTTATCAAGATGAAAGGGGTATAATAAATTTATGAGACCTCACATACAGCTATAATATAATAAATTAGGAGGATTAATGGAATTGTGGGCTACAGTAACCCTCACTAGTAGAATGCCTATTTTATGGAGCTTGATAATATAGTTTATCATTGACTCCATGGGAATTCCCACAATATATTAGCTGTGGTGTAACAATAAAGCACACACAGTAAGAGGCATGTCTCTTTTGACACACATTCTCTTCCCACACTTATTTTACCAGGGAAACAACTCCGGTGCAGTTTAATTAAACTGCACCGCAATGAATTAGTCCAGGTCTTAGCCCCCTGACAGTGAGGAGCCTGGCATTACCATAGGGGGCTGTCCCCCTGTGACACCAGAGACTGCAGAAAACCTGGGAAAAAAAGTGTAGGGTCTCTCAAGTGACACTGTCACTGTGCAAGGCCTTAGCTGTCAATCACAGGATCTGAAAAATAAACCTCAGTCCCCTTTGCATTCAACTTTATCTGCCTACATCTGTTCACTTTGATCTGACCTTTAGGAGGAGATCAGAAAGTGATGTGGAGAGGCACTTAGAAGACATCCCCATTTATGAAGAAGATGGACTTCGGTGGCAGATAAAACCCCGTGTCAGCTGATGTTCAGCTAACAAGACTTACATTTATCTGCATGATTTTTAAAGTTTTCAGGAATAGGAATGAATTAAAATCAAGATTCTAGAGAAAAGCATTTTTTTGTAAGAGGAGGTGGCGCAAGCAAGTGTCAAAATCTGAATCCAAGTGGAAATGTTTAGGTTGCACAAGCAGATGGGAATCACAGCGCTGCAGCCTGCGGGATTCCTTGGTGTTACACAGGCCATTGGATTGCCTGACTTTGTTCACATTTCTTTGAAACAGAACATACTTTTCTAGAAAAAAAAAAAATTCCTCTGTATTTAGACATCGCCAGGAACAGAAAGGTCATGACAGTCTTTGGGAACGGTGTGACTGGTTAACGACTATCCTATTTTAAAAAGGGACATGTAATTTTGTGGATGAGTTTACCCAAGTTACACTTGTTATATGACACCGTTGGATGGTGTAATGGCTTGAGTTAAATCAACTGAAGAGCAATCTATGACCAAATTCCTGTTCACCCAGAGGTACTCAGAGTGTGATCAAGCCACCTTAACTGGCATACACAGGGATCTTCAGTCTCCCAATAAATTATATTTTCCACTCCTTTAATTAATGCTTTATATCTTCTATCTGTCACTAGTACATTGAAACAATCATAAGGTGATATGCTCTTCAAAGAAAAGAAACTGATAATGATTTTTGAAACAAAAAATTGAATTGTATAATTCTCATGATCTTGGGGGGGTGTTTAATACAGACAACAGCATTTCCCTAGAGCCAAATTTTCAATGTATAGAAAGGTAATTCCCAATAAAACAGCAAAATGGTTGTCCATTATTTATACATACGCCTACATGGAACCTTTTATTAATTCATGATACTATTTAGGAGTAGAAAACCTGAATTTAATCTTTTAAAAATGTGTTTTTAGTGTGAGTACCTTGCCAGACTCAGCTTAACACTTTTTTGAACATACATGCCACGCCACAGAGGAATTCATTAGACAATGGCAATTAGATCTCTAATCATTTAGCACTGCTGGAATTACTCACTTTATTTAAATGCCAGACATGGTACCTTAGTGATTGGCTCATCCCGTCGCCACATTTCCATCGGCTACTGAGCCTGAGAAATGACAGTCACATTAGATGTCATGTAAAGCATCTGACCTTGCTCTCCCAGCACTTGATCTTTGCACTTCAAGTGGACATTTATCACTGTCCTGCAGAGACAGAACTCAGGTGGTTCAGATTCGCCACTGGTTTTCATGTTATAAAGGCATTATAACATTCCCTTAACTTTATCCTTCTATCTCAGAAGGGATGGAGATATAATTTTGCTGTCAGCTGGCCAGGTGAATTTACTCACTGGAGGGAGAGAGGAACAGGTTCCTGTGGGTCAAAAGACTAGAAATAAGAGGTGTTTAGTCTTGGAGGACATACTCTTCAACTCATAAAAATTCTGGATGCTCATCACTGCTTTGCTGGTAGAGTCGAAGACTTTTATTAATCAATTTTCACTGCTTTGTTCTTTTTATGACACAGGGAATGCAGAGGTCAGAGATTTTCAAGAGGACTAAACATAGCAGATAACAGCAGCCGCAGCTGCAAAACAATGGTCCCGCAGCTTCAAAAGAAGCAGAAAATCCCATCTGTAACTAGTAAATTTGCAATTACATTTCAAATATTGAAAATAATTGCTGTGACTGCAAGTTATCTTCTCAGATATGCATGTGAGGTTTCAGGAGGACTTCAGTTTGGTCCCTGTGAAGAATTTGGCACGGTGTGCTATTCCCCAAAGGAATCCAGCAGAAAGCTCCTTTTTTACGCTAAAGTCTCATGAGGAAGCTGG
This sequence comes from Nyctibius grandis, assembly GCF_013368605.1. Classification (NCBI taxonomy): domain Eukaryota; kingdom Metazoa; phylum Chordata; class Aves; order Nyctibiiformes; family Nyctibiidae; genus Nyctibius; species Nyctibius grandis. Next base: position 56,226,399 of record NC_090663.1, read on the forward strand.
TTAGGACTTTCTCAGATATTGGTGTTTCAATTTGCAGGTTTCACTGTGTAGTGGGGATGGGGTAATGCAAAAGTCGTGGTTAATCCCCATCTCTGTGGATAAGCTGACTGGATATCTAAAATTGTGGGGAAAGTTTGCATCCAATTTCAGACTGCAGGTTTAGGGCATATCTCTTTTAATCCTTGAAGGGATAAATCCACAACTGAAATATCTCAAAAATAAGGTCTGCAAAATTGGGTTGATTTCATTTTAGGCATGGTATTTTTTTCAGGGACTTTACCTGGGATTCTCCCTCATCAGTGCTCCTCACAAGTGTGTTTTTTGGAGGCAGACAAGGGAAGTGGCATTTACAGGCATCATCTTGTCTGACTGCTCACTCTTATTTTAATGTTTTCATGACCACAATTTTTATTCCATCCATTAATCTTGTCTTGCCTCAGTAGTTAAACAAATTTTACTGTAACTACAGAAAAATAGAGAGAGGTAAAAGAATACAAAGTGGCTGGGAATTTACTGTAAAACACTTTTCAGAGTTTTGCTTCTAACACCAGTTTTCACCATCTTTCAATTTTATAAAATACTTATGTACTAATTGATAAAACTACTGTTCAGGAAGAGGGTAGAGTTTACTTGGAAATCCTAAGTTGTTAATGTTGGATTTTTCTTAACTTTTCCGGGAGACAAATGAGAGTTTTTCCACTGAATTCCCTCCCTCCACTCCCCTCCCCAGCTGGTGACAGTTGTCACCCAAAGGCAACAACCTTTTAGGCTAAGGCTGGGATCTTTTCTGGTTTTGTTCAAAACTGACTCTGTAAGGTTAGGTATGAAAATAAAAGTGCTCCAACCTTCAGAGTAACTAAGAAACTCAAAATTTCCATCGAGTCTAAAAAAATGCTTTGCTGAGATCCATATCTCATTTTATTTTAGATAACTTGCAAATTATAACTAAACAATTAAAGATGGGGTGAATAAACTATTATGATGTGGGGGTTTGATTTAAGGGATTATATGGTAGTAAATTAATTAATTATTAGAATTTTCATTCTGATTATAGTTTTAAAATGTTGTCTATAAACCCAGTGCAGTTAGAACTGTAAACCACAAATTAGTGAATAAACTCACACTCTGGCACATTGCCTTACTGTGGGAATAGATGTACATTTTGACTTCTGCAAGAGGCAGGGCAGACTCCATCCAAGTATGCAAGAACAAAGGGAATGCTATTTTGTCTCATGATTCACCACCATAGTTGCCAGCTAAAACCTAGCTGCACTTTCTTTATTACCGCTGTGAAGTCAAAAGTACTATGAAACTTTTTTCCCATATCGAGCTGCAAAAATGAAGGGTAAAAAAACAACCTTGTAGCTACAAAATGTACAAATTTGATCTAGGAGCTAAAAGAGCTTATGTGATGCTAGACTTTTCTTACCGCAACATTTCTTGCCGCTGTGAGCATGCCGATGGTATAATTGGTTGTAGCGTGAGTTATGCACCCAGTGCCAAAGGTGACAGTGAGAGTCAAGGTCAATGATCTGACAGTGGTGTCCACGGCAAAGGGGATTTTTGTGGCTCACAATTCTCATCGAGGGAAGGAGCACTATGTTCTGTTGGGAAACCCTTTACTTTCCTATTTCACCTTTGACTAGATCTAGTTTCTTCCTTAAAAGCTTTACTAACAATTTCTGTGATTTGAAATTGTAGAATAAATACATCAGCTTGTCTGATCACGTAGCTTTTGTTAATACAATATTATTTTAGCAACACAATGGCAGAGTAAACCTAGAATTCTATGTGAAAGGGTCAAACCACCTATCTTTTATGATATAACTTTCACAATAACGCAAATTTAACTGGAAATGCAACCCATAAATTTCAGTGCAATTAAGCAATATTTGGGGCTCTCTCATTGCATTTTGTGTGGATGAAGTCTTGCTGTGTCTGAATGCACTGAGCAACGGCTGAAATTCACAGCTGTGGGGTTTTTTTCTTAATCATTGCTGTCCTGGATAGCAGGTGTTTTAAGAGGGCGTAGAAATAAATCCATTCAAAGCAAGTTTATCAGCTGTGCTAATATAACTCTTAATGCCTGAGGACTTTGCACAGCTACAATTGAATCTGAAGGCCATGTTGATTCTCTGTACCTGAGCTTGAGACTAAACGTAGTAGCTGTTCACTAGCTGGGCCTCCTGCAGGGGATCTTGACATCAAAGAGACAAACTAGCCAAGTCATAATTAGCCCCAAGCTTGTTTGGTGTAAATTGTAAACAATATATCAAGTTGACTAATTGTAATGAGTCTAACTACCAGACACTGAACCTTAGGGATTGGCACGCCTTGTCGCCACATTAGCTCTTGATAGGGCATCTGAGAGAAGAGCGGTGCGCAGTCTGTGCGCCAGGAATCCCGGCACTTGAACCCGGCGCTGCTCGGGGACATCCATCAATGTCTGCAGCGGGCAGGAGTCAGGTGCCCCTGCTTCTCTGGGGTTTGCGCAAACAGAGCAACTCGGCTGCAGGATTTCTCACATTAATCTGTGCAATTTGGGAGACCCTTTCAGAGGTAAAAAGGTTGAAAGCCATCAGAAGGATTGTCAAGAAAGTTACAGGCACTATGTTGCCATTTTTGGTGACCTAAGCTGTCTTCTGAAACACATAATTTTATTAAGGGAACAACTGAGCCCCTTCTTTCCTATTCCATTTAAAAATGGTCAGGTGTCTAGAAGCTTGACATATCTAATCTAAGGGAGGATCACTAAATATTTATTATTTACTGGGAAGAATTTCCCTGACATCACACAAAAGCAAACAGCACTAAGCTGGGTTGAAGAGAGTCAGTGCATTTTAACACACAACAAATCCCCTTGGACTAGTAATTTTGTTTGACTGATACAGATTCACTGTACTCCCACATCACCACATGCCACTCTTTTTCAAAGTTGCAGGTTCAAAGGCTGTAACAGGCACAACCTGAGGAACGGTACACTGTCTGTCTACAGGTGTCTGCTCTATCACAGTATCGACACGATGCAGGAATAGGTCAAAGATTCTTAACGGGACAAATTTTGATCAGCTCATATTAACTCTGCATATAGGAAATACACACATACATATATTTTAGGTGATGTGTAGTGACATAAAGGAAAGAAGATGAATGTACTTGCAAACTAGCAAGCTACTACAAGATAAGAAAAAAAATGTCCTTATGTTGTTTGGTGAGCCCTGGGTGAGTTTTTAGCAGTCTACCTTTCTTAGCAAGCTATTTTTCTCTATTTATCCTTACTAAGAGAATTTTTGCCTGTTCCTCAACTAAAATTGCTCTTGTAAGTATATTAGGTATGAAAAAAAAAGGGAAAATATTTTAAAGGGAGCAAAGAGTATGTAACATTTGATATTGAACTATGGTGCAAGGAAGCAAATTATGAAAGCAGCAAAAATCTTTCAGAATTCAACTGATGTACACACTGGGGAATAAAATGTCTGCAAGAATGAAGGAAGGGTTCTTTCATTACTTAGTCACAGCTCTGCCTTCATACGTCATTAGGAAGTGCAAATGTGTATCGGATTATTTCTGGCTTCTAAGAGCAGCAGACATAGCTTTTTCTGCCACTCATGCAGACACAGATCCCGATCAGGTCATCTTAAGATGCAATTCTGAGTAGACTTTCTCCCAAAGCCAGAGAGAAGCATCCATGAAATACTTTCTCAGTCTCAAAGTGAACAAAAGAAATGCTGTCTTCAGCCTCACAAGGACCCATAATAAAAAGGGAAGACCTGCTCCTTCCCTTTAAAATACATTTAGTGCAAGGTTGAGTAAGTTGGAGATTGCAGCCAGCTGCCCACCAGCATGGTGCAGAACCCTCTCCTCCTCCTGTCAGAGCTGCCTTAGTCCTGCAGGGTCACAGGGAGGAGTGAGCAGTGCAAATGTATTCCAGCCATTAGTCATCTAGTCAGTCATTATGCTTAGCCCAGAAGAGACATTATATGAGTTTTACTTTCTGGCTTTTGGCATAGAATCACACTGGGAAAAAGTATGTGTGAAAGTCTTAATTTGCCAGTGTCCTCTTTCAAAAGGACCTTACTCTTGTGGTTACTCTCCTGAAGGACAGTGGTGTTCGTATTTGACAGGATGGTTTTTGTAAATTATTTGTTGTGTTTGTGGTATCTGTGCAAACTGTACAAACCAACACTTCAACTGTATCAAATTATCCTTAGCCTGTAATACCAGTTCTAATCCCTGTCCCACAAGCTCTGCAGTGACTGGCTTCTGAAGCAAGCAGAGTTTACAGGCCAGTTCACAAACACCAGAAAAACAAAACAGAATCGATGTGTCCCCAGCTGATATTGTCTGTGTTGGTCAGTCTGTGAAATAAAAAAGTTTCTCCCAAGTGAGACTCATTGTCCCCTGGAATCTGAAACCCAACTGTGTCAACTTAGCTGGTTTATTTTAGTGCAATGGGAAGAACAGTGAGTCTTTGTCACAATGACAAAGGTACAATATTTGCTTGTCACCAAATCCTACCCAAAAAGAGGGCACCACCGACGTCACGCCGCACATTCCAGTTTGTGACAACAATAGTATCCCTGGGGTCCCCAGCAGCCCAGGAAAGCTATTCCCCATTTTGAAGGGATTCAAGATATTAAACAGGGAGACACCTGGCACCAGGTCGGAATTTTTGTTAGCTCAGAAGGACATTCAGAGCTGCAGATGTGTAGCTTGTGCTCCAGGCTTAACATGGTCCCAACACTCGATCTTATACTGATTTGCAGGAACATGTTTTGGAATTAGCTACAACTAACCTTGCTGTGCTGCAGGACAATAAACAACCTTATCACCCTGTGCTGAGCCGATAAAGGATCAGCTGGGCTCTGCTGGGCACATGCAAGTTGGTGCACTTTGGAATCACCGTTTAATACCTCTATTACAGAACCTGCTGTTTGCCAACAGGGTGTGCTCCCCTGAGGCGAGTCCACGGAAGAGATGCATAAAGCAATTAAGAAGATTGTTATTCTAAAGGGCTGTATCATCTTACCCTTTTTATTACATTGCTCCCCCCTGGAGAGCTATCGCAGGGATCCAGGGAATCGGGCAACAAAAAACCCAAACCTTCATTAAGCCTGCATAGCCCCAGTTTGTAGCAGTATCATTTTTGGTTAGTATATTTATACCTCATAAAGCAAGTCAGGTGGTTTCCCCATGGTTAATGCAGAAAGTTGAAGGAAGAACTTTTAATTTTGGCCAACCACTATTTTAATCATACTTGCATAAGATTCTGTGATTGACTGAGTTTGCATGAAAAAAGGGAATACATCTAAAATACCAAAAGATAGCTGGGGTATGTGTGCTTTTTACAACATGGGCTGGAGGAGCTAGCAGTTGAAGGCAAAAGTGTTCATTTGTGGCCCATTAACCACATAATCTGAAATCTGTATTCTACATAAGATTATCCTGTGTCTCAGCTGCTGTGGGATGGCAGGGATCCAGCTCCTCATTTCTGCTTGAGTGTATATCTCTGACCATTTGGTCAAGATGAAATCCCTTGACTCTTGTTAGCTGCCTTCATTCGAAAGGCTCTTCCTGTTTGGGTGTTTTTATCCATTGGTAATGTTGTTTTATTAACACAGCTCTGCTACCAAATCTTGAGATGATCAGACTTCCCTCTGGTTTAAATGGCTTTATTGATTACGTGACTATTTTGAAGACTGTTACTATGCTTTGGAAGTAGTCGCTGTGGGTACATCTCATTTGCTTTTACCTCTTTGGGGATCACATTTCCAGGTTTAGCACTTTGGGTACTTTATCAGTGACGTCCTCTGTCCAGGGAAGAGAATAGTGTTTTTTCGATGAAATATTTTCATAATTATGCTAATTCCCCTTAGGATTTCTGCAGTTCTGGTGTGGTGCTCGCACCTTGCTGGCTGTTAGTGAACCCTCCTGTTGTCACCAGTTCCATGGAAGACTCTTGTTCCTCTCAACCTCTGTGATATCTGCTCCCAAACCAGTTTATACTGTTTCTGTGGGGAAACACCTTTTTATCATTTGGGTTCATCTAAACACATACTGGCTAGCAGGAGTTATCACATCTAGGTGTCCCAGTTCATAGATTTGCTGCGTGGCTGGGTAAGAAATGCCTTGTTAATAGTCATTTACTTTGAACTCACCCTTTATTTATATTAGGGGAAATGCTAATAAAAATATTTGTTTAAAGCATCATGACTAACTAGCTGACACACTTCCAAATATTCATAAAAGATACAGATGAAGGAAAACACACCACCTACTTGCATCAAGATTAAATCTGAAATGGGATTTTTTTTTTCCCCTGCCGTCCATTTTAGGCCTCAGTCGGATCAGCAAACTGAGCTGACTCACCTCACACCTCTGAGCTCACAGGTGCCAGCAGAGAGGTAGGAAGCATGTGGCCAGTTTTGGGGGCACAGTATTTTTTAACCGACTGGCCCAGCCCTTTATTTCCTTCTGATCTGTTCAACTTGCTACTACTATTCAGGTGTTTGCTGCTGCTCTGTTTAAGAGAAAGATCTGTTACTCCTTTAAATAGATTAAATTTGGGTGTCACTTTTTTGGAGAGGTAAAAGTGGTTCTGTCAAAGCAGATGTCGTCTCTTGCACTTGGCTGGTCAGTTAACAACTCTGACTCAGCAAGAGGTAAAACTCTCTTTCGGTTTTTCTGACTTGCTTCATATTGTTCCATATCTGAACATGTAGCTTATTATTAGGTCTTAATTAGACCAGACACCACTTTGTAGGGTCAACAGGTTTGGGGTGATTATTCCCCTAAGCCTTTTTTCTGGCATTATCACATCGGTGATACAATCTGCAAAGCAAAGCTTTCAAAGTGGCAGTAAGAGGGGTAGGTTGGCCTTGGTGAGGGGGGGTTGAAGGAAAATTGTAAGTAAAACATATATTAAAATAAAAGTGGATTACCAGCCCTACAGATGTTCGAAAACATAAATTTATCTAGTCCCGTTCAAAATCTGAATTGGTGTCCACTCAACAGGAGCAAACACAGGATTAAAATGTAGATGGATCGCAAACCAAAATCTGTATTACATGCAGCAGGGCTGGGCAATCATCATCAAGAACATCTGGGTAATGAGCAAGGAGGAACTGAGGAGCAGGCTGAATTCATTCTTCTCTTCAACCTTAAAGGTAACCAGAAGCCTTGAGAAGATTTGCCATTTTTATCTGTCATCTCCTGAGTAGAAGCATGTGCTACGCAGCACACGTCCATGGGGAGCCCGAGACATCCGACCTTCATGTGTGTGTTAAATTGAGGAAGAACTGTAACTAGTGCATGCATGCTGGGTCATCAGTCTGTGCATGTGTAAAAGCCACTGGTGTGAAATTTGCATTCAGAACAAGAGGCTCACATTGAGTGGGGCAGCCTGTAAGAACCTAGACAAAAGGCCAAATTCTTTGTATCCCACCTGGAGAAAATCTCTATGTGGAGAAAGCAAGCGTGTCTGGGAAATACAGACAGTCCTACTCCTGCTAATGTTTGGGCAAGCGTTTCTGTGACCCCTTAGGGATAGACTGTGCCTAAAAAGTTGCTGTTATTTTCCATTAAACTTAAAAGTCTACTTCTACTGTTAGATTACACCTAGGGTGCTGCAGCTTTGGGGACTGAAGCTGATGAGAATGATGTCCCTGATCACACCATGGAGCTTGGTTTTCTAGCTAGGATGCAAACTGCACTGGCTCAAACAAGATTTTTGGAAATTGTTTTCCCTAGAGAATGGATTTTATGTTGTAAAAATAAAAGGAAGAACATGTAGTCTTTGCTACATGATCAATATCTACCTAACTTTCTAACATTAATTACTTAAACAAAATAAAATAAATCTGGGTCCTTGATCTGTTCTGAACGGAGCAAAGAAAGGGCAAGAGAAAGAAACATTTTTTTTTTCACATGAGCCACATCATAACTGTGAGAAGCATTCAGGCAGCAAGATCATGAGTAGCATATACAACCATATAATAACCTAGAAAAATAAATAAGGGTGGATAACATCCTGTTTCATTTATGATGAACTATATTGTAGAAGAGAGTGGCATTTTCTTTAGTTTGAGTTCCAACAGGACAAATAGGTATCCTATTCGCACATCATTTAATGAGATACAGGTTGTAAGAATGTGGCATGCAGAGGCAGTCACCTCTTCTCAAGTGCTTTGGTTTGCACGTGGAAATAGCGGCAGGTGCTTATGTGTTCTCTTACTTACTGGAACTCATTTGTGAGTATGTGTGAGAGAGAAGGTACACTTTACTAGGGACACTTTCCAAATCGTGGCTTTGATTCTCTGAGAAAGTATTAAGAACAAGCTGGTGTTTACTATGCCAGACAAAGAGGTAACCATCATTAAGCTACCAAAAAGTCAGAGAAAGAATACAAAATCATCACAGATCCAATCATTTTCTAATCACAAACCAAGGCAACAATTTTCTGTTAAATGTGCTTAACTGTGAGAGTTACAGGCATCAGTTTTTCACTGTGGCATGTTTACCTGCTGTGAAACTTTTACCTCCAAATCCACAGCAAAAAATACCCTTCCCTTTTTCCTTTCTCACTTTAAAATAAAAAAAAAAATGGTTTTTAAGGACTGTGTTTTTAAATATCTACTTCAAAACAATAGTCACAAATATTTGCAGTCAGTCTCAACATTTTCAATACTGACTTTTACTTCAGGTGAAGGAAATCCGAATGAAAGTTCCTGAACAAGTAACTATTAATAAAAGTCACATTTTCTCAGCTCTGTAAACAAAACACAAAAAGTATTTACGAACTTTACCAAAAGAAAATGTAATTAATTCATGCATTTAACTACTCTAGTTTGATTCTAAGCTTTCTTTCCTAAATATATGTTAGGTCATGTTTCCCAAATGTATTCAGCCATGTGATATGTAGTACCAGCTCATTCATATCAGATGAAGTGTGACTGGAAATAAAGCTGGATCTTTTTAAGAAGACACAGTCCTTTGCTCCATATTTCCAAACCAAAATAGCCAAGTTCATTGTATTTTTGCCTACATTTCATTACTGCTCTTCTTCGTTCTAAGTGAAGACTAATGTAAAGACAATCGCTAAAGAAGCAGCAATCATAATACCCTATACTAAATTCAGACTTACGGCTACTCACAGGAGAAATACATGACAGATCCATTGTTCTGTATTAGCAGGATATTGTCCCAGTATATGAACACATGCAAACTTTGAAGGCTTTGAATATTTAAGGCAAGACACTAGTGGCTCATCCCAGTGGGAACCACAGAAAAGGGGAACCTGATTAAATTTAATGTCATTGTCACTTTTTTTTCCATTGCTAAGAATTATATAGGTAGCCATAGCTACCACACTGTTCAGACACCATGACCACAGTATTCTCCCTCAGAGGTTGGCGTCAAGGGCTGAATTATTCACTCCAAGAATGTGATTCGTTACTAGATGTGATTCTCGCCGATTAAAAGATTTGTCAGTATATAAAATACATGTTCATATTCTAGCAGCTTATTTTAAAATCATCATTATGCCCTTGCTAACCTTAAAAGACACTAGTTTTTATTAGTATAATTTAAGTTTGGAGCACATCTGCCTCTGCCCCATTCAGAAAGCATTGAAGTAAGGGAGCAGCTTTTTACTGTTTACTGTACAACAAATTATGAAGTTGAAAATTAAGGTAGGAATATGTAGGAGGCTGCTTACAGACCCTGCAATTAAAATAAGAATGTTTTTAAACCAGTTTCTTAGAAATGTTTGCCTGCTTGAACTGTTCCCTTATCTATTGTTTATTCTGTCAAATGAAACCTCAAATAAATATTCTGCTTAACTGCGGAAAGCGCATAACTCTGTTTCTCCCCTGCTATTTCTGTTGCTAACTCCCATCTTCCCCAGACTTGCCTCACAGTGCTATTCCTGAGTTGGATAGACTAATTAGACTCATTTCCATCCCAAATAACTTCTGTGAGCATGCCTCATTTACCGCTCACTGAGATACATGAATAAAGAAATGTCTCTATCTAGGAGGATCTGCCCAGTGTAAAATGGCTGGTACCTCTAATGTGTTTAGAGAACAACGTTTTCTCCTGTGTGTGATACTAGTAGCCAATTTTATTGTTTTTCGTTTTTACTCACAAGAAAAACCAAGCTCTAAAATAAATCTCCAGCTCACGGTGCTGACAAAGCTTAATACCGCAGCAATCCTTTCATGTACGCCGATTACTCTGACTCAATACCGCAGAGTTTTTCTGGGTATAGGGATGCGACAATGACGAGCATGAGACGGGCCGGACCATTAACATTTATGCAACTTGATCTCAACAGGGAAGCTGATGACAGGCAAAGGGGCAGAGCACCCTATTCTATCCCCCCTAATTGTTTCCAGTGTGTAGTGTATGGCAGGATTATCGGGAAGAGCCAGTAGATGAGCAGGGAACTGCTCCGCTCCGAGTGATTTTCTCAAAACTCTCAAGCGCCTGGATCTCTGCTCGGAGTCTGTGGGAGCTGAGCAGGATGCTCTCTGCAAATCAAGCCATAAAGGTACACAGGACCTGCAGAGCCAGAGGCAAAATCTGAGATCTGAGAGGAGAAATATGGATACGAATACTAAATACTTGTAAATTGTTCTGCTCACCAAAGTTCATTTTAATGAATGAACAAAAGAAGTTAGATTTTTTTTTTTTAAATTAAGCTAAAGAAAAGTGTTTGTTGCAGAGTGGCAATTTGTATTATGTCACCCTAGACAGAAGAAAGCAGTTGTTATTTTCCAGTAGTGATGTTTCCCAAATTAATTGGTCTGTTTTGTTTTCCAGAAAGATTTCATATCAGTTACCCTATTTTGAATTCAAGAAAGGGCTTTCTGAACAATATAGGCAGGCATTTTTGAGTAGTTAATGTTCTAGGTTAGCAATAGGTAATTTAACTACTGTAGCTTCTAACTTGTCAGAGGCCCTTATTCAAATCAGGTATTTTCTTCCCATGTGAGCAGCCCTTTGAAATTAAGGTGCCTACTCACAGCAAACAACTACTGAGCTGGACTAATGATGAGGGAATCAAACCACTGGACTCTCCACTTAATAAGAAAACAAGCACTCTGATCTCTTCAGAAATCAGAGCCTGTGTGGCTTCCAGTCACCATGCTGTTTCCTTAGAGGTAACCCAGATCCCAACAGAAAAGCTTGAATTTGTGCCAGTGTGAGGGAGTAGCACCATAAATGTCTGCAACTTCCTGGTGAGGTGTGCGGTCCAGCTGGAGCGTGGTGTGCCCCATGCTGGTGCTCTAGCTGGTCCATCATGCAAGATGGAGCGTGCCTTGCCTCAGGCACTGCTGGTGGTGGGAGAGCTACTGGCCCATCATCCCCTGCTCCCCCTGCACAGAGGGATGCTTGCACTCTGGAAGCCTCTCTCAACTACAGAAGCGAGATAATCAGAAAGCAAATATTGCCCCTATGTAGTTGTAAGTCAATATTTTCAGCTGCTGCCTGGCCTGTTTGATGACAGCCAGAGGTTGGAGGTCACCTACCTGTCGATGACAGCACCAGGAGCACAGGAGGCAGAGTCAGCAATCTTCCTTGCCACTGTCCAGCTAGGTTGGTTTGATGATTGAGTATGTCAATCGCAAAACTCATCCCATTCTCTTCACTGCCAGCTTTCTGCTGATACAGAAAAGAGGGATACAGGAAACCCCCAATCCTTCTTACTGATAACTCCTATTTTCAATCCTTCTGAAAAGTGTTTTCCCCTCTCTCAGAAATTTCCAGGAGATACCAGCGATAAATCCAGAGGGTTTGCCATTGAACGTGGATGGGATCAGGATTTGGTGCTAAACACTAGAGCTTGTGTCCACTCCATCAGTGAGAGAGCAAATGCAGAGGCCATCTGCACAAGGCGTGCGGGACGCCAGTGCGCTTCGCTCCGCTCCGCAAAGGAAGCCTGGCATCTAGTGGACATTCAGCTGTTCATCACTTCCAACTTCCTGGTTAGCAGAGCTCAGGGCTACCTATACACCACCCCAAAACTGGTCCTGACCCTAAGTTCGCGAGCCTGACTGCAAGTGTAGTGAGCTTTAGTCCTAATTGCGGTTAAAAATTCATGCTGACTCTTAAATCTGACCAGCTGCTACTGAAAAAGGCGCAGCTGAGCTGTAGTTTAAATAGCTCCTGGCTGGGACTTGCTTTTGTGTCGTACATCCTGCTTTCTGTGGGTTTTTTTTCCCCACAATGAATGTAAACGTGTGGAAAAAACAATGTTGGAAGATATAGGAAGAAATCATCCTGAATACTTGCTCAGAATAAGAGAGAGAAGATACAATATCCATAAAAGGTTCACGGGAAGAACTCACATTATTGTCATTAAATGTCAAATATATTTTTACTAGTTGTTCCAACAAGATACGAACCCCACTAAATTTCTTCTTTCCTTATATTCTGAATTTAATGTGAGCACAGAGTACCTCCTTGAGTATCAAGTCGATATTTAAATGATTTATGTTTCTTTTCTTTCATATTCTTTTTTGGAGCTTATTAGTTGCCAAGGTGTAAGTATGCATTATGCTGTACTGTTGCTTTGAATAGATTTGTTCTTTTCGCTTAGAGCAATATTCTTCTGTACTTACTACTGCTAAATTATATCTTACTATGCACTTAGTCCTATTAAAAATAGTAGGATTAATTTTGAAATAAGGTAATATGCAATATTAACAGAAGGAGAGGACATAATCCATGTAATTATGAAATTATTTTATATTTATTAATTAAGTAAAATTTTATTACATGGGGGTTTTACAGTATTTTAGAGAAGAAAAACTTATATGCATCATTTTCTCAAAACTAATTCAGTATGACTACTATCACAACTGACAGATCTAAGTCTCTGAAAAGTCTTAGCAGCAGAAAGAGGTGAGTCTTTACAGGGATGTTGCTGAGTGCATCACAAACCCTGCTGGCCATTTCCTCCCCCAGCGGCCATGAGAACCAGTTTGCTTTGCCTTCGAAGGCAGCAGCATCCCTCATCCTGCTCTCCCTGCTTAGGCGCTTGACGACCAGGTTTCTGCCAGAAATGAAAACTGCTAGTGGGCCGAAATTTAGCAGAGAAGTCATTGTCCGAGCAGCCAGGGATCAAGTTAGGAAAGCTAAAGCCCTGATAGGATAAAGTCTGGCCAGGGACATCAAGGGTAACAAGAAAAGCTTCTATAGGTACATTGGTGATAAAAGGAAGACTAGGGAAAACGATGTCCCTCTCCGGAAGGAAACGGGAGACCTGGTTACCTGGGAAATGGAGAAGGCTGAAGTACTCAATGACTTTTTTTGCCTCAGTCTTCACCAGCAAGTGCTCTAGCCTCACCACCCAAGTCGCAGAAGGCAAAGACAGGGACTGGGAGGATGAAGAACCACCCACTGTAGGAGAAGATCAGGTTCGAGACCATCTAAGGAACGTGAAGGTGCACAAGTCCATGGGACCTGATGAAGTTCATCTGCGAGTCCTGAGGGAACTGGCAGATGAAGTTGCTGAGCCGCTGTCCATCATTTTTGAGAAGTCGTGGCAGTCTGGTGAAGTTCCCACTGACTGGAAAAGGGGAAACATAACCCCCATTTTTAAAACGGAAAAAAGGAAGACACGGGGAACTACAGGCCAGTCAGCATCACCTCTGTGCCCGGCAAGATCATGGAGCAGATCCTCCTGGAAACTATGCTAAGGCATATGGAAAATAAGGAGGTGATTGTTGACAGCCAACATGGCTTCACTAAGGGCAAATCGTGCCTGACAAATGTGGTGGCCTTCTATGATGGGGTTACAGTGTTGGTGGATAAGGGAAGAGTAACTGATGTCACCTAGCTGGACTTGTGCAAAGCATCTGCTACTGTCCCACACAACATCCTTGTCTCTAAATTAGAGACACATGGACTTGATGGATGGACCACTTGGTGGATAAGGAATTGGCTGGTGGTTGCACTCAAAGAGTTGTGGTCAACGGCTTGATGTCCAAGTCGAAACCAGTGACGAGTGGCGCCCGGGGAGGCCTTATGGCAGCCTTCCAGTACCTGAAGGGGGCCTACAATAAAGCTGGAGAGGGACTTTTTACAAGGGCATGTAGCGATAGGACAAGGGGTAACAGTTTTAAAGTGAAAAAGGGTAGATTTAAATTAGATATTAGGAAGAAATTCTTTACTGTGAGGGTGGTGAGACACTGGCACAGGTTGCCCAGAGAAGTTGTGGATGCCCGCTCCCTGGAAGTTGGCCAGGTTGGATGGGGTTTTGAGCAACCTGGTCTAGTGGAAAGGTGTCCCTGCCCGTGGCAGGGGAGTTGGAAACAGATGATCTTTAAGGTCCCTTCCAACCCAGACCATTCTATGATTCTATAATTTTGTGATGACTTGTTTTGGTAGAAAATTCTGCCGTGATTAGATTGTTTGACCAAATATCCATAGAAAAGACAAAGACCTAAGAATATGTATTTTATTATTCTTAGTCTTTTTAAAGGAGAGAATGTACTTGAACTTCATTTGTTTATAAACCTAAGACAGAAGTGACAGAAATGTTAATGACCTCACTTAATGAGTATTTGAAAACTGAGCTGTCAGCATAGCAGTGAGTTAGAAAATAAGGCACCACAGTACTTGCTAGGGAATACTTAGCAAATATCCTCTTGGCTGTTGCAATGTAGGCAACACAATGTGTTTAATGTGCCATGCCAATTAAAAGGCACATTTGTTTTCATCCCAAAAGGTTTATTCTGTTTTAATTGAAAATCTCAACAAAGCCTTAAATGTGAAGCATGTCTTCAGAAACACTTATTAAATATTCCCCTTGCCCTGCTCTCCAAAAAGAAGTGAATATAAAAAGTCAGAAACTGAAAAAACTCTGGGGATTAATTCTGTTTGGTACTGAGCTCCTTTTGTGCTGGTTCTCACAGTGAAAAAGGGAGCTTTTATAAATGCGGCGTACAGGAACAAACCAGGGAGAACATTGCATTTATGTGGGGTCATGTCCATTGGTCGATAGCTGCTTTATGGACTGTTATATCAGCTTGATTTCCCCATCTCTGCGGCTGGAGATGCATTATTTGGATGACCTCTGTGCTCCAGCTCTTGGCTTTGCTGGGACTGCAGGAGGAGAAGGGAAGTCACCCTGTTTCAGTGCCGGCCACGGTTGTCCATCTGTCTTTCTGATGTCCATCACAAAGTGTGGTTGGCAGCAGGGATAAGAACACTCATCAGCCCCAGCCCTTAGCAAACCATCAAATATCTGACCTCAGCAACAGCTGCAGTTACTGTAAGGGGCTGTGAACTCTGCCTGCAAAGCCATGGCCTGTTTCTCCTTTTGTCCCTACATTACAAAGAGGCAGAGATCATGGAGGGAAGAAGAGGCGGGTAGCTAGAGGCAGTAGTATCTATCTCTAGGAGCTGTAGTTCAGTTCATCATAGCCAGAGTCCTTATTCAGTATTTGCTTTTTCCCTCTTTTTGTTCTTACCTCAAAAGCAGGAGCTGGGAATTTGGGGGTTTGTTACAACCCTAATAATCTAATTACAACCCATACTGTAAATAGACTTATTGTTTTTTCTCATTTGAAGTATATACATATTGACCAAAGAAAACTGTAATGTACTAAAATCAATGGCACAGACTTGCTCATGTGATATTGTTGTCTTGCACGGTGAAAATTAATTAAAAGGCTAAACTAAGGAAAGCCTCCATGAGGTCTACATGACTTTCTGAATTGTCCTGTGTTGTTCTTGTTAAAATCAAGTGCAAGAAGGCAGATGAAGAAGCTGGGAAAAGCATACTAATGAAACAGAGGAAGAGAGAGAAAGAATCATTAAAAAAACGTAGTTGGAAAGGGCTGCAGGAGATCATCCAGTTCTTTCTCTGCCCGAAGGCAGGATCAACTATATCTATGTCAGCTTTGACAGATGTTTGCCTACCTGGTTCTTAAAAGATTCTAATGATGATGAATTCACAACCTCACCAGATGTTACACTGCAGTGTTTAATTGTCTCTATTGTTTGAAAGAATTTCTTAAGCCTAATGCAATCACTACTTGTTCTGTTTTTCATAAAAATAGGGGACAGATGTTTCTCTACCTCTTGCAGTATCTTTCCGTGTACTTGCAGACATGTTCTCCTTGGTATTTTCTGCCTTGTATTCAGCATGTTCCATTCATTTAATCTTTCTTTAAAGGCCATGATCTAGAGAAATGAGAATAAACAGAAGTTTTTTCTGAATTGTCTCCATTTCAGCCACAACAAAAAAAGCTGTATGTCCCAAACTGGACACAGTGCTCTTGCCTTAGTGGGCACTGGCTATAACTGTTCTACTCAAACAGCAGAGCAGTCTTGGGGATGGACTCATTTTCATACAACCAAACATAGCATTTCCATCTTTCATAGTGGCGTGACCTGTTATCACTCCTAGATCTGCTTCTGCAGAATGGTTATGTAGGCTTTTTTTTCCCTTCCCTCAAATGTATTTGTGCTACTCTTTGTCCTGTGTGGAACCTGTGCTTTTTGCTGTTGCATAACATGTAATTTTTTCAAACAATTTCTTTAATTTGCAAGATCACTTTCAATTTCAATCTTGACCTCCAGCATTCTTACAGCCCTGTCTCAGTTTGGTGTCATCTTCAAATTCGGTATGTGCAGTGTGTATCCCCTAACCTGGGTTGTAAATACAAGGATCAGACAGAAGCCGTACGAACACACCCCATTTGATACATTCTTCTATGCTGCCCATTCACTATTGGGTTCAGTTTTGGGCCCCTCACTACAAGAAAGACATTGAGGTGCTGGAGAGAGTCCAAAGAAGGGCAACAAAGCTGGTGAAGGGTCTGGAGAAGAAGTCTTATGAGGAGCGTCTGAGGAAACTAGGGTTGTTTAGTCTGGAGAAAAGGAGGCTCAGGGGAGACCTTATCGCTCTCTACAGCTACCTGAAAGGAGGTTGTAGCGAGGAGGGTGTTAGCCTCTTCTCCCAGGTAACAAGTGATACAATGAGACGAAACTGCCTCAAGTTGCACCAGGGGAGGTTTAAATTGGGTATTAGGAAACATTTCTTCACCGAAAGGGTTGTCAAGCACTGGAACAGGCTGCCCAGGGAAGTGGTGGAGTCACCATCCCTGGAGGTATTTAAAAGACATGTAGATGTTGTGCTTAGGGATATGGTTTAGTGGTGGACTTGGCAGTGTTAGGTTAACTGTTGGACTCGATGGTCTTAAAGTTCCTTTACAACCAAAACGGTTCTATGATTAACCAGTTACGGAGTTTAATCTGGATCGTGTTTCTATGGCTTACGGGTATGCTACAGGATACCCCAAATTATGGATATGTCATAATGACACACTGCAAAAAGCCTTACTGAAGTCAACATATATAACATTTGCTGTCTTCCCCGTATTCGTAAGCCTTCCTGCTCTGATTCGAAAGGAGTTAAACTGGATTGACATTGCTTTTTCACAAATCCATGCTGCCTGTTGCTCCTTAGGGGTGCGGGGGGTGGGTGTGTGTTAAGTGCTTATACTTATTGGCATTTTAGTGGCATAATCCTTCCCTCTCATTAAAAGTGTTTCAAGCTTCAGCTGGTTGTGTTGTGGCTCTGAAAATTATCTTTCACTTTAGAGTAAATATAAAATCTCACTACACAGATACCAACAGAAAATTGTCATCCTTTCCCCAAATGTGTGAACTTTTACTGTTTGCAAATAGTTAAATGCAGCCTAATAACAGTAATCATCACATGCAAAGTTACAATAATATGACAAAAGTGAATTAAAAAGCAGTTACTATTAAAAAATGTTATGTAAATCCCAGTTTAACTATGTGAGCCTTTCTAAATCCAAGTTTTAAAGATAGCTTCTTAACGAGATTATCAAGTTTGACAATGAGAAGTAATAACATTTTTCTAATATTAAGGTGTGTTTTTAGGAATAAGGCTTATTTTCCTGGAAAGCAAAGTAAAATGAAACAACATGCACTGATCCAGTTACAGAAACAGAAATGAAGGAAGCAACACCGATCCTAGGAGTGGAAGTGCACCTGTATTTATTCTATTCCTGTATGCAAAATAAGTCATTTACACAAACCTTTACTCAAGCTTTTAAATATCAAAAACTGAGGCAACAAATTATAGTAGGTTATGAAGAAACTTGAAGAAAGTATAAAAATAGTGCAAAGAACTATTTAAGTTTTTCTGTTAGAAAAAAAACTGGTCTAAGTATATTTAGAGTTAGTTGATTTTTTTGTCCAGTGCAGGCAAGACAAGCCTTCTTTTAGTGCTCTATTTGCAGTAAAATGAGGCTTTAGAACTTAAAAGCATGAATTAAAGACAAAGGAAGGGGCATAAAATAACATGTAAATGTATCTAATGAAAGACTGTATATGCCTTGCTCCAGTTTCTCTGAGATTCAGAACAGCACAGGACAGAACTCTGTTACTGCTTATGCATTAATGATGTGCCAGTGAATAAATGTTATTTGCTTAAAGCCAAATTCTGTCTTGAAAGATACTCTTTCTGAAGTCCAGTTCAGTTCTGCTGTCTCTTAAAAGTAGCTGGGAAAAAACAGCTGGATCAGGTTTTACAAATAAAACTTGTAAAAAAAAATACGTATGTTTGTGCCAATGTGTATCTGTTTATGTGTATTTATTTATGTTTGTATTTATTTATGCAAGCCCCTGTGACATTGCTTTGCTGAAATATGAGGACAGATATATGAACGTTGGGCCAAAGAACTTTCCTGTTCATTTTTACTCTCTCAGCTTATGTACTATGCAATGTCAAAAATGCAACAGTACAGGAGAGTTACAGCAGTGTAGCCTGATAGCTGTAAGCCAAAAAATAAGCACGCGAGTATATGTTGGAAACTTGAGTCAGAAGGACTAAAATATTTTTTGACATGCACTTCCGAGCTTCTGCTCCTCACCAAACTGTTCCTTGAAACACAAAGTGATTAGTCAGCGATCTGCAAATAATATGGGAGGTCTCAGCTGCGGGTGACCAACCCGAGATCCTCGAGAATGATGTATGTTCACACAGTTCTGAACCTAATTTCCCTTTAAAGTCCTGAGGACTGGCAGACTCATGCCCACAGGATCGCTATCACCTGTAAAACCCCGTTTCTCATACTGACTAGTTTGTTTCTAAAGCCTTGTTACGGTTATTTCTTCAGTCATCAGCTATTGACTTGGGCTTTTATTGATAGCCTTAACATGCTAGTAGTGTTCCTTGTAATGTACAAACTCTGAATCTAGTATGAAGAGAAATAAAAAATGCATTTATAAACAGTGGAAACTGTCTTGCTGAAGAACAGTATCTAATTAACAAACTGTGGGCATTTTTTCCAATGTAACTTAGCAAATGAAGGTGCTGTGTACAAAAATATCTTCAAAAATTCTCTCTAAGCTTCCCATTCTGGGTCCATTCTCAGCTTTATAGGGAGCACATTAAGCTCACTGCCGTAGCATCCTGTGGTCATCTGGTGGAATCAAACCCTAAGCACATGTCTGTTTTTTTTTAGATATGTCAAGTTTCTAGGAACCAAGCAATTTAGGAACTGTTATAGCAGGTTTTGTCATCCACAGACCTGTATTAAAAGAAAGTTCCCAAGTCATTACAGCAGGTTTTGTCATACAAGGAACTATAATGTCAGAGATGTCCCCAGTTTTTAAAATAACATCTTAACCTTTGAATAATCTTCAAAATGTAATCCAGTGTTCTTCCTGACCAGTGCTGTTTTAAAAATAATGGCAAGGCTTTCTATTATGCTGTGTATTTCATTAGTTAATAACACCAGCAATTAGTTATAGGAATAAGACATGTATGTCCCTTCTTATTGTTCCAAAGGTCATATATTCAGCAGTTCAGGTAAAACTGATTTTGATGAAGCTGCATTTTCTTCAAATGTATTTAACTCCTTAAGTATTAAATAAACAGCAACTACTGCTTTCCTTTCTGACCCAGTACTGACTCTAAGTGCTTTACGATATGTAGGATGCCACTAAATCAGGGGTGCTGAGGGAAGGCAAATGCAGCAGTAGATGATCATCCTTGACTATGCCCTATCAAGAATGTTTTAAATGATCTAAACATAGTCTGCAGTCCTGCGGTGAACTCTGCATGGTGATCTGCTGTGCCCGAATGCAAGTATCGCAGGAGCAGAGTGAAATGTGAAACTCCCTGATTGTTCCAATGAAATGGATATTCCAGCCTCAGACAGATTTATCTACAACTCAGCATGTGCTTGTAAGGAACAGATCTGGACAGAAGAAAGTCCTCTGGTATAAACCATAAGTTTAAATGTATTTCATGAAACTGAGCTGCTCATCAGGCAACCTGCAAGGCTAGTTCAGACTAGTCTGCTTTCATTTCTTAGAACAACAAGAAGAAATGTCAACTGTAATATCAGAAGGTCCACACCTTCAAGAGGTACATAGAATGGAAGTGGTACCAATCTTTGTAGCTGCCACTCACAATAAAATTGCTACTCCAACAGATATGGAGAGCAGTAAAGTTTATTATTTCCCCCCCACTCTCTGGACTGAATCGCCTACTTAAGCCATTATTCCAGTGCTGGTATTGCACACAGTTTAATTACTTTAAGATCGTGAATGCACTTTGAGAAAATATACAGCACTTTAGAAGTAATATTCACATTTTTGTAAGCAAACAACTTACTTATGTCTCCATGTTTAGATGAAATAAATGTTTTCAAAATCTTACTTCATAAGTAGAAAGTGTTTCTGGGAAGTAACTGGTGGAATTCTACTCTGTGCAATCAGCAATAGATTGGGCATTACTCCTTTGGATCAGTACCATTTAGCATGCTTCAGGAGCAATTCCTGCTTTGTGTAGAAAAGTTTGTAAGAATCCTATTACATATGAAGAGCAAGATACAGAAACAATGAGGGAAGCCCATCTAAGCATGTAGGAGCATTAATAGGTAATACCTGGCCAAAGAAGAACTCCCCTGACGTAGGCATGATCTTGCTGTGTGTCCCTTCCAAGACCTTGCGTACAAAGGCCAGCGGTGACGCCCCAGAGAGCCTGACAGTGCAAATACTCCTAACCACTGTACGCTATTGTGATTCTGTAAGGTGTCAAGTGCTGATGCAACTTCTCAGCACCTGAACAGTCCAGAAATGCCCTTTGGGCTTTTCTCTGAGATTGTTTTCTGGGAACAGGACCCTTTTGCTCTGCGCCTTCCAAATACACACCCAACCCTCTCACCAAAATGAAGTTAGTTTAGACAGGAAAAAAAAAAAATCAGTTTGAACGGAAATGCCTAAGAATTGAAGTCTCCTAAGAACTTAGAGAAAATTTAGCACATTCCTTCTATAATTATTATTGTAAATAAATAATTTCACAAGCATCAAAATGGCATCTTCAAATGACTGTAGTTTGCTATAGGGGACTGTTTGGCCAATGTAACATCTAGCCCAGTTTCCTAAGGAGGACAAGCTTCCAGTCAGGCAAACTCTCCCTTCCTGCTCCCCACAAAAACCTCTGAAACGGACATCCAAATTTCAACCAAATTTGAAAGAGAAGTAGAAGTCCTCACAATAAGCAGAAGTTCCTTGGAAGTGAAACCCACTGGAGAGGACAAAGCAGAACTGTCCTGTTCCACAGTCAGCTGCTCAGCACGTCCAGTGTGTGCTATGGTGAGGCAGCTCTCTCCTAGGTGAGGGGATCATGAGGGACTTAAATGGGAAGCTGAGACACTATGTAGAGAGGGACAGAGAAGGAGCTGGAGGACAAAGACCTAAACTAATAGGAAATCAAGCTTCATAAACTCTACTATTCCCAAATAAAGTTGTTTATCTTCTCACTGAGAAGTAAAAGAATGGCATACAAAGGAGGAGGACTACTTACCATGCATGTAAGTCTTTGCAGGAGGAGGGCTGCACAGCGTGAAAGGCTGGAAAGTTCTGCATATTAGGCTTGAGCACGCTGCCATTTCCATCTATGGAGAATAACCACCAACTTTACTGGTGCAGAATCCACTTATTCTATGATTAAGTACTGAATTATATTGCATATTTTTTTCCAGAGCATCATGCTGGAAAACATATGACAATAAACCTCAAAACACTAAAAAAAGTCAGTGGAAGTATCATGGATGCATAGTTTCTGACAAGACATAGCCATTTGAGAGCTAGCCAGTTTTAAAAATGTTTAGCTTGATTTCTGAGATAGCATTTGCCTAACTGAAAGAAATGGGTAACAAGCAGAATGTCCTAAATTCTGCAGTCAGTTTTTCTCTTTCTTGTTTCTTAATCAAATACATCTAAAACTAAAAAGAGCAACTGACTACTTCAGAGAAGGGGGGGAAATGAAAATAACTAAGATGTGTGTATTTTTTTACAAGTAAAACAAAAAAATATTCATTTTCTGTAAGATTAATCTTGAAATAATAGTGCTTGAAATAAACTATCCCAAATAACCTGGAGTAACACTTTCCTAGTAAACATGAAACACACTAGACACTGAAAATATCTTCAGACACAAAAAAAAATGAGACTCATGTAAAGGAATACCAATACAAAACCAGTCATATTACAAAACCAGTCTTACTCTCTTATTCTTCCCCAAAGAGTGTTCTTTTTTATTGTCTGCTGAATAGAATAAGCTGTCTATTCAACAGACAACAAAAAGGAACACCCCTTTGGGTAAGAGAGAAAAGAGGCAGCTCCGGGGCAGTTCTGACCTGAGGCCTTACTCTGTAACTGCTGTGCGGCTCACGCATTAAAATAGTTTGGATATTCATATGTTTAGGTATGGAGAGGTTGCTACAGCAACGTCATGTACTAAGTACAACTCCCATCGCTTTTCCAGCTGCAGCTGAACTAGTTTCAACATTTTATTAGAATATTTTCTTTTTTTTTTTCTTAATTTATGATCAAGTACAAACCCATCTGCATTTGACAGCTTGTCTTGTTGCTCACAATTTATAACAAAGCAGAAACACTTCCCACCAATCCTATACAAAATTTGGGGGCAAGTCCCAACACATGCGCTATGATGAGCTGTCCATGTCACAGACCCTGTTGACTTCATACCACCGTACAACAGCTTCAGCGTATTCTCACGTTGTAGTTAATGTAGACTTTCCCCCCTCACTTTTTTTTTTAATACAAACGAGCACCCCTGCCACTCTTGCTTGAGGTGACAGGGCACAAAAAGGGCATGAATCAAAGACGAAAGAACACTAGTTGAAACACAAGGGTCTTGTCAGGAATGGCTATAGACACATTTTGTCTTGGCTCATTGTTTACTGATGAACAATAATTTTACTAATACCTTGTCAATCTGTAAGAGCAACATAAAATGTGACTCTTCATATCTGGATAGATTTTTAACTCCTAGTATCAAACCCTTAAAATTGAATTTACTTCTACTAAAGATAATGCAAATTCAATTTGCATCAATTCCCAAAACAGTCATTTTAATCTGATATTTTTGTTTTCTTTTGCTCCTCTCAGTGTTTGGGCCGTTATTATATATCACTGCTCTATAAACCTTCACAATTATCTCAGGCGGCCTACATACCATCTGGTATGCTCCTCTTTATCACTGGCGTAGCAACAAAACTGTAGCTTAAGTAAAAACAAGTCAAATTTAACAGCTCTAATGTTGCATGTAAAGCAATTCTGTATATAAATAGATTCTTTTCAAATTTCTGCTACCATTCTTCCAAAAAATCTCACAAATCAGCCTTCAAAACAATAGCAGACAGCTATCTGTCATTTCTACAGTAAGCGCGAGCTGTCCAACCGGTGTTATTAGCACCTCAAAAAAGATGTTTTGCCTGCCTTGCTTGCCAGGAATTCATGGTAGCTTGTTAATAATAATAATACCTACCACTTAGCTAGTCTTTTCTAGTTCAAAGCACTGTAAAAAAATGAAATAATCTGCTGCAGCATTTTCTAGGTTCATGCTAATTCCTGTTAACAAAATGCTTTCAAAATCTGACATGTTCTGGAGCGTTGCATTTAATCCCTTTCAGTCTCACTGTTTTCTTAGCTTGTACTTGCTTTCTCTCCCAAGTTCTGGAACTCATGTCTTTTTTTTTTTCCCCAAGACCGGTGTTCCTGCCTGCCTTGTTGAGTCACAAATACAGACTGACCTGTATGCTTCCCTTTATACTTGGTTTCTCCAGTTTCATCTTTTTCTTCTCAACTCTTCTATTATTACTCTTTCAGTTTTTCAGCTTCACAGCCTATTCGTCTCTGTACATCTACCATCCTTGTTTGACGGTGTCCTTGAAGTCAAACAGTGTGGCTTAACATCTATCAATCACCTGTATTTTGTTATCCTCTCCTCACAGAAAGAGTGGTCTAAATCTTGTCAGGATTCTTAAACTACAGATGTTTATGTGTTGCTATAAGTTTGTGAGAGGCAATCACATCAGAAATGCTAACACCAGTACTAACACTTTGCAAAGAAGCTGATGAGCTTTGTGATGGTTATCAGGTCCCAGGTAGGAGCTAAACCCACATGCTCAGGTGAAAGTGTCCTCATGGTCCATCCTTTGTCCTCTTATAACCCTCACCCAGCTTAGCTTCTGATGTACCTGTGAACTGCTTTATTCCCATTTTGGGGGGTAACTTGCCTTTCAAGTGGGTGGAATTTCAAGTTGGTAGTAGCTCGACCCTGTGTTGACAGGCAGATCACTCTCCCCTTTTCAGACTGACCTGGTGTTTTCATTATTTATGTTAGATCTGAGTTGCAAAGCAGAATTCTCCTATGAGAGCCCTACAACAGTTGCCTTTTTATATATCAACAGTGTCTCTAGCCCAGGCACTCATCCTTCTCCATCACAATTTAGCCCTCCTCAGGGGATAATCTGAGGGGATAACCTCAGATGATCTCTCCATCATCTACTGTTCTACCACCAGCCACGTCTGCAAATCCACCTGTGCCTTGGCATCCACCTCTGTGGCGGAAATCTGTCTTCCATTCAATCTACACGTTCAGCTGCAACTTATTATTAGAATTTGGGATTAACACAACACAGCTTCCAAACAACTTCAACTCATCTGCTATCCAAATATTAGATTAGTATTTGATTTGGAGGCAAGACATCTTCACTGAAGCTTGATTTGGAAAGGGCTTCCTCCAAATCCTTTTGCTTCTCAAAGCTTATCTGCCTGTTCAGTACTGAGTTTTATTTTCTTGCTCTAGCACACACCAAAATGACAAACTGTTCTGCTGCAGCCCTGAGGCTGGAGTAAGAGGAGACACTACTGGTAAATATGAGAGATGGGTTTGTCATTTAGATGTGTGAGATGGAAAAGCCTTTTGAAGCCCATACCACTTCTTGCCATTTGGCTGATGGAAAGGGCAGGAGAACTGGAATCAGGCACACATGAGTCGAACCAGCTTCTCATGCTGGGTGAACGCAACTGTCAAGCCCCACAATGTGTTGTAAAAGTCACAGTGGCAAAGGGAGCACCAAACCACTTCCAGGAGAGTCCCCTTCAGAAAACCAAACTTTATTATAATAATGATGATGATTCAGTATGAGGTAGCCAAGACCTAGATTTGCTGACTACTGGTGATAGAAATGAATTTTGATAGAAAGAAATTTGCAGGTAGAGGTAATGTATGCGTAGGTGGCATTTCTGGAAATACCTGGATCACCTCCAGCTTTCAGGCTGTAGCAAGTTTGTCAGACAACACATTCAGCCCTGCCTCCATGCAGCCTGGTAGTAAGTAACGCTGACAGTGGCACATGACCTAGCACAGCACAGCCATGACCCTCGCTCGGGCGTTTGGGTGACTGCAATTTAAATGAAAAATAATGTCAATAGTGAAGAAGCTCTCTGAGAGCCCAGTGGTACACAGCTGGCGCGACGGATGGGGAAGTGGCTTTTTTTATATTTTTCTGTTGGACAGCACAACCTCTCCAGAATGTTTTTAATGGCTGCTGCACCTGTCTCCTCAGTATAACACTTATTCATTTCTGCCAGGCCTTGAAGCACTTTATTTCACAGGTGGCTAGTATTTGAAGGGCAGATGTGTAAAGGTATTTTCAGTACCGCTCTGCCTTGTATGGTATGATGGATGGCCAGGCCCAAAGAGTTGTGGTGAATGGAGTTAAATCCAGTTGGCGGCTGGTCACAAGTGGTGTTCCCCAGGGCTCAGTACTGGGGCCAGTTCTCTTTAATATCTTTATCAATGATCTGGACAAGGGGATCGAGTGCACCCTCATTAAGTTTGCAGACGACACCAAGTTGGGCAGGAGTGTTGATCTGCTTGAGGGTAGGAAGGCTCTGCAGAGGGATGTGGACAGGCTGGATCGATGGGCCAAGGCCAGCTCTATGAGATTCAACAAGGCCAAGTGCCGGGTCCTACACTTGGGGCACAGGAAAAGGACCTGGGGGTGTTGGTCGATGGCCAGCTGAACATGAGCCAGCAATGTGCCCAGGTGGCCAAGGCAGCCAACAGTATCCTGGTTTGTATCAGAAATAGTGTGGCCAGCAGGACTACGGAAGTGACTGTCCCTCTGTACTCAGCACTGGTGGCGCCGCACCTCAAATACTGTGTTCAGTTTTGGGCCCCCTCACTACAAGAAAGACATCGAGGTGCTGGAGAGAGTTCAAAGAAGGGCAACAAAGCTGGTGAAGGGTCCAGAGCACAAGTCTTGAGGGACCGTCTGTGGGAACTGGGGTTGTTTAATCTGCAGAAAAGGAGGCTCAGGGGAGACCTTATCGCTCTCTACAACTACCTGAAAGGAGGTTGTAGCTAGGAGGGTGTTAGCCTCTTCTCCCAGGTAACAAGTGATACAATGAGATGAAACTGCCTCAAGTTGCACCAGGGGAGGTTTAAATTGGGTATTAGGAAATATTTCTTCACCAAAAGGGTTGTCAAGCACTGGAACAGGCTGCCCAGGGAAGTGGTGGAATCACCATCCCTGGAGGTGTTTAAAGACGTGTAGATGTGGTGCTTACGGACTTGGTTTACTGGTGGACTTGGCAGTGTTAGGTTAACTGTTCGACTTGATGATCTTAAAGGTCCTTTCCAACCAAAACAATTCTATGGCTCTATGGTATTCAAGGACACCATTTCAGCCCCAGCAAGGTTCTCCGTGCCATGCCACTAACCCCACAGGCCTTTGCCTGCACGGACCACCCTGCCTGTGCGCTGCTGCCGCAAGGCATCGACTGACATCCAGAGCCAGGCAGCGGGTCCTGACCCAAGGCTTCACGAGGAGGGGCTGTCCCATCCGTGCTGCCAAAGGGACACACTCCTGGAAGTGTGCTGAGGAACCCAGGCTGAGAACTGCCCTAAATCCCGTATTTTTACTGCTCCAGAGCTTTTACGATGGTCCTTTTGCAGGCCCCCACCCAAACTTTTCAACTTGGGGGGTGGCAGGAGCCGAAGACGCGGTCGCTGGGTACCAAAAGGGCATCCGCGCGGTACCAGGGCCTGGAGGCTGCAAATCTCCTTCTTCCCCGCGGCAGCGCGGCGGCGAGAGCCGAGCCCACCCAGAAGCGCGGCCCCCGGCGGGGCAGGCCCAGCGGCCCTGACAGGGCGGGTCCCGCCACCGCCCTGCCCGCCCCAGCCCCTGCGGAGCGCCCACGCGGGGACGTGCGGCCGCCGGGGACCCGGGGAGACCCCCAGGGACCGCGGCCGCCACACGACACCCGCCCGCCCGCACGCCCGCCCGCACGCACGCCCGCCCGCACCAACGTTCGCCCCGCGCGCGGGAGCCGAACGGGCTCGCGCCGGTCTGGAGGGAAAAAGCACGACGGCGCCCCGCGCCCCGTCCGGGCGAGGTGATTGGTGGGGAGGCGGTGACGTCGTCAGCGAGCGCCGACGCCACCGCGTTGGATCCCGAAGGAGGCGCGCTGTTCCCGCCAGCATCGCGGAGCGTTGTGCTCCCGCCGCTCCCATCGCCGCCCGGCAGCTCCTCCCTCCTTCCCTTCCTCCCTCCTTCTCCGCCGCGGCGGCGGTGGCGGCCAGGTGCCTCGGGGGCCGGCCCGGCACGGCCGGTGTCGCTGCCGCTCCCTCCCTTGCCCGCCCGGGGCTCTCCGCGCCCCGCCGGCGTCGGCCCTGGTGCGCGACAGGTGCGTGCGAGGCGTGTCGCGGGTGTCCGGGGGGTGCTGGCCGTCGTGGAGGGAGGAGGGGGCCCCGGGCAGCTGGGGGCAGGGGTGGGCAGGTGCCTCCCCGCTGTCTGGCAGCGCCGCGGGCGTCCCATTTCCATGGGAGCGGGGACGCGCGCTCGGGAGCGCCCGGTCGGCGCGGCCCTGTCGCCGCTCCCCGGCCGCCGGTCGCTTCGCCCGCGTTTGTCCGAGCTGTGTCTGACGAGCTCTGCCACCTCTTTCCGCTCGCTGGTTTTTCCCGCAGCAGCCGCCCGGCCGAGCCGCCTCCTCTCCTGCAGCCGGGAGCGCTCGGCTGAGAGCATGAGTCTGTACAACTTGGGCCGCTTCCGCTTCGAGAGGAAGAGAAGAGCCGCGGAGGAGGAAACTGCGTGTCCTTGGGCAGCGCAGGTGCAGGCGGCTGGTTGCGCCGCGGCGGGCGATGCTGCCGGAGGAGCCGAGGATGAAGCTCCCGCCGGCAGCAGCGAGCCAGGTGCTGCCCCGTCGGGTGTGACACACAGAGCCGGTGAGTCGGGTGCTGGGCAGGGAGCGTAAGAGCAGCGTCAGCGCTTGGTGTCTAGAAATGAGCAGTTGTTGTCTTTTGGGTCTGTGTTGGTTGGTGCTTTGTTTTACAAATGTGCTTTCCTACGCACACGCAGTTTCTGCAAAAGTATCCTTATGTGTAACGGTGCTCGCTGTAATTGCACCTGTGCGGTTATGGCCGAGGCAGAAACCTTCTGGTAACCAAAGCTGAAATGATTTTTTCAGATCAGTGTACGAGCCACAATTTGAGTGTTTAAAGTGTGTTAAGGTTTCCTATTTATTTATTCTTCTTACTGATATTTTACACTAATACAGTGTCTCGGGGCTTTCAGAGAAAAACCCATTTGTTGTCCGATAAACGCAACACTACACAGACTTAACTTTTTTACTGGAGTCCCAGGGTTATGCCATGTGGCGTATCACAGATAAAACTGAAAAGAAAGAAAACAGTTTCTTTTCAGATGGGCCTGGTTTTGTAAAGAGCTGAGAAACCTGCTGCTGATTCTCGCAAGCTGGTTGTGTTAATAGCTTTGTAGCAGTGTTTGTCCTCTCTCCTGGCAGTAGCTTGTGGTTTTCACGGAAGTGTGAAAAACTTGCTTGTGTAGTAAGTTATTGGTTTGTTTGGCTGATACACTAGATAGGTGCTGTTTCTGTTTGGGTTCATCAGTTAAAACGAATAAACAACTGTAATGGCTGTCAGCTGCATAATCCCATTCACCAGCAGCTTTTCTGCTACTGAAGGAGTAAGAATGGAAGAACAAAAATTATTTGTTGCTGATTATTTTATACATTTCAGACATTCCGTATAACTTGTGATACAGGTGTCAAGACACAAGTGTTA
The DNA here is from genome assembly GCF_013368605.1 of Nyctibius grandis. NCBI lineage: Eukaryota > Metazoa > Chordata > Aves > Nyctibiiformes > Nyctibiidae > Nyctibius > Nyctibius grandis. Next base: position 56,255,857 of record NC_090663.1, read on the forward strand.
TTGGAGAGATCAAACAGACTTTGACTATGCATTTAGTCAGTAATGGAGCAACAATATAAGTTGTTTTGCATACAAGTTTCCCTTGGTGGGAAGGCAGTTTATCACAGTACCTTATCTATGCGATAACAGAGAACCTTTGACGTACAGGGAGGAGTTAACCTTTTAAAGGTGAGCCAAATCAATATTATAGTAGATTGATATTTACTATTGCCTGGATTTTGGCTTAGTGCAGGTTGACTGTTTTCAGTTGACTGGAGTGCTCTCATGATTACATTAGTATATACTAACCGGCGCTTTATGTTTGAAAAAATACAAAAACCCTCTAGATCTTGGCTTGAGAGTTGCCAGTCTGGAGTTAAGTAGCCTGTCCACTAGCAGAGAGGAAGTTTTGGTGGCAGGAAGGACTTAACACAAGAAGCAAACAGCAGTTAGTTGTGACTTCTGCATGTGTGTGCTTTGTAATGGATCACATGGAAAAACTGGCACTCTGAGGAAGTCACTTTGGAACGGGTGTCGTCTTCATGTTTGTGACAAGTCACTGTCTTGTGCGGTGTAGGAGTTAGTGAATGCAGGTTCCTTCCTGAACTGTGAATGCAGGTGTGAAGTAATGGATGGTGCTGTTTGTTTTATGGCTTATTTGTCTCTGTGATTTATTTTTTCCTTTATTTTGTCATATGTTTTTTCTTTTATATTATATTTTTTCCTTTAATCTGCCCGTGGACTTGACTTTGTCAGTGGAAGCATGCAGGTGGACCGTAACTACCAAGGCCAACAAACTTTGGAGCTTGGTTTTTTTTTTCAAAATACTGGTCTCCCTCGGATTATTCTATAGAACTGAGGAAGAGAAGGGATGTAATATCCAATTTAGTGGCATGAGTATGAGTTTAGATATGAGGTAATAAAAGGAAAGACGAAGGGCAGCCTAAAGGAGGAACTGTTGTGGAAGGCTAAGAAATTGTGAGGAAAACTAGTGGGAGATGATGGTAGCTGCCACTAAGACAGAGTAGAGTAGAAGTGCAGACAAAATTACAGCAAGTGGCCAACTTAAATAAGAGTCCATGGACACAGATGCTGGTGTAGAACTGGGGTGCTAATTAACATTCAAAATTGAGATGTAACTCCCAGTATTTTGCATTTACATGCTGCTTCATCTTTCACAGATATTGAGTGTTTAAAGAAGATGGGGTGGTTTGGTGATGTTTTTTCAATTATTTGCCCATGATTGTCATGTAACCCATTTAAAGGAATTAATTAACCATTTTAAAAATCAAACAGCATTGTCCGCATCTGCAGAACTGTATTGGAACTATACAAATTAGAATAATTGCGTTCATGAATTTGAAAATGAGATTTGTGTTCAAAAAGCATGCCTACAAAGCTTCAGCAATGAATTGAAATGAAAGTTGTAGATGAAATTAAGCTTCTATGTATAATCGTGTTATTGATGGATGATTTTGTTGATATCCTCTCTGTACAATTCAAATATTTAACGCAAATGACTGCACTTTTAGGTTACAGTGTTCAGAGCGTCACATCATTCGCTTGCACTGCGGCAGCTCTTTTGTGTTCTCATCTGTTGTCATTTTCTTTATGATCTGAGGAAGCCGTGTCCTTTGCTTACGTCACGCTTTGCAGAGTATAATTCTACTTAAAGCATTTCTGGAAAAAAAGTAATGACTGCAGTACCTAGTGAAGTTTTCTGAGGGTTCATGGGAAGCTATGTTGAAGTAATCATCATTTTTAAATGGTCTCTTTAAGAAGCGCCTTAGGGTAACACTGATATTTAGGATTATTTTAGCAAATGGACTTTCCTTTGAAAATGGCATATGAATTAGCTTGTGGACTTGAGCAGCACGCATTTGAGCCTGCTTTCCCAAACTAGGTGGAAATTACTTTCCGTTTGACAGTGTTTGTTGTGCAGTGGTAGTAAATGTGGTAAGCCTCTAAGTATTACCTCAGTTTTGTTTTTATTTGGGAGAGAAGAGGCTGAGTGAGAGGTATGGTTTGTGTAGGAGGTTATATTTAGAATTATAGGGCAATGTGTTATGGCTCTGCAATAGACATATGCTTACTGAAAGACTGTAGTGAGTATGATTTTTTTTAAAAAAAAAAAAAAAGGTCAAGGTGAAGTTTTTTCCAGAGCAGTTGAAGCTGTGCATTTCCTGACTACACTGAACAAAATATTTGCGCTGACATTATAAAAACAGTTGCATTTGAGTACCTTCATCCATAACTGAACGGTGTCTCCATGTAATCATAGACAGTTTGGTCTGGTTATTCTCATGGTGTCTCTTTGTACAATAGCAAAAATCAGTTGTTGTTCGTTTTGTTTTTGTGGTTTATGTGTCCATTTAGGGATACTTCTGTGCTTTCTTATTTTTGGCCTTAGAGTCAAACATTGGTCTTCTGGTTGCAGGCATTCCTTAGTAGCCCTTTCAGGAGGGCTATTCAGAGCGCTTTTCCTCAATTACTGACCTGAAATAGCCCACTCAAGAGGTGGCAATTGCATCCAAGTATTTAGTCCTGTTTAATGCAGGTTTAAAGAACAGAAGAGCTGGAAGCTGCATGTTCAAGTCCTCGTGTATCAACTAAAAATTGGGTTTTTTTTTTCCTTAGGGTTTTCTAAAGATGGTAGCAGAACAGTTCTAGCCTCCGTAGGCAAAGGATTGAACCAGATGTTTGACCTTGCCCAGGCTCATATGGGAGCATCAGAGTTTTAGTTAGAACCACTTTGAAATACACAATCTATGCAGTTAGAGCATCCTGCGCCTTAGCTGCGTTTGGTGCTGGGCGGCACGAGGGCGACAGGGCAAAATCTAATAAAGCACAGGCTTCTTGATTTTGTTTTACAGTGTTCTAATCCTCTTTCCACTTCAGGTTCAAGACCTGTTTAGTGTAGATTTCCCCGTGTGGTCATGTTTTCCCCATCTGGATACATGCATGGTGTTGGTTTCAGGTGTAGCTGACACTGGGGGACTTAGTCATGCGTTATTCATGACTAATTCAGGAATTATATAAATAGACTGTCTGCTTATGCTTTTGGTTGTCTCACAAGCATGTTCAGAACTGAAAAGTTCATATGTGCTAATGCACCATAGTGGGTCAATTTTGCAAGTGTCATTGAAGGTAGCATGTGATTCGTGAGATGTCTTCACAGTGACACATCCTGACGGTATGTAGGTTCTGTATATCCTGGTGCTTCATATCTAACATGAAACATCCTTCCATATGCTGAGTTTCCCTGTTAAGAGTCATCTGGAGCATAATGTGGAAAAGACTGGCTAAATAGATTCTATCTCTATAAGGTGCAGACAGGTAAGTTGCAACTTCCCTGTCAGGTTCCTCGGTGCAGCTTTCTAATTTTCTGCGGTATAACACTGAGGTTCCCTTTCTGAAAAGCTGTCAAGACAAGCAGATCATAAATGAGCCATCAGATACACCAGTATGTTTCTGTCCATGTCCTGATGAGCCTGGAAGTAGTTCAGAGGTTTTTGCTGATTATTCATTCTTCCAAAACCAAAAATGTATTTATAAGTAGTTATAAACCTAAAATACATCATCTCTTAAACTTTGTGGCATAAAAATTATTTGTTTGATGTAATGGGAGTCTTTTGCTAGGTCAGTTACCACTTGAAACAATACAGCTCACAGGAATTTTCCAAGCATAAGGATGTGAGTTCTGTTTCAATGATTGCTGTGTGTAAGAAGAAATGACAGCTATGTGATGCTCTAAGTACAGATCAGTATTTGAAGTCCTAAGTCATAAATGACTGTCTCCTATCTTTTCTCCTATTGAAATGGCTTGCACAGGGGACTCTGCCATCCCAGAATCTCCTGAAGCCAAGAGGACAAGGAAACGGTCTTACTTGAAGCGTCCAAGAGGAGTACGGTTCCCAGATTCGTCTTCAGGCAGCAAAGATGAAGAACCAAGAAACTTCATTGCTGCGAAAGAAGACAAGGCTCCAAGGAGAGAAGCGGCTGTAATGTAAGCTTTAAGCCAATTTTCTGTAATGTTTGTGCAACCTGCTGTAATGTTCTAAATTGAAATACTGAACTGAAAATCGGAGGCTAGGTTCTGATTTACTGGTTTGTGATTTACCTGCCCCTAACTAAACTTCCCTGGTTTCCAGGGAAGAAGAATCCATCTCTTAAGCCATTTTCTCAGAGAAGACACTTAGGAGGGAGGAGTTCTGTGATGTTGAATGATACGTGTGATGTTCATTACATGTTTGTGCATTTGACCCTCTGAAGTCCTTTTAATGGCACTTGAAAGCTTAACCATAAAATATTTGCTTTATTAGTTTTAAACAATATTGGAGTTGATTTTAGCTGGTTTCATTTTTTAATGAAACCATAGTGGACAGCAAAGCAAGTAGAGCTTCAGAGTGTAGTGTAAGAGTTCACGAGCTAAAGTTAAGTATCAGTTACATGATGTGTTTGCTATGCTTAGTGAAAAAAAATTTTTTGTTTTAGTGATTTGGAAATGTATATTTTTGAATAAGCTGAGAGGGAAGAGAATAGCGTGCAAGAGTCACTTGCGTGGGTGTTAAAAAGGCAGCATTGAGAGTGCAGGAGAGACAAGATGTAGACAGAGATCTCACACAAGCAGTTGGAATGGTTTAAAGAAACCACTGAGAGCGTGGCAGGAGCTAGGTTGGATCTGGCCAGGCTTATGAGCTCTGGCTTGTGCTGAATTTAGCCTGGCTTTGCACAGAATCTGTCAATTGAGTGTCTTTGCATTGTGCATCTTAGTGCATGTGTTACCTCCTGTTCAGGGGTTTTGTGAATATTTCCTTTGTGCAGGGTATCCCAGCCCCCTTTATCCTAAACAAGAGAGAGAGCAGAAAGTTCAGAGCAGAAAGCATGGCTTTCCTCAAAGGAAGTGTGCTGCAAGCTTCACTACCAGAGTCACTGTCTAGACTCTGTTGGAAAAAAGCAGAAGTCTTAACACAAGGCTTTGTGGGTCGGAGTCATACTCGTTTAGCAGTTAAATGAGTGTTTCTTCATGCTTGATAAGAATGTGGTTATACAGAGAGGACAAGATTTATGATGGGAGCGACTCTGGCTTTGTGGACAAGTATGGAGATGTTAATCCCCAATAAGAAGGGATAGGGTAATTGCAGTGTCACCATTTCCATTGGGATTGGTTTTCTTTTATGAATGCAGTTTATAAAGAACCTTTTTTCCTTATCAAGGCAAAAAGATCTGAAATATGCTAATAGAATTTTAATATGCCAGTTCACTAAGACTTTTTGAAGCGGATGAGGGATTCACCTTCTGAAGCTTACAACGAGATGGCTTGGTGGACTGTAGAGGAATTTGGGTTCTTTTTTGTTTTGAGGATTTTTTTCACTCTAAGAGGCACAACCAGAGAGTCCCCGTGGCTGTGTGTGCCTTTTGAATGGAATAGGGAGAAAAGGCTTGTTTGAACAGTTGTCTCAAAATAGTGTGTATCTTCTATGTAAGTGGCATGTTACTACTTTTTCCAAATTGTATTGCAGTCTGACTGTTGCAAGTGCTAAAGAAAGACATAGTGAGGAAAAACAGGTGTATTTTTAGTGTTTCACCTCTATCTGTGTAGAGACCTGCAGGCAAGCCTTTCTGATGGTGAAGTCCCTATGAAATGGCAAACCTCCATACAGTTCGATTAATTTTCTTTCAGCAAAGGAGATTTTTATGTGTGTGTGGAGAGCAGTAGGATGGGAGACCTGTGCTTACATTCAGTCTTGTATGTGCAACTGAATATCGTGAAAAATACATAGGGATTGCTTTTCCTGCAGGTTAGCTCTAATAATAAGTCTTCCAGTAAATTCAGGACTTTGCTTTTTTCAGAAAGGTTCTTTTCATGTTTAGATGTTTAAGATGCTGCGTAAGGATCTTTGAATTTCCTCAGGGAGCTGCGAACTATAACAGAGAGTTGATAGTGCATGTGGAAAGATTTACAAAGAACTGATCCACATCTGTTTATCTGTTGGGCAAATCAATACTAGCAAGACTGTTTGAGTCAAACTTGAGATGGTCTGATGTAATTCAGGTAGCTGAAATGATGAAATGTATTAAGATGGTTGTTGCTAACTTGGCAAATAAACTTCTGTAGCACAATATGAGAGTAAGTCATGGTATTTCCCTTGTCTGTTCCTCCTTTCTTCTTTCCTTTGCTAAGTTGAAATGTGTTTGCTGCAAACAGAAGACTGTACTTAATCACATATGCTTTATTTTGTCCTGAATAGGAGGTATCACTTTGGGTACAAGTTGATTCAGTGTTACTGGATGCATCTAAACACACTTTGTGTGATCCTGTTGGTTTTGGTTTACAGTTACGTTGCGGTAGAGTAAAACATTCATAAGCAAAAATAAATTTTAATTCTTTTTCTCCTCCCTCGTACATTGTAGCTCTGATGATGATGATGATGAACAGCCTGAAGTTGAGCTACCCCAGTTTGCATATGTAAATGGTGGGCATCAGCTGCCAGCTGTGAAGAAGTCTGTAGAGGAAGTCATCAGAGACGCAAAGCTGCAAAAACTGAAGGAACTTTTTCCCCAAAGAAGTGACCAAGAACTACTACAAGTAATAATGCTCTGTTCTTTTGATTTATTTTGATGACTATTTTGTAGGCAGTATTCCTAAGCCTCTGACTTTATTAGAGAGAAATGCCTTACTTCTTGTTAGCAAAAGGGTATATGAGAGTAATGTATTTTAGGGAAGCTACAGCCATGGAACATTTCTGTATGCCATGCATACATACACAGACACTTATGTATATATAGAAATGAATATATATATACACACACCCCCTTTAGATCAACTGAGCAACAGTGAATTCCAGTGTATAGGAAGTTTTTCTATTATTTCTTTCTGTTGTGATGTTTAATCTTGGTTATATCTGTCTTGGTTAATAACTATTGATAACTGCCATTGTTGGAGTGCAGCTAACTGATTAAATGCAGAATGAGTAAAATCATTGCCATCTTCTTCAACAGGTGAAATGTTGCACCCTTGCATTTATGAACTTTAATACTCAAAGCCTTTCGTACTTCAGTGAGGCAAAAATAGACTAGGTTTGAACTTACTACAATTCTTTCTGATTGTGCTGACATATGAACCTGTGAACGCTTGGCCGTTGTCCAATGGGTAGTACAAATCTCCAGTAACATGGTAACTTATTAGAGTAAAATACCTTCAGTACAGTAAAATATATTTTTAGCAAGGTTATTTTCCAGTGCTGATAGTTTACTAGGTTTTCACTAGCTTTAGTTTTCAAAGCTGAATGTGTTTAAATGAATCTGTTAAGTTTCCTGGTTGTTGAAATGTCATTAAAGAAATACAGGAATTTTACTAGTGCTCCTCGCTGGGTGTTTTTGTCCCAGTGGATCAAGCTTTATATTTAGGCTTTCTACTTTAGGAAGAAAGAAGGGGTTGCAAATAGCAGTTTTGGAATTTTTCTCCTGGACATGATAATAAAATTTACATTGTAGATGTCCAGAAGGTATGAAGTTTCAATTTTTGGTCACGTAGAATGTATTTAAACCAAAGGTTGAGAACAGTTCATCGTAGCTTAGAAACTAGCTAGAAATGACACATGGTGTGTCTGACTGCTGTTTTGTGACTGCAGTGGTGTTTTTAACTACTCAGTGGTATGTAGTGCTGATGGTATTTATTCTCAAGAGAGTGTAAGATAGCTCCTGTATCAGCAGAGCTTTGCAGTACATAGAGGCTGTGCAAATTTTTGACCGCAGTTACGTATCCACAACATTTTTTGAAGGAACACAGAGGAATAATAGGCAAATCTGTGGTTCCTTCATGAAGGATCTGGAACAGTCTGTCCGGACAAACCCTACTCAACTTATGAAGGAAAAATCATGAGCCTTTTGAAAAGGAAATTGTGTGTTTATAGCAAAATTGTAAGATGCTATTTACAAATGTGGACAGATACTTGGGAATCAGGATTCCTCATAACTTAATTTTTTGTGTTTTTTTGTATTTGTAACCTTTAGGCCATTTGCTTCTGTTGCAGTTATCTCACTTGCAAAAAGCATTCTAAAAGTCTCAACATCCAATTAATTTGTAAAAATGATCTATTTTGAGACTAAATGTGGGTGGAGAAAGAATGTAGGACTGCAAGGAAGTACAGATAAACTTTGAGGCGTGTTATAAGTTTCATGCATGTGCTTTCAGGAAATCGACCAATGTGACATAATAATATACAGACATTTTATGAGTTAAGGCATTACTTTTTTGGTTCATCTGGTTTTGTGATAGTAACATTGTATAGTTTTTGAAAAAAAGCTTTCAAGTAAACCTGCATGGTATGTTTGTGAAGTAGGAAAAAAGGCAATAATAAATGAGATTGTATTAAAAATGTATTCCAGTAGGTTGTTTAAAGTGTTTCCAAATACAGCTTTTGTGATCGGTCTAGCTAATTTGGTTCCTGGTTAATTTTGTTCTTGGATTTTATAAACGTGTATTTTGGGGGTGTTTTTTAAAGTATATTCCAATCACTCTGATCTATTATTGTCCTCCTCTGTTCCACTGGATTAAATCTCACCACTTAGCAGTTGACTTTTTTTTTTTTTTTTGCAGTTCATAGAATCAACATGCACAATAGAAGAAGCAATAGATGCTGCTTTGAAGTTCGATGACAAAGGTATGTTTAACAAAAAAAAAACCAAAACCAAACTTGAGAAGTTGTAGCTAATTCAGTGAAGTAAACTTGGTTGGTATTTAAAAAGTGGTAAAGCATACGCTAAAAGTTATACTGTTGTTTGTTTATTGTAATAACACAAAACTGAAATGACAGGCTTTGCAAGTGGAAAGACGAAAAGAGGATGCAGACCAAAATCCAAAAATAGAACAAAAAAAGGGGAATTTGTTCTGTGACCTCAGGATTACTTTACGTGTGGGTCCTTAAGTGTTTCTGTTCTTGCTGGTTCCTTCTTTGCCCAGAAGTTGAGGCAAATAGTAATGGTTTAGCAATAGGAGTCCTAAATGTTGTAGGTGAGAAATCTGGTGGTATGGAAAAAATATACTGGAGTATGTTTAACTAGATATTGTTTGTGTCAAGGCTCATCACAATTTTCTTTTCAGGTTGACTTCAAGACTTGCTTGTAATTCTGAATAAGAACTATTAGTCTTAAACATTAGACAAATCCCCATGGTTCTCTAGCAAAACATCCCCCAAACCATGCCTTTGAGCCCTCAGCGCTTATTTAGCGTTTTTTGTTCTGCATCTGAATTTATGCTGTCTCATGCTGTTAGCAAAAAACCCAAGCAAACAAAAAAAACCCAAACCAAAGAACCCAGCACATGATGTGGGAATGTGTAGAAGGTGGTAAGCATGCAAGAGGGTCATCGTTCTGGGGCTTTGGGCTTGTTTGTTGACATCACCTAAGTCCATGATTAAATCTCTTGTCTTACATTAATCGTTTTGACTGATTTTCTGGGGTTGGTGGGGGAAGAGTGGAAGGTTGGTATGAATATAAACGTCATTATGAAAAGCTGATCTGTTTCAGCAGTCTCCATCTGTTTGCAGTTCAGTTGTCTGTGTTTTTTCTGAGAGTTCTTCATGGTTGGGTATCGATGGAAAAAGCTATTTATGATCACTCTTGATTTTTTTATTTGTTTTAAGTGGTTCATGTGGATACTGGTTTCATGCAGTATCCTATGGATTTGGAAGCAATGTGTCTAGGAAGCTCATGTGCTGAGGGAGAACGGTTTTACTCACTTTCTAAATTAGAAGTTTTTTTGCTAATTCAGTTCCCGCTGTTGTGCTTGTTGTGTTTTCATCTTCTGATCTTTGTATGCAACTTCAAAGATTTTTTTTTTTAACAATTATTGGAAAGCTTTAAAACATTCGGCTAATTTTAATGAAAGGCTGCTTTTGTGGTTTGGTTTTTCTTACGCAACCAGACCAATGTTTTGAGGTTATCACTGTTTGCGTGATCAGATTCTATACACAGGACTTCTTGGATGCTGGCAATAGAAAACTAGAGCTGGCATATTTTTGAGGGACACACTACTACTGAGTAGTGCTGCTGCTGGAAAATCCCTTCCTGGAAGACTATGATTACTTTTCAAGGGTTTTGATTAATATTAAACCAATTTAAGCAAATATATATCCTTAAATGTTGTTGCAGGTCACAGTGTTTGAACTAAACCGCTTTGATTTCTGGTATGTAGGCCCTGCCTTTTGGCCATTTTTGTGTTGATCTAAGAATGCTCTTTCACATCCTCTCAATACAAGCCCAGAGAAAAATCTTCTTGGCAGTGAAATTCTCACTAATCACAGCTGTTGTATGAAATATGTAGTTAGGAGTAAGCATGCCTGAAAGCGATGGTATAAATCACCTCATTTTGGACATGTTTTTAAAAAATGGAGACGTTGCTGAACATCTGCTTATCTGTGTCAATTTATGATATGCTTTACTTCTTGTGAAGTGTTGACTGTGTGAGAGGTCAGGGACAAGATACAGTTTTGTGAAGCATGGCTTTGCTAAAAAAGTGTGGCCGAGTCATCCTCAAATTTTTCTGTCCTTTGAAAATGACAAAAACTTGTGTTTATAGCTTCAATTCAGTAGTTGTATATAGCTAAAACAAGAAGCATTGCAGATGACTTGTAGGTATGAAGATTAGATGTGACACACTGAAAATACGTGTACGAATGAGTGAAAGTTGTGGAGTTATAGTGGTACCTGCTGCTTGTGATTTGTTTCTGGTGTTGTTTTCTGTACATCTTGGAAAACCATGAAATCGTTGAGGGTGCTTCTGAGCTGCAGCCTCATGTAAACCTGTCTGATGTTCACTGCTATTTGAAGTCAGATATGACTGTTTCTTTTGTAATGGTGGGGGAAGTCACAGTAATAAGGGTTTTTTTTGTAGTGGCAGCAGCAAATAACAGTGGAAGTAATTACAGATGCCTCTCTAAACTTTGAAACCCTGGAGCTGCTTGTCTCATTGCTCGTTAATCATAAAATTTATAGAAAGAACAAGTATTCCTCTGGAAGGCCTGGTGTGCCCTGCCTTCACTCCAAGGATGGTTCCCGTCTAGCAGTACCAGAGTTTCTTCATCCCCTCAGCTGTGTGCTCTCTTAGCACAGGAAGGAATAATTAAGTGTACCTTGCAAAGTGAATGTCTTCAAAGTTGGATTTTTGTTTTGTCATTTGCAGATGTGGTGGGTTTCCAAAGACCACAGGTGGATTACTAAATAGTTCTGTGTTGATAGTTTCCTGAGACCACGGTTATCCAGATCCTTTGCTACAGTTTAATTGCCTCTAAAATTGCTCACGATCGGGCTTTCTTTAAAGACTATTGAGTGCTCAGCCCATGACTTCAAAGCAGGGAGATCTTTGAAATACTCTTATATGAGCCCATGTATTTTTTAGGGCAAAGAGGTTTGCAGGGTCACTGTTTCGACTCAGAATTATTCATCCTGAACACAGTTTTCATTGAGGCTAAGCAGTAATAGCATGAGGCCTCCATGACTTCTAGTGCTTTACCCAACAGCAGCCTGACAACCCTTAGCTTGGATAACAAGACAAACGCACATTTCTCAGGCTTAAGCTAGTGGCATGGCTTTTCCTGGCAGTGTTGTTTAAACAAGGTTCTTGGGCAGAAAGGTCAGGGTCTGAATAGTGAAGGAGAGCTGCCTCCCCTCCATCGGCACGTTCTCTGGATGCTTTGAACTGTGCCTCTTTATAAATTTATACCTGTGTACAGAAATATGTAGAATTTGAAAAAATCTTACCAGTATTTTCTGGTATCTCACCGGATGCTTCATGTGAGGAAGAATTGCTGATGCTTTAATTTTCTGCCTTTGGGATGTTTTAATGATTTTTTTTTTTTTTTTTAAATATTTACGTGTCACGTCTCTGATGTCAGAGAGTGTGAGTAAGTCTAGTAGAAAATTTACTTGAAAGTATTTCCACACAAAATGTCTTTTTTCGCAAAGATGTGGCTACTTAATTTTTCACAACTAAAACTATTTTGGTCATCCAGGCACTCTTTTGGATTGGAAAGCAAGCGTGCTTTTTGTCCGTGTGTGCTTGTTCACTGGTCTCCTTTGGCAGTCTGGGAGGGGAAGTTGGCTGGAGATGCTGGTATCAGAGATCAGATCTCTGCAGGCAGTTAGGCTTCCAAAAAAGATTTAACTTGCAATACTATTTCAGATCATGAACTAGGACTTTTTACAGTAATTTGGTCTAGTAACAGTTGCTGCTTCAAGCAAAGCTAACGCGCAGAAATAGCGTTAATGTGTTCTTGCCTTCATGAGCTGCACACGGCGTCAGTCAGAAAATGCACCTGACTGGGCAGGTCTTAATGCTAAGATGATAATATCTTGATAATCACCAGGGCCCAAAGATATTAAGAAAGTTCTGGCTCGTATGAACTATTCATAAGTAATATGGTTATCAGTGATATTTAGTTATCACTGACTTAATATGCATAGTTTTCTTTCAGACGTTTGGATTTAATGTTGAAAACTGTTTTGTGATAACCTCTCCGGTGTGCACTTGAGCCAGAAATCAGGCATCAGCACTTTCAGATTGGCTCCAGCTCACGGTTGGGATTCAGCCTTGATTACTTACCAACTTTCCAAAAGCAGTCAGCTTGAATAAAAACAGACAGACATGTACTTTTATGCAACTTGCGTGTAAAACACTTGGCAATTATAAAAAAGAAAAGCTATTTCAGTTGTTCTATATGAGAGGTAGTTGCTAAACTACTGAAGAAAACTTGGAGGTAAACAAGCACATACTTTCAAGCAGCTGCTTTCCTTGAAGTTTCAATGTATCTGTGGACTATAACAGGAAACGATTATGGAGACTGGTAAACATCTTGTGCAGTTAATAAGTAGCTACTGTAGTGTTGGTTTGAATGATCCTGCTGTTTTGGGGTGAACTTAATGGAAATAATTAATTCTTCTTTTCTGCCTCGATTCTTTTTAAAGCTGCTTCTCGTAAAAAGAAACTGAAAGGTTCTCCCACAAACTGCAAAACCAGAAATAAGCAGCTCGCAAAAAAGCCAAAAGCTGATTACGTAAGTACCGTTTTTTCTCTCTGTGCATTGTAGAATAAGTGGAATTACCTGACTTGGTCAATGACAGTGGTGGCCTGAACGTGGTGTGTTTTGTCAGAAAATCCTATCAAATTCAAATCTTGCCATCTGAATGAGGTTTTTGTACTTTCTTCTCCCTGGCAATTCTGAATGGCATTACCTGCTTTGTTCTTTAGTGTTTGTGGATTTGCATCCCACTAGCCTGTTCTCTGCTTTCATGGAAGTGGTCGATGGCAGGTAGCAGTATGTGAGGCGCTGAGTACCATTCAGATCTTGTGACCATCAGTGGGAGTCACAGGCTACCGATCACCTTGCCTCCTCAGGTCATTCCTTGTTTTTCCTCAAATAGATGAAGTTCAACATGTGTTGCTAGTGTTCTTCTGTGTTATGGGAGTGGTGTTGGTTACATATATATTTGAAAGTATGACTTAGGGAAATCTTTAAAAGGAATGAATTGGTTACATTTAAAGGAATGATTCCTTTGACGTCTGCTAATAAATAGGGACTATGTAAATGATCCTGGTGCATTCAGGTTGATATTTGGCAGATCTTACGCACAGTCCTACAGTGCTGTCATGAGGCCAGCTCCCAGGCATCCCAGTAGACATCCTTGAAAGCCACTTATGGTAGAGAAAAGGAATTCTACAGTAAATACTGGAGGCTGGATGGAGGATGGTGACTATCTTTGTGTTGAAATTGAACCAAATATTGTCCTCAGTTAGAACAAAATGAAGGAAACGCAGAGTTTTCCATGAAAGCAAAAATAATATTACTAAGATGTTCCTCTGCTTCTTGGAGGAGAGCTGTGGATTTTGTGAGGCAAGATTTGCTGGGGTATGGGTTTGTTCCTCCTCACCAAAGCACTGGGTTAGGTTACAAAGGAGACTTTACTGAATTATCACCCAGCCAGCCTAGCAAACAGTGCTTCACTGGACCTGGCTTCATGCAACAGTTTGGTTTCTGTGCTTGACGGTTCCATTCCAGTTAAAAGGGGAAGGATTGGGGAAAATAAAGCTGAAACACGGGTTTTTAGAATTCTTGATAGAGAATTGTAGTGAGAAAACTTGCAGGGCTTTTTTCTAGCTATTGCTTTTCCTCTGGTTCCTAAGGTGACTCCTAAGACTAGAGCATACTTTGCCAGCTATTGTACGTACTGTAGCTGTGCCCTTAACAATACCCTAGGCTCACTGAGGAAAGGAACTGTGTCCCCTGTTACCCGGAGTGCTTCTGGGTGATGTGGTTTGTGCCTCTTTCAGCAAATAGCATCATTCAGCGAGGTAAATATTGATCAAACCGGTTGGCATCTCTGCTGTAGATAATTAGATCTGTAACCTCTTTGCATTCAAAGCTCTGAGAAGAAACTTGCATAATTTTGTGGTGAATGCACAAGAGAGCAGCTTGTGGCATGTAGAAGTTTTGGCGCCCATTCATAAAAAACCTCCCTTTTTTCAGGCTGACAGTAGTTGTTAGTGAAGCTATTGTTGATGAAAACTTTTGCCAGGTTTTGATGTGACTCCGTGGTGCTGTGACACAGTATTTGTGGATTCTTTTTACCTGTAAATCTTCATATAAACACACCAGTTGACATGTTTCTAGACTCTGGTGGGTTAAATACTGCACACTTGGTAATCTAACCTAACTGACTGACTGTTTAACGCTGCCATCTTCTGCCTTATAGATCATCCAGAATTGCTACTAACTTTTTATTTTAAAGAAATACACAGTAGATAATTTAGAACTATTTATATTTTGGTATGTAACTTCTCACTGTGTATGCTTATCAAGTAAAGAACACCAGTCTTTCATGACTGAAGACATTTTCAGAAAAATAGTAGAAATAGGAGAGAAAAATAGTAGAAATAGGCCTTAAATTATGCAACCAATTTATAAATACCGGTGCATTAAATCTGGTAGGGAGCAAGAAGTGTGATTCCAGGTAAATCTGTGAGTTATAACTGAAATACTATTTAATGAGTTGATTAAACTGTTAGACAGCTGTCAGATATATATATATATGTTTTGCTGTATCAGCTATTTAAGTGTTCTTGGGATACGATAGTATTCTTAATTGCATTCTTTTCAAGTGGAGAGAACTATCGGTATGCATGAGGCTGGGTCCTTACTGCATCTCCTTCTCAGAAGGTAGATATCGGGGTTGGAGTCAATCAGCATCAAGCTGGCATTGGGTGGAAGAGAAAGTGTTGCAAGTGCTTTCTTCCAAAGAAGGAAGAAAAATCCGTACAAGTAATTTCTGAAAATGACTTGATCACGTTCTGTGAAATAACCTCTATCTTACTTTAAGACCCTATTTTGACTGGAAATACCTCGTTCTCCCACTTTCTTTAAGAAGTGCATGTTCTTTTTGTCCCACCTCTAGTGCTGTACTGAGATGCATTAAAGTGGAAAAAATATATAATATCCATGGTGAAAGTAGGCTTGTTTTCTGAAATCAGCAGAATTAATATCTTTGCAGTCAGGCAGAGCGGGACCGGTATCTCATCCCAGCAATACATCGGAGTTCTTAATTACCTGCTCTTACCTCAGAGTTTCCGGAGCTCACACGTATTACATAGCGTTGATCATCTGTAGTTTAAGATAGTTACTTAAAAGCTTCTGCTATTTGAGCAGTATATAAATCAGCATTGATCGTCTTATATTCACAGTTGGTACTATCTCCATGTTTTAAACAGACTTGCCTGGTGTTTGCTCCTCTTTTCTGTTCGTAACACCTGCTGTTAAGTTGTTGTGTGTTAAATACTAGAATTGTGTTTTATGTCTCTATAGGTTTTATTCTGGAAGAACAGTGGATTTTTATATTTGCCTTTCACCAGTATGCGTTGACTTGTTGCTTTCTATATTGCATGCATAGGTTTGGAATCCATCCCCTGGCCTGAAGCCTCTGGCAGCAGCAGAAGTGACAAGAGTGAAATGAAGCTGAAGCAGAAATCTGCCAGGAAGGAGCAGAAGGGCTTTTGGAAGAAGGACAAAGGCAAGAGGAGCATTTGGAGTACTAACAGAGAAACAGCAGACTCGGAGGACGAGTCAGCTTCCGAAGGCGATGGTAGCTCCCTTGACAAGGACTACAGCAGCGGCAATGGGGTGGTGGAGGATGGCTACAAAGCGAAAATCCTTGCCTTCCTGCAGGATGCTTCCCCGAGCGAACTGGCTTTGATTCCCCAGTGTTCTGAGAAAAAGGCTCAGAAGATAATAGCGCTCCGGCCCTTTAACAGCTGGGAGGCTCTGGTAGGTCTGCATTCTTCTTTTCCTATCCCCAGCCTGCCTGGAGTCAAGGTAGCTTCAGCCTAGGGAGGCTTAGATGGGTGGCCTTATCCTGATTAGGCTAAAATGCTCTGTTCCTCCTAAGCCAATAGCATTTCAAATAGTGTCATATGACCTGATTTTGAATGAATTAGGGGGTGATTTTCCTGGCAAACTCAAGCTGATTGGCTGACATTACTGTCACTCACTCTGTAGCATAGAAAGTTGGTTGATTTCACTTCAGAAGAAGAAACTAGAGCTTTCACTTGGGAAGGAGGTATTTCCTAGCCTGTTCTGAGCTCTGGGAGCTGAAAACCCATGCAGGAGGCAAGACCGTGGCAGAACCTTTACTGCAGACGTTCGAACAGCAGCAGCAGCAGCAGCTTCTGGGGTAGCTCCATGATTGAAGGTGCCAGCATGGATATTTTCAGTTTCATACAAGAAACAGTCGTCGTCTTTTTTTTTTGTTGTCTTTTCTTTAATCTACTGCAGCTTAGTCTCTAGCATGGTTTTGCAGCTGAGCAATGCAGCCATTTTTTAGTGGAGCGAGCTGCTGTGTTTTAATTAATAAAAGGTAAAGCATCAAAAGGCTAAACCACAGTCCACAACAGAAGGGAAAACGATATCTCTTGGTAAGTAGTTTATCTACTGTCACTGGGTTGTTACTTTCAAATGTTTCCTGTGGTTGGTTTGTTCCCCTCACGTTTCATGCAGTTTCAGTTAACTGCAAGACATGAGACCTGATAAAAGCAATGTTCTGGTAAGAAATCTGAAGTGCATTATGGCAGATTTTCTTTGTTTAATTTGTTAGTGCTTTGGATTTTAAAGCAGTAACTGTGCATAGGCCCTCTTACAGAGTAATTGATATGTCTTTTCATCAGTATGTGTTCTGAAACCTCCTCCACAGATGTATGCAAGAAGCACTTGTATTTTTTCAGAGCAGAATATAACTTCTTCAGTATGTGTAAAACAATAACATTTATTATTCAGTGTGTGAAATATTTTACTGTGAAACAGTAAGAGATACTAAAGAGATTTTTAAGGAAAACAAAATGATCTTTGTATGTTGTGTTGCAAGGCAGGGAAACAAGAGGAGGATACTTGAAAAAAATGCAAGGTACAGGTATGCTGCAAAAGAAATCCGTTTTGCCCCAAGCCTTTGGCTTCTCACAGAACATCTGTCATACAGTTACTCCTTTCTAAACTTGTTGGATTTTGCCTGAGCTTAATTCTTTGCAGAAATATTTGCTACAGGGCTGTTCTTCTTTTCTCTGTGTAAAATATTTAACAGAAAAAAAGCTGTATGGGCCTGTTTGCCTTCAAAATTTGTCTTTGATAAAGATTGCTGCTGTCAGCAGCCACATGTTTATGTAGCAGTGTGAATACTTGCCCAGAGGAGAAGCAGTTTGCAGCAGGTTTTAGCAGATGTTTCGTATCAGTGTGGATTTAATTGTTTATAAAGATTCAGTAGCTCAGTGACCCAAGGGTTTCGCTACTAATTCATAAGAGTGGTAGAATAATGGAGAGAGCTGATTCAGTTTCAGCATTAAAGAAATTGGCTTGGTTTTAAGGTCTCTTTTTACCGTAATGATATCTCTCGTAACACAACGTAAAGCACTAGAAGTTGTTACCCCTTGTTCATTATTAGAAGAACTGAGGAAGATCTTAGGGCTTGCAGCCTGCGATTAAGACTAAAGCCTACTTATTTGGAAACTGAAGGTCTTATTCCAGGAAAACGTAAATTAAAATAGCTTTTTAAGTCGGATTAAGATTTTTTTCAGATAGAGTTAAACAAATTTCAAACTTGTAAAGTTATTAAGAATACTTGAAAACACTTATTCTGTAGAACAAATATTTAAGACAGATGTTTAACTTGATCTAGTAACACTTAAAATACATGGAAAAAAAAATTAACATCGTTCTTGGAAAAATAAGTGGAGAGAGATGAAAATGTTCTTGCTTACAAGGAGTAATTCCTTTGGCAATTTAGAAATGCTCGTAGTGTAAATGAGCTACATTTTCCAGGAGGGTAGTTTTATCCAGTGTTCATTGCTGGAGATGACTAGCTGGGAGTGCCTCGTCTCAAACACTAACTTGTGTAAAGAGCGCTGGGGTATGTCCTTGAGGCTTTAGGTGTCTGTCTCCTCATTTTGAGAAGTGATGGTTCTCTGTGCAGGGTCCTGTGGCCTCTCTCCAGAATATGTTGTCTGCGTAGGGAGAGTAGTAGGTAACAAAACAGATGGAGATGTGTGCTCTGAGAGAGCGCCTTTCTGAGTACTCCTCGTATTCACAAATTAAAATTGCACGTTGCTTTCTGAGGGCAGAAGATTTGGAAGGGTGGTCCTGTCACCGAAATTGGGAATAAAACTCCCTAACGCCGGGTTTTAGCATTAATGAGCAAGCATTAATTTATTTGGCCGAGGGACATGGGGGATCGCTCCACGTAACGTCCACCGAGGCACAAAAGAACACTCATTATATACATTATAGAAAAATGAATATTCATACAATTCCGAGAAAAGGCCGCCTACTCCAAGAAACCTTATACGTATGCTAATACATTATGTAATGTCTTTGCGCATGCGTACTAAATTGGGGAAGGGGTCTTGGGTGGTCTCTGGGGGTTGTAATCCCCCCATAGTTACACTGTCTGCTGTATGACCCCGCTTCCGCGCAGGCGCGATTGAGGCCTTTTTGTTGGCACGTGCAGGTGGCTCCGAGGAGAAGATGCTGTTCTGGTTCTCACAGGATTTCTCTCTTCTCCTGGCACCAGAGCTTGTGAATCAGGTCAATTTAGACACTACAAAGATGTTGTTCACAGTCTTGTTTGTCTTTGGCCCTTCTTTGTAATTAGTGAGGAATTTAACAGAGACCTTGGATTCTCTAAGTATAAGCGCAAGCAAGAGCCAGTGATAGATATAACTTTAAGCGTTATCAGTCCCAGAAGCAGACGCTGCCTGCAAAACGTGCAGTTAGTTTCAGAAAGTGCAGTTATTTTAGCTGAAAGGAAAATGACTGAAAGGGAAGTCGATTCTGTCTAAAGGTTACCCAGAGTAGGCCTTTTAGGGCCTGCTCTGAGGCCCACTT
The DNA here is from genome assembly GCF_013368605.1 of Nyctibius grandis. Taxonomy (NCBI): domain Eukaryota; kingdom Metazoa; phylum Chordata; class Aves; order Nyctibiiformes; family Nyctibiidae; genus Nyctibius; species Nyctibius grandis. Next base: position 56,275,254 of record NC_090663.1, read on the forward strand.
TTACTAAACCGTCTGGTGTCAGTCCCAGGTGCCTGTGCTGTAGAAGCAAGGCCAAGTGTGGAGCTGAGACAGAAGAGGAGCTTGGAGGTGTGATGCCTGAATGAGAGATGCTGGAGCAGAAGTTCATGAGGAACAGCTCGGCCCTGCTGAGAACTGGGGATTATAGCACGAGGGGAGCAGATGGGGATGTAGGGGTAGGCAAACTAAAGGGTGGTCAGCAGAAAGCAGGGCTGTGAGGGCTGTGAGGAGAGGGAGGGAGGAGCCCTGGGAACATGGCTGGCTGTGGAGGGCAAGGGGAAGCTGAGGGTTTAGAGCAGACTGCAGGACAGGGTGGAAAGGAAAGTTCAGCTCCCTCTGTCTTGGTCTGATGTCATGTGTTCGGTAGCTTTTGTGCAAGGGACCAATGTTCAGTGATGTTTTCCTCTTTTGGTGCAAGCCTGCCCTGTACTGGCTTCACGCTGTACAGCACCTCAAGACAGACATGCATTACTAATGCGACAGCCATTAGAGAGATACCTCCCCTCCTGGTGGGCCCTTTCCTAAACTGGCTTCCCACCTTCCTCTCCTGTTTGCTTCAGGATCCTGGTGACACCCCACTGGCACACATTGCCAGGCCGGCAGACAGCATGATTTCTTTCCTCGGTGGAAGCAGTTCTGGGCACCCATCGCCCTTCCTTCTCACCCTCACTCCTCTAAAAAACTCATTGGCACTGAATTATATTTTAACAGCGTTCTCTTTTCCAGACTGTTGGAATTGGCCAGTGTTGGAAACGGCAGCTCCCAGTGCCATCTCCTCAGCAGACAGGCTGTAAACACGGGCACGTAATGGCAATACCTGCCTGTGTTCAGTGCGTGCCAAGAAACAAGGGCAGAGCCGAGACTCGCTCCAGAAGGAGCCCAGCTGAGCTGCTGGGCTCTGGGGAGGTGTTCTGTTCCTTGGTCTGTTGTGTGTGCCCAATGCAATTTCCCGTTGCCTCTGGTCAATGCAGGGGTATGAACTGGAGAGAGTTGAATGCTATTTAGTTTCTTATTTTTAAGGTTTGTAATTGTTAACTGCTTGAATTTTCTTTTAACATAGAAACATGGGTATCTGTTTGAAATTTGCTGTATCCTCTCATTTCTCTCATTCACGGTATTACTCTTATCTCAAAATAAGCTATCTCTTTTAGCATTTAAAGACTTTCTGTGAATTTAACAATGCCTGTTGTTTATAAAAATCACAAATTCTTAAGGAGTACACGCAAGTTAAACTGACCCAAGCTATTACATAGAAATTCTGACATAGCATATATTTAGCTTATCGCTTTTAGGGGAATGGGAGAACTGAACAGTGAAAGACGGACTTACTTGTCCATCATGTTCTGTATACTGCAGTGGTATATGAGCTAGGAGATAGAGACTCAAGGGAGGATGGCTTCGGCTTTTTTATCATCTCTCATTTTGTTTGGCTGCACATGTACAAACTGCTACGAAAACCAAACTAGCAGGAAATCCAGAAGCACCTTGCACCAAAGCAAACTGTAGGGAAGCAGCAAGGGCACCAGGTTAGAAATGGGAACTACTTAAAGTGGAACTGGGGTTTGTGGATCGAGGTTGAGGCCAGCTTTCACCCTTAAGCAGTAAAGTGGAATCCTAAATCACCTTCAAGTGGTGTAAAGTAAGCCCAAGCAGAGTGCTCTGGCGTGGTGGTTATGCGGCGTGGGGCACTGCTGCAGCCCGGGGCTCTGGTAGACCTTTCTTCAAAGTGTGCTGTGGAAGCTCATGGGTTCAGTTGTCTGTGATGGTGTCGCATTTTTGGACCTCATTTGAAAAAAATGAACCTGGGAGGATGTCAGAACCTCTAATAATCCAAAGGGCATCTGAGGATATGCTTTGTGTTCTGCACGACACGGCAACATTGTATGTTTCACATGTAAACCAGGGGCTAAAGTTTTTCTTGTTGTAACTTGGAGATGAATGTTAAGGTGCTGACAGGAAACAATACAGTTTCTGTGAATAACAGATGTCTTCATTCTCCACGCCTTTATTTTATAGATTGCAGGATTTATATTCATGCCAACCAAAGCTTTAGGCATCAAAACAAACAAATGTTGAAATTTTTTAATTGCCTATTAAAAATCATGTTTTTTACGTCTCTCTTTATTTCTAAATACAGGTGCGTGGTTAGAAAACTTCTTTGCAAGTGTTGACATGTGTGTCTTAGCCTGGTTTAACCTATGAGTGTTGGTAAACTTCCTGGGTTTTGTTTAAAATGGAAGAAAAACACAGAAAGACCAAGAACCCCCAAAACTCTAATGGCAGGCTGTCAGTAGAGGGCATCACTTCATTTCTTCTGCGCCCCTACCCCTCGCCTCCCGGAGTCAAAGCATAGCCTGCTTGTACACTTCACCTTAACTAAACTTGCTTTTACTCTGCAATGTGGCAATATTGATCAGTTCCTTAACATAGAATAGCTGGATCATACGACCCCTTCTTTTTTTAAGGAAGGAATTCCAGGAGGGTATATGCCTGTGACGTCTTGTGCTAAATTTTAACAGGTCCCTGGTTTAAAATTCAGAAAAATCTGTGTGGAAATTACTTCCATTTTAACGAAAGGATGGCAAATCCAAAGGATCTTGTATTCTTCAATTCTTTAAATGTACTAATAAGAAAGGAAAATGCCTGTCCTTCACAGTGAAATAACTTCATGCATAAATACACATGAAAACAATATAATTATAAATATAACCCCAGTTACTGCAGAAGTCAATGTATTAGAAGGTTTTGCACTTTCTGAAGGAGGAAAGAAATAGGAAAATTTAAGTTTTAGTTAAAGACACAATGTTACTTGGGAGGTGTGTGGCTGACACAAGGTTGTGAGAATGAGACTCATGGGTAGCAATTCTCACAACAGCAAAGAGATCAAGAGCTCTTGGAGAAAGCACTTGTTCATGATTGAAGTGGGGAGGATTGTGACATGGAGCCATTATTTAAAAAAAAAATTGGTGCTAGATTAGTTGCATCTTCTAGCAAGCGTGAATGAAGCAGCCTCTGCTCTTGGTAGCAGACCCATAGTAGAAAGCAGGGGAAGAAGTTAGCCTTGGTTAAGATGGTAACACGTGTTTTGAGAGGATGAGGACATGGTGGCAGAGCAGTTACAGCCCTTAGAGATCTCTTCTCAGCCAAGATAGGAGGGAATACCCTCTTGCGGGCAGGGGAGCCACAGTGATACTGCATGTGGGTTGTCCACACAGCCCCGCCGTACGCTCTTGATTCAAACACCGGTGTCCTTCACCTTTGTAAACCAGGCGCACTCAGGAGTGGTGGACAGGCCTTGTGTTAGTTTGTATTTGCATCGGGATTCTGGTATCTTGACTTGTTCTCTGACAGTTTGTTTGCTATGACATTTAGAAAATGTATTTGTGTATTTTCTCTTCTTTGTCCCTCCGTAAAATGAGGATAATACTGGCTTGAAACATCAACGTGCACAAAAATGGAGAAACTGAATGGTGCTAAAACCTTGTCAGGATGATGGTACTGCCAGTGAAAATGTATTGGCAAGTGCTAACGACCTGATAGATTTGTGTAAGTTTGTGTTCCATAGATTTCGCAGGAGGATGGGTTCATTGCAAGAAAAAAGAGTTTAGGTGAATCTTGGCTTGGTGACGAAATTTTTATACTTAGAAGGGTGTCGGATGATAAGGTATCCTTGAAGATGGGGATTTTGAAAACTGTAGTCTCTGAGAGTAGAGTTGCAAATATTTAACACAGTGTCGATCTGCTAGAGGGTAGGAAGGCCCTACAGAGGGATCTGGACAGGTTCAGATGGGTCGAGACCAACGGCATGAGGTTCAACAAGAACAAGTACCGGGTCTTACACTTCGGCCACAACAACCCCATGCAGCGCTACAGGCTGGGGAAGAGTGGTTAGAAAGCTGCCCGGCGGAAAGAGACCTGGGGGTGCTGATCGAAAGCTGGCTAAACATGAGCCAGCAGTGTGCCCAGGTGGCCAAGAAGGCCAATGGCATCCTGGCCTCTATTAGGAATAGTGTAGCCAGCCGGTCTAGGGAAGTGATCGTCCCTCTGTACTTGGCACTGGTGAGTCCGCACCTTGAATACTGTGTCCAGTTCTGGGCCCCGCGCTTCAAGAAAGATGTTGAGGTGTTGGAGCGAGTCCAGAGGAGGGTGACCAAGCTGGTGAAGGGTCTGGAGGGTCTGACCTATGAGGAATGGCTGAGGGAGCTGGAGCTGTTTAGCCTGGAGAAGAGGAGGCTCAGAGGTGACCTTATTGCAGTCTACAACTACCTGAAGGGAGGTTGTAGTGGAGTGAGAGTTGGCCTCTTCTCCCAGGCAACTAGCGATAGGACAAGAGGACATAGCCTCAGGCTTCACCAGGGGAGGTTCAGGTTGGACATAGGAAGCATTTCTTCCCAGAAAGGGTTATTAGACATTGGAACGGGCTGCCCAGGGAAGTGGTGGAGTCATCATTTCTGGATGTGTTTAAGAAAAGACTGGACATGGCACTTAGTGCCATGGTCTAGTTGACATGGTGGTGTCAGGGCAATGGTTGGACTCGATGATCACAGAGGTCTCTTCCAACCTGATTGATTCTGTGTGACTTGCTGTAGAGTGTGTTTTGTGGGTTTTGTGGGTTTGTTTTTTTGTTTGGTGCCGACACCAGCAATAATTGTACAACAGAGCAAAATTAGCGATGCACCTGCTAAATGCCACTCAACTTTTTGTGTATTTTAAAAGTTAGCAGTTATGTAAGTGCTTTTAACTGGTTGTAGATGACTGATTTTAGAAGAAAGATATTCATTGTAACATTCGTTTTGATCATTTAAGATGTATGAAAATTCAGATAAACTACTTAGAAATTTCAGGAATGCCCTTTGGTATTCACGTGACTGATTAAATAGAGTTTGTTGTGTTTTTCACTACACCAGGAGATCTGGACTGCATTAAAATATAGGCAGTGTTAAACTACCATTCTGTCATTAATATAAGTGTAAAGTTGTGTTTCATGGAGAAACAAATAAAAGATGGTAACACGTTCATCTTGATTTCTTAACAGTTTGGAACTCAAGCCGTATCAGAAGATAGCTTTGAACTGGTTGGCGCTGCTGCATGAGCACAGGGTGAATGGCATATTGGCTGATGAAATGGTAAGCGTGAAACTGATTGTTTAAGAATCGTTAAAAGTTTGACAAAAATGACTTTGTTAAATTATTTAATTTCCTAGAAACCTCAAGCAGAGTGTAAGTCATTTGTTTTAGCTAATATAACTTAGGTTGCAAATAGTTTCTCCAAATGTTTAGAAGCTTCTGAGCTCTCACTTTCAATTTGGAAGTCAAAGGTAACCTAAGATTCATGGACACCGATAATTACAAGTCACATGGTGTTTTCTGCTGCAGTGGAAGCAGTTTCTATCACAATGGATGATCCTCAAACCATTCATATTAGTAGTTCCTTGCCCATAACTAGAATTCATTCTGCTGTCCAGCAGTTAGTTGTAGTGAGCCCCTGTCTTCTACCTTTCTCTATCAGTTTCAAAACAGGTAGTTAACAATACCTTTCAGTAGGTAGAAAGCTTTTCTGCTTCTCCAGCATTTTGACCATCTCTTGTCATTATGCTCCCCATAAGCTTTGAAATAAGAGAGAAAAGTTGATGGGTTTGAGGTTTTGTTTAGTGCTGACACCACCAGTAACTGTACAACAGAACAAACTTAGTGATGCAGCTGCTAAATGTGTTGCCAGTTCCTTTTAATCCTGGCTGCTCTTCATCTGTGACAAATCATGAGTGAATGGATGGGTTTGCTTCACTAAGACTTAGGCAGAGTTTCTCAACTTCCGTACGTTTCATATTTGTAAGAACTACCTTATGTGCATATTTTGTGGTAGGTAAGATAAATTTTTAAATCCATGACACAGAAGACAGGAAGATGAGCATTGGTGGAAACACAGGCTTATCTTAAAGAAATCTGATTTCCATACTAAATTCCACTTCAGAAATAGCTGGAATATCCTTTGTACAAGTGGCTCAAATGGAAAGAAACAATTAGTTTTCAAGTAATCATTTGTCTGCAGCACTGTTTCAGGAAGGTAAATTTTTGAAGAAGGTTTGAGGGATGAACCTGAACTAAAATGAAAAACTTCATAAATGGAAAAGATGAATCCCTGATGCTCAAATGTTGAGCTGAAAAGATAATTGAGTTTGATTGCGATTGTACTTAAGAAGGAATTGTCTTCTGTGAAACAATGTGGTTAAACAGGACAATTTTTCTACCCACGTTTGTAATCTTTAGTTGACATTGACTAGACTGTAACTGTCTTATGAGTACAAAACAGTATTATGTTCTACAGATTGTAAGTTTGTTTAAATGGATTTGTTTTCTCTTAGGGCTTAGGAAAAACAGTTGAAGCTATTGCATTTCTAGCTTATCTCTACCAAAAGGGCAATAGAGGTCCCCATTTGATAGTTGTGCCAGCTTCAACGTTAGGTAAGTTACAAGATTCAAAAGTATTGGTTTGTTATAAAAAAAAAAACCTGGACAGACTGTGAAACAAAGATAATTTTGTGAAAGAAAACTTAGTTTTCTTATGGTGATATTCAACTCCTTAAGTAATTTGAATTGGATGCAAACCACACTGAAGGCATGCTTGTTCTGAATTAATCAGACCTAACATGGATTTTTTTTTAATAAGCGCTGTATGCTTTACAAAAAATAAAGCTATTGTGTGTTTTTATTGTTTAATGACGTCAGTGGGAAGCAGGAAGGATATGATGGAATAAAATACATCAGCGAAGCTGATGAGTTTGAGCAGAAACTAGTTCTCTGTGGAGTTAAATTTGGTTTTGTTGAATGGTTGTAGAAAGGAGAAAGTGGCAAGTTTAATTTAGACAGAAGATGCTGCTTTTAATATAAAATACTTATTTGGGCATCAAAAATTTCTCTTAACATCCGAAAAGCTTCCGCTCGTTCAACATCAGTTCAAAGTTGCCATTTTCAGTGTGCCTTTAAAATCCACTAGAAGCCATTTTTTTAAATAACTCTTAAAACTGCACGTTACTTCAAAGCTGAGGTGTACATAAAAGTGTTAACGAAGGTGCTTTTGTGAAGAGATTCATAGAGGCTCATGAGTTACAGTGGCAGGCTGGTCCAAGCCGACCAGCATGGGGATGCCTGGGAAGCGCGGTCTCCCTGCAGCTTTCCTGACGCTTTTCCAAAGGAGTCTCCTCAGCCCTGATCTGGGTCAAGTGGCGTTTGCCAGAGACCTCCTTCTGCTGTGCTTTGGGGTCAGCATTTGTGTTGGCTGTCAGGTAGCTTCCCCTTGGGCACGGTATTGTTGCCTGTGGTCGCTCTGCTGGCTGCACTCCTGGAGCCGGGTCAAGCTGTCAGGCTGCTTGCCAAATCCCAGAGGCACTGTCTCTCCTGATGAAACACTTCTGCATGCAAGTACTGACAACTGAAGGGATTTGCTTTCTGAGGAATGAACTGTCTAGGGAAGAAATCGGGCTGAAAAGTTCAGCACTGTATTGTTTTACATGGTGGCTACAGACTGTGTAGGTTCTGTTTCTGTAAGGGTTTGAAGCACAGGCTGGTTAAGCAAGTGTCATTTAAAGCCCGCTTGTGGGTTGTTTGATTTTCTTGAATATTATCAGTTTTCCATCATTTTGACAGAAAGTTTCTTAACCTTCAGGAGAATTTAAAGGGATTTGCTTTAAAATCAGATGTTTAGCTTAATGCTGAGGTGTGTCTGAAGTTATGTAAGACGTAATAAAGTATAAATGACTTGGTTTTTATTTGAATGATGTCTTACAGATAACTGGGTAAGAGAAGTTCATCTGTGGTGTCCTCATCTGAACGTCCTTGTTTACCATGGTGAGGAATGTAATGTGGAAATTAAGCCAATGATACAGTTGCTTGCACGGTCAGCCTAAGAAAAGATGAATTGCTCATGGAAGCATTGTTTTAAGACAGTTGTTTAAACACACATTTATTGCCGACTGTATTTCTGTGTACTGTCTTAATTTTTATAGGTCTATAAATTATATATATAAGTAATTGTGTTCATTGTGTGCTTTGTCCTTTCACAGGATCCCAAGAAGATCGGAAAGATCTGAGGGAGGACATCATTAATGAAGTTGTGGATTTCAATGTGATTATAACTACGTAAGTACAATAATTAAATAACAAGTGAGATTCGGTTAGCTCCTGCTGACCTCTAGTGGTACAACAAAACAAAGTTCGGAATTTTATTAATGCCATAGCAGGTACTGTGTAATAGGTGCTTTAGATAGTATTTATCTATCTATTAATAAATACTAATGGATACATATTACTGTGTGATAGATTTGCACAGCTTTTTGGAAAGTGTTATGGAGGGCACTGTTCATCAAGTAGACTGTAATTATTTGCCAGTAGTAAATTGTGTTATGGTTGGTTACTTCTAGGCGGTTTGACATAGTGCCCCTCGTGCGTGTGTTCTGTCCATAGCTCTTAACGATTTTAGGGAATTTAATAAGATTGCGATAGCAGTATGTTCATGTTAAATTTGCCTTTAACGTGTCTTTTACGATGTCTTTCTCTGGCAGATACAACTGTGCAATTAGCAGCCCAGGTGATCGAGGGCTGTTTCGCAGGCTGGAGCTTAACTATGCAATTTTTGACGAAGGTCATGTGCTCAAGAACATGAGCTCCATACGCTACCTGCACCTTATGACAATTAATGTAAGCACTGTAGTATTGGTACAGTAATAATATAGTTACAACTTATTTTCCAAGATGGTATTTTCATCAAAATCATTTTTAAGAAGGTGATCTTTAAGCGGTTAAACTATGGCTTGTACTTGCAATTGAAAACTTGTGCATAAGTACTGTATGACATTAGAGAAGATATGATATGGGAGCAACAATTAGCACATTAATTTAAAAAAAACCAACCAAACAAGAAAAACGCTAATAGAGCCAGGAAGGCTTTTCTTACGTCTGGATTAGACTTCTTGAATAGTCTTAAATTGATACGTGTTCAGTTCCCCACAGATCTGTAAACCATTTTGTTGAGTTAAACAGGAAATTATTCAATGAGATCTAAATATACTTAAAGCTTAAATAGTTACAATTTAAACCAAGCTCATTTTCTCCGTTCTCCATAGCTGTGTTGTTTCTGCCAATATTAATTTTTAACCTATTCGACTAATGTTTCCCACTGCTGTTTTCCGCTTTGGACAAATAGGCAAAGAATCGCTTACTGCTAACGGGGACTCCGGTTCAAAATAACCTGTTGGAATTGATGTCCCTCTTGAATTTTGTCATGCCGTGTATGTTCAGCAGGAGCACAAGAGAAGTCCGAAGGATGTTCTCTTCAAAAGCAGTAAGTATTATATATTCTCTTCTTGAAAATAACTTTTTTTGTTAGGACGCTGATGTTGCTTTATCACTTCTGGTTTATATTGGTATCTTACGGAAACAGGTAGTGTGATTATGAAAATCTAGAAAATGAAACAATGAAATAAACCTTTTAATGTAAAAATGTGTCATAACAGGGTATCTCAGAACACTAATGGTCCTGTTAGATCTGTCTGTTGTGGCTGAGTTTTCCATGAAGTTAGAATAGTTAAGGCAGCATTGGTACAGCTGAAAACTTCATGCTGTAATTGAATTCTTGCAATATTTTCCTTAGAAGAGTGCTGAAGCACAAAGCCTATATGAAAAGGAGAGGATTGTACATGCAAAGCAGATAATAAAACCATTCATCTTGAGAAGAATAAAAGATGAGGTAATGTTTTATCTTTCAAATAATGGTTTCATATTATCAAAAGGCCTGATAGTCTTTGAGACTAACAGTAGAATTTAATGTCAAATCTTATCACTGCTAGTTCTACCTGTTTGTCTGGGAAGAGCAAGAAACTTAAGCGATCTTTCATCTTTTAGGAGTTTGCAAGTAAAAATGTGAGCTGTTGCAGCTTTGGGTTTTGATGCTCATTATTTGCTGACTGTTTACAGTTGGGAAATTTAGTTAGGAGAGATCACGGAAAGATGTTTCAGTGCACTGCTAAGCGGTGAGAGGTGAGAAATCCTCCACATTAACCACAAAAATATTTGTGACTTGAGAGTAGTGATGTTTTATTTTAACTGAAAGGATTAAGGCAGTGAATGTGCATTTGTGCATATGTATGACTAGAAATGTGCGTTTTAAGTTATTTTGGTGTCTTCAAAATGTTTCTCTTTCATTCTAAAATCCAAACCCTATTTAAATTCTTCTATTTAGAATTGCATAGATAAAAGAAAGGAAAACTTAGTAGTGATCCGAAAAATGTTTCTGTGCACTTGCATACTTAGTAGTCATTGGCTTGAAGGGGGTATCTCTGACTAGCATGAGTGTAGGTTCCAGGTATTGCATGTATTATTATTTCATGTGGTTTTGGAATGTCCAGAGCATGTTACTTGTTGGGGGGAGTGATGTATAATGCAAAACGAGTTCTGAGTTTGTAAGTCGAACTGCTGACTCAGCGAAGTTGCAGCCAATGAAAGGAGTTGGGATGGGGAGAATGAACAGCGAAGCTTAAAAGCAGGCTTGTAAGATAGTACAGAATTACTGACCACTCACTACAGTACAGTTTTTACCCGGTATGTTTTTATTTTGTCAGGTCCTTAAACAACTACCTCCCAAAAAATATTTCATTGAATTATGCGCCATGTCTGAGAAACAGGAACAACTATACTGTGATCTCTTAAAGAACGTCAAGAAAACTGTTAACAGTAATGGTATGTGAGGGTCTCGTTTACTTTTGCTGGATTTTTCTCATGCCCAGACATGTGTCGAATGTGACTACAAAGCCCTTGCTTTGTAGAAATGTCTCACGCTCATAAACTGATTATATTATATGTCCTGTCAAGGGATGTCAATGAGAAGAGCCTGATTACATCCAAAAAGGGCAAGAAGGAGGACCCGGGTAACTATAGACTGGTCAGCCTCACCTCCATCATAATTTGATTACGGCTCTTTTTCTAATCATTGTCATTTAGCACTGTAGTATTGGTACAGTAATAATATACTTACTACTTACTTTCCAAGATGGTATTTTCATCAAAAGCATTTTTAAATCAAAAGCATTTAAATATGTAAAGGGCAAGTGTCATGAGGATGGAGCCAGGCTCTTCTCAGTGACATCCATTGACAGGACAAGGGGCAATGGGTGCAAGCTGGAACACAGGAGGTTCCACGTAAATATGAGGAAAAACTTCTTTACGGTGAGGGTGACCGAACACTGGAACAGGCTGCCCAGAGAGGTTGTGGAGTCTCCTTCTCTGGAGACATTCAAAACCCGCCTGGACGCGTTCCTGTGTGATATGGTCTAGGCAATCCTGCTCCGGCAGGGGGATTGGACGAGATGATCTTTCGAGGTCCCTTCCAATCCCTAACATTCTGTGATTCTGTGATTTTTAAGAAGGTGATCTTTAAGCGGTTAAACTATGGCTTGTACTTGCAATTCAAAACTTGTGCCTAAGTACTGTGTGACATTAGAGAAGATATGATATGGGAGCAACAATTAGCACATTAATTTAAAAAAAACAACCTTCTCTGCATCTATCCAGTGCTCTAATCAAGCTCTGTCTGTGTTTAACACTGGTGGGCTTTTTTTGTATCAGATATTGGAATGGAGAGAACAGTTGTGGGACTGCAGTCATCTCCTGTTCATTAGCTGCCACTTAACACCTCATCCCTCCAGCCCAAAATTTAAAACCAAAGTACTTATGAAAAAAATCCTGTGTGGGCACTTGAGTTTACTAGTATTTTCTGAGTAGCAAGAAATCGAGGCTGTACAGAAGTAAAACCCGAAAGGCGTAAGTATTGAACTGTGGAGGATTATTTTTTTTAATTTGGGTGGGGTTAATGCCTGTGGAGTTGGGGGAAAATTGTTGCTTCTTTCTGAAGTATAAAAAAAACCTGAACATGCAGCAGGTGCTCTAAGAAAGTTACAGCTGGCTTTGAATATCTGCAGCTTTGTTTTAGAATAAAGCCAGTCAAGGCTGGGGGGAAGGGAAGAAGTCACCCATTGGTTTATGGAGGATTTTTGTCCCTTGTTATTCCTACTCATACCATTGTACTCTCCAGATGTGGCTTTTCTTTTCCTCTTTCTTCCAGGCATGACATCCCTTTACCCACCCTACATCTTGGGCTGGGCTTCCCATGTCTTCTACCATCTTTCCAAGGATTGGACCTCCCTTTTAGGGAACGTTTCTTCAGGGGAAGAGGTCTGATTCAGGGGTCAAAGGTCATAGGGCTTGATGGGAACTAGGTAATTTTTATGGAGGTTGAGCATATTCTTCTTAGTTTTTGGTTCTTGTAAAAGCTAAATTGCAAAGTAATGATCCTCTACTATAAACCTGGGGTGGCAGTGTTCATCTTTTGTTGCTTGCATGAGGCACACTCTGGCATTTGCCCATGTCTAGTCGTGCTACTTTGTTCTTTCAGAAATTTTGGGTGTTATTGTGTGGTGTTTCTGTTGTTTCCTGTCTGTCTGGCGAGATTGTGTATTGCATTATTTGCCTTCATTTTTTGCTAACAGGAACCCACCCATTACGATGCTAACCCTGACCTTATCCTTGAAGATATGACAGTAATGACAGATTTTGAGCTGCATTTGCTTTCTAAACAATATTCTTACGTCAATGACTTCAAGTTAGAGATGGATCAGATCTTGGATTCTGGCAAGTTTAGAGCACTGGAACGCATTCTCTCTGACCTTAAAGAGAAGGTTGGTACTAGAGATGGTTGACTCATCTTTTCCTGTCCATCTAAAGGGTGGCTCTAAATAACGGGTTAAATTAACGTCTGCTGGCTGTATGTGCAACCCAGTTGCTTTTTTGTGGAGTATTACAATGTGATTTAGTGCATGTGCAGTATTGCAAAGCAATACTTAGAGCTTTTAATGTGCAGTCCTGCCTCCACAGGTCACTTTAGAGACAGCTGAAATAAGCTTCCCTATTTTTCCAAGTTTTAGAACATTCATCCTAAATTAACGCTACTTTCTTGAATGCTAACCAGCTTTCTTTGGCCCCTCTTCCCTCCGGGGCTTTATCTCAAGGGACTTTCCCAAGCAGGTCCCTGAAGAGGTCAAAGTCTGCTCTCCTGAAGTCCAGAGTGGTGAGCAGGCTGCGCGCCTTCCTTGCTGACCTATGGATCTTGAACTCCACCATTTCATGGTCGCTGCAGCCCAGGCTGCCCTTGAGCTTCACGTCCCCCACCAGCCCCCCCTTGTTAGTGAGAACAAGGTCCAGCATGGCACCTCTCCTCGTCGGATCTTCTATCACTTGGAGAAGGAAGTTATCATCCACGCATTCCAGGAACCTCCTGGATTGCTTGTGCCCATCTGTGTCCTTCCAACAGGTATCAGGGTGGTTGAAGTCCCCCATGAGGACCAGGGCCTGTGAACGTGAGGCTACATCTTTCTGTCTGTAGAGGGCCTCATCCACTCGGTCTTCCTGGTCAGGTGGCCTGTAGCCGACGCCCACTATAATGTCTCCCATTCCTGCCCGCCCTTTAATCCTGACCCATAAGCTCTCCATCAGCTCCTCCTCCCTCCCCAGGCAGAGCTCCATGCACTCAAACTGGTCATTGACATAGAGCGCAACACCCCCTCCTCGTCTCCCCTGCCTGTCCTTCCTAAAAAGCCTGTATCCCTCCATTCCAAAGCTCCAGTCATCAGAGTCATCCCACCATGTCTCTGTGATGCCAATAAGGTCGTAGCCTTGCAGGTATGTGCACGTCTCTAGCTCCTCTTGTTTGTTACCCATGCTCCATGCGTTTGCATAGAGGCATTTCAGTTGGGCCCCTGACGAAGCTGCCTTGCTGCCTGAAATTCTTTTCAGCGGCTCTTCCGGCGCTCTCCAGGTGACCTGCCATCCTTCTCCAGTCTCTGGGCACCTATTGCTGGCCCTGGCATCGGACTGGCTGGATCAGGATGGACTGAGGTTCCCCTCCCCCTGCAAATCTTGTTTAAAGCCCTCTTTACCAGCTTGGCTAGCCTATGACCCAAGATGGTCTTCCCCTTCTCTGACAGATGGACCCCGTCAGCTGCCAGAACACTGGGTTTCTCAAAACGAGTCCCATGGTCTAAGTAGTCAAACCCCTGGCTATGGCACCAGTCCTGTAGCCATGTGTTGATTTGCCTAATTCAACTGTCCTTTTTAGTCCCCTTCCCTTTGACTGGGAGGATCATCTCAACTTCTGTATTCGACTCGGGAGCCAGTGTGGTGTTTTCTACAAGGACTGATGCATGTTTTCTTGTGTTCTGCAGGATACACCTAATAGATCAGTTCAATACAGATATGGGTCTATTTGTATTCCTCCTGACAACCAAAGCTGGCGGTTTAGGAATTAATCTGACCTTGGCAAATGTTGTCATTCTGCATGATATTGACTGCAACCCTTACAATGACAAGCAAGCAGAAGACCGATGCCATAGAGTAGGTCAAACAAGGTAAGACTTTTTAATGACTATGCTTGGCTTTTCTTGGAGGCAAGCTATCAAAGGAGGCTAAAAAGACAATATTTTATGAATAAAATTTCCATTTTAAGCAGAGACTTGCATAAACCATGTCTGGGTTGTGTGTGGGGTAGGTAATTTTATTGTCTTAGCCTGTTTGCTGCCAGAAGAAACCTTATTTACATTCTCCTCCTTTCTCCAGTTCTCTATAACTCTCGAATTCTCTGTAATTCTCAAATTTCTGGTGCTAGGAACTATTTCAAGGCAGATCTGAAGTCTCTGGGTTTGTTTGGCAAAGCTGTTTGTTCTCTTCAGGAGACTTGTAAGCTCTGAAGTGCCACCCTGTCATAAGAGTGAAACCAAATTCTGTTACACTAGTAAGACTGCGCATTCTACCAAACCCTTGTATCAAAGTTAGAATTAAGTTCTTGTCGATGTCTGCACTGGCCTCTCCATCTGTATCAATTTCTGCATTTCCTGACATCACTGTAAGAGAGATAACCCAGAACTTTGTGATCCCCAAGTTAATTTTAAACATAAAGGTCCCTCTTGTTTTACAGTCCATTCTGGTGATGAGACTGGTTTGATCCTACTGTGGTGTATCCATGGAGTGACTCCTTCGAGCTTGACAGCTGTGTAGGTGGTGAGCAAAATCTGGAAAGGTCCTTTCCACTTCTCTTTTAGCGGTTCTTCTGACCACGTCCTCAGGTACACCCAGTCTCCAGGTTGGTATTGATGCACAGGCACGTCCAGGGATAATGGTGCGCTCACAGTGATGTACCTGTGGAGAGAGGACAAAACCTTTCCTAGAGACATAACATATTCTTTTAGGTAATGTTTCCCCATGATCTCAGGATCAACTCCTGTTTCTGTCACTTGATAGGGTCTACCGTAAATGATTTCAAAAGGACTAACCTTTTCTTTAGTCCTAGGCTGGATGCATATTCGTAGCAAAGCTAAGGGTAAAGCATCTGGCCATTTAATCTGAGCCTCTTAGCAAATTTTACAAATCTGTCTTTTTAGAGTCCTCCTCCATCAGAATAAGCTAGCCTGAGCAATAGAATATGTTTAATAAATGGTATTTCAAGTGTAGTATGGGATGAGGTGGAAGTTGAGTTGTTTCTATTAACGGAGTTTTTTGTGACCATCCAGACTTTGCGGTGGCTGGGAGTGCAGGAGAAAACAAGCTTTCTGGCAGTACAGAGCACAGTTGGTCCCGACAGAAAAACTAGCAGCTCTTTGTATTGCCCGTTTGTTCGTTTCCTCCTTCTTGTTTTAAACCACTGCCAGCTGAGCAAAGGCACAGCATCCTCCCCTTGTGCACTAATCCAAAGAAACTATTAAAATGGATTTATCCTATTTTGTGCTTTCCAGAGAGGTAAAAGTCATAAAGCTAATCAGTAAGGGGACTATTGAAGAATCCATGCTGAAAATCAGCCAGCAGAAACTGAAGTTAGAAGAAGATATGACTGCAGCAGATGCAGGTAAGTCTCTTGCACACAGTGTTGTCCACTTAAGTGAATTAAGGTTGCTGCAGTTTATTATTCTGAAAAAAAGGTTCTGGATGCAGACAAGCCTTTTTTTTTTGTCATGTTAAACTACAAAGATGTATTTGTGCTGATTATTGTTTGGTTGGACAGGAAGTGCCCTCTGAGTCTGACCCACAAATCAATGACAGACTCGTACAAGTAGAGGGTTTTGTACAGTTTTAAGAAGCTAGACTTCTGTCTGTCTATGTGAAATATTTTGAGCTGTACTAACGCTTGTTTTTATTCCTCAGGAGAAGAAGGAACCGTTCCATCAGATATAGCAACACTACTAAAAGCTTCCTTAGGTCTCTAAAATGTAAATGCGTTGTGGAATCCAAGGAATAAAGTTGATGTTGAACCCCAAAGACTCTTAAGTTACTGATGACTGAGGGAGACCATCAGCCTGCAAACAGCTGCGCTTTACTTAAAGAGCAAAGGATTCGCTTAAGAACACTGCACTGAGAATAGTTTTTGCTTGCTTTTAAGATAAAGGAACAGTGACCAGTTCACAGGGCCCTTTGAGGCATGAAATAAGTAAACATGTGCTGAAGGTCAGTTCTGAACACAGCACTGACAACTTAGAATGATTGTTGATGTTTTGAGCCCAGAACACTGTGGCTCCTGCCAGGATGGGTGATGGGTGCTTAGCGTGTGAATGTTATCTTGAACTGCGTAGTCCAGCTCCTGCTTGTAGCATTTAAATAGGGTAGTAGAATAACAATAAAGGTCTTTGCTTCCTTGAGCAGCAGAGTCCTGTCGTCTTTTCAGTTCGCCACAAATGGCACCCGAACAGGGTTGAAAACTAACAAACCGGAGGCGACTCTGCCATTGAACGTTTGTCGGGGGATAGCGCGCTGAGAAACACAGGGATCGGTGAGTCCCACGATCACAGTAAACATGGGACAGTGGGACAGGCTAGTTCCCAAGAGCATAAGCTCTCCACTGAGGTATTACAGCATATATTACGCGAACAGGGCTATAAGGTCCAATTAGTGAAATTGGTGCAGTTATTAGTATGGATCAAAGACAACTGTACCTGGTTCCCTGTATCAGGGACCTACGATGCAAAGATCTGGGTGAAAGTGGGGGAAGAAATACAAAAACGGAAAACGTTGCAGTTTGATACTCTGAGGATTTAGGAGCAACATGGAGGGTTGTTTTTCCAGCATTCTCTGCACTTCAGCCTGCAGAGGAGCATTTGCAATTTCAGGTATCCACTCCTATTAATACCTTGGTGGATGTGAAGGAGCAGAAGGAGCCTGCATATGAAACAGTCTCCAGAGAATCAGACGGTCCTTACGATCCTGATTTCACAGATCCAGAGATACAGTCCAATTTATACCCACCATTAACATCAGTAAAAGAAACGGCTGCGGCCGTCTCTTTGGTGCAAGAGATCTTGCAGCCAGCAGCAGTAGCGGCAGCAGCTACGGCCAGAGCACAGTTAACACCAACAGCTCCTCCGTATCCTGCATCTGCCGTGTCACCTATTGGTTTTTCTGAAAAGACATCAGAGTCTCGTGTAATGAAATACAAACCACTAGCAGAAAACTGTAGAGAGGAAGCCGCTCGTAAAGATTTTACCATGCTGACGGCAATGCCGGTAATCTATCACCCAAATCATTCTCCTGAGTATCAATCCCTTACTTATGAAATGACTAAGGAAGTATGGAAGGTGGTGAGAGATCATGGCTTGCAAAATAACTATATTTTAAATATAGTAACAGCTATTGGGGAATCCTATACTATGACTCCACATGATTGGAAGTCACTTTTACGGATGATTTTAACGCCTGCACAATAGTCAGTGTGGCTGGCGGAGTACCAGGAGGCTGTTATGGTACAAACTGGACAATCTGGAAAATATAGAAGCAGGAGGCTTAGATGAATATTTGGGAATTAGTCGCTATGCAACACCAGAAGCACAGGCAGGGTTATCTTGACAATGTTTACAGCAGGTCTCTACATTGGCTTTAAAGTGTCTGAAACAGACACTTGAAAAGTGTCTTTTAAAAGTCTTTTTTAAAAGTGACTTTTGAAAAGGTCTCCCACAGCATCCTCGCAGCTAAACTGAGGAAGTGTGGTCTGGATGATTGGATAGTGAGGTGGATTGTGAACTGGCTGAAGGAAAGAAGCCAGAGAGTGGTGGTCAATGGGACAGAGTCCGTTGCAGACCTGTGTCTAGCGGAGTCCCTCAAGGGTCAGTACTGGGACCAGTTCTAGTCAATATATTCATTAATGACTTGGATGAGGGAATAGAGTGCACTGTCAGCAAGTTCGCTGATGACACAAAACTGGGAGGAGTGGCTGACACACCGGAAGGCTGCGCAGCCATTCAGAGAGACCTAGACAGGCTGGAGAGTTGGGCGGGGAGAAACTTAATGAAATATAACAAGGGCAAGTGTAGAGTCCTGCATCTGGGCAAGAACAACCCCATGTATGAGTACAAGTTGGGGACAGACTTGTTGGAGAGCAGCGCAGGGGAAAGGGACCTGGGGGTCCTAGTGGACAGCAGGATGACCATGAGCCAGCAATGTGCCCTTGTGGCCAGGAAGGCCAATGGCATCCTGGGGTGTATTAGAAGGGGTGTGGTCAGCAGGTCGAGAGAGGTTCTCCTCCCCCTCTACTCTGCCCTGGTGAGGCCGCATCTGGAGTATTGTGTCCAGTTCTGGGCCCCTCAGTTCAAGAAGGACAGGGAACTGCTAGGGAGAGTCCAGCGCAGAGCCACGAAGATGATTAAGGGGGTGGAACATCTCCCTTATGAGGAGAGGCTGAGGGAGCTGGGTCTCTTTAGCTTAGAGAAGAGGAGACTGAGGGGCAACCTTATTAATGTTTATAAATATGTAAAGGGCAAGTGTCATGAGGATGGAGCCAGGCTCTTCTCAGTGACATCCATTGACAGGACAAGGGGCAATGGGTGCAAGCTGGAACACAGGAGGTTCCACTTAAATATGAGGAAAAACTTCTTTATGGTGAGGGTAACCAAACACTGGAACAGGCTGCCCGGAGAGGTGGTGGAGTCTCCTTCTCTGGAGACATTCAAAACCCGCCTGGATGCGTTCCTGTGTGATATGATCTAGGTAATCCTGCTCCGGCAGGGGGATTGGACGAGATGATCTTTCGAGGTCCCTTCCAATCCCTAACAGTCTGTGATTCTGTGAAATGCATTCCGGAGGCAGGGAAACGCCAGCCCTGTTTTGCGGCTGTCAGGCAAGGAGCTCAAGAACCCTATGTTACATTTATTGATTGTTTACAAACTGCATTGAGCAGGCAGATTGATGATGAAAATGCAGTAGAAATGCTGTTATTACAATTGGCTTATGAAAATGCAAATGCAGATTGTAAAAAAATTTTGGCCCCTCTAAGAAACTCTTGCGAAAGTATAGCAGAATTTATTAAAGCCTGTCAGAACATAGGTTCTGAAGAGCATAAGGCTACTTTAATTGCAAGTGCCTTGGCTCAGCAACTCATCATGGGACGAGAAGTGAAATGTTTTGAGTATAATCAAATGGGACATATTAGAAAGAACTGTCCAAATCTGACAGTAAAGAAAAAACATGAGCAGAAAGGATCAAAAGGACCTAAAACACACAAAGGATTATGTCCTAAGTGTAAAAAGGGCTATCATTGGAGCAATCAGTGTCAATCAAAATTTGATAAGGATGGAAACCCCGTACAGGGAAACTGGAAGAGGGGCACAAGGCCCGGTGCCCCCCAGTACAACAGGGTCTGTTGTGCACATGCTAAGTATCTGCAACAGCAAAGCCACGATTGCTGTTGCCAGCATGCCGTGAATCCGATAAATGGACAGTCTCAGAACTCGTTGCCAGCACAACCGGCAGCGCTGGGTTGGATATGGCCTTAGCCACCGATATAGAATTGAATGATAAAAGGACTAAGATCATAGATACCGATGTATGTGGGCCTCTCCCTTCTGGATTGGTAGGATAGATTTTTGGCCGTTCCTCTGTTGGAAAGCAAAATATATTTGTCATACTCAGAGTTATTGATTCAGGTTATATGGGTCAAATTAAATTCATGTTATGGAGAGCCCAAAGGGTTGTGATCAGCAGTGCTCAGTCTAGTTGGAGGCCTGTGGCTAGTGGTGTTCCCCAGGGGTCAGTACTGGCTCCGGTCCTGTTCAACTTATTCATCAATGACCTGGATGAAGGAACAGAGTGTACACTCAGCAAATTTGCTGATGACACAAAACTGGGAGGGGTGGCCGATACAGCAAAGGCTGTGCTGCCATTCAGCAAGACCTGGACAGGCTGGAGAGCTGGGCAGAGATGAACCTCATGAAGTTCAACAAAGGCAAGTGTAGAGTCCTGCACCTTGGGAGGAATAACCCCATGCACCGGTACAGGTTGGGGGCTGATCTACTGGAGAGCAGCTCTGCAGAGAAGGACCTGGGTGTTCTGGTGGACAACAAATTCACCATGAGCCAGCAGTGTGCCCTTGTGGCCAGGAAGGCCAATGGTATCCTGGGGTGCATTAGGAAGAGTGTGGCCAACAGGTCAAGGGAGGTTATCCTGCCCCTCTACACAGCCCTGGTGAGGCCACATCTGGAGTACTGTGTCCAGTTCTGGGCCCCCCAGTTCAAGAAAGACAAGGAAGTACTGGAGAAAGTCCAGTGGAGGTCTACAAAGATGATCAGAGGACTGGAGCATCATCTATCTTATGAAGAGAGGCTGAGAGAGCTGGGTCTGTTCAGCTTGGAGAAGAAAAGACTGAGAGGGGATCTTATCAACACTTACAAATACCTTAGGGGTGGGTGTCAAGAGGAGGGGGCCAGATTCTTCTCAGTGGTGCCCAGTGACAGGACAAGGCAATGGGCACAAGCTGAAACGTGGGAAGTTCCATCTGAATATGAGGAGGAACTTCTTTACTTTGAGGGTGGCAGAGCACTGGAACAGGCTGCCCAGGGAGGCTGTGGAGTCTCCTTTGCTGGAGATACTCAAAACCCGCCTGGATGTGACCCTATGCAACATGCTCTAGGTGAACCTGCTTTGGCAGGGGGTTTGGACTAGATGATCTCCAGAGGTCCCTTCCAACCCTTAACCACTCTGTGATTCTGTGACATCACAGCCACCTCGTTATATACCTAAAGGCCAGTGTGTGGCGCAGTTGCTATTGATACCATATACTGTGCCGGCAGTGCAGTATTAGTACGCCACAGGTGTTGTGGAATCAAAAAGTAACTAATGATCAGCCTATGCTCACAATAAAAATTGATGGGACGGTTATTCACAGATCTGTTAGATACTGGAGCTGATGTATCCATCATCAGCAAAAATGACTGGCCATCAGATTGGCCTCTTAAACAAGTAGCTGCTGCTGTGAAAGGAGTAGGAGGGTTGCAAATCCCATTGCAAAGTGCACGTACTCTGTGTGTAGTGGGCCCTGAAGGAAAAACAGCAACCTTAGTTCCTTTTGTTCTTTCAGTTCCTTTTACATTGTGGGGATGTGATCTTTTAGCTCAGTGGGGAATTGTATTGTCAGCTATGATGACACATTTAACCCAAGGGTCACTGATCTCTTACACTGGCTCAAACTGACTTGGCTAACAACAAAACCGGTTTGGGTAAATCGGTGGCCCCTTAACGGGAAGAAACAAAAACGGGCAGAGGAATTAGTAAATGAGCAATTAAGGGCTGGACATATTGTACCTTCAACTAGCCCTTGGAATAGCCCTGTATTTGTGATACCAAAGAAATCTGGCAAATGGCGATTATTGCAGGATCTTAGAGCTGTCAATGCAGTAATGCAGCCTATGGGAGCTTTACAGCCAGGCACACCCAGTCCAGCAATGATACCTTCTGATTGGCAATTATATATAATTGATTGGAAGGACTGCTTTTTTACTATACCTCTCCATCCTGATGATCAGCCACGTTTTGCTTTCTCTGTACCTTCCATTAATAATCGGGCACCTATGAAAAGATACCAATGGACGGTTCTCCCACAGGGCATGATGAACAGTCCCACGATTTGTCAGTTAGTGGTTTCTACTGCGATAGAGCTGACTCGAAGTGCTTTTAAACAGTCTCTTATTTATCATTATATGGATGTCATTCTCATTGCAGCTTTGACACAGATAGAATTGATGAAAACTGTAAATCATCTAAAAGACTCTTTACAACAATTTGGGCTTCGCATTTCCCCAGAAAAAATACAGACAGAACCACCCTGGAAGTATTTGGGACAGGTACTGTTTACCAGAACCTTACGGCCACAACAACTTCGTTTGGTAAACAATATCTCTATATTAAATGATTTGCAACAACTACTAGGGACAATTAACTGGATTTGTCCTATGCTGGGAATCTTTACTGAAGAATTAAGTACCCTGTTTAACACCTTCAAGGGGGATTCAGATTTAGCTTCACCTCGAATCCTTTCTGACAAGGCAAAACAGGGATTGGCATTAGTAATTCAAAAACTTACAACTTCCCAAGCAGGACGTATAATCTTACATTTGCTTCTTTTATTTTTTGTGATTCATACGAAATTCCAACCTTATGGACTATTTGCTCAAGTGACAGAATCACAGCAATTAGTTACCCTGGAATGGATTTTCTTTATCACACACCTTTACAAAAACAATTATGACCCCTTTGGAAATGGTCATTATGGTGATTCAGAAAGGATGGTTCAGGATACAGCAGTTGACAGGTTGAGATCCTGACATTATTTACCTACTGTTTCATAAGGAAACCGACATTACTCTGATGAGGGACAGCCTTGAATTTCAGGCTGCTCTGGCTGATTATTTGAATGATATCCGTTTTACTTTGCCATAGAATAAAATCCTGCAAGCCTTACCTTCCCTCTGTTTACAACCACAGAGAGTGATGGTGCCTCACCCTATACCAAATGCAAAACCAGTTTTTACAGATGGCTCAGGTAAAACAAAGAAGGCCATAGTGGCCTGGAAGGAAGAGGCATAATGGCAACACACAGCAATTACTGTGGAAGCGTCCACTCAGATTGTTGAATTGTCTGCAACACATTTAGCTCTGACATTGTTTGCAAGCGAACCTATTAATATTATGTCAGGTTCACTATACACTATTGGTGCTATTAACTGCTTATAAGCTGCATTTATCAAAGAAATTAGCAATCAAGAGCTGTATAAACTTTTCCTTGCTGTTGCAACCCTGCTTCAGCAACGACAGCATCCTTGCTTTATTGTTCATATTTGGTCTCACACTCGCTTGCCAGGACCTCTGGTGGAAGGGAATGCGGCAGCTGATAAGTACACTGTTTTGCCCATAACATGATCCTCCCTTACTCAACGATTTCAACATGCACAATTATCTCACTTCTTTTTCCATCAAAATGCTCGCAGTTTACAGAAAGAATTTGCTCTGACAAAAATGCAGGCTCGTGATATTATTTGGGCGCGTAACGATTATCAGTTATATAATACTGCAACTTACCATGATGGTGTAAACGTCAGGGGACTGAAGGCTAATGAACTTTGGCAAACAGATGTTACACATTATCCACCTTTTGGCAGGCAAAAACATGTTCACGTTACTGTGGATACCTTTTCTGGTTATGTTGTCGCTTCTGCAGCTACAGGGGAACGGACTCAGGACGTTAAGAAACATTGGACAAGGTGCTTTGCACTTATGGGCCTCCCCAAACAAATAAAAATGGACAATGGACCTGCCTATGTATCACAAGCAGTGGCCTTCTTTCTACAACAGTGGGGTGTGTCTCACGTTACAGGTATCCCACACACCCCTACCAGACAAGCCATAATTGAACAGACACACCAAAATTTGAAACACATGTTACAATAAACAAAAAAGGGGGAAATGTGGGGAGAACAAAACCTGATATTCTCCTTATTCTGCTGCTGAAGCCTATTAGGCTAGAGCAAGAGCCAAGAGGAAGAGCAGAAAGCTACTTGCTGCTCTCGCTGACTTACGTGAAGCCACACAGCTGTGTCCTAGCAATCAAGAGATAAAATGTCTCCTGGCTCGAGTAGAAGAGGAATGCAAACAGTTCCAGAGAACACAGCAACAGAAGCATCAGTCTACACAGCTACTACAGCAAATTAACAACTCTGATAACAAGGAAGAGGGCATTATACAAGGTGTGAATGATAATTTTAATCTTCAAGACAGGGAGGATGAACTGCCACACCCTGAAGAATCTGTTTCCTCTCCACAAAGGCTGCAACGTTCCTCAGCTGCTTCATCATACAGCAGGACCCTTCAAGAAGGTGTTCAGCAGAAAGCTAGATCTGTGTCCTCTCAGAACAAAGCAGGCACAGACTGTAAAAACTGATCAGCACCTGAGCTCCATCCAGCCCAGATCAAAAATGGGAAGCAGTTCGCCGCATTACTGGACTGCTGTCTCACACATGTCTTCACTGCACTCACTCCAAGATTAGTTCTTTGTCAGGCCTTTCTATTTCAGCTGTTTGTAATTAATCCTGGGACTTGGGAAAATACAGTAAATCAATCAAGTGAGTACAACCAGGCAAAGTATTTGGACTCATTGAGCATTATGAAATGCACTTACATGCTTAAACTCACGATGTGTTTCAGTAAAAAGCACTGAAAATCAGTGCCTTAAAATTAGTCACAGAAAACAGACTGCTCAAGTAACTAAAGGAGTGGGTAAGGTAAATAACTGCCTAACAAAGGTCAGAAAAGTGTCCTGAGAGTAGTTGAGATCCTAGGCTAAGGGACTAATGGTAGTAGTTCCATGTGGAGACTTAAAGAAACCAACCAAACATTGAACAAAATGCAGGAAAGAAGTATACATCTTTTTTCTTTTAGAAAATGGAGCAGAGTCATGTAGGATGAATAATAGCACTTTATATTTCCATGACACCTTCCATCCCACAGGCTCCCAAAGCAGTTGGCAAATTTAACAAATTGAAGGACATTATCTACTGTACACCGAAATCATTTTATCTGTCACTAAAGACATCCCCTCTGGAGCAAACAGCAGTATCTGTTTAACAGGTTAGATCTGTTGTGACAAACACCGCATCCAAGCAAAGCTACAGGGAGAGTGTAATTGTCAACAGCTGGAACCGGTGCTGAATCCTGGATTGAGCAGTTGTTGGGAAAAGTCTGCTAGCATTTCTCCAGTTACCACTGGTGGTGAAGACTTCATCACAGATCTCGCAGACCTGCAATGCCCAGGGCAGGCATTCTCACAAGCCCAGCTCCTCGGGGTACCCGCTTCAGCACGAGGTGCCTTCACAACCCATAGCCCCCTCCTTGCAAGGCTTGGGTGTTATATTCACTGGACAGGGAGAGAGCAGAGATTGACTGTAAACGTCCAGGCACAAAGACAGACCCAGTGGTCAATCGAGAGGCGTGGCACACTTCAACACTCAGCTTTGATCTGAGCCTTCAGCAAGGTTGTCTTTCTTTCATTGCAGCCTGAACACGGGCACTCCAGAAAAATCATCACTTCTGGCAACACAGTGAGGTTCAAAGGTGTTTCACATCCAACAGACAATTCACAAGTGCTCCTTCCTGAGCACTTGGGTCTGTGCTCATGGGTCTGACAACAGCCTGCCTGACCAGCTCCTCAGAAATCCATGCACACTAGCAATACAGGGTAGCAAAGCAGGCTGAATTCAGTGTACGTTAAGGACTGTTACCTAGAATGGCAAAGGAAGCAGAACAGCACTGAAAAGCTCCTTCAGGCTACAGATTCAGTGGGATGGGAGCAAGTTTCACACTCCCCTCTCTCACAGTCATGTCAGGGATCTCAGTCCTTTTAAGGAATCATGGCCATACTTCTGGCCGCTGACGCTATGATCACTGAGGAGTGCAAAACAAGGTGAGAAGAGCATGATTATTAAAAAAAAAAAATTAAAAAAACCCCTAAAAAACTGGCAGAAAGAAGAAAGTGTAATGAAAGAGAAATACATGGCCACTGAACTGGTATATTCTAGCTTTAGAAGGAAAAGAAATAGCATCCAAAGCCCTTTCCAGCTTTGCTGTCGGACCAAAAGAAAGGCTAGCCTGTTGTGAGAGACTGAAATGTAAAGTGATTGATTGTCTCAAAGTTTGCTTGTGGTGCCATCTTGACTGGTAAGACGGCGGAACTGTGGAATCCACAAGCTTGTTGATGCAGCACACCCCTCTTCTGCTTATCAGTCGCTGACCATTGTCCGGGCTGAGCAAGCAGCCCGCCAAGAACATCCCGTTTACTCCGACTGATAAGCGAGGCCTAAGATGTGTAAATAGCGCATGAGACGTATGTGCATATGCAAAACTATAGCCACACCATTGTCAAGATGACGAAACCTACTCCCTTACCTACAGGGTATAAAGAAAGACCACCCCTGACACACGGTGCCGGACCACCACCAAAAGACTGAACACCAAAGACAAACAGAGGACCTGTGGGACGCCGCTGGATACTGGGTGGTGACTATCCTGTCCTCGCTATACTGTCCGTAATCTCACTATATTTTTCCTTCTGTCTCTTGGTTTCTTTTCCGTGTCTTTCCTCCTCTTTCCCAAAATATCATTATCATTCTCCAAGTAAACTTAGCCCATTGTGAATCAATACCATGCCTCGTTTGTGCTTTATCTTCGTCTCAAGGATCAACTAAGAACCCTTTCACAGGGGAGGGGAATCCTTTGCTGCTCCCGAGTGCACCGGGAGGGAAAGGGGAGGGAAATAGTTTTTAAGGGGGCTCTTTCCCATACGGGTGGGGCTGACCATAGAGTTTTTAGGGGGATCCGACCCGTGCCAGCTGGGCAGGGCTGACCGAGGAGGGCTGCGATCTGAGCAGTTGTAGCTGGAGAACACCCCCCTCTGGTGAAACCTTATTGGTTCTTGACATTAAATTGGCGTCACGGACAGGATCCTTGAGACAAAGGAGGTATTCAATGGTCTTAAGTGAGAAATGGATAACAATAGTTCTTTCTCGGGGAAAGATGCTTTGTATAACTTGTTGGAGAAATTTGGTGCACGACCCTCGCCTCTGGGGCCAGATTGGGCACGAGATAGTCGGTATAACCTGCAGAGCATGACCGACCGAATTACCTCACTGCATGCAGAGTCAAAGTTAAAGGTCAGAAAAGGGAAAGCATTAGTGTATGCTGTTTTGGGCGCCAGTTTGGTCGTGGCTGTAGAAGCCAGAGACCAAGAGGGGGGGAGTACATCTCAAACCCTTCAAGCCTTGCAAGCCCTTGTACCAGCCTGCAAACTCAGATTCAAGAATTAAAAGAGGAACTAATGAGAGAGAAAGAGAGAGCGAGCTGCTTGCAAGCAGCTCTTGCAGAAAAGCTCGTCTAATGTGATTGCCATGAAAGAGAAAAAACAACTCCTGTAGTGCAGTCCCTCACTTGTAATTGCCATCAAAGGGAAAACTTGTACCCTAGTGAGGAACTGGAGGAAGCAAGGGCGAGGTTTGGTACACTGCAAATACCTGTGCCATCCCTCCGACCGCTGGTGAAAACAGAATACAGTTATGAAGATGATCAAGATAATATCTGCAAAATTATCACCAAAGAGGTGCCGAGGAAAACGAAGAGTTAGCATGGGCCAGGCCAGCTTGTCTTGTGAATGAAAGAGCTATAGAAACTTAAGGGCTTGGAAAAGCTCTCAAGAAAATGCCTAGTCAAGTGCTTCTCTGGTAGGGTTAGTCATCATGGAAAACCAACAATTTTTCAATTGCTGAACATCTAGAGTATAATCTAAGCTTTAGGATAAGTATGAAGCCAGTTAACATCAAGGTATGGGTTAGACTCAATCACAGGATTAAAATGCGTGTCTCACTGTTACAGTTTGCTCACAAGGGACAAAGAAGAAGACATGGCACTGTTTATCTAGGATACATCTTATCTACAGGTCATCTCACTAGCAAAAGTGTAAAGCTGTACAAGTTTGACTCTTCTCCTTCCCCACTAACAGAGGGCATATGTTAATGCCAATGGTGGGATTTAATTATGCATTTGTCTTTTCTTTCTACTTTGCCTATGCCAAGCCTACAGAAACCCTAACTTGCTGTCACTCTGAGACAGGGAGAAGCTGGAGGTACCTGAGGTGGTGGCCCCTGCTGGAACAGGGGCTTCAGCATAATTCCTATCCCCTTCTCCCAGCCTCCTTCCCCTTACCCCATAGAGGCTGATATCCCTCCTATCCATCCCCTTATTTCACCAGCAGGAATGAGTTACCAGGACTCCACCATGACTTTTCATCCCAGGTTCATCCTTTCCTGGAGTCCTTTCTGTGGAAAGAACAACCCAGTCAAGATCCGCTCCCAGTCTCGTTCCTCAGGTGAGGACATTCATTACAGCAGAGGACTTTTAGCCATGTCTTATATTCTTCATGACCTTTGAAGCTTCTGCCTCCCAGGAGAGGGGCCTCAGCACCAAGCCACAGCCAAGGAGTTTTATCTCTATTGGAGACAAACAACAGCAGAGGAAGAAATGCAAGTGTCAAAGGTCCAGAGGGCAAGAGAAGAGGAATTCAACTTCATAGTCCCCTGGGGAGACACTCACCTGGGGGACAGGAATCTGGACTCTTAGTTGCTGCTTCTAGCACTGTTATGTACCCTCTAGAAAGGCTATTTGAACTGGAAGGGAAATGGACCTGTCCTGGAACAGGGTCCTCAGATCAACATCTTTGCTGTACCACGAATCCTGTAAACGTACACCAAATTACAGTTTTTTGACAAAATTTCAGTATACAAAATACAGTATTTTTACTTCTAACACTCATTGTGGTTGAAAAACACATTTAGTGATACCAGAATTTTCCACAGGAAAGACATTCTAGTTTTTTACTAACTCACAAATTTTCCTCTGGCCCCATTCAATCACGAAGTTTTCTCCAACAGCTTATGGAAAACCCCTAAAAGTCACAACTTTTGCTGTCAAAGTCATGGCAGTGACCGCCACAAAGACATTTTTTTGTTGTACTGTTATCTTCTATACTGAAGTTTTCCATTTCTGGTCAAAGGTGACTTATTTCTATAAATGGAACCATTTTCACACTTTAAATGCTTAAAACAAAATCCTTTTGCGTAAAACGCCAGCCTGGAGAATTTCGTCCTGGAAGCTGAATGCATCAGAGTCCTCTCAATGCTTACAATGGCTCTTGGTAATGAGGTTAAAAAAAAGAAACCCAGACTTGGTATTGGCTCCCTAACTGTTTTAAGAAGAGACACGCAGAAACAAGGAAGCCCTTACAGGTCTTCAGTTTCTATATGCTAAAGGAGGGAAGAATATACTTGGATGCAAACTCACTATGACCGACACATCCTTGAAGAGCCAGAGGGACAACTGTTGAAATCCATAAGGAATACACGTTAGGCAACAGCTGTGCTACTGCCCCGATGTCCCAGCCCTGAACACTTAGCAGAAAATGCTCTGCCCTGTTAAGTGTTGGCTCCAGGGGATCCACCACGGCACCCAGCACAGCTCTGACAGTCCCTGGTGATACGGGACATCGGCTCTCCGTGCCCTAGGCAGTGTGCTTCCAGGTGACGGTCTGACGTGTTCTAACTACGGCACTTCGCAGAGTGCGGCAATGGAAGCACGTGTGGTGTGACCTTCTTGACCTCTGCCCTGAGAGCCAGCACTCACTGATCAGACACCAGGTCCAGCTCTGCAGGTCCCTTCATTGTGATATATTCCCACCAGACAACTCTCAAACCCGGGGAACTAATATCCAGTTCCCATTAAAATTAAGGGTATGTGATAGTAATACATTTCAGAAGCTCTTGAGATGTGCTGTGATGTAAAGACCAATACGTAACTATTTCTTCAGCCATTTTAGGCCCAATAATCCTGTGGTTTGAATTGCTCTTCACATAAAATTGCCCAAAACCAAAGGCTGACCCAGAATAAAAGGGCATTTAAACTACAAACTCCTTTAAAATGTTGTTTAGAGTCTTATCCTGAATATCTTCAAGACTCAATGGCACATACAAAAACCATTGTTGATTCTTACCTCAGAAAACAGAAGCAATAGCGTGCAGTAACTGAATTAGATGCACGATAACACATTTATCCTGAAGTGAGAAGAAAGTTGAAAATTATCTCTGCTCTGAAAATAAGCTATCAGTAATACCTTCTGGATGACAATCTGAGATGTGAATCTGAGACTGGTTTTCAAACGCAGGTGCTAAAATTAAAGAAAAACAAACTCAAATTATCTAATCTTTCTTTCACGTGGAATCTTCTGTGATTTTTATCTTCACAAATTTCAATTCTGCTACAGAAAAAAAGAAAAGCAATTTGGAATAAACACCTTAGAAAGAGATTTAATACTTGAATTCACATTTTTTTTCCAGAAGAAACAAGACTACTGAAAACCCTGTTCTTCCCTTCACGTTACAATCTCTGGTCTATAATCTCTTTTCTCGCATGGACTGAGCCCATTTCTGGGCTTTCCTTGGTCTAACGCCACACGAGTTTCTGTAATCCCTGTCCCATCTGGTACAGAAGTCATCAGGGTACACTTACCTTCTTCAGCAAAACAGATATTACTGAAAATCCAGCACTTCACTAAAATGAAACGTTTCGGATAAAACTCCTTTCCTAAGAGCAGGGCATACAAATGAGGAGACTTGATGAATACATGAAGGAAGCTGGTCCGGGGCTGAGGCATCTGGGCTTCTGCCACCATCTGGTGTCCTCCTTCCCTTTGCAACAGGCATAAGCAGGAACAGCTGCTCCCAGAGCTTCTTTCCCGCAGTTCTCACAGAAACCAAAACACAAAGGTACATGTTCCC
Organism: Nyctibius grandis; assembly: GCF_013368605.1. Taxonomy (NCBI): domain Eukaryota; kingdom Metazoa; phylum Chordata; class Aves; order Nyctibiiformes; family Nyctibiidae; genus Nyctibius; species Nyctibius grandis. The sequence goes on from NC_090663.1 coordinate 56,305,990, forward strand.
TGAGAAAGAGATGAAGCTTTGCTTCCTCTAGAAATAATTCATGAAGAAAGCTTTGAAATGAGTTAAACTTTTTTCCCCAAACACACAGTGAGTAGGGGATAGGCAGAATGTAAAAGCAGCTCTATCAGCTCGAGATGGTGTCAGGGATGGATACTCTTCTGCAAGCTCAAAACTGCAGGGCAGAGAGAGAAGCAGATGGAATGAGATATCAAAAGAACAGGCTAAAAGGAGATTCTTGTCAGGAGATGTGGTGAATTACATAGGTTACTTTGAGGACTATTTCAGGTACATCTGAAACAGGGTTCATATTTCTTTTAAACGTTTCTTTTAAATGGTTTAAAAATGGTATTTTAAACCACAATTTTATGCATAAATGTTACAGAAGATTTTGAATTAGAGCTATAAGCAGCTCAGCTTATACACCCTAAACTGCTGGGAGTGCCTGCATGCTTGTGCACACATATACACAGTTTGATAAAAATTCATTTCAATTGAAAAAACCGTTTCCTAATATAGTGAATAATTGTCATTGCTGAAGTTGTGTACCGTTACTGATCATTTCTTCTGGTAACCACATTTTTGAACTCTCCATCTGACTGTTGAGCTCAGGAGAAGGCTCAAAGAAACATTTTTTGCTCTTTCAGGAACATAATGGGATGTTAGACTGTAAAGTAAGCTTTGCTACTGTTAAATTCAAGAAATATAGCTGCATAGGGTAACAGGGAAACAGTATCAAATAAATTCTTCAGTTCTCGCATTCTTTTTAAGCTTTTCCCAGTGCTCCCAAGTGTTCTCCCCATCAGAGAAAATATTTCTACATTTGTAAATTCTTGATTTTTTAAGGACTTTGATTCCCAGGAAAAAACCTTTAAACATGAGCATTGCATATCAGCAAATCTCTGCATGCAAACACCAGACTTCCTTGTGCAAGGCAATTCCAAATCCTGCTTAGCTCTCATAATAGTGCCCTTCAGTCTGAGAGATTTCTGTAGCGTGCATCAGGTGAGTGTAGTTATTACTCTCCTAAAAATTCTTCTATTAACAGTTTCTGCTTATACTTCAAGGGAAAGAACACTTCCTCACCTAGGCTACTACTCAATGATACAACTACAACTTCCTGGAGCTGAAATTTCTGTGCATTGCTCTATAAATCCAAGAAATCTTTTAAAGACATTTCTCAACTACATCCTGATAGTGCAAACACAAGTCCACGGGGCACCAGGTAGATGCAAAACATCTCCCAGGCAGAGAAGCCGTGCCCTCTCAAACTCATCTTTTCCAGGTCGCCATTTGCAAGGAAAACACAAGGGAGAAACCAAAATAAAATCACACCCCATGGCAAAAGCAGTTGGGCATTTTTAATTTCTTTGGACCTGCTGTGCATCAAAATGATTTAAAACCCAAGAAATTCAGGAGTCTACTGATGTCTAATATTTCTACAAAGTACTCTCATGTATTTACCCATAAGGACACAATGGACTCCCCATTTCAGCTCAGCAAAGAACTTATTCTGCGATCAAAAGGTAAAGCATCCAGTGAACTTTTTTGCAGTCCCATTGTCTTCCCATGATATAAACCTGGCCACATCAAAACATCCACGTCACTATTGCACTGACAACCCCTAAGAGTGAGCTGTCGCTCGCATATCACTAAGTAAAACCTGTCAAACTGTTCTGTGACCACTAAACTAAGACTAATGACTTCTTCACCAGCAGCTGCTGGACTCTAATGAGCAGAAAATGACATTGATCTTAATCAGATCAGCCACCAGCTTCTCTGAACTTTGTCTCAAAGTCTACTTGATTTCATGCTTCATTATAAAATCAATTAATTGTTTCAGTGCCCAGTCTTTCTATGTATTATTTATAAAACATATTGAGTTGATATTCAAAAACTAGCAGGCAGTCAGGATATTTTGTACTAGCCCCCAACAGTATGCATGGGAAACAGCATTATTTTTAAAAGATGTAGCACATATAAACCAATGCCATGAATGAGTTCACCTGATCATCCAAAGTGCCGTGGTCATTTGTACCAGCCAGGGAGCATTTCCTGCACCCCTAAAAGCCCTGCTTTCACAGGGCCTTCACGGCCTTTGACAAGGAGAGAAGTGCTGTTCACAACTTCAGCCTCAGCATCACCTTTTGCCAGTGCCCTCGCACTTCCCCACAGAAGAGCTCAGCCTCCTTAGAGCTGAGAGCCAAAACATCTTCAGTGCAGGGAGGTATTTTAGAAGCTGAAACTAAGCATGGAACACCAAGTTAATTAGTACAAACATTACAACATGCTTGACGTGGAATATTTAAGCCACAATGAGGCTCTTTTGGTGCTTTGAAATAATTATTTCATTTTCCAAGCAACTTGGAAATTTGAGTGGATGTTTATGGAACACAGGATCATTCACTCAAGCATGAGTTTCCAAATGGAGTTTATTTTTATGGAAGTTATTTATAGTTTACTCTGTCAAGATTTTAATTTACATCTAGATTCAGTAAAGCACTTAGCCATGACACTAGAAACATTCATTTCAGACAAACGGGATTCTAACACTAGCAATAAGAGAAAGACTTTGTTAAGCTTCAACCCTACAAAAAATATGAAAACATCTTTTCTACTGCAGATAGTCATTGCAGTGGGTGTGGGCTGGAAAAGTGTATTTCTGTTTTCATCTTAACTTTGTCCCAGTTGTCATGCACATATTCCAAAGAGCACTTTGCCTTAGCTTTCCTGAATAAGTGGTCCTATAAAAAATATTTGATTTTTTTACTTTGGATTTAAATTATGCAGTGTAGTTTTATCCACTATTCCTTAAGCTTATTTATTGATAATCTGTTGTGTTCTCTTCTTCTGTGATTTACAAATATTCTTTGGAAGTGGCGCAACGATATTATCTCAACCTTGCTCTACTCTTGAGGTATCAATAATTTATATAACCCTACCTCACAGCTCTTCTTCTGAAACCATTCCTTATTTGTACTGAAGCTGTACAAGTTGTAGTCAGAGCTGAGTTTCACCCTGTACAGTATCACACTTTTGACACTGACCACCCCTAATTCTTTCAAAGGATGTGCACCAGGACTTACAAAAGGCAGATATCGATTAGCTTGCTGCCTACAGAACATTTTTTTTCCCTATTAATTAGAAGTTGATTTAGGTCTGCTCCCACATTTTATTTCATTTAATCAATATCATGGCAGCTTTTGATGGTTGAATTACCTGTAAAAGCATATACCCTTTTTGGAGTCCTAAAGCCCTGGGTGTGTAACAGGGCATGTCTGAGCACCCTGGGACACCCGCAAAGGCAGTCCACTGCCTTTCTCAGGCAGGATATTTCCTGCCAGTCAATACGATCAACCCACAGACCTGACTTCAGGTTGGTGAGTACCCTACTGGCAATGCAGGGGAATGGTTGGAATTACAAGTGACTAGTGACTGCATGGCTTTCAATAAGCTAAGTAACATTCACCCAGAACACAAGTATTCAAGGGGGAAAGATTAATCTCAAACAAGCTTAAGGTATCTTACGTTTTAGGTGTTCCTCTGTCTTTTACACAGAGGCAGCTGAGGTCCTCCCTGCTAGGTCTGTGTCAGCTGGTCAGGGTCTCATTTCTATCCATTCCTGGAAAGTGACCCTTACACAAACGCTCTATTTCTTGAAGCTTCTTCACTACTACTCTGTCCTTCTTTCCCAGTACAAAGCCCTAACAGCTGCATTTATCTGCATTGCTTAACTGCTGAGAAATTGCCTTAATCAAATTTGTCCAACTAATGAAAACCCCAAGCACATAAGTTGAGGTCACATGAGGAGACCATGCCTTGTGGCAGATATGCCCCTGTGAATGGGATGAGCACACTGCAATGCTTGATTGCTGCTAGGGAACCCACCTTCAAAGGACATGTTCCACCAGCTTATGTACAGCCTCTGCTCTGACTCTCCAAGGGGCCTGACATATTTGGCATGTTGGGTAGAGCCATACCTACCCCATGGGCTCCCGGAGTGGGAGGGCAGCAAAACTTCCATGCTACAAGTATAGTAAATGCCAGCTGGAAAGCATTGGAAAACAGGGTCTGATGGAACGAGTCTCACTCTGAACACCCAAGACTAGATAAGCCAATTTGACAAGTCCTTAGCTTCTGGAAGATGAAAACTACTACTCTTCTGGAGTAAGGATGTGTATATTACAAACAAACACTCGGCCTCACCAAATTGCTGATAGTTCCCATTGACTTGGTGAGGGATTTAATCAATTTTAAATTTAAACTATGTGCAGGTCTAATACAGCTGGATTACTTATTCAGCAGTCTTTGTTCTCTTTGCTTGAAAGATACCTGTCTCTAAGAATTAGGTAAAATATTTCCTCTGGCAAATCTACTTACAACAGCATTTTCATAAACTTCCATAAGTTAGGCTGATTGTATACAGTACTCATAAGTTGAGAATTACATTTCTTCCTGTTTGTCATCCATAAGAACATGAAACTTTGCTTCCAGGCTTCTGCCTTCACTATTTCAGAGTCAAAAAGTGATTCAGGACTTGCTAAATAACCCTCCCATCCTGTGACTACGAAGATAGTCACCAATTTCAAATTCAGAGAAGAGACCACTTTCGGGACTGTGCCCCAATAATGAAGAGGAGAAAGATAGCTATAGATCATAACGTCAGTGGTTTTGACATCCATGACCTGTCTTCTTTAATCAGTTTATTAAAAATTAACATCACCATTTGGCCACTGCAAGGATGCCACTTAGGAATAAGTGGGTTTAAGTCTAACTTAATCGTGAACAGACCAGGTTGTTTTCACGTTTCTGTTGTGTAGGATTCAAAAGTCTTTTGCTTAGTGATAAAAGCTCACATCAAGTGCTACAGAAATTGAGATTGTGCAACACCTTCCTGGAATAAGTCCTAAATTTGCGTAATATACTTAGGTAACAAAACTTTTCCCAGAGGATAGCACAAGCCCACAAACAGTTTTAGGTTCTCACTTCTGGTGAGTGTACCTTCATCAGCTCCAGTCACAGTTCTGTGCACCCCACCAGAAGAAAGATATGGACTTACTGGAGTGAGGCCAGCCCAGCGCCACAAAGCTGACTAAGGGACTGGAGCATCTTTCATACATGGAGAGGCTGAGAGAGCTGGGGTAGGTCAGCCTGGAGAAGAGAAGGCTCAAGGGATCTTATCGATGTACATACGTACCTGAGGGGAGGGAGGGGTGAAGATAAGGGAGCCACACTCTGTGCAGTAGTGCCCATGGATATGACAAGAGGCAATGGATATATATTAAAGCACATCAAATTCCATCTGAACACAAGAACACACTTTTTTACTGTGAAGGCGGTCAAACACAGGAACAGGTTGCCCAGACACGTTGTGGAGATATTAAAAAACCAACTGGACATGGTCCTGAGCAACCAGCTCTAGCTGCCCCTGCTTGAGCAGCGGGGCTGGACTAGAAGATCTCGAGAGGTGCCTTCCAACCTAAATGTCTCTAACATTAACAACATAATCTGCAGCAGCAACACTAAAAATTTACTCTATTACTGCTATGTTCTTGCATATATAACATCGATTTTTGCATCATCTGTAGCTTTCATTGGGCTACAAGTAACTGCAAATTGTTCCTATTGATTAGCCTCTAATTGGTGGATAATGTGAGGAAATGAGGTCAAAGGTAGATAGCTTCAGCAATGGAACAAACATGTCATCTGCAGCATTAGTGGTCGGCTAAAGTGTTTGCAACCAAAGTCATACAAAGGGCAAATCCTCTTTCCAGCAACTCATTGTGCTAAAAGAGATAATCCCTGCATTGCCTTTGGTTCAGGTGATTGCTTTTGGTTCAGTTCTCTGCTTAGGAGTAGAAGGACCTACATAAAATAAACCTCGTGAGAAAGTGTAAACTATGCTAAAACTAGAGGATGGGTGCCAACATTTTTACCTTATTTTTTCCCCTGAAGAATGCAAATACATTCCTGAGCCACTGAGTACTAAATCAACAAATGTACTTCTGCAGGTGACAAAATTCTCCCTTGCTTTCAAACACTAATGTGCACGTATAGCTACTCCCAGATAAACTCTTACTGCACTTTCATTCCAGAGCACTGCACTGTGTCTCATGCAGTGTCCTCGAAGACCTTACCCCTTCTGATTTCTGTCAGGAGGTAACTGATCCATCTCAGGTTGGACAGAGTAATGCCTCTCTTCAGCTTCTACTGGGGATAGAAATCTCCACAGACAACTCAGAAAAGAGGGATCCTTCCCTCGCTAGCTGGATTTTATCATTTGCGGACTTTTCTCATTTCCTTTTTGGCCAGAATTATCCTCACTCATGGTAAGAGATCCGCAGTGCAAGGTGTAGGCAGATAACACTGTTCCTCTTTTTTTTTTATATCGACTTCCTTATATGGATGTACAACTTTAATTTCAGTTACTTTAACTCAACAACTTTCAAAGGTTTGCAAAATATTATATTAACTATCAAGAACACAAAGCTACTTTTGTTTCTTTTAATACTGTGGTGAAAAGGATGATTTTTTTATTCAGAGAAAAAATGTCCACTGATTTTGCTGTTTCTTTAGAGGAAAACCAGAAGTGTATTACTGAAAGCCTGTATAATAGCAGAGTTTGGCTAAAAGAAAAATTAAAAGGAACTTAGTAAGTCTACTGACACCTTGACAAAAGTGGAAATTTCAAAGCAGAAAGTACTCAGTACTCAGTAGGGAGCGTGTTAGTACGGAAGAAGAGCCGTATGCAGCATGGTGAACATATTCTGCAATGTTTTTCTATTGCCTGAAGACAAGAAATCCATTTATCAGGATTATGTATTCTGCAGTGAGAAGCAGATAGTGTTCACCACTTCAGGAGACTCTACGCTTCTCACACTGAGCACAGAAATAAATGATACAGTATCATCCTGTGTTGGGGAATGCAGCAAACGGGAAAAGAGAGTAGAGGGAAAATCGCATCTGCAAAGAGACAGTGGTACCCGAGCAAGTGCTCTCTGTCTCTCTTTCAGGCACAGACCATGACTGCAAGCCTGCTTGCACACGGGCGAGGATCTGTGCAGGACACGGCACTCAGCCCGTGAGCTCTCAAATGTCTTTTCTCTCACTTGGCCATGAGTGTAGACTGCGTCTCTCCAGCTCCAAGTGCCACCCTTCGAGGAGGGATCTCGTGCCCTGTCTGAGGTACTGGTGTTTGCTGCGTGATGGGAAAGCAGCAGCTCTTGCTATATGTAGATCAGCAGGGAGACTGAGATGGAAATGAGATGAGGATGGCTCGGGTGACTTCTGACAAACTCAGGAGATTACCTGGATAAGCAGAAACTCCCTAATCACTCATTCAGACAGGTCAGGAGATCGGTGAAGAGGTGAGAAAGCTGCCTGAGGGCAAGCTGTCGGACCGACAGCGTAACATTTAGGGTTGGACAAATACCTCCGCTTTATCTTTAGGCATGCAACCAGCCTGGTGCAACCCCACCCTAACAACACAGTCAGCTCCTCCGAGCCCCATGATGCAACCTGCTTCCCTCTCCTCCTGCCCCTGTCTGAGTCAGTGGAAACAAAAGGGCGCATTGTCTGAACGGGTGAGAGGTTTCACCACGACTTCCAGAAAAGCTGAGCACCAAAAAAGAAAACAGAGAGATATGTTATCTTGTCTCAGTTTCCATCTCCTGCAGAAGTGCAGTGATTATTTAACATACAGAGGGCTGGGGGCAGCCTCTGTCACTTGTGGGCTGCTGTATATTCACAATTTTGATGCTTGGTATAAAATAGCATTGTATGTCAAACCATGTGCCATGAAGTAAGACATTGCTAAACAGGTCAGCACTCTGCAAGAAATTGCAGGTAAGAAATTATCTTAATTATCAAAACAGTAAAAAACACCCACCATGGAGACAAGGACAACTTACACAGGTACTTAACACTCTTGGAAAAATCTATTTTCGCTAAGAAAAACACGCTTACAGATAACGATGATGTTGCAAAAGCCTTAAGATTACAGTAAATATTTTGGATAAGACATCAAAATAGTTGTAGTTCAAGCAATTTATGTTTTCCTACGATCTTATGAGGGATGATGGAATGGCCCAAAATATGTATGAGTAAATCAAAGGTTTTGCATCAACATCCAAGTATTTTTCCTTCCCGCAGCAGACAATGACAAAAGTATCAATGTCTGCAATGCTGCAGAACTTGGTCTTTTCACATGGGGCACTTCTAACTTTTAAAATTTTTGTTCCTTTCTGTTAACAAAGGACTCTCAAACATCAGTTGCACCCAAATCCAGAAACATTTCTGGTGAAGTGTCAATTGTACTTGTCTGACCCTCTCAGTAGTGCGATAGTAACACTCCCAGTACTTGCAGCAAACACAAAGAGCAAGTCTCTGTGCAAATACCACTGCAGTTTGCCACTAAGACTTTCTGTATTTCAAAATCAACAACAAAAAAAAGGGCTGTAAATTTAACAGCAAAATATATGTAGCCCCTTTACAGTCCTCACAGTCAGTATTTGCTGGATGCGCAAAGTTGGCTATATGGCAGCATCTGTCAAAAGCAGGAGGCTCTCTTCAAATTTTCACCCCTTAAAAGTCTGCAGTTCATGGAAAAAAAAGGAGAGGAACAAATAACTGAAGGATGGGAGCCATTTGAAAGTCTTAATATTTCTCAGAGACTGTTATGCTATCTGCAACTCCTGAAAAGAAAATTGGAAGGAGGAGGGAGGGCAGAAATAAACATTTTTCACGATATCATGTTTGATGGAGGACCAAGTATTCAAAACCAGAAACCTCTTAGGAACAGCTCACCAAACAGGAATCTTGGTCATTTCAGACTTCTGTCAGGGAAGCAGGTGGAAGGTGGAATGTATTCCGACTTTGGCAAGGCAGTAAAAGTACCGATACTGACCTTGAAAGTGTCAGCTCTGGAAAGTTGGAGGCATTTCACATTATTTTCTGTTATGCTGAGAAGAAAAGACAAATCCAGGAATTCTAAACGGGGCAAGCTCTGGTCTTCATATGAATTAAAGCTCAAATCACTGAAGCTGATGAATAATTTTGCACTGACAGAAACAGTAATTGAATTGGTTTTCTATAAGATCATTTTACCCCAAAATTACTTCTTCCACCTATGTCGCTTTACACAGTGCCATCTCTGTCACTTTGGAAACTGTACCATTATGAGCAAATATCTCTGGCTGATTGCTGTGATGGACACGTCTTGTCTACCCAAATGTATCCGAGGCACTTAGTAATATCTCCAAATATCTCCCCAAAGCTAAAATGAGCATGTTACCAGGAAAGACAGTATTTCTTCCGTTTTGCCTCTACAGAAGCAGTGTAAAGAGAGAGCGTTTGCAGCTTTGCTCTGCACTTTCATAATTACCACTATGTCTGGTTATAAGTGTGGGAACATAGAGCACAAGTGCTGTTGCAAACTGCATTTTGACTCAGATCATCCTTCCATGCCCCACACTGGCAGGGCTATTTTATGCTCTCTGGCACCTGAGAAAAAGGAAAAGGGCAGACAACCCTCTCTTCTCCAGAGCTGCGCAGGGAGAGTCTGAAGCCAAAGGAAACCCCTGTTGCGCTCCCTGCAGAGCTTTTCCCAACTGATTCTCATTCTAATCATGCCTGATATTTGTCAGTTTTTAACTAGTCTTGCAGTTTACACTTGTCTAATGTCAAACAAATGCTAGCTCCCTTCCCCTTCTGCTGCACTTTAAGCCATTGAACAAAAGACACTGCCTTAATATGTTTAACCTCTGGGCCTCAACAACTGCAGACAAGCACAAGACAGAGATGAATATTTATGGCACTAAAATATTTATGGCTAGTTTTAGAAATGGCCTCCAGGTCTATGCACCTAGCTTTGTGCTGCTTTGCTTTCTATGGGCAAATCAGGAACGCAGCTGCCTACCGCCCAGGGTTACCTGTAGTTTTGCACCCAGAGCTTCAAGCAGCTGAAAGCAAGCACCCTTAAAGACATGCCCATGGGTCTGAACACAGCATCAACCCAAAAGAGGACATGGATGAAAGGCTGGGAGGCCAAGTGATTGCGTCATGGGGCAGGGCAGCACACGTTAGCTGAAGTCCCCATAAGCCAGAAGCACCACCACATGCTGTGTGTGACTCATGCACAGCACATCCAGGTCATCCAGGAACACACACACTACGTGATCGAGCTGTGTTTGGGTAAGAGCTGTCTGTCTGTAGCTTCAGAAGCCATCAAATGAATGGGGCAAAGAATAGAGGAGGCTAAACCCCTTTTGCCTACCTATTTTGCTTTTTCCAGAACCACTATAAATTCAAAGAAAACCTGAGTAACTTCTGTTTAAGCACTTCAGACTATTGCTTAATTCAGGGAGGAAGGAGAACAGCTAGTAATCCAAATATGAGATTATTTTTATTTTGCCATGGTATTTTAGAAGCAGAACAGGCAGTAGTCCCTTTCTCCTTAAGCACAAAAGAATAAATGGATGATTTCCTTGCTTGTAAATCCAAGACAATTTTCTGTTCACTTCTGTTAATTTTCTATTGACTTCCACACTCAAAGCTTCCCTAGCTTTTGAGTTCAAATTTTTTCTCTGGCACATAGAGACAGAAATTCACCATTTCTTCCTCCTGTCTCTGCAATCAGTTCCAAGAACTGCCTCAGTCCCTTGGTGTTAATTCTTCCTCGAGATTAACCATTAATCAAAGACATCCAGTGTTTCAACTAAACAAGTTCACTCCTCAACTAGTATTTTCAATAGGGTTTTTTTTATATATGTTGTACGTATACTTCCTGTAACCTCCTTCAGCATACCAGTACAGTGGGGACACAGTGAGCCTTAGATATAGGCTACCTACGGAACTGGGTAAGTTCTGTCATCTGAAAACAAATGCAAGTATTCCCCTAGTGCATTCATGTTGGATTTCCCAGTATTGGTTTCCATCGCGATTAGAGCAGTTGCTGCTGGAAAGTCATTGCTGGACCCATGGTGGACGCCTCGCTCCTTTAAAAGCAGAATTCTGGTTTTCAGGCAGGATGAAGGATTTCACTTATGTGCTTCACAAAGCACCTACAACTCTCTTGCGTGGTAGCAAAACTGAGGCTTAGACGTTGATCTTTTTTGTCTTGCTCTCTTTGCCAGATCATCCCCACATACTTTCAGGAACAGAAAACTTCTCCTACAGCAATAATCTGGAAAAGGAAAAAAAAAAAACAACCCCGACAAACCAATGAAAAAAAAAACCCAAAACACAAACCCTCAAAGTTTTTAAACCCTATTCTTCTTAATCCTCTTTCGTTTCCTTGAAAGTGATTGTGATATTGAATGATTCATTTTGTTGAATCACAAAGGATGGTGTGGAGAGATTTTTTGTGGGGGGCGAACTCTCACATTGCAAAAGGTTGAAGTGAAGGATTTCTCCTCCTTCAGCCTTTCAGCATGTATCTGTAAAAAGGGAGTGTGCCCTCCCTGCCTGGGTCCTGTGCCTGCTCAGGACTCCCCGGGGGCTTCCTGGTGAGACCATCCAGTACTTGTTCACAAGATGAAGCCACTTCATGTTTTTGAGAAGGCTTCTCTTTAAAAGCTTTTGCTATTTGCTTGTTAAGTAACACATTTGTGTAATGTTATCCCTGCTGAAACTGATGTGGATGGAACCAGGCAGACAGCACATGTTACGTTACATTACGAGGCTTAACATTTCACTAATGGCATTGGCCTCCTCCTGTGAATCACAGATTATTCTCCTACTCGTAAAGCACATCTGATACCTTTACGTAGCCATTCATGCAATGTGATACAATTGAAAGGGTCCACAAGGGGACAAAACCTCGTGATTTAACTGTCCAAACAAAACCAGACAGACAGCATCTCCAATTTTCATCAATGCTTTAATCACATGCAAGAAATGAGGAACAAAGCTCTCCTATGTTCTGCAACTTGTACACAGATATTTATTTCTTAACTCTTACTTCCCTTTTACAGAGGGATATCAAAACATCAATTGAAATAAGAAAAGCAGCTGACTGGCCCTGACTTGACTGCGTGGGGTTTTTTTCAGTCCCATGAGGGAATTTCTGCAGGATGTAATGGGAAACAAAGCATCAGTACAGAGATCACAAATGGGTATGTGTCAGCCGTCAGCTGACATACCAAAGACCTCCACTCTGTGTCTCTATGCTGAACTGCATCTTCTGAATAGATGGATCCTCTGGCTATTCATCAAGAAATTGTGCTCAAATGTCATATATGCATGGAACTCCCTATGAGCTGGGAAGAGTGTCATTGCTCCTCTGGTAAGCCGGAGAAGCTATTAGGGTAAATGCACTCTACAGGGTAACTGGGTTCTCCTTACCTTGGCCAGTTTCTCATAAACAGGAGTTCTAAGATTAAAAAAAAGTAAATAGTCTGCAGCTAACTCAGGACTAAGTATTAGTTACATGAAATGCTGAAGCAAATGCACTAGAAAAAGTAATTCCAAATGCTTCAACTAAATGAGCCATTACAACCCTGCTCGTATTCTCAAGTGCAAAACCAGCACCTAAGACAAGAGCCCGCTGAAATTAGCACAAGTCCTTAAGCCAGATTCACTGGACTTTGGATCAGGGTCTTTCATATACAACCACCCACACCCGTGAACCTTCCTACTCCTTATGAATAAAGCCAAGAGACCACTTCTGAGCATGAAGCACTGTCTCTCACGGTCTGCTTTGCACTGCTTTTGCTCTCCATGTCTCAATTTGAAGACGAATCTTTCAGCAGATGCATTTCACTCTTCTATGCACAAAAGCTCCCTGCTGCCAGGAGCAGAGGAAAGAAGTTACCAGCTAAACTCAAAACCCCCAAGTTGCAGGCTTCTCTGTAGTTGATTACTTCTCTAAGCTGCTCTGCTTCAAAAGCACATCTCATTACTGCTCGTTCAGTGATCTCATTGAACATTGCCTTTTACTAGAGCTACAGTAACACTGGAAGGATGTTTGAATAAGAATGCATGATTTCTTTCAAATGCATTCATGACCTTTCTGTATACTTTTTACAAAATTTTGTAAACAAAGCAATGCAATATGCATGAGCAGAGCAAGCTGCAAATGCTAAAACGTGCTTATATTCAACACAGATGGCGTTTTTAAAGTACACTCACCTTTTTTTTAATGGTTATATTACAAATTAGAAAAAAGCAACGGGAACATTAATTCACAATGAAAAGTTTAAATGCGTCATCTTTTTCAAAAATAAATACCTGGTATTTTCAATCCCTCCACAGCATTTCTTTGAGCAAAACTATTTGTAAACTTAAGTTGCATTTACCAAACATTAGGTCTGTCTGAAGCTGAATTTCTCTGGCTAAATTTACTGCTTGCTGAAAGAGAAGGCAAATTGCTGAGCCTGATTACATATAAACACAAACGATCAAGTGCCTTTGGTGCATTTGCAGGTTTCTAAATACAGGCCTAATATCCATCATTAAGGGGCTTAAAAATTATGAAAGATAGCATTATCCACTTCCTATATCTCATACTAAATGTTCATTTACTCAAGTCTGTAATAGCACCATAACACTGTAATTTAAAAAGAAAAAAAGAAAAAAGGCAGGGAGAGGGTGAGGAAATTGCTAAGGAAGTGAACATGATGGCTGTGTCTAAATTTATAGTGAAACTTCTGGCTTGAGTGGATTTATTCTCCTGGACACCCAAGTAGATGCGCTAAAGGCAGGTTACCAGTCTCGATAAGATGGTCACATCTTGTCCAATGCAAAAGCTGGCTCGCCATAACAGCCTGGTTGGGATCTCCCTTCCAGCAGCAAAAAGCCTGCAGTGTGGCCACGCACTTACTCCCATTTCAGCTCAGGGGGAGCTGGACCCTCGCTGTTCCCAAAACAAGCTGTCGGGAGACGCTTCTGCTGCAGGTGTTCCCACCAACACCCACAGTAGGCAAGCTGTCCCACTGTAGAGACTTACAACAAAACATGGGCAAAAGCATGGGTCTTGTTTCAAATCTTCTGCTTAACTATTAACACTGGGGTGGAAGGCGGAGCAGTGACTGGGAAAGAAGCAGGGAAAGAAGAGGTGGGGAAGGGCTGGCCACAAGTCAATAGCCCGAGTGATCCCGCAATGCTTAGGGAATTGCGGGGCAAGAGGTCTGCCCTGTAGTGCACTGATCCGTGATAGCCTGTGAATGCTCTGAAAGGGACATCTGCTGAGCTAAGTCTTGGATTTGATTTTAATCCACATGGCTCCTCTGCATTCATCTAGGGCCAAGAAAGAAAACGTGTCATTTTTAGTTAATGCCTTTGCATCCCTGTATAAAACACACAGAAAGCATCTTTTGCTGACACGCGACTCCACGCAATCACCAGCCACACGCCCGCAAAGCTGCCCCTGGGGCTCAGCCAATCGCCAGAAAACTGGCCGTTGCTCCATGACCAAAGGCCACATTGACAAAGCACAAAGCGCTGGGGCACGGGGCGTTCCACCGCAGATCCTGCTACGAACACGCCTCTGCCACAGTCTGAGGGGATGGCGTCTGACCCGAATGGGTGTCTCGCCCTCCAGATTTTATATGCGCTTCGTTTAACAAATGATGATCGTGACCGGTTTGTTCTCCTGGTTCTAAAGCTTCACAAAGCTGGACAGAAGCGACAGACACTTCAGGCAGAGCCTCGTGCGACAGACTCTGATACACGGTCCTGCCTGACCACGTACGACTGGCAGTTCGGCAGGTTTTTCATGTCATCAACAGCTGTTGCAGGCAGAGAGGGCAACAGAAATGGAAAGCTGAATCTCTGAGAAACCATCAACAGAGGGAGCTAAGGTTAGATCAGTTCAGCACATTGCTAACTTCACTATTTTAAACCTTTGGGCACAAATCACTTCCCATTTTAGGAAGCGCAGGAATTTATTTGATCATTCACATATATATTGAGCAGAATCTGGCAGAAATGAAGAATTACTTTTCTCTTCAGGAGAAGAAACCTTCCTCCTGATCCTGTAAAGACCACTTAGAAGACACTTTGAGGGGGTTGGTCTTTTTTTTTTTTTGTAAACTTTCTCTTAGCTGTGAAGGCTGCTGGCGGTTGAAAACTCAGTTGTTAACACCAGGGAAAAACATGTATTGCATGGAAATGAGTTGACCTGCCTCAAGTGATTAATGGTGCAGCTACAAGGATCTGGCACCTCCTCATCCCAGGGGAGAGCACTTTGGTTAGCACTGCTCTCTGCACCTGAGAAGAATGCCCACAAGCATTTATTTATACAAAGTGAACGAGGCTTCAAAGCAGATTTCTTGCGGTGGCGGTACACATCAGACCTATCTCTTCAGCACCAGAAAGCTTTGCTCCAACGCTACTGCTTTCTGGTCACCCACAAAGAGAAAAGCAAAGTACAGCAATGTTGAATGGACTTTGATAAGGTCAAAGTACAAAAGAAAGAGAAAAACAAACAAAAAAGCACAACATCCACGAGTGATAAAGAGCAGTAACATCACAGAGCTCTAACTACTAATGTGCGTTACTCATGGACAGAGTTTCCTTGAATCTTAAATCACTTTGTTCTTCCTGACAAAGGCTTGGAAACTATATTTTCTTTTTTTTTCTGGTTGCTTTTATTTCTGAGTCCTCTGTTTTAATGAGATTGTAGTTATTTAAGGCATTGTTCTATAATTAGATCAGGTACTGTAGGGCTTTATATTAGTTAGGAATAACCTAAGACAGACGTTTCTTGGCTTGCTCCGTACTTTTTACATTTTAAAAAACCAACCATCATCTGACTTAGCTCCCCAGTGTCTATTTTTTTATTATCTTTTTTTAAATGGCACTTTAAAATATTCCTTGCCCTTGAACACAAGCTGAAAAACTGCAGTACCCAATTTGCTGTACTAGTCCAAAAAGTCACAAAGGTTGCTTGTTGTCTGAGGGAATGATGCATTTGCTTTGCGTGTGACTGTGTGTGTGAGAGAGGGGGGAGAGAGAGTCATGACTGCATACTTGTCACGGGGAGTGGTTTGCATATTAATAAACATATATATGAGCCTTTTCCACCGAGGCTGGCACTCAGAGGGACTCGGGAGCACCGAGGAAGGGACCACGTATCACTGCACCAGAGTGAGTTCTGTTTCGGCTTTGCTTACTGCCAGTCTGGCTCCTCTCTTTCCCCTTTCTTCTTCTAATCCTATTCTGCCCTCCCTAGAGCTACTGTTATACCAGCTGCGTGGGGGTTAGTCTCGTCAAATTATGCTACGTGTAGGGCGAGTACTGAGAGTATTTCATTTTTAGAGTTTTGCGAGGTTTATTCAACATGAGTCTCTGACTAGTGCTACTGCCATAGCGAGGGATAACCGTGAGCTTTACACAGCGGCTGCGAGTGTAACTCAAGCACCCCATCTATATACCTTCTCTGCTGCTTACAGGCATCTCTGAACTGCCTGCTGTACTTAAGCCATCTGTACAATCACAGGCACTGCTACAATCAGACTTCAGAAACTATGAAGTGCTTTTCTAGAGGCAAAAATGCGGATCACTATCCTGTTGTTACAGCAAGCCCCTGTTTCTCATCAGCACCTGATGCTATTAGTACTGAGCTGCTTTGGGAATCAGGGTACGTGTCAGAGAGACGCTTTCCAAAGAAAAGACAACCTCACCAGCACAGCAGCAAAAAGCTGGTGTGGGGAAGCTCCTGGCCTTCTGCAGGGAGTTTTCAGTAAGTGAAAAACCATTTCAAAGCAACGTTCTTTTAGATGTAAAGGCTGACTTATACGCACGCACTTACATAACCAAGGCAAATCTAGGCTAATGTCAGATTTAATGTCGTCTGGTTCACCAATGGATTAACATACTCTCACCCTAGTTCCCACCATTATTCTATAGAGGAAAACCTCCTGCATCTGCTTCCACTCGCTCCATTTTTCTCCTTATCAAAACTCACAGAGTTTTCTTGCTGCTGGGTTTTGTTTTGGTTTTTTTTTTTACTTCAAAATGGTATTCTGAATAGCTGTTCAGAGTGTTTTTTCTTTAAATTCTGACTGCTGTCATTTGCCTGTGTGCATAATCCTCCTGCACACATTTCCTCTGTTAAAAGCCATTCTTTATTCACTGCTCATTTCAAACTATCCAAGCAAACAGACTGTAGCTATAAAGAATTTTTCCTGGACTTCTATGCTCCTGAGAACTGTTTGTAAACACTGGTACTTTCAAAAGTTGCAACTTTTGTAAAGCAAAAAAAACCAACCTAGACACAGAGGTCTTTTGTAAGTTTACTTTTGTTTATTCTTTTGTTTTCCTTAATCCCAAATAGAACCCACCTCTCCCTAAAGATGCGTACATAGTGTGAATTACTCCCTGCCACAGATGCACGTGCGTCCAGACACACAATCAGATCTATTTACATAGAAATAGGACTGAAGCTCTCCAAATTTTAAACCAAAAATATACACAACGTAATTCTTAGAGTTCTGGGCTTGTGCACATGCAAGCATGTTAGCCAGTCGTCTTCAGTGCAGCACACTCCTGTGCCACTGATGAACAGACTCTGCTGCTCTAAGGGTTTGCTCTTAAGATTTATGGTTCCTGTCTGCCATACACAACCTTCTTCTAAGCAGTTAGAAGGCAGAAGTCATTGAAGACGGCGCTCACTTTCAAAATACCTTTGATCAAAATCTTACTGACAAGTAATTACGCTGCCCAGGAGCCACTGACATGTTGCTGGTGTTGGATTAGCAAGCGGCATGCCATGCCACTAAAAGCTGTGCTTATTCACGTCAGCTGAAGACTTATCATATATGCTGCAAATCTCAAACAGGTGAATTTTTCACCTTTTTGCCAGTTAGTCTAAGAGGGGGGGAAAAAAGAAGGAAAAAAAAAAGAATCTGCCAGATCCCACATATACATTTTAAAGTGCCTTCCATTTGAAGAACCTCACTTATCTGGAGTCATTCTGCTAAAACTCCCATAAAATAAGCTATAATAAAGAACTGAAAAAAATGAAATGCTTAATTTTGCACCTCTTTAGAAGTAACTAAACACATTGCTGGAATGACTCTGTAAAGCATGAGCATGAAATGGGACAGGAGAGAAAACAAGGACATTCAGTGATAACGGACAGACACATCTACGCTTGGGATTTGGGTAGCAGATGGCAAAGGGAGAAGAAGAACAAAGAAAGATATACAGAAAGGATGGTTTGAACTGTCTCACAGTCTTTCGTTAGTTGATGTCTGATGACATCATGAAAGGCAGGTCCTGCTTGACCAACCTGATCTCCTTCTATGTAAAGTGACCCGCTTAGTAGATGAAGGCAGGGCTGTGGATGTAGTCTATCTAGACTTCAGTAAGGCATTCGACACTGTCTCCCGCAGCATCCTCCTAGACAAATTGGCTGCCCGGGGCTTGGATGGGTGGACTCTTAAATGGGTTAAAAACTGGCTGGATGGCCAAGCCCAGAGAGTGGTGGTGAATGGGGAAGAGTCCAACTGGCGGCCGGTCACTAGCGGTGTTCCCCAGGGCTCAGTTCTGGGGCCGGTGCTGTTCGATATCTTTATAGATGATCTAGACGTAGGGATTGAGTGCACCCTCAGTAAATTTGCAGATGACACCAAGCTGGGTGGGAGTGTTGATCTGCTGGAGGGTAGGAAGGCCCTACAGAGGGATCTGGACAGGTTAGATAGATGGGCCGAGACCAACGGCATGAGGTTCAACAAGAACAAGTGCCAGGTCTTACACTTTGGCCACAACAACCCCATACAGTGCTACAGGCTGGGGGAAGAGTGGTTAGAAAGCGGCCCGGCGGAAAGAGACCTGGGGGTGCTGATCGACAGCCAGCTAAACATGAGCCAGCAGTGTGCCCAGGTGGCCAAGAAGGCCAATGGCATCCTGGCCTCTATTAGGAATAGTGTAGCCAGCCGGTCTAGGGAAGTGATCGTCCCTCTGTACTCGGCACTGGTGAGGCCGCACCTTGAATACTGTGTCCAGTTCTGGGCCCCACACTTCAAGAAAGATGTTGAGGTGTTGGAGCGAGTCCAGAGGAGGGCGACCAAGCTGGTGAAGGGTCTGGAGGGCCTGACCTATGAGGAACGGCTGAGGGAGCTGGGGTTGTTTAGCCTGGAGAAGAGAAGGCTCAGAGGTGACCTTATTGCAGTTTACAACTACCTGAAGGGAGGTTGTAGCGGAGTGAGAGTCAGCCTCCTCCCAGGCAACTAGCGACAGGACAAGAGGACACAGCCTCAAGCTTCGCCAGGGGAGGTTCAGGTTGGACATTAGGAAGCATTTCTTTTCAGAAAGGGTTATTAGACATTGGAATGGGCTGCCCAGGGAGGTGGTGGAGTCACCATTTCTGGATGTGTTTAAGAAAAGACTGGACATGGCACTTAGTGCCATGGTCTAGCTGACATGGTGGTGTCAGGGCAATGGTTGGACTCGATGATCCCAGAGGTCTCTTCCAACCTGATTGATTCTGTGACAGGAAAGAACAAATGTGGGACACCAGTCTCTGTAACTGTATGCCTCAGGTAAAGGAGCACTTTTTTGTGTGCCAGGGTACTCTGGGGCAGAGCAAGGAATCTGCAGCAATGGGCACTGTCCCAGAGCCAGACTCTGCCTGGTGTTTCCATGAACAAAAGCGAAATCGGCTGCAAGCTGCTGCCCAGAAAGAACTTTCTTCTTAAGTGTAGGGACACAAAGGTTACAGTTTTACATACCAAGCAGTTTGTGACCACAAGTCATGGGCTCTTGGTTGTTTACCACTTACGGCCAAATCTAGGTGGTCCCCAGGCTTCTAGCCGGGTGTTGCTCAGGGCTGTAGGTCCACACTTGCCAGAGCTGGTCCTCTCAAGAAGACTGGCAATGCCTGAAGAGCGCTTTAGCGATGTCCTGGGTCTCCTCAGGCTCACTCTGTCTGTGAAAAGAGTTTCCAAATATCTGAAAATACATGAGATCTGTGCCCCAGCCCACTGTGCTGGTGCCTCCTGGGCAGGGTGGTATGCGACAGGCACCCCAGGGCAGAGCAGGAGGACACCAGGAATTTGGGACCAGAAGACCGGGTGGGGGGTGCTGGAGAACCCTGCAAAGTGAATAAAACCTTGCCTGGTCTCACCCGTGCCGGCTACAGGGAACATATATTGTGCTGAAAAACCTACCTAATTCCTTTTCTTTCATGCCTGTAATTTCGTTTATTTTTGGCAAGTTGTACAACGGATTCACAACATGCGACAGTCCAAGAGCAAAGTAGTTTAGACTGTCAGGGGGCAGGATTTGGCATTTGTACTCCCCCTTGTACATATACACACACACGTACACGTGGCTGGGATAGGAAAAAAAGCTCATTTTTTCGCAGCCAAGGAAAGATGCCAGCGGGCCAAGACAGTTGTTGTACAAATTACTGTGCTGGACAAGCTTGAGAGTTCAGGAAATGGACATCACAGAATCACAGAATCACAGAATGTTAGGGATTGGAAGGGACCTCGAAAGATCATCTAGTCCAATCCCCCTGCCGGAGCAGGATTGCCTAGACCATATCACACAGGAACACGTCCAGGCGGGTTTTGAATGTCTCCAGAGAAGGAGACTCCACAACCTCTCTGGGCAGCCTGTTCCAGTGTTCGGTCACCCTCACCGTAAAGAAGTTTTTCCTCATATTTATGTGGAACCTCCTGTGTTCCAGCTTGCACCCATTGCCCCTTGTCCTGTCAAGGGATGTCACTGAGAAGAGCCTGGCTCCATCCTCATGACACTTGCCCTTTACATATTTATAAACATTAATGAGGTCACCCCTCAGTCTCCTCTTCTCTAAGCTAAAGAGACCCAGCTCCCTCAGCCTCTTCTCATAAGGGAGATGTTCCACCCCCTTAATCATCTTCGTGGCTCTGCGCTGGACTCTCTCTAGCAGTTCCCTGTCCTTCTTGAACTGAGGGGCCCAGAACTGGACACAATATTCCAGATGCGGCCTCACCAGGGCAGAGTAGAGGGGAAGGAGAACCTCTCTCGACCTGCTGACCACACCCCTTCTAATACACCCCAGGATGCCATTGGCCTTCTTGGCCACAAGGGCACACTGCTGGCTCATGGTCATCCTGCTGTCCACTAGGACCCCCAGGTCCCTTTCCCCTATGCTGCTCTCCAACAGCTCTGTCCCCAACTTGTACTCATACATGGGGTTGTTCTTGCCCAGATGCAGGACTCTACACTTGCCCTTGTTATATTTCATTAAATTTCTCCCCGCCCAACTCTCCAGCCTGTCCAGGTCTCTCTGAATGGCTGCGCAGCCTTCCGGCGCGTCAGCCACTCCTCTCAGTTTTGTGTCATCAGCGAACTTGCTGACAGCGCACTCTATTCCCTCATCCAAGTCATTAATGAATATATTGAATAGAACTGGTCCCAGTACCGACCCTTGAGGGACTCCGCTAGACACAGGCCTCCAACTGGACTCTGTCCCATTGACCACCACTCTCTGGCTTCTTTCCTTCAGCCAGTTCACAATCCACCTCACTACCCGATCATCCAGACCACACTTCCTCAGTTTAGCTGCGAGGATGCTGTGGGAGACCGTGTCAAACGCTTTACTGAAATCGAGATAGACCACATCCACAGCTTTACCATCATCTATCCACTGGGTTACATCCTCATAAAAGGCTATCAAGTTGGTTGAGCATGACTTTCCGTTGGTGAATCCATGCTGAGTGCCCCTAATGATCCCCCTATCCTTGATGTGCCTAGAGACAGCACTAAGAAGAAGTTGTTCCATCACCTTTCCGGGGATGGAGGTGAGGCTGACCGGTCTATAGTTCCCCGGGTCCTCCTTCTTGCCCTTTTTGAAGACTGGAGTGACATTCGCTTTCCTCCAGTCCTCAGGCACCTCTCCCGTTGCCCACGACTTAGCAAAGATGATGGAGAGTGGCCTAGCAATAACTTCCGCCAGCTCCCTCAGCACCCGCGGGTGCATCCCATCAGGGCCCATGGATTTATGGACGTCCAGGTTGCTTAATTGGTCCCTGACCCAGCCCTCATCAACCAAGACAGATTCCTCCTCTATCCTGACTTCTTCTGAGGCCTCAGGGGTCCGGGGCTCCTCAGGACAGCCTCCAACAGTATAGACAGAGGCAAAGAAGGCATTCAGTAACTCCGCCTTCTTTTTATCCTCTGTCTCCAGGGCCCCCACCTCATTCATCAGTGGGCCTACATTGCCTCTAGTGTTGGCTTTACCTGCAATGTATTTGAAGAAGCCCTTTCTGTTGTCCTTGACCTCTCTTGCAAGGTTTAATTCCAAGGAGGCCTTAGCTTTCCTAGTTGCCTCCCTACATCCTCTGACAACAGACTTATATTCCTCCCAAGTGGCCAGCCCCTCCTTCCATCATCTGTACACCCTCTTCTTCCACTTGAGTTTGCCCAGCAGTTCCCTGTTTAACCATGCAGGTCTCCTGGTACCCTTCCTTGACTTCCTACCTGCTGGGATGCTCTGATCTTGAGCTCGGAAGAAGCAGTCCTTGAATGCTAACCAGCTATCTTGGGCCCCCTTACCTTCTAGTACCCTGTCCCATGGGATTTCCCCTAGCAATTGCTTGAAAAGGCCAAAGTTGGCCCTCCTGAAGTCCAGGGTTGTGATTCTGCTAGCTATTCTGTTCCTGCCACATGAGATCCTGAACTCTACCATCTCATGGTCACTACAACCAAGGCTGCCCTCAACCTTCACCTCTTCAACCAGACCCTCCTTGTTAGTGAGGATAAGATCCAGCAGTGCTCCTCTCCTAGTTGGCTCATCCACCATTTGCATCAGAAAGTTATCATCAATGCACTGGAGGAACCTCCTGGACTGTGGATGGCTGGCTGAGTAGGCCTCCCAGCAAATATCAGGGTAGTTGAAATCCCCCATGACAACCAGGCCCTGTAATTGCGAGACTCCTCTCAGCTGCCTGTAGAAGGCCTCATCACCCTCCTCATCCTGATCCGGTGGCCTGTCATAGACACCCACAACAGTATCACCCCTGCCAGCCTGCCCCTTAATTCGCACCCACAAACTCTCAACTCAGGATGACATGAAATCATCCTGGCAAAACCAGCAGCTGCCTTTGGAGAACTGACTAAACGACTTAACACACAGCAACGTGACTCGCAACTGCGCTCTTTGCTTTGCAGGGATATTGTGAGGGGGTGCTGATTTGTCTGAAGACTACAGAGACAGACGCAAGGCATGGATTTTACAGGAATGACTGGTGTTGGCAAGAATTAAGACTATTTAGGCTTTTCTTCTACCACAAAACTCTTCAGGGAATTCTTAAAACATCTGAGGAGGAAATAAGATACTTAAATAGTCTCTCCTGAAAAATTATCCTGACCACTCCTCAGTCTGCATCTTTCCTAGAGCTCTCCTCTTGCAATTTTATTTACCAGTATTTCACAGTCTCAGGTGTGCAATTTATTCATTTGAAGTTCATTACAGCTTGGGAGGCTGCACAAAACAATTTTAAAAGTAATTTACATAAAACTGGGGCCAAGTAGCTGCAAATCAAAAGACTGAGGATCAGACAGAAAGCAAAGTCATCACAGATGCTCAGGCCCTAACCCGAAGAGCCTGGCACGTGAGGCAGAAGGAGCAGCACGCTGCCGAGGCAGCCCAGCGAAGCCCTGGCCATCACTGCCTCTGCCTCCTTGTACCTGCTGACGGGTAAGCGCTCCCTCATTCACTCCAGTTCAAATGAATGGAGTGAACTTCAAATATCTGAATTCTTGTCATTATGACTGCACTTGCCTGAGGGGCAGTCACATGAAGAGCAGCAGCTTGGAAGTCAGCTTGGAGAAACCCAGTGGACCCTGGTATTCTCCTTCCAACAGCAGTCTTGACAGTGACCATCCATTCACTGTCTAGTCACATTGGACTCTCACCTTCACAAAAATATCTCAGAATAAGTATTTCTTCCTCTTTCACCGAGATGTGTTTTTTCCCTGTGTTCTTGAAGGATTTTTCTAGAGCTCCGATTTCCTACATCATCAAACCAAGCCTGGAGCTTCCTTGGACAGATAATTGCTTTAAGCTCTCCTACAGCCTCTTTTTTTAAACCCAGACATTGACAGATCAAGCTTTCAAAAGCCCTTGCTCACACAGCAGAGATTTACTCATCAGGTCACTCAACATACTCGTTTCATTATTACTCCTCAGTAATCCCACAGCAATGCCTTAAAAACTCTTCTCCTGTTAGGAGGCTAATTTCCACCACAGGTTGCAAATAACCAGCACGCTGGGTAAAGACGTGCAAAATCTCACCAAAAAAAAAAAACCCTATGTGCTTTAAGCCATGCATGTACCTAATCTTGAAACTCATGCTAAGAAGAATCCGGCCACAACCAATACATTTGGGATCTGTTATTTCAAAACTGAACCCTACATCAAATGGCATAAACATTTATTTCAGATGATTTGTGTATTAAACAGAAAAGGGTGTGCAGACTTTTTTTCTTTTCTCTGCAAGGTCTAGGTTGCTCTCTGGCATAGAAAAAGAAGGGATCAAATTAAAATGTTTATATTCTATAATTGGGGCAGTGCAGGAAAAGAGACCATCACTTTTTGGGAAGACAGTTTATGTCAGACTAAGAGCTGACAGGAATTAGATAGAATTACTTAAAGCTTTTCGTTTTATTCTCTGTCAAAACACAGACTGCTGTGGAAACCTTCCATTGGAAGATTTGCAGTCTTCCATTAATCTGCCAATATTCTCCAATCCTTCTCCCCCAAAAGGGGGGCAGAAATTTTCTTATTTTATTCACTAAGAAAATATTCATGAAAACATCTTTTGTCAGAAAAAAACCACAAATCAACAAATCATTACTATTTTTAGTTTTCAAAGGCTGAAAATACCTCTTAACTCTCTAATATTTTTGACTCTTTGTTAAAAGCAGGAGAAGTTTATGCTCGAGAAAAGGAAAATGAGCATTTCTCCTGTTCGCTGTGCAATAAGAGAGGACAATGCTGATTCTTCAGTTCTCTGTTTCCTAATGGGAATCCCAAAGTCATTAGCTTCCCCATTTAGGGACTACAGCACGTAAGATACCTACCGTACCCCTCAGTTTTTTTCCAGGGAAAGGCAAAAGTTATTTCTCTTAGTGTTATTTACATCCTGATAAACAGCTTGGATTAAGCCAGGGCCTTTGCCAGGCAGTCGCCAACCTTCCTCACAGGGAAGGAGCCAGAAGGGGACCAACAGCCACCTCGTGGCTGGTTCTTGCTGGCATGGATCGATTTCTCACCATCAAACTCCTTTCTCTCCAAAAAGGGCCAATACATCACTATTTCTGTTTGCAATTTCAGCTCTGAATTTAGACATAAAATACAAACACAGAGAGACTTTAGAGAGAATAATTTTTCATCTGAGGGAAAAAATTTTAGTCATTGCTGCAGCAACCAGTTTGATCAGCAACGAGGAGAGCTGCACCATGCCCCACAGACAGGGCAAGGCTGCTTTCCAGCTGGCTCCTGCCCTTTAGGCATTGCTCAGTCAGGAGAAGGTAACCAAGCGTGCCTTTCCCCAAACCTTTCTGACCATTATGTTAGGTTGGTTAAACAAAAGGAAGGAATACTGGACATGGACATTTTCTATCTTTCCCACCTTGCTAAAACTGCAAAGTGCATTTTATAAAGTTATAGCTGTGGAAGCTTTTCTTTACTTGCCTTCTACAACAACTATTTAAGTCTTGTCTCTCTGGTTCCTTCCTCTGAAAACTGAAAATTTAAAAATGAAGGCAGGAAGACTCACTTGGACAGCGAAACATTTTCTAAAATTGAGGAAGGAGAAAGCTGCTTTAATACCCGGCTCTCCAATTACAGGGATGAGGAATTCACACGTCTGAGAAGGACAATAAGCAAGACAGGCAAAACTGAACTTAATATTCCTAATGTTTCTCAGGTGAAATAAGGCAGAGTAAGTCTCTCTCCTGGTTAAAAATCTTTCTTCATACTCCATAAAGTGACACAACTCTCCCCCACCCCTAAAGATCAGAACCAAAAGTTCATGCTTCGTACTTGGATAGGTCACTCCTGACATAATAGCCTAAGAAAAAAACTCTCCTTTAATGTGTAAAGACTCTTTTGTCTTCATATACAAAGAAAAAACCCCATAGACCCAGCCAGCTTCTCTCCTTTCCCTTTCTAAATTGAGTTTCCTAATTGACATCAGCACTACTGTGCCCTGTGACTGGGAGTTAGGAAAGAGAAGGAATAGTTTTCCCTCTGAAATCCCAGTGTTACCATTAATGGAAAATGTTCAGCTGATACTGGTTATAAGAACTTTAAGCTGTATACATGGCGTGGTACATCTAGGACATCACAGAAATACATGAGTAAATATATGAATTGGCTGAAACTGCAGTGCCTCCTCCACCCCAGCAGCACACCCACATCAGGCTGTGGGGCATGCATCTATTTCAAACCTACTCATCTAATTTCTAGGCCGACTTTGCAGAAGCACCTTGGAAAGAAATAGCAGCTGCTTTGAAAGCAGCACTAAGCACAAAAAGAAAGAAAAACGTCCACCGAGCTTTTCAGCTTCGGCTGGGTTATTGCTTAGAGAGGGCACGAACTCTGTCTCACACTTCATAAAGCAACACGCTTCTTGGCAAAAGATACCTGTAGGCTTATGTGAGTGGGAGCTGATTTGTTGTTATACTTTCATCTTATAAAATCATGAAAATGGAATGTATAATACCAGCTCCAGCAACCCAAACACTCCAAACTGATATAACAGCTTGATCTTATAATAAAATAAACAGAGGTATCCATTGACTGAATCATCACTCGCTAGTCCTCAGAGGGACGACTTCACCTTCCTTGTCAGACATGGCAGCACCTTCCCTTCTCACGCCCTTCAGCAAATGCTGGCTTTCCTCCAGGGGATCCCAAGGTCCAGCCTGCTCTCCCAGTGGCCAATGACAGGCCCTGAGTTCACAGATGCAGCCCTAAGTTGTATTAGCACTGGGAAATGAAACGGAGCTCCCTCAAGGGCCACGTCTTAGTCTGGTTGCAATTCAGGTGAGGCTGATGACACCAGGCAGCAGAGCCCTCGCTCCAGCTCCCACTTTTTGGCAGGCCCACGATTGGGGCAGAGTTGTGTCAGGTGCTAGCTGTGGTCCTTCCCCTAAGTGACTCCTAAATTAATGAAGACCTCTCATGTTAAATAAGTACACATACAGTGCAAAGCATCGTCTCTTCCAGGCAGACAGTTCGAGTCCCAGATTTTTAGAAATACCCAGATGAACCTTAACCCAACCCTACCAGTCTTGCTTGCTTGGAGGGAACATTTGAGCTTTTTTAAATCCTCTAACAATGATGAAACTTTAAGGCAAGAAAACTCATAATTTCTCACGGTGCAAAGTGCAATTAAAGGGGACTTTGCACCATGAGGTCCTTTGCCAGACTTTGGATGGTTGTCAACAAATAGCTCAACTTAGCTGGTTTCTCCCCTTCCACCTCCAGCTCAGGGAAAAGCTCTCTGCTGCCTGTCACCTCAAATATTAATAACCTTATCCAAGCAAATGAAATAAAGTGCTGCCTTTTGGTTTTGTTGTGTTTTTTTTTTCTGATTTCACACACTGAGTATCTGCATCCAGGTATTGGTGTTTGTTACCAGCGTGAGGAATATTTCCTTGTGTTACTTTGAGGGCTGGATTTTCCAAAGCAGAGAGGAAACACTGTTCCTCTACAAAGTCCAGCAGAGTTTTGGTGTTTACTTTCACGGGGCAAAGGCTCAGGCTGGGTGTGCAGGACTGCGCATCGGCTGGCAGAGGCAGCCTGCTCTGGGTTGCACTGGGCACACACCCGAAACCCATCTTGAGCAGGTGAAATGCACGTGGTGCGCTTGTGTTTTACCCTTTAAAGCAGAGCAGGGGCACATACAGTGTCATCCAGTAAAACCAAAAGTATCGCATACCTTGCAGCCACCAGGACTGTTTGCTTCTGTATCCTCCCGGTACGTTCATACTGTTTCCAGTCTGCATGTGCTTTCTCTCTTCTGTACTACTGGCATCTTAGTTCTCAGAGAATGATGCTGTTTCCTTCCTGGGCTCTGGCTTTTCACTCTAATCTTGCTTAAAGTTTTCAAATTGACTGCTTGGTCCTGCTTCAACTGGAATAAAAGTATCCCAGATTCATCAGGTAATACAGTATCTCCATAAAGACATGAACAAGTCTTAAATTATTTGAAATCTGGCCTAAGGTGACTGAGATACTTGTAGCTTCAACCTGAATTTTGATTCATGAGTAACACGGAGGATGCCACTCTCATACACTTTTGACCTTCTCTCAGATTTTCTGTTTGACTTTGTCACCGAGTGGCTCCACAAGCTGAATTTAATCACGAGATCCACTAATCTTTCGTTTAAAGGTATGTTACAGCCAGTTAAGCTGGCTCTAAGAAAGCCACAGAGGAAAGCCAGAAAACCAGCTAAGAGGGTCAACATCTTTGAAATATTAAAGCTAATTTAAGAGTAAATTTAGACTAGCCGAGTTCACTGCTTTGAAAGTTGCATGCGATAAAACTGGGGCTGAGGTTTCCTCAGGTGCTGATGTCAACATAGGGCAGGGCAGGTGTACAGGTGGGACCCAGCCATCTATTCATGGCTTTAGAGATTGAAAAACCACTGCTTAGATGGCAGATTTATCGGTAGATGGTAAATCAGTCCCCTCCTGCATTTATAAGAACTTGGCTTTGCAACAAACTCACCTGGACAGGTTTAATAGCACTAAGCAGGTGGCTAAACGTTTGCAAGTCTGGGCACTAATATCCTCCCCTCCAAGGTCTTCCAGTGCTTTTAAGCCATGACTAAACCTACACAAAGAAAAATAATTTTAAATAGTTTTAAACATTTCCCTGCCTCCCTCCCCTCCCCAATAAAAATAAAAGCACAAAATTAAAGACCCCAAATAGACCTTTTTCCCTAGAAATAACATTTTTCAATCATTTAATAATTTTGGATATTTTAAAAATGGTTTTCATTTGTTCTTCATGATCCATTCCTTTACAAAACACACTGGGAGAATGGGATAAAGGAAGATAAGGAAAAAGACCAACAGCTAACTTTGTTGAGTCCAGAGGAGGGTGACCAAGCTGGTGAAGGGTCTGGAGGATATGACTTATGAGGAACGGCTGAGGGAGCTGGGATTGTTTAGCCTGGAGAAGAAGAGGCTCAGAGGTGACCTTATTGCAGTCTACAACTACCTGAAGGGAGGTTGTAGCAGAGTGGGAGTCGGCCTCCCAGGCAACTAGCGATAGGACAAGAGGACATAGCCTCAAGCTTTGCCAGGGGAGGTTCAGGTTAGACATTAGGAAGCATTTCTTCTCAGAAAGGGTCATTAGACATTGGAACGGGCTGCCCAGGGAGGTGGTGGAGTCACCATCTCTGGATGTGTTTAAAAAAAGACTGGACATGGCACTTAGTGCCATGGTCTAGTTGACATGGTGGTGTCAGGGCAATGGTTGGAGTCGATGATCCCAGAGGTCTCTTCCAACCCGGTTGATTCTGTGATTCTGTGTGTTCGGTAACAGCTATTCCGAACACAACCATTTCTTTCCTTTAGAAACCTGTGTGGACTTGTTTAGGAAGCGCTACTCCTGACATTTCACAAA
Organism: Nyctibius grandis; assembly: GCF_013368605.1. NCBI lineage: Eukaryota > Metazoa > Chordata > Aves > Nyctibiiformes > Nyctibiidae > Nyctibius > Nyctibius grandis. The sequence continues at coordinate 56,335,566 of NC_090663.1, forward strand.
GAATACAAATAAAAAATAAAACCTACAAACATTTACAAAAAACATGCTTACAGTAAAGCTATAGAGGCCTTTAAAATGTCAAGCATTTTTGGTAAACTCCTTGTAGGGTTGGGGTTTTTTTGTTTGCAGATGGAAAAAAAGTCATAAGCTTAAATGTGGATCATCCCTGCAAATATTTGATTACTCCTTACGGTGTATTCATTAGAAATTTGTTTAGCTTTGCTTTAGACATTTCAAACAATAGTTTCCCCTGCTTCCTTGACAGACCAAAATATTCCACAGTCTACCACAACAGCCAGCAAGACTTTCTGATCTTCAGCCAAAATTCCCTTTTCTTTACATCACCTCACTACTCCTGATTATACATGTCTTTGTATATAAAGTTCTCCCACGGTAAGAATTAGACTCTTACCAAATACTCACCACCAGAAATGTTACGCTTCACTCATCTCCAGCCCGCTCTATATGTAGCTGTCTACTGCCTTCCTCAGGACTGTACCTTAAAATCTTCTGTTCTTGTGCTTTTAATGCCTTCCAGCTGTCGACAACTTTCCACTAACACAGGGCTAAGCGGGCTAGTGGTAGCTGAGATGCTGGAGCCACGTGTAAGGGGTGTAGTAAGTCCAGGGCGCTGGAACTTCTATTGCTGTTCAAAACCTCTGCAGACACCCCTGGAGAAAGGGAGCAGGCACTGTGGGGTTTGCAGGTTAAAGGTCGTATTCTCCCCAAATGTAGATTGAATCAGTAGTATTCGCTTGCCTCTAAAAAGATTGGAAAGTAAGACTCAAGTGGAGTTTTTTTCCCCCCTTTTACTCCCAGATCACTAAGTATGTCTAATTTGAACCTCAGATAACACATGCTCTTTTAAAAATGCCATTCCTTGCTCTCAAATGACCACACAAAATCAGAAGCAGGGACAAACGGGATAAACGGGATTTGAGAGGCTGAGAGAGCTGGGTCTGTTCAGCTTGGAGAAGAAAAGACTGAGAGGGGATCTTATCAACACTTAGAAATACCTTAGGGGTGGGTGTCAAGGGGCCAGATTCTTCTCAGTGGTGCCCAGTGACAGGACAAGGGGCAATGGGCACAAGCTGAAACATGGGAAGTTCCATCTGAATATGAGGAGGAACTTCTTTACTTTGAGGGTGGCAGAGCACTGGAACAGGCTGCCCAGGGAGGCTGTGGAGTCTCCTTCGCTGGAGATACTCAAAACCCGCCTGGATGTGACCCTATGCAACACGCTCTAGGTGAACCCGCTTTGGCAGGGGGTTGGACTAGATGATCTCCAGAGGTCCCTTCCAACCCCAACCATTGTGTGATTCTGTAAAAAGAAAGCGCTACAGTCTCATCCTTTCTTCTTACATTAACTTCGTAGACATATAATCCAAACTCATCCTACATAAATAAATAAAGTACAATAATATATAGTATTATTATATAAGCACAATAAAGCACAACAAGTAACAAATCTGGGCACAAAATTTGAAAATAGAGTAGCAAGGTTTTGCCAGTTACCTAAAACATGCGCGAAAAATTCGGAATTGTCAAAATTTCTCCCTTTAGAGAAAGAAAGAGGTACACCTGTAATCTACGAGCTGTGTTTGCCAAGCAGCAGACAAACATATTTTCTGGTAATTAACACATCTAGAAAACTAATCACATCCTAATATAACTCATTTTAACTGTAGCTTCCCTCTTTCATACAGTGCAAAGGAACACACTTGCTTGAGTTAAAAGAGATCATCGTAGTGGTGTCTTTGTTTTGAAGCACTTGTAGATACCTCCATTGGTAACTCTCTGTATCTGCTCCTGCTTGGCCATCAGCTGTGAAAAATCTCCATTTACTAATCATCTCTTCTGACCCTGCTGTGTGCTGTAGGGGAACAGGTAACTGTCACGATAAATTAAGCAGCCTCCAGTGTGCTCAATTGCTGTGAATTTTTGCTCTTTTCAGTGTGAGAGAAGTGCAACCTTTCCCAGTTTCTGAACAAAGAGCCTCTCCCTCTAAAGTGAAGGCTGATGATATGTCTGCCCTCAAGCGTGTGTTTTCAAAGGCAAGATGACTAAATAGGGGGTTGTTTCTATTGCAAGGTTATGTAGCAGCACTTACCCATTAAGAAAAAAAGTTACCTTTGTTTCCTAGTGCAGATGATCCATGTTGCATGCTTTATTACTAACACTCTGAATCTGATGGATATAGAAGAATGGTAAATGACATGGAAAGTCTACTCTAAGGCCAAAATGAGAAAGGACTTTGCTTTGGGGGGAGGAGATGAATGGTTGTTTTAGTTTCTTTTAGCCAGTATATTTAAATCTCAGCTGAGTTCATAGATCTCCCTTACTGTGGTGCTAGGTACGCAGAGTTTAAAAGCTTATTTTTGACTTAAAGGGGCCTTAGCTGTTCACCTTTCATGTGCCATCCTTTTTGTACAATCAAACTTCTGAGTATTTTCTTCTGTTGCCTGTTACACCAAGAAACAAACAGAGCCTTCCTGTTACATGATTCCTAACTAGAACTGAAGGAATAAATTCACATGAAAACCTAACAAAGTAATGTCAAGTTTTCTTTTGGCTTCTGTACAAGAAACTGAGAATTTGATGATTTTCTCAAAACAACAGTATAGACTAGTTTCCATAGCATATTTTTGCTTCTAAAACAACTCAGGTCAGTTGCCTACTCAACTAGGGTAATAGTTAATGAGAAAAATTACAACAGTCTGACAATTCTCATGATTTGGTCTTAGATGAAGGTCTCCATAAGCAATAGAGTCTGAGCAGGGCAGGCTTGAACAAAGCTGCTGCTCAAGACAGCAGCTATCTTCTGTTACGGTATGTGAGTTTGGATTTGCACCCTGAAAAACACGTTATAGAACTGGCCTGAGTCTGGAGTCACAAGAAAAGTAAATGAAAGCTGAGAGTCCTTAATATGTCTGAAAAAATCAAGCCATCTTTCTGGACGTACGCAAGGAGGAACTGCAGGTTTAACTGTCATTGTCCGTGTCTGAATATTGTGGTTGACAAATGCAGAATGAAGCAGCATGACTAATGCAACGATTGCAAAGTACGACACATCGTGGCTTAGTGTAATATGTCCTTTGCGTTGTACAAGCATGTGTTACAAAAACAAGCATGTGGTGCGCTTTTGTAAAAAGGAGTTGTGCTACTCATATTTAAAGCAACACGATGTCTTCCCTTCCAGGGATCCAGCATGCCACGGTACAAGCTGACATACTTCAATCTGCGAGGACGAGCAGAAATCAGCCGCTACCTGTTTGCCTATTCGGGCAAGAAATATGAAGACCACAGGATAGAAGCAGCAGACTGGCCCAAAATCAAACCAAGTAAGTAGCATGGGATCTTAGATCCAAAGCTCTGCTAGAAATGCTGTCGAAAGGCAAAGCAGGTGAAGAGGTAACTGTATGTTTCATGACCAGAAACACATTTAATTCCTGGGTTTAATGAAGCCTGTGGGAATTCTATTGCCTAGACAGCCAAAATGTCATTCCTGATGCTCTCACAGAAGTCTGCATCCAAACCTTCAGACAGTCTAAAATGACTTAGCTGCTGTCATCCAGCTGGGCTTTTACTCCTCATCAATTCAGTTCAGCTTTTGTCTGCCTAAAGCTGACCAAATCCATGTTAATCTTCCCAGGTTCTTTGGAGAATTTAGTCTCAAAGACCACACCACTGCCTTCACACCAACTTTAGAAAGCCAAATTGGAAATGAGTGTCAAGCAGGACATTGCTTTGCAACCAGAAAGGTCTTGAGAGAGGGAAGGTGGTGAGAGAAAACAAGAGATATCAGTTGATAGAGTAAAGATAAAACAAAGGTATCAAAAGAGGTGCTAGAATATCATTGTTCCTAACAACAGCCCTTCTGAGAGTACTCTGCGGGCTGCAATACTCCATTTCATGCTTTTTAGTTAAAAGTAACCTCTTTCCAGCTATTAAAGCTATTTGTTATTTCTGTTCATTAAATTAACTTTAGTTCAAATGAAACAGATCTTGAGTTTGGAGACTGGGATATGAAATGAGAGATATCTGTGTCTTCACTGCATGGATTTCGCCTGTGTTTTGCGACACAGGCTATGGCGCTTTTCACATCTGGAATGAAGAATAAATCATATAATCTGGGGAAAATGCATGACTAATGTACGATGTGATTTCCATTAATCAAGCAATGTTTCTTGGTAGGCTTTCACACCATTTAATAAGCCCTGCCAGCAGGCTACCATATTCATGCAGGGTGCAGCTAAATTTGGTCATCCCCATAACGTTTGCAGTCAGTTGAATGACAAATACTCAAGCACTGCTGCTCTCTAAGTGGCAGCTGAAGCCTGTCTGTGGTGCTCAAGTCTAAAAGCCACTGGCTAACAACCCACAGAGAGGAGTGCAAATGAAGCAGTGGAAACGGGATATTTTCAGTTAGGGATGGCTAACTTCAGAAACCTTTTCTTTTTAGGAGCTTAAGCCTGCTGACCATGTGATACAGCTTATGTCTCTCCCACCGCAGTTCTCAGGGAAGCAGGGCAGGAGCTAAAGGCGAGATTGAGAATTCAGAGGAATAGAGGAAAGCTCTGCGTAGGCCTTTTTCATACTTAACTATGCACATATTCACACATACACACACCCACCTGTGTCCTGAAACAAAGCTCAGTAATGTATAATTCTGTGAAGAGTTTTGCACACTGACGTTTAAGTAAGACAAATTAAAAAGACAAAGCATAAATAGTGACTTAAAGGTTACAGAGGCATTCATATCCTAGGACAAGATGTTCTAACAGCAGATCTACCAATCAATATTGATGATATCCCCAATGTCCAAGCCAGCACAAGAAACAATGCAGGAAAATCCTTCCTGTGCTTTTCTTCAGTGCTCACATCACGAACTTCTGAGTGAAGCTTTATATGTACAGCACTTGTTCACTACAATGTACACCCAGCTGCAACACCATTATTGCCAAAACCCTGGGAGCAGAAGCACCCGGGAAATCCTAAGCCATACAGTTTGTAGCTGTATCTGCTGCATTAACGGATGTTGGTCAAGTCATTTAACTTTTGGATGTCTTTGTTTCTCTTTCTGCGATGTGAAAATTTTTTTAGCAGGTTTAGCGAGGGTTAATTTTTCATTTTCTCTGCATAATGGCCTTTCATAGCAGTCTTTACTACGACTGATCCCTAGATGAAATTCCAAAGCAGTTAAGAAGTTTAGTAAAACATGGGAGCTGCTGCTCTCAGATTTGTGAAATCATCTGTGCAAAATTTATGCTGGCCTATGAGTTCTTTGAATTTCAGGCTTCTGTAGACAGCATGCTTCCAGTCAGTCAGTGGGTGGGAACTGGAATATATCGTGCTATTTGACCAGGAAAATGTACACCTACAAAGAAACAGTCGGATGCATGTCTGAAAGTGCTATTACTTCTCATACCAGTATGCTAAACGTTTGCTTCTGGAAAGCTCCCTGAATCCTGGCTCAAGCACCAATGTGATGATGGCTTTTGCCACCAGTGGCATCTGCATTGCAGACAATATGCAAGTTAAGAGGTTCACCAACTAAAACACGAGTAAAAGTATCTTGTTTGTATGCATAACAACACAATGCTACTAAGGAAGTTGCCTGGACATCAACTAACTAACTGATGACTACCTCCTCCTCCTCCTCCTTTGTGAAGCAATCCTTACTCACGGTATTTCCAGACAAAGTAATCTCCCACAAGCAAATCATTCAGCAAAACTCTAAATAAAATGTAGCAACAGGGCTTTGCAGTAAACAGCCTTACTCTGTACAACAAGACCGATAGCCCCTGCCCCGATCTGCCCTAAGGCACCTAAACGCTGACTTTGCAGCCCATGACTCAACACAAGAAATGGTTGCCTCCTAGCTGGGGGCTAGGTCGTACGGGGTTTGTGTCTCTTAATGCTACAACAAGATTGCATACAGCAGAGATGCACCATTTGCCATAAGAAAAACAAACCACTTGCATTCTCTCCTATCCTGAATTTTCAAAACGTGCCTCAGCTCCCTCCATGGAGACGGGGATTGAGGAGGAAAAAGCACCAGCCCTCAGGAAAGCAGGTAACAGGATCCTTGCCAAAAAAGTTCAGTTACTGCTGTGTTCAACAGTAAATATGAAATGAGCGGATCCATCCAACCCATTGCGCATACAAAGGCACAGTTCACCCTGCTGAGATATCTTCTACACTTCTGTCATTCATATTCTCTATTCAAATCTTTCTTATGAAGCTCAGGATTTTTCTCCTGTTTTGCCTGGACTGGATCTACTTCAGAAAGAAAAGAAATAAAGTAGCAGGTTCCATTCAGTCTCATCCTGGTGAAAACCAAAGGGTGGTAAGTGTTTAGCAATGGTAAGGGGAATTACAGCTGGTTTAATGTAACAGCAGCTAATGTAATAGCAATTTGGTACACTGCTTATTTTGCAGCCCTCGAAAATCATTAAAATCGGTCCAAGTAATTGACCTAATTACATAATTATATATTGAAGTGATATTAAGAAATACCAGACAAATTGCTATGCCCGCTTGCCTACACCATGTTTGCATTTACCCACTGGCCTATGAAAGATCTGAAACCAGTTTTGACTGCAGAGTCTGCAAGTACAACATAATGTCCTTCTTTTTAAAAACTTCAAGTATTATGAAGTATGATAAAGAAAAATACCTAGGGAAGAAGTTTGGACAAGGAGAGCACTTCATGTTTCTTGAGCTACTAAGGGAACAAATCAAAGAACTCAGGTTTGTCTAAGAGCACAAGGAGTCAGGTCTCTGCACAGAGGATAGGTTCGCTTCATCCATTTTCACAACATTAAAGTAAGGTTTTGCAACAAATACCAACCTCCCAGCCAAATCATCATACCATATAAACCAGAAAATACTGTCACTATTCTGAAGAAAAGACTTATTTCTTAGTTCTGTAAAACTGACAGGAAAATAGAAAATGTGTGCATTAAGATTAATGTGCAGAAAGGCCATTTAGAAAGCAGACTTGCAGCTGCTGCAAGTTTAATTTTGACCTGAACTGAAGAGTGTGATGGTTTTTGTTGTTTGTTTTGGCATTTTTCATGTAGCTCCCCCCAGCAAGCTGTCACCTTAATGGTCCTTCAGGCAAATAAGTACTTCCTCACTCCTAGAAATACTGTCTCACTTGGCTTTGTTTACACCTAAGTGGTGCTTTTTTTTTGTATGAGAGGGAGGCATATTGTAACATAAAATCCTAAGCCATTGGGCTTATACACTCTGAAATTAAAATTTCTGTATCTCAACATTTCTTTTTTTCTCTTCTGTCACTGATCAAATAATCTTTGGTAAATTTTCCAGTTGCTGATTTCAGGCAAGGATTGTAGTTTATAATAGTTTATAACATAAACAAGCTTAAGCAAGCTAGTATGTAAATATTAGCATTGACTAGCTTTAGCACAGAATTTTAAAAAACAGACAAATATTGAGTAGAAGCTTTACATGACCCTTCACTCTGTGTAAGTCAATAATTATTTAAATAAGTAAACAAACTCACATTTTACATTTCCTTTTGAACACACTTTGGCTTGACTATGCCACCAATTAAACCGCAGTCGATTCAAAATCTATATGCTATCACATCATAGACTCATTCAAGATCTGTATTGACACATAACAGGCTCCTCACAAAAAGCATCCTTGCACTGACATAAGTCATGATATAGCAGAAAATACACTGTAATGGTGCATAAAGTAACCATCCCTCGAGATATTAAGCTAGCACGAGGTGACAGCTTTTGTTCTGTGGCTCGTTCAGGGAATTTGAAGCCATGGCAATTACACAGACTTTATCGTCATAGCCAAGGATGTTTTCATTGCACTAATGGCTGTAAACATCCCATAAACTGTTTAAGAGGGGTGGGACGGTGCTTGAAAGGTCCTCAGGAAACTTGACAGACTAATTATTGCATTGAACATAGTTCTAAGATAATAGATAAATCCTGAGAGGCACCTGACAGCAGACAAGGATTCCTCAAGGGAGCGGTTGTTCTGTTTCCCAAGTGACTTGCTGCTGTGTAGCTCTAGCTAAGATTTGTAAATAGCTGCCTTGGGGTAAAAAGTAGGGCTTAGCAATCACTTCCAAGGAGAACATGAGTTGTAGTAACTACAGCACTAATGCTGGGCTGCGATTAGATCAAAGCACCATCCCGATCTTCCCTTTCTAGAAGATACAGATTCTGTACGCCCCCAGCTGCAGGCCAGTCACTTCCCAGGGGCCTTGCTCCTCTGCCAGCCTTACAAAAAACCACATCTTCCATATACTTCTTATCTGGAAGATGCAAAGTATCTCATATATTTGTTCCTGATGAACCAATTCAAATACGAATGGAAATGAAAAGCGGTTATGGTTAGTTTTCAAGGCAAAGGAGAACTTATCTGGACAGAGAGATTGTAGGAAGAAGCATGGCTGTGACATTTATTTTCCCCCATCTTTGACCAATCCAGCTGCCTTACTATGGTATCAATCTAAGCTGCTTCATTGCAAAACCATTAATTATTCAGGTTTTGAGGAACAATCAAATGCTTAAACACAGGCTGCTTAGCACCAAGGCCATGGACAATTTCAATACAGGCAGGAGGAAACATGGGGAAGAGCAGGTCAACTCAGGGGAAACAGGGGAACCTGAACTCACGTCTGGGAGCAAAGCTGAGGCGAGTCAGGATAAATGTGAGGAGGAAAGAACAGAGATGATGAGGAGAAGAGTAATGAAGAAGGTAAGATGAGCGGAGAAGGAAGAAAGAGCTAAGGGAAGGAGAAAATTAAAAACTGTATCTGCATAGAGGCTCCTCACTGGCTGGGGGAGAGCAGCGGTGAGAAGCACAGCACAGCACTAAGCTCTGGTTTCTCCACACCAGCTGCCAACCAGCCCAGCTGCCAGGCTTGGACAAAACTGTGCTCAGCTCTGTGTTGTGTTTCCCTTCCCCGTCCTTGACAGAGAAAGAGGCCCACGTGAGCACCATCCACTGGGGTCGTGCCCAGGAGGCTGAGCGAGGAGCTCATGGTCAAAGGGAAGGCCTGAACACTAGTAAGAACCTATAGGCATGCCAGGATGGGAACAGTTATCACAGCCCTTAGGGGTTTCATGGGATGGAGACAACTTATACAGATGTCCTTGCTTTTAACACACATCAGGCCTCGTCTCCCCTGCTTAGTATCCGGCAAACACTACATAAACATCACAGTTCTAGTCACAAAAGCCAACCAAAATTAAAGTATGTATAAAAAAGAATGCATCCAGCTCCTAAACACTGCACAGATACTTCAGTGAGTCCTTCCTAAAACGAGAAGAGAGACTGTAGACCAGCCTGATGCCTTACACTCACCCTCTGTCAAGGTTTTCTTCATGGTAAATGTAAAGTCTGTGGAGATTTCATTCCAGCATGCAATGCTAAAAACAATTAATAACCAAGATAATAGGAAAAGCAAGAATTTGCTGATGAAAGTTCAATTTAAAGAAGACTACAGGTTTAGTTCTCCAAGCAGCCTGCTTTTTAACAACCCTCTTCCTCTTTTCAGTGAGTTTTCAATCTAAATCTGGAAATCAACACAAGCGTTCGTAGTGCCTTCTACTTCAGATGAGCAACAAAGCAAGCAGAAACTAAAAGAGAAAGGTCATATATTTTGTGCATGCCTGAGAAATGACGCTGTTTGTACGATGACGGCAACAGATTTTTCTAGGTTTTTTTCTTAAAATGTATTTGCTCAAGTGGGAGTCAGAAACTTCGCAAGACAACATTGTTTTGAAAAACACGGAAAGGACATCCACATGGGTACACAAGGGTATAAACTGACGTAAGTACAAAGCAGCCCCCTAATCGATCAAGGGTAAAGAAAAACTAGCAAAGTGACACGCACATCCTTCCAGCCTGCACTACTTTGGCTTAACTGTTCATTCACGATTGCTCTCCGATGCATCTTGTTTCATGATTTGCCCCCTCAGGTTTCATTCTACCCAAATGAGATCCCTCTCACACTCCAGCTTCACGTGCCACCTCTTTCACTTGCTCATCTAATGTAGGAGCGTGGCAGGAACCGACCGACGTGCTTTGTTCTTCTGGAGTCACACGAACCATGCCTGTCACCAAAAATATGTAAAATTTAGCAGTTTTAATACAATGCTTACACATGTGGCACATTTGAACATCCTCAGAGGTTCATTGAATGTGTGTTGTCAATGAGCAGAGCTAGGGCCAAAAGCACCACAGGAGGCTCAAAGCAAGCCACAGAAGCCCATATCCATGAGTCTAAGGGTAACGCTCTTTAAATTCATGTACAGACAGATGGTTTTCTGTTGCAGTTTGGAGCCCCTGAGTACACGGCCTGGCTGTGGTTTCTGCTGCGCTTCAAAAAATGGGCTATGGACAAGGTGTCTAGGGGCCACATTGAGGTCGTTTGTCAAAGCCCGACCTTGCCTCCAGCAGTCAAACTGTGCCCATCCTGTGGGAAGGCTCTTCGCATCCTTCCTTAGGATGAACTGCGTGACACAAATCCACCCCCCTCTTCTCCACTTGGAAAAGGAAGCCTCTAGTTTTCACAGGGAACACATTCCTGCCCGCAACAGCCAAACTTCACAGAATCACAGAATCACAGAATCACAGAATGTTAGGGATTGGAAGGGACCTCGAAAGATCATCTAGTCCAATCCCCCTGCCGGGGCAGGATTGCCTAGACCATATCACACAGGAACGCGTCCAGGCGGGTTTTGAATGTCTCCAGAGAAGGAGACTCCACAACCTCTCTGGGCAGCCTGTTCCAGTGTAAGGAACAGGCCTTACTCTTATAAGGCCTGTGTCTTATATATACACAATCTATCTCCTGGGTTTGCTATGAATTTATCAATATAGGAAATTGTTCTTTTAAGTTACAAGAGCAAAAAGGACTTTCACTTATGAAAGTCACTTTCAGCAACCTTCACTGAAGGTCACTAAAAACTTTGGTCTTGTCACATGAATTTTGGATAATGATGTTTCAAAGGCAAAGAGATTTTTTTTTCCCTAAACTTTTCCAGACTGAAAATGCAACTTTATAAGCCATTATACCTTCTCCTCCAATACAGAGGAGATGTACTATAAATATTTTCTGCCCCTTAACTGTTCTTTCCTATTTTCTTCAGCTGTAAAGCAGCCATACTGCCATACTTTCTGGTGTGCAAGAATAGCATGTCCTGCAGTCAAGAAGAAACGACAGATTTTTACAATGATGATCTGCACAGCACAAGTGTGCTTTCTTCAGACCTCTCAGAATTGCACTCATTTACAGCTTATTAACTCAATACTTGACAAAAGTCAATGTATAAGCATATATATACACTCTACCAGCAAGAAAAAAAAATCTACATTTTTATATTCAAATCACAATTTTTTTTTCCTATTCCTTATAAGAAAAAATCAAATGGCATTTTGAACACACAAGAAAGGAAGGAACATCTCCCATTTACCATCTGTTATGCTCTAAATAGTGCATTGTTCAGTAACGATGGCAATAGATATGGTGCCTCTTAGTAAAAAAACCCCAAGCCTCATTATAAATCAAAGCATAAAGGCCTTTTGGACAGTTAAATCTTGTGGGACAAGAGAGCAGATTTTCATTGCACAATTAATTAATTTTATACTTGCATTATGAATCATGCAAATGTATTAATATTTCTATTGCACACAAAACAAAGCTGTATTTGTATATTTTCAATTGTAAACTCAGCTTCTTTTCCAGGAAAGAATAACCAGATCTTAATGAAAATAACTCAGCACTGAGGAAGAAGCACTTTGTAGGCATTACTCATGTTTTCAAGGAATGAATAGCAATTCCCTTCAATTCTGTGGACTACTAGGGAAAAAAAAAGTGAATCCAGAAACGGCCAGATTCCTGAGAAACAGACCATGAGAGATTACTACCGCTCTGCTACCCAGCTGCCTTTCACACCTTAATCCATGTTCCTCAACTATCAGAAAGATATCTCCCTCCTTTTGCTGTAACCAAGGGTTTCTTAAAAAAACCCTATATCTATACAAACCAACCGGCTTTCATTTTCCTTGTAGTGACTGACAAAGTGAAACATCACAGAATCACAGAATGGTTAAGGGTTGGAAGGGACCTCTGGAGATCATCTAGTCCAACCCCCTGCCAAAGCAGGTTCACCTAGAGCATGTTGCACATCAGTTAAAGCTGTGGCTTTTAGACTTTCCCCCGGATGTGAACACAGCAGAAAATGGTCTGTTTGGTTTCTGGATGAAGCAATTGCAGTTTCCCAACCTGAGCAGTGACCATCATCCATCATCGTGTTTTGACAGTTACGGCTACAGAGGCTGGCTCAGTCACGTTGGCCCAGCCACAACTGCATCAGCCCAGGGGCAATCCTCCTGGGGCCCGAAGGAGGCTGGTTGACTCCTGCAGGGGCGGCGGTTATTGCTCCTGAGCTGGCTGCACGTTTGCTGTTACCTGTTGTCAGGCATTGCTGTACAGCCTCGTGTGGTCTGGGGGGACCTGAAGATGGCTGTAGGCTGACCACGCTGGCATGTCCAGCAGTCACGCGTGCCCTCATCCCCTCTACTCGCACTCACTTGAAAGAAGCGCTGGTGTCCTGCATAAGCAAACATTATTTCACAGCTCACAGAATCACAGAATCACAGAATCAACCAGGTTGGAAGAGACCTCAGGGATCATCGAGTCCAACTGTTGCCCTGGCACCACCCTGCCAACTAGACCATGGCACTAAGTGCCATGTCCAGTCTTTTCTTAAACACATCCAGAGATGGTGACTCCACCACCTCCCTGGGCAGCCCATTCCAATGTCTAATAACCCTTTCTGAAAAGAAATTCTTCCTAATGTCCAACCTGAACCTCCCCTGGCGAAGCTTGAGGCTGTGTCCTCTTGTCCTATCGCTAGTTGCCCGGGAGAAGAGGCCAACTCCCACTTCACTACAACCTCCCTTCAGGTAGTTATAGACTGCAATAAGGTCACCTCTGAGCCTCCTCTTCTCCAGGCTAAACAACCCCAGCTCCCTCAGCCGTTCCTCGTAGGTCAGACCCTCCAGACCCTTCACCACCTTGGTCGCCCTCCTCTGGACTCGCTCCAACACCTCAACATTTTTCTTGAAGTGCGGGGCCCAGAACTCGACACAGTATTCAGGGTGCGGCCTCACCAGTGCCGAGTACAGAGGGACGATCACTTCCCTAGACCGGCTGGCTACACTATTCCTAATAGAGGCCAGGATGCCATTGGCCTTCTTGGCCACCTGGGCACACTGCTGGCTCATGTTTAGCCAGCTGTTGATCAGCACCCCCAGGTCTCTTTCCGCCGGGCCGCTTTCTAACCACTCTTCCCCCAGCCTGTAGCGCTGCATGAGGTTGTTGTGGCCAAAGTGTAAGACCTGGCACTTGTTCTTGTTGAACCTCATGCCGTTGGTCTTGGCCCATCTATCTAACCTGTCCAGATCCCTCTGAAGGGCCTTCCTACCCTCCAGTAGATCGACACTCACACCCAGCTTGGTGTCATCTGCAAATTTACTGAGGGTGCACTCAATCCCTACGTCTAGATCATCTATAAAGATATCGAACAGCACCGGCCCCAGAACTGAGCCCTGGGGAACACCGCTAGTGACCGGCCGCCAGTTGGACTTTGCCCCATTCACCACCACTCTCTGGGCTTGGCCATCCAGCCAGTTTTTAACCCATTTAAGAGTCCACCCATCCAAGCCCCAGGCAGACAGTTTGTCCAGGAGGATGCTGTGGGAGACAGTGTCGAATGCCTTACTGAAGTCTAGATAGACTACATCCACAGCCCTGCCCTCATCTACTAAGCGGGTCACTTGGTCATAGAAGGAGACCAGGTTGGTCGAGCAGGACCTGCCTTTCATGAATCCATGTTGGCTGGCCCCGATGCCCTGATTGTCCTGCATGTGCCATGTAATGGCACTCAGGATGATCTGTTCCATCACCTTGCCTGGCACCGAGGTCAGGCTGACAGGCCTATAGTTCCCTGGATCATCCTTCCAACCCTTCTTGTAGATGGGCGTTACATTTGCTAATTTCCAGTCAGCTGGAACTTCTCCAGTTAACCAGGACTGCCAGTAGATAATCGAGAGTGGTTTGGCAAGTTCATTTGACAGTTCTTTCATTACTCTGGGGTGAATCCCATCCAGACCCATAGCCTTGTGGGTGTCCAACTGGCACAGCAGGTCACTAACCGTCTCCTCCTGAATTACAGGAGGTTCACACAGCCCTCCGTCCCTAACATCAGGCTCTGGGGGCCAAGTCTCCTGAGGACAACCGGTCTTGACATTAAAGACCGAGGCAAAGAAGGCATTGAGCACCTCTGCCTTTTCCTCATCCCCTGACACTACACTACCCTCCTCATTCAGCAAGTGGTGGAGGCTCTCCCTGACCCTCCTTTTGCTGTTGATGTATTTGTAAAAGCTTTTTTTGTTATCTTTGACTGTAGCAGCCAAATCAAGCTCTGCTTGAGCTTTGGCCCTTCTAATCTTCTCCCTACATGACCTGGCCACGTCCCTATAGACCTCCTGAGTTACCTGACCCTTCTTCCAGAGCAAATAGGCTCTCTTTTTTTTTCTTAAGTTCTAGCCTAAGTTCTCTGTTTAACCAAGCCGGTCTTTTTCCCCAACGGCTTGTCTTCCTACACACCGGGACAGCCTGCTCCTGAATATTTAGCAATTCCCTTTTGAAGCACGTCCAGCCTTCCTGGACTCCTTTGCCCTTCAGGACCGACTCCCAAGGGACTTGGTACACCAGCCTCTTAAACAGGCTAAAGTCTGCCCGGCAGAAATCTAAGGCAGAAGTTCTGCTCTTGCCCCTCCTTACTTCCCCCACTATCGAAAACTCTAACATTTCATGGTCACTATTCCCAAGACGGCCACTGACCCTCACATCTCCCACTAGTCCTTCTCTGTTCACAAAAAAACAGGTCAAGCAGAGCCCCTCCTCTAGTGGGCTCATTTACCACTTGCATGAGGAAGTTGTCCTCCACACATTCGAGGAACCTCCTAGATTGCTTCCTCTCTGCCATGTTGTATTTCCAGCAGACATCCGGCAAGTTGAAGTCACCCATGAGTACAAGGGGCGGCGACCGGGCGCCTTCTGACAGCCGCTTGTAAAACGCCTCGCCCGCCTGCTCATCCTGGTTGGGTGGTCTATAACAGACTCCCACTGTAATGTCCGCCCTGCCGACCTTCCCCCTGATCTTTACCCATAAACATTCAACCTTGTCATCCTCACCATCTTCCTCAATTTTGACACAGTCCAAGCACTCCCTAACACACAGCGCGACCCCACCGCCTCTCCTGCTTCACCTGTCCCTCTTAAAGAGCTTATAGCCATCCATAGCAGCACTCCAGTCATGAGAGTCATCCCACCACGTTTCTGTGATGGCAACCACATCATAACCTTCCTGCTGTACAGTGGCTTCTAGCTCTTCCTGTTTGTTGCCCATACTGCGTGCATTGGTGTAAATACACTTCAGCTGGGCTAGCGGCCTTGCCCCCAACGCAGGCCTGTCGCCCCTAGGATCATTTGCGGTTGCCCTGGTCTTATCCCCCTCCCCCATCGAACCTAGTTTAAAGACCTCTTGATCAGCCCTGCCAACTTCTGGGCCATAACCCTTTTCCCCTTCTCATTCAGCTGTTCCCCATCCGGCATAAGCAGGCCCAGTGCCATGAAAGCCGCCCCGTGGTCATCGAACCCAAAATCCCACCTACGGCACCAGTCTCTTAGCCACATATTAATCTGTTGTACTTTCATAGTCTTTTCCCTATTTTCACCAAACACCAAAGGAACTGAGGAAAATATAACCTGCGCACCTACCCCCTTTACCAAACGCCCCAGGGCCCTGAAGTCCCTTTTGATAGCCTTGGGACTTCTCTCTTCAATCTCATCCCTACTCACCTGGAATACTAATAGTGGGTAGTAGTCAGAGGGCCTCACCAGTTGAGGAATCCTCCTGGCAACATCCCTTACCTGAGCCCCAGGGAGGCAGCAGACTTCCCTGTGAGTCAGGTCTGGCCTGCATATGGGGCCCTCCGTTCCCCTTAGCAGGGAGTCGCCTATAACAATTACTTTTCTTTTCTCCTTTTTGGAGCTGGTTGCAACCCTCTTACTTGGTTGCTTCTGTTTATGTAGCCCCGTAGAAGGTCCTTCACCTAGATTCGTGTCTTCCTGACACTCAGGAAGACGCTCAGGCTCCAGCACCTCATACCTATTCTGCAGGGGGACGTGGGGAGGGGAGGAAGGTCGGGATGGGATTCGCCTGCCACCCCGAGCAGGGACCTGCCTCCATTCCCCCCCATCCCCTGGGTCTCCTCCTGCTCCTTGTGGAGGAGGAAGAGGATCCTCCACTACCCGGGGAGCATTAGGCCCGTCCGTTTTCCCCAGGACAGGCAGGGAACAGCACTGCCCGCCATCCTCTTCCTGGGATGCTCTTGTACTCCTTAACCTTTCCACCTCCTCCTTGAGTTGGGCCACCAAGGAGATCAGGTCGTCGACCTGTTCGCACCTCACACAGGTGAGGTCTCCGTTACCCTCCAGTGCCAGGGCCAGGCTCTGGCACTCCCTGCAGCCTGACACCTGCACCTCCACATGCTTCCGCGGCAGGTCCGTTTGGGTTGCCATGTCTTTTCTGGCACCCGCAGAGGACTTAGGGCCCTGCCGAGTGGAAACCATACCTTCCTGCTCGCCCTGCCTGCGCGAACTGCCGCACCCCTGTTTGCGTGCTCCAGGTCGCTTACGCTCCCCAGGGGCCCTTCAAATCTCCCATGGTGCCTCCGGCTCCGCCCCCTCCTCTCCTGATTCGTTGCCGGGAACTTCCGGGTCCAGACGGGACTCAGGGCTGCTGCTCGGGTGGCCCTGAGTACGGAACCCGCCCGGTACAGCCCGATCTCACCCTCACCCGCACTTAACTCAGTCGCTGTCGCTGCTGCCGCCGCGACTGTGGCTCTCTGTGGCTTTGGAGGCAGCGATGCTCAGGGCACTCTGCACCGCTAATCAACAGCACAGAACCAAGGCTCTTCTCATTTTCACAACCAGAAAGCTATCCAGTTTGGCATTTGGGGATGCGTCTTTTCCTCTCTGGCTTCTCAATGAAGCAATACACGGACTTGCCAGGACCTTGCTGCTCTCTGCTTGATAAACACGTGAAGTCTTCTGCGCAACAAGCCTATTATTGTTTCCGTAACAACTAGGAGTGCTCGCTTTCTCCCTGGGGTACAGCAGCTCATGCCCTTGGAACTCTCTTGCTTCTGCTAGCCACCAGCATCAAAATTTATACTGGCTTCACAGTGTGCTGAACTTGGGGAGCGTGGGGGAAAGGGTATCATGAGTACTGTGTTCAGATGCAGAAAAAAAAATGCACAGAGGAGTCCTGGCTGTCTTGTGCAGCCGCCAAATTCCTTTTGCAGATACACGTTTGACATCTAAGATCCCATACTTAATGTGATTCACACACTGCGTGCTAAACCACAGAGCCACGTGGCAGTGTCATCATTGATGAAATTGTCTTGATAAAGAGGTCACAAATGCAAGAGGTTTCATTATTTTTCCCTTTTCATGAAGAACTAAAAAACCTCAAGGAATACAAGTGTCATTCCAGCTGTCCCATAAAGACAGTTCCCGCGGGTTTGAAAGCACCTTGTGTGTTTCCAATAGCCAACAGTCTCTCTTGTCCGCTACTGCCCTTTTACATTGCAAGACAGGCTTAAGATGGGCATACATCTTATTTACATAAAGTATAATCCAGATAAAAACCGGGTACAAAGCATTTGGCTGTGACTAGCACTTGCAATCAGGTACTTGGAATTGATGAAATAGCATCCTTTGAAATGCAGAGATTCAAAGTTCCTCCAGTTAACAGCACCGGGTTCCCACAAGCAGATTCTCACCACCCTAAACGTGAGTTTTTCCCAGCTTAAGCTTTGCACTGAGGTTCCAGCCCCGTTTGATACCACGCCAGCAGCTTCTCCAAAACGTGGCAAAATAGCAGTCCACGTTGTCACATACATTATGCTACTAAATTAACAGCTGAAAAATAAGATTAATTTCTTATCTCAAACACTCTTACAGATATCCATGATGCCTGCTTAGTTTGGCTTCCCCTATACTTAAAGTCTGGAGGCTTCTTCCCATGACTGACTGAATTTTTTTTGAATGCAAGCCAAGTCAAGTAAATTTGAGTATCTCTTAGCATTTGTGGTTTGGTGTGAAAGCTGTATTTGTCTCTTAGTCATGACTGTCAAGCGAAGTGTCTTGTCACAATGTAAGTTCTGAAATACAGATACTTCTCTGAATCACTGCTTCTGAATTTAAAACAGGTGTAAATGAAAAAGCACCTTTGTAGCCTTTACCCAATCTCCCACTTCATACTCCAGCTGGATCCTGCACTACAAAATCTTCAGTAGTACTTTGCTTAACCTTGGCAGTCACTCTCCTGGGGCCGAAAAAGCAGGGAAGAGAAGGAGAAACCAAGATTCCACGGAAAAGTTTCCCTGCATAAAGAATTCAGGATGTGTCGGAGCACATTCAGCCTTTACAGCACAAGGCTAGGAAATAGGAAATGCAATACTTGGTTTCTGTGCTTTAGTGGCCTTCTTGTAGTGTGGTCTGGTTATATCCTTAACCTTACTCTTTCTTATTTAGCCCATGCCTTTCCCTACAGCAATACTGTGAAATTGTTAGGTGCTATAACAATGCACACCCTCTGAGTGGTAGAAGTGCAGCTATTACAGACGCCCACTGTTAAGGGCTATGATTTAACTTTTGGATGTTTTTTCCTTTTTCTTTCTCCTCCAAGCTATCCCATTTGGCAAACTCCCCATTCTGGAAGTAGATGGAGTTACCATTCACCAGAGCCTGGCAATAGCAAGATACCTTGCCAGAGAATCAGGTAACACATACTTGACTATTTTCTTGCTCTGTTCTACACCCACCTTTAATGCTCAGGAAACATACATCCACAGCAAAACCAGAAACAAACCACCAGCTTGGCAAGCCCAGCCAAGCAGAAGTCAACACCAGCGTGGCAATACTGGTACTAGTGCCTTTCCCAGGCACAATCTGCTAATAGTTATCAGCCTCTCGTTGCATCTGCAGTTTGTGTGCCAGCGTCAAGCGCTGAGCACAGAAATGCAGCGTACCATATAGGATGCTGTTAGAGGTGCCACTCAAAGAGCGATGGTTTAAAAAGCACCAGGGAGTGCTGTGTGGTGGCATGCCCGTGCTCAGCAGCCTTCCTTACTGTAATTTGGTGCCAATTTTTCTCGCTGGATTGGGGCTCCTGTGGCAACTGTGATGAGATCTCAGGCTACATCCCTGGTGGTTCCAAGATCAGAAAGAAGAAACAGAGCAAAGCACTTCTGCTAGGATGCTGTATGACAGGGCGTAGAGTCACCCCCATGTCATGTAGAAAGTAAAAAAGACCAGACAAAAAAGAAGGCTCAAAGTAACAACCCGTAACATGAAACACTACGATGTTCAGAGCTGAAGTCACGTGGCTGAGCTCTGTATTTGCACTGTAAGTGTGTACTCAGAAATAATCCCTTCTTACATCTGATTGAGTTTCCCCTCTGCATACAATACCCGGGGTTTGGGCTGACTTCTCCAGCCAATAAACTTTATTCACCTGTCACTGAACGACACAAAGTGTGTACCTGTGGCTTCCTGAGGGCTCTCGGGGCAATTTCCCCTGGAGCTACACTTTGAGTTGCCAGGCTAACCAGAGAGATGACCAGGAGGAGGAGGAGGTTTTGAAGCATTAGAGATTCTCACGGTCAGCAGGCAGAGCACTCTGAAGCAGATTTAGGCAACAATTCTGAGATGGCAGAGAGATGAGGTCAGATGGTGACATCACTTGCATCTTTAAATACTTACATGCTACGGAAGTACTCGATGGGTTAGATAAAGGGATATAAGACTTAGTAATGCAAGTAACCAAAGAGAGTGGTCAGAGCTTGCTTTAGGTCAGCAAGCTGTCATTCAAAACCATCTGCAAAACTGGTCTGGTCGAAGGCGGACGGGTTCACGGTGTGCTGAACGTCAGCAAATTGAAGAGGGGGGCTGGGAAGCGAGTACTATCCTGCTTTTTTACACTTTGAGCAAAGAGATGCAACCTGCCTTTCAAAAGATCTCACATTTTCCAACTGAGGAAACAGGCAGAAGTGCAGAGCCTTATTCTTCAAGGCACAACATATTTTCAAGCATGTCTGCAATACTGTGTTCCTGCCAATTTCCTACATCCTCGATACAATCTACTGCTTGCAAGAGAAGAGGATGACGAGCGTCCACCTGGTAACGAAAAACAATGAGAAAGCCTACCTTCCACCCACGCTGCCTCCCGCCCCATCTCCTATCTTGGGGCTCATCTGGGGCTGTTCTCCTTCTACGGTCTGAAGTTCTGACATAGGCATTCCCCCAACACCTTTTCCACTGGCTTGCAACAGCCACACAGTCTGTGGTTCTGGCAAATCCTAGCGCACCCAGACTGTGCTGTCCTGCTTTTGGTGTTAATCACACTGTCAGCTACAGCAGGGAAAATAGCACGCGTGGAAGGGGAAAAAAAATATTTTCCAATTCATAGTGAAAACTTGCTACTTCTGCTGTTAAGTCTGCATAGGTGTCACTAAGCCTTTACAATTAAGAAATGGCATTTTTAAGTGCCTGTCACTAACAGCTCTTTACTGAAGGTGCACAGAACTTGATGCCCAAACAGAGAGGCACATCCCTTGCCTTCAAAAGCATAAAGTTTCAGTAAGGGAGATGACTTGGCAGAGGAAGGGCATATGGTTTGCGGGAGCCACAGAGCTTCCAGGTGAGGCTTAAAGAACCGAGAGAGGAAGAGAAGGATGACCTGAACCTGCACAGAGGTGAAAGCATGAACGCAGGTCTGTGGAATGAGAACGAGGGAAAAAAGTAGCAGCATTGAGAAGACTGCAGGCAAGCCAAAGGGCAAGAGGGGAGGAAAGCAGATCTGCAAACAAGACAAAGTTTGGCTAAGGTGGCTGATTACCATGAAGCAATCAAAAGCAAGCAGGATGTCACGAGAAGGTTCAAAATGGGGCTGAACAGGCAGGACAGAGGGAAAGCGACGCAGACTTTCACAGAAGCACTTTTAGAGGTTGTGTTGAGAGATGGAAAGACCACGAGATGGAGAAGGACATTGAAAGCTGGGATAGGGAAAGATTAACAGAAAGGAATTAGTGCTGACCCTCACTGAATGTCCTGGGATGGTGGAAAGCAGAGAGAAGGATAAAGAAGCAGTAGTCAGGACATGGGCTTGGGTGATGGAAAGAACAACTCACTACCTCAGGTGGCTATATGAGGCTGGATGGGAAAAAAGCAAAGCTAGATGAGGTTGCATCTGGATGCAAGGAGTCAAATGCATGTTGTTAGCATCAAAAAAGCCCTGGAGAGCACGTATGTTTATGGAAACATTCACAAAGAACACAGTTTGCCTTTGGGTCATCAAAAATTCCTGCTGACGCTGCCTCTAACCTCCCTTCATCTGCTTCCTTCCCACAGGTCTGGCTGGTCAGACGCCTGTGGAACAGGCACTAGCTGATGCCATTGTGGACACCATAGATGATTTCATGACGCTATTCCCTTGGGCAGAGGAAAACCAGGACGTGAGAGTAAGACAATCACTAATTTAAACAAAGATAGAATGTAAGCCATGACTCTGTACCTGAGCATCTCCTCTGGAGAAACTGCCATGTGCCAACCCCTGGGTCCACCACCTCAGCAAAGCTGAGCTGGAGGAGCTCTGTGCTTCTTCGTCCAGGCTAATCCAGCCCAGGCCTTCTGCTCCCTCCCACCTCCTCCTTCACCAGATTTTTTTTCACCCTCAGTGGAAGCAATGATGAGGCCAGCATGGGCCGCCTCTCATTGGTTCACCTCAAATCAAGGATGCCGTATGTCTCACTATTAACTACCAGCACAGCCATCTTCCATTTATTCAAAGGTAACACTTCAGATAGATAGACTACGGTATCTTAGGACAGAAACCACAGAGTACAAAATGTTGACCAAAACCAATAATAAATAATGAAGCGATATGAAAGTGCTCTGAAATCATGCAGGGGAAAATCTGAAAGTGCATTTGGAGGTTTTGGTATGAAAAATGTGAATTACTTAATCTCCTAGTGATTTCCTGAAGTTTCCTCAGCTGGGGAGATTGACTCATGATCTTTAATCATTTAGGAACAGCCACACTATTGCTAACACGTTAGTGTAGAAGAGCACTACTGCCACAGTACTGCTGCTCCTTTACAGGGAAACTCCCATGAGAACTCCTGCATGTGTCCAGCTCGTACTCAAGCACTTCTCCAAAATAAGGACCCAGATCGTGTCATCAGCAATTAATTTAAAAAGGAAGAGAGTTCACAGGCAACCTTTATATGCTTATAGGCACGTATGCATGCAAGGAGTGTTTTGGGGCCAAGGAAGATCATGAAACTTTCTGGGAATCTCTAGCACAAGGTCACATGTAAGTAATTCACACACAGTGAAGTCAGAAAACTTCCCCTGGCCTGACAAGTGAGTACAGGAACACACATCCCTCAGAGAAAGAGGAAAGGATGTGCTGTGCTATCTACCCAGTAGCAAAGAGGAAACCAAGGAAGGTAAAGAGAGCAGAGGTGGAAGCTGCCCATGGAAGCTCCCTGCGTGCCAGGCACAGACTCTCCCCTCACCCTACACCCCCCCAAAAAAATAGCTGGCGTTGCAACAGCTTTGTCACACATTGCTGGAGAGCTCCAGGGTTGAGACAAGTAGAACATGCCACTCCAGAAGGTGGATCCAGGTCGTGTCACCATCAGCTTCATGGGTTGACTGAATATTTCTGTATTTGGGAGACGTCATTGCCGTCACGATCACCCAGTAGTCGGGGGGGGGCGGGGCAGGGGAACTCACCTGAAAAAAGGAAACTCTACAGCACAGGGTACAAATAGGAAATTTCTGGACTGCAAACTTCTGGCTGTTACTTGCAGCCACAACATTCAGTTACCAAGCTCTTAACAGACAGCAGAAAAGGATGTCAAATCTTCAAACGTGTCTGCAGAAATACTGATTTTCTTTCAGCCTGCATTTTTGGGACCATTTAGGCAGCTGCCTCTTCTAAGTTTTATTCTTTTTTCGTTAACCTGAATTTCAAGGCTGTTGAAATAATTCCATTCCCATACAGTGGTGCTTATTTAACCAAGCCTGAGTGTGTTCCTCCAAAATTAGGCCAAGAACATTAACTGCACAAACCGTGCCACACGGGTCAGACTGGATGATCACAACAGTCTGCAAGCTCAATTGCTTCCATGCAGGTGAGAAGAGAAACCCAGAAACAGTTTCCCCTCTCCAAAGGAAACAGCTAACCCTTTAAAAGCAGCCTTAAAACTTTCTGCTACCGGAGAACCACCACCACACACAACCTCATCCTTCATCCATTACATACAAATAATGAGGCCCATATCCTTCAATGCAGACTGATTCAGCCTTTAAAAACATATTTTAACCACCTCAAATCTCAATGCTGTGGAAACAAAAAAAGCAGAATAACCTACTAACATAAAAGTTCAAAGGTAAACACAGCGAAAACTCAAAACCCAGGTTCCACATCTCACACGAGAAGGGCTGGTAAGGGACAACAACTGACCAGCATCTGACTGACAGCACGGAAAGCCTGAGCTTAAGGGATTCTGGAAATTTGAGACCCCGTACATTAGAAAACATAACATCCAAAAGAGTCCCCAAAAACATGACCGTGAGACATTGGGAATATATTTTATAGATCGATTCTTCCCAAATCTATGGCAGGGCTCCCGTCTTGCCACAGTTGGGTGGCTGTTAGCACAGATAAATGGGCAGCATCACCCCACACATCGTGTCTCAGCGTCCAGGAGCTCTCAGGTGTTCATTAAGGGAGCAATTGGCTTAAGACACAGCTCGCTGAGCCACGAATGCTGTGTTCTGGGCATCCAACCCACTTCATGGGTAATTACCTCAGCTTTCCTAAATTCCGTAGTGCCCCTTTGCATGTATCCAAGTGACAAAGAGAACTGAGAATACTCCAAAGTTTGGGTCAGACCAAATGATTTCACTCTCACCTTTTTCAGACTTCAGCTTTCTTTTTCACAAGTAATAAACCGCCAAAAATTCAATTTTGCTGATTGTTGTGCTTACACATTGGTGTGCATCTTTGTGTTTCGTTCTTCCCCCAGAAACAAGCATTTGATGACATCCTCACCAACAAAGCCCCTGAGTTACTGAAAGATTTGGATAGTTTCTTAGGGGATAGCAACTGGCTGGTAGGGAAGTCTGTAAGTACAACTTTTGTTTCTCCCGTCCCAATCAGGTTGCCAGAAAAATAAAATCATTGACTATTGCTGAATTTCTGGATTTCATGCCAGCCCACTAAACAACTCTCCCCACTCTTCTAACTCTTTGCTCTTACCAATACACAATTGGTCGCTGAATTGCAAAGAGAAAATTGTTTTCCATACTATTAGAAAAGTGAGGCAAACCAGGACTAGGATCTGCATTTTCTGAACCAGTTTAGAAGTGTGTTGACACAAAACATTATAAATGCCTTTGTACTAGTCAATACAGATGGGAGTTGTTTAGAACTCTGGTTATAATCACTGATCAATTTATAGGACAATATGAAAAAAACATCTCTGAAAATGTAATCCTCTTTTTTACCCAAAACTGTGTGGCAGCTAATTAAACACTTCTCTGCAGCACAGTTAGCAGCAGGAAAGATTAATATTATAATGCAAGTAATATTTGCAGCAAGGGCTTTATGTAACCAATTTTTGCTTAAGTCAAGCCTTGCATTGTAACCTAATTACTAGCTCTGTAATTGTAGGCTTTAAAAAAAAAAAAACACCTTAGACAAAACAGATCAATTCATGTTTCCTTTCTGCAGTTTGCTGAGAATATTAGTAGTCCCAGCTTTTGAGATTACCAACTAAAATTTACTGCTTTCTCTCCCATTTCCACCAGGTAACGTGGGCTGATTTCTACTGGGATGTGTCCAGTACAACACTTCTGTCCTGTAAACCTGACCTGGCAGACAACTACCCCAGGCTTTTGGCTCTCAGAGACAGAGTGCAAGCACTTCCAGCTATTGCAGCCTGGATCCAGAAAAGACCACAGACTATCATGTAGGTCAGCTGTTCAGACTGGAGAAAACAAATGCATGTTTAGCTTTCAACATGACAAGCATCCCAAGTTATTAACTTTACAATCATTTAAATTAATTTCAGATGGGTATGCTATACCAAATCAAAATCTACCACTTGTATCCATTTATAGGAGAGACTCCAAAAAGCTGATTTAGTAGAGTAGAGCCTGAGGGAGAGGTGTGGTTTCAACCACATTTCCCCCACTACTAATAAAGTGCTTGATCAACTCAATTAATGTTCTGCGGGTTCTTAAAGGGAGAAGAGATGAATAAACCTTCCCGGAGAGATGCAATCTCAACAATACTTTGTTTATTGTAGACTCTCAACCGGGAGGAAAGCAGGCTAATCAACAGAAAGGATAAATGTGCAGAAGGACTAAGGACACTAAGCAAAAAAGAAAAGGAAAAAAAGACCCACGTGGTCAACAAACTTCAAGCCTCTCAAGCACTTTCTTTAGCCTCTTGAAGTTTATGCTGTGCCACTGAAAAAAACAAAAAACAAACAAACAAACAAGAAAAACCCCCAAACCCCCCCAAAATCCCAAAACACGACAAAAAAGCTGCCCAGCTGAGCTGGTGCCCACACCAGCACCAGTTCTGCATCAGCACACCAGCTGCAAAAAACATTCAGCAGCTCAGTATCCCTTCCAGTAAGTAGGAGACACAAATTGGGGTGTGCTGGTGTCAGGGGTGGAAACCAGGTTTAGAACAAATGAACGAACAGTTTGTTCTTCCGTCACTGGGGAAAACAGGTAGGTGGAAATCCTGGCAACGTGGACGGTTGTAGATGCAAGCGGTTTACACAAACTCAAGGGGAGACAAGTGCTTGCAAGAGGACTCCACTGCGTATGGTGTAAGCAGATAAAGCACAACAAACTTGGGCAATCCTCTGGGCTGAAAATCACAGAATCACAGAATGTTAGGGATTGGAAGGGACCTCGAAAGATCATCTAGTCCAATCCCCCTGCCGGGGCAGGATTGCCTAGACCATATCACACAGGAACGCGTCCAGGCGGGTTTTGAATGTCTCCAGAGAAGGAGACTCCACAGCCTCTCTGGGCAGCCTGTTCCAGTGTTCGGTCACCCTCACTGTAAAGAAGTTTTTCCTCATATTTATGTGGAACCTCCTGTGTTCCAGCTTGCACCCATTGCCCCTTGTCCTGTCAATGGATGTCACTGAGAAGAGCCGCTGTTGCGAAAATGGCCACTGTTGGGAAAGTGTTTGCCTTCACACTTGCTTTTCCCTCCCACCATAAGTATTATTTCATTGAACCATATGAGTGGTTCAGTCCAGAGACAAACCACGTATTGGCAGAACTGAAAGCAAGGTCCAATCTTTTGCTCATTCCAATATGGTATCTCCACCTGCTTTGCAATTCTTTGCACACTTTGTTCTAGTTCTTTAGATTTTTCCTTCTTCAGCTCCCACTCGCCTCTCTTCTTCAGCAACAGACTTCAGGTAGTTGTATTTGTTTCCCCCTCCCTGTACATCTTTCCCAACCAGAGACACAGAATCACAGAATGGTTGAGGTTGAAGGGACCTCTGGAGGTCATCTGGTCCAAACCACCCACTCAAGTCGGGTCACCTAGACCCAGCTGCCCAGGACTGTGTCAAGACGGCTTTTGAATATCTCCAGGGATGGTGACCCTGCAATCTCTTAAGACCCCCAATTAAAGAGGGTAGAAACAGTTACAATAAACAAAAAAAGGCAGAAAGACATATGAGCTTCATAGCAGTTAAAGACAGATATTGACCCCAGAGGTCTAGGGATAGGATTGTTTAAGGAGTAACCGCTGCTCAGCCAGGCTGCATTAACCTGGCTGAAACACCACACAAACCACCCTACAGGTCAGGCATTTTGTTTCATTTCACATTTGAGGCAAACAGGTGAGAACATGCAAATACAATGGGATAAGAGTTAAGCCAGGATCATGCTCAACAGAAACAGACAACCTAATTAACTGCAGCATTCAACACTTGTGGTTGTCTGTTAAATCCCACTATTTAGTCCAACAAAACAGGTGGAATTAAAGAGGCACAATAGACAAACCAATTCTTACCCTTCTCCCTTCCCATAAAATAATTTCTTCACCCTCTTTCAGCTGTGCATTTTGGAACATGCAGCACAGCCACACAAGATTTCTAGTAAAAGCCAAGTAAAGTTTAGTTCAAACCTTGAAAACATTTTAAAAGCTTTCATTTTCCATCCATTTTGTACTTGCAGAAATCATGTACAGTTGCAAAAAATACCCACAGCCACAACCAAACCAAACAGATGCCCACTTCACAGATCACCTCACTGACTGATTGCTAGCAGTATCTGAAGACAGGCTAAAACACTGAGCAACCATGGACACCAGCTCCTCGTCCCTACTCTTCATATAAAACTGTTGAAGTTCCTTCAAAAGATGCAACAAGTGTCTTCTCACCGTGGTAACAACCTATAGAAAAGTGGTAACTAACTGTCAAGCCCATATTGCAAACCAGAGTGAATTCTGGGACACCGTCCTCAGAGAGACTCAGCCTGGTACAGATTTGCTGAGCTCTGCAGAGAGCATACAGCAGCTGAGGCTTTAGCAGAGGGCAGGGGCAATAAGGACTTCCCCATACTTTGCCTTCCCCCAGCTTCTAAAAAAGCAGCAGTCTGAATCTTAAGTACTCTGAGTTCAAAAGACCAAATTTCAGTCTTTTCCTCTGTCCGGGGAAACGGACACCCTCCTCTCCCACCTCCTCAACTCACATCCTTGCCAGCAGATCATAAACTTCAGGTGGAGGCACCTCATCACTGATACCACTGAAGCTCTTCATTTCACTGAGATGAATTCAAAATTCACTGAAACTTCAAGAAGAGAGCAAGACACAAGCTTTGTGTTTAGGGCGCTCCACTGGCAGAGTGCACATCTGGTGTCTACACCAAGGTCTGACGAAAAAATTGCAACCTGGCTGGAAAGTTCCATTTGGCAGGAATCCTGTTTTTATAATCAATATCCTAACACAACTGTGATCAGAGTATAATGAAACATTAGTAATTAACTAATGCTGGATAAAGCCAAGTCAGTTCAAATGGAACATTTCAGCTAGTTTGAAAGCTGCCTATTGGATTTATAACATGCAAGTTATCACACTCCCCTCCACCCCCACAAATAACCACAAAATGAAAACATTTTGTTAATCTATGGAATTTTATTTGAACAAGTTGGTACAAAACCAGTACAGTACAGCAAATGAACCAAAACAAGCAGAAACAGACTCGAGCATTGTCAAATAAGGCACATTTAAACAAAATCTACCCGTGTAATCCAGTGAAACAGACAGTTTTTAGATATGTACTTGGAGGTAGAAATAATTAAAAAAATACTGACAAATCTTAAGCAGTAGCACATTTGTTAAAACAAGTACTACTTAGGTCCCTGTTTTGAAAAGTAAAATTATGTTTATTCAGCATCCGATATTGGCACATTTGGGCCATTTATGTTTTGTGGGATTGTGGGATTGAGTGCGCCCTCAGCAAGTTTGCCGATGACACCAAGCTGTGCGGTGTGATCGACACGCTGGAGGGAAGGGATGCCATCCAGAGGGACCTTGACAGGCTTGAGAGCTGGGCCTGTGCAAACCACATGAAATTCAACAAGGCCAAGTGCAGGTCCTGCATGTGGGTCAGGGCCATCCCAAGCACAAACACAGGCTGGGCGGAGAATAGATTGAGAGTGGCCCTGAGGAGAAGGACTTAGGGGTGATGGTCGATGAGAAGCTCAACATGAGCCGGTAATGTGCGCTTGCAGCCCAGAAGGCCAACCGCATCCTGGGCTGCATCAAAAGCAGCGTGGCCAGCAGGTCGAGGGAGGTGATTCTGCCCCTCTACTCTGCTCTCATGAGACCCTACCTGGAGTACTGCGTCCAGCTCTGGGGTCCCAACACAAGAAGGACATGGAGCTGTTGGAACAAGTCCAGAGGAGGGCTACGAAGATGATGAGAGGGCTGGAGCACCTCTCCTATGAAGACAGGCTGAGCGAGTTGGGGCTCTTCAGCCTCGAGAGGAGAAGGCTCTGGGGAGAGCAGCCTTCTAGTACCTCAGGGGGGCCTACAGGAAAGCAGGAGGGGGGCTTTTTACAAGGGCAAGTAGTGACAGGACAAGGGGGAATGGTTTAAAACTGAAAGAGGATAGATTTAGATCGGACACTGGAACAGGTTGCCCAGAGAAGCTGTGGATGGCCTCTCCCTGGCCGTGTTTAAGGCCAGGTTGGATGAGGCTTTGAGCAACCTGGTCTAGTGGAAAGGTGCCCCTGCCTGTGGCAGGGGGATTGGAACTAGATGATCTTTAACGTCCCTTCCAACCCAAACCATTCTATGATTCTATGATTTTTAAGCATCAGTACAATGCTGTCGGTGTTAAAAATTTTCAATACCATGAGGAATACAATAAACTATAAAAAGTTACAAATGTTCATAAAACTCATGGTCATCAGTAACTTAAGAGCCTTTGGGGTACAACATCAACTTTATTCCTTGAATTCCACAACGTATTTACCTTTTAGAGGCCTAATGAAGCTTTTAGTAGTGTCGCTATATCTGATGGAACGGTTCCTTCTTCTCCTGAGGAATAAAATCAAGCGTTAGTACAGCTCAAAATATTTCACATAGACAGACAGAAGTCTAGCTTCTCAAAACTGTACAAAACCCTCTACTTGTACAAGTCTGTCATTGATTTGTGGGTCAGACTCAGAGGGCACTTCCTGTCTAACCAAACAATAATCAGCACAAATACATCTTTGTAGTTTAACATGACAAAAAAAAAAGGCTTGTCTGCATCCAGAACCTTGTTTTTTTTCAGAATAATAAACTGCAGCAACCTTAATTCACTTAAGTGGACATCATTGTGGGCAAGAGACTTACCTGCATCTGCTGCAGTCATATCTTCTTCTAACTTCAGTTTCTGCTGGCTGATTTTCAGCATGGATTCTTCAATAGTCCCCTTACTGATTAGCTTTATGACTTTTACCTCTCTGGAAAGCACAAAATAGGATAAATCCATTTTAATAGTTTCTTTGGATTAGTGCACAAGGGGAGGATGCTGTGCCTTTGCTCAGCTGGCAGTGGTTTAAAACAAGAAGGAGGAAACGAACAAACGGGCAATACAAAGAGCTGCTAGTTTTTCTGTCGGGACCAACTGTGCTCTGTACTGCCAGAAAGCTTGTTTTCTCCTGCACTCCCAGCCACCGCAAAGTCTGGATGGTCACAAAAAACTCCGTTAATAGAAACAACTCAACTTCCACCTCATCCCATACTACACTTGAATTACCAGTTATTAAACATATTCTATTGCTCAGGCTAGCTTATTCTGATGGAGGACTCTAAAACAGTCCATGGGTTCACTCTTATGACAGGGTGGCACTTCAGAGCTTACAAGTCTCCTGAAGAGAACAAACAGCTTTGCCAAACAAACCCAGAGACTTCAGATCTGCCTTGAAATAGTTCCTAGCACCAGAAATTTGAGAATTACAGAGAATTCGAGAGTTATAGAGAACTGGAGAAAGGAGGAGAATGTAAATAAGGCTTCTTTTGGCAGCAACACAGACGGAGACAATTAAAATTACCTATATCCCACACAACCCAGACACGGTTTATGCAAGTCTCTGCTTAAAATGGAAATTTTAATCATAAAACATTGTCTTGTTAGCCTCCTTTGAGACCTTGCCTCCAAGAAAAGCCAAGCATAGTCATTAAAAAGTCTTACCTTGTTTGACCTACTCTATGGCATCGGTCTTCTGCTTGCTTGTCATTGTAAGGGTTGCAGTCAATATCATGCAGAATGACAACATTTGCCGAGGTCAGATTAATTCCTAAACCGCCAGCTTTGGTTGTCAGGAGGAATACAAATAGACCCATATCTGTATTGAACTGATCTATTAGGTGTATCCTGCAGAACACAAGAAAACATGCATCAGTCCTTGGAGAAAACACCACACTGGCTCCCGAGTCGAATACAGAAGTTGAGATGATGATCTTTTGAAAGGGAGGACAGTGGCATTGCAAAGCACGTCAAAAGTACAGACGTTACGCAGAAGGAAAAAGGGTACCAACAGTCCTCAGCAGTGACCAGAGAAACATACTCAGAGTGACAGATCGATAGCAAGGAACGAAAAGAGGCTTGCAAAAAGATTTTGGGTGATCATAGAATACAAAGAGCAAGTTGGAGGACGAGGGAAGACTGAAGTACATGAAACAAACGGGGGTGGGGGGAGGGAGGAATTTAGCTTCATGACTCTCTTCTGTACTAATTGCACATACAAGGAAAGTAACAGATTTCAACTCTAAGTGGGAAGTAACACCACAGCAAGAATGACAGGCTTTTGAAACGAAGGGAAGAGCATCTAAAAAAAAATTTTAAAAAATCAGGAAACGGCAGAAAACCAGCACAGCTCAAATACAAGAAAAGCACTGCAACATTTTCAGCTGTGAAGGACAGAGTAAATGGTTTGTCCCAGAGAAACAAAGGGGTTTATCTACCTATTGTAACAGATCTACTTTACTTCCAAGGAATATCTACAGGTGAGCTTTTGTTATGGCATGCTGACACACAAGCAAATCAAACACGCCATGAACTGCTGAAGACACAAGTTTCCATTTCAATGGCCAAGACTGTAACCCGACCATCCAAAATTCACCTTTCAGCCTCATCCTTACTAAGGTGATCTGAAATCCAACATTAAACCCCTTCTATAGTCAATGCCCAGTGATCACACAATTCTATACACTGGAAAACAAAGGTAAGGGGTTTAAGTCACCTCCCCCCCCGCCATGCACACATTCATTTTTTTCTCTCTCATCTTCAGCAAAAGAGCCACATACCGATCAGAAATGGGTGTTTTTCCATCCAACCTAATATATCTATGTTGGTGGTGTTCTAGGAAAACTTCCAAGATATCCAGCACCATAGTAAACTGGCTAAACAATACAACTCTGTCACCCTGGAAATGACAAAGCAAAACAAAAGCTTTAAAACACGTCCATTACAGATAACAAACTACACAAATACTTTATTGGTGCAAATACATGATTTTACTTTGACCGAATCCCTATTTTCCAAACTAAAAGACTAAGCTGAACTTCATCAAGTCAGGACTGACTTTCAGTGAAGATATCATATCCAGTATTTCTGCTGAATTAACCCACCTTTTGTCAGTGCAGTAATTTTTTACTTACTTTGTACTTACGGGACTTAAGCAATCTAGAAATCACCTATCAAATCCATAAATGACAGACCTACTCCACTACAAACATCAACAAAACATTTTCTTTACCAACTTAAGTTTAAGCTATATTCCATATAATACAGAGCAGTAGCACTCTTGTCTGAAATAATCGAACAGATGAACACTTGTGCAAATTCAGGATACTCTGAAGTATTACGGTACATGCTTATTTGTAAAATAAGCCAGTTTGAATCTATGACTCAAAGCAGTGACCTCTTCTTACCTTTACACTGGCTTAACACATACATGATTATTCTTATGTAATACAGTCTTATTCAATTGCCAAAAGGTCAAAGTTCATGAGCTGTGAAAATGACGCTAGCCCTGCGTACATCGAGAAAGTAGCGTCAACTCAGGATGAATGTTCTAAAACTTGGAAAAATGGGGAAGCTTATTTCAGCTGTCTCTAAGGTGACCTGTGGAGGCAGGACTGCACATTAAAAGCTCTAAGTATTGCTTTGCAATACTGCACATGCACTAAATCACATTGTAATACTCCACAAAACAGCAACTGGGTTGCACATACAGCCAGCAGACGTTAATTTAACCCGTTATTTAGAGCCACCCTTTAGATGGACAGGAAAAGATGAGTCAACCATCTCGAGTACCAACCTTCTCTTTAAGGTCGGAGAGAATGCGTTCCAGCGCTCTAAACTTGCCAGAATCCAAGATCTGATCCATCTCTAACTTGAAGTCATTGATGTGAGAATATTGCTTAGAAAGCAAATGCAGCTCAAAATCTGTCATTACCGTCATATCTTCAAGGATAAGGTCAGGGTTAGCATCGTAATGGGTGGGTTCCTGTTAGCAAAAAATGAAGGCAAATAATGCAATACACAATCTCGCCAGACAGACAGGAAAAAACAGAAACACCACACAATAACACCCAAAGTTTCTGAAAGAACAAAGTAGCACGACTAGACATGGGCAAATGCCAGAGCGTGCCTCATGCAAGCAACAAAAGATGAACACTGCCACCCCAGGTTTATAGTAGAGGATCATTACTTTGCAATTTAGCTTTTACAAGAACCAAAAACTAAGAAGAATATGCTCAACCTCCATAAAAATTACCTAGTTCCCATCAAGCCCTATGACCTTTGACCCCTGAATCAGACCTCTTCCCCTGAAGACACATTCCCTTAAAGGGAGGTCCAATCCTTGGAAAGATGGTAGAAGACATGGGAAGCCCAGCCCAAGATGTAGGGTGGGTAGAGGGATGTCATGCCTGGAAGAAAGAGGAAAAGAAAAGCCACATCTGGAGAGTACGATGGTATGAGTAGGAATAACAAGGGACAAAAATCCTCCATAAACCAACGGGTGACTTCTTCCCTTCCCCCCAGCCTTGACTGGCTTTATTCTAAAACAAAGCTGCAGATATTCAAAGCCAGCTGTAACTTTCTTAGAGGACCTGCTGCACATTCAGGGTTTTTTTATACTTCAGAAAGAAGCAACAATTTTCCCCCAACTCCACAGGCATTAACCCCACCCAAATTAAAAAAATAATCCTCCACAGTTCAATACTTACGCCTTTCTTGTTTTACTTCTGTACAGCCTCGATTTCTTGCTACTCAGAAAATACTAGTAAACTCAAGTGCCCACCCAGGATTTTTTTCATAAGTACTTTGGTTTTAAATTTTGGGCTGAAGGGATGAGGTGTAAGTGGGAGCTAATGAACAGGAGATGACTGCAGTCCCACAACTGTTCGCTCCCTTCTAATATCTGATACAAAAAAAGCCCACCAGTGTTAAACACAGACAGAGCTTGATTAGAGCACTGGATAGATGCAGAGAAATAAAAAAAAGCCACAATAAATTAAGTTTTGCAAAGACACGCTCTTGACCAGAGGACTGACAATTAAAAAAAAAAATCTATTTAAGTTGCATTAAAAATTCTGAGAAATTAAGGATTGCTTCTGAATCTCATCACCTTACCTTGAGCATAAGCATGGACATTGTCCTGAGCTTGTCATCTGTGTAATACTGACGGTGCAAGAGAGGGTGATTAGCCATTTTTCTAAGTTGCATCATTACATTTCCCATATAAGAGTTTTTCTCTGTAAACAAAGAAATAAGGTCTATTCAGAAGCAGTACATAGATGCCTATCTGACGCATCTTTATCTCTCAGAGGAACTTTATTTCTAAGGATTGAATTTGACATTTCAACTATTACCTGAACTTTGGAAAAATTCATAGAAGGGATATAATCAGTTTATGAGCGTGAGACATTTCTACAAAGCAAGGGCTTTGTAGTCACATTCGACACATGTCTGGGCATGAGAAAAATCCAGCAAAAGTAAACGAGACCCTCACATACCATTACTGTTAACAGTTTTCTTGACGTTCTTTAAGAGATCACAGTATAGTTGTTCCTGTTTCTCAGACATGGCGCATAATTCAATGAAATATTTTTTGGGAGGTAGTTGTTTAAGGACCTGACAAAATAAAAACATACCGGGTAAAAACTGTACTGTAGTGAGTGGTCAGTAATTCTATACTATCTTACAAGCCTGCTTTTAAGCTTCTCTGTTCATTCTCCCCATCCCAACTCCTTTCATTGGCTGCAACTTTGCTGAGTCAGCAGTTCGACTTACAAACTCAGAACTCGTTTTGCATTATACATCACTCCCCCCAACAAGTAACATGCTCTGGACACTCCAAAACCACATGAAATAATAATACATGCAATACCTGGAACCTACACTCATGCTAGTCAGAGATACCCCCTTCAAGCCAATGACTACTAAGTATGCAAGTGCACAGAAACATTTTTCGGATCACTACTAAGTTTTCCCTTTCTTTATCTATGCAATTCTAAATAGAAGAATTTAAATAGGGTTTGGATTTTAGAATGAAAGAGAAACATTTTGAAGACACCAAAATAACTTAAAACGCACATTTCTAGTCATACATATGCACAAATACACACATGCACATTCACTGCCTTAATCTTAATCCTTTCAGTTAAAATAAAACATCACTACTCTCAAGTCACAAATATTTTTGTGGTTAATGTGGAGGATTTCTCACCTCTCACCGCTTAGCAGTGCACTGAAACATCTTTCCGTGATCTCTCCTAACTAAATTTCCCAACTGTAAACAGTCAGCAAATAATGAGCATCAAAACCCAAAGCTGCAACAGCTCACATTTTTACTTGCAAACTCCTAAAAGATGAAAGATAGCTTAAGTTTCTTGCTCTTCCCAGACAAACAGGTAGAACTAGCAGTGATAAGATTTGACATTAAATTCTACTGTTAGTCTCAAAGACTATCAGGCCTTTTGATAATATGAAGCCATTATTTGAAAGATAAAACATTACCTCATCTTTTATTCTTCTCAAGATGAATGGTTTTATTATCTGCTTTGCATGTACAATCCTCTCCTTTTCATATAGGCTTTGTGCTTCAGCACTCTTCTAAGGAAAATATTGCAAGAATTCAATTACAGCATGAAGTTTTCAGCTGTACCAATGCTGCCTTAACTATTCTAACTTCATGAAAAACTCAGCCACAACAGACAGATCTAACAGGACCATTAGTGTTCTGAGATACCCTGTTATGACACATTTTTACATTAAAAGGTTTATTTCATTGTTTCATTTTCTAGATTTTCATAATCACACTACCTGTTTCCGTAAGATACCAATATAAACCAGAAGTGATAAAGCAACATCAGCGTCCTAACAAAAAAAGTTATTTTCAAGAAGAGAATATATAATACTTACTGCTTTTGAAGAGAACATCCTTCGGACTTCTCTTGTGCTCCTGCTGAACATACACGGCATGACAAAATTCAAGAGGGACATCAATTCCAACAGGTTATTTTGAAACGGAGTCCCCGTTAGCAGTAAGCGATTCTTTGCCTATTTGTCCAAAGTGGAAAACAGCAGTGGGAAACATTAGTCGAATAGGTTAAAAATTAATATTGGCAGAAACAACACAGCTATGGAGAACGGAGAAAATGAGCTTGGTTTAAATTGTAACTATTTAAGCTTTAAGTATATTTAGATCTCATTGAATAATTTCCTGTTTAACTCAACAAAATGGTTTACAGATCTGTGGGGAACTGAACACGTATCAATTTAAGACTATTCAAGAAGTCTAATCCAGACGTAAGAAAAGCCTTCCTGGCTCTATTAGCGTTTTTCTTGTTTGGTTGGTTTTTTTTAAATTAATGTGCTAATTGTTGCTCCCATATCATATCTTCTCTAATGTCATACAGTACTTATGCACAAGTTTTCAATTGCAAGTACAAGCCATAGTTTAACCGCTTAAAGATCACCTTCTTAAAAATGATTTTGATGAAAATACCATCTTGGAAAATAAGTTGTAACTATATTATTACTGTACCAATACTACAGTGCTTACATTAATTGTCATAAGGTGCAGGTAGCGTATGGAGCTCATGTTCTTGAGCACATGACCTTCGTCAAAAATTGCATAGTTAAGCTCCAGCCTGCGAAACAGCCCTCGATCACCTGGGCTGCTAATTGCACAGTTGTATCTGCCAGAGAAAGACATCGTAAAAGACACGTTAAAGGCAAATTTAACATGAACATACTGCTATCGCAATCTTATTAAATTCCCTAAAATCGTTAAGAGCTATGGACAGAACACACGCACGAGGGGCACTATGTCAAACCGCCTAGAAGTAACCAACCATAACACAATTTACTACTGGCAAATAATTACAGTCTACTTGATGAACAGTGCCCTCCATAACACTTTCCAAAAAGCTGTGCAAATCTATCACACAGTAATATGTATCCATTAGTATTTATTAATAGATAGATAAATACTATCTAAAGCACCTATTACACAGTACCTGCTATGGCATTAATAAAATTCCGAACTTTGTTTTGTTGTACCACTAGAGGTCAGCAGGAGCTAACCGAATCTCACTTGTTATTTAATTATTGTACTTACGTAGTTATAATCACATTGAAATCCACAACTTCATTAATGATGTCCTCCCTCAGATCTTTCCGATCTTCTTGGGATCCTGTGAAAGGACAAAGCACACAATGAACACAATTACTTATATATATAATTTATAGACCTATAAAAATTAAGACAGTACACAGAAATACAGTCGGCAATAAATGTGTGTTTAAACAACTGTCTTAAAACAATGCTTCCATGAGCAATTCATCTTTTCTTAGGCTGACCGTGCAAGCAACTGTATCATTGGCTTAATTTCCACATTACATTCCTCACCATGGTAAACAAGGACGTTCAGATGAGGACACCACAGATGAACTTCTCTTACCCAGTTATCTGTAAGACATCATTCAAATAAAAACCAAGTCATTTATACTTTATTACGTCTTACATAACTTCAGACACACCTCAGCATTAAGCTAAACATCTGATTTTAAAGCAAATCCCTTTAAATTCTCCTGAAGGTTAAGAAACTTTCTGTCAAAATGATGGAAAACTGATAATATTCAAGAAAATCAAACAACCCACAAGCGGGCTTGAAATGACACTTGCTTAACCAGCCTGTGCTTCAAACCCTTACAGAAACAGAACCTACACAGTCTGTAGCCACCATGTAAAACAATACAGTGCTGAACTTTTCAGCCTGATTTCTTCCCTAGACAGTTCATTCCTCAGAAAGCAAATCCCTTCAGTTGTCAGTACTTGCATGCAGAAGTGTTTCATCAGGAGAGACAGTGCCTCTGGGATTTGGCAAGCAGCCTGACAGCTCGACCCGGCTCCAGGAGTGCAGCCAGCAGAGCGACCACAGGCAACAATACCGTGCCCAAGGGGAAGCTACCTGACAGCCAACACAAATGCTGACCCCAAAGCACAGCAGAAGGAGGTCTCTGGTAAATGCCACTTGACCCAGATCAGGGCTGAGGAGACTCCTTTGGAAAAGGGTCAGGAAAGCTGCAGGGAGACCGCGCTTCCCAGGCATCCCCATGCTGGTCGGCTTGGACCAGCCTGCCACTGTAACTCATGAGCCTCTATGAATCTCTTCACAAAAGCACCTTCGTTAACACTTTTATGTACACCTCAGCTTTGAAGTAACATGCAGTTTTAAGAGTTATTTAAAAAAATGGCTTCTAGTGGATTTTAAAGGCACACTGAAAATGGCAACTTTGAACTGATGTTGAACGAGCGGAAGCTTTTCGGATGTTAAGAGAAATTTTTGATGCCCAAATAAGTATTTTATATTAAAAGCAGCATCTTCTGTCTAAATTAAACTTGCCACTTTCTCCTTTCTACAAATTTGGTTTTGTTGAATGGTTAACTCCACAGAGAACTAGTTTCTGCTCAAACTCATCAGCTTCTCTGACGTATCCTAACCCTAAGCACAGCCTGAAGGCTAGCAATTTCAGCCCATATTCAGTAAGTAAAAAGACTTATTTTGCTAAACAAGTTCAAATCGTAGCAAGTAGCTTTATATTTTGTAAAGCATACAGCGCTTATTAAAAAAAAAATCCATGTTAGGTCTGATTAATTCAGAACAAGCATGCCTTCAGTGTGGTTTGCATTCCAATTCAAATTACTTAAGGAGTTGAATATCACCATAAGAAAACTAAGTTTTCTTTCACAAAATTATCTTTGTTTCACAGTCTGTCCAGGTTTTTTTTTTATAACAAACCAATACTTTTGAATCTTGTAACTTACCTAACGTTGAAGCTGGCACAACTATCAAATGGGGACCTCTATTGCCCTTTTGGTAGAGATAAGCTAGAAATGCAATAGCTTCAACTGTTTTTCCTAAGCCCTAAGAGAAAACAAATCCATTTAAACAAACTTACAATCTGTAGAACATAATACTGTTTTGTACTCATAAGACAGTTACAGTCTAGTCAATGTCAACTAAAGATTACAAACGTGGGTAGAAAAATTGTCCTGTTTAACCACATTGTTTCACAGAAGACAATTCCTTCTTAAGTACAATCGCAATCAAACTCAATTATCTTTTCAGCTCAACATTTGAGCATCAGGGATTCATCTTTTCCATTTATGAAGCTTTTCATTTTAGTTCAGGTTCATCCCTCAAACCTTCTTCAAAAATTTACCTTCCTGAAACAGTGCTGCAGACAAATGATTACTTGGAAACTAATTGTTTCTTTCCATTTGAGCCACTTGTACAAAGGATATTCCAGCTATTTCTGAAGTGGAATTTAGTATGGAAATCAGATTTCTTTAAGATAAGCCTGTGTTTCCGCCAATGCTCATCTTCCTGTCTTCTGTGTCATGGATTTAAAAATTTATCTTACCTACCACAAAATATGCACATAAGGTAGTTCTTACAAATATGAAACGTACGGAAGTTGAGAAACTCTGCCTAAGTCTTAGTGAAGCAAACCCATCCATTCACTCATGATTTGTCACAGATGAAGAGCAGCCAGGATTAAAAGGAACTGGCAACACATTTAGCAGCTGCATCACTAAGTTTGTTCTGTTGTACAGTTACTGGTGGTGTCAG
This sequence comes from Nyctibius grandis, assembly GCF_013368605.1. NCBI lineage: Eukaryota > Metazoa > Chordata > Aves > Nyctibiiformes > Nyctibiidae > Nyctibius > Nyctibius grandis. The sequence continues at coordinate 56,375,463 of NC_090663.1, forward strand.
CACCAAACAAAACCTCAAACCCACCCGCTTTTCTCTCTTATTTCAAAGCTTATGGGGAGCATAATGACAAGAGATGGTCAAAATGCTGGAGAAGCAGAAAAGCTTTCTACCTACTGAAAGGTATTGTTAACTACCTGTTTTGAAACTGACAGAGAAAGGTAGAAGACAGGGGCTCACTACAACTAACTGCTGGACAGCAGAATGAATTCTAGTTATGGGCAAGGAACTACTAATATGAATGGTTTGAGGATCATCCATTGTGATAGAAACTGCTTCCACTGCAGCAGAAAACACCATGTGACTTGTAATTATCGGTGTCCATGAATCTTAGGCTACCTTTGACTTCCAAATTGAAAGTGAGAGCTCAGAAGCTTCTAAACATTTGGAGAAACTGTTTGCAACCTAAGTTATATTAGCTAAAACAAATGACTTACACTCTGCTTGAGGTTTCTAGGAAATTAAATAATTTAACAAAGTCATTTTTGTCAAACTTTTAACGATTCTTAAATAATCAGTTTCACACTTACCATTTCATCAGCCAATATGCCATTCACCCTGTGCTCATGCAGCAGCGCCAACCAGTTCAAAGCTATCTTCTGATACGGCTTGAGTTCCAAACTGTTAAGAAATCAAGATGAACGTGTTACCATCTTTTATTTGTTTCTCCATGAAACACAGCTTTACACTTGTATTAATGACAGAATGGTAGTTTAACACTGCCTATATTTTAAGGCACTCCAGATCTCCTGGTGTAGTGAAAAACACAACAAACTCTATTTAATCAGTCACGTGAATACCAAAGGGCATTCCTGAAATTTCTAAGTAGTTTATCTGAATTTTCATATGTCTTAAATGATCAAAATGAATGTTACAAGGAACATCTTTCTTCTAAAATCAGTCATCTACAACCAGTTAAAAGCAGTTACACAACTACTAACTTTTAAAATACACAAAAAGTTGAGTGGCATTTAGCAGGTGCATCGCTAAGTTTGCTCTGTTGTACAATTACTGCTGGTGTCAGCACCAAACAAAAAAACAACCCACAAAACACACTCTACAGCAAGTCACCTAGTTCAGCATTTTTGTCAAAGAAGAATCACTGATAAGCTCCCTCCCAATAGCTCCCTCTTCCTCTCAGTTTTTATTTTGACATAGCTGAAAATCCTTTTGCTATTTACCACTAACAGCCTTCAAGTCTAATCCAAGTTGCTAGCCCAGCCATTCCCACTTCACCTCTATGCTTCCTAACCCTTAGGATAATGCTCCCCACCATACCCACTTCCATTCCTCCTAAGCTCTCTATTCCCAATATCCACTTGGAGATCCTTACTGATTTACCTCTCTGAAATAAATCCTTCCCCCCAACATATCCCCACTGCCCCTCCCGCTGGATACAGAGCTCCAGATCATTTTGTACATCTGAACTTCCTGACCGAGGTCTTCAGTCCAGCTGATAAGCTTCACAAGTTTGCTCAGATTCATTTCAATTTGGCATCTTTGAAATATAAGGTCCCCCATTACAGAAGCAGTTTTGGTTTGGCCTTTTGTTTGAGATAAGTTGACAACTCATGATCCCATCACTCAAGGCTGGCTTCTACAATCATCAAAAACGGAAGCAAGTAAAACGAGGTATTAAGCACTGTTACATCTTTTTCGTTTTATGTTCTTATCCTCTTCACCAGCTTTCCTGATACACTTAAAAACATTTGTTGAATTCCCTCACGTGTTGCACATCACTAGCCATCTCATTGAGAGCTGCTGAGGGTCAAACATTTGCAACTCTGCTCTCAGAGACTACAGTTTTGAAAATCCCAGTCTTCAAGTATATCATCCAACACCATTCTAAGTATAAAAAGAGGAAAGATACCTCTGATTCAGAATGGAGGGTTGATCTATGTTCCATTCACATCCTCCACCTTCAGTCATCCTGGATACTTGTATTGCCAGGTTACTTGAAATTTCATCACATTTATCCATCAGCTTGAGGACCACGTCCCTCTCCTTCAGCAGTATCTTGCAGTTCCACACTACATCTTCTGACAAACCAGTAGTCTTAGTCATTTTTGTGAACTGCAAAATAACAAAAAACCACTATGAACACTGGTAATAGCAGCAAAGGTGCTACAGTGAAAATCCACAGCTGCTGCACGCAGTAAGTAATTCAAGTATCACAGAATCACAGAATCACAGAATGTTAGGGATTGGAAGGGACCTCGAAAGATCATCTAGTCCAATCCCCCTGCCGGGGCAGGATTGCCTAGACCATATCACACAGGAACGCGTCCAGGCGGGTTTTGAATGTCTCCAGAGAAGGAGACTCCACAACCTCTCTGGGCAGCCTGTTCCAGTGTTCAGTCACCCTTACAGTAAAGAAGTTTTTCCTCAAATTTAAGTGGAACCTCCTGTGCTCCAGCTTGCACCCATTGCCCCTTGTCCTGTCAAGGGATGTCACTGAGAAGAGCCTGGCTCCATCCTCTTGACACTTGCCCTTTACATATTTATAAACATTAATGAGGTCACCCCTCAGTCTCCTCTTCTCCAAGCTAAAGAGACCCAGCTCCCTCAGCCTCTCCTCATAAGGGAGATGTTCCACTCCCTTAATCATCTTCGTGGCTCTGCGCTGGACTCTCTCTAGCAGTTCCCTGTCCTTCTTGAACTGAGGGGCCCAGAACTGGACACAATACTCCAGATGCGGCCTCACCAGGGCAGAGTAGAGGGGGAGGAGAACCTCTCTCGACCTGCTGACCACACCCCTTCTAATACACCCCAGGATGCCATTGGCCTTCTTGGCCACAAGGGCACACTGCTGGCTCATGGTCATCCTGTTGTCCACTAGGACCCCCAGGTCCCTTTCCCCTATGCTGCTCTCCAACAGCTCTGTCCCCAACTTGTACTGGTACATGGGGTTGTTCTTGCCCAGATGCAGGACTCTACACTTGCCCTTGTTATATTTCATTAAATTTCTCCCCGCCCAACTCTCCAGCCTGTCCAGGTCTCTCTGAATGGCTGCGCAGCCTTCCGGCATCTCAGCCACTCCTCCCAGTTTTGTGTCATCAGCGAACTTGCTGACAGCGCACTCTAATCCCTCATCCAAGTCATTAATGAATATATTGAATAGAACTGGTCCCAGAACCGACCCTTGCGGAACTCCGCTAGACACAGACCTCCAACTGGACTCTGTCCCGCTGACCACTACTCTCTGGCTTCTTTCCTTCAGCCAGTTCACAATCCACCTCACTACCCGATCATCCAGACCACACTTCCTCAGTTTAGCTGCGAGGATGCTGTGGGAGACCGTGTCAAACGCTTTACTGAAATCGAGATAGACCACATCCACAGCTTTACCATCATCTATCCACCGGGTAACATCCTCATAAAAGGCTATCAAGTTGGTTGAGCAAGACTTCCCGTTGGTGAAGCCATGTTGACTGCCCCTAATGATCCCCCTATCCTTGATGTGCCTAGAGACAGCACCAAGAACAAGTTGCTCCATCACCTTTCCGGGGATGGAGGTGAGGCTGACCGGTCTATAGTTACCCGGGTCCTCCTTCCTGCCCTTTTTGAAGACTGGAGTGACATTCGCTTTCCTCCAGTCCTCAGGCACCTCTCCCGTTGCCCATGACTTAGCAAAGATGATGGAGAGTGGCCTAGCAATGACTTCCGCCAGCTCCCTCAGCACCCGCGGGTGCATCCCATCAGGGCCCATGGATTTATGGACGTCCAGGTTGCTTAATTGGTCCCTGACCCAGCCCTCATCAACCAAAACAGATTCCTCCTCTATCCTGACTTCTTCTGAGGCCTCAGGGGTCCAGGGCTCCTCAGGACAGCCTCCAACAGTATAGACAGAGGCAAAGAAGGCATTCAGTAACTCCGCCTTCTTTTTATCCTCTGTCTCCAGGACCCCCACCTCATTCATCAGTGGGCCTACATTGCCTCTAGTGTTGGCTTTACCTGCAATGTATTTGAAGAAGCCCTTTCTGTTGTCCTTGACCTCTCTTGCAAGGTTGAATTCCAAGGAGGCCTTAGCTTTCCTAGTTGCCTCCCTACATCCTCTGACAACAGACTTATATCCCTCCCAAGTGGCCAGCCCCTCCTTCCACGATCTGTACACCCTCTTCTTCCACTTGAGTTTGCCCAGCAGTTCCCTGTTCAACCATGCAGGTCTCCTGCTACCCTTCCTTGACTTCCTACCTGTTGGGATGCTCTGATCTTGAGCTCGGAAGAAGCAGTCCTTGAACGCTAACCAACTATCTTGGGCCCCCTTACCTTCTAGTACCCTGTCCCATGGGATTTCCCCTAGCAATTGCTTGAAAAGGCCAAAGTTGGCCCTCCTGAAGTTCAGGGTTGCGATTCTGCTAGCTATTCTGTTCCTGCCACATGAGATCCTGAACTCTACCATCTCATGGTCGCTACAACCAAGGCTGCCCTCAACCTTCACCTCTTCCACCAGACCCTCCTTGTTAGTGAGGATCAGATCCAGCAGCGCTCCTCTCCTAGTTGGCTCATCCACCATTTGCATCAGAAAGTTATCATCAACGCACTGGAGGAACCTCCTGGACTGGGGATGGCTGGCTGAGTAGGCCTCCCAGCAAATATCAGGGTAGTTGAAATCCCCCACAACCACCAGGCCCTGTAATTGAGAGACTGCTCTCAGCTGCCTGTAGAAGGCCTCATCACCCTCCTCATCCTGATCTGGTGGCCTGTAATAGACACCCACAACAGTATCACCTCTGCCAGCCTGCCCCTTAATTCGCACCCACAAACTCTCAACTCGCTCCTGATCCGCCCCTGGACAGAACTCAATACATTCTAGCTGCTCACTCACATAAAGAGCAACTCCACCACCTCTCCTTAGTGGCCTGTCTTTCCTGAACAGGACATAGCCATCCATGACCACATTCCAGTCATGCGAGGCGTCCCACCAAGTCTCTGTAATTGCTACTAGATCATAGCCCCCCGACCGAACACGGATTTCTAACTCCTCCTGCTTATTCCCCATGCTGCGTGCATTGGTGTACAGGCATTTCAGGGAGCGAGCTGGGCACACCGATTTCATCCCAGATTCACCCCCTGATTTCACCCCAGGGGGATGGGAGGCCTCCTGGTCTACCTCAACACTAGAGCATTGCCCCAGTGGTGCAAGCCCAGCTACCACCCCATCCCCCTTCGAATCTAGTTTAAAGCTCTCCGAATGAGCCCTGCTAATTCCTGTCCCAGAACCCTTTTGCCCCTACGACATAAACCTTTCCCATGTATCACTGTCACGCCTGTTGTCTTATAAAACCAGCCATTATCAAAGAACCCAAAGCCCTGCCTGTAGCACCAGTCTCGTAGCCAGGCGTTAATAGAGAGAATCCCACTATTCCATCCCAAGTCATCACCTGAAAATGGAAGGAGGGAGGAGAAAACAACTTGTGCCCCAGACTCTTTCACCAACCGTCCTAGGGCCTTGTAGTCTTTCTTCATCCCCCTCAGACTACGGGATGCAGCTTCTTCCCCACCTGTCTGGAAGATCAGCAGGGGGTAGTAGTCTGTGGCCTTCACCAGGTTGGGGAGTTGCCTGGTGATATCCCTGATTCGGGCTCCAGGCAGGCTGCAGACCTCCCTGTGATGGGGGTCAGCTCTGCATATTGGGCCCTCAGATCCCTTTAGGAAGGAGTCTCCAACCACTAAAACTCTTCTCTTCTTCCTTGTGGAGGAGGTAGCTATACACCTGTCAGGTTTTTCTGACTGTGGTGGGACCTCTGATATAGGTTGCCTCTCCACCACATCCCCATTGGACCTGCTGCATTCCACTAGGGCTTCCACTACTAAGTAGCAGACAGAACAGCATCCAGATCTCCTCTCAAAACTTCAAATAATCCTTACACACTTGGCCCTTGCAAAACTCTCTGAATCCACACTGAAGGTCATCATTACAGCTCCTCGCACAGTAAAATATATCTTAAAATACAAGAGACAATTTCTCTGAAGAGTTCCCAATGTAAAATATAGGCGCATTAAACTCCTAAAATCCCCAAGGGGAGGCAGACATACAGCGCAAAGCGAGTTTTGAAGGCCGGGCCCAGTAAGAGAACAAAACCATAAAAGGGAAAAAAAAATTGTAATCACTAGATATCCTTTTAAGCAATCCCTATTAGATACTAAAGATGTAAGATGTAGGGATCAAGGCAAAGCAACGCATCAGGAGGGCTAGTAAGATTTTGTTACGAATCTGTTCGGAGCTCGGCATTACTCAGTCCCAGTTCTATCTGTACCACAAACGGCACATTCAAACAGGACTTGGGTACACTAAAAAAATTTCAGGGATAAGGAGTCTCCCAAAACTGTGTCACGCTTTTTTTAGTCATCAAGTAGTGACAAGCCCAAAAGATCAGCAAGAATTGGTTCATTCTTTTCAGTTCTTCACATTTCAGACTTGGAGGAGAATTTCATCACCAAGCCAAGATTCACCTGAGCTCTTTTTTCTTGCAATGAACCCGACCTCCTGCAAAATCTATGAAACACAAACTTACACAAATCTATCAGGTCGTTAGCACTTGCCAATACATTTTCACTGGCAGTACCATCATCCTGACAAGGTTTTAGCACCATTCAGTTTCTCCATTTTTGTGCACGTTGATGTTTCAAGCCAGTATTATCCTCATTTTACGGAGGGAAAAACAAGAGAAAATACACAAATACATTTTCTAAATGTCACAGCAAACAAACTGTCAGAGAACAAGTCAAGATACCAGAATCCCGACGCAAATACAAACTAACACAAGGCCTGTCCACCACTCCTGAGTGCGCCTGGTTTACAAAGGTGAAGGACACCGGTGTTTGAATCAAGAGCGTGTGGCGGGGCCGTGTGGACAGCCCACATGCAGTATCACTGTGGCTCCCCAGCCCGCAAGAGGGTATTCCCTCCTATCTTGTCTGAGAAGAGATCTCTAAGGGCTGTAACTGCTCTGCCACCATGTCCTCATCCTCTCAAAACACGTGTTACCATCCTTCTCTGGAGACATTCAAAACCCGCCTGGACGCATTACTGTGTGATATGGTCTAGGTAATCCTGCTCCGGCAGGGGGATTGGACTAGATGATCTTTCGAGGTCCCTTCCAATCCCTAACATTCTGTGATTCTGTGTGATTCTGTGATTAACCAAGGCTAACTTCTTCCCCTGCTTTCTGCTCTGGGTCTACTACCAAGAGCAGAGGCTGCTTCATTCATGCTTGCTAGAAGATGCATCTAATCTAGCACCAATTTTTTTTTTAAATAACAGCTCCATGTCACAATCCTCCCCACTTCAATCATGAACAAGTGCTTTCTCCAAGAGCTCTTGATCTCTTTGCTGTTGTGAGAATTGCTACCCATGAGTCTCATTCTCACAACCTTGTGTCAGCCACACACCTCCCAAGTAACATTGTGTCTTTAACTAAAACTTAAATTTTCCTATTTCTTTCCTCCTTCAGAAAGTGCAAAACCTTCTAATACATTGACTTCTGCAGTAACTGGGGTTATATTTATAATTATATTGTTTTCATGTGTATTTATGCATGAAGTTATTTCACTGTGAAGGACAGGCATTTTCCTTTCTTATTAGTACATTTAAAGAATTGAAGAATACAAGATCCTTTGGATTTGCCATCCTTTCGTTAAAATGGAAGTAATTTCCACACAGATTTTTCTGAATTTTAAACCAGGGACCTGTTAAAATTTAGCACAAGACTTCACAGGGATATATCCTCCTGGAATTCCTTCCTTAAAAAAAGAAGGGGTCGTATGATCCAGCTATTCTATGTTAAGGACCTGATCAATATTGCCACATTGCAGAGTAAAAGCAAGCTTTGTTAAGCTGAAGTGTACAAGCAGGCTATGCTTTGACACCGGGGGGAGGGGGTGCGGGGGGGAATGAAGTGATGCCCTCTACTGACAGTCTGCCATTAGAGTTTTGAGGGTTCTTGGTCTTTTTGTAAACAAAAGCCAGAAAGTTTACCAACACTCATGGGTTAAACCAGGCTAAGACACACATGTCAACACTTGCAAAGAAGTTTTCTAGCCAGTCTCGGCTCTGCCCTTGTTTCTTGGCACGCACTGAACACAGGCAGGTATTGCCATTACGTGCCCGTGTTTACAGCCCTTCTGCTGAGGAGATGGCACTGGGAGCTGCCGTTTCCAACACTGGCCAATTCCAACAGTCTGGAAAAGAGAACGCTGTTAAAATATACCTCAACACCAACGAGTTTTTTAGACGAGTGAGGGTGAGGAGGAAGGGCGATGGGTGCCCAGAATTGCTTCCACCAAGGAAAGAAATCATGCTGTCTGTCAACCCGCAATGTGTGCCAGTGGGGTGTCACCAGGATCCCCAAGCAAATAGGAGAGGAAGGTGGGAAGCCAATTTAGGAGAGGGCCCACCAGGAGGGGAGGTATCTAATGGCTGTCACATTAGTAACGCATGTCTCTCTTGAGGTGCTGTACAGCGTGAAGCCAGTACAGGGCAGGCTTGCACCAAAAGAGGAAAACATCACTGAACACTGGCCCCTTGCACAAAAGCTACCGAACACATGACATCAGACCAAGACAGAGGGAGCTGAACTTTCCTTTCCACCCTGTCCTGCAGTCTGCTCTAAACCCTCAGCTTCCCCTTGCCCTCCACAGACAGCCATGTTCCCAGGGCTCCTCCCTCCCTCTCCTCACAGCCCTCACAGCCCTGCTTTCTGCTGACCACCCTTTGGTTTGCCTACCCCTGCATCCCCATCTGCTCCTCTCGTGCTATAATCCCCAGTTCTCAGCAGGGCCGAGCTGTTCCTCATGAACTTCTGCTCCAGCATCTCTCATTCAGGCATCACACCTCCAAGCTCCTCTTCTGTCTCAGCTCCACACTTGGCCTTGCTTCTACAGCACAGGCACCTGGGACTGACACCAGACGGTTTAGTAAAAGTGGGCCTCAGAGCAGGCCCTAAAAGGCCTACTCTGGGTAACCTTTAGACAGAATCGACTTCCCTTTCAGTCATTTTCCTTTCAGCTAAAATAACTGCACTTTCTGAAACTAACTGCACGTTTTGCAGGCAGTGTCTGCTTCTGGGACTGATAACGCTTAAAGTTATATCTATCACTGGCTCTTGCTTACGCTTATACTTAGAGAATCCAAGGTCTCTGTTAAATTCCTCACTAATTACAAAGAAGGGCCAAAGACAAACAACACTGTGAACAACATCTTTGTAGTGTCTAAATTGACCTGACTCACAAGCTCTGGTGCCAGGAGAAGAGAGAAATCCTGTGAGAACCAGAACAGCATCTTCTCCTCGGAGCCACCTGCACGTGCCAACAAAAAGGCCTCAATCGCGCCTGCGCGGAAGCGGGGTCATACAGCAGACAGCGTAACTATGGGGGGATTACAACCCCCAGAGACCACCCAAGACCCCTTCCCCAATTTAGTACGCATGCGCAAAGACATTACATAATGTATTAGCATACGTATAAGGTTTCTTGGAGTAGGCGGCCTTTTCTCGGAATTGTATGAATATTCATTTTTCTATAATGTATATAATGAGTGTTCTTTTGTGCCTCGGTGGACGTTACGTGGAGCGATCCCCCATGTCCCTCGGCCAAATAAATTAATGCTTGCTCATTAATGCTAAAACCCGGCGTCAGGGAGTTTTATTCCCAATTTCGGTGACAGGACCACCCTTCCAAATCTTCTCCCCTCAGAAAGCAACGTGCAATTTTAATTTGTGAATATGAGGAGTACTCAGAAAGGCGCTCTCTCAGAGCACACATCTCCTTCTGTTTTGTTACCTACTACTCTCCCTATGCAGACAACATATTCTGGAGAGAGGCCACAGGACCCTGCACAGAGAACCATCACTTCTCAAAATGAGGAGACAGACACCTAAAGCCTCAAGGACATACTCCAGCGCTCTTTACACAAGTTAGTGTTTGAGACGAGGCACTCCCAGCTAGTCATCTCCAGCAATGAACACTGGATAAAACTACCCTCCTGGAAAGTGTAGCTCATCTACACTATGGGCATTTCTAAATTGCCAAGGGAACTACTCCTTGTAAGCAAGGACATTTTCATCTCTTGCCATTCAAGTCTTTTCAAAACAAATCTTAATCCGACTTAAAAAGCTATTTTAATTTAAGTTTTCCTGGAATAAGACGTTCAGTTTCCAAATAAGTAGGCTTTAGTCTTAATTGCAGGCTGCAAGCCCTAAGATCTTCCTCAATTCTTCTAATAATGAACAAGGGGTAACAACTTCTAGTGCTTTACGTTGTGTTACGAGAGATATCATTACGGTAAAAAGAGACCTTAAAACCAAGCCAATTTCTTTAATGCTGAAACTGAATCAGCTCTCTCCATTATTCTACCACTCTTATGAATTAGTAGGGAAAACCTTGGGTCACTGAGCTACTGAATCTTTATAAACAATTAAATCCACACTGATACGAAACATCTGCTAAAACCTGCTGCAAACTGCTTCTACTCTGGGCAAGTATTCACAATGCTACATAAACATGTGGCTGCTGACAGCAGCAATCTTTATCAAAGACAAATTTTGAAGGCAAACAGGCCCATACTGCTTTTTTTCTGTTAAATATTTTACACAGAGAAAAGAAGAACAGCCCTGTAGCAAATATTTCTGCAAAGAATTAAGCTCAGGCAAAATCCAACAAGTTTAGAAAGGAGTAACTGTATGACAGATGTTCTGTGAGAAGCCAAAGGCTTGGGGCAAAACGGATTTCTTTTGCAGCATACCTGTACCTTGCATTTTTTTCAAGTATCCTCCTCTCGTTTCCCCGCCTTGCAACACAACATACAAAGATCATTTTGTTTTCCTTAAAAATCTGTTTAGTATCTCTTATTGTTTTGCGGTAAAATATTTCACACACTGAATAATAAACATTATTGTTTTACACATACTGAAGAAGTTCTATTCTGCTCTGAAAAAATACAAGTGGTTCTTGCATACATCTGTGGAGGAGGTTTCAGAACACATACTGATGAAAAGACATATCAATTACTCTGTAAGAGGGCCTATGCACAGTTACTGCTTTAAAATCCAAAGCACTAACAAATTAAACAAAGAAAATCTGCCATAATGCACTTCAGATTTCTTACCAGGACATTGCTTTTATCAGGTCTCATGTCTTGCAGTTAACTGAAACTGCATGAAATGTGAAGGCAACAAACCAACCACAGGAAACATTTGAAAGTAACAACCCAGTGACAGTAGATAATCTACTTACCAAGAGATATCGTTTTCCCTTCTGTTGTGGACTGTGGTTTAGCTTTTTGATGCTTTACCTTTTATTAATTAAAACACAGCAGCTCGCTCCACTAAAAAATGGCTGCATTGCTCAGCTAGCAAAACCATGCTAGAGACTAAGCTGCAGTAGATTAAAGAAAAGACAAAAAAAAAAAAAAAACAAAAAAAATAAGACGACGACTGTTTCTTGTATGAAACTGAAAATATCCATGCTGGCACCTTCAATCATGGAGCTACCCCAGAAGCTGCTGCTGCTGTTCGAACGTCTGCAGTAAAGGTCCTGCCACAGTCTTGCCTCCTGCATGGGTTTTCAGCTCCCAGAGCTCAGAACAGGCTAGCAAATACCTCCTTCCCAAGTGAAAGCTCTAGTTTCTTCTTCTGAAGTGAAATCAACCAACTTTCTGTGCTACAGAGCGAGTGACAGTAATGTCAGCCAATCAGCTTGAGTTTGCCAGGAAAATCACCCCTTAATTCACTCAAAATCAGGTCATATGACACTATTTGAAACGCTATTGGCTTAGGAGGAACAGAGCATTTTAGCCTAATCAGGATAAGGCCACCCATCTAAGCCTCCCTAGGCTGAAGCCACCTTGACTCTAGGCAGGCTGGGGATAGGAAAAGAAGAATGCAGACCTACCAGAGCCTCCCAGCTGTTAAAGGGCCGGAGCGCTATTATCTTCTGAGCCTTTTTCTCAGAACACTGGGGAATCAAAGCCAGCTCGCTCGGGGAAGCATCCTGCAGGAAGGCAAGGATTTTCGCTTTGTAGCCATCCTCCACCACCTCATCGCTGCTGCTGTAGTCCTTGTCAAGGGAGCTACCATCATCTTCGGAAGCTGACTCGTCCTCCAAGTCTGCTGTTTCTCTGTTGGAACTCCAAATGCTCCTTTTGCCTTTGTCCTTTTTCCAAAAAAGAAATCTGTTAGGTTTCATGTAAATTACAAGAATATGAACAGAATAAAAAAACAATTGAAAACAATCAAGCCTAATCAATATTGCTTACTTTTAAAGAGCCACTCTAAATGACAAAAGCACTTAAGGCAAATCCAAGTTGCAGAAGTGATTCCTCCTACATAGCCAATGCTCAAAGTAAGACCAAAACTTTCACTGGCATACAAAATGTCTTCAGTCATGAAAGACTGGTGTTCTTTACTTGATAAGCATACACAGTGAGAAGTTACATACCAAAATATAAATAATTTAGAACTATCTACTGTGTATTTCTTTAAAATAAAAAGTTAGTAGCAATTCTGCATGATCTATAAGGCAGAAGATGGCAGGTTTAAAAAGCCAGTCAGTTAGGTTAGATTACCAAGTGTGCAGTATTTAACCCACCAGAGTCTAGAAACATGTCAACTGGTGTGTTTATATGAACATTTACGGGTAAAAAAATCCACAAATATTGTGTCACAGCATCATGGAGTCACATCAAAACCTAGCAAAAGTTTTCATCAACAATAGCTTCACTAACAACTACTGTCAGCCTGAAAAAAGGGAGGTTTTTTATGAACGAGCGCCAAAACTTCTACATACCACAAGCTGCCCTCTTGTGCATTCACCACAAAATGATGCAAGTTTCTTCTCAGAGCTTTGAATGCAAAGTGGTTACAGATCTACTTATCTACAGCAGAGATGCCAACCGGTTTGATCAATATTTACCTCGCTGAATGATGCTATTTGCTGAAAGAGCACAAACCACATCACCCAGAAGCACTCCGGGTAACAGGGGACACAGTTCCTTTCCTCAGTGAGCCTAGGGTATTGTTAAGGGCACAGCTACAGTACGTACAATAGCTGGCAAAGTATGCTCTAGTCTTAGGAGTCACCTTAGGAACCAGAGGAAAAGCAATAGCTAGAAAAAAGCCCTGCAAGTTTTCTCACTACAATTCTCTATTAAGAATTCTAAAAACCCATGTTTTAGCTTTATTTTCCCCAATCCTTCCCCTTTTAACTGGAATGGAACCGTCAAGCACAGAAACCAAACTGTTTCATGAAGCTGATACCAGACGGTTCAATTTAGCAACAGGTTAGCAAGAGTAGGCCTCAGAGTTAGCAACAGTTTAGCAAGAGTAGGCCTCAGAGTAGGCTCTAAAGGCTTGCTCTGTGTTACCTTTACACAGAACAAACTTTCCTGTCAATAATTTTCCTTTTAGCTAGAATAATAACAATAGGTTCTGAAGCAAACTACATGTTTTGTAGATAGAGTCTGTTTATGGGATTGATAACAAGGTTCTAGTAAATAATGATTCACGCTGTTTATGCTCAGTCTTAGAAAAACAAAGGTCTCTGCTAATTATATAAGGCCAAAAGACAAAACAAGACTGTAAAGAACAACTTTGTGATGTCTAAATTAACTTGATTCATAAACTCTTGTGTCAGAGGAGAGATAAGTTCAAAACGATATCTTCTTCTTGGGAACACATGTACTTGTAAACAAGAAGGCCTCGACCACACTTGCGCACAAGCATGACTAAAGGGGAATTGCGACCACCAGCGACCTCCAGAGACCACCCAAGACCCCTTCCCCAATTTAGTACGCATGCGTAAAGACATTACATAATGCATTACATAACGTGTTATGCATAAGTTTTTTTTTGGAATGGGTGGGCTTTTCTCGGGATTATGTATATAAGGAGCAAGCTTTTGTTCTTAGGTGTGCATGCTAGGAGGAGAGATCCCCCATGCACCCAGCACTGCAATAAACCAATGTTGGCTTTCTAAACTATCATTTGGTTTGGAGAGTCTTCTTGGTTACTATTTTCTGGTAACAGAATTTGGCGACCCAGATGGGACAAGCTCTCCGGAATCTCCACAGACCAGAGGAATCGTGAGGACTCCAGCGCGCACTGGAGTATTTTCGGGGACGCCTCTGATTCCCTGGTTGGGTGAGTTTCCGAGACAGCTAACAGCTATCTGGGAGATTAACGACATTGGTTGTGAGCATTGGTACCGGTATTTTAATTTGGTTGCTTGGTTGTTTGGTTGCTTACAAATAAGTCGTACCTGAATTAAGTGCGCGTTGTTAAGCTATTGGTTGTTTGGTTGCTTACAAATAAGTCGTACCTGAATTAAGTGCGCGTTGTTAAGCTGTTGGTATTGGTGTGCACAATTGTAATAATCCGTACGCTACTACGGGGACGTCCGGAGTCCGGATTTTGGGTTGAATATTGGTTTTGTATATATTTGTATATTCATTGCCGCTTAGCGAAACTGCTTTTGACTTTCGGCTTGCAAGTTTCTCTCTGTGTTCTCCGTTCCTTCCCTTTCAGGGGAGGGAACGGAGAAAAGGGGGAGGCGAGCGGCGTTTTGCCATTTACTGTTTGCTACCCGTTTAACAGCCAGTCCGGCTTTGAACTGTGACAGATTTATTTGTAATTGTGGTAATTGTGGTACTTGTATAACTTTGTTCGGGTATTCGTGTTAATTTTGAAACTTTGTAAAATGGAAAACAGTCTACTGAAGGGGTGGATTAGAGTCCCACTGAAAGTGGTATAAGGGATTCAAGTCATCTGAAAATGGTACAAGGGGTTTGAGTCCCCAGCATCTTGTTATTTTGTGTAAAGTCGTTAGTTTTGTGTCTGTGTTAAGTCATTGCTTTTGTGTCTCTGTCTCTGTGTTTTAACACTGCTTTTGTGTTCTGATATTATTTTGCAACGGGTAACAAACCCTTGGTGGAAGGGGGATTCTGAAAAATCTCCTCTAGGATGTATATTGAAACATTGGAAAAAGGTGTGGGGGGGGAGACTCTCTCACCCAGAGGCAGCTTGTAGAATATTGTAATCAGTGGTAGCCTTTGTATATCCTAGATGATAAGGAGAAATATCCAAAGAACGGGAGTATAAGTTACAACACAGTATTGCAATTAATGTTGTTCTGTAGACAAGAGGGAAAGTGGGATGAGATGCCGTATGTGAATTTGTTCTTTGCATTACAGGATGATTACGATGTGCGTAAGGAATGTGGTTTGATTGTAAGCGAAGGTGAAGTATTGGCGTTAGAGGCAGGGGAAAAGAAAGTGCCTGGGCGTTGTTGTTCGGCATACAGCATCGGCAAGTGGTGCAACAAGTATAAGGAGAAAAGAGAGGAGGAGGAGAACGAGAAGGATGTTCAAATGTTAGTTAGACCTAGAAGGAATAATGAACAGAGTGCTTCGGATAGTACCGATGGTGAAGCAGGTTTCAGTCCGGTAGCAGGTAGGACTACCAATGATTGATTTTGCATGGTGTTCGGAATGCTATTCCAAAGTCAAAGAACTGGTCTAAATAGTATCAGGTCGTTCAGGGAAGGAATGAGGATCCCTCCTCTTTCCTTGAAAGACTAACAGAGGCTGCAAGAAAATACACCGATTTGAATCCAGAAAATTATGTAGATGCTGTCTCGTTAATACACATTTTTATGGGACAGTCTAGTGCAGATATAAAACGGAAACTGCAGAAAATAGAGGCGGCAGATGCCCGCTCGCTGGACAAAATGTTAGAGAATGCTTGGAAAGTGTATAACAACAGAGAAAACGTAGAGGAAGAAAGAAAAAAAAAAAGGTGTTTAAAAACAACCAGCAACTGGCAGCAGCTATAGCCCAGGAAAATAATAACGTTAGAGAACGGAATTATCGGGGGAGGGCAAAGGGAAGAAAATCTTCCAATGAAGTACCAGGTGCTGCAAAGCAGTTAGAAAAAAAAAAAAATCAGTGTGCTTTCTGCAAGCAGAAAGGGCACTGGAAAAAGGAGTGTCCACAATCAGGTTGGCAAGGCCTTGGGAAAATGCCAAGGAAAGCTGCTAACATGCTGACTTTAGATTCAGACTGAGAAGGACTGGGGGAAGAATCGAAACCCTCCCCAACAGAACCCCTGGTTATAGTAAGGTTGGAAAATGAGAAAGTAAATTTTTTTTGTAGACATAGGAACTATCTATTCAGTATTAAATACATGGAAGGGTAATTTGAGTGATCAAAGCATGCCAATTATTGGTGCCACAGGGCAGAAAGAAGATCGGCCGTTTTTCCAGCCTTTAAAATTTGGAATTGGGAAAAGGGTGTTAACCCATCAATTTCTCTACATACCAGATTGCCCCATGCCGCTGTTAGGATGAGATATGCTAAGTAAATTGAATGCACAAATTACTTTTGTAAAAGGAAAAATCCAAAACCATATCCCTGAAAATAAAGCTTTGGATGCCCAAGTTTTTATATTACAGAAGGAAGCAGAGTTACAGGAGATACCAGAAGATGCTGTGACACCTTTCATATGGGCCTCAGGAACACCGGGACGATCCCGAGCGGCAGAGCCGGTAATCATCCAGTTGAAACCAGACACCCGATCGGTAAGACGAAAGCAGTATCCAATTAAGCTGGAAGCAAGAAAAGGACTAGAACCACTAATAGAACGATTTCTAAATTTTGGGTTACTAAGAGAATGCCAATCAGAATACAACACTCCGATACTGCCGGTTAAGAAACCTCATTCAGAAGAATATAGATTGGTTCAGGACTTACAAGCTATAAATCAAATCGTGCAGGATGTCCACCCGGTAGTGGCAAACCCGTACACTCTTTTAACCACTCTGAAGGAAACAGATAAATGGTTTACCGTATTAGTCCTAAAAGATGCCTTCTTTTGTCTCCCACTGGCAGCTGAGAGTCAGGAACTGTTTGCTTTCGAATGGGAAAATCCCACGACTGGTAGAAAAACTCAACTGTGCTGGACAGTGTTGCCGCAAGGATTTAAAAATAGTCCTGCAATCTTTGGAAATCAATTGGCCAAAGAATTAGAGAACTGGCAGAGGATGCATGCAAACATCACCTTACTGCAGTATGTGGATGATATACTGGTAGCAGCAAGTAACAGGGAGGATTCCATACAGATAACAATAGATCTTCTAAACTTTCTGGGACTGGCAGGGTACAAGGTCTCCCGGAGAAAGGCACAGATAACCCAGCAAGAAGTAATGTACTTGGGATTCACAATTTCCCAGGGTCAACGTAATCTGGGAACTGAAAGAAAAGAGGCTATCTGCCAAATCCTGGAACCCAAATCAAAGCGGGAGCTTAGAGCATTTCTAGGGATGGCCGGATGGTGCTGCCTGTGGATAATGAATTTTGGACTCATTACCAAACCCTTATATGAAGCTGTACAAGGGAAAGGAAACCTCCTTGTTTGCACTCAGAGGTGCATTTGCAAAACTAAAACAGACTTTAATGAGTGCTCCAGCTCTGGGCCTCACGAACTTAGAAAAACCATTTGAACTATTTGTACATGAAAGACTGCATATTGCTCTGGGAGTGTTGGCCCAGAAACTAGAATCATGGAAAAGACCTGTGGGATACTTTTCAAAACAAGACAATGTCAGTAAGGGATGGCCAGCATGCCTCCGAGCAGTGGCAGCTACAGTACTACTGATCCAAGAGGCCCGAAAATTGACACTCAGGCAAAAGCTAACTGTGTTTGTGCCCCATGCAGTTGCAACTGTTCCAGAACAAAAAGGAGGACACTGGCTGTCACCGAGACGGATGCTGAAATATCAAGCCTTCCTTCTGGAACAAGATGACGTGCAGCTGAAAGTAACCAGCATCTTGAATCCAGCAACCTTTCTAACTACAGATCCTGGTAGGAAAAATAACACATGACTGTTTGAAAGCGATGGAACAAACATACTCCAGCAGAGACCTTTATCAGGAGCAACAAAGAGAAGAAACAATGCAGAAGACTATTGGCAAATAGACTTTTCTGGATTACTGCGGCAAAATGGGTATTGGTATCTTTTAATAATGATAGATACTTTTTCAGGCTGGCCAGAAGCTTTCCCCTGTCGCAACAACAAGGCAAGGGAAGTAGCAAAAATATTGCTTAAAGAAATAATACCAAGATTTGGGGTACCTATGGGACTATCTTCAGACAGGGGCACACACTTTGTATCAGAAGCTGTTTGGCTAAAGTGTTAGGGGTAAAATGGAACGTCCATACCCCATGGAGACCTCAATCAAGTGCAAAAGTAGAAAAAGAAATGAATCAAAGCTTAAATAAACAGATGAGCAAAAATTTGCCAAGAGGCTCAGATAAAATGGCCAGGTGCTTTACCCTTAGCTTTGCTATGAATCCTAAAACTAAAGAAAAGGTTAATCCTTTTGAAATCATTTATGGTAAACACTATCAGGTGACAGAAACAGGAGCTGATCCTGAGATCATGGGGAAACATTATCTGAAAGAATATGTTATCTCTCTAGGAAAGGTTTTGTCCTCTCTCCACAGGTACATCACTGTGAGTGCACCATTATCCCTGGACGTGCCTGTGCATCAATACCAACCTAGAGACTGGGTGTACCTGAGGACATGGTCAGATGAACTGCTAAAAAAGAAGTGGAAAGGACCTTTCCAGATTTTGCTCACCACCTACACAGCTGTCAAGCTCGAAGGAGTCACTCCGTGGATACATCACAGCAGGATCAAACCAGCTTCATCACCAGAATCAGAATGGACTGTAAAACAAGGACCTTTATGTTTAAGATTAACTCGGGGATCACAAGGTTCTGGGTTATCTCCCTTGCAGCGATGTTCGGAAATGCAGAAATGATACAGATGGAGAGGCCAATACAGTCATAAATGAGAACTTAATTCTAACTCTGATACAAGGGTTTGGTAGAATGCGCAATCTTACTAGTGTAACAGCATGTATCCCAATTCCTCATTCAGCCAGTCAGTCTATCCCCTGGGGTCACAACTTGAATGGGGATTTCAAAGTTTTCTTTTACCAGGACTGATGGCTTTAGAAAATTGGATGCTAATAGAAAATCTAAACGTGGCAAGTAGAATCTTTATCAAGAGCCACTCAAAAGGGATTCCAAATTGTTAACAAACAGATCCAAGCCAACACTAAAATGACTCTGCAAAATAGACTGGCCTTAGACTTGCTGTTAGTCAAAGAACAAGGAGTGTGTGGATATCTTAAGTTAGACAAAGAGCACTGCTGCATCCACATCCCAACATTACAGATAACCTGCAAGAGCAATTGTATAAAATGAAGAGAATAGCAGAAGACAGCAGGGTAATCAGGGATGCATAAGAAAATAGTTGGCTCAACAAAATCCTGCAAGAATTAGGTGGATTATCTCTAAAAGGATGGTTAGCCACATTATTAGAGGGAATAGTTTATGTAGTTGTTATTATAGTTATCATACGGATCTGCGTGGATTCTGTTAAGAGAATCATTGAGAAAAATATATGGAAGTAGTGAGATAATAAATCTAACTAATTCCAAAGGGGGAAATTGATACCGGACGGTTCAATTTAGTAACAGTTTAGCAAGAGTAGGCTCTAAAAGCTTGCTCTGTGTTACCTTTACACAGAACAAACTTTCCTGTCAATAATTTTCCTTTTAGCTAGAATAATAACAATAGGTTCTGAAGCAAACTACATGTTTTGTAGATAGAGTCTGTTTATGGGATTGATAACAAGGTTCTAGTAAATAATGATTCACGCTGTTTATGCTCAGTCTTAGAAAAACAAAGGTCTCTGCTAATTATATAAGGCCAAAAGACAAAACAAGACTGTAAAGAACAACTTTGTGATGTCTAAATTAACTTGATTCATAAACTCTTGTGTCAGAGGAGAGATAAGTTCAAAACGATATCTTCTTCTTGGGAACACATGTACTTGTAAACAAGAAGGCCTCGACCACACTTGCGCACAAGCATGACTAAAGGGGAATTGCGACCACCAGCGACCTCCAGAGACCACCCAAGACCCCTTCCCCAATTTAGTACGCATGCGTAAAGACATTACATAATGCATTACATAATGTGTTATGCATAAGTTTTTTTTTGGAATGGGTGGGCTTTTCTCGGGATTATGTATATAAGGAGCAAGCTTTTGTTCTTAGGTGTGCATGCTAGGAGGAGAGATCCCCCATGCACCCAGCACTGCAATAAACCAATGTTGGCTTTCTAAACTATCATTTGGTTAGGAGAGAGTTCTTGGTTACTATTTTCTGGTAAAAAAGCCAGGTCCAGTGAAGCACTGTTTGCTAGGCTGGCTGGGTGATAATTCAGTAAAGTCTCCTTTGTAACCTAACCCAGTGCTTTAGTGAGGAGGAACAAACCCATACCCCAGCAAATCTTGCCTCACAAAATCCACAGCTCTCCTCCAAGAACAGAGGAACATCTTAGTAATATTATTTTTGCTTTCATGGAAAACTCTGCGTTTCCTTCATTTTGTTCTAACTGAGGACAATATTTGGTTCAATTTCAACACAAAGATAGTCACCATCCTCCATCCAGCCTCCAGTATTTACTGTAGAATTCCTTTTCTCTACCATAAGTGGTTTTCAAGGATGTCTACTGGGATGCCTGGGAGCTGGCCTCATGACAGCACTGTAAGACTGTGCGTAAGATCTGCCAAATATCAACCTGAATGCACCAGGATCATTTACATAGTCCCTATTTATTAGCAGACGTCAAAGGAATCATTCCTTTAAATGTAACCAATTCATTCCTTTTAAAGATTTCCCTAAGTCATACTTTCAAATATATATGTAACCAACACCACTCCCATAACACAGAAGAACACTAGCAACACATGTTGAACTTCATCTATTTGAGGAAAAACAAGGAATGACCTGAGGAGGCAAGGTGATCGGTAGCCTGTGACTCCCACTGATGGTCACAAGATCTGAATGGTACTCAGCGCCTCACATACTGCTACCTGCCATCGACCACTTCCATGAAAGCAGAGAACAGGCTAGTGGGATGCAAATCCACAAACACTAAAGAACAAAGCAGGTAATGCCATTCAGAATTGCCAGGGAGAAGAAAGTACAAAAACCTCATTCAGATGGCAAGATTTGAATTTGATAGGATTTTCTGACAAAACACACCACGTTCAGGCCACCACTGTCATTGACCAAGTCAGGTAATGCCACTTATTCTACAATGCACAGAGAGAAAAAACGGTACTTACGTAATCAGCTTTTGGCTTTTTTGCGAGCTGCTTATTTCTGGTTTTGCAGTTTGTGGGAGAACCTTTCAGTTTCCTTTTACGAGAAGCAGCTTTAAAAAGAATCGAGGCAGAAAAGAAGAATTAATTACTTCCATTAAGTTCACCCCAAAATAGCAGGATCATTCAAACCAACACTATAGTAGCTATGATTGCCTGGATGACCAAAATAGTTTTAGTTGTGAAAAATTAAGTAGCCACATCTTTGCGTGGAAATACTTTCAAGTAAATTTTCTACTAGACTTACTCACACTCTCTGACATCAGAGACGTGACACGTAAATATTTAAAAAAAAAAAAAATCATTAAAACATCCCAAAGGCAGAAAATTAAAGCATCAGCAATTCTTCCTCACATGAAGCATCCGGTGAGATACCAGAAAATACTGGTAAGATTTTTTCAAATTCTACATATTTCTGTACACAGGTATAAATTTATAAAGAGGCACAGTTCAAAGCATCCAGAGAACGTGCCGATGGAGGAGAGGCAGCTCTCCTTCACTATTCAGACCCTGACCTTTCTGCCCAAGAACCTTGTTTAAACAACACTGCCAGGAAAAGCCATGCCACTAGCTTAAGCCTGAGAAATGTGCGTTTGTCTTGTTATCCAAGCTAAGGGTTGTCAGGCTGCTGTTGGGTAAAGCACTAGAAGTCATGGAGGCCTCATGCTATTACTGCTTAGCCTCAATGAAAACTGTGTTCAGGATGAATAATTCTGAGTCGAAACAGTGACCCTGCAAACCTCTTTGCCCTAAAAAATACATGGGCTCATATAAGAGTATTTCAAAGATCTCCCTGCTTTGAAGTCATGGGCTGAGCACTCAATAGTCTTTAAAGAAAGCCCGATCGTGAGCAATTTTAGAGGCAATTAAACTGTAGCAAAGGATCTGGATAACCGTGGTCTCAGGAAACTATCAACACAGAACTATTTAGTAATCCACCTGTGGTCTTTGGAAACCCACCACATCTGCAAATGACAAAACAAAAATCCAACTTTGAAGACATTCACTTTGCAAGGTACACTTAATTATTCCTTCCTGTGCTAAGAGAGCACACAGCTGAGGGGATGAAGAAACTCTGGTACTGCTAGACGGGAACCATCCTTGGAGTGAAGGCAGGGCACACCAGGCCTTCCAGAGGAATACTTGTTCTTTCTATAAATTTTATGATTAACGAGCAATGAGACAAGCAGCTCCAGGGTTTCAAAGTTTAGAGAGGCATCTGTAATTACTTCCACTGTTATTTGCTGCTGCCACTACAAAAAAAACCCTTATTACTGTGACTTCCCCCACCATTACAAAAGAAACAGTCATATCTGACTTCAAATAGCAGTGAACATCAGACAGGTTTACATGAGGCTGCAGCTCAGAAGCACCCTCAACGATTTCATGGTTTTCCAAGATGTACAGAAAACAACACCAGAAACAAATCACAAGCAGCAGGTACCACTATAACTCCACAACTTTCACTCATTCGTACACGTATTTTCAGTGTGTCACATCTAATCTTCATACCTACAAGTCATCTGCAATGCTTCTTGTTTTAGCTATATACAACTACTGAATTGAAGCTATAAACACAAGTTTTTGTCATTTTCAAAGGACAGAAAAATTTGAGGATGACTCGGCCACACTTTTTTAGCAAAGCCATGCTTCACAAAACTGTATCTTGTCCCTGACCTCTCACACAGTCAACACTTCACAAGAAGTAAAGCATATCATAAATTGACACAGATAAGCAGATGTTCAGCAACGTCTCCATTTTTTAAAAACATGTCCAAAATGAGGTGATTTATACCATCGCTTTCAGGCATGCTTACTCCTAACTACATATTTCATACAACAGCTGTGATTAGTGAGAATTTCACTGCCAAGAAGATTTTTCTCTGGGCTTGTATTGAGAGGATGTGAAAGAGCATTCTTAGATCAACACAAAAATGGCCAAAAGGCAGGGCCTACATACCAGAAATCAAAGCGGTTTAGTTCAAACACTGTGACCTGCAACAACATTTAAGGATATATATTTGCTTAAATTGGTTTAATATTAATCAAAACCCTTGAAAAGTAATCATAGTCTTCCAGGAAGGGATTTTCCAGCAGCAGCACTACTCAGTAGTAGTGTGTCCCTCAAAAATATGCCAGCTCTAGTTTTCTATTGCCAGCATCCAAGAAGTCCTGTGTATAGAATCTGATCACGCAAACAGTGATAACCTCAAAACATTGGTCTGGTTGCGTAAGAAAAACCAAACCACAAAAGCAGCCTTTCATTAAAATTAGCCGAATGTTTTAAAGCTTTCCAATAATTGTTAAAAAAAAAAATCTTTGAAGTTGCATACAAAGATCAGAAGATGAAAACACAACAAGCACAACAGCGGGAACTGAATTAGCAAAAAAACTTCTAATTTAGAAAGTGAGTAAAACCGTTCTCCCTCAGCACATGAGCTTCCTAGACACATTGCTTCCAAATCCATAGGATACTGCATGAAACCAGTATCCACATGAACCACTTAAAACAAATAAAAAAATCAAGAGTGATCATAAATAGCTTTTTCCATCGATACCCAACCATGAAGAACTCTCAGAAAAAACACAGACAACTGAACTGCAAACAGATGGAGACTGCTGAAACAGATCAGCTTTTCATAATGACGTTTATATTCATACCAACCTTCCACTCTTCCCCCACCAACCCCAGAAAATCAGTCAAAACGATTAATGTAAGACAAGAGATTTAATCATGGACTTAGGTGATGTCAACAAACAAGCCCAAAGCCCCAGAACGATGACCCTCTTGCATGCTTACCACCTTCTACACATTCCCACATCATGTGCTGGGTTCTTTGGTTTGGGTTTTTTTTTGTTTGCTTGGGTTTTTTGCTAACAGCATGAGACAGCATAAATTCAGATGCAGAACAAAAAACGCTAAATAAGCGCTGAGGGCTCAAAGGCATGGTTTGGGGGATGTTTTGCTAGAGAACCATGGGGATTTGTCTAATGTTTAAGACTAATAGTTCTTATTCAGAATTACAAGCAAGTCTTGAAGTCAACCTGAAAAGAAAATTGTGATGAGCCTTGACACAAACAATATCTAGTTAAACATACTCCAGTATATTTTTTCCATACCACCAGATTTCTCACCTACAACATTTAGGACTCCTATTGCTAAACCATTACTATTTGCCTCAACTTCTGGGCAAAGAAGGAACCAGCAAGAACAGAAACACTTAAGGACCCACACGTAAAGTAATCCTGAGGTCACAGAACAAATTCCCCTTTTTTTGTTCTATTTTTGGATTTTGGTCTGCATCCTCTTTTCGTCTTTCCACTTGCAAAGCCTGTCATTTCAGTTTTGTGTTATTACAATAAACAAACAACAGTATAACTTTTAGCGTATGCTTTACCACTTTTTAAATACCAACCAAGTTTACTTCACTGAATTAGCTACAACTTCTCAAGTTTGGTTTTGGTTTTTTTTTTGTTAAACATACCTTTGTCATCGAACTTCAAAGCAGCATCTATTGCTTCTTCTATTGTGCATGTTGATTCTATGAACTGCAAAAAAAAAAAAAAAGTCAACTGCTAAGTGGTGAGATTTAATCCAGTGGAACAGAGGAGGACAATAATAGATCAGAGTGATTGGAATATACTTTAAAAAACACCCCCAAAATACACGTTTATAAAATCCAAGAACAAAATTAACCAGGAACCAAATTAGCTAGACCGATCACAAAAGCTGTATTTGGAAACACTTTAAACAACCTACTGGAATACATTTTTAATACAATCTCATTTATTATTGCCTTTTTTCCTACTTCACAAACATACCATGCAGGTTTACTTGAAAGCTTTTTTTCAAAAACTATACAATGTTACTATCACAAAACCAGATGAACCAAAAAAGTAATGCCTTAACTCATAAAATGTCTGTATATTATTATGTCACATTGGTCGATTTCCTGAAAGCACATGCATGAAACTTATAACACGCCTCAAAGTTTATCTGTACTTCCTTGCAGTCCTACATTCTTTCTCCACCCACATTTAGTCTCAAAATAGATCATTTTTACAAATTAATTGGATGTTGAGACTTTTAGAATGCTTTTTGCAAGTGAGATAACTGCAACAGAAGCAAATGGCCTAAAGGTTACAAATACAAAAAAACACAAAAAATTAAGTTATGAGGAATCCTGATTCCCAAGTATCTGTCCACATTTGTAAATAGCATCTTACAATTTTGCTATAAACACACAATTTCCTTTTCAAAAGGCTCATGATTTTTCCTTCATAAGTTGAGTAGGGTTTGTCCGGACAGACTGTTCCAGATCCTTCATGAAGGAACCACAGATTTGCCTATTATTCCTCTGTGTTCCTTCAAAAAATGTTGTGGATACGTAACTGCGGTCAAAAATTTGCACAGCCTCTATGTACTGCAAAGCTCTGCTGATACAGGAGCTATCTTACACTCTCTTGAGAATAAATACCATCAGCACTACATACCACTGAGTAGTTAAAAACACCACTGCAGTCACAAAACAGCAGTCAGACACACCATGTGTCATTTCTAGCTAGTTTCTAAGCTACGATGAACTGTTCTCAACCTTTGGTTTAAATACATTCTACGTGACCAAAAATTGAAACTTCATACCTTCTGGACATCTACAATGTAAATTTTATTATCATGTCCAGGAGAAAAATTCCAAAACTGCTATTTGCAACCCCTTCTTTCTTCCTAAAGTAGAAAGCCTAAATATAAAGCTTGATCCACTGGGACAAAAACACCCAGCGAGGAGCACTAGTAAAATTCCTGTATTTCTTTAATGACATTTCAACAACCAGGAAACTTAACAGATTCATTTAAACACATTCAGCTTTGAAAACTAAAGCTAGTGAAAACCTAGTAAACTATCAGCACTGGAAAGTAACCTTGCTAAAAATATATTTTACTGTACTGAAGGTATTTTACTCTAATAAGTTACCAGTTACTGGAGATTTGTACTACCCATTGGACAACGGCCAAGCGTTCACAGGTTCATATGTCAGCACAATCAGAAAGAATTGTAGTAAGTTCAAACCTAGTCTATTTTTGCCTCACTGAAGTACGAAAGGCTTTGAGTATTAAAGTTCATAAATGCAAGGGTGCAACATTTCACCTGTTGAAGAAGATGGCAATGATTTTACTCATTCTGCATTTAATCAGTTAGCTGCACTCCAACAATGGCAGTTATCAATAGTTATTAACCAAGACAGATATAACCAAGATTAAACATCACAACAGAAAGAAATAATAGAAAAACTTCCTATACACTGGAATTCACTGTTGCTCAGTTGATCTAAAGGGGGTGTGTGTATATATATATTCATTTCTATATATACATAAGTGTCTGTGTATGTATGCATGGCATACAGAAATGTTCCATGGCTGTAGCTTCCCTAAAATACATTACTCTCATATACCCTTTTGCTAACAAGAAGTAAGGCATTTCTCTCTAATAAAGTCAGAGGCTTAGGAATACTGCCTACAAAATAGTCATCAAAATAAATCAAAAGAACAGAGCATTATTACTTGTAGTAGTTCTTGGTCACTTCTTTGGGGAAAAAGTTCCTTCAGTTTTTGCAGCTTTGCGTCTCTGATGACTTCCTCTACAGACTTCTTCACAGCTGGCAGCTGATGCCCACCATTTACATATGCAAACTGGGGTAGCTCAACTTCAGGCTGTTCATCATCATCATCATCAGAGCTACAATGTACGAGGGAGGAGAAAAAGAATTAAAATTTATTTTTGCTTATGAATGTTTTACTCTACCGCAACGTAACTGTAAACCAAAACCAACAGGATCACACAAAGTGTGTTTAGATGCATCCAGTAACACTGAATCAACTTGTACCCAAAGTGATACCTCCTATTCAGGACAAAATAAAGCATATGTGATTAAGTACAGTCTTCTGTTTGCAGCAAACACATTTCAACTTAGCAAAGGAAAGAAGAAAGGAGGAACAGACAAGGGAAATACCATGACTTACTCTCATATTGTGCTACAGAAGTTTATTTGCCAAGTTAGCAACAACCATCTTAATACATTTCATCATTTCAGCTACCTGAATTACATCAGACCATCTCAAGTTTGACTCAAACAGTCTTGCTAGTATTGATTTGCCCAACAGATAAACAGATGTGGATCAGTTCTTTGTAAATCTTTCCACATGCACTATCAACTCTCTGTTATAGTTCGCAGCTCCCTGAGGAAATTCAAAGATCCTTACGCAGCATCTTAAACATCTAAACATGAAAAGAACCTTTCTGAAAAAAGCAAAGTCCTGAATTTACTGGAAGACTTATTATTAGAGCTAACCTGCAGGAAAAGCAATCCCTATGTATTTTTCACGATATTCAGTTGCACATACAAGACTGAATGTAAGCACAGGTCTTCCATCCTACTGCTCTCCACACACACATAAAAATCTCCTTTGCTGAAAGAAAATTAATCGAACTGTATGGAGGTTTGCCATTTCATAGGGACTTCACCATCAGAAAGGCTTGCCTGCAGGTCTCTACACAGATAGAGGTGAAACACTAAAAATACACCTGTTTTTCCTCACTATGTCTTTCTTTAGCACTTGCAACAGTCAGACTGCAATACAATTTGGAAAAAGTAGTAACATGCCACTTACATAGAAGATACACACTATTTTGAGACAACTGTTCAAACAAGCCTTTTCTCCCTATTCCATTCAAAAGGCACACACAGCCACGGGGACTCTCTGGTTGTGCCTCTTAGAGTGAAAAAAATCCTCAAAACAAAAAAGAACCCAAATTCCTCTACAGTCCACCAAGCCATCTCGTTGTAAGCTTCAGAAGGTGAATCCCTCATCCGCTTCAAAAAGTCTTAGTGAACTGGCATATTAAAATTCTATTAGCATATTTCAGATCTTTTTGCCTTGATAAGGAAAAAAGGTTCTTTATAAACTGCATTCATAAAAGAAAACCAATCCCAATGGAAATGGTGACACTGCAATTACCCTATCCCTTCTTATTGGGGATTAACATCTCCATACTTGTCCACAAAGCCAGAGTCGCTCCCATCATAAATCTTGTCCTCTCTGTATAACCACATTCTTATCAAGCATGAAGAAACACTCATTTAACTGCTAAACGAGTATGACTCCGACCCACAAAGCCTTGTGTTAAGACTTCTGCTTTTTTCCAACAGAGTCTAGACAGTGACTCTGGTAGTGAAGCCTGCAGCACACTTCCTTTGAGGAAAGCCATGCTTTCTGCTCTGAACTTTCTGCTCTCTCTCTTGTTTAGGATAAAGGGGGCTGGGATACCCTGCACAAAGGAAATATTCACAAAACCCCTGAACAGGAGGTAACACATGCACTAAGATGCACAATGCAAAGACACTCAATTGACAGATTCTGTGCAAAGCCAGGCTAAATTCAGCACAAGCCAGAGCTCATAAGCCTGGCCAGATCCAACCTAGCTCCTGCCACGCTCTCAGTGGTTTCTTTAAACCATTCCAACTGCTTGTGTGAGATCTCTGTCTACATCTTGTCTCTCCTGCACTCTCAATGCTGCCTTTTTAACACCCACGCAAGTGACTCTTGCACGCTATTCTCTTCCCTCTCAGCTTATTCAAAAATATACATTTCCAAATCACTAAAACAAAAAATTTTTTTTCACTAAGCATAGCAAACACATCATGTAACTGATACTTAACTTTAGCTCGTGAACTCTTACACTACACTCTGAAGCTCTACTTGCTTTGCTGTCCACTATGGTTTCATTAAAAAATGAAACCAGCTAAAATCAACTCCAATATTGTTTAAAACTAATAAAGCAAATATTTTATGGTTAAGCTTTCAAGTGCCATTAAAAGGACTTCAGAGGGTCAAATGCACAAACATGTAATGAACATCACACGTATCATTCAACATCACAGAACTCCTCCCTCCTAAGTGTCTTCTCTGAGAAAATGGCTTAAGAGATGGATTCTTCTTCCCTGGAAACCAGGGAAGTTTAGTTAGGGGCAGGTAAATCACAAACCAGTAAATCAGAACCTAGCCTCCGATTTTCAGTTCAGTATTTCAATTTAGAACATTACAGCAGGTTGCACAAACATTACAGAAAATTGGCTTAAAGCTTACATTACAGCCGCTTCTCTCCTTGGAGCCTTGTCTTCTTTCGCAGCAATGAAGTTTCTTGGTTCTTCATCTTTGCTGCCTGAAGACGAATCTGGGAACCGTACTCCTCTTGGACGCTTCAAGTAAGACCGTTTCCTTGTCCTCTTGGCTTCAGGAGATTCTGGGATGGCAGAGTCCCCTGTGCAAGCCATTTCAATAGGAGAAAAGATAGGAGACAGTCATTTATGACTTAGGACTTCAAATACTGATCTGTACTTAGAGCATCACATAGCTGTCATTTCTTCTTACACACAGCAATCATTGAAACAGAACTCACATCCTTATGCTTGGAAAATTCCTGTGAGCTGTATTGTTTCAAGTGGTAACTGACCTAGCAAAAGACTCCCATTACATCAAACAAATAATTTTTATGCCACAAAGTTTAAGAGATGATGTATTTTAGGTTTATAACTACTTATAAATACATTTTTGGTTTTGGAAGAATGAATAATCAGCAAAAACCTCTGAACTACTTCCAGGCTCATCAGGACATGGACAGAAACATACTGGTGTATCTGATGGCTCATTTATGATCTGCTTGTCTTGACAGCTTTTCAGAAAGGGAACCTCAGTGTTATACCGCAGAAAATTAGAAAGCTGCACCGAGGAACCTGACAGGGAAGTTGCAACTTACCTGTCTGCACCTTATAGAGATAGAATCTATTTAGCCAGTCTTTTCCACATTATGCTCCAGATGACTCTTAACAGGGAAACTCAGCATATGGAAGGATGTTTCATGTTAGATATGAAGCACCAGGATATACAGAACCTACATACCGTCAGGATGTGTCACTGTGAAGACATCTCACGAATCACATGCTACCTTCAATGACACTTGCAAAATTGACCCACTATGGTGCATTAGCACATATGAACTTTTCAGTTCTGAACATGCTTGTGAGACAACCAAAAGCATAAGCAGACAGTCTA
Organism: Nyctibius grandis; assembly: GCF_013368605.1. Taxonomy (NCBI): domain Eukaryota; kingdom Metazoa; phylum Chordata; class Aves; order Nyctibiiformes; family Nyctibiidae; genus Nyctibius; species Nyctibius grandis. Next base: position 56,405,805 of record NC_090663.1, read on the forward strand.
TTTATATAATTCCTGAATTAGTCATGAATAACGCATGACTAAGTCCCCCAGTGTCAGCTACACCTGAAACCAACACCATGCATGTATCCAGATGGGGAAAACATGACCACACGGGGAAATCTACACTAAACAGGTCTTGAACCTGAAGTGGAAAGAGGATTAGAACACTGTAAAACAAAATCAAGAAGCCTGTGCTTTATTAGATTTTGCCCTGTCGCCCTCGTGCCGCCCAGCACCAAACGCAGCTAAGGCGCAGGATGCTCTAACTGCATAGATTGTGTATTTCAAAGTGGTTCTAACTAAAACTCTGATGCTCCCATATGAGCCTGGGCAAGGTCAAACATCTGGTTCAATCCTTTGCCTACGGAGGCTAGAACTGTTCTGCTACCATCTTTAGAAAACCCTAAGGAAAAAAAAAACCCAATTTTTAGTTGATACACGAGGACTTGAACATGCAGCTTCCAGCTCTTCTGTTCTTTAAACCTGCATTAAACAGGACTAAATACTTGGATGCAATTGCCACCTCTTGAGTGGGCTATTTCAGGTCAGTAATTGAGGAAAAGCGCTCTGAATAGCCCTCCTGAAAGGGCTACTAAGGAATGCCTGCAACCAGAAGACCAATGTTTGACTCTAAGGCCAAAAATAAGAAAGCACAGAAGTATCCCTAAATGGACACATAAACCACAAAAACAAAACGAACAACAACTGATTTTTGCTATTGTACAAAGAGACACCATGAGAATAACCAGACCAAACTGTCTATGATTACATGGAGACACCGTTCAGTTATGGATGAAGGTACTCAAATGCAACTGTTTTTATAATGTCAGCGCAAATATTTTGTTCAGTGTAGTCAGGAAATGCACAGCTTCAACTGCTCTGGAAAAAACTTCACCTTGACCTTTTTTTTTTTTTTTAAAAAAAATCATACTCACTACAGTCTTTCAGTAAGCATATGTCTATTGCAGAGCCATAACACATTGCCCTATAATTCTAAATATAACCTCCTACACAAACCATACCTCTCACTCAGCCTCTTCTCTCCCAAATAAAAACAAAACTGAGGTAATACTTAGAGGCTTACCACATTTACTACCACTGCACAACAAACACTGTCAAACGGAAAGTAATTTCCACCTAGTTTGGGAAAGCAGGCTCAAATGCGTGCTGCTCAAGTCCACAAGCTAATTCATATGCCATTTTCAAAGGAAAGTCCATTTGCTAAAATAATCCTAAATATCAGTGTTACCCTAAGGCGCTTCTTAAAGAGACCATTTAAAAATGATGATTACTTCAACATAGCTTCCCATGAACCCTCAGAAAACTTCACTAGGTACTGCAGTCATTACTTTTTTTCCAGAAATGCTTTAAGTAGAATTATACTCTGCAAAGCGTGACGTAAGCAAAGGACACGGCTTCCTCAGATCATAAAGAAAATGACAACAGATGAGAACACAAAAGAGCTGCCGCAGTGCAAGCGAATGATGTGACGCTCTGAACACTGTAACCTAAAAGTGCAGTCATTTGCGTTAAATATTTGAATTGTACAGAGAGGATATCAACAAAATCATCCATCAATAACACGATTATACATAGAAGCTTAATTTCATCTACAACTTTCATTTCAATTCATTGCTGAGGCTTTGTAGGCATGCTTTTTGAACACAAATCTCATTTTCAAATTCATGAACGCAATTATTCTAATTTGTATAGTTCCAATACAGTTCTGCAGATGCGGACAATGCTGTTTGATTTTTAAAATGGTTAATTAATTCCTTTAAATGGGTTACATGACAATCATGGGCAAATAATTGAAAAAACATCACCAAACCACCCCATCTTCTTTAAACACTCAATATCTGTGAAAGATGAAGCAGCATGTAAATGCAAAATACTGGGAGTTACATCTCAATTTTGAATGTTAATTAGCACCCCAGTTCTACACCAGCATCTGTGTCCATGGACTCTTATTTAAGTTGGCCACTTGCTGTAATTTTGTCTGCACTTCTACTCTACTCTGTCTTAGTGGCAGCTACCATCATCTCCCACTAGTTTTCCTCACAATTTCTTAGCCTTCCACAACAGTTCCTCCTTTAGGCTGCCCTTCGTCTTTCCTTTTATTACCTCATATCTAAACTCATACTCATGCCACTAAATTGGATATTACATCCCTTCTCTTCCTCAGTTCTATAGAATAATCCGAGGGAGACCAGTATTTTGAAAAAAAAAACCAAGCTCCAAAGTTTGTTGGCCTTGGTAGTTACGGTCCACCTGCATGCTTCCACTGACAAAGTCAAGTCCACGGGCAGATTAAAGGAAAAAATATAATATAAAAGAAAAAACATATGACAAAATAAAGGAAAAAATAAATCACAGAGACAAATAAGCCATAAAACAAACAGCACCATCCATTACTTCACACCTGCATTCACAGTTCAGGAAGGAACCTGCATTCACTAACTCCTACACCGCACAAGACAGTGACTTGTCACAAACATGAAGACGACACCCGTTCCAAAGTGACTTCCTCAGAGTGCCAGTTTTTCCATGTGATCCATTACAAAGCACACACATGCAGAAGTCACAACTAACTGCTGTTTGCTTCTTGTGTTAAGTCCTTCCTGCCACCAAAACTTCCTCTCTGCTAGTGGACAGGCTACTTAACTCCAGACTGGCAACTCTCAAGCCAAGATCTAGAGGGTTTTTGTATTTTTTCAAACATAAAGCGCCGGTTAGTATATACTAATGTAATCATGAGAGCACTCCAGTCAACTGAAAACAGTCAACCTGCACTAAGCCAAAATCCAGGCAATAGTAAATATCAATCTACTATAATATTGATTTGGCTCACCTTTAAAAGGTTAACTCCTCCCTGTACGTCAAAGGTTCTCTGTTATCGCATAGATAAGGTACTGTGATAAACTGCCTTCCCACCAAGGGAAACTTGTATGCAAAACAACTTATATTGTTGCTCCATTACTGACTAAATGCATAGTCAAAGTCTGTTTGATCTCTCCAATAACACTTGTGTCTTGACACCTGTATCACAAGTTATACGGAATGTCTGAAATGTATAAAATAATCAGCAACAAATAATTTTTGTTCTTCCATTCTTACTCCTTCAGTAGCAGAAAAGCTGCTGGTGAATGGGATTATGCAGCTGACAGCCATTACAGTTGTTTATTCGTTTTAACTGATGAACCCAAACAGAAACAGCACCTATCTAGTGTATCAGCCAAACAAACCAATAACTTACTACACAAGCAAGTTTTTCACACTTCCGTGAAAACCACAAGCTACTGCCAGGAGAGAGGACAAACACTGCTACAAAGCTATTAACACAACCAGCTTGCGAGAATCAGCAGCAGGTTTCTCAGCTCTTTACAAAACCAGGCCCATCTGAAAAGAAACTGTTTTCTTTCTTTTCAGTTTTATCTGTGATACGCCACATGGCATAACCCTGGGACTCCAGTAAAAAAGTTAAGTCTGTGTAGTGTTGCGTTTATCGGACAACAAATGGGTTTTTCTCTGAAAGCCCCGAGACACTGTATTAGTGTAAAATATCAGTAAGAAGAATAAATAAATAGGAAACCTTAACACACTTTAAACACTCAAATTGTGGCTCGTACACTGATCTGAAAAAATCATTTCAGCTTTGGTTACCAGAAGGTTTCTGCCTCGGCCATAACCGCACAGGTGCAATTACAGCGAGCACCGTTACACATAAGGATACTTTTGCAGAAACTGTGTGTGCGTAGGAAAGCACATTTGTAAAACAAAGCACCAACCAACACAGACCCAAAAGACAACAACTGCTCATTTCTAGACACCAAGCGCTGACGCTGCTCTTACGCTCCCTGCCCAGCACCCGACTCACCGGCTCTGTGTGTCACACCCGACGGGGCAGCACCTGGCTCGCTGCTGCCGGCGGGAGCTTCATCCTCGGCTCCTCCGGCAGCATCGCCCGCCGCGGCGCAACCAGCCGCCTGCACCTGCGCTGCCCAAGGACACGCAGTTTCCTCCTCCGCGGCTCTTCTCTTCCTCTCGAAGCGGAAGCGGCCCAAGTTGTACAGACTCATGCTCTCAGCCGAGCGCTCCCGGCTGCAGGAGAGGAGGCGGCTCGGCCGGGCGGCTGCTGCGGGAAAAACCAGCGAGCGGAAAGAGGTGGCAGAGCTCGTCAGACACAGCTCGGACAAACGCGGGCGAAGCGACCGGCGGCCGGGGAGCGGCGACAGGGCCGCGCCGACCGGGCGCTCCCGAGCGCGCGTCCCCGCTCCCATGGAAATGGGACGCCCGCGGCGCTGCCAGGCCGTGACGTCACCGCCTCCCCACCAATCACCTCGCCCGGACGGGGCGCGGGGCGCCGTCGTGCTTTTTCCCTCCAGACCGGCGCGAGCCCGTTCGGCTCCCGCGCGCGGGGCGAACGTTGGTGCGGGCGGGCGGGCGGGCGGGCGGGGGCGGGTGTCGTGTGGCCGCCGCGGTCCCTGAGGGTCCCCCCCGGTCCCCGGCGGCCGCACGTCCCCGCGTGGGCGCTCCGCAGGGGCTGGGGCGGGCAGGGCGGTGGCGGGACCCGCCCTGTCAGGGCCGCTGGGCCTGCCCCGCCGGGGGCCGCGCTTCTGGGTGGGCTCGGCTCTCGCCGCCGCGCTGCCGCGGGGAAGAAGGAGATTTGCAGCCTCCAGGCCCTGGTACCGCGCGGATGCCCTTTTGGTACCCAGCGACCGCGTCTTCGGCTCCTGCCACCCCCCAAGTTGAAAAGTTTGGGTGGGGGCCTGCAAAAGGACCATCGTAAAAGCTCTGGAGCAGTAAAAATACGGGATTTAGGGCAGTTCTCAGCCTGGGTTCCTCAGCACGCTTCCAGGAGTGTGTCCCTTTGGCAGCGTGGATGGGACAGCCCCTCCTCGTGAAGCCTTGGGTCAGGACCCGCTGCCTGGCTCTGGATGTCAGTCGATGCCTTGCGGCAGCAGCGCGCAGGCAGGGTGGTCCGTGCAGGCAAAGGCCTGTGGGATTAGTGGCATGGCACGGAGAACCTTGCTGGGGCTGAAATGGTGTCCTTGAATACCATAGAGCCATAGAATTGTTTTGGTTGGAAAGGACCTTTAGGATCATCAAGTCCAACCGTTAACCCAGCACTGCCAAGTCCACCCCTAAACCAAGTCCGTAAGCACCACATCTACACGTCTTTAAATACCTCCAGGGATGGTGATTCTACCACTTCCCTGGGAGCCTGTTCCAGTGCTTGACAACCCTTTTGGTGAAGAAATATTTCCTAATACCCAATTTAAACCTCCCCTGGTGCAACTTGAGACCATTTCCTCTCAATCTATCGCTTGTTACTTGGGAGAAGAGACTAACACCCTCCTCGCTACAACCTCCTTTCAGGTAGTTGTAGAGAGTGATAAGGTCTCCCCTGAGCCTCCTTTTCTCCAGGATAAACAACCCCAGTTCCCACAGACGCTCCTCATGAGATTTGTGCTCTGGACCCTTCACCAGCTTCATTGCCCTTCTTTGGACTCACTCCAGCACCTCAATGTCTTTCCTGGAGTGAGGGGCCCAAAACTGAACACAGTATTTAAGGTGCAGCCCCACCAGTGCCAAGCACAGGGTGACGATCACTTCCCTAGTCCTGCTGGCCACACTATTGCTGATAAAAGCCCGGATGCTGCTGGCTGCCTTGGCCACCTGGGCACACTGCTGGCTCATGTTCAGCTGGCCATCGACCAACACCCCCAGGTCCTTTTCCACAAGGCAGCTTTCCAAGCCACTCTTCCCCAAGCCTGCAGCAGTGCATGGGGTTGTTGTGCTCCAAGTACAGGACCCGACACTTAGCCTTGTTGAATCTCATACATTAATCATCTCACATTGAAAGCAAAAGCTAGATTACCAAAGTTCTTACTAATGCTTTACCACGTATTATCACTTGCAATCCTGCCAAGGTAGGAGCAAACTGCTGTCTGGTGAAAGCAATTCCTGAAGAATACCTTCTGTTTCCCTTTGAGAACCAGAACCCACAGTGTACTGCTGTGTTCCACACTCTGCTCCAACGTAACATAAATCAAACTTCTCAGCGGCTCAAAATCTTACAAATATTTGTACAGTAAGTTTGTTTCATATTACTTCTATTTACTTCCCTCCAAGAGCAAAGTCTTTGAGAACCATAAATATTGGTTCAGTTTTCTGCTAATGAAATGAGGGGAAAAAATCTCAGCTGCTTCTCTGCAACAGAAGGAACTGTCACGCCCCACAGAGGCTGCTTTATGTAAAATGAACAATTAAAACCTGGTGAAACAGGGCTTTAGTTAAACCACTTTAAACTTCCCTTTTTGGGATGTACCAAAACCACACACACCACCTCCCTCCCCACACTGACATGCTGGAAAAAAGGGAAGGTTAAAGCATGAATCTGCAGTCAAGGCAAGTCCAAAAGCAAGGAAGTGCCACCGTTGAGGTTGGCCTTGACCATTTGGCTCTAAACTCAGATTACACCTGTCCCACTTAGAAGACACTTGGAGCGGGTTGTGTCTTTTTTGAATTCTTGCAATGTTTTATCTTTAAAATAATGGTTTCATATTATCAAAAAGCCTGATAATCTTTGAGTCACAAATATTTTTGTGGTTAATGTGGAGGATTTCTCACTTCTCACTGCTTAGCAGTGAACCGAAACATCTTTCCGTGATCTTTCCTAAACAAATTTCCCAACTGTAAATAGTCAGCAAATAATGATCATGAAAACCCAAAGCTGCAATAGGTCACATTTTTACTTGCAAACTCCTAAAAGATGAAAGATAGCTTAAGTTTCTTGCTCTTCCTAGGTAAACAGGTAGAACTAGCATTGATAAAATTTGACATTAAATTCTACTGTGATACAAAAATCGGAGATCTCCAAACCCACTTGCTTTCTAACTTTCCTCACCGAAGTGGGAAGCTAGGTGCGGCTGGGTGAGGAGTCCAAAAGAAAACTCAATAACACCAGAGTGTGTTATTAAGCAGGCATTCTTTATTGCAGCGCTGGGCAGCACTGGGGATTATCCACCATGAGTGCTCCGCCGATTTTGCAAATTTTCAGAGATTATATACCATAAAGTTATACATAGTCATAAGATTCCCAATAACTCATTTGCATAATCATGAGATTTCCCAGAACTCATTATTATATGTAAATGTCCATTCTGCATGCGCAGTCGTTTTCTCTGGTGGTTGTCAGGGGTCTTCAGATGAAGGCTTGTAGTCTTCCTCACTGTGTTCCCTGACTGACCCCTGCTTCTGTGCAAACTCAGTCCGGGGATCACGTAGGTCACGTAGGCTGTGTCCTTCAAGGCAGCTGTTGCAACTCCCTTATCTTTAGGTTTCTGTGCCTCTGTTTTCCCAAGGCCCTGTTGTCTGAAGTGAGATATACCCATCTAAATTAAAAAAAAGGCTCCCCTTTGTTTATTTATATAACTAGGTTACTTGAATGTCTAAGGTATTTACAACATCCTCCTTGCTCTTGGGGCCCCCAACCGTTTCAACTGTTAGACTCAAATTCATCAGAAGGATGACCTGAACCTGCACAGAGGTGAAAGCATGAATGCAGGTCTGTGGAATGAGAACGAGGGAAAAAAGTAGCAGCATTGAGAAGACTGCAGGCAAGCCAAAGGGCAAGAGGGGAGGAAAGCAGATCTGCAAACAAGACAAAGTTTGGCTAAGGTGGCTGATTACCGTGAAGCAATCAAAAGCAAGCAGGATGTCACAAGAAGGTTCAAAATGGGGCTGAACAGGCAGGACAGAGGGAAAGCGACGCAGACTTTCACGGAAGCACTTTTAGAGGTTGTGTTGAGAGATGGAAAGACCACGAGATGGAGAAGGACATTGAAAGCTGGGATAGGGAAAGATTAACAGAAAGGAATTAGTGCTGACCCTCACTGAATGTCCTGGGATGGTGGAAAGCAGAGAGAAGGATAAAGAAGCAGTAGTCAGGACAAGGGTTCAGGTGATGGAAAGAACAACTCACTACCTCAGGTGGCTATATGAGGCTGGATGGGAAAAAAGCAAAGGTAGATGAGATTGCATCTGGATGCAAGGAGTCAAATGCATGTTGTTAGCATCAAAAAAGCCCTGGAGAGCACGTATGTTTATGGAAACATTCACAAAGATCAGAGTTTGCCTTTGGGTCATCAAAAATTCCTGCTGACGCTGCCTCTAACCTCCCTTCATCTGCTTGCTTCCCACAGGTCTGGCTGGTCAGACGCCTGTGGAACAGGCACTAGCTGATGCCATTGTGGACACCATAGATGATTTCATGACGCTATTCCCTTGGGCAGAGAAAAACCAGGACGTGAGAGTAAGACAATCACTAATTTAAACAAAGATAGCACATAAGCCATGACTCTGTACCTGAGCATCTCCTCTGGAGAAACTGCCATGTGCCAACCCCTGGGTCCACCACCTCACCACAGCAAAGCTGAGCTGAAGGAGCTCTGTGCTTCTTCCTCCAGGCTAATCCAGCCCAGGCCTTCTGCTCCCTCCCACCTCCTTCTTCACCAGATTTTTTTTCACCCTCAGTAGAAGCATTGATGAGGCCAGCATGGGCCGCCGCTCACTGGTTCACCTCAAATCAAGGATGCCGTATGTGCATACATCAAACTGCTCTTCAAAGGGGAAAGACAGGACACTTCCATCCCAGCTGGCACTGTGCGATACCTGTATCTTGTTGCAACCAGAATAAGCGCAAATCTTTCTCTCTTTGCTAACTGAACAGGATTCACAGCTCCATCCCATCTTTCTTTTGCCCTTCTGCAGCTTGATTTCTACTTGGCTTTTAGTAAGTACCAATCTTCAATAACATCAGCTGCCAGGGACAAATGCTTTTCACTGAGGCAGAGTAGGACAGGAGGCACTGCTAAAGAGGGGAGGTAGCACATCCCTCCCTGTCACTGTAGCCGTGCTCTTCAGGTCCCTGCAGCCCCACCTCAGTCCTCTGATACTGATGCCAGGCTAACATGCTGCCACGGCTACTTTAAAACACAGTCCCGGGCAAGTCCTACAGCATTTGGGGGTTCTTTTTGGCATCAGTTCAGTCCCTCTCACCAGAGCCCCAAATGCAAGCACGCAGATCGGCTGCTGGGGAAGAGGGTGATGGATGAGTTAACTCCAGCATTACAGTGGCTCCACGCAGGTCTGACCCAAGCAGATGACCTGACCCTTTTAGGAAAGTGGTGGTGTAACAAGTGCTCAGCCAGACTGCATTATCTGATTACATACACACACCAAACGGAAACACCACACAAACCACCCTACAGGTCAGGCATTTTGTTTCATTTCACATTTGAGGCAAACAGGTGAGAACATGCAAATACAATGGGATAAGAGTTGAGCCAGGATCATGCTCAACAGAAACAGACAACCTAATTAACTGCAGCATTCAACACTTGTGGTTGTCTGTTAAATCCCACTATTTAGTCCAACAAAACAGGTGAAATTAAAGAAGCACAATAGACAAACCAATTCTTACCCTTCTCCCTTCCCATAAAATAAAGTCGTTTCTTCACCCTCTTTCAGCTGTGCATTTTGGAACATGCAGCACAACCACACAAGATTTCTAGTAAAAGCCAAGTAAAGTTTAGTTCAAACCTTGAAAACATTTTAAAAGCTTTCATTTTCCATCCATTTTGTACTTGCAGAAATCATGTACAGTTGCAAAAAATACCCACAGCCACAACCAAACCAAAGAAAACAGATGCCCACTTCACAGATCACCTCACTGACTGATCGCTAGCAGTATCTGAAGACAGGCTAAAACACTGAGCAACCATGGACACCAGCTCCTCGTCCCTACTCTTCATATAAAACTGTTGAAGTTCCTTCAAAAGATGCAACAAGTGTCTTCTCACCGTGGTAACAACCTATAGAAAAGTGGTAACTAACTGTCAAGCCCATATTGCAAACCAGAGTGAATTCTGGGACACCGTCCTCAGAGAGACTCAGCCTGGTACAGATTTGCTGAGCTCTGCAGAGAGCATACAGCAGCTGAGGCTTTAGCAGAGGGCAGGGGCAATAAGGACTTCCCCATACTTTGCCTTCCCCCAGCTTCTAAAAAAGCAGCAGTCTGAATCTTAAGTACTCTGAGTTCAAAAGACCAAATTTCAGTCTTTTCCTCTGTCCGAGGAAACGGACACCCTCCTCTCCTGCGGCGGGCGGCAAGGAAGGCACAGACTCTGAGATCGAGGATGCAAGGGCCTGAAGCCGAAAGGCCTAAGGCTTTTTATTGTTATGCTACTACCCTATTTAACTGCTACAATGCAGGAGCCAGACTAGGCAGTTCAAGATAACATCAACATTCACACGCTAAACACTCATCACCCATCCTGGGAAGAGCCCACAGTGTCCTGGGCTCAAAACATCAACAACCATTCCTGTTTTCAGCTCTGTGTTCAGAACTGACCTTCAACACATGTTTACTTGTTACATGCCTCAAAGAGCCCTGTGAACTGGTCTCGGCTCCTTTATCTCAGAAGCAAGCAAAAACTATTCTCAGTGCAGTGTTCCCAAGCAAATCTTATGCTCCCCAAGTAAAGCACAGCTCTTTGCAGGCTGAGGGTCTTCCACACTCTCCTACCTCCTCAACTCACATCCTTGCCAGCAGATCATAAACTTCAGGTGGAGGCACCTCATCACTGATACCACTGAAGCTCTTCATTTCACTGAGATGAATTCAAAATTCACTGAAACTTCAAGAAGAGAGCAAGACACAAGCTTTGTGTTTAGGGCACTCTACTGGCAGAGTGCACATCTGGTGTCTACACCAAGGTCTGACGAAAAAATTGCAACCTGGCTGGAAAGTTCCATTTGGCAGGAATCCTGTTTTTATAATCAATATCCTAACACAACTGTGATCAGAGTATAATGAAACATTAGTAATTAACTAATGCTGGATAAAGCCAAGTCAGTTCAAATGGAACATTTCAGCTAGTTTGAAAGCTGCCTATTGGATTTATAACATGCAAGTTATCACACTCCCCTCCACCCCCACAAATAACCACAAAATGAAAACATTTTGTTAATCTACGGAATTTTATTTGAACAAGTTGGTACAAAACCAGTACAGTACAGCAAATGAACCAAAACAAGCAGAAACAGACTCGAGCATTGTCAAATAAGGCACATTTAAAAAAAATCTACCCGTGTAATCCAGTGAAACAGACAGTTTTTAGATATGTACTTGGAGGTAGAAATAATTAAAAAAATACTGACAAATCTTAAGCAGTAGCACATTTGTTAAAACAAGTACTACTTAGGTCCCTGTTTTGAAAAGTAAAATTATGTTTATTCAGCATCCGATATTGGCACATTTGGGCCATTTATGTTTTGTGGGATTGTGGGATTGAGTGCGCCCTCAGCAAGTTTGCCGATGACACCAAGCTGTGCGGTGTGGTCGACACGCTGGAGGGAAGGGATGCCATCCAGAGGGACCTTGACAGGCTTGAGAGCTGGGCCTGTGCAAACCACATGAAATTCAACAAGGCCAAGTGCAGGTCCTGCATGTGGGTCAGGGCCATCCCAAGCACAAACACAGGCTGGGCGGAGAATAGATTGAGAGTGGCCCTGAGGAGAAGGACTTAGGGGTGATGGTCGATGAGAAGCTCAACATGAGCCGGTAATGTGCGCTTGCAGCCCAGAAGGCCAACCGCATCCTGGGCTGCATCAAAAGCAGCGTGGCCAGCAGGTCGAGGGAGGTGATTCTGCCCCTCTACTCTGCTCTCATGAGACCCTACCTGGAGTGCTGCGTCCAGCTCTGGGGTCCCAACACAAGAAGGACATGGAGCTGTTGGAACAAGTCCAGAGGAGGGCTACGAAGATGATGAGAGGGCTGGAGCACCTCTCCTATGAAGACAGGCTGAGCGAGTTGGGGCTCTTCAGCCTCGAGAGGAGAAGGCTCTGGGGAGAGCAGCCTTCTAGTACCTCAGGGGGGCCTACAGGAAAGCAGGAGAGGGGCTTTTTACAAGGGCAAGTAGTGACAGGACAAGGGGGAATGGTTTAAAACTGAAAGAGGATAGATTTAGATCGGACACTGGAACAGGTTGCCCAGAGAAGCTGTGGATGGCCTCTCCCTGGCCGTGTTTAAGGCCAGGTTGGATGAGGCTTTGAGCAACCTGGTCTAGTGGAAAGGTGCCCCTGCCTGTGGCAGGGGGATTGGAACTAGATGATCTTTAACGTCCCTTCCAACCCAAACCATTCTATGATTCTATGATTTTTAAGCATCAGTACAATGCTGTCGGTGTTAAAAATTTTCAATACCATGAGGAATACAATAAAGAAACTATAAAAAGTTACAAATGTTCATAAAACTCATGGTCATCAGTAACCTAAGAGCCTTTGGGGTACAACATCAACTTTATTCCTTGAATTCCACAACGTATTTACCTTTTAGAGGCCTAATGAAGCTTTTAGTAGTGTCGCTATATCTGATGGAACGGTTCCTTCTTCTCCTGAGGAATAAAATCAAGCGTTAGTGTTACGACCTGGTCGCAACTAGTTCATAAATCCCTTGGAGTAAATTAAGGTGAAACGACACCAAATAACTGGTATGAAATTAAGAACAATTTATTAATACAGGGAAAGTTGCATGGTTGTAAGTGTCTTGGGTTTCTAAAGGCATTGAGAAAAGAGAGAAAAGCAAAAGGGAAAAGAGAAAGAGGATAGAGACTACGAGAGAGAGAAAGAGAGATCACCACCCTTGGATCCAGCGATGTAAGTTGTCTGTAGAGTTGGTAAGTTGCTTGCAGAGTTGCTCCTCCGGTAAATCGCTTGCAGGATCGGTCCTCAGGTGGCGGGCGGGAGCGCGCGCCAGCATCCCAAGTGAGAAGTGTTGAGAGGGCACGGAGTAAATGCACGCAGACCAATATGATCGTTAAGCAGATCTCGTTTATTTACGTATCTGAGGGTACATTTATACTATTCTATTGAGGGTACATTTATACTATTCTATTTTTGTACATACTCTGTGTACATGTCATTTCTATTGTGATTGGTTAGTATGCTTTGTTCACACGCCTCTATATTAGTTCTGATTGGCTTATGCTAAAAAGCTATATCTTGCAGGTGCAGCATTCTTTCTTATTTTTCAACTTCCCCATACCTTATTTTTCTCATAGCCAAAGTCCTTGTTCTTTATTATGATTGGCTAGTTCATTACCACCCCATTACCACCCCCTGGGCATGCCTGGACATAGCTCGTTCAGTACCTCGTTCCCACCATTGTCCCATGGGAACCCCACAAATCCCCCTTTTTGTTTTTGAACGAGCCATGTCCCGTCTCGTCCTTTTTGTCTTCGTTTCTTATTTAAACCTGGTTCCCTGTGTCTCGCAGAGCCCGGTCAGAGAATCCCAGCCTTGGTTACCCACAAATCCTGCTCTCTGTTGTTGTGCCAAAAAGGCTGTATTGACCATTCGTTGTACAGTTCTCTGCAAACATGCAAACAAACAGGATAACACAAGTAGGATAATGCCTATTATAAACATTCCCATAAGTAAACTCTATCTACAAAACATGCAGTTTGCTTCAGAACATACTGTTATTCTCTATTATTCTAGCTGAAAGGAAAATTACTGACAGGAAAGCTGATTCTGTATAAAGGTAACACAGAGCAGGCCTTTTAGAGCCTCCTCTGAGGCCTACTCTTGCTAAATCGTTGCTAAACCATCCGGTATCAATTTCCCCCTTTGGAAGTAGTTAGATTTATTATCTCACTACTTCCATATACTCTTCTCAATGATTGTCTTAACACAACCCACGAAGATCCCTATGATAACTATAATCACAACTACATAAACTATTCCCTCTAACAATGTGGCTAACCATCCTTTTAGAGACAATCCACCTAATTCTTGCAGGATTTTGTTGAGCCAACTATTTCCTGCTGTATCCCTGATTGTCCTGTTGTTTTTTGTTACTCTCTGTCGGATCTCCGGCTAAAGTTAAATGGTTAAGTACATAAACAGCTTTTGCAAGTCTCTCAGAAGGTTCAGTTTCCTCTCCCCCTTTTTGTTTTTGCAGAAGCTGTTTCAATATACTATGAGCACGTTCCACAATCGCCTGACCCGTAGGCGAATGAGGAATCCCAGTGACATATGTAATACCCCATAGTTGACAAAATTGACGAAAAATCTGTGAACAATATGCTGGTCCATTATCAGTCTTAAGTTGTTGTGGAACCCCAAGACTTGCAAAGCAAGCAAGTAAATGTCGTTTGACATGACGACCTGTTTCCCCAGTTTGTGTTGTTGCCCATATTACATGTGAAAACGTATCAATAGATACATGAACATATTTGAGTCTTCCAAATTCTGTAATGTGAGTAACATCCATTTGCCACAGTTGCAACGCACACAACCCTCAAGGATTTACCCCTATCCCAATTCCCATGCCAATTTTCTGACAACTAGGACAAGCACTGACCAATTCGCATGCTTGTGCCATGGTGAGGTGAAATTGTTTCGCTAGCATTTTTGTTGATTGATGAAAGAATTGATGGGATAGGCGAGCTTGTTCAAATAAATTTGGTGATATTTGCGTATAGGACACAAGTGTGTCTGCTTTATTATTGCCAATGCTCAAACCTTGATCAAATTGATGACTACGAATGTGTGTAACAGAATAAGGTACCTCTCTGAGGTTTATTGCCTGATGCAACTGTAGCAAAATGGTGTAAAGTCGCATATTCTTCACTGGTCGTATAAAAGCTCTTTCAATTCGATTTACAATGCCTGCTGCATAAAGAGAGTCTGTTACAATATTTACAGGTAAGTCCTTCCAATTTACAAAAACCTGATATATCGCAAAAAGTTCAAGTGTCTGTAATGAGTCCTCAGTTTGTCCTGAGAATTTGCAATGTTTCCATTGTCCATCCTCTTGCCAGGTAATAACTGCTGAATGTGATCGCTTTCCTGCATCAGTAAAAACAGTTAGTCCAGTCACAGGTATCTCTGATCTGATAGGTTTTTCTTCCCAATCCTGTTCGCAAATAAACTGTAGCTTTTTATCTTTTGGCAAATGTGTTAACAATTGTCCGGTAAAGTCCTGTAAGGCCATTTGAAAAATAGTTGACTGATTTGTTAACCACTGTAGATATTCCTTCTTGATAGGTAAATAGATAACATCTGAGTCTAGTCCAGTAATGTCTGTAATTCTTTTACGCACTTTGACAAGCAATTGTACTATTGCTTCCACTCTGGTACAAATTGTTGTTTTAGGATGAAAAGCCAAAGAGTCCACTCGAGCATTGCCTTCTGCAATAAACCCAGGCAAATTAGTATGATTTCTTACATGTAAAACATAAAACAATGCAGTTCGGATTTGAATTTCTTGCCACAGAGCTCGCAGCAATTCAAAAACACACTGATTACATGTATTGTCTATAACAGATCTATCCAATTGCTTTACAATGCCAGCTACATATACTGAATCAGTAACCAAATTAAAGGGAATGGGAAAATTCTGAAATACTTCTAATACAGCTCGTAATCCTACCACCTGAGGTGAACCCTCTTGTTGTATTACTATAGATTCCCACTTGCCGTCAGAATACCAGACAAGGCCCGCCTTGCCTGTGTTCCCAGATCCATCCGTAAAAATGGTAATTCCATCCACGGGAGTGTCTGTACACCACACTCCCGTGGCAATTGGAAGTTCCGCACTCAACAACCTGTCCCGAGAAATTCTCCATAGCTGTTTGTAAAGCAAAGCTATTAGCCATACACCACTCAAAATATCGAGCTGCAATAGGAACGGTTAGTGATGCAGGATCTCTGGCCACAAGCTCCCGACATCGCATCCGTCCTTTGATGATAGTCTGTGCCAATAGCTCTGTAACGAACCTGATCATTCTGAATTCCATTGACCAATTATTACCTATGGAATTTGCCTATCAAACAAAGTGATAATTTGTATTTCTTGATTCAAATCAATACGATGTACAAATTTGGAATGTAGCCTGCTTTCTACTTCTGTAACCAGTTGCTGTACCTCTGCAGTAGTCTGTCGTGGTGCTGTTAAAGTTGTGTCCCCTGCTAACAATTGGAATAGAGGCTGCAATTGTGATGACGTAAGCCCCAAGTACAGCCGCAGCCATAACTTGAGCCTTATGTTCCACAGTACCCACTTTTGCACATGCCTTTATCATAACATTCAAATCTGTTTTTCCAGGTAAAGCTTCAATGATCTTTTGACAATCAGCATTAGCCTTATCCCTGTTTGCCACAGGTCCAAGGCTTGGCAGCCGCGCAGGTTAACCCCGCGTGGAAACACCAGTCCTGTGCTCCCTGCGGTTTGGGCTGCGAGTTAACTGCTTAGGCCTGGAACTGGTTGGGAAGATTCATTTGTGTCAGCACACGGTTCCCCCCCCGCGTTCTTTGTCCAGTTTCCCTGCACTCTGCAGCTGGTTGTTATCAGCTGACCTTGAGCATTATACTTAGACCTGCACAGCTTCACAAAATGCCTCAGCTTCTCACAGCAATGACACATCAAAACAGAGTTATCTCTCCCACTCAACTTCGACTTCTTAAGGCAGTTTTTCTTAAAGTGACCTTCTTGCTCACATGTATAACAACGATGAACTACCTTAACTGCCACCGCAAAAGTTTTTGCTAAATGCTCCATCTGAAACGTGGTGGTTCCTACTTTCCCACAAGCATCCATCAGCTCAGTTAAGGTGGGGTCATGATTCGCCATCCCTGCAACAACTCTCCCGCAGTCCTCATCTGTGTTGTCCCTCGCTAACTGTAGTAACAATGCTTCTTTTACAATTTTCCAATCTAACGGTTGCCAAATATTTCTTCCCTCAGGACCTGCACCCACAATCACCGGATATGCTTGTGGAATTATAACTCCTTCTAATAACGCATCTCGAATGATCCCTTTCCATTTCACTCCTCCCTCACCTCCCCCCCCGCTCCCCTGTATACGCGGGCGGATGCTGACTCTCTCCCTCACCTCCCACATTACCAGATGGACGCAAACCTCCCCCCCCGCCCTGATCTAAAGGTGGAGTAGGGATTTGCAAAGGAGGTTGAGGTGGCCGTAATACTTGTCCTGAACACAGGGGGGGGTTTTGGGGAGACATAGTCACGTGTCCCGAGGCGTTGGCTGTACGATGCTGCTGCAATTCCGTCTTTAATTCTTCCAGTCGTCTACCAAGCTCTGTCATGTCAATTTAGTGTCCATTTCATGATGGTAACGGTCCTTTAAGTCCTTGTGACTCTGGTACTGCTGACTCCGTAACTGGAGACTTTAACGGTGGTCGTTTAGCGCCGGAATGTAAACTTTGTTCAACAGACTCAGGAAACGGCGAATCCAGTAAAGGTGGATACGAAGCAGGTTTACCCTCCTTCTTGTTCTCCTGCTCAGCCTCATCCGTAGAGAGATCAATGAGAGGAGGAGGGGGTTTCGGAGGGGGTTTCGGCCAAGTCTCCTGTTCAGCGTCTGAATCAATTAGTCCAAATCGAGTTTGTGTTTTAGGGCACACTACCGGTTCTAATGGATCTCTATCTATTTTACTCGCTCCCCGCTCCTCAGCTTTTTTCGGAGCCGTCCGTACCCACGGTGATAAAGGAGCTGCCACCGGTACAGCCACCGGGGCCGTGGGAGGTGTTGGTCCCGCAAACAGTGAGGGGGTAGTAGGCGCTTGCCGTCCTAAAGCCATAAAAGCTGTATGTGTGACTTCTCTCTCTGCTTTTATTCCTTTTAACGCTTCGCTAACCAGCCTCCATGTAGCAGACAATTTAAAGATTTCCTTATCACCACTTGACACTGCATTCCAGAGAGAGTCACCAATCTTCTCCCATAAAGGCACTTCAAAGACATCATTAAAGGTTGTAAAATGTCCTTTATCTTTTGCCCAAAACAGTAACTGCTTTAACGCAGCTTCGTCATATTTAATTCCTCTCTCAGAGAGTATATGTTGGAGGAGTTTCACCACTGCCACTTCTGTCTTGGTCAGGGTAGACCCCATTCCTCCCCCAGCTGCCTGGGAAGCCCTACCCAGGTTTTCCTTTGCTAGCAAAACTCGGGCTTACCGCATCCGTTCCTGCCGGTGCGAAAATCCAGTGCCGGGGCAGCACTCTACAGCTGGCTTCCTCTCACCCTTTCCTTTCGTGCCGTTGTCCGCTGCTTCTCCGCAGTCTCCGGCCGAAGGCCCCTGGTCCGGGGGAAGGTCCCTGTTCGGGCGCCACTTGTTGAGAGGGCACAGAGTAAATGCACGCAGACCAATATGATCGTTAAGCAGATCTCGTTTATTTACGTATCTGAGGGTACATTTATACTATTCTATTGAGGGTACATTTATACTATTCTATTTTTGTACACACTCTGTGTACATGTCATTTCTATTGTGATTGGTTAGTATGCTTTGTTCACACGCCTCTATATTAGTTCTGATTGGCTTATGCTAAAAAGCTATATCTTGCAGGTGCAGCATTCTTTCTTATTTTTCAACTTCCCCATATCTTATTTTTCTCATAGCCAAAGTCCTTGTTCTTTATTATGATTGGCTAGTTCATTACCACCCCATTACCACCCCCTGGACATGCCTGGACATAGCTCGTTCAGTACCTCGTTCCGTACCTCGTTCCCACCATTGTCCCATGGGAACCCCACAAGAAGGTCTAAATACTTTAGGTCATTTGCGTGCGAGATAGGAGAGGGTGGTAACATCCCTCTTGTCTCCCCCGCCTCTGCTCACTTCCCATGCTAATTGGGACGCCTGCGCTTTGTAGTCTTAGATTGTTCTCGAAATGAGTCGGTGGTCCCCCAAGGGGTGTCTGGTGGTCGTGATCCCCTAGTTGTGGTGTCCGCTGTATGACCCCGCTTCTGCACAAGCGTGGTTGAGGCCTTGCAAAGTTGTTGCACATGTAGGCTGGCCCCAAGGAAAAGATACCATCCCGCCTCCACAGGACTTATCTCTTCCTCCAGCCAGAGTTGTAAATCACAACAATTAAGGCACAGCAGGGGTATTGTTCTGTTCCCAAGACCCTTATCTCTTGCCAGACTTGCAGGCCTCTGTAGTATGCATACCCTCCTCCAGCCAGAGTTGTCAAACAAGTTGTTTAAGGCATACAAACTCTGTCCGTCACAGTTAGTACAGCTCAAAATATTTCACATAGACAGACAGAAGTCTAGCTTCTCAAAACTGTACAAAACCCTCTACTTGTACAAGTCTGTCATTGATTTGTGGGTCAGACTCAGAGGGCACTTCCTGTCCAACCAAACAATAATCAGCACAAATACATCTTTGTAGTTTAACATGACAAAAAAAAAAAGGCTTGTCTGCATCCAGAACCTTGTTTTTTTTTCAGAATAATAAACTGCAGCAACCTTAATTCACTTAAGTGGACATCATTGTGGGCAAGAGACTTACCTACATCTGCTGCAGTCATATCTTCTTCTAACTTCAGTTTCTGCTGGCTGATTTTCAGCATGGATTCTTCAATAGTCCCCTTACTGATTAGCTTTATGACTTTTACCTCTCTGGAAAGCACAAAATAGGATAAATCCATTTTAATAGTTTCTTTGGATTAGTGCACAAGGGGAGGATGCTGTGCCTTTACTCAGCTGGCAGTGGTTTAAAACAAGAAGGAGGAAACGAACAAACGGGCAATACAAAGAGCTGCTAGTTTTTCTGTCGGGACCAACTGTGCTCTGTACTGCCAGAAAGCTTGTTTTCTCCTGCACTCCCAGCCACCGCAAAGTCTGGACGGTCACAAAAAACTCCGTTAATAGAAACAACTCAACTTCCACCTCATCCCATACTACACTTGAATTACCAGTTATTAAACATATTCTATTGCTCAGGCTAGCTTATTCTGATGGAGGACTCTAAAACAGTCCATGGGTTCACTCTTATGACAGGGTGGCACTTCAGAGCTTACAAGTCTCCTGAAGAGAACAAACAGCTTTGCCAAACAAACCCAGAGACTTCAGATCTGCCTTGAAATAGTTCCTAGCACCAGAAATTTGAGAATTACAGAGAATTCGAGAGTTATAGAGAACTGGAGAAAGGAGGAGAATGTAAATAAGGCTTCTTTTGGCAGCAACACAGATGGAGACAATTAAAATTACCTATCTCCCACACAACCCAGACACGGTTTATGCAAGTCTCTGCTTAAAATGGAAATTTTAATCATAAAACATTGTCTTGTTAGCCTCCTTTGAGACCCTGCCTCCAAGAAAAGCCAAGCATTGTCATTAAAAAGTCTTACCTTGTTTGACCTACTCTATGGCATCGGTCTTCTGCTTGCTTGTCATTGTAAGGGTTGCAGTCAATATCATGCAGAATGACAACATTTGCCAAGGTCAGATTAATTCCTAAACCGCCAGCTTTGGTTGTCAGGAGGAATACAAATAGACCCATATCTGTATTGAACTGATCTATTAGGTGTATTCTGCAGAACACAAGAAAACATGCATCAGTCCTTGGAGAAAACACCACACTGGCTCCCGAGTCGAATACAGAAGTTGAGATGATGATCTTTTGAAAGGGAGGACAGTGGCATTGCAAAGCACGTCAAAAGTACAGACGTTACGCAGAAGGAAAAAGGGTACCAACAGTCCTCAGCAGTGACCAGAGAAACATACTCAGAGTGACAGATCGATAGCAAGGAACGAAAAGAGGCTTGCAAAAAGATTTTGGATGATCATAGAATACAAAGAGCAAGTTGGAGGACGAGGGAAGACTGAAGTACATGAAACAAACAGGGGTGGGGGGAGGGAGGAATTTAGCTTCACGACTCTCTTCTGTACTAATTGCACATACAAGGAAAGTAACAGATTTCAACTCTAAGTGGGAAGTAACACCACAGCAAGAATGACAGGCTTTTGAAACGAAGGGAAGAGCATCTAAAAAAAAATTTTAAAAAATCAGGAAACGGCAGAAAACCAGCACAGCTCAAATACAAGAAAAGCACTGCAACATTTTCAGCTGTGAAGGACAGAGTAAATGGTTTGTCCCAGAGAAACAAAGGGGTTTATCTGCCTATTGTAACAGATCTACTTTACTTCCAAGGAATATCTACAGGTGAGCTTTTGTTATGGCATGCTGACACACAAGCAAATCAAACACGCCATGAACTGCTGAAGACACAAGTTTCCATTTTAATGGCCAAGACTGTAACCCGACCATCCAAAATTCACCTTTCAGCCTCATCTTGTAGAGGCTTGGTTAAGTGAGAAGGGGCACGATCTTGTGCCACTGAGCAGTCTGAGCAACCCAGGCTTTGAGCTACGCAAGAGTTAAGTCCAGAGCTCCGAGTATGTAAATCCATAGACCAATCACAAGTGCGATCGGGATGCGTGATTAGCATGTACTCAGGTTACCGCCTATACATTCGCGGCGTGCTTTGCGAATAAACGAGAAACTTCCATACTCACATTGAGAGGGTGTCGTTTACTCCGGACCGTCGCCCAGCACCTGCGAGCGCGCCCCCCCGTTTTTTCCCCTTACTTCATTCATCCTTACTAAGGTGATCTGAAATCCAACATTAAACCCCTTCTATAGTCAATGCCCAGTGATCACACAATTCTATACACTGGAAAACAAAGGTAAGGGGTTTGAGTCACCTCCCCCCCCGCCATGCACACATTCATTTTTTTCTCTCTCATCTTCAGCAAAAGAGCCACATACCGATCAGAAATGGGTATTTTTCCATCCAACCTAATATATCTATGTTGGTGGTGTTCTAGGAAAACTTCCAAGATATCCAGCACCATAGTAAACTGGCTAAACAATACAACTCTGTCACCCTGGAAATGACAAAGCAAAACAAAAGCTTTAAAACACGTCCATTACAGATAACAAACTACACAAATACTTTATTGGTGCAAATACATGATTTTACTTTGACCGAATCCCTATTTTCCAAACTAAAAGACTAAGCTGAACTTCATCAAGTCAGGACTGACTTTCAGTGAAGATATCATATCCAGTATTTCTGCTGAATTAACCCACCTTTTGTCAGTGCAGTAATTTTTTACTTACTTTGTACTTACGGGACTTAAGCAATCTAGAAATCACCTATCAAATCCATAAATGACAGACCTACTCCACTACAAACATCAACAAAACATTTTCTTTACCAACTTAAGTTTAAGCTATATTCCATATAATACAGAGCAGTAGCACTCTTGTCTGAAATAATCGAACAGATGAACACTTGTGCAAATTCAGGATACTCTGAAGTATTACGGTACATGCTTATTTGTAAAATAAGCCAGTTTGAATCTATGACTCAAAGCAGTGACCTCTTCTTACCTTTACACTGGCTTAACACATACATGATTATTCTTATGTAATACAGTCTTATTCAATTGCCAAAAGGTCAAAGTTCATGAGCTGTGAAAATGACGCTAGCCCTGCGTACATCGAGAAAGTAGCGTCAACTCAGGATGAATGTTCTAAAACTTGGAAAAATGGGGAAGCTTATTTCAGCTGTCTCTAAGGTGACCTGTGGAGGCAGGACTGCACATTAAAAGCTCTAAGTATTGCTTTGCAATACTGCACATGCACTAAATCACATTGTAATACTCCACAAAACAGCAACTGGGTTGCACATACAGCCAGCAGACGTTAATTTAACCCGTTATTTAGAGCCACCCTTTAGATGGACAGGAAAAGATGAGTCAACCATCTCGAGTACCAACCTTCTCTTTAAGGTCGGAGAGAATGCGTTCCAGCGCTCTAAACTTGCCAGAATCCAAGATCTGATCCATCTCTAACTTGAAGTCATTGATGTGAGAATATTGCTTAGAAAGCAAATGCAGCTCAAAATCTGTCATTACCGTCATATCTTCAAGGATAAGGTCAGGGTTAGCATCGTAATGGGTGGGTTCCTGTTAGCAAAAAATGAAGGCAAATAATGCAATACACAATCTCGCCAGACAGACAGGAAAAAACAGAAACACCACACAATAACACCCAAAGTTTCTGAAAGAACAAAGTAGCACGACTAGACATGGGCAAATGCCAGAGCGTGCCTCATGCAAGCAACAAAAGATGAACACTGCCACCCCAGGTTTATAGTAGAGGATCATTACTTTGCAATTTAGCTTTTACAAGAACCAAAAACTAAGAAGAATATGCTCAACCTCCATAAAAATTACCTAGTTCCCATCAAGCCCTATGACCTTTGACCCCTGAATCAGACCTCTTCCCCTGAAGACACATTCCCTTAAAGGGAGGTCCAATCCTTGGAAAGATGGTAGAAGACATGGGAAGCCCAGCCCAAGATGTAGGGTGGGTAGAGGGATGTCATGCCTGGAAGAAAGAGGAAAAGAAAAGCCACATCTGGAGAGTACGATGGTATGAGTAGGAATAACAAGGGACAAAAATCCTCCATAAACCAACGGGTGACTTCTTCCCTTCCCCCCAGCCTTGACTGGCTTTATTCTAAAACAAAGCTGCAGATATTCAAAGCCAGCTGTAACTTTCTTAGAGGACCTGCTGCACATTCAGGGTTTTTTTATACTTCAGAAAGAAGCAACAATTTTCCCCCAACTCCACAGGCATTAACCCCACCCAAATTAAAAAAATAATCCTCCACAGTTCAATACTTACGCCTTTCTTGTTTTACTTCTGTACAGCCTCGATTTCTTGCTACTCAGAAAATACTAGTAAACTCAAGTGCCCACCCAGGATTTTTTTCATAAGTACTTTGGTTTTAAATTTTGGGCTGAAGGGATGAGGTGTAAGTGGGAGCTAATGAACAGGAGATGACTGCAGTCCCACAACTGTTCGCTCCCTTCTAATATCTGATACAAAAAAAGCCCACCAGTGTTAAACACAGACAGAGCTTGATTAGAGCACTGGATAGATGCAGAGAAATAAAAAAAAGCCACAATAAATTAAGTTTTGCAAAGACACGCTCTTGACCAGAGGACTGACAATTAAAAAAAAAATCTATTTAAGTTGCATTAAAAATTCTGAGAAATTAAGGATTGCTTCTGAATCTCATCACCTTACCTTGAGCATAAGCATGGACATTGTCCTGAGCTTGTCATCTGTGTAATACTGACGGTGCAAGAGAGGGTGATTAGCCATTTTTCTAAGTTGCATCATTACATTTCCCATATAAGAGTTTTTCTCTGTAAACAAAGAAATAAGGTCTATTCAGAAGCAGTACATAGATGCCTATCTGACGCATCTTTATCTCTCAGAGGAACTTTATTTCTAAGGATTGAATTTGACATTTCAACTATTACCTGAACTTTGGAAAAATTCATAGAAAGGATATAATCAGTTTATGAGCGTGAGACATTTCTACAAAGCAAGGGCTTTGTAGTCACATTCGACACATGTCTGGGCATGAGAAAAATCCAGCAAAAGTAAACGAGACCCTCACATACCATTACTGTTAACAGTTTTCTTGACGTTCTTTAAGAGATCACAGTATAGTTGTTCCTGTTTCTCAGACATGGCGCATAATTCAATGAAATATTTTTTGGGAGGTAGTTGTTTAAGGACCTGACAAAATAAAAACATACCGGGTAAAAACTGTACTGTAGTGAGTGGTCAGTAATTCTGTACTATCTTACAAGCCTGCTTTTAAGCTTCGCTGTTCATTCTCCCCATCCCAACTCCTTTCATTGGCTGCAACTTCGCTGAGTCAGCAGTTCGACTTACAAACTCAGAACTCGTTTTGCATTATACATCACTCCCCCCAACAAGTAACATGCTCTGGACATTCCAAAACCACATGAAATAATAATACATGCAATACCTGGAACCTACACTCATGCTAGTCAGAGATACCCCCTTCAAGCCAATGACTACTAAGTATGCAAGTGCACAGAAACATTTTTCGGATCACTACTAAGTTTTCCCTTTCTTTTATCTATGCAATTCTAAATAGAAGAATTTAAATAGGGTTTGGATTTTAGAATGAAAGAGAAACATTTTGAAGACACCAAAATAACTTAAAACGCACATTTCTAGTCATACATATGCACAAATACACACATGCACATTCACTGCCTTAATCTTAATCCTTTCAGTTAAAATAAAACATCACTACTCTCAAGTCACAAATATTTTTGTGGTTAATGTGGAGGATTTCTCACCTCTCACCGCTTAGCAGTGCACTGAAACATCTTTCCGTGATCTCTCCTAACTAAATTTCCCAACTGTAAACAGTCAGCAAATAATGAGCATCAAAACCCAAAGCTGCAACAGCTCACATTTTTACTTGCAAACTCCTAAAAGATGAAAGATAGCTTAAGTTTCTTGCTCTTCCCAGACAAACAGGTAGAACTAGCAGTGATAAGATTTGACATTAAATTCTACTGTTAGTCTCAAAGACTATCAGGCCTTTTGATAATATGAAGCCATTATTTGAAAGATAAAACATTACCTCATCTTTTATTCTTCTCAAGATGAATGGTTTTATTATCTGCTTTGCATGTACAATCCTCTCCTTTTCATATAGGCTTTGTGCTTCAGCACTCTTCTAAGGAAAATATTGCAAGAATTCAATTACAGCATGAAGTTTTCAGCTGTACCAATGCTGCCTTGACTATTCTAACTTCATGAAAAACTCAGCCACAACAGACAGATCTAACAGGACCATTAGTGTTCTGAGATACCCTGTTATGACACATTTTTACATTAAAAGGTTTATTTCATTGTTTCATTTTCTAGATTTTCATAATCACACTACCTGTTTCCGTAAGATACCAATATAAACCAGAAGTGATAAAGCAACATCAGCGTCCTAACAAAAAAAGTTATTTTCAAGAAGAGAATATATAATACTTACTGCTTTTGAAGAGAACATCCTTCGGACTTCTCTTGTGCTCCTGCTGAACATACACGGCATGACAAAATTCAAGAGGGACATCAATTCCAACAGGTTATTTTGAAACGGAGTCCCCGTTAGCAGTAAGCGATTCTTTGCCTATTTGTCCAAAGTGGAAAACAGCAGTGGGAAACATTAGTCGAATAGGTTAAAAATTAATATTGGCAGAAACAACACAGCTATGGAGAACGGAGAAAATGAGCTTGGTTTAAATTGTAACTATTTAAGCTTTAAGTATATTTAGATCTCATTGAATAATTTCCTGTTTAACTCAACAAAATGGTTTACAGATCTGTGGGGAACTGAACACGTATCAATTTAAGACTATTCAAGAAGTCTAATCCAGACGTAAGAAAAGCCTTCCTGGCTCTATTAGCGTTTTTCTTGTTTGGTTGGTTTTTTTTAAATTAATGTACTAATTGTTGCTCCCATATCATAGAATCATAGAATGTTAGGGGTTGGAAGGGACCTCTGGAGATCATCGAGTCCAACCCCCCTGCCAGAGCAGGACCAATCTAGGGTAGGTTACACAGGAACGCATCCAGACGGGTCTTGAAAGTCTCCAGAGAAGGAGACTCCACAACCTCTCTGGGGAGCCTGTTCCAGTGCTCTGTAACCCTTATGGTACAGAAGTTCTTCCTCGTGTTGAGGTTGAACTTCCTGTGCTCTAGTTTGCATCCGTTGCTCCTTCTCCTATCGCAGGGCACAAGTGAAAAGAGGTTGCACCTTTCCTCTTGACACCCAGCCCCCATATATTTATACACATTAATCAGATCTCCTCTCAGTCTTCTCTTCTCCAGACTAAAAAGCCCCAGGTCTCTCAACCTTTCCTCATAAGGCAGGTGTTCCAGTCCCTTAATCGTCCTCGTAGCCCTCCGTTGGACTCTCTCCAGTAGATCTCTGTCCCTCTTGAACTGGGGAGCCCAGAACTGAACGCAATGCTCCAGGTGAGGTCTCACCAGGGTAGAGTAGAGGGGGAGGAGGACCTCCCTTGATCTGCTGGACACACTCTTCTTAATGCACCCCAGGATACCATTGGCCTTCTTGGCCACAAGAGCACATTGCTGTCCCATGGATAACTTGTCCACCACGACTCCAAGGTCCTTCTCCACGGAGCTGCTCTCTAGCAGATCACCTCCTAACCTGTACTGGTGCATTTTATTACTCCTTCCCCGGTGCAGGACTCTGCACTTATTCTTGTTGAACCTCATTAGGTTCCTCTTTGCCCAGCTCTCCAGTCTGTCCAAATCACGCTGAATGGCCACACAGCCTTCAGGTGTATCAGCCAAACCTCCCAGCTTTGTATCATCAGCAAACTTGCTGAGAAGACACTCTGTCCCTTCATCAAGGTCGTTGATGAAGATGTTGAACAGGACTGGACCCAGCACCGATCCCTGGGGGACTCCACTAGTTACAGGTCTCCAGCTGGACTTGGCACCATTGATTACCACTCTGGGCTCTATTGTGTAGCCAGTTCTTAATCCATCTGTCTGTTCTTCTGCCTCACACTTCCTGAGTTTGCTCACGAGAATGTCATGGGAAACTGTGTCAAATGCCTTGCTAAGGTCAAGGTAGACTACATCCACTGGTCTCCCTGCGTCTACGCATTCAGTCACAACATCATAGAATGCTATCAGGTTAGTCAAGCATGATTTCCCCTTGGTAAATCCATGCTAACTGCTCCTGATAACCTTCTTTTCCATGTGCTTAGAGATGACCTCCAGAATGAGCCGCTCCATCATTTTTCCAGGGATGGAGGTGAGGCTGACTGGTCTGTAGTTTGCTGGATCTTCCTTCTTGCCTTTTTTGAAGGCTGGAGTGACATTGGCTTTCCTCCACTCCTCAGGCACCTCTCCTGTTTGCCACGATCTTGCGAAGATGATGCAGAGCGGTAAGAGCAACAACATCAGCCAGTTCTCTCAACACTCTTGGGTGCATCTCATCGGGGCCCATGGACTTGTGTGTGTTCAATTTCTGTAACTGATCACTAACCCAGTCTTCACTGACTAGTGGAGAGTCTTCCCTCCTCCAGGCTTCCTCTCCTACATCCAGGGTCTGAAGATCACAAGGGCTGGTCTTAGGATTAAAGACTGAAGCAAAGAAGGTATTCAGCAACTCTGCCTTCTCTGCATCCTCGGTTATCAGGGCTGCTGCCTCATTCAGCAGAGGGCCCACACTTTCCCTGTTCTTCCTTTTGCTACTGATATATTTGAAGAAGCCGTTTTTGTTCTCTTTTACTTCCTTTGCCAGTTTTAGTTCTAAGAGGGCTTTGGCCTTTCTCGTTGCCTTCCTACACGTTCTGACAACTTCCCTATAGTTCTCCCAAGTGACAAGACCCTTCTTCCACAAACTGTAAATTTCTTTCTTCCGCGAGATTTCCTTCAGAACCTTCTTGCTCATCCATGCAGGTCTCATAGCACGTCTAGCCGATTTTTTACTCAAGGGAACGTACCTATCTTGGGCTTGGAGGAAGTGGTATTTAAAAACTGACCAACTTTCTTGGGCTTCTTTGCCCTCCAGAGTCTTAGCCCATGGGATTCCTACAAGTAGATCTTTGAATAGTACAAAGTTGGCCCTGCGGAAGTCCAGGGTTGTAATCCTACTTATTGCCCTACTTCTACCTTGTAAAATACTAAACTCCACCATGTCGTGATCACTGTTGCCAAGGCTGTTCCCAACCTTAATGTCCCCAGCTAGTCCTTCTTTATTCATTAATACAAGGTCCAGCAGTGCACCTTTTCTCGTTGGTTCCTCCACTACCTGAATTAAGAAGTTATCATTGATGCACTGCAAGGGCCTTTTTGACTGAACATGTCTAGCTGCGTGGGCTTCCCAACAAATATCAGGGTGATTAAAGTCACCCATGAGTACCAAGGAGTGTGTTCTAGAGGCTACCTCCAGTTGTCTGTAGAAGGCCTCATCAACATCATCTTCTTGGTTTGGTGGTCTATAGTAGACCCCCACAACAGTTTCACTCCCCTTTGCATGTCCCTTAATTCTTACCCACAAGCTTTCAACCTGTTCCTCCTCCCGCCCTGGACAGAACTCAATACATTTCAGTTGCTCTTGCACATAAAGAGCAACACCACCGCCTCGCCTTGTTTGTCTGTCTTTCCTAAATAGTACATAGCCATCCATGACAACATTCCAGTCATGGGAGCTGTCCCACCATGTTTCAGTGATCGCAACTATATCATAGTCATGCAATCTAAGGCAGATCTCCAGCTCCTCCTGTTTATTTCCCATACTCCGTGCATTGGTATATAAGCACTTCAGAGAGGGAGTTAAGCCACCAGTTTTCACTCTTGCTATCTGACCATTCCTGGCCACTTCCTTGATTACTAACTTATTAGTGAGCCCTGTGTTATTATTGCCCCATGTACCACCATTATCCACCTTAAATAGGACAGCAGTTTCAAGGCTGTCCTTAGGCTCATCTCCAGTGAGCCTGATTTTAGCCCTTCCCCCTTCGAGCCTAGTTTAAAGCCCTTGCAATGAGCCCCACCAACTCCTTGCGAGGATCCTTTTTTCCCTTTGAGACAGATGTACTCCATCTGTCGCCAGGAGACCAGGTGCCATATAAACTTCCCCATGATCAAAGAACCCAAAATTCCAACGGTGGCACCAGTCTCTGAACCATGTGTTAATCAGGTGTGTTTTCCACCCCCTTTCAGTGTTTTTCCCTACCACTTGAGGTATTGATGAAAACACCACCTGTGCATCCGAACCTTCAACTAGTTGCCCCAGTGCCTTGAAGTCCTTTTTGATTGCCTTCAGACTTCTCTCTACAACCTCATCATTACCAACCTGGATAACTAACAAAGGGTAATAATCAGAGGGCTGCACCAGAGCAGTGAGCTTCCTTTTAACATCTCTAACCCATATCTAACATCTCTAATCTCGTATCACATCTTTTCTAATGTCATACAGTACTTATGCACAAGTTTTCAATTGCAAGTACAAGCCATAGTTTAACCGCTTAAAGATCACCTTCTTAAAAATGATTTTGATGAAAATACCATCTTGGAAAATAAGTTGTAACTATATTATTACTGTACCAGTACTACAGTGCTTACATTAATTGTCATAAGGTGCAGGTAGCGTATGGAGCTCATGTTCTTGAGCATATGACCTTCGTCAAAAATTGCATAGTTAAGCTCCAGCCTGCGAAACAGCCCTCGATCACCTGGGCTGCTAATTGCACAGTTGTATCTGCCAGAGAAAAACATCGTAAAAGACACTTTAAAGGCAAATTTAACATGAACATACTACTATCGCAATCTTATTAAATTCCCTAAAATCGTTAAGAGCTATGGACAGAACACACGCACGAGGGGCACTATGTCAAACCGCCTAGAAGTAACCAACCATAACACAATTTACTACTGGCAAATAATTACAGTCTACTTGATGAACAGTGCCCTCCATAACACTTTCCAAAAAGCTGTGCAAATCTATCACAAAGTAATATGTATCCATTAGTATTTATTAATAGATAGATAAATACTATCTGAAGCACCTATTACACAGTACCTGCTATGGCATTAATAAAATTCCGAACTTTGTTTTGTTGTACCACTAGAGGTCAGCAGGAGCTAACCGAATCTCACTTGTTATTTAATTATTGTACTTACGTAGTTATAATCACATTGAAATCCACAACTTCATTAATGATGTCCTCCCTCAGATCTTTCCGATCTTCTTGGGATCCTGTGAAAGCACACAATGAACACAATTACTTATATATATAATTTATAGACCTATAAAAATTAAGACAGTACACAGAAATACAGTTGGCAATAAATGTGTGTTTAAACAACTGTCTTAAAACAATGCTTCCATGAGCAATTCATCTTTTCTTAGGCTGACCGTGCAAGCAACTGTATCATTGGCTTAATTTCCACATTACATTCCTCACCATGGTAAACAAGGACGTTCAGATGAGGACACCACAGATGAACTTCTCTTACCCAGTTATCTGTAAGACATCATTCAAATAAAAACCAAGTCATTTATACTTTATTACGTCTTACATAACTTCAGACACACCTCAGCATTAAGCTAAACATCTGATTTTAAAGCAAATCCCTTTAAATTCTCCTGAAGGTTAAGAAACTTTCTGTCAAAATGATGGAAAACTGATAATATTCAAGAAAATCAAACAACCCACAAGCGGGCTTGAAATGACACTTGCTTAACCAGCCTGTGCTTCAAACCCTTACAGAAACAGAACCTACACAGTCTGTAGCCACCATGTAAAACAATACAGTGCTGAACTTTTCAGCCTGATTTCTTCCCTAGACAGTTCATTCCTCAGAAAGCAAATCCCTTCAGTTGTCAGTACTTGCATGCAGAAGTGTTTCATCAGGAGAGACAGTGCCTCTGGGATTTGGCAAGCAGCCTGACAGCTCGACCCGGCTCCAGGAGTGCAGCCAGCAGAGCGACCACAGGCAACAATACCGTGCCCAAGGGGAAGCTACCTGACAGCCAACACAAATGCTGACCCCAAAGCACAGCAGAAGGAGGTCTCTGGCAAATACCACTTGACCCAGATCAGGGCTGAGGAGACTCCTTTGGAAAAGGGTCAGGAAAGCTGCAGGGAGACCGCGCTTCCCAGGCATCCCCATGCTGGTCGGCTTGGACCAGCCTGCCACTGTAACTCATGAGCCTCTATGAATCTCTTCACAAAAGCACCTTCGTTAACACTTTTATGTACACCTCAGCTTTGAAGTAACGTGCAGTTTTAAGAGTTATTTAAAAAAATGGCTTCTAGTGGATTTTAAAGGCACACTGAAAATGGCAACTTTGAACTGATGTTGAACGAGCGGAAGCTTTTCGGATGTTAAGAGAAATTTTTGATGCCCAAATAAGTATTTTATATTAAAAGCAGCATCTTCTGTCTAAATTAAACTTGCCACTTTCTCCTTTCTACAACCATTCAACAAAACCAAATTTAACTCCACAGAGAACTAGTTTCTGCTCAAACTCATCAGCTTCTCTGACGTATCCTAACCCTAAGCACAGCCTGAAGGCTAGCAATTTCAGCCCATATTCAGTAAGTAAAAAGACTTATTTTGCTAAACAAGTTCAAATCGTAGCAAGTAGCTTTATATTTTGTAAAGCATACAGCGCTTATTAAAAAAAAAATCCATGTTAGGTCTGATTAATTCAGAACAAGCATGCCTTCAGTGTGGTTTGCATTCCAATTCAAATTACTTAAGGAGTTGAATATCACCATAAGAAAACTAAGTTTTCTTTCACAAAATTATCTTTGTTTCACAGTCTGTCCAGGTTTTTTTTTTTATAACAAACCAATACTTTTGAATCTTGTAACTTACCTAACGTTGAAGCTGGCACAACTATCAAATGGGGACCTCTATTGCCCTTTTGGTAGAGATAAGCTAGAAATGCAATAGCTTCAACTGTTTTTCCTAAGCCCTAAGAGAAAACAAATCCATTTAAACAAACTTACAATCTGTAGAACATAATACTGTTTTGTACTCATAAGACAGTTACAGTCTAGTCAATGTCAACTAAAGATTACAAACGTGGGTAGAAAAATTGTCCTGTTTAACCACATTGTTTCACAGAAGACAATTCCTTCTTAAGTACAATCGCAATCAAACTCAATTATCTTTTCAGCTCAACATTTGAGCAACAGGGATTCATCTTTTCCATTTATGAAGCTTTTCATTTTAGTTCAGGTTCATCCCTCAAACCTTCTTCAAAAATTTACCTTCCTGAAACAGTGCTGCAGACAAATGATTACTTGGAAACTAATTGTTTCTTTCCATTTGAGCCACTTGTACAAAGGATATTCCAGCTATTTCTGAAGTGGAATTTAGTATGGAAATCAGATTTCTTTAAGATAACCCTGTGTTTCTGCCAATGCTCATCTTCCTGTCTTCTGTGTCATGGATTTAAAAATTTATCTTACCTACCACAAAATATGCACATAAGGTAGTTCTTACAAATATGAAACGTACGGAAGTTGAGAAACTCTGCCAAAGTCTTAGTGAAGCAAACCCATCCATTCACTCATGATTTGTCACAGATGAAGAGCAGCCAGGATTAAAAGGAACTGGCAACACATTTAGCAGCTGCATCACTAAGTTTGTTCTGTTGTACAGTTACTGGTGGTGTCAGCACCAAACAAAACCTCAAACCCACCCGCTTTTCTCTCTTATTTCAAAGCTTATGGGGAGCATAATGACAAGAGATGGTCAAAATGCTGGAGAAGCAGAAAAGCTTTCTACCTACTGAGGTTCTTCTGTATTGTTAACTACCTGTTTTGAAACTGACAGAGAAAGGTAGAAGACAGGGGCTGTCCTGGTTTGGCCTAAACCAGGCCGATTTTCCTTTCAGTGATTTTTACTTTCAGCTAAGTCTCCTCTAAGTAACTGCACTTTCTGAAACTAACTGCATGTTTTTGCAGACAGTGTCTGCTTCCAGGACTGATAACGCTCGAAGTTTGTAGTTATCGCTGAGGTACCGGTAGGGATGTTGTGCAGTAAGGCTCTTGCTGTACTTATTCTTAGAGAAACCAAGGTCACTGCTGAATTCCTCACTGCTTACAAGTGAAGAGCCGAAGCGGGGTCGCAGCTGCAGCGGGGAGCAGACAGGGCAGGTGACCCAAAATTGACCAACGAGGGTATTCCATCCCACACACGTCATTCTCGGTATAAAGGGGGGGATCACGAGGGTCTCGCTCTCTTTCTGCTATGGCCGGTGTCCAAGAAGGACTCCGTCTGTTTTCCTGCTGCTCCTGATCCTGATCCGTGCGTTCCTGAATCCAGCTCTCGACCGTCGCTAGGCCCAGCCTGGGCCTTCCCGGAGCCTGCCCTGCAGTGCCGGTGGTGACGTGGCTGACTTCAGGGGAGCTCAATCTTGGTTTTGTATATATATTTGTATATATTTGATTATTTCTATTATTGTTATTATACTCTTTTTCATTATTATAGTTTATTAAAACTGTTTTAATTTTCCAACCCAGAACCGTGACAGGGGCTCACTACAACTAACTGCTGGACAGCAGAATGAATTCTAGTTATGGGCAAGGAACTACTAATATGAATGGTTTGAGGATCATCCATTGTGATAGAAACTGCTTCCACTGCAGCAGAAAACACCATGTGACTTGTAATTATCGGTGTCCATGAATCTTAGGCTACCTTTGACTTCCAAATTGAAAGTGAGAGCTCAGAAGCTTCTAAACATTTGGAGAAACTGTTTGCAACCTAAGTTATATTAGCTAAAACAAATGACTTACACTCTGCTTGAGGTTTCTAGGAAATTAAATAATTTAACAAAGTCATTTTTGTCAAACTTTAACGATTCTTAAATAATCAGTTTCACACTTACCATTTCATCAGCCAATATGCCATTCACGCTGTGCTCATGCAGCAGCGCCAACCAGTTCAAAGCTATCTTCTGATACGGCTTGAGTTCCAAACTGTTAAGAAATCAAGATGAACGTGTTACCATCTTTTATTTGTTTCTCCATGAAACACAACTTTACACTTGTATTAATGACAGAATGGTAGTTTAACACTGCCTATATTTTAAGGCACTCCAGATCTCCTGGTGTAGTGAAAAACACAACAAACTCTATTTAATCAGTCACGTGAATACCAAAGGGCATTCCTGAAATTTCTAAGTAGTTTATCTGAATTTTCATATGTCTTAAATGATCAAAATGAATGTTACAATGAATATCTTTCTTCTAAAATCAGTCATCTACAACCAGTTAAAAGCACTTACATAACTGCTAACTTTTAAAATACACGAAAAGTTGAGTGGCATTTAGCAGCTGCATCGCTAAGTTTGCTCTGATTCAGGATGGAGGGTTGATCTATGTTCCATTCACATCCTCCACCTTCAGTCATCCTGGATACTTACATTGCCAGGTTACTTGAAATTTCTTCACATTTATCCATCAGCTTGAGAACCACGTCCCTCTCCTTCAGCAGTATCTTGCAGTTCCACACTACGTCTTCTGACTGTGGGGATCTATTCCTTGTCCCCCCTTTTTTTTTTTATTGGCATTGTCTCAGAAACCGTCCTATCCCCCGTGCTCAGACGCCATCTTCTGGGGTACAGGACTACTTGACCTTGACAACATTTTCTGAGGCAAGAAGTTAGTCGCTGACTAGGGGTGAGTGACGTCTCTGCCCTCCAGCCCTCCACCACCTCCAGAGGGACCTATCCGGGATATCGGGCGACAGGCTGGCAATGGGCCAATCCTACGGCGCGGGAACCGTACCTGGCGCGCCCTCGGGCCTGTGAGTGGTGCAAACTGTGACTGGCGGCTCCACGTCAGCATGACTCTGCAAAAATTCTCTATAAAAGAGGCCGTTTTGCCCCACCACGCGCGTGCCCACCCCTGACTGCCCAGAATCAACAGAGGGACCACGGGACGCCGCGGGATCCAGGGTGATGACTATCCTTTCCCTCTCAACTGATCTCTTTTCCTCTCTTCCTTTTACTTACTTCTCTCTTTCTCTCTCCCTTCCGTGTTCACTAAGTTGCCTCATTGTTGGACTTAATAAAGTCAAGGTTAAGTTTATTGATACCGTGCCTCGGTTGTGCTTTGTCCGAACTCAAGGATCACGAATCTATTCTATCTTTGGTCAGGATTTTGGGGTGATTTATACGGGGTGATTAATCAGTCGGGTCCCACGTGGACTGACTGCATTGAATGGGCAGGTCCCTCTCAGGACTGACTGCATTTAATTTCTAGATTTACTAATAAGGCAGATCTTAATCCGGAACCTGACACTGACAAACCAGTAGTCTTAGTCATTTTTGTAAACTGCAAAATAACAAAAAAACACTATGAACACTGGTAATAGCAGCAAAGGTGCTACAGTGAAAATCCACAGCTGCTGCACGCAGTAAGTAATTCAAGTAGCAGACAGAACAGCATCCAGATCTCCTCTCAAAACTTCAAATAAGCCTTACACACTTGGCCCTTGCAAAACTCTCTGAATCCACACTGAAGGTCATCATTACAGCTCCTCGCACAGTAAAATATATCTTAAAATACAAGAGACAATTTCTCTGAAGAGTTCCCAATGTAAAATATAGGCGCATTAAACTCCTAAAATCCCCAAGGGGAGGCAGACATACAGCGCAAAGCGAGTTTTGAAGGCCGGGCCCAGTAAGAGAACAAAACCATAAAAGGGAAAAAAAAATTGTAATCACTAGATATCCTTTTAAGCAATCCCTATTAGATACTAAAGATGTAAGATGTAGGGATCAAGGCAAAGCAACGCATCAGGAGGGCTAGTAAGATTTTGTTACGAATCTGTTCGGAGCTCGGCATTACTCAGTCCCAGTTCTATCTGTACCACAAACGGCACATTCAAACAGGACTTGGGTACACTAAAAAAATTTCAGGGATAAGGAGTCTCCCAAAACTGTGTCACGCTTTTTTTAGTCATCAAGTAGTGACAAGCTGTCCTGGTTTGGCCTAAATCAGGCCGATTTTCCTTTCAGTGATTTTTACTTTCAGCTAAGTCTCCTCTAAATAACTGCACTTTCTGAAACTAACTGCATGTTTTTGCAGACAGTGTCTGCTTCCAGGACTGATAACGCTCGAAGTTTGTAGTTATCGCTGAGGCACCGGTAGGGATGTTGTGCAGTAAGGCTCTTGCTGTACTTTTTTCTTAGAGAAACCAAGGTCACCGCTGAATTCCTCACTGCTTACAAGTGAAAAGCCGAAGGGGGGGGTCGCAGCTGCAGGGGGGAGCAGACAGGGCAGGTGACCCAAAATTGACCAACGAGGGTATTCCATCCCATACACGTCATTCTCGGTATAAAGCGGGGGGATCACGAGGGTCTCGCTCCCCTGGCTCGCTCTTGCTCGCTCTTGCTCTTTCTGCTATGGCCGGTGTCCAAGGAGGACTTCGACTGTTTTCCTGCTGCCCCCGATCCCGATCTGTGCATCCCTGAATCCAGCTCTCGACCGTCGCTAGGCCCAGCCTGGGCCTTCCCGGAGCCTGCCCTGCAGTGCCGGTGGTGACGTTGCCGACATCGGGGGAGCTCGATCTTGGTTTTGTATATATTTGTATATATTTGATTATTCCAATATTATTATTATACTCTTTTTCATTATTATAGGTTTATTAAAACTGTTTTAACTTTCCAACCCGTAAGTCTCTCTCCCTTTTCCCTTTCCCTTTCCCTTCGGGTGGGGGGGGGAGGGTTAACAGAGAGCGTCTGCTGCAGGTTTAATCGCCAGCCCAGCTTTAAACCGTGACAGATTTATTGGCGCCCAACGTGGGGCTCGAGAGAAGCTCCAACAGGTTCCTCTGATAAGTCGAATCCCGGCTCCGGCAGGAGGAGACCCAGAGAGCTCAGCTGAGAGAGTATCAGATTTCTTCCTTTGAGATTTACGAGGGGTTGGAAATTAAAACAGATAGCGAAGATGCTGATGTCATTTTTGAATGCTGTGTTATCTCATCTCTTTATAAAGCCTTTTACAGAGTTAAGTGTAATGATACCTTACTTGCCGTATGCGCTGTTTGTTACTGTTTATGTGCAGTTTATCACTGCTGGGCACTGGTCAATGTGCATTGTTTTGTTATGGCGTTTCATACTGATTTATGTCGTGATAAACTGGACTGTTACTATTCTGACCGCGGTAGCAGCGATTTTATCTGCGGGCTCCGGGCGTCCTTTAGCTGATTGTGTTAATGATTACACTTCCAATTTTACTTCGGGAAA
Organism: Nyctibius grandis; assembly: GCF_013368605.1. Lineage (NCBI taxonomy): Eukaryota > Metazoa > Chordata > Aves > Nyctibiiformes > Nyctibiidae > Nyctibius > Nyctibius grandis. The sequence continues at coordinate 56,443,344 of NC_090663.1, forward strand.
TAGTACCTTCTCCTTTTCTGCCAAGCTGATTCCTCTAGATTTTGTGAAATTCGGATGGTGCTGTCTAGGTGGCATGTTTTTATTTTCGGTTGTCCTGAATGTGTTTCTGATGTGGGATAAGATTAAGTATCGGTGCAGGGACAGGTGTAGGTGTTATGCAGCCACCTCAGATCCTACAGCGTGTGCTGCCGCTACAGCTCGCACCGCAGCTGCTACACCCCCCAAGATGGCCACTGCAGTTACTCAGACTCTAACGAGTCTCAGCACTCCCACGACAGCCACTGCATCTACTCAGACCCCAGCATCTAACGAATCTGTACCAATTGCTCCTGTAACCAGGAAGAAATACCGAAAGAAATCAGCTCGTGAAGAGGAAGATGATGACTCAGAGCCTTCTAAGGCAGAGCCATCACATGACCCAGGTGAGGGCCCTTCTCAGGCAGAGTCAGGGCCCGACACAGATGGGGGTTCCCTTGATCGTCATTTTAAAGCAGACCCATCACAGAAGAAAGGTCGTTCTAAAGCAGAACTATCACAGGAGGAGGACTCGGATGTAGAGATAACCTACCACTCCTTATCCCTGAAGGACCTGAGAAATATAAGGAAAGATTTCAGCCGTTATGATGGTGAGCCAATTATTACCTGGCTGCTCCGATGCTGGGATAATGGGGCAGATAGCATGCAATTAGATGGCAGAGAAGCCAGACAGTTGGGATCCCTGTCCAGAGATGGTGGTATTGATAAGGTGCTTGCAAGAAAGTCAAACACTATCAGTCTCTGGAGGCGACTCTTGTCAGCTGTAAAGAGCAGGTATCCCTATAAAGATGATGTTATGAGCCACCTGAGCAAATGGACCACTATAGAAAAAGGTATTAACTACCTTAGACAACTAGCTGTGCAAGAGATCATTTATAGACACCCACGGGAAATTGTAGATCCTGTAGATCCTGATGAAGTGGAATGCAACCGATCCATGTTCCGGAAGGTTGTGAAGAATGCTCCACCGACATATACCCATACATTGTCAATATTAGTCTGGGGAGAAAATGCTATGGCACGACCTAGTGTGGATGAAATGGCTAACTGTATGCGACAGTATGAAGATAGTATTTCTTCCCCACTGCAGGCCCGTGTCTCGGCTGTGGAAAAACTGACAAAGGAAAACAAGGACTCATTTAAACAACTGTCAGACAAACTGTCCAGGATAGAGAATAAACTTGACTCTCTACCTACGCAGGCCCGCGTTGCAGCTGTTAGGAGAAAACGCCCTCCTACAGGACCAGCTCAAAGGAAACGGAACACATCACGAGGTATCCTGTGGTTTGCCCTGCGTGGTTATGGGGAAGACATGAACAGATGGCATGGACAACCTACCAGTACCCTACAGGCACGAGTACGTGAGTTGCAAGCTAAAAGAAATACCAGAGAGAATTTTTCTAGGAGGATGGCTGCTCCAGTTACCAGTGAGCAGGACCCCAGTCAGGGTAGATGGGCCTCAAATTCCTTTTTCCAAAGTGTGAATAGGAGAAATGAAGGTCCAGTCCCTGTGAGCAGCACAAATCCATTTCTTGATTAGGGGGGCCCTGCCTCCAGCCAGGTGGAGGAAAGGGACAACCGAGTTTATTGGACTGTGTGGATTCGATGGCCTGGCACATCAAAACCACAAAGGTATCGAGCCTTGGTAGACACTGGTGCACAGTGCACCCTAATGCCATCGGATCATAAAGGGGCAGAACCTATCAGTATTTCAGGAGTAACAGGAGGATCTCAAGTGTTATCTGTATTGGAGGCCGAAGTGAGCCTAACTAAAAATGAATGGAAAAAGCACCCCATTGTGACTGGCCCAGATGCTCCGTGCATCCTTGGCATAGACTACCTCAAGAGAGGGTATTTTAAGGACCCAAAAGGGTATAGATGGGCCTTTGGTGTAGCAGCTGTAGAGACTGAGGACATTAAACAGCTGTCTACCTTGCCTGGCCTCTCAGAGGATCCTTCTGTTGTGGGGTTGCTGAAGGTCGAAGAACAACAGGTGCCAATTGCTACTACCACGGTGCACCGACGACAATATCGCACCAATCGAGACTCCCTGATCCCCATTCATAAACTGATTAGACAATTAGAAAATCAAGGAGTGATTAGTAAGACTCGCTCACCCTTTAACAGTCCTATATGGCCAGTGCGAAAGTCTGATGGAGAATGGAGATTAACTGTGGACTATCGTGGCCTAAATGAAGTTACGCCACCACTGAGTGCTGCTGTGCCAGACATGCTAGAGCTTCAATACGAACTGGAGTCAAAGGCAGCCAAGTGGTATGCCACCATAGACATTGCTAATGCATTTTTCTCTATTCCTTTGGCACCAAAGTGCAGGCCACAGTTTGCTTTCACCTGGAGAGGTATCCAGTATACCTGGAATCGACTGCCCCAGGGGTGGAAACACAGTCCTACTATTTGCCATGGACTGATCCAGACTGCACTAGAAAAGGGTGGAGCTCCAGAACATTTGCAATACATTGATGACGTCATTGTGTGGGGTGATACAGCAGCAGAAGTTTTTGACAAAGGGGAGAAAATAATCCAAATTCTTCTGAAAGCTGGTTTTGCCATAAAAAGAGGCAAGGTCAAGGGACCTGCCAGGGAGATCCAATTTTTAGGGATTAAATGGCAAGATGGGCGTCGCCAGATCCCGATAGAGGTGATCAACAAAATAACAGCTATGTCCCCACCAACTAACAAAAAGGAAACACAAGCCTTCTTAGGCGTTGTGGGTTTCTGGAGAATGCATATTCCAGATTACAGCCAGATTGTACGCCCTCTTTATCAAGTGACCAGAAAGAAGAATGATTTTCAGTGGGGTCCTGAACAACGACAGGCCTTTGAACAGATTAAACAAGAGATTGTGCATGCAGTAGCCCTTGGACCAGTCCGTACGGGACAAGATGTTAAAAATGTGCTCTACACCTCAGCTGGGGACAATGGTCCTACCTGGAGCCTCTGGCAGAAAGTACCAGGGGAGACTCGAGGTCGACCCCTAGGATTTTGGAGTCGAGGATACAAGGGCTCCGAGGCCAATTACACCCCAACTGAAAAAGAGATACTGGCAGCATATGAAGGAGTTAGAGCTGCTTCAGAGGTAATTGGTACTGAAGCACAACTTCTCCTGGCACCTCGATTACCAGTACTAGGCTGGATGTTCAAGGGTAAGGTTCCTACTACCCATCATGCAACTGATGCTACATGGAGTAAATGGATTGCATTAATTACACAGAGGGCTTGAATAGGAAACCCTAATCGCCCAGGAATCTTAGAAGTGATCATGGACTGGCCAGAAGGCAAAGACTTCGGAATGCCACCAGAAAAGGAGGTGACACGTGCTGAAGAAGCCCCACCATATAATGAACTACCAGAGGATGAGAAGCAGTATGCCCTGTTCACCGATGGATCCTGCCGTCTTGTAGGAAAGCATCGGAAGTGGAAAGCTGCTGTATGGAGTCCTATACGACGAATCACAGAAGCCACAGAAGGACAAGGTGAATCAAGTCAATTCGCAGAGGTAAAAGCCATCCAGCTGGCTCTAGACATTGCTGAACGAGAAAAGTGGCCAAGGCTGTATCTTTATACTGACTCATGGATGGTGGCAAATGCCTTGTGGGGGTGGTTAAAGCAGTGGAAGCGAAGCAACTGGCAGCGTAAAGGTAAACCTATTTGGGCTGTTGAACTGTGGCAAGATATTGCTACTCGGCTAGAGAAACTAGTCGTGAAGGTACGTCATGTAGATGCTCACGTACCTAAAAGTCGGGCAACTGAGGAACATCGAAACAACCAACAAGCAGATCAGGCTGCTAAAGTGTTCCAAATAGATTTGGACTGGGAACATAAAGGTGAACTATTTTTAGCTCGGTGGGCTCATGACACTTCAGGTCATCAAGGAAGAGATGCAACATACAGATGGGCTCGTGACCGAGGGGTGGACTTAACTATGGACTCTATTGCACAGGTTATCCATGATTGTGAAACATGCGCCGCAATTAAGCAAGCCAAACGGTTAAAACCTTTGTGGTATGGGGGACGGTGGTTGAAATATAAATATGGGGAGGCCTGGCAAATTGACTATATCACACTCCCTCAAACCCGCCAGGGTAAACGCTATGTGCTTACCATGGTGGAGGCAACCACCGGATGGCTGGAAACATACTCTGTGCCCCATGCCACTGCCCGGAACACTATTCTGGGCCTTGAAAAGCAAATCTTGTGGCGACATGGCACGCCAGAGAGAATTGAGTCGGACAATGGTACTCATTTCAAAAACAGTCTCATAGATAACTGGGCCAAAGAGCATGGCATCGAATGGGTATATCACATCCCCTATCATGCACCAGCATCTGGGAAAGTTGAACGGTATAATGGGCTGTTAAAAACTACCCTAAAAGCAATGGGGGGTGGAACCTTTAAAAACTGGGATAAGCATTTGGCACAAGCTACCTGGCTAGTTAACACCAGAGGATCCATCAACCGAGCTGGCCCTGCTCAGTCAGACCTTTTACATACAGTAGAAGGAGATAAAGTCCCAGTGGTGCATGAAAGGAATCTATTGGGAAAAACTGTCTGGGTTCTTCCTGCTACGGGCAAAGGTAAACCCATTCATGGGATTGCTTTTGCTCAAGGACCTGGATGTACTTGGTGGGTGATGCTGCAGGATGGTGGAGTCCGATGTGTCCCTGAAGGTGATCTGATCTTGGGTGAGAATACTTAATTCTGAACTGTATGATGTTAATTGCTGCATAATACTAACAGTGTTCATAAGTGTCTTTCAGGTTAAGACAGTGGTGACGAGACCAGAGCTAACTGCAAGTGGCGTCCAGTAACCTCCTCAAGACTGACATCTTTAACCTGCAACCCGTGGGCACAAACTGTGACAAAACTCATACCATGTCTCCTGCCCTGAGAGACTCCTAGCCAGATGGAAACCCACAATCCTGAACTAAATGAACTTGATGAACTTTTTTTTTTCTGTATAGAGATGAATCATAAACTAATGTTATCTGTATATATTTTAAAATGAAAAGTTAGAGGTGATCTGAGTATGACGTGAATGGTATGGAATAAGGGGTGGAATGTCCTGGTTTGGCCTAAATCAGGCCGATTTTCCTTTCAGTGATTTTTACTTTCAGCTAAGTCTCCTCTAAATAACTGCACTTTCTGAAACTAACTGCATGTTTTTGCAGACAGTGTCTGCTTCCAGGACTGATAACGCTCGAAGTTTGTAGTTATCGCTGAGGCACCGGTAGGGATGTTGTGCAGTAAGGCTCTTGCTGTACTTTTTTCTTAGAGAAACCAAGGTCACCGCTGAATTCCTCACTGCTTACAAGTGAAAAGCCGAAGGGGGGGGTCGCAGCTGCAGGGGGGAGCAGACAGGGCAGGTGACCCAAAATTGACCAACGAGGGTATTCCATCCCATACACGTCATTCTCGGTATAAAGCGGGGGGATCACGAGGGTCTCGCTCCCCTGGCTCGCTCTTGCTCGCTCTTGCTCTTTCTGCTATGGCCGGTGTCCAAGGAGGACTTCGACTGTTTTCCTGCTGCCCCCGATCCCGATCTGTGCATCCCTGAATCCAGCTCTCGACCGTCGCTAGGCCCAGCCTGGGCCTTCCCGGAGCCTGCCCTGCAGTGCCGGTGGTGACGTTGCCGACATCGGGGGAGCTCGATCTTGGTTTTGTATATATTTGTATATATTTGATTATTCCAATATTATTATTATACTCTTTTTCATTATTATAGGTTTATTAAAACTGTTTTAACTTTCCAACCCGTAAGTCTCTCTCCCTTTTCCCTTTCCCTTTCCCTTCGGGTGGGGGGGGGGAGGGTTAACAGAGAGCGTCTGCTGCAGGTTTAATCGCCAGCCCAGCTTTAAACCGTGACACAAGCCCAAAAGATCAGCAAGAATTGGTTCATTCTTTTCATTTCTTCACATTTCAGACTTGGAGGAGAATTTCGTCACCAAGCCAAGATTCACCTGAGCTCTTTTTTCTTTGCAATGAACCCGACCTCCTGCAAAATCTATGAAACACAAACTTACACAAATCTATCAGGTCGTTAGCACTTGCCAATACATTTTCACTGGCAGTACCATCATCCTGACAAGGTTTTAGCACCATTCAGTTTCTCCATTTTTGTGCACATTGATGTTTCAAGCCAGTATTATCCTCATTTTACAGAGGGAAAAACAAGAGAAAATACACAAATACATTTTCTAAATGTCACAGCAAACAAACTGTCAGAGAACAAGTCAAGATACCAGAATCCCGATGCAAATACAAACTAACACAAGGCCTGTCCACCACTCCTGAGTGCGCCTGGTTTACAAAGGTGAAGGACACCGGTGTTTGAATCAAGAGCGTGCGGCGGGGCCGTGTGGACAGCCCACATGCAGTATCACTGTGGCTCCCCAGCCCGCAAGAGGGTATTCCCTCCTATCTTGTCTGAGAAGAGATCTCTAAGGGCTGTAACTGCTCTGCCACCATGTCCTCATCTTCTCAAAACACATGTGTTACCATCTTAACCAAGGCTATCTTCTTCCCCTGCTTTCTACTCTGGGTCTACTACCAAGAGCAGAGGCTGCTTCATTCATGCTTGCTAGAAGATGCAACTAATCTAGAACCAATTTTTTTTTTAAATAATGGCTCCATGTCACAATCCTCCCCACTTCAATCATGAACAAGTGCTTTCTCCAAGAGCTCTTGATCTCTTTGCTGTTGTGAGAATTGCTACCCATGAGTCTCATTCTCGCAACCTTGTGTCAGCCACACACCTCCCAAGTAACATTGTGTCTTTAACTAAAACTTAAATTTTCCTATTTCTTTCCTCCTTCAGAAAGTGCAAAACCTTCTAATACATTGACTTCTGCAGTAACTGGGGTTATATTTATAATTATATTGTTTTCATGTGTATTTATGCATGAAGTTATTTCACTGTGAAGGACAGGCATTTTCCTTTCTTATTAGTACATTTAAAGAATTGAAGAATACAAGATCCTTTGGATTTGCCATCCTTTCGTTAAAATGGAAGTAATTTCCACACAGATTTTTCTGAATTTTAAACCAGGGACCTGTTAAAATTTAGCACAAGACTTCACAGGGATATATCCTCCTGGAATTCCTTCCTTAAAAAAAAGAAGAGGTCGTATGATCCAGCTATTCTATGTTAAGGACCTGATCAATATTGCCACATTGCAGAGTAAAAGCAAGCTTTGTTAAGCTGAAGTGTACAAGCAGGCTATGCTTTGACACCGGGGGGGAGGGGGTGGGGGCAGGGAATGAAGGGATGCCCTCTACTGACAGTCTGCCATTAGAGTTTTGGGGGTTCTTGGTCTTTTTGTGTTTTTCTTCCACTTTAAACAAAACCCAGAAAGTTTACCAACACTCATAGGTTAAACCAGGCTAAGACACACATGTCAACACTTCCAAAGAAGTTTTCTAGCCAGTCTCGGCTCTGCCCTTGTTTCTTGGCACGCACTGAACGCAGGCAGGTATTGCCATTGCGTGCCCGTGTTTACAGCCCGTCTGCTGAGGAGATGGCACTGGGAGCTGCCGTTTCCAACACTGGCCAATTCCAACAGTCTGGAAAAGAGAACGCTGTTAAAATATACCTCAACGCCAATGAGTTTTTTAGACGAGTGAGGGTGAGGAGGAAGGGCGATGGGTGCCCAGAATTGCTTCCACCAAGGAAAGAAATCATGCTGTCTGTCAACCCGCAATGTGTGCCAGTGGGGTGTCACCAGGACCCCGAAGCAAACAGGAGAGGAAGGTGGGAAGCCAGTTTAGGAAAGGGCCCACCAGGAGGGGAGGTATCTCTCTAATGGCTGTCACATTAGTAACGCACGTCTGTCTTCAGGAGCTGTACAGCGTGAAGCCAGTACAGGGCAGGCTTGCACCAAAAGAGGAAAACATCACTGAACACTGGCCCCTTGCACAAAAGCTACCGAACACATGACATCAGACCAAGACAGAGGGAGCTGAACTTTCCTTTCCACCCTGTCCTGCAGTCTGCTCTAAACCCTCAGCTTCCCCTTGCCCTCCACAGCGAGCCATGTTCTCAGGGCTCCTTCCTCTCCCTCCTCACAGCCCTCACAGCCCTGCTTTCTGCTGACCACCCTTTAGTTTGCCTACCCCTACATCCCCATCTGCTCCTCTCGTGCTATAATCCCCAGTTCTCAGCAGGGCCGAGCTGTTCCTCATGAACTTCTGCTCCAGCATCTCTCATTCAGGCATCACACCTCCAAGCTCCTCTTCTGTCTCAGCTCCACACTTGGCCTTGCTTCTACAGCACAGGCACCTGGGACTGACACCAGACGGTTTAGTAAAAGTGGGCCTCAGAGCAGGCCCTAAAAGGCCTACTCTGGGTAACCTTTAGACAGAATCGACTTCCCTTTCAGTCATTTTCCTTTCAGCTAAAATAACTGCACTTTCTGAAACTAACTGCACGTTTTGCAGGCAGTGTCTGTGTGGGAATATAACGGAAGATTGGCGAGGAGGATTGTAAACACGCTCAAGTGACTTGCACCTGTGGTGTCGAAAAGCACATATATCATACTACTGTTGTTTAGTCTTGTGTGCTGGACAAGTAGAACATCTGCATTTATATAACACAGGCCTGTGATAAGACTCAGAGGCACGTAATCATTCATGCCTGAGATTCCTGCCCTGCTATGAGAAAGATCAAAGCACAGTGGAAAACTGCTGCCTGCAAGAAACCCCTAATATACAGGCGAAGGCAGCAGGCCCGGAATGTCTCGCTCACTCTCTGGCAGGAACCGAGCTCCGCGGTGCCTGCGTCCCCGCTTGCATGCCTTTGCCCCGGGTACTGCTTCAGAGATCCCCCGATTTGCGAGGTAACGGGAATAAATTTCCTCTTTGCATTTTATCCGTGGTTTTGTGGTTGTTCCTGCATCCTGCCCGTGTCAGCTCACACAGATGTATTTGTGCTGATTATTGTTTTGTTGGACAGGAAGTGCCCTCTGAGTCTGACCCACAAATCAATGACAGACTTGCACAAGTAGAGGGTTTTGTACAGTTTTGAGAAGCTAGATTTCTGTCTGTCTATGTGAAATATTTTGAGCTGTACTAACGCTTGATTTTATTCCTCAGAAGAAGGAACCGTTCCATCAGATATAGCAACACTACTAAAAGTTTCATTAGGTCTCTAAAATGTAAATGCGTTGTGGAATTCAAGGAATAATGTTGATGTTGAACCCCAAAGACTCTTAAGTTACTAATGACTGAGGGAGACCATCAGCCTGCAAACAGCTGCGCTTTACTTAAAGAGCAAAGGATTCGCTTAAGAACACTGCACTGAGAATAGTTTTTGCTTGCTTTTAAGATAAGGGAACAGTGACCAGTTCACAGGGCCCTTTGAGGCATGAAATAAGTAAACATGTGCTGAAGGTCAGTTCTGAACACAGAACTGACAACTTAGAATGATTGCTGATGTTTTGAGCCCAGAACACTGTGGCTCCTGCCAGGATGGGTGATGGGTGCTTAGCGTGTGAATGTTGATGTTATCTTGAACTGCCTAGCCCCGCTCCTGCTTGTAGCATTTAAATAGGGTAGTAGAATAACAATAAAGGTCTTTGCTTCCTTGAGCAGCAGAGTCCGTGTCTTCTTTTCAGTTCGCCACAGATGACCATGAGCTTTATGAAGATTTCTAACTTTTTATAGTTTCTTTATTGTATCCCTCATGGTATTGAAAATTTTTAACACCGATAGCATTGTTCTGATGCTTAAAAACAAAAATGGCCCAAATGTGCTAATATTGGATGCTGAATAAACATAATTTTACTTTTCAAAACAGGGACCTAAGTAGTACTTGTTTTAACAAATGTGCTACTGCTTAAGATTTGTCAGTATTTTTTTAATTATTTCTACCTCCAAGTACATATCTAAAAACTGTCTGTTTCACTGGATTACACGGGTAGATTTTTTTTAAATGTGCCTTATTTGACAATGCTCGAGTCTGTTTCTGCTTGTTTTGGTTCATTTGCTGTACTGTACTGGTTTTGTACCAACTTGTTCAAATAAAATTCCGTAGATTAACAAAATGTTTTCATTTTGTGGTTATTTGTGGGGGTGGAGGGGAGTGTGATAACTTGCATGTTATAAATCCAATAGGCAGCTTTCAAACTAGCTGAAATGTTCCATTTGAACTGACTTGGCTTTATCCAGCATTAGTTAATTACTAATGTTTCATTATACTCTGATCACAGTTGTGTTAGGATATTGATTATAAAAACAGGATTCCTGCCAAATGGAACTTTCCAGCCAGGTTGCAATTTTTTCGTCAGACCTTGGTGTAGACACCAGATGTGCACTCTGCCAGTAGAGTGCCCTAAACACAAAGCTTGTGTCTTGCTCTCTTCTTGAAGTTTCAGTGAATTTTGAATTCATCTCAGTGAAATGAAGAGCTTCAGTGGTATCAGTGATGAGGTGCCTCCACCTGAAGTTTATGATCTGCTGGCAAGGATGTGAGTTGAGGAGGTAGGAGAGGAGGGTGTCCGTTTCCCCGGACAGAGGAAAAGACTGAAATTTGGTCTTGAACTCAGAGTACTTAAGATTCAGACTGCTGCTTTTTTAGAAGCTGGGGGAAGGCAAAGTATGGGGAAGTCCTTATTGCCCCTGCCCTCTGCTAAAGCCTCAGCTGCTGTATGCTCTCTGCAGAGCTCAGCAAATCTGTACCAGGCTGAGTCTCTCTGAGGACGGTGTCCCAGAATTCACTCTGGTTTGCAATATGGGCTTGACAGTTAGTTACCACTTTTCTATAGGTTGTTACCACGGTGAGAAGACACTTGTTGCATCTTTTGAAGGAACTTCAACAGTTTTATATGAAGAGTAGGGACGAGGAGCTGGTGTCCATGGTTGCTCAGTGTTTTAGCCTGTCTTCAGATACTGCTAGCGATCAGTCAGTGAGGTGATCTGTGAAGTGGGCATCTGGTTTTTTTTGGTTTGGTTGTGGCTGTGGGTATTTTTTGCAACTGTACATGATTTCTGCAAGTACAAAATGGATGGAAAATGAAAGCTTTTAAAATGTTTTCAAGGTTTGAACTAAACTTTACTTGGCTTTTACTAGAAATCTTGTGTGGTTGTGCTGCATGTTCCAAAATGCACAGCTGAAAGAGGGTGAAGAAATTATTTTATGGGAAGGGAGAAGGGTAAGAATTGGTTTGTCTATTGTGCTTCTTTAATTCCACCTGTTTTGTTGGACTAAATAGTGGGATTTAACAGACAACCACAAGTGTTGAATGCTGCAGTTAATTAGGTTGTCTGTTTCTGTTGAGCATGATCCTGGCTCAACTCTTATCCCATTGTATTTGCATGTTCTCACCTGTTTGCCTCAAATGTGAAATGAAACAAAATGCCTGACCTGTAGGGTGGTTTGTGTGGTGTTTCCGTTTGGTGTGTGTATGTAATCAGATAATGCAGTCTGGCTGAGCACTTGTTACACCACCACTTTCCTAAAAGGGTCAGGTCATCTGCTTGGGTCAGACCTGCGTGGAGCCACTGTAATGCTGGAGTTAACTCATCCATCACCCTCTTCCCCAGCAGCCGATCTGCGTGCTTGCATTTGGGGCTCTGGTGAGAGGGACTGAACTGATGCCAAAAAGAACCCCCAAATGCTGTAGGACTTGCCCGGGACTGTGTTTTAAAGTAGCCGTGGCAGCATGTTAGCCTGGCATCAGTATCAGAGGACTGAGGTGGGGCCGCAGGGACCTGAAGAGCACAGCTACAGTGACAGGGAGGGATGTGCTACCTCCCCTCTTTAGCAGTTCCTGCTGTCCTACACCGCCCTGGTAACTGAAAAGCATTTGTCCCTGATGTTATTGAAGATTGGTACTTACTAAAAGCCAAGTAGAAGTCCAGGTTTTTTTTACTTTCTACATGACATGGGGGTGACTCTATGCCCTGCCATACAGCATCCTAGCAGAAGTGCTTTGCTCTGTTTCTTCTTTCTGATCTTGGAACCACTGGGGATGCAGCCCGAGATCTCATCACGATTGCCACAGGAGCCCCAACCCAGCGAGGAAAATTGGCACCAAATTACAGTAAGGAAGTCTGCTGAGCACGGGCATGCCACCACACAGCACTCCCTGGTGCTTTTTAAACCATCGCTCTTTGAGTGGCACCTCTAACAGCATCCTATATGGTACGCTGCGTTTCTGTGCTCAGCGCTTGGTGCTGGCACACAAACTGCAGATGCAACGAGAGGCTGATAACTATTAGCAGATTGTGCCTGGGAGAGGCACTAGTACCAGTATTGCCACGCTGGTGTTGACTTCTGCTTGGCTGGGCTTGCCAAGCTGGTGGTTTGTTTCTGGTTTTGCTGTGGATGTATGTTTCCTGAGCATTAAAGGTGGGTGTAGAACAGAGCAAGAAAATAGTCAAGTATGTGTTACCTGATTCTCTGGCAAGGTATCTTGCTATTGCCAGGCTCTGGTGAATGGTAACTCCATCTACTTCCAGAATGGGGAGTTTGCCGAATGGGATAGCTTGGAGGAGAAAGAAAAAGGAAAAAACATCCAAAAGTTAAATCATAGCCCTTAACAGTGGGCGTCTGTAATAGCTGCACTTCTACCACTCAGAGGGTGTGCATTGTTATAGCACCTAACAATTTCACAGTATTGCTGTAGGGAAAGGCATGGGCTAAATAAGAAAGAGTAAGGTTAAGGATATAACCAGACCACACTGCAAGAAGGCAACTAAAGCACAGAAACCAGGTATTGCATTTCCTATTTCCTAGCCTTGTGCTGTAAAGGCTGAATGTGCTCCGACACATCCTGAATTCTTTATGCAGGGAAACTTCTCAGTGGAATCTTGGTTTCTCCTTCTCTTCCCTGCTTTTTCGGCCCCAGGAGAGTGACTGCCAAGGTTAAGCAAAGTACTACTGAAGATTTTGTAGTGCAGGATCCAGCTGGAGTATGAAGTGGGAGATTGGGTAAAGGCTACAAAGGTGCTTTTTCATTTACACCTGTTTTAAATTCAGAAGCAGTGATTCAGAGAAGTATCTGTATTTCAGAACTTACATTGTGACAAGACACTTCGCTTGACAGTCATGACTAAGAGACAAATACAGCTTTCACACCAAACCACAAATGCTAAGAAGATACTCAAATTTACTTGGCTTGGCTTGCATTCAAAAAAAATTCAGTCAGTCATGGGAAGAAGCCTCCAGACTTTAAGTATAGGGGAAGCCAAACTAAGCAGGCATCATGGATATCTGTAAGAGTGTTTGAGATAAGAAATTAATCTTATTTTTCAGCTGTTAATTTAGTAGCATAACGTATGTGACAACACAGACTGCTATTTTGCCATGTTTTGGAGAAGCTGCTGGCGTGGTATCAAATGGGGCTGGAACTGATACCAGACGGTTCAGTTCAGCAAGGGTTTAGCAAGAGTAGGCCTCAGAGTAGGCTCTAAAAGGCCTGCTCTGTGTTACCTTTACACAGAACTAGCTTTCCTGTCAGTAATTTTCCTTTTGGCTAGAATAATAGAGAATAACAATAGGTTCTGAAGCAAACTACATGTTTTGTAGATAGAGTCTGTTTATGGGATTGATAACAAGGTTCTAGTAGACAATGATTCATGCTGTTTACACTTAGTCTTAGAAAAACAAAGGTCTCTGCTAATTATATAAGGCCAAAAGACAAAACAAGACTGTAAAGAACAACTTTGTGATGTCTAAATTAACTTGATTCATAAACTCTTGTGTCAGAGGAGAGATAAGTCCAAAACGATATCTTCTTCTTGAGAACACATGTACTTGTAAACAAGAAGGCCTCGACCACGCTTGCGCAGAAGCACAATTAAGGGGAATTGCGACCACCAGAGACCTCCAGAGACTACCCAAGACCCCTTCCCCAATTTAGTACGCATGCGTAAAGACATTACGTAATGCATTACATAATGTATTAGCATATGCATAAGTTTCTTGGAATGGGTGGGCTTTTCTTGGAATTATATGAATATTCATATTTGTGATGTATATAAAGAGCAAGGTTTTGTTCCTAGGTGTGCATGCTAGGAGGAGAGATCCCCCATGCACCCAGCGCTGCAATAAACCAGTGTCGGCTTCCTAAACTATCATTTGGTTTAGAGAGTTTTCTTGGTTACTATTTTCCGGTAACAGAATTTGGCGACCCAGATGGGACAAGCTCTCCGGAGTCTCCACAGACCAGAGGAATCGTGAGGACTCCAGCGCGCACTGGAGTATTTTCGGGGAAGCCTCCGATTCCCTGGTCGGGTGAGTTTCCGAGACAGCTAACAGCTATCTGGGAGATTAACGACATCGGTTGTGAGCATTGATACCAGTATTTTAACTTGGTTGCTTACAAATAAGTCGTACCTGAATTAAGTGCGTGTTGTTAAGCTATTGGTATCGGTGTGCACAATTGTGATAATCTGTACGTTACTACGGGGACGTCCGGAGTCCGGATTTTGGGTTGAATATTGATTTTGTATATTTGTATATATTCATATATTCATTGCTGTTTAGTGAAACTGCTTTTGACTTTCAGCTTACAAGTTTCTCTCTGTGTTCTCCGTTCCTTCCCCTTCGGGAGGGGGAAAGTAGGAAAGGGGGAGGCAAGCGGCGTTTGCCGTTTGCTGTCTGCCACTGGTTTAACAGCCAGTCCGGCTTTGAACTGTGACAGATTTATTTGTAATTGTGATAACTGTGGTACTTGTATAACTTTGTTCGGGTATTCGTGTTAATTTTGAAACTTTGTAAAATGGGAAACAAACAGTCTACTGAAGGGGTGGATTAGAGTCCCACTGAAAGTGGTATAAGGGATTCGAGTCACCTGAAAATGGTATAAGGGGTTTGGGTCCCCAGCATATTGTTATTTTGTGTTAAGTCGTTGCTTTTGTGTCTCTGTGTTTTAACACTGCTTTTGTGTTCTGATATTATTTTGCAATGGGTAACAAACCTTTCGTGGAAGGGGGATTCTGAAAAATCTCCTCTAGGATGTATATTGAAACATTGCAAAAAGGTATGGGGGGGGAGACTCTCTCACCCAGAGGCAGCTTGTAGAATATTGTAATCAGTGGTAGCCTTTGTATATCCTAGATGATAAGGAGAAATATCCAAAGAAAGGGAGTATAAGTTACAACACAGTACTGCAATTAATGTTTGTTGTTCTGTAGACAAGAGGGAAAGTGGGATGAGATGCCGTATATGAATTTGTTCTTTGCATTACAGGATGATTACGATGTGCGTAAGGAATGTGGTTTGATTGTAAGCGAAGGTGAAGTATTGGCGTTAGAGGCAGGGGAAAAGAAAGTGCCTGAGCGTTGTTGTTCAGCATGCAGCATCGGCAAGTGGTGCAACAAGTATAAAGAGAAAAGAGAGGACGAGGAGAACGAGGAGGATGTTCAAATGTTAGTTGGACCTAGAAGGAATAATGAACAGAGTGCTTCGGATAGTACCGATGGTGAAGCAGGTTTCAGTCCGGTAGCAGGTAGGACTAGGCAGAGAAATGCTAACATATAAGCCCCTCTCAGACAAACAGTAGGACCGGAGGGGCCAGTTTGGGTAAAAGTGCCGTTTTCTGTATCGGATTTAAAATCCTGGAGAGAGATGGCAGGAGCATATAGGGAGGACCCTGAACGGGTAGCAAAGGTTATGGAAACTATATTTGAAAATCATGATCCCAATTGGAAAGATTTGCAAATTATTTTGAACAACTTAGTGATTTTCGAGGAAAAACGACTTGTTTTGGCCAAGGCAAGAGAGGAGGCTGAATGAGTGCATGTTCAAGCTGCACAAGCAGGACGGTTAAATGAACATTTTCCTCCCAATAACCCTAATTGGGACCCCAGCATTCCTGCTCAGAGGTTGTTATTGACCGAATACCAACGATTGATTTTGCATGGTGTTCGGAATGCTATTCCAAAGTCAAAGAACTGGTCTAAATAGTATCAGGTCGTTCAGGGAAGGAATGAGGATCCCTCCTCTTTCCTTGAAAGACTAACAGAGGCTGCAAGAAAATACACCGATTTGAATCCAGAAAATTATGTAGATGCTGTCTCGTTAATACACATTTTTATGGGACAGTCTAGTGCAGATATAAAACGGAAACTGCAGAAAATAGAGGCGGCAGATGCCCGCTCGCTGGACAAAATGTTAGAGAATGCTTGGAAAGTGTATAACAACAGAGAAAACGTAGAGGAAGAAAGAAAAAGGTGTTTAAAAACAACCAGCAACTGGCAGCAGCTATAGCCCAGGAAAATAATAGGGTTAGAGAACGGAATTATCGGGGGAGGCCAAAGGGAAGAAAAATCTTCCAATGAAGTACCAGGTGCTGCAAAGCAATTAGAAAAAAAAAAAAATCAGTGTGCTTTCTGCAAGCAGAAAGGGCACTGGAAAAAGGAGTGTCCGCAATTAGGTTGGCAAGGCCTTGGGAAAATGCCAAGGAAAGCTGCTAACGTGATGATTTTAGATTCAGACTGAGGAGGACTGGGGGAAGAATCGAAACCCTCCCCAACAGAACCCCTGGTTATAGTAAGGTTGGAAAATGAGAAAGTAAAATTTTTAGTAGACATGGGAACTATCTATTCAGTATTAAATACATGGAAGGGTAATTTGAGTGATCAAAGCATGCCAATTATTGGTGCCACAGGGCAGAAAGAAGATCGGTCATTTTTCCAGCCTTTAAAATTTGGAATTGGGAAAAGGGTGTTAACCCATCAATTTCTCTACGTACCAGATTGCCTCATGCCGCTGTTAGGATGAGATATGCTAAGTAAATTGAATGCACAAATTACTTTTGTAAAAGGAAAAATCCAAAACCATATCCCTGAAAATAAAGCTTTGGATGCCCAAGTTTTTATATTACAGAAGGAAGCCGAGTTACAGGAGATATCAGAAGATGCTGTGACACCTCTCATATGGGCTTCAGGAACACGGGGACGATCCCGAGCGGCAGGACCGGTAACCATCCAGTCAAAACCAGATGCCGGACCGGTAAGATGAAAGCAAATGAAACAAGAGCTTAGAGCATTTCTCGGGATGGCCGGGTGGTATTGCCTGTGGATAATGAATTTTGGACTCATTGCGAAACCCTTATATGAAGCTGTACAAGGGAAAGGAAACCTCCTTGTTTGCACTCAGAGGTGCACTTGCAAAACTAAAACAGACTTTAATGAGTGCTCCAGCTCTGGGCCTCACGAACTTAGAAAAACCATTTGAACTATTTGTACATGAAAGACTGCATGTTGCTCTGGGAGTGTTGGCCCAGAAACTAGAATCATGGAAAAGACCTGTGGGATACTTTTCAAAACAACGAGACAATGTCAGTAAGAGGTGGCCAGCATGCCTCTGAGTAGTGGCAGCTACAGTACTACTGATCCAAGAGGCCCGAAAATTGACGCTCGGGCAAAAGCTAACTGTGTTTGTGCCCCATGTGGTTACAACTGTTCTAGAACAAAAAGGAGGACACTGGCTGTCACCGAGACGGATGCTGAAATATCAAGCCTTCCTTCTGGAACAAGATGATGTGGAACTGAAAGTAACCAGCATCCTGAATCCAGCAACCTTTCTAACTACAGATCCTGGTAGGAAAAATTAACATATGACTGTTTGAAAGCGATGGAACAAACATACTCCAGCAGAGACCTTTATCAGGAGCAACAAAGAGAAGAAACAATGCAGAAGACTATTGGCAAATAGATTTTTCCGAATTACTGCAGCAAAATGGGTATCAGTATCTTTTAGTAATGATAGATACTTTCACAGGCTGGCTAGAAGCTTTCCCTTGTTGCACCAACAAGGCAAGAGAAGTAACAAAAATATTACTTAAGCAAATAATACTGAGATTTGGGACACCTATAGGACTATCTTCAGATAGGGGCCCACACTTTATAGCAGAGGCTGTTCAAAATTTAGCTGAAATGTTAGGGGTAAAATGGGACCTCCATACCCCATGGAGACCTCAATCAAGTGCAAAAGTAGAAAAAGAAATTAATCAAAGCTTAAATAAACAGATGAGTAAAAATTTGCCAAGAGGCTCAGATAAAATGGCCAGGTGCTTTACCCTTAGATTTGCTACGAATCCTAAAACTAAAGAAAAGGTTAGTCCTTTTGAAATCATTTATGGTAAACTCTATCAGGTGACAGAAACAGGAGTTGATCCTGAGATCATGGGGAAACATTATCTGAAAGAATATGTTATCTCTCTAGGAAAGGTTTTGTCCTCTCTCCATAGGTACATCACTGTGAGTGCACCATTATCCCTGGACGTGCCTGTGCATCAATACCAACCTGGAGACTGGGTGTACCTGAGGACATGGTCAGATGAACTGCTAAAAGAGAAGTGGAAAGGACCTTTCCAGATTTTGCTCACCACCTACACAGCTGTCAAGCTCGAAGGAGTCACTCCGTGGATACATCACAGCAGGATCAAACCAGCTTCATCACCAGAATCAGAATGGACTGTAAAACAAGGACCTTTATGTTTAAGATTAACTCGGGGATCACAAGGTTCTGGGTTATCTCCCTTGCAGCGATGTTTGGAAATGCAGAAATTGATACAGATGGAGAGGCCAATACAGTCATAAATGAGAACTTAATTCTAACTCTGATACAAGGGTTTAGTGGAATGCGCACTCTTACTAGTGTAACAGCATGTATCCCAATTCCTCATTCAGCCAGTCAGTCTATCCCCTGGGGTCACAACTTGAATGGGGATTTCAAAGTTTTCTTTTACCAGGACTGATGGCTTTAGAAAATTGGATGCTAATAGAAAATCTAAACGTGGCAAGTAGAATCTTTATCAAGAGCCACTCAAAAGGGATTCCAAATTGTTAACAAACAGATCCAAGCCAATACTAAAATGACTCTGCAAAATAGACTGGCCTTAGACTTGCTATTAGTCAAAGAACAAGGAGTGTGTGGATATCTTAAGTTAGACAAAGAGCACTGCTGCATCCACATCCCAACATTACAGATAACCTGCAAGAGCAATTGTGTAAAATGAAGAGAGTAGCACAAGACAGCAGGGCAATCAGGGATGCAGCAGAAAATAGCTCAACAAAATCCTGCAAGAATTAGGTGGATTATCTCTAAAAGGATGGTTAGCCGCATTATTAGAGGGAATAGTTTATGTAGTTGTTATTATAGTTATTATAGGGATCTGCGTGGATTGTCTTAAGAGAATCATTGAAAAGTATATGGAAGTAGTGAGATAATAAATCTAACTACTTCCAAAGGGGGAAATTGATACCAGACGGTTCAGTTCAGCAACGGTTTAGCAAGAGTAGGCCTCAGAGGAGGCTCTAAAAGGCCTGCTCTGTGTTACCTTTACACAGAATTAGCTTTCCTGTCAGTAATTTTCCTTTTAGCTAGAATAATAGAGAATAACAATAGGTTCTGAAGCAAACTACATTGTAGTATGGGGAAAACCGGGGGAGGCGCGCTCGCGGGTGCTGGGGAACGGTCCGGAGTAAGCTACTTGATCTCAATGTGAGTATGGAAGCTTCTCGTTTATTAACAAAGAAAGCAGTGGTTATATAGACTATGCATATGTTAATCACGCGCCCCGATTGCACTTGTGATTGGTCCATAGGTTTACATATTCAGAGCCGTGACCGCCCCCCCCCTCCCGGATGTAGTTTTGCTTCCCGCGAAGCAGGCACCACGGGGTTCTTTGTTCTGCACCGTGCAAGGGGAGTCCAAGGTCGGTAGCTCTGGGCTTAACCCTT
Source organism: Nyctibius grandis (assembly GCF_013368605.1). Lineage (NCBI taxonomy): Eukaryota > Metazoa > Chordata > Aves > Nyctibiiformes > Nyctibiidae > Nyctibius > Nyctibius grandis. The sequence continues at coordinate 56,463,087 of NC_090663.1, forward strand.
GCTCAAAGCCTGGGTTGCTCAGACTGCTCAGTGGCACAAGATCGTGCCCCTTCTCACTTAACCAAACCTTTACAATTCCCCCTTCTTGTTTGTGAGCAAGCCAGGCCTGATTCACAAGTTTCATTAACGTTTTCTGCAAACAAGAAAATCAACATGGTAACATTAACAAGATAACTGCAATCACAAGAACTCCTGTAAGAACCATTTTTACCAGTTCCATTACCCATCCGATTTCTCGGGGAGGTGTGGTTTTACTGATCGGCTCGGCACCCAAAGTGGTCCCTGGTCGGTGGCCACGCACATATATCCCTGGCCACTAAGGATCACTGGCACCGGTCCTTTCCTCTCCCCTGTAGCAGGTTCCCGATAAATCACCTGTAACTGAGGTATAATGGTGTTATTATTAAATTTCAACTGCTGGTGATGTACAACAACCGGTGGTTCTTCTCGGTCCCCTGTTAAACACAGAAAATTCAAAGTAAACAACACTTTATGCAACCGCGATGTTGGATCTGTATCTACCTCCTTCTGTCTCCTTAAATATTCCTTTATGGTTCTATGGGTGCGTTCGATGATCCCTTGACCTGTTGGGGAGTGTGGTATACCAGTAATATGTTTCACTCCCCAGCGTGTTAAAAATACACGAAACTTTTGGCTGGTGTATGCTGGCCCATTATCTGTTTTGATCTGTTCTGGCACCCCCATAATGGCAAAACACGCCAACAAATGTTTACAAACCTGTTGCGCCTTTTCTCCGGACATTGCAGATGTCCAGATTAACCTCGAGAAAGTATCTACTGTGACATGTACATATTTTTGTCTCCCAGACTCTGGAATATGTGTTACATCCATCTGCCATAATTTACCTTTCGGTTGCTGTGAATGGACTCTTCCTTCGTACCCCAAAAACGCCTCCTGAATGGGTCGAGAATTACGGAACCACCATTCTAGGTCTACAGCATTAACAGGAATACTAATATCCGCTGGATCCAGTCCCGTTAATTCTATAATCCTAGATCTACCCTTTCTCACTAGTTCCCCTATGGCTTCTGGTCTAGGCTGTATGCTTGTCTTCGGTTGTACACTAAGGAATACCCATTCCAACACCCAAAAAGCTTCATCTTTATCGTGGCATTTGTAGTAGCATTGGTTGTAGCCCTGGGGGAGTTCCCCCTTTTTGTTTTGCCACTGACAAATGACACCACAAACCATATTTTCACTGTTAATTACAAGCAGAGACACAGGTAGTTCACGAATGCGTCGCGATGACCATGCAGTTTGTAATTTGGCGATGACTGACCGCAACGCGCTTTGTTGAGTCTCAGACAGTTGTATGGTGTCAGCAGGGTGTGATCGTCGCAGCAGTTCGGTGAGGGGGGCGATCTCGGTGTTCGAGATACCGACACAGTTACGGACCCACTGAATATCTCCGAGAAGTGTTTGTACATCCTTCAGGTTCTTCAAATCTGTATGTAGCTCCACCTTTTGAGGCCGGATTTGAGCATCCGAAATTGTCCATCCTAAGTACTTCCAGGGATCAGTTCGTTGAATCTTTTCTGGTGCAATCACGAGACCTTTCTCCGCCAACTTTGTTGTTAGTTTGTGGAGACTTTCTTCTGAAAAAGGATCGGCCTGACACAACAAAATATTATCCATATAATGATAGATGATAGTCTGTGGCCATAGCTGGCGCAATGGTTTCAGCGCCCATGCTACATAGAGCTGACATAACGTAGGTGAATTTTTCATGCCCTGTGGTAGAACTACCCATTCGTACCTCTGAGCTGGTTCCGCTTTGTTGATAACAGGAATAGAAAAGGCAAACCTCATGGTGTCCTGAGGATGTAAAGATATGGTGAAAAAACAGTCCTTCAAGTCTACAATCAATATATGCCATCCTGCTGGTAACATGTTAGGTGACGGAATACCTGGTTGCAATGCTCCCATTGCTTGCATTTGCTCATTAATTTTCCGTAAATCATGTAATAATCTCCACTTTCCACTTTTCTTAGGGATGGCAAAAATGGGTGTATTCCAAGGACTAACTGAGGGTTTGATATGTCCTGCTTTTAACTTCCTCTATTAGTCCCTTAGTAATCTGCATTCGCTCTTCAGTCATAGGCCACCTCAAAGCAGTTGTAACATTAGGTTGGTCAGTTTAAATACTGTGGCTCCCTGTTGGATATACACACAATCTTTACACCCAAACATTAATGCATACAAAGCAACAAGGCATTGTTGAATAAATCAGCAAAAAGTTAATTACTGCAACTTAGGCCCTGTGACCAATTACACATGACTAAAATTACTTCCCACATTCACATCCACAGTACTCCTCCACCATTTAGCATCTCAACCAAAACCTTACACATGTAAAACATTCACTAACAGGCAAAAAAAAGTACTAAACCTGTATATTTGGTATTGCAGATACACTTATGTAGCGTCTGATTTTACTCCATACTGTGGTAACTGCAGCTTTTGTTTGTTAAAGAATTTTCCAATCACGTGATTCCCATGCCGGGAATCGAACCCGGGCCACCGGGGTGAAAACCAGGAATGCTAGCCGATAGACCACTTTCGCAACGGCGCTTGGCGATCTTGATTGACAGGGCGAAGGTGGGAGGGGCGGGTACTCGGGCGGCGCGGAGGGGATGAGCCCGCCCGCCTCTCCGCCGGCCAGCCACGCAGCGTCTGGAGGGGCTGACCACCCCTCCCCCTCCTGTTTCCGTTCCCCTTGCCACGCGGTCCTAGGAGCGCCACGTGGTTCTTTGTTCGCAACCTCCTCCTCTAAATTCTTACTGCGCCATTTCTCCCGGGAGCTCGCTGCTTCTACCACCGTACGAACCTCAGCCACGGATGGCTTTATGTTTGCCGACATACCCTTAACTGCCGGTAACCCGAAGAAACGAGCTAGAACCCCAGGTTTTTCTGTTTTAGCGGGGGAGGTGGGCTCCGGCAGCGCCGGCCGCATCTCAGCAGCCGCGCGGGCAACCTCTCTTTCTGCCCTCATAGTTTTTAAAGTCTCTATCACGTTTTGACAGAGTTCACGCACCTCCTTAATTTCTTTTTCCTCGGGGTCCCTCTCAACAGTCTTTTCCCACATAATGTCTCCCACTTCTCTCCATTCCTCCACGGAAAATACAAGCGCTGTGTCTTTAAAATGTCCCCAGCGCTGGCCCAACTTTATCAGCTTAATTAGCTGTTTCTCCGCTGTCTCGCTCCCTCTCTTAGAGAAGATATCTGCAAGCAGCGCGACTGCAGCCTCTATCTCCACGGCTGCCCTTTTTCCAGTGTCTGCTCTGTCCTTAATTGAACCCGAACAGCACCTGAACTCTGGGAGCTGAGTGGCCAACTCTTCCAGTGTCTGCTCTGCCCTTTCTTGAACCCGAACAGCACCTCTCCCAGTCGTCTTTTTCCCAACACCTCCTTTTCGCTGCTTACCGGAGTCTCGGAGAGAGCACGCCGAAGGGAACCATCCTCTGCTACCAGTTGTAGTACGGGGAAAACCGGGGGAGGCGCGCTCGCGGGTGCTGGGGAATGGTCCAGAGTAAGCTACTTGATCTCAATGTGAGTATGGAAGCTTCTCGTTTATTAACAAAGAAAGCAGTAGTTATATAGACTATGCATATGTTAATCACGCGCCCCGATCGCACTTGTGATTGGTCCATAGGTTTACATATTCAGAGCCGTGACCGCCCCCCCCTCCCGGATGTAGTTTTGCTTCCCGCGAAGCAGGCACCACGGGGTTCTTTGTTCTGCACCGTGCAAGGGGAGTCCAAGGTCGGTAGCTCTGGGCTTAACCCTTGCTTAAAGCCTGGGTTGCTCAGACTGCTCAGTGGCACAAGATCGTGCCCCTTCTCACTTAACCAAACCTCTACACTACATGTTTTGTAGATAGAGTCTGTTCATGGGATTGATAACAAGGTTCTAGTAGACAATGATTCATGCTATTTACGCTTATTCTTAGGAAAACAAAGGTCTCTGCTAATTATATAAGGCCAAAAGACAAAACAAGACTGTAAAGAACAACTTTGTGATGTCTAAATTAACTTGATTCATAAACTCTTGTGTCAGAGGAGAGATAAGTCCAAAACGATATCTTCTTCTTGAGAACACATGTACTTGTAAACAAGAAGGCCTCGACCACGCTTGCGCAGAAGCACAATTAAGGGGAATTGCGACCACCAGAGACCTCCAGAGACTACCCAAGACCCCTTCCCCAATTTAGTACGCATGCGTAAAGACATTACGTAATGCATTACATAATGTATTAGCATATGCATAAGTTTCTTGGAATGGGTGGGCTTTTCTTGGAATTATATGAATATTCATATTTGTGATGTATATAAAGAGCAAGGTTTTGTTCCTAGGTGTGCATGCTAGGAGGAGAGATCCCCCATGCACCCAGCGCTGCAATAAACCAATGTCGGCTTCCTAAACTATCATTTGGTTTAGAGAGTTTTCTTGGTTACTATTTTCTGGTAACACAACCCCAGTGCAAAGCTTAAGCTGGGATAAACTGTCACGTTTAGGGTGGTGAGAATCCGCTTGTGGGAACCTGGTGCTGTTCACTGGAGGAACTTTGAATCTCTGCATTTCAAAGGATGCTACTTCATCAGTTCCAAGTACGTGATTGCAAGTGCTGTTCATAGCCAAACGCTTTGTACCAGGCTTTCTGCAGTCAAAACGACAAGAATTCAGATATTTGAAGTTCCCTCCATTCACTTGAACCGGAGTGAATGAGGGAGCACTTACACGTCAGCAGGTACAAGGAGGCAGAGGCAGTGATGGCCAGGGCTTCGCTGGGCCTCGGCAGCGTGCTGCTCCTTCTGCCTCACGAGCCAGGCTCTTCAGGTTAGGGCCTGAGCATCTGTGATGACTTTGCTTTCTGTCTGATCCTCAGTCTTTTGATTTGCAGCTACTTGACCCCAGTTTTATGTAAATTACTTTTAAAATTGCTTTGTGCAGCCTCCCAAGCTGTAATGAACTTCAAATGAATAAATTGCACACCTGAGACTGTGAAATACTGGTAAATAAAATTGCAAGAGGAGAGCTCTCAGGAAAGATGCAGACTGAGGAGTGGTCAGGATAATTTTTCAGGAGAGACTATTTAAGTCTCTTCTTTCTTCCTCTGAAAGTACCAGTGTTTATAAACAGTTCTCAGGAGCATAGAAGTCCAGGAAAAATACTTTATAGCTACAGCTTGTTTGCTTGGATAGTTTGAAATGAGCAGTGAATAAAGAATGGCTTTTAACAGAGGAAATGTGTGCAGGAGGATTATGCACACAGGCAAATGACAGCAGTTAGAATTTAAAGAAAAAAAATCCTGAACAGCTATTCAGAATACCATTTTGAAGTAAAAAAAAAAAAAACAAAAAAAACACAGCAGCAAAAAAACCCTGTGAGTTTTGATAAGGAGAAAAATGGAGCGAGTGGAAGCAGATGCAGGAGGTTTTCCTCTATAGAATAATGGTGGGAATTAGGGCGAGAGTATGTTAATCCATTGGTGAACCAGAGGACAGGAATTTGGAAAATAGACAGAACTGAACAAAATATGACCTGGAGGAATTGGTTGGTACTGCTTCGTATTCATCTGATTCCTCTGACATTAGCCTAGATTTGCCTTGGTTATGTAAGTGCGTGCGTATAAGTCAGCCTTTACATCTAATAGAATGTTGCTTTGAAATGGTTTTTCACATACTGAAAACTCCCTGCAGAGGGCCAGGAGCTTCCCCACACCAGCTTTTTGCTGCTGTGCTGATGAGGCTGTCTTTTCTTTGGAAAGCGTCTCTCTGACACGTACCCTGATTACCAAAGCAGCTCAGTACTGATAGCATCAGGTGCTGATGAGAAACAGGGGCTTGCTGTAACAACAGGATAGTGATCTGCATTTTTGCCTCTAGAAAAGCACTTCATAGTTTCTGAAGTCTGATTGTAGCAGTGCCTGTGATTGTACAGATGGCTTAAGTACAGCAGGCAGTTCAGAGATGCCTGTAAGCAGCAGAGAAGGTATATAGATGGGGTGCTTGAGTTACACTCGCAGCAGCTGTGTAAAGCTCACGGTTATCCCTCGCTATGACAGTAGCACTAGTCAGAGACTCATGTTGAATAAACCTCGCAAAACTCTAAAAATGAAATACTCTCAGTACTCGCCCTACACGTAGCATAATTTGACGAGACTAACCCCCACACAGCTGGTATAACAGTAGCTCTAGGGAGGGCAGAATAGGATTAGAAGAAGAAAACTGAAGCAATATCTATGGTTCTCAAAGACTTTGCTCTTGAAGGGAATTAAATGAAAGTAATATGAAACAAAGTTACCGTACAAATATTTCTAAGATTTTGAGCTGCTGAGAAGTTTGATTTACGTTAAATTGGAGCAGAGTGTGGAACACAGCAGTACACTCTGGGTTCTGGTACTCAAAGGGAAACAGAAGGTATTCTTCAGGAATTGCTTTCACCAGACAGCAGTTTGCTCCTACCTTGGCAGGATTGCCAGTGATAATACGTGGTAAAGCATTAGTAAGAACATTGGCAATCTAGCTTTTGCTTTCAATGTGAGATGATTAATTCAAAAAGGCTAGGTGTCGGGTCCTGCAGTTGGGGCACAACAACCTCTTGCACTGCTACAGACTTGGGGAAGAGTGGCTTGGAAACCTGCCTGGTGGAAAAGGACCCGGGGGTGTTGGTCAACAGCTGGCTGAATATGAGCCAGCAGTGTGCCCAGGTGCCCAAGGCGGCCAACTGCATCCTGGCTTTTATCAGCAATAGTGTGGCCAGCAGGACAAGGGAAGTGATCGTTCCCCTGTACTCAGCACTGGTGAGGCCACACTGATACCAGACGGTTCAATTTAGCAACAGTTTAGCAAGAGTAGGCCTCAGAGTTAGCAACGGTTTAGCAAGAGTAGGCCTCAGAGTAGGCTCTAAAGGCTTGCTCTGTGTTACCTTTATACAGAACAAACTTTCCTGTCAATAATCTTCCTTTTAGCTAAGAATAATAGAGAATAATAACAATAGGTTCTGAAGCAAACTACATGTTTTGTAGATAGAGTTTGTTTATGGGATTGATAACAAGGTTCTAGTAGACAATGATTCACGCTGTTTATGCTCAGTCTTAGAAAAACAAAGGTCTCTGCTAATTATATAAGGCCAAAAGACAAAACAAGACTGTAAAGAACAACTTTGTGATGTCTAAATTAACTTGATTCATAAACTCTTGTGTCAGAGGAGAGATAAGTTCAAAACGATATCTTCTTCTTGGGAACACATGTACTTGTAAACAAGAAGGCCTCGACCACACTTGTGCAGAAGCACAATTAAGGGGGATCGTGACCACCAGAGACCCCCAGAGACCACCCAAGACCCCTTCCCCAATTTAGTACGCATGCGTAAAGACATTACGTAATGCATTACATAACATATTATGCATAAGGTTTTTTTTTGGAATGGGTGGGCTTTGCTTGGAATTGTGTATATAAGGAGCAAGCTTTTGTTCTTAGGTGTGCATGCTAGGAGGAGAGATCCCCCATGCACCCAGCGCTGCAATAAACCAATGTTGGCTTTCTAAACTATCATTTGGTTTAGAGAGTTTTCTTGGTTACTATTTTTCGCTAACAGCACCTCAAATACTCTGTCCGGTTTTGGGCCCCTCACTACAAGAAAGACATCGAGGTGCTGGAGCAAGTCCAAAGAAGGGAAAAGAAGCTGGTGAAGGGTCCAGAGCACAAGTCTTATGAGAAGCATCTGAGGGAACTGGGCTTGTTTAGTCTGCAGAAAAGGAGGTTCAGGGGAGAACTTATTGCTCTCTACAGCTACCTGAAAGGAGGTTTGACAGAAAAATCGGAGATCTCCAAACCCCCTTGCTATCTAACTTTCCCTACCGAAGTGGGAAGCTAGGTGCGGCTGGGTGAGGAGTCCGAAAGAAAACTCAACACCAGAGTGTCATTATCAGGCATTCTTTATTGCAGCGCTGGGCAGCACTGGGGATTATCTACCATGAGTGCTCCACCGGTTTGGCAAATTTTCAGAGAATATATACCATAAAGTTATACATAGTCATAGGATTTCTGAGAACTCGTTTACATAATCATGCGATATGCAAATGTTCACATGCGCAGTCATCTTCCCTGGTGGTCATCAGGGATCTTCAGATGAAGGCCAGTAGTCTTTCTCACTGTGTTCGCTGACTGACCCCTGCTTCTGTGCAAACTCAGTCCTGGAATCACATAGGCCATGTCCTTCCAGGTAGCTGTTGCAATTCCCTTATCTCTGTGCTCTCCTGCATCCGCCCATCCCAAGGCCCAGCCATCTGAAGTGAGACCATCCTGGAGTCTCCTTATCTTACAGCCATTACCACTCTCCAAATTGTAAAGGCTTCGCTTTGTTTAGTTGAGCACCCAGGACAGTTGAGTGATTAAGGTATTTACGACATCCCCCTTGCTCTTGGTGCCCCAACGGTTTCAGGTTGTAGCGAGGAGGGTGGGTATTAGGCTCTTCTCCCAGGTAACAAGTGATACAATGAGACGAAACTGCCTCAAGTTGCACCAGGGGAGGTTTAAATTGTGTATTAGGAAATATTTCTTCACCAAAAGGGTTGTCAAGCACTGGAACAGGCTGCCCAGGGAAGTGGTGGAATCACCATCCCTGGAGGTGTTTAAAGACGTGTAGATGTGGTGCTTACGGACTTGGTTTACTGGTGGACTTGGCAGTGTTAGGTTAACTGTTCGACTTGATGATCTTAAAGGTCCTTTCCAACCAAAACAATTCTATGGCTCTATGGTATTCAAGGACACCATTTCAGCCCCAGCAAGGTTCTCCGTGCCATGCCACTAATCCCACAGGCCTTTGCCTGCACGGACCACCCTGCCTGTGCGCTGCTGCCGCAAGGCATCGACTGACATCCAGAGCCAGGCAGCGGGTCCTGACCCAAGGCTTCACGAGGAGGGGCTGTCCCATCCGTGCTGCCAAAGGGACACACTCCTGGAAGTGTGCTGAGGAACCCAGGCTGAGAACTGCCCTAAATCCCGTATTTTTACTGCTCCAGAGCTTTTACGATGGTCCTTTTGCAGGCCCCCACCCAAACTTTTCAACTTGGGGGGTGGCAGGAGCCGAAGACGCGGTCGCTGGGTACCAAAAGGGCATCCGCGCGGTACCAGGGCCTGGAGGCTGCAAATCTCCTTCTTCCCCGCGGCAGCGCGGCGGCGAGAGCCGAGCCCACCCAGAAGCGCGGCCCCCGGCGGGGCAGGCCCAGCGGCCCTGACAGGGCGGGTCCCGCCACCGCCCTGCCCGCCCCAGCCCCTGCGGAGCGCCCACGCGGGGACGTGCGGCCGCCGGGGACCCGGGGAGACCCCCAGGGACCGCGGCCGCCACACGACACCCGCCCGCCCGCACGCCCGCCCGCACGCACGCCCGCCCGCACCAACGTTCGCCCCGCGCGCGGGAGCCGAACGGGCTCGCGCCGGTCTGGAGGGAAAAAGCACGACGGCGCCCCGCGCCCCGTCCGGGCGAGGTGATTGGTGGGGAGGCGGTGACGTCGTCAGCGAGCGCCGACGCCACCGCGTTGGATCCCGAAGGAGGCGCGCTGTTCCCGCCAGCATCGCGGAGCGTTGTGCTCCCGCCGCTCCCATCGCCGCCCGGCAGCTCCTCCCTCCTTCCCTTCCTCCCTCCTTCTCCGCCGCGGCGGCGGTGGCGGCCAGGTGCCTCGGGGGCCGGCCCGGCACGGCCGGTGTCGCTGCCGCTCCCTCCCTTGCCCGCCCGGGGCTCTCCGCGCCCCGCCGGCGTCGGCCCTGGTGCGCGACAGGTGCGTGCGAGGCGTGTCGCGGGTGTCCGGGGGGTGCTGGCCGTCGTGGAGGGAGGAGGGGGCCCCGGGCAGCTGGGGGCAGGGGTGGGCAGGTGCCTCCCCGCTGTCTGGCAGCGCCGCCGGCGTCCCATTTCCATGGGAGCGGGGACGCGCGCTCGGGAGCGCCCGGTCGGCGCGGCCCTGTCGCCGCTCCCCGGCCGCCGGTCGCTTCGCCCGCGTTTGTCCGAGCTGTGTCTGACGAGCTCTGCCACCTCTTTCCGCTCGCTGGTTTTTCCCGCAGCAGCCGCCCGGCCGAGCCGCCTCCTCTCCTGCAGCCGGGAGCGCTCGGCTGAGAGCATGAGTCTGTACAACTTGGGCCGCTTCCGCTTCGAGAGGAAGAGAAGAGCCGCGGAGGAGGAAACTGCGTGTCCTTGGGCAGCGCAGGTGCAGGCGGCTGGTTGCGCCGCGGCGGGCGATGCTGCCGGAGGAGCCGAGGATGAAGCTCCCGCCGGCAGCAGCGAGCCAGGTGCTGCCCCGTCGGGTGTGACACACAGAGCCGGTGAGTCGGGTGCTGGGCAGGGAGCGTAAGAGCAGCGTCAGCGCTTGGTGTCTAGAAATGAGCAGTTGTTGTCTTTTGGGTCTGTGTTGGTTGGTGCTTTGTTTTACAAATGTGCTTTCCTACGCACACGCAGTTTCTGCAAAAGTATCCTTATGTGTAACGGTGCTCGCTGTAATTGCACCTGTGCGGTTATGGCCGAGGCAGAAACCTTCTGGTAACCAAAGCTGAAATGATTTTTTCAGATCAGTGTACGAGCCACAATTTGAGTGTTTAAAGTGTGTTAAGGTTTCCTATTTATTTATTCTTCTTACTGATATTTACACTAATACAGTGTCTCGGGGCTTTCAGAGAAAAACCCATTTGTTGTCCGATAAACGCAACACTACACAGACTTAACTTTTTTACTGGAGTCCCAGGGTTATGCCATGTGGCGTATCACAGATAAAACTGAAAAGAAAGAAAACAGTTTCTTTTCAGATGGGCCTGGTTTTGTAAAGAGCTGAGAAACCTGCTGCTGATTCTCGCAAGCTGGTTGTGTTAATAGCTTTGTAGCAGTGTTTGTCCTCTCTCCTGGCAGTAGCTTGTGGTTTTCACGGAAGTGTGAAAAACTTGCTTGTGTAGTAAGTTATTGGTTTGTTTGGCTGATACACTAGATAGGTGCTGTTTCTGTTTGGGTTCATCAGTTAAAACGAATAAACAACTGTAATGGCTGTCAGCTGCATAATCCCATTCACCAGCAGCTTTTCTGCTACTGAAGGAGTAAGAATGGAAGAACAAAAATTATTTGTTGCTGATTATTTTATACATTTCAGACATTCCGTATAACTTGTGATACAGGTGTCAAGACACAAGTGTTATTGGAGAGATCAAACAGACTTTGACTATGCATTTAGTCAGTAATGGAGCAACAATATAAGTTGTTTTGCATACAAGTTTCCCTTGGTGGGAAGGCAGTTTATCACAGTACCTTATCTATGCGATAACAGAGAACCTTTGACGTACAGGGAGGAGTTAATCTTTTAAAGGTGAGCCAAGGTCTAGGAGTTAGTGAATGCAGGTACCTTTCCTGAACTGTGAACCTAGGTGTGAAGTAATGGATGGTGCTGCTTGTTTTATGGCTTGTCTTTGGGATTTATTTTTTTTTATATTATATTTTTTCCTTTCATCTGCCTGTGGACTGTATTGGAACTACACAAATTAGAATAATTACGATCATGAATTTGAAAATGAGATTTGTGTTCAAAAAGCATGCCTACAAAGCTTCAGCAATGAATTGAAATAAAAGTTGTAGATGAAGTTAAGCTTCTGTGTACAATCATGTTATTTTGTTGATATCCTCTCTGTACAATTCAAATATTTAACGCAAATGACTGCACTTTTAGGTTACAATGTTCAGAGTGTCACATCATTTGCTTGCACTGCGGCTGTGTTTTTGTGTTCTCATCTGTTGTCATTTTCTTTATGATCTGAGGAAGCCGTGTCCTTTGCTTACGTCACACTTTGCAGAGTATAATTCTACTTAAAGCATTTCTGGAAAAAAGTAATGACTGCAGTACCTAGTGAAGTTTTCTGAGGGTTCATGGGAAGATATGTTGAAGTAATCATCATTTTTAAATGGTCTCTTTAAGAAGTGCCTTAGGGTAACACTGATATTTAGGATTATTTTGGCAAATGAGACTTTCCTTTGAAAATGGCATATGAATTAGCTTGTGGACTTGAGCCTGCTTTCCCAAACTAGGTGGAAATTACTTTCCATGTGACAATGTTTGTTGTGCAGTGGTAGTAAATGTGGTAAGCCTCTAAGTATTACCTCAGTTTTGTTTTTATTTGGGAGAGAAGAGGCTGAGTGAAAGGTATGGTTTGTGTAGGAGATTATATTTAGAATTATAGGGCAATGTGTTATGGCTCTGCAATAGACATATGCTTACTGAAAGACTGTAGTGAGTATGACTTATTTAAAACTAACAGTGTGAGTAAGTCCAGTAGAAAATTTACTTGAAAGTATTTCCACACAAAATGTCTTTTTTCGCAAAGATGTGGCTACTTAATTTTTCACAACTAAAACTATTTTGGTCATCCAGGCACTCTTTTGGATTGGAAAGCAAGCGTGCTTTTTGTGCGTGTGTGCTTGTTCACTGGTCTCCTTTGGCAGTCTGGGAGGGGAAGTTGGCTGGAGATGCTGGTATCAGAGATCAGATCTCTGCAGGCAGTTAGGCTTCCAAAAAAGATTTAACTTGCAATACTATTTCAGATCATGAACTAGGACTTTTTACAGTAATTTGGTCTAGTAACAGTTGCTGCTTCAAGCAAAGCTAACGCGCAGAAATAGCGTTAATGTGTTCTTGCCTTCATGAGCTGCACACGGCGTCAGTCAGAAAATGCACCTGACTGGGCAGGTCTTAATGCTAAGATGATAATATCTTGATAATCACCAGGGCCCAAAGATATTAAGAAAGTTCTGGCTCGTATGAACTATTCATAAGTAATATGGTTATCAGTGATATTTAGTTATCACTGACTTAATATGCATAGTCTTCTTTCAGACGTTTGGATTTAACGTTGAAAACTGTTTTGTGATAACCTCTCCGGTGTGCACCTGAGCCAGAAATCAGGCATCAGCACTTCCAGATGGCAGGGAAGTACATACTCCAGCTCGCGGTTGGGATTCAGCCTTGATTACTTACCAACTTTCCAAAAGCAGTCAGCTTGAATAAAAACAGACAGACATGTACTTTTATGCAACTTGTGTGTAAAACACTTGGCAATTATAAAAAAGAAAAGCTATTTCAGTTTTTCTATATGAGAGGTAATTGCTAAACTACTGAAGAAAACTTGGAGGTAAACAAGCACATACTTTCAAGCAGCTGCTTTCCTTGAAGTTTCGATGTATCTGTGGACTATAACAGGAAACGATTATGGAGACTGGTAAACATCTTGTGCAGTTAATAAGTAGCTACTATAGTGTTGGTTTGAATGATCCTGCTATTTTGGGGTGAACTTAATGGAAGTAATTAATTCTTCTTTTCTGCCTCGATTCTTTTTAAAGCTGCTTTTTGTAAAAGGAAACTGAAAGGTTCTCCCACAAACTGCAAAACCAGAAATAAGCAGCTCGCAAAAAAGCCAAAAGCTGATTACGTAAGTACCGTTTTTTCTCTCTGTGCATTGTAGAATAAGTGGCATTACCTGACTTGGTCAATGACAGTGGTGGCCTGAACGTGGTGTGTTTTGTCAGAAAATCCTATCAAATTCAAATCTTGCCATCTGAATGAGGTTTTTGTACTTTCTTCTCCCTGGCAATTCTGAATGGCATTACCTGCTTTGTTCTTTAGTGTTTGTGGATTTGCATCCCACTAGCCTGTTCTCTGCTTTCATGGAAGTGGTTGATGGCAGGTAGCAGTATGTGAGGCGCTGAGTACCATTCAGATCTTGTGACCATCAGTGGGAGTCACAGGCTACCGATCACCTTGCCTCCTCAGGTCATTCCTTGTTTTTCCTCAAATAGATGAAGTTCAACATGTGTTGCTAGTGTTCTTCTGTGTTATGGGAGTGGTGTTGGTTACATATATATTTGAAAGTATGACTTAGGGAAATCTTTAAAAGGAATGAATTGGTTACATTTAAAGGAATGATTCCTTTGACGTCTGCTAATAAATAGGGACTATGTAAATGATCCTGGTGCATTCAGGTTGATATTTGGCAGATCTTACGCACAGTCCTACAGTGCTGTCATGAGGCCAGCTCCCAGGCATCCCAGTAGACATCCTTGAAAGCCACTTATGGTAGAGAAAAGGAATTCTACAGTAAATACTGGAGGCTGGATGGAGGATGGTGACTATCTTTGTGTTGAAATTGAACCAAATATTGTCCTCAGAACAAAATGAAGGAAACGCAGAGTTTTCCATGAAAGCAAAAATAATATTACTAAGATGTTCCTCTGCTTCTTGGAGGAGAGCTGTGGATTTTGTGAGGCAAGATTTGCTGGGGTATGGGTTTGTTCCTCCTCACTAAAGCACTGGGTTAGGTTACAAAGGAGACTTTACTGAATTATCACCCAGCCAGCCTAGCAAACAGTGCTTCACTGGACCTGGCTTCATGCAACAGTTTGGTTTCTGTGCTTGACGGTTCCATTCCAGTTAAAAGGGGAAGGATTGGGGAAAATAAAGCTGAAACACGGGTTTTTAGAATTCTTGATAGTGAATTGTAGTGAGAAAACTTGCAGGGCTTTTTTTCTAGCTATTGCTTTTCCTCTGGTCCTAAGGTGACTCCTAAGACTAGAGCATACTTTGCCAGCTATTGTACGTACTGTAGCTGTGCCCTTAACAATACCCTAGGCTCACTGAGGAAAGGAACTGTGTCCCCTGTTACCCGGAGTGCTTCTGGGTGATGTGGTTTGTGCCTCTTTCAGCAAATAGCATCATTCAGCGAGGTAAATATTGATCAAACCGGTTGGCATCTCTGCTGTAGATAATTAGATCTGTAACCTCTTTGCATTCAAAGCTCTGAGAAGAAACTTGCATAATTTTGTGGTGAATGCACAAGAGGGCAGCTTGTGGCATGTAGAAGTTTTGGCACTCGTTCATGAAAAACCTCCCTTTTTTCAGGCTGACAGTGAAGTTATTGTTGATGAAAACTTTTGTCAGGTTTTGATGTGACTCCGTGGTGTTGTGACACAGTATTTGTGGATTTTTTTTTTACCCATAAATGTTCATATAAATACACCAATTGACATGTTTCTAGACTCTGGTGGGTTAAATACTGCACGCTTGATAATCTAACCTTACTGACTGACTGTTTAACCCTGCCATCCTCTGCCTTAAATATAATCCAGAATTGCTACTAACTTTTTATTTTAAAGAAATACGCAGTAGATAGTTCTAAATTATTTATATTTTGGTATGTAACTTTTCACTGTGTATGCTTATCAAGTAAAGAACACCAGTCTTTCATGACTGAAGACATTTTGTATGCCAGTGAAAGTTTTGGTCTTACTTTGAGCATTGGCTATGTAGGAGGAATCACTTCTGCAACTTGGATTTGCCTTAAGTGCTTTTGTCATTTAGAGTGGCTCTTTAAAAGTAAGCAATATTGATTAGGCTTGATTGTTTTCAATTGTTTTTTTATTCTGTTCATATTCTTGTAATTTACATGAAACCTAACAGATTTCTTTTTTTAACGTAGCTGGGCGAGTCAGAACCCCAAAGACAATGGGAGAGGCAAGAGACGCTTGTGAAGAAGCTGCAAAATGCATTCCCTGGATTGGAGAAGAAGGTGAGCTCATGTCTCCTGATGGCACATCAGGTTTTGACTTCTTAAGAAAATTGCAGCTGTTGGCAGTCCAAATGAAACAGTCCTTACACCAGCAGCACTCTTGGAAAGAGCCCAGGGTAGGAAGGTCTTCGCTGTTGCTGCTTTGGGAATGTAACTTGCCCTGAATTCAGAGCAGTTGGATGTAATCAAGACTCTATGGGACTTCTTATCCTACTTTTTTGGTCCCATGATAAGCCTGGCATAATCAAATTTGATGACCTGCTGTTAAAATATATGGGGAAATTACCCCTCCCTCTCTCTCCCACTCTTCTCCCCTGGATGACCAGATATCCTGTGTGCTTTGTATTAGTTTAGTACCTGACGATACTCAGCAACTGGTCAGGGCCTTTTAATACTGTGCTTTGAATTGTTGGAAGCAAAGTTTGTTTATGTATGTTCTTACCCTTTTGAAAAGTGGAGTGCAGCTCTGCCTAAACTGAGTGTGTAAGGGTAAGCTGAAGGGATTTCCTTTATTTTGAGTCATCTGATTTACGGGGGTTTTCTTTGCCTTGTGCAATGAAAATTAAGTGTTAGTGCTATAACGTTGTTATGTACAGAAATGTAGTTTTTGCTTATCTTACCACAATACAAAATTCCTTATCTTTTACTAGGAAGTGAGAACTGTACTTGAGGGTCATAACTGGGTGTTTCATGAAGCAGTGGAGGCCCTGAGAACATTTGCAGAGGACAAGGGTAAAGACAGATTTATAATTCATTTTATCCTAAGGTAAAACAAACAGGCTTGTGATATAAATCTTTTCTAATATCCAGCAATGACAGCTGTGACAGCACTATGCCTAGAAACTTGCACTGATACTTGAAATTAGTATTAAGGTGGAGGATAAAAGAAGGAAAGTCAATTTTTCTGTATTTTTAAGTGTCATGATTATTTATCTTTTGCTCTGTAAGGAGAGTTAAATTTATTTGCCCTGCTAATACAGATTTACATAAGAAGTTGTAATTACATATGGGTATATCATAAAATATATTTTGAAATGTGTCAAAGCTGACACCTGCTCCCCTCCTGCTTATTTAAAAATAAGTTTTGTTTTTTAACTGGAGTGATTTGTAAATCAGTACTTGCAAGTAACTGCATAGGTGACAAGTGACATACACTATTTTATCCTTTTAAAATATATTCTAAGAGAGAAAAATAGTAGAAATAGGCCTTAAATTATGCAACCATTTTATAAATACCAATGCATTAAATGTGGTAGGGAGCAAGAAGCGTGATTCCAGGTAAATCTGCGAGTTACAACTTAAATACCGTTTAATGAGTTGATTAAACTGTTAGACAGCTGTCAGATATATATATGTTTTGCTGTATCAGCTATTTAAGTGTTCTTGGGATACGATAGTATTCTTAATTGGATTCTTTTCAAGTGGAGAGAACTATCGGTATGCATGAGGCTGGGTCCTTACTGCATCTCCTTCTCAGAAGGTAGATATTGGGGTTGGAGTCAATCAGCATCAAGCTGGCATTGGGTGGAAGAGAAAGTGTTGCAAGTGCTTTCTTCCAAAGAAGGAAGAAAAATCCATACAAGTAATTTCTGAAAATGACTTGATCACGTTCTGTGAAATAACCTCAATCTTACTTTAAGACCCTATTTTGATTGGAAATACCTCGTTCTCCCACTTTCTTTAAGAAGTGCATGTTCTTTTTGTCCCACCTCTAGTGCTGTACTGAGATGCATTAAAGTGGAAAAAATATATAATATCCATGGTGAAAGTAGGCTTGTTTTCTGAAATCAGCAGAATTAATATCTTTGCAGTCAGGCAGACTGGGACCGGTATCTCATCCCAGCAATACATCGGAGTTCTTAACTACCTGCTCTTACCTCAGAGTTTCTGAAGCTCACACGTATTACATAGCGTTGATCATCTGTAGTTTAAGATAGTTACTTAAAAGCTTCTGCTATTTGAGCAGTATATAAATCAGCATTGATCGTCTTATATTCACAGTTGGTACTATCTCCATGTTTTAAACAGACTTGCCTGGTGTTTGCTCCTCTTTTCTGTTCATAACACCTGCTGTTAAGTTGTTGTGTGTTAAATACTAGAATTGTGTTTTATGTCTCTATAGGTTTTATTCTGGAAGAACAGTGGATTTTTATATTTGCCTTTCACCAGTATGCGTTGACTTGTTGCTTTCTATATTGCATGCATAGGTTTGGAATCCATCCCCTGGCCTGAAGCCTCTGGCAACAGCAGAAGTGACAAGAGTGAAATGAAGCTGAAGCAGAAATCTGCCAGGAAGGAGCAGAAGGGCTTTTGGAAGAAGGACAAAGGCAAGAGGAGCATTTGGAGTACTAACAGAGAAACAGCAGACTCGGAGGACGAGTCAGCTTCCGAAGGCGATGGTAGCTCCCTTGACAAGGACTACAGCAGCAGCGATGAGCTGGTGGAGGATGGCTACAAAGCGAAAATCCTTGCCTTCCTGCAGGATGCTTCCCCGAGCGAACTGGCTTTGATTCCCCAGTGTTCTGAGAAAAAGGCTCAGAAGATAATAACGCTCCGGCCCTTTAACAGCTGGGAGGCTCTGGTAGGTCTGCATTCTTCTTTTCCTATCCCCAGCCTGCCTGGAGTCAAGGTAGCTTCAGCCTAGGGAGGCTTAGATGGGTGGCCTTATCCTGATTAGGCTAAAATGCTCTGTTCCTCCTAAGCCAATAGCATTTCAAATAGTGTCATATGACCTGATTTTGAGTGAATTAGGGGGTGATTTTCCTGGCAAACTCAAGCTGATTGGCTGACATTACTGTCACTCGCTCTGTAGCATAGAAAGTTGGTTGATTTCACTTCAGAAGAAGAAACTAGAGCTTTCACTTGGGAAGGAGGTATTTGCTAGCCTGTTCTGAGCTCTGGGAGCTGAAAACCCATGCAGGAGGCAAGACCGTGGCAGAACCTTTACTGCAGACGTTCGAACAGCAGCAGCAGCAGCTTCTGGGGTAGCTCCATGATTGAAGGTGCCAGCATGGATATTTTCTGTTTCATACAAGAAACAGTCGTTGTCTTTTTTTTTTTTTTGTCTTTTCTTTAATCTACTGCAGCTTAGTCTCTAGCATGGTTTTGCAGCTGAGCAATGCAGCCATTTTTTAGTGGAGCGAGCTGCTGTGTTTTAATTAATAAAAGGTAAAGCATCAAAAGGCTAAACCACAGTCCACAACAGAAGGGAAAACGATATCTCTTGGTAAGTAGTTTATCTACTGTCACTGGGTTGTTACTTTCAAATGTTTCCTGTGGTTGGTTTGTTGCCTTCACATTTCATGCAGTTTCAGTTAACTGCAAGACATCAGACCTGATAAAAGCAATGTCCTGGTAAGAAATTTGAAGCGCATTATGGCAGATTTTCTTTGTTTAATTTGTTAGTGCTTTGGATTTTAAAGCAGTAACTGTGCATAGGCCCTCTTACAGAGTAATTGATATGTCTTTTCATCAGTATGTGTTCTGAAACCTCCTCCACTGATGTATGCAAGAAGCATTTGTATTTTTTCAGAGCAGAATAGAACTTCTTCAGTATGTGTAAAACAATAACATTTATTATTCAGTGTGTGAAATATTTTACTGCGAAACAGTAAGAGATACTAAACAGATTTTTAAGGAAAACAAAATGATCTTTATATGTTGTTTTGCAAGGCGGGGAAACGAGAGGAGGATACTTGAAAAAAATGCAAGGTACAGGTATGCTGCAAAAGAAATCCGTTTTGCCCCAAGCCTTTGGCTTCTCACAGAACATCTGTCATACGGTTACTCAGAATCACAGAATCACAGAATGTTAGGGATTGGAAGGGACCTCGAAAGATCATCTAGTCCAATCCCCCTGCCGGAGCAGGATTACCTAGATCATGTCACACAGGAACGCATCCAGGCGGGTTTTGAATGTCTCCAGAGAAGGAGACTCCACAGCCTCTCTGGGCAGCCTGTTCCAGTGTTCGGTCACCCTCACCGTAAAGAAGTTTTTCCTCATATTTATGTGGAACCTCCTGTGTTCCAGCTTGCACCCATTGCCCCTTGTCCTGTCAATGGATGTCACTGAGAAGAGCCTGGCTGCATCCTCATGACACTTGCCCTTTACATATTTATAAACATTAATGAGGTCACCCCTCAGTCTCCTCTTCTCTAAGCTAAAGAGACCCAGCTCCCTCAGCCTCTCCTCATAAGGGAGATGTTCCACCCCCTTAATCATCTTTGTGGCTCTGCGCTGGACTCTCTCTAGCAGTTCCCTGTCCTTCTTGAACTGAGGGGCCCAGAACTGGACACAATATTCCAGATGCGGCCTCACCAGGGGAGAGCAGAGGGGGAGGAGAACCTCTCTTGACCTGCTAACCACACCCCTTCTAATACACCCCAGGATGCCATTGGCCTTCTTGGCCACAAGGGCACACTGCTGGCTCATGGTCATCCTGCTGTCCACTAGGACCCCCAGGTCCCTTTCCCCTACGCTGGTCTCCAACAAGTCTGTCCCCAACTTGTACTCATACATGGGGTTGTTCTTGCCCAGAACAAGAACAACTTCTTTATTCCTTTCTAAACTTTTTGGATTTTGCCTGAGCTTAATTGGTTGCAGAAATATTTGCTACAGGGCTGTTCTTCTTTTCTCTGTGTAAAATATTTAACAGAAAAAAAGCAGTATGGCCCTGTTTGCCTTCAAAATTTGTCTTTCATGAAGATTGCTGCTGTCAGCAACCACATGTTTATGTAGCATTGTGAATACTTGCCCAGAGGAGAAGCAGTTTGCAGCAGGTCTTAGCAGATGTTTCGTATCAGTGTGGATTTAATTGTTTATAAAGATTCAGTAGCTTAGTGACCCAAGGTTTTCCCTACTAATTCATAAGAGTGGTAGAATAATGGAGAGAGCTGATTCAGTTTCAGCATTAAAGAAATTGGCTTGGTTTTAAGGTCTCTTTTTACCGTAATGATATCTCTCGTAACACAACGTAAAGCACTAGAAGTTGTTACCCCTTGTTCATTATTAGAAGAATTGAGGAAGATCTTAGGGCTTGCAGCCTGCGATTAAGACTAAAGCCTACTTATTTGGAAACTGAACGTCTTATTCCAGGAAAACGTAAATTAAAATGGCTTTTTTATTCTAGACAAGCTTTTTAAGTCGGATTGAAATTTTTTCAGATGCATTTAAACAAATTTCAAACTTGTAAAGTTATTAAGAATACTTGAGAGCACTTATTCTTTAGAACAGATCTTTAAGACAGATGTTTAACTAGATCTTTTTAACACTTAAAATACACAGAAAAAAAATAAGCATGGTTCTTGAAAAATAAGTGTAGAGGGCTGAAAATGTCATTGCATACAAGGAGTAATTCCTTTGGCAATTTAGAAATGC
Source organism: Nyctibius grandis (assembly GCF_013368605.1). Lineage (NCBI taxonomy): Eukaryota > Metazoa > Chordata > Aves > Nyctibiiformes > Nyctibiidae > Nyctibius > Nyctibius grandis. The sequence continues at coordinate 56,484,072 of NC_090663.1, forward strand.
CCATAGTAGCATTAATGAGCAAGCATTAATTTATTTGGCCGAGGGACATGGGGGATCGCTCCACGTAACGTCCACCGAGGCACAAAAGAACACTCATTATATACATTATAGAAAAATGAATATTCATACAATTCCGAGAAAAGGCCGCCTACTCCAAGAAACCTTATACGTATGCTAATACATTATGTAATGTCTTTGCGCATGCGTACTAAATTGGGGAAGGGGTCTTGGGTGGTCTCTGGGGGTTGTAATTCCCCCATAGTTACGCTGTCTGCCTTATGACCCCGCTTCCGCGCAGGCGCGGTTGAGGCCTTTTTGTTGGCACGTGCAGGTGGCTCCGAGGAGAAGATGCTGTTCTGGTTCTCACAGGATTTCTCTCTTCTCCTGGCACCAGAGCTTGTGAATCAGGTCAATTTAGACACTACAAAGATGTTGTTCACAGTCTTGTTTGTCTTTGGCCCTTCTTTGTAATTAGTGAGGAATTTAACAGAGACCTTGGATTCTCTAAGTATAAGCGCAAGCAAGAGCCAGTGATAGATATAACTTTAAGCGTTATCAGTCCCAGAAGCAGACACTGCCTGCAAAACGTGCAGTTAGTTTCAGAAAGTGCAGTTATTTTAGCTGAAAGGAAAATGACTGAAAGGGAAGTCGATTCTGTCTAAAGGTTACCCAGAGTAGGCCTTTTAGGGCCTGCTCTGAGGCCCACTTTTACTAAACCGTCTGGTGTCAGTCCCAGGTGCCTGTGCTGTAGAAGCAAGGCCAAGTGTGGAGCTGAGACAGAAGAGGAGCTTGGAGGTGTGATGCCTGAATGAGAGATGCTGGAGCAGAAGTTCATGAGGAACAGCTCGGCCCTGCTGAGAACTGGGGATTATAGCACGAGAGGAGCAGATGGGGATGTAGGGGTAGGCAAACTAAAGGGTGGTCAGCAGAAAGCAGGGCTGTGAGGAGGGAGAGGAAGGAGCCCTGAGAACATGGCTCGCTGTGGAGGGCAAGGGGAAGCTGAGGGTTTAGAGCAGACTGCAGGACAGGGTGGAAAGGAAAGTTCAGCTCCCTCTGTCTTGGTCTGATGTCATGTGTTCGGTAGCTTTTGTGCAAGGGGCCAGTGTTCAGTGATGTTTTCCTCTTTTGGTGCAAGCCTGCCCTGTACTGGCTTCACGCTGTACAGCTCCTGAAGACAGACGTGCGTTACTAATGTGACAGCCATTAGAGAGATACCTCCCCTCCTGGTGGGCCCTTTCCTAAACTGGCTTCCCACCTTCCTCTCCTGTTTGCTTCGGGGTCCTGGTGACACCCCACTGGCACACATTGCGGGTTGACAGACAGCATGATTTCTTTCCTTGGTGGAAGCAATTCTGGGCACCCATCGCCCTTCCTCCTCACCCTCACTCGTCTAAAAAACTCATTGGCGTTGAGGTATATTTTAACAGCGTTCTCTTTTCCAGACTGTTGGAATTGGCCAGTGTTGGAAACGGCAGCTCCCAGTGCCATCTCCTCAGCAGACGGGCTGTAAACACGGGCACGCAATGGCAATACCTGCCTGCGTTCAGTGCGTGCCAAGAAACAAGGGCAGAGCCGAGACTGGCTAGAAAACTTCTTTGGAAGTGTTGACATGTGTGTCTTAGCCTGGTTTAACGTATGAGTGTTGGTAAACTTTCTGGGTTTTGTTTAAAGTGGAAGAAAAACACAAAAAGACCAAGAACCCCCAAAACTCTAATGGCAGACTGTCAGTAGAGGGCATCCCTTCATTCCCTGCCCCCATCCCCTCCCCCCCGGTGTCAAAGCATAGCCTGCTTGTACACTTCAGCTTAACAAAGCTTGCTTTTACTCTGCAATGTGGCAATATTGATCAGGTCCTTAACATAGAATAGCTGGATCATACGACCTCTTCTTTTTTTTAAGGAAGGAATTCCAGGAGGATATATCCCTGTGAAGTCTTGTGCTAAATTTTAACAGGTCCCTGGTTTAAAATTCAGAAAAATCTGTGTGGAAATTACTTCCATTTTAACGAAAGGATGGCAAATCCAAAGGATCTTGTATTCTTCAATTCTTTAAATGTACTAATAAGAAAGGAAAATGCCTGTCCTTCACAGTGAAATAACTTCATGCATAAATACACATGAAAACAATATAATTATAAATATAACCCCAGTTACTGCAGAAGTCAATGTATTAGAAGGTTTTGCACTTTCTGAAGGAGGAAAGAAATAGGAAAATTTAAGTTTTAGTTAAAGACACAATGTTACTTGGGAGGTGTGTGGCTGACACAAGGTTGCGAGAATGAGACTCATGGGTAGCAATTCTCACAACAGCAAAGAGATCAAGAGCTCTTGGAGAAAGCACTTGTTCATGATTGAAGTGGGGAGGATTGTGACATGGAGCCATTATTTAAAAAAAAAATTGGTTCTAGATTAGTTGCATCTTCTAGCAAGCATGAATGAAGCAGCCTCTGCTCTTGGTAGTAGACCCAGAGTAGAAAGCAGGGGAAGAAGATAGCCTTGGTTAAGATGGTAACACATGTGTTTTGAGAAGATGAGGACATGGTGGCAGAGCAGTTACAGCCCTTAGAGATCTCTTCTCAGACAAGATAGGAGGGAATACCCTCTTGCGGGCTGGGGAGCCACAGTGATACTGCATGGGGGCTGTCCACACGGCCCCGCCGCACGCTCTTGATTCAAACACCGGTGTCCTTCACCTTTGTAAACCAGGCGCACTCAGGAGTGGTGGACAGGCCTTGTGTTAGTTTGTATTTGCATCGGGATTCTGGTATCTTGACTTGTTCTCTGACAGTTTGTTTGCTGTGACATTTAGAAAATGTATTTGTGTATTTTCTCTTGTTTTTCCCTCTGTAAAATGAGGATAATACTGGCTTGAAACATCAATGTGCACAAAAATGGAGAAACTGAATGGTGCTAAAACCTTGTCAGGATGATGGTACTGCCAGTGAAAATGTATTGGCAAGTGCTAACGACCTGATAGATTTGTGTAAGTTTGTGTTTCATAGATTTTGCAGGAGGTCGGGTTCATTGCAAAGAAAAAAGAGCTCAGGTGAATCTTGGCTTGGTGACGAAATTCTCCTCCAAGTCTGAAATGTGAAGAACTGAAAAGAATGAACCAATTCTTGCTGATCTTTTGGGCTTGTCACTACTTGATGACTAAAAAAAGCGTGACACAGTTTTGGGAGACTCCTTATCCCTGAAATTTTTTTAGTGTACCCAAGTCCTGTTTGAATGTGCCGTTTGTGGTACAGATAGAACTGGGACTGAGTAATGCCGAGCTCCGAACAGATTCGTAACAAAATCTTACTAGCCCTCCTGATGCGTTGCTTTGCCTTGATCCCTACATCTTACATCTTTAGTATCTAATAGGGATTGCTTAAAAGGATATCTAGTGATTACAATTTTTTTTTCCCTTTTATGGTTTTGTTCTCTTACTGGGCCCGGCCTTCAAAACTCGCTTTGCGCTGTATGTCTGCCTCCCCTTGGGGATTTTAGGAGTTTAATGCGCCTATATTTTACATTGGGAACTCTTCAGAGAAATTGTCTCTTGTATTTTAAGATATATTTTACTGTGCGAGGAGCTGTAATGATGACCTTCAGTGTGGATTCAGAGAGTTTTGCAAGGGCCAAGTGTGTAAGGCTTATTTGAAGTTTTGAGAGGAGATCTGGATGCTGTTCTGTCTGCTACTTGAATTACTTACTGCGTGCAGCAGCTGTGGATTTTCACTGTAGCACCTTTGCTGCTATTACCAGTGTTCATAGTGTTTTTTTGTTATTTTGCAGTTTACAAAAATGACTAAGACTACTGGTTTGTCAGAAGATGTAGTGTGGAACTGCAAGATACTGCTGAAGGAGAGGGACGTGGTCCTCAAGCTGATGGATAAATGTGATGAAATTTCAAGTAACCTGGCAATACAAGTATCCAGGATGACTGAAGGTGGAGGATGTGAATGGAACATAGATCAACCCTCCATTCTGAATCAGAGGTGTCTTTCCTCTTTTTATACTTAGAATGGTGTTGGATGATATACTTGAAGACTGGGATTTTCAAAACTGTAGTCTCTGAGAGCAGAGTTGCAAATGTTTGACCCTCAGCAGCTCTCAATGAGATGGCTAGTGATGTGCAACACGTGAGGGAATTCAACAAATGTTTTTAAGTGTATCAGGAAAGCTGGTGAAGAGGATAAGAACATAAAACGAAAAAGATGTAACAGTGCTTAATACCTCGTTTTACTTGCTTCCGTTTTTGATGATTGTAGAAGCCAGCCTTGAGTGATGGGATCATGAGTTGTCAACTTATCTCAAACAAAAGGCCAAACAAAACTGCTTCTGTAATGGGGGACCTTATATTTCAAAGATGCCAAATTGAAATGAATCTGAGCAAACTTGTGAAGTTTATTAGCTGGACTGAAGACCTCGGTCAGGAAGTTCAGATGTACAAAATGATCTGGAGCTCTGTATCCAGCGGGAGGGGCAGTGGGGATATGTTGGGGGGAAGGATTTATTTCAGAGAGGTAAATCAGTAAGGATCTCCAAGTGGATATTGGGAATAAAGAGAGAGCTTAGGAGGAATGGAAGTGGGTATGGTGGGGAGCATTATCCTAAGGGTTAGGAAGCATAGAGGTGAAGTGGGAATGGCTGGGCTAGCAACTTGGATTAGACTTGAAGGCTGTTAGTGGTAAATAGCAAAAGGATTTTCAGCTATGTCAAAATAAAAACTGAGAGGAAGAGGGAGCTATTGGGAGGGAGCTTATCAGTGATTCTTCTTTGACAAAAATGCTGAACTAGGTGACTTGCTGTAGAGTGTGTTTTGTGGGTTGTTTTTTTGTTTGGTGCTGACACCAGCAGTAATTGTACAACAGAGCAAACTTAGCGATGCACCTGCTAAATGCCACTCAACTTTTTGTGTATTTTAAAAGTTAGTAGTTGTGTAACTGCTTTTAACTGGTTGTAGATGACTGATTTTAGAAGAAAGATGTTCCTTGTAACATTCATTTTGATCATTTAAGACATATGAAAATTCAGATAAACTACTTAGAAATTTCAGGAATGCCCTTTGGTATTCACGTGACTGATTAAATAGAGTTTGTTGTGTTTTTCACTACACCAGGAGATCTGGAGTGCCTTAAAATATAGGCAGTGTTAAACTACCATTCTGTCATTAATACAAGTGTAAAGCTGTGTTTCGTGGAGAAACAAATAAAAGATGGTAACACGTTCATCTTGATTTCTTAACAGTTTGGAACTCAAGCCGTATCAGAAGATAGCTTTGAACTGGTTGGCGCTGCTGCATGAGCACAGGGTGAATGGCATATTGGCTGATGAAATGGTAAGTGTGAAACTGATTATTTAAGAATCGTTAAAAGTTTGACAAAAATGACTTTGTTAAATTATTTAATTTCCTAGAAACCTCAAGCAGAGTGTAAGTCATTTGTTTTAGCTAATATAACTTAGGTTGCAAACAGTTTCTCCAAATGTTTAGAAGCTTCTGAGCTCTCACTTTCAATTTGGAAGTCAAAGGTAGCCTAAGATTCATGGACACCGATAATTACAAGTCACATGGTGTTTTCTGCTGCAGTGGAAGCAGTTTCTATCACAATGGATGATCCTCAAACCATTCATATTAGTAGTTCCTTGCCCATAACTAGAATTCATTCTGCTGTCCAGCAGTTAGTTGTAGTGAGCCCCCTGTCACGGTTTAAAGCTGGGCTGGCTATTAAACCTGCGGCAGATGCTCTCTGTTATCCCCCTCCTCCCCCCAGAGGGAAAGGGAAAGGGAAAAGGGAGAGAGACTTCTGGGTTGGAAAATTAAAACAGTTTTAATAAACTATAATAATGAAAAAGAGTATAATAACAATAATAGAAATAATCAAATATATACAAATATATATACAAAACCAAGATTGAGCTCCCCTGAAGTCAGCCACGTCACCACCGGCACTGCAGGGCAGGCTCCGGGAAGGCCCAGGCTGGGCCTAGCGACGGTCGAGAGCTGGATTCAGGAACGCACGGATCAGGATCAGGAGCAGCAGGAAAACAGACGGAGTCCTCCTTGGACACCGGCCATAGCAGAAAGAGAGCGAGACCCTCGTGATCCCCCCCCTTTATACCGAGAATGACGTGTGTGGGATGGAATACCCTCGTTGGTCAATTTTGGGTCACCTGCCCTGTCTGCTCCCCGCTGCAGCTGCGACCCCCCTTCGGCTCTTCACTTGTAAGCAGTGAGGAATTCAGCAGTGACCTTGGTTTCTCTAAGAATAAGTACAGCAAGAGCCTTACTGCACAACATCCCTACCGGTACCTCAGCGATAACTACAAACTTCGAGCGTTATCAGTCCTGGAAGCAGACACTGTCTGCAAAAACATGCAGTTAGTTTCAGAAAGTGCAGTTACTTAGAGGAGACTTAGCTGAAAGTAAAAATCACTGAAAGGAAAATCGGCCTGGTTTAGGCCAAACCAGGACAGCCCCTGTCTTCTACCTTTCTCTGTCAGTTTCAAAACAGGTAGTTAACAATACAGAAGAACCTCAGTAGGTAGAAAGCTTTTCTGCTTCTCCAGCATTTTGACCATCTCTTGTCATTATGCTCCCCATAAGCTTTGAAATAAGAGAGAAAAGCGGGTGGGTTTGAGGTTTTGTTTGGTGCTGACACCACCAGTAACTGTACAACAGAACAAACTTAGTGATGCAGCTGCTAAATGTGTTGCCAGTTCCTTTTAATCCTGGCTGCTCTTCATCTGTGACAAATCATGAGTGAATGGATGGGTTTGCTTCACTAAGACTTTGGCAGAGTTTCTCAACTTCCGTACGTTTCATATTTGTAAGAACTACCTTATGTGCATATTTTGTGGTAGGTAAGATAAATTTTTAAATCCATGACACAGAAGACAGGAAGATGAGCATTGGCAGAAACACAGGGTTATCTTAAAGAAATCTGATTTCCATACTAAATTCCACTTCAGAAATAGCTGGAATATCCTTTGTACAAGTGGCTCAAATGGAAAGAAACAATTAGTTTCCAAGTAATCATTTGTCTGCAGCACTGTTTCAGGAAGGTAAATTTTTGAAGAAGGTTTGAGGGATGAACCTGAACTAAAATGAAAAGCTTCATAAATGGAAAAGATGAATCCCTGTTGCTCAAATGTTGAGCTGAAAAGATAATTGAGTTTGATTGCGATTGTACTTAAGAAGGAATTGTCTTCTGTGAAACAATGTGGTTAAACAGGACAATTTTTCTACCCACGTTTGTAATCTTTAGTTGACATTGACTAGACTGTAACTGTCTTATGAGTACAAAACAGTATTATGTTCTACAGATTGTAAGTTTGTTTAAATGGATTTGTTTTCTCTTAGGGCTTAGGAAAAACAGTTGAAGCTATTGCATTTCTAGCTTATCTCTACCAAAAGGGCAATAGAGGTCCCCATTTGATAGTTGTGCCAGCTTCAACGTTAGGTAAGTTACAAGATTCAAAAGTATTGGTTTGTTATAAAAAAAAAAACCTGGACAGACTGTGAAACAAAGATAATTTTGTGAAAGAAAACTTAGTTTTCTTATGGTGATATTCAACTCCTTAAGTAATTTGAATTGGAATGCAAACCACACTGAAGGCATGCTTGTTCTGAATTAATCAGACCTAACATGGATTTTTTTTTTAATAAGCGCTGTATGCTTTACAAAATATAAAGCTACTTGCTACGATTTGAACTTGTTTAGCAAAATAAGTCTTTTTACTTACTGAATATGGGCTGAAATTGCTAGCCTTCAGGCTGTGCTTAGGGTTAGGATACGTCAGAGAAGCTGATGAGTTTGAGCAGAAACTAGTTCTCTGTGGAGTTAAATTTGGTTTTGTTGAATGGTTGTAGAAAGGAGAAAGTGGCAAGTTTAATTTAGACAGAAGATGCTGCTTTTAATATAAAATACTTATTTGGGCATCAAAAATTTCTCTTAACATCCGAAAAGCTTCCGCTCGTTCAACATCAGTTCAAAGTTGCCATTTTCAGTGTGCCTTTAAAATCCACTAGAAGCCATTTTTTTAAATAACTCTTAAAACTGCACGTTACTTCAAAGCTGAGGTGTACATAAAAGTGTTAACGAAGGTGCTTTTGTGAAGAGATTCATAGAGGCTCATGAGTTACAGTGGCAGGCTGGTCCAAGCCGACCAGCATGGGGATGCCTGGGAAGCGCGGTCTCCCTGCAGCTTTCCTGACCCTTTTCCAAAGGAGTCTCCTCAGCCCTGATCTGGGTCAAGTGGCATTTACCAGAGACCTCCTTCTGCTGTGCTTTGGGGTCAGCATTTGTGTTGGCTGTCAGGTAGCTTCCCCTTGGGCACGGTATTGTTGCCTGTGGTCGCTCTGCTGGCTGCACTCCTGGAGCCGGGTCGAGCTGTCAGGCTGCTTGCCAAATCCCAGAGGCACTGTCTCTCCTGATGAAACACTTCTGCATGCAAGTACTGACAACTGAAGGGATTTGCTTTCTGAGGAATGAACTGTCTAGGGAAGAAATCGGGCTGAAAAGTTCAGCACTGTATTGTTTTACATGGTGGCTACAGACTGTGTGGGTTCTGTTTCTGTAAGGGTTTGAAGCACAGGCTGGTTAAGCAAGTGTCATTTAAAGCCCGCTTGTGGGTTGTTTGATTTTCTTGAATATTATCAGTTTTCCATCATTTTGACAGAAAGTTTCTTAACCTTCAGGAGAATTTAAAGGGATTTGCTTTAAAATCAGATGTTTAGCTTAATGCTGAGGTGTGTCTGAAGTTATGTAAGACGTAATAAAGTATAAATGACTTGGTTTTTATTTGAATGATGTCTTACAGATAACTGGGTAAGAGAAGTTCATCTGTGGTGTCCTCATCTGAACGTCCTTGTTTACCATGGTGAGGAATGTAATGTGGAAATTAAGCCAATGATACAGTTGCTTGCACGGTCAGCCTAAGAAAAGATGAATTGCTCATGGAAGCATTGTTTTAAGACAGTTGTTTAAACACACATTTATTGCCAACTGTATTTCTGTGTACTGTCTTAATTTTTATAGGTCTATAAATTATATATATAAGTAATTGTGTTCATTGTGTGCTTTGTCCTTTCACAGGATCCCAAGAAGATCGGAAAGATCTGAGGGAGGACATCATTAATGAAGTTGTGGATTTCAATGTGATTATAACTACGTAAGTACAATAATTAAATAACAAGTGAGATTCGGTTAGCTCCTGCTGACCTCTAGTGGTACAACAAAACAAAGTTCGGAATTTTATTAATGCCATAGCAGGTACTGTGTAATAGGTGCTTCAGATAGTATTTATCTATCTATTAATAAATACTAATGGATACATATTACTTTGTGATAGATTTGCACAGCTTTTTGGAAAGTGTTATGGAGGGCACTGTTCATCAAGTAGACTGTAATTATTTGCCAGTAGTAAATTGTGTTATGGTTGGTTACTTCTAGGCGGTTTGACATAGTGCCCCTCGTGCGTGTGTTCTGTCCATAGCTCTTAACGATTTTAGGGAATTTAATAAGATTGCGATAGCAGTATGTTCATGTTAAATTTGCCTTTAACGTGTCTTTTACGATGTCTTTCTCTGGCAGATACAACTGTGCAATTAGCAGCCCAGGTGATCGAGGGCTGTTTCGCAGGCTGGAGCTTAACTATGCAATTTTTGACGAAGGTCATATGCTCAAGAACATGAGCTCCATACGCTACCTGCACCTTATGACAATTAATGTAAGCACTGTAGTACTGGTACAGTAATAATATAGTTACAACTTATTTTCCAAGATGGTATTTTCATCAAAATCATTTTTAAGAAGGTGATCTTTAAGCGGTTAAACTATGGCTTGTACTTGCAATTGAAAACTTGTGCATAAGTACTGTATGACATTAGAAAAGATGTGATACGAGATTAGAGATGTTAGATATGGGTTAGAGATGTTAAAAGGAAGCTCACTGCTCTGGTGCAGCCCTCTGATTATTACCCTTTGTTAGTTATCCAGGTTGGTAATGATGAGGTTGTAGAGAGAAGTCTGAAGGCAATCAAAAAGGACTTCAAGGCACTGGGGCAACTAGTTGAAGGTTCGGATGCACAGGTGGTGTTTTCATCAATACCTCAAGTGGTAGGGAAAAACACTGAAAGGGGGTGGAAAACACACCTGATTAACACATGGTTCAGAGACTGGTGCCACCGTTGGAATTTTGGGTTCTTTGATCATGGGGAAGTTTATATGGCACCTGGTCTCCTGGCGACAGATGGAGTACATCTGTCTCAAAGGGAAAAAAGGATCCTCGCAAGGAGTTGGTGGGGCTCATTGCAAGGGCTTTAAACTAGGCTCGAAGGGGGAAGGGCTAAAATCAGGCTCACTGGAGATGAGCCTAAGGACAGCCTTGAAACTGCTGTCCTATTTAAGGTGGATAATGGTGGTACATGGGGCAATAATAACACAGGGCTCACTAATAAGTTAGTAATCAAGGAAGTGGCCAGGAATGGTCAGATAGCAAGAGTGAAAACTGGTGGCTTAACTCCCTCTCTGAAGTGCTTATATACCAATGCACGGAGTATGGGAAATAAACAGGAGGAGCTGGAGATCTGCCTTAGATTGCATGACTATGATATAGTTGCGATCACTGAAACATGGTGGGACAGCTCCCATGACTGGAATGTTGTCATGGATGGCTATGTACTATTTAGGAAAGACAGACAAACAAGGCGAGGCGGTGGTGTTGCTCTTTATGTGCAAGAGCAACTGAAATGTATTGAGTTCTGTCCAGGGCGGGAGGAGGAACAGGTTGAAAGCTTGTGGGTAAGAATTAAGGGACATGCAAAGGGGAGTGAAACTGTTGTGGGGGTCTACTATAGACCACCAAACCAAGAAGATGATGTTGATGAGGCCTTCTACAGACAACTGGAGGTAGCCTCTAGAACACACTCCTTGGTACTCATGGGTGACTTTAATCACCCTGATATTTGTTGGGAAGCCCACGCAGCTAGACATGTTCAGTCAAAAAGGCCCTTGCAGTGCATCAATGATAACTTCTTAATTCAGGTAGTGGAGGAACCAACGAGAAAAGGTGCACTGCTGGACCTTGTATTAATGAATAAAGAAGGACTAGCTGGGGACATTAAGGTTGGGAACAGCCTTGGCAACAGTGATCACGACATGGTGGAGTTTAGTATTTTACAAGGTAGAAGTAGGGCAATAAGTAGGATTACAACCCTGGACTTCCGCAGGGCCAACTTTGTACTATTCAAAGATCTACTTGTAGGAATCCCATGGGCTAAGACTCTGGAGGGCAAAGAAGCCCAAGAAAGTTGGTCAGTTTTTAAATACCACTTCCTCCAAGCCCAAGATAGGTACGTTCCCTTGAGTAAAAAATCGGCTAGACGTGCTATGAGACCTGCATGGATGAGCAAGGAGGTTCTGAAGGAAATCTCGCGGAAGAAAGAAATTTACAGTTTGTGGAAGAAGGGTCTTGTCACTTGGGAGAACTATAGGGAAGTTGTCAGAACGTGTAGGAAGGCAACGAGAAAGGCCAAAGCCCTCTTAGAACTAAAACTGGCAAAGGAAGTAAAAGAGAACAAAAACGGCTTCTTCAAATATATCAGTAGCAAAAGGAAGAACAGGGAAAGTGTGGGCCCTCTGCTGAATGAGGCGGCAGCCCTGATAACCGAGGATGCAGAGAAGGCAGAGTTGCTGAATACCTTCTTTGCTTCAGTCTTTAATCCTAAGACCAGCCCTTGTGATCTTCAGACCCTGGATGTAGGAGAGGAAGCCTGGAGGAGGGAAGACTCTCCACTAGTCAGTGAAGACTGGGTTAGTGATCAGTTACAGAAATTGAACACACACAAGTCCATGGGCCCCGATGAGATGCACCCAAGAGTGTTGAGAGAACTGGCTGATGTTGTTGCTCTTACCGCTCTGCATCATCTTCGCAAGATCGTGGCAAACAGGAGAGGTGCCTGAGGAGTGGAGGAAAGCCAATGTCACTCCAGTCTTCAAAAAAGGCAAGAAGGAAGATCCAGCAAACTACAGACCAGTCAGCCTCACCTCCATCCCTGGAAAAATGATGGAGCGGCTCATTCTGGAGGTCATCTCTAAGCACATGGAAAAGAAGGTTATCAGGAGCAGTTAGCATGGATTTACCAAGGGGAAATCATGCTTGACTAACCTGATAGCATTCTATGATGTTGTGACTGAATGCGTAGACGCAGGGAGACCAGTGGATGTAGTCTACCTTGACCTTAGCAAGGCATTTGACACAGTTTCCCATGACATTCTCGTGAGCAAACTCAGGAAGTGTGAGGCAGAAGAACAGACAGATGGATTAAGAACTGGCTACACAATAGAGCCCAGAGTGGTAATCAATGGTGCCAAGTCCAGCTGGAGACCTGTAACTAGTGGAGTCCCCCAGGGATCGGTGCTGGGTCCAGTCCTGTTCAACATCTTCATCAACGACCTTGATGAAGGGACAGAGTGTCTTCTCAGCAAGTTTGCTGATGATACAAAGCTGGGAGGTTTGGCTGATACACCTGAAGGCTGTGTGGCCATTCAGCGTGATTTGGACAGACTGGAGAGCTGGGCAAAGAGGAACCTAATGAGGTTCAACAAGAATAAGTGCAGAGTCCTGCACCTGGGAAGGAGTAATAAAATGCACCAGTACAGGTTAGGAGGTGATCTGCTAGAGAGCAGCTCCGTGGAGAAGGACCTTGGAGTCGTGGTGGACAAGTTATCCATGGGACAGCAATGTGCCCTTGTGGCCAAGAAGGCCAATGGTATCCTGGGGTGCATTAAGAAGAGTGTGTCCAGCAGATCGAGGGAGGTCCTCCTCCCCCTCTACTCTACCCTGGTGAGACCTCACCTGGAGCATTGCGTTCAGTTCTGGGCTCCCCAGTTCAAGAGGGACAGAGATCTACTGGAGAGAGTCCAACGGAGGGCTACAAGGACGATTAAGGGACTGGAACACCTGCCTTATGAGGAAAGGTTGAGAGACCTGGGGCTTTTTAGTCTGGAGAAGAGAAGACTGAGAGGAGATCTGATTAATGTGTATAAACATATGGGGGCTGGGTGTCAAGAGGAAAGGGGCAACCTCTTTTCACTTGTGCCCTGCGATAGGAGAAGGAGCAACGGATGCAAACTAGAGCACAGGAAGTTCAACCTCAACACGAGGAAGAACTTCTGTACCATAAGGGTTACAGAGCACTGGAACAGGCTCCCCAGAGAGGTTGTGGAGTCTCCTTCTCTGGAGACTTTCAAGACCCGTCTGGATGCGTTCCTGTGTAACCTACCCTAGATTGGTCCTGCTCTGGCAGGGGGGTTGGACTCGATGATCTCCAGAGGTCCCTTCCAACCCCTAACATTCTATGATTCTATGATATGGGAGCAACAATTAGTACATTAATTTAAAAAAAACCAACCAAACAAGAAAAACGCTAATAGAGCCAGGAAGGCTTTTCTTACGTCTGGATTAGACTTCTTGAATAGTCTTAAATTGATACGTGTTCAGTTCCCCACAGATCTGTAAACCATTTTGTTGAGTTAAACAGGAAATTATTCAATGAGATCTAAATATACTTAAAGCTTAAATAGTTACAATTTAAACCAAGCTCATTTTCTCCGTTCTCCATAGCTGTGTTGTTTCTGCCAATATTAATTTTTAACCTATTCGACTAATGTTTCCCACTGCTGTTTTCCGCTTTGGACAAATAGGCAAAGAATCGCTTACTGCTAACGGGGACTCCGGTTCAAAATAACCTGTTGGAATTGATGTCCCTCTTGAATTTTGTCATGCCGTGTATGTTCAGCAGGAGCACAAGAGAAGTCCGAAGGATGTTCTCTTCAAAAGCAGTAAGTATTATATATTCTCTTCTTGAAAATAACTTTTTTTGTTAGGACGCTGATGTTGCTTTATCACTTCTGGTTTATATTGGTATCTTACGGAAACAGGTAGTGTGATTATGAAAATCTAGAAAATGAAACAATGAAATAAACCTTTTAATGTAAAAATGTGTCATAACAGGGTATCTCAGAACACTAATGGTCCTGTTAGATCTGTCTGTTGTGGCTGAGTTTTTCATGAAGTTAGAATAGTTAAGGCAGCATTGGTACAGCTGAAAACTTCATGCTGTAATTGAATTCTTGCAATATTTTCCTTAGAAGAGTGCTGAAGCACAAAGCATATATGAAAAGGAGAGGATTGTACATGCAAAGCAGATAATAAAACCATTCATCTTGAGAAGAATAAAAGATGAGGTAATGTTTTATCTTTCAAATAATGGCTTCATATTATCAAAAGGCCTGATAGTCTTTGAGACTAACAGTAGAATTTAATGTCAAATCTTATCACTGCTAGTTCTACCTGTTTGTCTGGGAAGAGCAAGAAACTTAAGCTATCTTTCATCTTTTAGGAGTTTGCAAGTAAAAATGTGAGCTGTTGCAGCTTTGGGTTTTGATGCTCATTATTTGCTGACTGTTTACAGTTGGGAAATTTAGTTAGGAGAGATCACGGAAAGATGTTTCAGTGCACTGCTAAGCGGTGAGAGGTGAGAAATCCTCCACATTAACCACAAAAATATTTGTGACTTGAGAGTAGTGATGTTTTATTTTAACTGAAAGGATTAAGATTAAGGCAGTGAATGTGCATGTGTGTATTTGTGCATATGTATGACTAGAAATGTGCGTTTTAAGTTATTTTGGTGTCTTCAAAATGTTTCTCTTTCATTCTAAAATCCAAACCCTATTTAAATTCTTCTATTTAGAATTGCATAGATAAAAGAAAGGAAAACTTAGTAGTGATCCGAAAAATGTTTCTGTGCACTTGCATACTTAGTAGTCATTGGCTTGAAGGGGGTATCTCTGACTAGCAGGAGTGTAGGTTCCAGGTATTGCATGTATTATTATTTCATGTGGTTTTGGAGTGTCCAGAGCATGTTACTTGTTGGGGGGAGTGATGTATAATGCAAAACGAGTTCTGAGTTTGTAAGTCGAACTGCTGACTCAGCAAAGTTGCAGCCAATGAAAGGAGTTGGGATGGGGAGAATGAACAGAGAAGCTTAAAAGCAGGCTTGTAAGATAGTATAGAATTACTGACCACTCACTACAGTACAGTTTTTACCCGGTATGTTTTTATTTTGTCAGGTCCTTAAACAACTACCTCCCAAAAAATATTTCATTGAATTATGCGCCATGTCTGAGAAACAGGAACAACTATACTGTGATCTCTTAAAGAACGTCAAGAAAACTGTTAACAGTAATGGTATGTGAGGGTCTCGTTTACTTTTGCTGGATTTTTCTCATGCCCAGACATGTGTCGAATGTGACTACAAAGCCCTTGCTTTGTAGAAATGTCTCACGCTCATAAACTGATTATATCCCTTCTATGAATTTTTCCAAAGTTCAGGTAATAGTTGAAATGTCAAATTCAATCCTTAGAAATAAAGTTCCTCTGAGAGATAAAGATGCGTCAGATAGGCATCTATGTACTGCTTCTGAATAGACCTTATTTCTTTGTTTACAGAGAAAAACTCTGATATGGGAAATGTAATGATGCAACTTAGAAAAATGGCTAATCACCCTCTCTTGCACCGTCAGTATTACACAGATGACAAGCTCAGGACAATGTCCATGCTTATGCTCAAGGTAAGGTGATGAGATTCAGAAGCAATCCTTAATTTCTCAGAATTTTTAATGCAACTTAAATAGATTTTGTTTTTTAATTGTCAGTCCTCTGGTCAAGAGCGTGTCTTTGCAAAACTTAATTTATTGTGGCTTTTTTTTATTTCTCTGCATCTATCCAGTGCTCTAATCAAGCTCTGTCTGTGTTTAACACTGGTGGGCTTTTTTTGTATC
The DNA here is from genome assembly GCF_013368605.1 of Nyctibius grandis. Taxonomy (NCBI): domain Eukaryota; kingdom Metazoa; phylum Chordata; class Aves; order Nyctibiiformes; family Nyctibiidae; genus Nyctibius; species Nyctibius grandis. The sequence continues at coordinate 56,499,904 of NC_090663.1, forward strand.
AGATATTAGAAGGGAGCGAACAGTTGTGGGACTGCAGTCATCTCCTGTTCATTAGCTCCCACTTAACACCTCATCCCTTCAGCCCAAAATTTAAAACCAAAGTACTTATGAAAAAAATCCTGGGTGGGCACTTGAGTTTACTAGTATTTTCTGAGTAGCAAGAAATCGAGGCTGTACAGAAGTAAAACAAGAAAGGCGTAAGTATTGAACTGTGGAGGATTATTTTTTTAATTTGGGTGGGGTTAATGCCTGTGGAGTTGGGGGAAAATTGTTGCTTCTTTCTGAAGTATAAAAAAACCCTGAATGTGCAGCAGGTCCTCTAAGAAAGTTACAGCTGGCTTTGAATATCTGCAGCTTTGTTTTAGAATAAAGCCAGTCAAGGCTGGGGGGAAGGGAAGAAGTCACCCGTTGGTTTATGGAGGATTTTTGTCCCTTGTTATTCCTACTCATACCATCGTACTCTCCAGATGTGGCTTTTCTTTTCCTCTTTCTTCCAGGCATGACATCCCTCTACCCACCCTACATCTTGGGCAGGGCTTCCCATGTCTTCTACCATCTTTCCAAGGATTGGACCTCCCTTTTAGGGAATGTTTCTTCAGGGGAAGAGGTCTGATTCAGGGGTCAAAGGTCATAGGGCTTGATGGGAACTAGGTAATTTTTATGGAGGTTGAGCATATTCTTCTTAGTTTTTGGTTCTTGTAAAAGCTAAATTGCAAAGTAATGATCCTCTACTATAAACCTGGGGTGGCAGTGTTCATCTTTTGTTGCTTGCATGAGGCACGCTCTGGCATTTGCCCATGTCTAGTCGTGCTACTTTGTTCTTTCAGAAACTTTGGGTGTTATTGTGTGGTGTTTCTGTTTTTTCCTGTCTGTCTGGCGAGATTGTGTATTGCATTATTTGCCTTCATTTTTTGCTAACAGGAACCCACCCATTACGATGCTAACCCTGACCTTATCCTTGAAGATATGACGGTAATGACAGATTTTGAGCTGCATTTGCTTTCTAAGCAATATTCTCACATCAATGACTTCAAGTTAGAGATGGATCAGATCTTGGATTCTGGCAAGTTTAGAGCGCTGGAACGCATTCTCTCCGACCTTAAAGAGAAGGTTGGTACTCGAGATGGTTGACTCATCTTTTCCTGTCCATCTAAAGGGTGGCTCTAAATAACGGGTTAAATTAACGTCTGCTGGCTGTATGTGCAACCCAGTTGCTGTTTTGTGGAGTATTACAATGTGATTTAGTGCATGTGCAGTATTGCAAAGCAATACTTAGAGCTTTTAATGTGCAGTCCTGCCTCCACAGGTCACCTTAGAGACAGCTGAAATAAGCTTCCCCATTTTTCCAAGTTTTAGAACATTCATCCTGAGTTGACGCTACTTTCTCGATGTACGCAGGGCTAGCGTCATTTTCACAGCTCATGAACTTTGACCTTTTGGCAATTGAATAAGACTGTATTACATAAGAATAATCATGTATGTGTTAAGCCAGTGTAAAGGTAAGAAGAGGTCACTGCTTTGAGTCATAGATTCAAACTGGCTTATTTTACAAATAAGCATGTACCGTAATACTTCAGAGTATCCTGAATTTGCACAAGTGTTCATCTGTTCGATTATTTCAGACAAGAGTGCTACTGCTCTGTATTATATGGAATATAGCTTAAACTTAAGTTGGTAAAGAAAATGTTTTGTTGATGTTTGTAGTGGAGTAGGTCTGTCATTTATGGATTTGATAGGTGATTTCTAGATTGCTTAAGTCCCGTAAGTACAAAGTAAGTAAAAAATTACTGCACTGACAAAAGGTGGGTTAATTCAGCAGAAATACTGGATATGATATCTTCACTGAAAGTCAGTCCTGACTTGATGAAGTTCAGCTTAGTCTTTTAGTTTGGAAAATAGGGATTCGGTCAAAGTAAAATCATGTATTTGCACCAATAAAGTATTTGTGTAGTTTGTTATCTGTAATGGACGTGTTTTAAAGCTTTTGTTTTGCTTTGTCATTTCCAGGGTGACAGAGTTGTATTGTTTAGCCAGTTTACTATGGTGCTGGATATCTTGGAAGTTTTCCTAGAACACCACCAACATAGATATATTAGGTTGGATGGAAAAACACCCATTTCTGATCGGTATGTGGCTCTTTTGCTGAAGATGAGAGAGAAAAAAATGAATGTGTGCATGGCGGGGGGGGAGGTGACTTAAACCCCTTACCTTTGTTTTCCAGTGTATAGAATTGTGTGATCACTGGGCATTGACTATAGAAGGGGTTTAATGTTGGATTTCAGATCACCTTAGTAAGGATGAGGCTGAAAGGTGAATTTTGGATGGTCGGGTTACAGTCTTGGCCATTGAAATGGAAACTTGTGTCTTCAGCAGTTCATGGCGTGTTTGATTTGCTTGTGTGTCAGCATGCCATAACAAAAGCTCACCTGTAGATATTCCTTGGAAGTAAAGTAGATCTGTTACAATAGGCAGATAAACCCCTTTGTTTCTCTGGGACAAACCATTTACTCTGTCCTTCACAGCTGAAAATGTTGTAGTGCTTTTCTTGTATTTGAGCTGTGCTGGTTTTCTGCCGTTTCCTGATTTTTTAAAATTTTTTTTTAGATGCTCTTCCCTTCGTTTCAAAAGCCTGTCATTCTTGCTGTGGTGTTACTTCCCACTTAGAGTTGAAATCTGTTACTTTCCTTGTATGTGCAATTAGTACAGAAGAGAGTCATGAAGCTAAATTCCTCCCTCCCCCCACCCCCGTTTGTTTCATGTACTTCAGTCTTCCCTCGTCCTCCAACTTGCTCTTTGTATTCTATGATCACCCAAAATCTTTTTGCAAGCCTCTTTTCGTTCCTTGCTATCGATCTGTCACTCTGAGTATGTTTCTCTGGTCACTGCTGAGGACTGTTGGTACCCTTTTTCCTTCTGCGTAACGTCTGTACTTTTGACGTGCTTTGCAATGCCACTGTCCTCCCTTTCAAAAGATCATCATCTCAACTTCTGTATTCGACTCGGGAGCCAGTGTGGTGTTTTCTCCAAGGACTGATGCATGTTTTCTTGTGTTCTGCAGAATACACCTAATAGATCAGTTCAATACAGATATGGGTCTATTTGTATTCCTCCTGACAACCAAAGCTGGCGGTTTAGGAATTAATCTGACCTTGGCAAATGTTGTCATTCTGCATGATATTGACTGCAACCCTTACAATGACAAGCAAGCAGAAGACCGATGCCATAGAGTAGGTCAAACAAGGTAAGACTTTTTAATGACAATGCTTGGCTTTTCTTGGAGGCAGGGTCTCAAAGGAGGCTAACAAGACAATGTTTTATGATTAAAATTTCCATTTTAAGCAGAGACTTGCATAAACCGTGTCTGGGTTGTGTGGGATATAGGTAATTTTAATTGTCTCCGTCTGTGTTGCTGCCAAAAGAAGCCTTATTTACATTCTTCTCCTTTCTCCAGTTCTCTATAACTCTCGAATTCTCTGTAATTCTCAAATTTCTGGTGCTAGGAACTATTTCAAGGCAGATCTGAAGTCTCTGGGTTTGTTTGGCAAAGCTGTTTGTTCTCTTCAGGAGACTTGTAAGCTCTGAAGTGCCACCCTGTCATAAGAGTGAACCCATGGACTGTTTTAGAGTCCTCCATCAGAATAAGCTAGCCTGAGCAATAGAATATGTTTAATAACTGGTAATTCAAGTGTAGTATGGGATGAGGTGGACGTTGAGTTGTTTCTATTAACGGAGTTTTTTGTGACCGTCCAGACTTTGCGGTGGCTGGGAGTGCAGGAGAAAACAAGCTTTCTGGCAGTACAGAGCACAGTTGGTCCCGACAGAAAAACTAGCAGCTCTTTGTATTGCCCTTTTGTTCATTTCCTCCTTCCTGTTTTAAACCACTGCCAGCTGAGCAAAGGCACAGCATCCTCCCCTTGTGCACTAATCCAAAGAAACTATTAAAATGAATTTATCCTATTTTGTGCTTTCCAGAGAGGTAAAAGTCATAAAGCTAATCAGTAAGGGGACTATTGAAGAATCCATGCTGAAAATCAGCCAGCAGAAACTGAAGTTAGAAGAAGATATGACTGCAGCAGATGCAGGTAAGTCTCTTGCCCACAATGATGTCCACTTAAGTGAATTAAGGTAAGAGTAAGAGGGGAAGTTCAGAAGGAAAGGCTGGTTTCTGACCCCTGCCTTCCTGCACTGGCCAGGTACTGAAACAAATTCCTGAAGCCGTGTGCTATGTTTTTACGCTGAGGGTGGTGAGACACAGGCACAGGCTGCCCAGAGAGGTGGGAGATGCCCCATCCTTGGGAAGATTCAAGGTCAGGTTGGACAGATCTCTGAGCAACCTGATGGAGTTGAAGATGTCCCTGCCCATGGCAGGGGGTTGGACTAGATGACCTTTAAAGGTCCCTTCCAACCCAAACCATTCTATGATTCTGTGATTCTGTGAAGGTTGCTGCAATATATTATTCTGAAAAAAACAAGGTTCTGGATGCAGACAAGCCTTTTTTTTTTTTGTCATGTTAAACTACAAAGATGTATTTGTGCTGATTATTGTTTGGTTAGACAGGAAGTGCCCTCTGAGTCTGACCCACAAATCAATGACAGACTCATACAAGTAGAGGATTTTGTATAGTTTTGAGAAGCTAGACTTCTGTCTGTCTATGTGAAATATTTTGAGCTGTACTAACGCTTGTTTTTATTCCTCAGGAGAAGAAGGAACCGTTCCATCAGATATAGCGACACTACTAAAAGCTTCATTAGGCCTCTAAAAGGTAAATACGTTGTGGAATTCAAGGAAGAAAGGTGATGTTGTACCCCAAAGGCTCTTAAGTTACTGATGACCATGAGTTTTATGAACATTTGTAACTTTTTATAGTTTCTTTATTGTATTCCTCATGGTATTGAAAATTTTTAACACCGATAGCATTGTTCTGATGCTTAAAAACAAAAATGGCCCAAATGTGCCAATATCGGATGCTGAATAAACATAATTTTACTTTTCAAAACAGGGACCTAAGTAGTACTTGTTTTAACAAATGTGCTACTGCTTAAGATTTGTCAGTATTTTTTTAATTATTTCTACCTCCAAGTACATATCTAAAAACTGTCTGTTTCACTGGATTACACGGGTAGATTTTTTTTAAATGTGCCTTATTTGACAATGCTCGAGTCTGTTTCTGCTTGTTTTGGTTCATTTGCTGTACTGTACTGGTTTTGTACCAACTTGTTCAAATAAAATTCCATAGATTAACAAAATGTTTTCATTTTGTGGTTATTTGTGGGGGTGGAGGGGAGTGTGATAACTTGCATGTTATAAATCCAATAGGCAGCTTTCAAACTAGCTGAAATGTTCCATTTGAACTGACTTGGCTTTATCCAGCATTAGTTAATTACTAATGTTTCATTATACTCTGATCACAGTTGTGTTAGGATATTGATTATAAAAACAGGATTCCTGCCAAATGAAACTTTCCAGCCAGGTTGCAATTTTTTCGTCAGACCTTGGTGTAGACACCAGATGTGCACTCTGCCAGTGGAGCGCCCTAAACACAAAGCTTGTGTCTTGCTCTCTTCTTGAAGTTTCAGTGAATTTTGAATTCATCTCAGTGAAATGAAGAGCTTCAGTGGTATCAGTGATGAGGTGCCTCCACCTGAAGTTTATGATCTGCTGGCAAGGATGTGAGTTGAGGAGGTAGGAGAGGAGGGTGTCTGTTTCCCCGGACAGAGGAAAAGACTGAAATTTGGTCTTTTGAACTCAGAGTACTTAAGATTCAGACTGCTGCTTTTTTAGAAGCTGGGGGAAGGCAAAGTATGGGGAAGTCCTTATTGCCCCTGCCCTCTGCTAAAGCCTCAGCTGCTGTATGCTCTCTGCAGAGCTCAGCAAATCTGTACCAGGCTGAGTCTCTCTGAGGACGGTGTCCCAGAATTCACTCTGGTTTGCAATATGGGCTTGACAGTTAGTTACCACTTTTCTATAGGTTGTTACCACGGTGAGAAGACACTTGTTGCATCTTTTGAAGGAACTTCAACAGTTTTATATGAAGAGTAGGGACGAGGAGCTGGTGTCCATGGTTGCTCAGTGTTTTATTCTGTCTTCAGATACTGCTAGCGATCAGTCAGTGAGGTGATCTGTGAAGTGGGCATCTGTTTTCTTTGGTTTGGTTGTGGCTGTGGGTATTTTTTGCAACTGTACATGATTTCTGCAAGTACAAAATGGATGGAAAATGAAAGCTTTTAAAATGTTTTCAAGGTTTGAACTAAACTTTACTTGGCTTTTACTAGAAATCTTGTGTGGCTGTGCTGCATGTTCCAAAATGCACAGCTGAAAGAGGGTGAAGAAATTATTTTATGGGAAGGGAGAAGGGTAAGAATTGGTTTGTCTATTGTGCCTCTTTAATTCCACCTGTTTTGTTGGACTAAATAGTGGGATTTAACAGACAACCACAAGTGTTGAATGCTGCAGTTAATTAGGTTGTCTGTTTCTGTTGAGCATGATCCTGGCTTAACTCTTATCCCATTGTATTTGCATGTTCTCACCTGTTTGCCTCAAATGTGAAATGAAACAAAATGCCTGACCTGTAGGGTGGTTTGTGTGGTGTTTCAGCCAGGTTAATGCAGCCTGGCTGAGCAGCGGTTACTCCTTAACAATCCTATCCCTAGACCTCTGGGGTCAATATCTGTCTTTAACTGCTATGAAGCTCGTATGTCTTTCTGCCTTTTTTTGTTTATTGTAACTGTTTCTACCCTCTTTAATTGGGGGTCTTAAGAGATTGCAGGGTCACCATCCCTGGAGATATTCAAAAGCCGTCTTGACACAGTCCTGGGCAGCTGGGTCTAGGTGACCCGACTTGAGTGGGTGGTTTGGACCAGATGACCTCCAGAGGTCCCTTCAACCTCAACCATTCTGTGATTCTGTGTCTCTGGTTGGGAAAGATGTACAGGGAGGGGGAAACAAATACAACTACCTGAAGTCTGTTGCTGAAGAAGAGAGGCGAGTGGGAGCTGAAGAAGGAAAAATCTAAAGAACTAGAACAAAGCGTGCAAAGAATTGCAAAGCAGGTGGAGATACCATATTGGAATGAGCAAAAGATTGGACCTTGCTTTCAGTTCTGCCAATACGTGGTTTGTCTCTGGACTGAACCACTCATATGGTTCAATGAAATAATACTTACGGTGGGAGGGAAAAGCAAGTGTGAAGGCAAACACTTTCCCAACAGTGGCCATTTTCGCAACAGCGGCTCTTCTCAGTGACATCCATTGACAGGACAAGGGGCAATGGGTGCAAGCTGGAACACAGGAGGTTCCACATAAATATGAGGAAAAACTTCTTTACAGTGAGGGTGACCGAACACTGGAACAGGCTGCCCAGAGAGGCTGTGGAGTCTCCTTCTCTGGAGACATTCAAAACCCGCCTGGACGCGTTCCTGTGTGATATGGTCTAGGCAATCCTGCCCCGGCAGGGGGATTGGACTAGATGATCTTTCGAGGTCCCTTCCAATCCCTAACATTCTGTGATTCTGTGATTTTCAGCCCAGAGGATTGCCCAAGTTTGTTGTGCTTTATCTGCTTACACCATACGCAGTGGAGTCCTCTTGCAAGCACTTGTCTCCCCTTGAGTTTGTGTAAACCGCTTGCATCTACAACCGTCCACGTTGCCAGGATTTCCACCTACCTGTTTTCCCCAGTGACGGAAGAACAAACTGTTCGTTCATTTGTTCTAAACCTGGTTTCCACCCCTGACACCAGCACACCCCAATTTGTGTCTCCTACTTACTGGAAGGGATACTGAGCTGCTGAATGTTTTTTGCAGCTGGTGTGCTGATGCAGAACTGGTGCTGGTGTGGGCACCAGCTCAGCTGGGCAGCTTTTTTGTCGTGTTTTGGGATTTTGGGGGGGTTTGGGGGTTTTTCTTGTTTGTTTGTTTGTTTTTTGTTTTTTTCAGTGGCACAGCATAAACTTCAAGAGGCTAAAGAAAGTGCTTGAGAGGCTTGAAGTTTGTTGACCACGTGGGTCTTTTTTTCCTTTTCTTTTTTGCTTAGTGTCCTTAGTCCTTCTGCACATTTATCCTTTCTGTTGATTAGCCTGCTTTCCTCCCGGTTGAGAGTCTACAATAAACAAAGTATTGTTGAGATTGCATCTCTCCGGGAAGGTTTATTCATCTCTTCTCCCTTTAAGAACCCGCAGAACATTAATTGAGTTGATCAAGCACTTTATTAGTAGTGGGGGAAATGTGGTTGAAACCACACCTCTCCCTCAGGCTCTACTCTACTAAATCAGCTTTTTGGAGTCTCTCCTATAAATGGATACAAGTGGTAGATTTTGATTTGGTATAGCATACCCATCTGAAATTAATTTAAATGATTGTAAAGTTAATAACTTGGGATGCTTGTCATGTTGAAAGCTAAACATGCATTTGTTTTCTCCAGTCTGAACAGCTGACCTACATGATAGTCTGTGGTCTTTTCTGGATCCAGGCTGCAATAGCTGGAAGTGCTTGCACTCTGTCTCTGAGAGCCAAAAGCCTGGGGTAGTTGTCTGCCAGGTCAGGTTTACAGGACAGAAGTGTTGTACTGGACACATCCCAGTAGAAATCAGCCCACGTTACCTGGTGGAAATGGGAGAGAAAGCAGTAAATTTTAGTTGGTAATCTCAAAAGCTGGGACTACTAATATTCTCAGCAAACTGCAGAAAGGAAACATGAATTGATCTGTTTTGTCTAAGGTGTTTTTTTTTTTTTAAAGCCTACAATTACAGAGCTAGTAATTAGGTTACAATGCAAGGCTTGACTTAAGCAAAAATTGGTTACATAAAGCCCTTGCTGCAAATATTACTTGCATTATAATATTAATCTTTCCTGCTGCTAACTGTGCTGCAGAGAAGTGTTTAATTAGCTGCCACACAGTTTTGGGTAAAAAAGAGGATTACATTTTCAGAGATGTTTTTTTCATATTGTCCTATAAATTGATCAGTGATTATAACCAGAGTTCTAAACAACTCCCATCTGTATTGACTAGTACAAAGGCATTTATAATGTTTTGTGTCAACACACTTCTAAACTGGTTCAGAAAATGCAGATCCTAGTCCTGGTTTGCCTCACTTTTCTAATAGTATGGAAAACAATTTTCTCTTTGCAATTCAGCGACCAATTGTGTATTGGTAAGAGCAAAGAGTTAGAAGAGTGGGGAGAGTTGTTTAGTGGGCTGGCATGAAATCCAGAAATTCAGCAATAGTCAATGATTTTATTTTTCTGGCAACCTGATTGGGACGGGAGAAACAAAAGTTGTACTTACAGACTTCCCTACCAGCCAGTTGCTATCCCCTAAGAAACTATCCAAATCTTTCAGTAACTCAGGGGCTTTGTTGGTGAGGATGTCATCAAATGCTTGTTTCTGGGGGAAGAACGAAACACAAAGATGCACACCAATGTGTAAGCACAACAATCAGCAAAATTGAATTTTTGGCGGTTTATTACTTGTGAAAAAGAAAGCTGAAGTCTGAAAAAGGTGAGAGTGAAATCATTTGGTCTGACCCAAACTTTGGAGTATTCTCAGTTCTCTTTGTCACTTGGATACATGCAAAGGGGCACTACGGAATTTAGGAAAGCTGAGGTAATTACCCATGAAGTGGGTTGGATGCCCAGAACACAGCATTCGTGGCTCAGCGAGCTGTGTCTTAAGCCAATTGCTCCCTTAATGAACACCTGAGAGCTCCTGGACGCTGAGACACGATGTGTGGGGTGATGCTGCCCATTTATCTGTGCTAACAGCCACCCAACTGTGGCAAGACGGGAGCCCTGCCATAGATTTGGGAAGAATCGATCTATAAAATATATTCCCAATGTCTCACGGTCATGTTTTTGGGGACTCTTTTGGATGTTATGTTTTCTAATGTACGGGGTCTCAAATTTCCAGAATCCCTTAAGCTCAGGCTTTCCGTGCTGTCAGTCAGATGCTGGTCAGTTGTTGTCCCTTACCAGCCCTTCTCGTGTGAGATGTGGAACCTGGGTTTTGAGTTTTCGCTGTGTTTACCTTTGAACTTTTATGTTAGTAGGTTATTCTGCTTTTTTTGTTTCCACAGCATTGAGATTTGAGGTGGTTAAAATATGTTTTTAAAGGCTGAATCAGTCTGCATTGAAGGATATGGACCTCATTATTTGTATGTAATGGATGAAGGATGAGGTTGTGTGTGGTGGTGGTTCTCCGGTAGCAGAAAGTTTTAAGGCTGCTTTTAAAGGGTTAGCTGTTTCCTTTGGAGAGGGGAAACTGTTTCTGGGTTTCTCTTCTCACCTGCATGGAAGCAATTGAGCTTGCAGACTGTTGTGATCATCCAGTCTGACCCGTGTGGCACGGTTTGTGCAGTTAATGTTCTTGGCCTAATTTTGGAGGAACACACTCAGGCTTGGTTAAATAAGCACCACTGTATGGGAATGGAATTATTTCAACAGCCTTGAAATTCAGGTTAACGAAAAAAGAATAAAACTTAGAAGAGGCAGCTGCCTAAATGGTCCCAAAAATGCAGGCTGAAAGAAAATCAGTATTTCTGCAGACACGTTTGAAGATTTGACATCCTTTTCTGCTGTCTGTTAAGAGCTTGGTAACTGAATGTTGTGGCTGCAAGTAACAGCCAGAAGTTTGCAGTCCAGAAATTTCCTATTTGTACCCTGTGCTGTAGAGTTTCCTTTTTTCAGGTGAGTTCCCCTGCCCCGCCCCCCCCCGACTACTGGGTGATCGTGACGGCAATGACGTCTCCCAAATACAGAAATATTCAGTCAACCCATGAAGCTGATGGTGACACGACCTGGATCCACCTTCTGGAGTGGCATGTTCTACTTGTCTCAACCCTGGAGCTCTCCAGCAATGTGTGACAAAGCTGTTGCAACGCCAGCTATTTTTTTGGGGGGCTGTAGGGTGAGGGGAGAGTCTGTGCCTGGCACGCAGGGAGCTTCCATGGGCAGCTTCTACCTCTGCTCTCTTTACCTTCCTTGGTTTCCTCTTTGCTACTGGGTAGATAGCACAGCACATCCTTTCCTCTTTCTCTGAGGGATGTGTGTTCCTGTACTCACTTGTCAGGCCAGGGGAAGTTTTCTGACTTCACTGTGTGTGAATTACTTACATGTGGCCTTGTGAGACCATGAGACGCCACTTCTACCGCAAGGTGATGGCAGGGGACTCAGGAGGAGAGAGAGAGAACTGCTAACAGTGGGGAAAAATGCTAGAGATTCCCAGAAAGTAAGTTTCTTGATCTTCCTTGGCCCCAAAACACTCCTTGCATGCATACATGCCTACAGGCATATAAGGGTTGCCTGTGAACTCTCTTCCCTTTTAAATTAATCGCTGGTGACATGATCTGGGTCCTTATTTTGGAGAAGTGCTTGAGTACGAGCTGGACACACGCAGGCGTTCTCATGGGAGTTTCCCTGTAAAGGAGCAGCAGTACTGTGGCAGTAGTGCTCTTCTACACTAACGTGTTAGCAATAGTGTGGCTGTTCCTAAATGATTAAAGATCATGAGTCAATCTCCCCAGCTGAGGAAACTTCAGGAAATCACTAGGAGATTAAGTAATTCACATTTTTGATACCAAAACCTCCAAATGCACTTTCAGATTTTCCCCTGCACGACTTCAGAGCACTTTCATATCACTTCATTATTTATTATTGGTTTTGGTCAACATTTTGTACTCTGTGGTTTCTATACTAAGATACCCTAGTCTATCTGAAGTGTTACCTTTGAATAAATAGAAGATGGCTGTGCTGGTAGTTAATAGTGAGAGCTGTTGTTACATCACCACTTTCCTAAAAGGGTCAGGTCATCTGCTTGGGTCAGAACTGCGTGAAGCCACTGTGACGCTGGAGTTAACTCATCCATCACCCTCTTCCCCAGCAGCCGATCTGCGTGCTTGCATTTGGGGCTCTGGTGAGAGGGACTGAACTGATGCCAAAAAGAACCCCCAAATGCTGTAGGACTTGCCCGGGACTGTGTTTTAAAGTAGCCATGGCAGCATGTTAGCCTGGCATCAGTATCAGAGGACTGAGGTGGGGCCACAGGGACCTGAAGAGCACAGCTACAGTGACAGGGAGGGATGTGCTACCTCCCCTCTTTAGCAGTGCCTGCTGTCCTACACCGCCCTGGTAATTGAAAAGCATTTGTCCCTGGCAGCTGATGTTATTGAAGATTGGTACTTACTAAAAGCCAAGTAGAAATCAAGCTGCAGAAGGGCAAAAGAAAGATGGGATGGAGCTGTGAATCCTGTTCAGTTAGCAAAGAGAGAAAGATTTGCGCTTATTCTGGTTGCAACAAGATACAGGTATCGCACAGTGCCAGCTGGGATGGAAGTGTCCTGTCTTTCCCCTTTGAAGAGCAGTTTGATGTATGCACATACGGCATCCTTGATTTGAGGTGAACCAGTGAGCGGCGGCCCATGCTGGCCTCATCAATGCTTCTACTGAGGGTGAAAAAAAATCTGGTGAAGAAGGAGGTGGGAGGGAGCAGAAGGCCTGTGCTGGATTAGCCTGGAGGAAGAAGCACAGAGCTCCTCCAGCTCAGCTGTGGTGAGGTGGTGGACCCAGGGGTTGGCACATGGCAGTTTCTCCAGAGGAGATGCTCAGGTACAGAGTCATGGCTTATGTGCTATCTTTGTTTAAATTAGTGATTGTCTTACTCTCACGTCCTGGTTTTTCTCTGCCCAAGGGAATAGCGTCATGAAATCATCTATGGTGTCCACAATGGCATCAGCTAGTGCCTGTTCCACAGGCGTCTGACCAGCCAGACCTGTGGGAAGCAAGCAGATGAAGGGAGGTTAGAGGCAGCGTCAGCAGGAATTTTTGATGACCCAAAGGCAAACTCTGATCTTTGTGAATGTTTCCATAAACATACGTGCTCTCCAGGGCTTTTTTGATGCTAACAACATGCATTTGACTCCTTGCATCCAGATGCAACCTCATCTAGCTTTGCTTTTTTCCCCGTCCAGCCTCATATAGCCACCTGAGGTAGTGAGTTGTTCTTTCCATCACCCAAGCCCATGTCCTGACTACTGCTTCTTTATCCTTCTCTCTGCTTTCCACCATCCCAGGACATTCAGTGAGGGTCAGCACTAATTCCTTTCTGTTAATCTTTCCCTATCCCAGCTTTCAATGTCCTTCTCCATCTCGTGGTCTTTCCATCTCTCAACACAACCTCTAAAAGTGCTTCCGTGAAAGTCTGCGTCGCTTTCCCTCTGTCCTGCCTGTTCAGCCCCATTTTGAACCTTCTCGTGACATCCTGCTTGCTTTTGATTGCTTCATGGTAATCAGCCACCTTAGCCAAACTTTGTCTTGTTTGCAGATCTGCTTTCCTCCCCTCTTGCTCTTTGGCTTGCCTGCAGTCTTCTCAATGCTGCTACTTTTTTCCCTCGTTCTCATTCCACAGACCTGCGTTCATGCTTTCACCTCTGTGCAGGTTCAGGTCATCCTTCTCTTCCTCTCTCGGTTCTTTAAGCCTCACCTGGAAGCTCTGTGGCTCCCGCAAACCATATGCCCTTCCTCTGCCAAGTCATCTCCCTTACTGAAACTTTATGCTTTTGAAGGCAAGGGATGTGCCTCTCTGTTTGGGCATCAAGTTCTGTGCACCTTCAGTAAAGAGCTGTTAGTGACAGGCACTTAAAAATGCCATTTCTTAATTGTAAAGGCTTAGTGACACCTATGCAGACTTAACAGCAGAAGTAGCAAGTTTTCACTATGAATTGGAAAATATTTTTTTTCCCCTTCCACGCATGCTATTTTCCCTGCTGTAGCTGACAGTGTGATTAACACCAAAAGCAGGACAGCACGGTCTGGGTGCGCTAGGATTTGCCAGAACCACAGACTGTGTGGCTGTTGCAAGCCAGTGGAAAAGGTGTTGGGGGAATGCCTATGTCAGAACTTCAGACCGTAGAAGGAGAACAGCCCCAGATGAGCCCCAAGATAGGAGATGGGGCGGGAGGCAGTGTGGGTGGAAGGTAGGCTTTCTCATCGTTTTTCGTTACCAGGTGGACGCTCGTCATCCTCTTCTCTTGCAAGCAGTAGATTATATCAAGGATGGAGGAAATTGGCAGGAACACAGTATGGCAGACATGCTTGAAAATATGTTGTGCCTTGAAGAATAAGGCTCTGCACTTCTGCCTGTTTCCTCAGTTGGAAAATGTGAGATCTTTTGAAAGGCAGGTTGCATCTCTTTGCTCAAAGTGTAAAAAAGCAGGATAGCACTCGCTTCCCAGCCCCCCTCTTCAATTTGCTGACGTTCAGCACACCATGAACCCGTCCGCCTTCGACCAGACCAGTTTTGCAGATGGTTTTGAATGACAGCTTGCTGACCTAAAGCAAGCTCTGACCACTCTCTTTGGTTACTTGCATTACTAAGTCTTATATCCCTTTATCTAACCCATCGAGTACTTCCGTAGCATGTAAGTATTTAAAGATGCAAGTGATGTCACCATCTGACCTCATCTCTCTGCCATCTCAGAATTGTTGCCTAAATCTGCTTCAGAGTGCTCTGCCTGCTGACCGTGAGAATCTCTAATGCTTCAAAACCTCCTCCTCCTCCTGGTCATCTCTCTGGTTAGCCTGGCAACTCAAAGTGTAGCTCCAGGGGAAATTGCTCAGAGAGCCCTCAGGAAGCCACAGGTACACACTTTGTGTCGTTCAGTGACAGGTGAATAAAGTTTATTGGCTGGAGAAGTCAGCCCAAACCCCGGGTATTGTATGCAGAGGGGAAACTCAATCAGATGTAAGAAGGGATTATTTCTGAGTACACACTTACAGTGCAAATACAGAGCTCAGCCACGTGACTTCAGCTCTGAACATCGTAGCTTCATGCTACGGGTTGTTACTTTGAGCCTTCTTTTTTGTCTGGTCTTTTTTACTTTCTACATGACATGGGGGTGACTCTACGCCCTGTCATACAGCATTCTAGCAGAAGTGCTTTGCTCTGTTTCTTCTTTCTGATCTTGGAACCACTGGGGATGCAGCCCGAGATCTCATCACGATTGCCACAGGAGCCCCAACCCAGCGAGAAAAATTGGCACCAAATTACAGTAAGGAAGTCTGCTGAGCACGGGCATGCCACCACACAGCACTCCCTGGTGCTTTTTAAACCATCGCTCTTTGAGTGGCACCTCTAACAGCATCCTATATGGTACGCTGCGTTTCTGTGCTCAGCGCTTGACGCTGGCACACAAACTGCAGATGCAACGAGAGGCTGATAACTATTAGCAGATTGTGCCTGGGAAAGGCACTAGTACCAGTATTGCCACGCTGGTGTTGACTTCTGCTTGGCTGGGCTTGCCAAGCTGGTGGTTTGTTTCTGGTTTTGCTGTGGATGTATGTTTCCTGAGCATTAAAGGTGGGTGTAGAACAGAGCAAGAAAATAGTCAAGTATGTGTTACCTGATTCTCTGGCAAGGTATCTTGCTATTGCCAGGCTCTGGTGAATGGTAACTCCATCTACTTCCAGAATGGGGAGTTTGCCGAATGGGATAGCTTGGAGGAGAAAGAAAAAGGAAAAAACATCCAAAAGTTAAATCATAGCCCTTAACAGTGGGCGTCTGTAATAGCTGCACTTCTACCACTCAGAGGGTGTGCATTGTTATAGCACCTAACAATTTCACAGTATTGCTGTAGGGAAAGGCATGGGCTAAATAAGAAAGAGTAAGGTTAAGGATATAACCAGACCACACTGCAAGAAGGCAACTAAAGCACAGAAACCAGGTATTGCATTTCCTATTTCCTAGCCTTGTGCTGTAAAGGCTGAATGTGCTCCGACACATCCTGAATTCTTTATGCAGGGAAACTTTTCCGTGGAATCTTGGTTTCTCCTTCTCTTCCCTGCTTTTTCGGCCCCAGGAGAGTGACTGCCAAGGTTAAGCAAAGTACTACTGAAGATTTTGTAGTGCAGGATCCAGCTGGAGTATGAAGTGGGAGATTGGGTAAAGGCTACAAAGGTGCTTTTTCATTTACACCTGTTTTAAATTCAGAAGCAGTGATTCAGAGAAGTATCTGTATTTCAGAACTTACATTGTGACAAGACACTTCGCTTGACAGTCATGACTAAGAGACAAATACAGCTTTCACACCAAACCACAAATGCTAAGAAGATACTCAAATTTACTTGACTTGGCTTGCATTCAAAAAAAATTCAGTCAGTCATGGGAAGAAGCCTCCAGACTTTAAGTATAGGGGAAGCCAAACTAAGCAGGCATCATGGATATCTGTAAGAGTGTTTGAGATAAGAAATTAATCTTATTTTTCAGCTGTTAATTTAGTAGCATAATGTATGTGACAACACGGACTGCTGTTTTGCCATGTTTTGGAGAAGCTGCTGGCGTGGTATCAAATGGGGCTGGAACCTCGCTGCAAAGCTTATGACAGATTTTCCCAGCTTGTTTAGGGTGATGAGAATCCGCTTGTGGGAACCCGGTGCTGTTAACTGGAGGAACTTTGAATCTCTGCATTTCAAAGGATGCTATTTCATCAATTCCAAGTACCTGATTGCAAGTGCTGGTCACAGCCAAATGCTTTGTACCTGGTTTTTATCTGGATTACACTTTATGTAAATAAGATGTATGCCCATCTTAAGCCTGTCTTGCAATGTAAAAGGGCAGTAGCGGACAAGAGAGACTGTTGGCTATTGGAAACACACAAGGTGCTTTCAAACCCGCGGGAACTGTCTTTATGGGACAGCTGGAATGACATTTGTATTCCTTGAGGTTTTTTAGTTCTTCATGAAAAGGGAAAAATAATGAAACCTCTTGCATTTGTGACCTCTTTATCAAGACAATTTCATCAATGATGACACTGCCACGTGGCTCTGTGGTTTAGCACGCAGTGTGTGAATCACATTAAGTATGGGATCTTAGATGTCAAACGTGTATCTGCAAAAGGAATTTGGCGGCTGCACAAGACAGCCAGGACTCCTCTGTGCATTTTTTTTTCTGCATCTGAACACAGTACTCATGATACCCTTTCCCCCACGCTCCCCAAGTTCAGCACACTGTGAAGCCAGTATAAATTTTGATGCTGGTGGCTAGCAGAAGCAAGAGAGCTCCAAGGGCATGAGCTGCTGTATGACAGGGAGAAAGCGAGCACTCCTAGTTGTTACGGAAACAATAATAGACTTGTTGCGCAGAAGACTTCACGTGTTTATCAAGCAGAGAGCAGCAAGGTCCTGGCAAGTCCGTGTATTGCTTCATTGAGAAGCCAGAGAGGAAAAGACGCATCCCTAAATGCCAAACTGGATAGCTTTCTGGTTGTGAAAATGAGAAGAGCCTTGGTTCTGTGCTGTTGATTAGCGGTGCAGAGTGCCCTGAGCATTGCTGCCTCCAAAGCCACAGAGCTGTGAAATAACGTTTGCTTATGCAGGACACCAGCGCTTCTTTCAAGTGAGCGCGAGTAGAGGGGATGAGGGCACGCGTGACTGCTGGACATGCCAGCGTGGTCAGCCTACAGCCATCTTCAGGTCCCCCCAGACCACACGAGGCTGTACAGCAATGCCTGACAACAGGTAACAGCAAACGTGCAGCCAGCTCAGGAGCAATAACCGCCGCCCCTGAAGGAGTCAACCGGCCTCCTTCAGGCCCCAGGAGGATTGCCCCTGAGCTGATGCAGTTGTGGCTGGGCCAACGTGACTGAGCCAGCCTCTGTAGCCGTAACTGTCAAAACACGATGATGGATGATGGTCACTGCTCAGGTTGGGAAACTGCAATTGCTTCATCCAGAAACCAAACAGACCATTTTCTGCTGTGTTCACATCCGGGGGAAAGTCTAAAAGCCACAGCTTTAACTGATGTGCAACATGCTCTAGGTGAACCTGCTTTGGCAGGGGGTTGGACTAGATGATCTCCAGAGGTCCCTTCCAACCCTTAACCATTCTGTGATTCTGTGATGTTTCACTTTGTCAGTCACTACAAGGAAAATGAAAGCCGGTTGGTTTGTATAGATATAGGGTTTTTTTAAGAAACCCTTGGTTACAGCAAAAGGAGGGAGATATCTTTCTGATAGTTGAGGAACATGGATTAAGGTGTGAAAGGCAGCTGGGTAGCAGAGCGGTAGTAATCTCTCATGGTCTGTTTCTCAGGAATCTGGCCGTTTCTGGATTCACTTTTTTTTCCCTAGTAGTCCACAGAATTGAAGGGAATTGCTATTCATTCCTTGAAAACATGAGTAATGCCTACAAAGTGCTTCTTCCTCAGTGCTGAGTTATTTTCATTAAGATCTGGTTATTCTTTCCTGGAAAAGAAGCTGAGTTTACAATTGAAAATATACAAATACAGCTTTGTTTTGTGTGCAATAGAAATATTAATACATTTGCATGATTCATAATGCAAGTATAAAATTAATTAATTGTGCAATGAAAATCTGCTCTCTTGTCCCACAAGATTTAACTGTCCAAAAGGCCTTTATGCTTTGATTTATAATGAGGCTTGGGGTTTTTTTACTAAGAGGCACCATATCTATTGCCATCGTTACTGAACAATGCACTATTTAGAGCATAACAGATGGTAAATGGGAGATGTTCCTTCCTTTCTTGTGTGTTCAAAATGCCATTTGATTTTTTCTTATAAGGAATAGGAAAAAAAAATTGTGATTTGAATATAAAAATGTAGATTTTTTTTTCTTGCTGGTAGAGTGTATATATATGCTTATACATTGACTTTTGTCAAGTATTGAGTTAATAAGCTGTAAATGAGTGCAATTCTGAGAGGTCTGAAGAAAGCACACTTGTGCTGTGCAGATCATCATTGTAAAAATCTGTCGTTTCTTCTTGACTGCAGGACATGCTATTCTTGCACACCAGAAAGTATGGCAGTATGGCTGCTTTACAGCTGAAGAAAATAGGAAAGAACAGTTAAGGGGCAGAAAATATTTATAGTACATCTCCTCTGTATTGGAGGAGAAGGTATAATGGCTTATAAAGTTGCATTTTCAGTCTGGAAAAGTTTAGGGAAAAAAAAATCTCTTTGCCTTTGAAACATCATTATCCAAAATTCATGTGACAAGACCAAAGTTTTTAGTGACCTTCAGTGAAGGTTGCTGAAAGTGACTTTCATAAGTGAAAGTCCTTTTTGCTCTTGTAACTTAAAAGAACAATTTCCTATATTGATAAATTCATAGCAAACCCAGGAGATAGATTGTGTATATATAAGACACAGGCCTTATAAGAGTAAGGCCTGTTCCTTACACTGGAACAGGCTGCCCAGAGAGGTTGTGGAGTCTCCTTCTCTGGAGACATTCAAAACCCGCCTGGACGCGTTCCTGTGTGATATGGTCTAGGCAATCCTGCCCCGGCAGGGGGATTGGACTAGATGATCTTTCGAGGTCCCTTCCAATCCCTAACATTCTGTGATTCTGTGATTCTGTGATTCTGTGAAGTTTGGCTGTTGCGGGCAGGAATGTGTTCCCTGTGAAAACTAGAGGCTTCCTTTTCCAAGTGGAGAAGAGGGGGGTGGATTTGTGTCACGCAGTTCATCCTAAGGAAGGATGCGAAGAGCCTTCCCACAGGATGGGCACAGTTTGACTGCTGGAGGCAAGGTCGGGCTTTGACAAACGACCTCAATGTGGCCCCTAGACACCTTGTCCATAGCCCATTTTTTGAAGCGCAGCAGAAACCACAGCCAGGCCGTGTACTCAGGGGCTCCAAACTGCAACAGAAAACCATCTGTCTGTACATGAATTTAAAGAGCGTTACCCTTAGACTCATGGATATGGGCTTCTGTGGCTTGCTTTGAGCCTCCTGTGGTGCTTTTGGCCCTAGCTCTGCTCATTGACAACACACATTCAATGAACCTCTGAGGATGTTCAAATGTGCCACATGTGTAAGCATTGTATTAAAACTGCTAAATTTTACATATTTTTGGTGACAGGCATGGTTCGTGTGACTCCAGAAGAACAAAGCACGTCGGTCGGTTCCTGCCACGCTCCTACATTAGATGAGCAAGTGAAAGAGGTGGCACGTGAAGCTGGAGTGTGAGAGGGATCTCATTTGGGTAGAATGAAACCTGAGGGGGCAAATCATGAAACAAGATGCATCGGAGAGCAATCGTGAATGAACAGTTAAGCCAAAGTAGTGCAGGCTGGAAGGATGTGCGTGTCACTTTGCTAGTTTTTCTTTACCCTTGATCGATTAGGGGGCTGCTTTGTACTTACGTCAGTTTATACCCTTGTGTACCCATGTGGATGTCCTTTCCGTGTTTTTCAAAACAATGTTGTCTTGCGAAGTTTCTGACTCCCACTTGAGCAAATACATTTTAAGAAAAAAACCTAGAAAAATCTGTTGCCGTCATCGTACAAACAGCGTCATTTCTCAGGCATGCACAAAATATATGACCTTTCTCTTTTAGTTTCTGCTTGCTTTGTTGCTCATCTGAAGTAGAAGGCACTACGAACGCTTGTGTTGATTTCCAGATTTAGATTGAAAACTCACTGAAAAGAGGAAGAGGGTTGTTAAAAAGCAGGCTGCTTGGAGAACTAAACCTGTAGTCTTCTTTAAATTGAACTTTCATCAGCAAATTCTTGCTTTTCCTATTATCTTGGTTATTAATTGTTTTTAGCATTGCATGCTGGAATGAAATCTCCACAGACTTTACATTTACCATGAAGAAAACCTTGACAGAGGGTGAGTGTAAGGCATCAGGCTGGTCTACAGTCTCTCTTCTCGTTTTAGGAAGGACTCACTGAAGTATCTGTGCAGTGTTTAGGAGCTGGATGCATTCTTTTTTATACATACTTTAATTTTGGTTGGCTTTTGTGACTAGAACTGTGATGTTTATGTAGTGTTTGCCGGATACTAAGCAGGGGAGACGAGGCCTGATGTGTGTTAAAAGCAAGGACATCTGTATAAGTTGTCTCCATCCCATGAAACCCCTAAGGGCTGTGATAACTGTTCCCATCCTGGCATGCCTATAGGTTCTTACTAGTGTTCAGGCCTTCCCTTTGACCATGAGCTCCTCGCTCAGCCTCCTGGGCACGACCCCAGTGGATGGTGCTCACGTGGGCCTCTTTCTCTGTCAAGGACGGGGAAGGGAAACACAACACAGAGCTGAGCACAGTTTTGTCCAAGCCTGGCAGCTGGGCTGGTTGGCAGCTGGTGTGGAGAAACCAGAGCTTAGTGCTGTGCTGTGCTTCTCACCGCTGCTCTCCCCCAGCCAGTGAGGAGCCTCTATGCAGATACAGTTTTTAATTTTCTCCTTCCCTTAGCTCTTTCTTCCTTCTCCGCTCATCTTACCTTCTTCATTACTCTTCTCCTCATCATCTCTGTTCTTTCCTCCTCACATTTATCCTGACTCGCCTCAGCTTTGCTCCCAGACGTGAGTTCAGGTTCCCCTGTTTCCCCTGAGTTGACCTGCTCTTCCCCATGTTTCCTCCTGCCTGTATTGAAATTGTCCATGGCCTTGGTGCTAAGCAGCCTGTGTTTAAGCATTTGATTGTTCCTCAAAACCTGAATAATTAATGGTTTTGCAATGAAGCAGCTTAGATTGATACCATAGTAAGGCAGCTGGATTGGTCAAAGATGGGGGAAAATAAATGTCACAGCCATGCTTCTTCCTACAATCTCTCTGTCCAGATAAGTTCTCCTTTGCCTTGAAAACTAACCATAACCGCTTTTCATTTCCATTCGTATTTGAATTGGTTCATCAGGAACAAATATATGAGATACTTTGCATCTTCCAGATAAGAAGTATATGGAAGATGTGGTTTTTTGTAAGGCTGGCAGAGGAGCAAGGCCCCTGGGAAGTGACTGGCCTGCAGCTGGGGGCGTACAGAATCTGTATCTTCTAGAAAGGGAAGATCGGGATGGTGCTTTGATCTAATCGCAGCCCAGCATTAGTGCTGTAGTTACTACAACTCATGTTCTCCTTGGAAGTGATTGCTAAGCCCTACTTTTTACCCCAAGGCAGCTATTTACAAATCTTAGCTAGAGCTACACAGCAGCAAGTCACTTGGGAAACAGAACAACCGCTCCCTTGAGGAATCCTTGTCTGCTGTCAGGTGCCTCTCAGGATTTATCTATTATCTTAGAACTATGTTCAATGCAATAATTAGTCTGTCAAGTTTCCTGAGGACCTTTCAAGCACCGTCCCACCCCTCTTAAACAGTTTATGGGATGTTTACAGCCATTAGTGCAATGAAAACATCCTTGGCTATGACGATAAAGTCTGTGTAATTGCCATGGCTTCAAATTCCCTGAACGAGCCACAGAACAAAAGCTGTCACCTCGTGCTAGCTTAATATCTCGAGGGATGGTTACTTTATGCACCATTACAGTGTATTTTCTGCTATATCATGACTTATGTCAGTGCAAGGATGCTTTTTGTGAGGAGCCTGTTATGTGTCAATACAGATCTTGAATGAGTCTATGATGTGATAGCATATAGATTTTGAATCGACTGCGGTTTAATTGGTGGCATAGTCAAGCCAAAGTGTGTTCAAAAGGAAATGTAAAATGTGAGTTTGTTTACTTATTTAAATAATTATTGACTTACACAGAGTGAAGGGTCATGTAAAGCTTCTACTCAATATTTGTCTGTTTTTTAAAATTCTGTGCTAAAGCTAGTCAATGCTAATATTTACATACTAGCTTGCTTAAGCTTGTTTATGTTATAAACTATTATAAACTACAATCCTTGCCTGAAATCAGCAACTGGAAAATTTACCAAAGATTATTTGATCAGTGACAGAAGAGAAAAAAAGAAATGTTGAGATACAGAAATTTTAATTTCAGAGTGTATAAGCCCAATGGCTTAGGATTTTATGTTACAATATGCCTCCCTCTCATACAAAAAAAAAGCACCACTTAGGTGTAAACAAAGCCAAGTGAGACAGTATTTCTAGGAGTGAGGAAGTACTTATTTGCCTGAAGGACCATTAAGGTGACAGCTTGCTGGGGGGAGCTACATGAAAAATGCCAAAACAAACAACAAAAACCATCACACTCTTCAGTTCAGGTCAAAATTAAACTTGCAGCAGCTGCAAGTCTGCTTTCTAAATGGCCTTTCTGCACATTAATCTTAATGCACACATTTTCTATTTTCCTGTCAGTTTTACAGAACTAAGAAATAAGTCTTTTCTTCAGAATAGTGACAGTATTTTCTGGTTTATATGGTATGATGATTTGGCTGGGAGGTTGGTATTTGTTGCAAAACCTTACTTTAATGTTGTGAAAATGGATGAAGCGAACCTATCCTCTGTGCAGAGACCTGACTCCTTGTGCTCTTAGACAAACCTGAGTTCTTTGATTTGTTCCCTTAGTAGCTCAAGAAACATGAAGTGCTCTCCTTGTCCAAACTTCTTCCCTAGGTATTTTTCTTTATCATACTTCATAATACTTGAAGTTTTTAAAAAGAAGGACATTATGTTGTACTTGCAGACTCTGCAGTCAAAACTGGTTTCAGATCTTTCATAGGCCAGTGGGTAAATGCAAACATGGTGTAGGCAAGCGGGCATAGCAATTTGTCTGGTATTTCTTAATATCACTTCAATATATAATTATGTAATTAGGTCAATTACTTGGACCGATTTTAATGATTTTCGAGGGCTGCAAAATAAGCAGTGTACCAAATTGCTATTACATTAGCTGCTGTTACATTAAACCAGCTGTAATTCCCCTTACCATTGCTAAACACTTACCACCCTTTGGTTTTCACCAGGATGAGACTGAATGGAACCTGCTACTTTATTTCTTTTCTTTCTGAAGTAGATCCAGTCCAGGCAAAACAGGAGAAAAATCCTGAGCTTCATAAGAAAGATTTGAATAGAGAATATGAATGACAGAAGTGTAGAAGATATCTCAGCAGGGTGAACTGTGCCTTTGTATGCGCAATGGGTTGGATGGATCCGCTCATTTCATATTTACTGTTGAACACAGCAGTAACTGAACTTTTTTGGCAAGGATCCTGTTACCTGCTTTCCTGAGGGCTGGTGCTTTTTCCTCCTCAATCCCCGTCTCCATGGAGGGAGCTGAGGCACGTTTTGAAAATTCAGGATAGGAGAGAATGCAAGTGGTTTGTTTTTCTTATGGCAAATGGTGCATCTCTGCTGTATGCAATCTTGTTGTAGCATTAAGAGACACAAACCCCGTACGACCTAGCCCCCAGCTAGGAGGCAACCATTTCTTGTGTTGAGTCATGGGCTGCAAAGTCAGCGTTTAGGTGCCTTAGGGCAGATCGGGGCAGGGGCTATCGGTCTTGTTGTACAGAGTAAGGCTGTTTACTGCAAAGCCCTGTTGCTACATTTTATTTAGAGTTTTGCTGAATGATTTGCTTGTGGGAGATTACTTTGTCTGGAAATACCGTGAGTAAGGATTGCTTCACAAAGGAGGAGGAGGAGGAGGTAGTCATCAGTTAGTTAGTTGATGTCCAGGCAACTTCCTTAGTAGCATTGTGTTGTTATGCATACAAACAAGATACTTTTACTCGTGTTTTAGTTGGTGAACCTCTTAACTTGCATATTGTCTGCAATGCAGATGCCACTGGTGGCAAAAGCCATCATCACATTGGTGCTTGAGCCAGGATTCAGGGAGCTTTCCAGAAGCAAACGTTTAGCATACTGGTATGAGAAGTAATAGCACTTTCAGACATGCATCCGACTGTTTCTTTGTAGGTGTACATTTTCCTGGTCAAATAGCACGATATATTCCAGTTCCCACCCACTGACTGACTGGAAGCATGCTGTCTACAGAAGCCTGAAATTCAAAGAACTCATAGGCCAGCATAAATTTTGCACAGATGATTTCACAAATCTGAGAGCAGCAGCTCCCATGTTTTACTAAACTTCTTAACTGCTTTGGAATTTCATCTAGGGATCAGTCGTAGTAAAGACTGCTATGAAAGGCCATTATGCAGAGAAAATGAAAAATTAACCCTCGCTAAACCTGCTAAAAAAATTTTCACATCGCAGAAAGAGAAACAAAGACATCCAAAAGTTAAATGACTTGACCAACATCCGTTAATGCAGCAGATACAGCTACAAACTGTATGGCTTAGGATTTCCCGGGTGCTTCTGCTCCCAGGGTTTTGGCAATAATGGTGTTGCAGCTGGGTGTACATTGTAGTGAACAAGTGCTGTACATATAAAGCTTCACTCAGAAGTTCGTGATGTGAGCACTGAAGAAAAGCACAGGAAGGATTTTCCTGCATTGTTTCTTGTGCTGGCTTGGACATTGGGGATATCATCAATATTGATTGGTAGATCTGCTGTTAGAACATCTTGTCCTAGGATATGAATGCCTCTGTAACCTTTAAGTCACTATTTATGCTTTGTCTTTTTAATTTGTCTTACTTAAACGTCAGTGTGCAAAACTCTTCACAGAATTATACATTACTGAGCTTTGTTTCAGGACACAGGTGGGTGTGTGTATGTGTGAATATGTGCATAGTTAAGTATGAAAAAGGCCTACGCAGAGCTTTCCTCTATTCCTCTGAATTCTCAATCTCGCCTTTAGCTCCTGCCCTGCTTCCCTGAGAACTGCGGTGGGAGAGACATAAGCTGTATCACATGGTCAGCAGGCTTAAGCTCCTAAAAAGAAAAGGTTTCTGAAGTTAGCCATCCCTAACTGAAAATATCCCGTTTCCACTGCTTCATTTGCACTCCTCTCTGTGGGTTGTTAGCCAGTGGCTTTTAGACTTGAGCACCACAGACAGGCTTCAGCTGCCACTTAGAGAGCAGCAGTGCTTGAGTATTTGTCATTCAACTGACTGCAAACGTTATGGGGATGACCAAATTTAGCTGCACCCTGCATGAATATGGTAGCCTGCTGGCAGGGCTTATTAAATGGTGTGAAAGCCTACCAAGAAACATTGCTTGATTAATGGAAATCACATCGTACATTAGTCATGCATTTTCCCCAGATTATATGATTTATTCTTCATTCCAGATGTGAAAAGCGCCATAGCCTGTGTCGCAAAACACAGGCGAAATCCATGCAGTGAAGACACAGATATCTCTCATTTCATATCCCAGTCTCCAAACTCAAGATCTGTTTCATTTGAACTAAAGTTAATTTAATGAACAGAAATAACAAATAGCTTTAATAGCTGGAAAGAGGTTACTTTTAACTAAAAAGCATGAAATGGAGTATTGCAGCCCGCAGAGTACTCTCAGAAGGGCTGTTGTTAGGAACAATGATATTCTAGCACCTCTTTTGATACCTTTGTTTTATCTTTACTCTATCAACTGATATCTCTTGTTTTCTCTCACCACCTTCCCTCTCTCAAGACCTTTCTGGTTGCAAAGCAATGTCCTGCTTGACACTCATTTCCAATTTGGCTTTCTAAAGTTGGTGTGAAGGCAGTGGTGTGGTCTTTGAGACTAAATTCTCCAAAGAACCTGGGAAGATTAACATGGATTTGGTCAGCTTTAGGCAGACAAAAGCTGAACTGAATTGATGAGGAGTAAAAGCCCAGCTGGATGACAGCAGCTAAGTCATTTTAGACTGTCTGAAGGTTTGGATGCAGACTTCTGTGAGAGCATCAGGAATGACATTTTGGCTGTCTAGGCAATAGAATTCCCACAGGCTTCATTAAACCCAGGAATTAAATGTGTTTCTGGTCATGAAACATACAGTTACCTCTTCACCTGCTTTGCCTTTCGACAGCATTTCTAGCAGAGCTTTGGATCTAAGATCCCATGCTACTTACTTGGTTTGATTTTGGGCCAGTCTGCTGCTTCTATCCTGTGGTCTTCATATTTCTTGCCCGAATAGGCAAACAGGTAGCGGCTGATTTCTGCTCGTCCTCGCAGATTGAAGTATGTCAGCTTGTACCGTGGCATGCTGGATCCCTGGAAGGGAAGACATCGTGTTGCTTTAAATATGAGTAGCACAACTCCTTTTTACAAAAGCGCACCACATGCTTGTTTTTGTAACACATGCTTGTACAACGCAAAGGACATATTACACTAAGCCACGATGTGTCGTACTTTGCAATCGTTGCATTAGTCATGCTGCTTCATTCTGCATTTGTCAACCACAATATTCAGACACGGACAATGACAGTTAAACCTGCAGTTCCTCCTTGCGTACGTCCAGAAAGATGGCTTGATTTTTTCAGACATATTAAGGACTCTCAGCTTTCATTTACTTTTCTTGTGACTCCAGACTCAGGCCAGTTCTATAACGTGTTTTTCAGGGTGCAAATCCAAACTCACATACCGTAACAGAAGATAGCTGCTGTCTTGAGCAGCAGCTTTGTTCAAGCCTGCCCTGCTCAGACTCTATTGCTTATGGAGACCTTCATCTAAGACCAAATCATGAGAATTGTCAGACTGTTGTAATTTTTCTCATTAACTATTACCCTAGTTGAGTAGGCAACTGACCTGAGTTGTTTTAGAAGCAAAAATATGCTATGGAAACTAGTCTATACTGTTGTTTTGAGAAAATCATCAAATTCTCAGTTTCTTGTACAGAAGCCAAAAGAAAACTTGACATTACTTTGTTAGGTTTTCATGTGAATTTATTCCTTCAGTTCTAGTTAGGAATCATGTAACAGGAAGGCTCTGTTTGTTTCTTGGTGTAACAGGCAACAGAAGAAAATACTCAGAAGTTTGATTGTACAAAAAGGATGGCACATGAAAGGTGAACAGCTAAGGCCCCTTTAAGTCAAAAATAAGCTTTTAAACTCTGCGTACCTAGCACCACAGTAAGGGAGATCTATGAACTCAGCTGAGATTTAAATATACTGGCTAAAAGAAACTAAAACAACCATTCATCTCCTCCCCCCAAAGCAAAGTCCTTTCTCATTTTGGCCTTAGAGTAGACTTTCCATGTCATTTACCATTCTTCTATATCCATCAGATTCAGAGTGTTAGTAATAAAGCATGCAACATGGATCATCTGCACTAGGAAACAAAGGTAACTTTTTTTCTTAATGGGTAAGTGCTGCTACATAACCTTGCAATAGAAACAACCCCCTATTTAGTCATCTTGCCTTTGAAAACACACGCTTGAGGGCAGACATATCATCAGCCTTCACTTTAGAGGGAGAGGCTCTTTGTTCAGAAACTGGGAAAGGTTGCACTTCTCTCACACTGAAAAGAGCAAAAATTCACAGCAATTGAGCACACTGGAGGCTGCTTAATTTATCGTGACAGTTACCTGTTCCCCTACAGCACACAGCAGGGTCAGAAGAGATGATTAGTAAATGGAGATTTTTCACAGCTGATGGCCAAGCAGGAGCAGATACAGAGAGTTACCAATGGAGGTATCTACAAGTGCTTCAAAACAAAGACACCACTACGATGATCTCTTTTAACTCAAGCAAGTGTGTTCCTTTGCACTGTATGAAAGAGGGAAGCTACAGTTAAAATGAGTTATATTAGGATGTGATTAGTTTTCTAGATGTGTTAATTACCAGAAAATATGTTTGTCTGCTGCTTGGCAAACACAGCTCGTAGATTACAGGTGTACCTCTTTCTTTCTCTAAAGGGAGAAATTTTGACAATTCCGAATTTTTCGCGCATGTTTTAGGTAACTGGCAAAACCTTGCTACTCTATTTTCAAATTTTGTGCCCAGATTTGTTACTTGTTGTGCTTTATTGTGCTTATATAATAATACTATATATTATTGGACTTTATTTATTTATGTAGGATGAGTTTGGATTATATGTCTACGAAGTTAATGTAAGAAGAAAGGATGAGACTGTAGCGCTTTCTTTTTACAGAATCACACAATGGTTGGGGTTGGAAGGGACCTCTGGAGATCATCTAGTCCAACCCCCTGCCAAAGCGGGTTCACCTAGAGCGTGTTGCATAGGGTCACATCCAGGCGGGTTTTGAGTATCTCCAGCGAAGGAGACTCCACAGCCTCCCTGGGCAGCCTGTTCCAGTGCTCTGCCACCCTCAAAGTAAAGAAGTTCCTCCTCATATTCAGATGGAACTTCCCATGTTTCAGCTTGTGCCCATTGCCCCTTGTCCTGTCACTGGGCACCACTGAGAAGAATCTGGCCCCTTGACACCCACCCCTAAGGTATTTCTAAGTGTTGATAAGATCCCCTCTCAGTCTTTTCTTCTCCAAGCTGAACAGACCCAGCTCTCTCAGCCTCTCAAATCCCGTTTATCCCGTTTGTCCCTGCTTCTGATTTTGTGTGGTCATTTGAGAGCAAGGAATGGCATTTTTAAAAGAGCATGTGTTATCTGAGGTTCAAATTAGACATACTTAGTGATCTGGGAGTAAAAGGGGGGAAAAAAACTCCACTTGAGTCTTACTTTCCAATCTTTTTAGAGGCAAGCGAATACTACTGATTCAATCTACATTTGGGGAGAATACGACCTTTAACCTGCAAACCCCACAGTGCCTGCTCCCTTTCTCCAGGGGTGTCTGCAGAGGTTTTGAACAGCAATAGAAGTTCCAGCGCCCTGGACTTACTACACCCCTTACACGTGGCTCCAGCATCTCAGCTACCACTAGCCCGCTTAGCCCTGTGTTAGTGGAAAGTTGTCGACAGCTGGAAGGCATTAAAAGCACAAGAACAGAAGATTTTAAGGTACAGTCCTGAGGAAGGCAGTAGACAGCTACATATAGAGCGGGCTGGAGATGAGTGAAGCGTAACATTTCTGGTGGTGAGTATTTGGTAAGAGTCTAATTCTTACCGTGGGAGAACTTTATATACAAAGACATGTATAATCAGGAGTAGTGAGGTGATGTAAAGAAAAGGGAATTTTGGCTGAAGATCAGAAAGTCTTGCTGGCTGTTGTGGTAGACTGTGGAATATTTTGGTCTGTCAAGGAAGCAGGGGAAACTATTGTTTGAAATGTCTAAAGCAAAGCTAAACAAATTTCTAATGAATACACCGTAAGGAGTAATCAAATATTTGCAGGGATGATCCACATTTAAGCTTATGACTTTTTTTCCATCTGCAAACAAAAAAACCCCAACCCTACAAGGAGTTTACCAAAAATGCTTGACATTTTAAAGGCCTCTATAGCTTTACTGTAAGCATGTTTTTGTAAATGTTTGTAGGTTTTATTTTTTATTTGTATTCTTTGTGAAATGTCAGGAGTAGCGCTTCCTAAACAAGTCCACACAGGTTTCTAAAGGAAAGAAATGGTTGTGTTCGGAATAGCTGTTACCGAACACACAGAATCACAGAATCAACCGGGTTGGAAGAGACCTCTGGGATCATCGACTCCAACCATTGCCCTGACACCACCATGTCAACTAGACCATGGCACTAAGTGCCATGTCCAGTCTTTTTTTAAACACATCCAGAGATGGTGACTCCACCACCTCCCTGGGCAGCCCGTTCCAATGTCTAATGACCCTTTCTGAGAAGAAATGCTTCCTAATGTCTAACCTGAACCTCCCCTGGCAAAGCTTGAGGCTATGTCCTCTTGTCCTATCGCTAGTTGCCTGGGAGGCCGACTCCCACTCTGCTACAACCTCCCTTCAGGTAGTTGTAGACTGCAATAAGGTCACCTCTGAGCCTCTTCTTCTCCAGGCTAAACAATCCCAGCTCCCTCAGCCGTTCCTCATAAGTCATATCCTCCAGACCCTTCACCAGCTTGGTCACCCTCCTCTGGACTCAACAAAGTTAGCTGTTGGTCTTTTTCCTTATCTTCCTTTATCCCATTCTCCCAGTGTGTTTTGTAAAGGAATGGATCATGAAGAACAAATGAAAACCATTTTTAAAATATCCAAAATTATTAAATGATTGAAAAATGTTATTTCTAGGGAAAAAGGTCTATTTGGGGTCTTTAATTTTGTGCTTTTATTTTTATTGGGGAGGGGAGGGAGGCAGGGAAATGTTTAAAACTATTTAAAATTATTTTTCTTTGTGTAGGTTTAGTCATGGCTTAAAAGCACTGGAAGACCTTGGAGGGGAGGATATTAGTGCCCAGACTTGCAAACGTTTAGCCACCTGCTTAGTGCTATTAAACCTGTCCAGGTGAGTTTGTTGCAAAGCCAAGTTCTTATAAATGCAGGAGGGGACTGATTTACCATCTACCGATAAATCTGCCATCTAAGCAGTGGTTTTTCAATCTCTAAAGCCATGAATAGATGGCTGGGTCCCACCTGTACACCTGCCCTGCCCTATGTTGACATCAGCACCTGAGGAAACCTCAGCCCCAGTTTTATCGCATGCAACTTTCAAAGCAGTGAACTCGGCTAGTCTAAATTTACTCTTAAATTAGCTTTAATATTTCAAAGATGTTGACCCTCTTAGCTGGTTTTCTGGCTTTCCTCTGTGGCTTTCTTAGAGCCAGCTTAACTGGCTGTAACATACCTTTAAACGAAAGATTAGTGGATCTCGTGATTAAATTCAGCTTGTGGAGCCACTCGGTGACAAAGTCAAACAGAAAATCTGAGAGAAGGTCAAAAGTGTATGAGAGTGGCATCCTCCGTGTTACTCATGAATCAAAATTCAGGTTGAAGCTACAAGTATCTCAGTCACCTTAGGCCAGATTTCAAATAATTTAAGACTTGTTCATGTCTTTATGGAGATACTGTATTACCTGATGAATCTGGGATACTTTTATTCCAGTTGAAGCAGGACCAAGCAGTCAATTTGAAAACTTTAAGCAAGATTAGAGTGAAAAGCCAGAGCCCAGGAAGGAAACAGCATCATTCTCTGAGAACTAAGATGCCAGTAGTACAGAAGAGAGAAAGCACATGCAGACTGGAAACAGTATGAACGTACCGGGAGGATACAGAAGCAAACAGTCCTGGTGGCTGCAAGGTATGCGATACTTTTGGTTTTACTGGATGACACTGTATGTGCCCCTGCTCTGCTTTAAAGGGTAAAACACAAGCGCACCACGTGCATTTCACCTGCTCAAGATGGGTTTCGGGTGTGTGCCCAGTGCAACCCAGAGCAGGCTGCCTCTGCCAGCCGATGCGCAGTCCTGCACACCCAGCCTGAGCCTTTGCCCCGTGAAAGTAAACACCAAAACTCTGCTGGACTTTGTAGAGGAACAGTGTTTCCTCTCTGCTTTGGAAAATCCAGCCCTCAAAGTAACACAAGGAAATATTCCTCACGCTGGTAACAAACACCAATACCTGGATGCAGATACTCAGTGTGTGAAATCAGAAAAAAAAAACACAACAAAACCAAAAGGCAGCACTTTATTTCATTTGCTTGGATAAGGTTATTAATATTTGAGGTGACAGGCAGCAGAGAGCTTTTCCCTGAGCTGGAGGTGGAAGGGGAGAAACCAGCTAAGTTGAGCTATTTGTTGACAACCATCCAAAGTCTGGCAAAGGACCTCATGGTGCAAAGTCCCCTTTAATTGCACTTTGCACCGTGAGAAATTATGAGTTTTCTTGCCTTAAAGTTTCATCATTGTTAGAGGATTTAAAAAAGCTCAAATGTTCCCTCCAAGCAAGCAAGACTGGTAGGGTTGGGTTAAGGTTCATCTGGGTATTTCTAAAAATCTGGGACTCGAACTGTCTGCCTGGAAGAGACGATGCTTTGCACTGTATGTGTACTTATTTAACATGAGAGGTCTTCATTAATTTAGGAGTCACTTAGGGGAAGGACCACAGCTAGCACCTGACACAACTCTGCCCCAATCGTGGGCCTGCCAAAAAGTGGGAGCTGGAGCGAGGGCTCTGCTGCCTGGTGTCATCAGCCTCACCTGAATTGCAACCAGACTAAGACGTGGCCCTTGAGGGAGCTCCGTTTCATTTCCCAGTGCTAATACAACTTAGGGCTGCATCTGTGAACTCAGGGCCTGTCATTGGCCACTGGGAGAGCAGGCTGGACCTTGGGATCCCCTGGAGGAAAGCCAGCATTTGCTGAAGGGCGTGAGAAGGGAAGGTGCTGCCATGTCTGACAAGGAAGGTGAAGTCGTCCCTCTGAGGACTAGCGAGTGATGATTCAGTCAATGGATACCTCTGTTTATTTTATTATAAGATCAAGCTGTTATATCAGTTTGGAGTGTTTGGGTTGCTGGAGCTGGTATTATACATTCCATTTTCATGATTTTATAAGATGAAAGTATAACAACAAATCAGCTCCCACTCACATAAGCCTACAGGTATCTTTTGCCAAGAAGCGTGTTGCTTTATGAAGTGTGAGACAGAGTTCGTGCCCTCTCTAAGCAATAACCCAGCCGAAGCTGAAAAGCTCGGTGGACGTTTTTCTTTCTTTTTGTGCTTAGTGCTGCTTTCAAAGCAGCTGCTATTTCTTTCCAAGGTGCTTCTGCAAAGTCGGCCTAGAAATTAGATGAGTAGGTTTGAAATAGATGCATGCCCCACAGCCTGATGTGGGTGTGCTGCTGGGGTGGAGGAGGCACTGCAGTTTCAGCCAATTCATATATTTACTCATGTATTTCTGTGATGTCCTAGATGTACCACGCCATGTATACAGCTTAAAGTTCTTATAACCAGTATCAGCTGAACATTTTCCATTAATGGTAACACTGGGATTTCAGAGGGAAAACTATTCCTTCTCTTTCCTAACTCCCAGTCACAGGGCACAGTAGTGCTGATGTCAATTAGGAAACTCAATTTAGAAAGGGAAAGGAGAGAAGCTGGCTGGGTCTATGGGGTTTTTTCTTTGTATATGAAGACAAAAGAGTCTTTACACATTAAAGGAGAGTTTTTTTCTTAGGCTATTATGTCAGGAGTGACCTATCCAAGTACGAAGCATGAACTTTTGGTTCTGATCTTTAGGGGTGGGGGAGAGTTGTGTCACTTTATGGAGTATGAAGAAAGATTTTTAACCAGGAGAGAGACTTACTCTGCCTTATTTCACCTGAGAAACATTAGGAATATTAAGTTCAGTTTTGCCTGTCTTGCTTATTGTCCTTCTCAGACGTGTGAATTCCTCATCCCTGTAATTGGAGAGCCGGGTATTAAAGCAGCTTTCTCCTTCCTCAATTTTAGAAAATGTTTCGCTGTCCAAGTGAGTCTTCCTGCCTTCATTTTTAAATTTTCAGTTTTCAGAGGAAGGAACCAGAGAGACAAGACTTAAATAGTTGTTGTAGAAGGCAAGTAAAGAAAAGCTTCCACAGCTATAACTTTATAAAATGCACTTTGCAGTTTTAGCAAGGTGGGAAAGATAGAAAATGTCCATGTCCAGTATTCCTTCCTTTTGTTTAACCAACCTAACATAATGGTCAGAAAGGTTTGGGGAAAGGCACGCTTGGTTACCTTCTCCTGACTGAGCAATGCCTAAAGGGCAGGAGCCAGCTGGAAAGCAGCCTTGCCCTGTCTGTGGGGCATGGTGCAGCTCTCCTCGTTGCTGATCAAACTGGTTGCTGCAGCAATGACTAAAATTTTTTCCCTCAGATGAAAAATTATTCTCTCTAAAGTCTCTCTGTGTTTGTATTTTATGTCTAAATTCAGAGCTGAAATTGCAAACAGAAATAGTGATGTATTGGCCCTTTTTGGAGAGAAAGGAGTTTGATGGTGAGAAATCGATCCATGCCAGCAAGAACCAGCCACGAGGTGGCTGTTGGTCCCCTTCTGGCTCCTTCCCTGTGAGGAAGGTTGGCGACTGCCTGGCAAAGGCCCTGGCTTAATCCAAGCTGTTTATCAGGATGTAAATAACACTAAGAGAAATAACTTTTGCCTTTCCCTGGAAAAAAACTGAGGGGTACGGTAGGTATCTTACGTGCTGTAGTCCCTAAATGGGGAAGCTAATGACTTTGGGATTCCCATTAGGAAACAGAGAACTGAAGAATCAGCATTGTCCTCTCTTATTGCACAGCGAACAGGAGAAATGCTCATTTTCCTTTTCTCGAGCATAAACTTCTCCTGCTTTTAACAAAGAGTCAAAAATATTAGAGAGTTAAGAGGTATTTTCAGCCTTTGAAAACTAAAAATAGTAATGATTTGTTGATTTGTGGTTTTTTTCTGACAAAAGATGTTTTCATGAATATTTTCTTAGTGAATAAAATAAGAAAATTTCTGCCCCCCTTTTGGGGGAGAAGGATTGGAGAATATTGGCAGATTAATGGAAGACTGCAAATCTTCCAATGGAAGGTTTCCACAGCAGTCTGTGTTTTGACAGAGAATAAAACGAAAAGCTTTAAGTAATTCTATCTAATTCCTGTCAGCTCTTAGTCTGACATAAACTGTCTTCCCAAAAAGTGATGGTCTCTTTTCCTGCACTGCCCCAATTATAGAATATAAACATTTTAATTTGATCCCTTCTTTTTCTATGCCAGAGAGCAACCTAGACCTTGCAGAGAAAAGAAAAAAAGTCTGCACACCCTTTTCTGTTTAATACACAAATCATCTGAAATAAATGTTTATGCCATTTGATGTAGGGTTCAGTTTTGAAATAACAGATCCCAAATGTATTGGTTGTGGCCGGATTCTTCTTAGCATGAGTTTCAAGATTAGGTACACGCATGGCTTAAAGCACATAGGGTTTTTTTTTTTGGTGAGATTTTGCACGTCTTTACCCAGCGTGCTGGTTATTTGCAACCTGTGGTGGAAATTAGCCTCCTAACAGGAGAAGAGTTTTTAAGGCATTGCTGTGGGATTACTGAGGAGTAATAATGAAACGAGTATGTTGAGTGACCTGATGAGTAAATCTCTGCTGTGTGAGCAAGGGCTTTTGAAAGCTTGATCTGTCAATGTCTGGGTTTAAAAAAAGAGGCTGTAGGAGAGCTTAAAGCAATTATCTGTCCAAGGAAGCTCCAGGCTTGGTTTGATGATGTAGGAAATCGGAGCTCTAGAAAAATCCTTCAAGAACACAGGGAAAAAACACATCTCGGTGAAAGAGGAAGATTAGAAAAATACTTATTCTGAGATATTTTTGTGAAGGTGAGAGTCCAATGTGACTAGACAGTGAATGGATGGTCACTGTCAAGACTGCTGTTGGAAGGAGAATACCAGGGTCCACTGGGTTTCTCCAAGCTGACTTCCAAGCTGCTGCTCTTCATGTGACTGCCCCTCAGGCAAGTGCAGTCATAATGACAAGAATTCAGATATTTGAAGTTCACTCCATTCATTTGAACTGGAGTGAATGAGGGAGCGCTTACCCGTCAGCAGGTACAAGGAGGCAGAGGCAGTGATGGCCAGGGCTTCGCTGGGCTGCCTCGGCAGCGTGCTGCTCCTTCTGCCTCACGTGCCAGGCTCTTGGGGTTAGGGCCTGAGCATCTGTGATGACTTTGCTTTCTGTCTGATCCTCAGTCTTTTGATTTGCAGCTACTTGGCCCCAGTTTTATGTAAATTACTTTTAAAATTGTTTTGTGCAGCCTCCCAAGCTGTAATGAACTTCAAATGAATAAATTGCACACCTGAGACTGTGAAATACTGGTAAATAAAATTGCAAGAGGAGAGCTCTCAGGAAAGATGCAGACTGAGGAGTGGTCAGGATAATTTTTCAGGAGAGACTATTTAAGTATCTTATTTCCTCCTCAGATGTTTTAAGAATTCCCTGAAGAATTTCGTGGTAGAAGAAAAGCCTAAATAGTCTTAATTCTTGCCAACACCAGTCATTCCTGTAAAATCCATGCCTTGAGTCTGTCTCTGTAGTCTTCAGATAAATCAGCACCCCCTCACAATATCCCTGCAAAGCAAAGAGCGCAGTTGCGAGTCACGTTGCTGTGTGTTAAGTCGTTTAGTCAGCTCTCCAAAGGCAGCTGCTGGTTTTGCCAGGATGATTTCATGTCCATTTCCTGAACTCTCAAGCTTGTCCAGCACAGTAATTTGTACAACAACTGTCTTGGCCCGCTGGCATCTTTCCTTGGCTGTGAAAAAATGAGCTTTTTTTCCTATCCCAGCCACATGTACGTGTGTGTGTATATGTACAAGGGGGAGTACAAACGCCAAATCCTGCCCCCTGACAGTCTAAACTACTTTGCTCTTGGACTGTCGCATGTTGTGAATCCGTTGTACAACTTGCCAAAAATAAACGAAATTACAGGCATGAAAGAAAAGGAATTAGGTAGGTTTTTCAGCACAATATATGTTCCCTGTAGCCGGCATGGGTGAGACCAGGCAAGGTTTTATTCACTTTGCAGGGTTCTCCAGCACCCCCCACCCGGTCTTCTGGTCCCAAATTCCTGGTGTCCTCCTGCTCTGCCCTGGGGTGCCTGTCACATACCACCCTGCCCAGGAGGCACCAGCGCAGTGGGCTGGGGCACAGATCTCATGTATTTTCAGATATTTGGAAACTCTTTTCACAGACAGAGTGAGCCTGAGGAGACCCAGGACATTGCTAAAGTGCTCTTCAGGCATTGCCAGTCTTCTTGAGAGGACCAGCTCTGGCAAGTGTGGACCTACAGCCCTGAGCAACACCTGGCCAGAAGCCTGGGGACCACCTAGATTTGGCCGTAAGTGGTAAACAAGCAAGAGCCCATGAGTTATGGTCACAAACTGCTTGGTATGTAAAACTGTATCCTGTGTGTCCCTACACTTAAGAAGAAAGTTCTTTCTGGGCAGCAGTTTGCAGCCGATTTCACTTTTGTTAATGGAAACACCAGGCAGAGTCTGGCTCTGGGACAGTGCCCATTGCTGCAGATTCCTTGCTCTGCCCCAGAGTACCCTGGCACACAAAAAAGTGCTCCTTTACCTGAGGCATACAGTTACAGAGACTGGTGTCCCACATTTGTTCTTTCCTGTCATCAGACATCAACTAACAAAAGATTGTGAGACAGTTCAAACCATCCTTTCTGCATATCTTTCTTTGTTCTCCTCCTCCATTTGCCATCTGCTACCCAAATCCAAAGCGCAGATGTGTCTGTCCGGTATCACTGAATGTCCTTGTTTTCTCTCCTGTCCCATTTCATGCTCATGCTTTACAGAGTCATTCCAGCAATGTGTTTAGTTACTTCTAAAGAGGTGCAAAATTAAGCATTTAATTTTTTTCAGTTCTTTGTTGTAGCTTATTTTATGGGAGTTTTAGCAGAATGACTCCAGATAAGCGAGGTTCTTCAAAAGGAAGGCACTTTAAAATGTATACATGGGATTTGGCAGATTCTTTTTTTTTCCTTCTTTTTTCCCCCCTCTTAGACTAACTGGCAAAAAGGTGAAAAATTCACCTGTTTGAGATTTGCAGCATATATGATAAGTCTTCAGCTGACGTGAATAAGCACAGCTTTTAGTGGCATGGCATGCCGCTTGCTAATCCAACACCAGCAACATGTCAGTGGCTCCTGGGCAGCGTAATTACTTGTCAGTAAGATTTTGATCAAAGGTATTTTGAAAGTGAGCGCCGTCTTCAATGACTTCTGCCTTCTAACTGCTTAGAAGAAGGTTGTGTATGGCAGACAGGAACCATAAATCTTAAGAGCAAACCCTTAGAGCAGCAGAGTCTGTTCGTCAGTGGCACAGGAGTGTGCTGCACTGAAGACGACTGGCTAACATGCTTGCATGTGCACAAGCCCAGAACTCTAAGAATTACGTTGTGTATATTTTTGGTTTAAAATTTGGAGAGCTTCAGTCCTATTTCTATGTAAATAGATCTGATTGTGTGTCTGGACGCACGTGCATCTGTGGCAGGGAGTAATTCACACTATGTACGCATCTTTAGGGAGAGGTGGGTTCTATTTGGGATTAAGGAAAACAAAAGAATAAACAAAAGTAAACTTACAAAAGACCTCTGTGTCTAGGTTGGTTTTTTTTGCTTTACAAAAGTTGCAACTTTTGAAAGTACCAGTGTTTACAAACAGTTCTCAGGAGCATAGAAGTCCAGGAAAAATATTTTATAGCTACAGCTTGTTTGCTTGGATAGTTTGAAATGAACAGTGAATAAAGAATGGCTTTTAACAGAGGAAATGTGTGCAGGAGGATTATGCACACAGGCAAATGACAGCAGTTAGAATTTAAAGAAAAAAAATCCTGAACAGCTATTCAGAATACCATTTTGAAGTAAAAAAAAAAAAAAAAAAAAACAGCAGCAAAAAAACCCTGTGAGTTTTGATAAGGAGAAAAATGGAGCGAGTGGAAGCAGATGCAGGAGGTTTTCCTCTATAGAATAATGGTGGGAATTAGGGCGAGAGTATGTTAATCCATTGGTGAACCAGAGGACAGGAATTTGGAAAATGGACAGAACTGAACAAAAAAATGACCTGGAGGAATTGGTTGGTGCTGCTTCGTATTCATCTGATTCCTCTGACATTAGCCTAGATTTGCCTTGGTTATGTAAGTGCGTGCGTATAAGTCAGCCTTTACATCTAATAGAATGTTGCTTTGAAATGGTTTTTCACATACTGAAAACTCCGTGCAGAGGGCCAGGAGCTTCCCCACACCAGCTTTTTGCTGCTGTGCTGATGAGGTTGTCTTTTCTTTGGAAAGCGTCTCTCTGACACGTACCCTGATTACCAAAGCAGCTCAGTACTAATAGCATCAGGTGCTGATGAGAAACAGGGGCTTGCTGTAACAACAGGATAGTGATCTGCATTTTTGCCTCTAGAAAAGCACTTCATAGTTTCTGAAGTCTGATTGTAGCAGTGCCTGTGATTGTACAGATGGCTTAAGTACAGCAGGCAGTTCAGAGATGCCTGTAAGCAGCAGAGAAGGTATATAGATGGGGTGCTTGAGTTACACTCGCAGCCGCTGTGTAAAGCTCACAGTTATCCCTCGCTATGGCAGTAGCACTAGTCAGAGACTCATGTTGAATAAACCTCGCAAAACTCTAAAAATGAAATACTCTCAGTACTCGCCCTACACGTAGCATAATTTGACGAGACTAACCCCCACGCAGCTGGTATAACAGTAGCTCTAGGGAGGGCAGAATAGGATTAGAAGAAGAAAGGGGAAAGAGAGGAGCCAGACTGGCAGTAAGCAAAGCCGAAACAGAACTCACTCTGGTGCAGTGATACGTGGTCCCTTCCTCGGTGCTCCCGAGTCCCTCTGAGTGCCAGCCTCGGTGGAAAAGGCTCATATATATGTTTATTAATATGCAAACCACTCCCCGTGACAAGTATGCAGTCATGACTCTCTCTCCCCCCTCTCTCACACACACAGTCACACGCAAAGCAAATGCATCATTCCCTCAGACAACAAGCAACCTTTGTGACTTTTTGGACTATTACAGCAAATTGAGTACTGCAGTTTTTCAGCTTGTGTTCAAGGGCAAGGAATACTTTAAAGTGCCATTTAAAAAAGATAATAAAAAAATAGACACTGGGGAGCTAAGTCAGATGATGGTTGTTTTTTTAAAATGTAAAAAGTATGGAGCAAGCCAAGAAACGTCTGTCTTAGGTTATTCCTAACTAATGTAAAGCCCTACAGTACCTGATCTAATTATAGAACAATGCCTTAAATAACTACAATCTCATTAAAACAGAGGACCCAGAAATAAAAGCAATCTGAAAAATGAAAATATAGTTTCCAAGCCTTTGTCAGGAAGAACAAAGTGATTTAAGATTCAAGGAAACTCTGTCCATGAGTAACGCACATTAGTAGTTAGAGCTCTGTGATGTTACTGCTCCTTATCACTCGTGGATGTTGTGCTTTTTTGTTTGTTTTTCTCTTTCTTTTGTACTTTGACCTTATCAAAGTCCATTCAACATTGCTGTACTTTGCTTTTCTCTTTGTGGGTGACCAGAAAGCAGCAACGTTGGAGCAAAGCTTTCTGGTGCTGAAGAGATAGGTCTGATGTGTACCGCAGAAATCTGCTTTGAAGCCTCGTTCACTTTGTATAAATAAATGCTTGTGGGCGTTCTTCACAGGTGCAGAGACCAGTGCTAACCAAAGTGCTCTCCCCTGGGATGAGGAGGTGCCAGATCCTTGTAGCTGCACCATTAATCACTTGAGGCAGGTCAACTCATATCCATGCAATACATGTTTTCCCTGGTGTCAACAGCAGAGTTTTCAACCACCAGCAGCCTTTACAGTTAAGAGAAAGTTTACGAAAAAAAAAACAAAACCCAAAAACAAACAACGCACCCAGAGTGTCTTCTAAGTGTGACGGGTGTAATCTGAGTTTAGAGCCAAATGGTCAAGGCCAGCCTCAACGGTAGCACTTCCTTGCTTTTGGACTTGCCTTGACTGCATATTCATGCTTTAACCTCCCTTTTTTTCCAGCATGTCAGTGTGGGGAGGGAGGTGGTGTGTGTGGTTTTGAGTACATCCCAAAAAGGGAAGTTTAAAGTGGTTTAACTAAAACCCCGTTTCACCAGGTTTTAATTGTTCATTGTACATAAAGCAGCCTCTGTGGGGCATGACAGTTCCTTCCGTTGCAGAGAAGCAGCTGAGATTTTTTCCCCTCATTTCATTAGCAGAAAACTGAACCAATATTTATGGTTCTCAAAGACTTTGCTCTTGGAGGGAAGTAAATGGAAGTAATATGAAACAAACTTACTGTACAAATATTTGTAAAATTTTTGAGCCGCTGAGAAGTTTGATTTACGTTAAGTTGGAGCAGAGTGTGGAACACAGCAGTACACTCTGGGTTCTGGTTCTCAAAGGGAAACAGAAGGTATTCTTCAGGAATTGCTTTCACCAGACAGCAGTTTGCTCCTACCTTGGCAGGATTGCCAGTGATAATACATGGTAAAGCATTAGTAAGAACTTTGGTAATCTAGCTTTTGCTTTCAATGTGAGATGATTAATGAATTAAAACTGTGCCTTCACTCCAAGAGTTTCCTTCCTTGAGTTGGTATAAAGCACAAGCACTTCTTTGCACTGCAATTATACCTCAAATGACTGACAAGGGAGTAAAAAGCCCTTTTCCCCTTTGCCTGTAGTAAATCTTTAACATGGATGAGGGAGTAAAGCTTTCCAACATGTGGCAGAACTGCTCTGAGGACCAACTCTTTAACTTTGAATTTTTGAATGGGTAACTCGGTCCTTGTGCAGTGGAAGCCGTGCTCAGGCCACGTGTCATGGGCAGGCGTTGTTCCCTCCCCTTGGTGCTGCTCTGAACACCTTAGGGTCTGTCAGGGAGCGCGGTTATACAAAGGGTAGGATTTACAAAGCACCTATTACTCAGGTGCGTACAGCTCTTTACAGGATCAGGAGGAAGGTTTCTTCTCCTGAAGAGAAAAGTAATTCTTCATTTCTGCCAGATTCTGCTCAATTTATATGTGAATGATCAAATAAATTCCTGCACTTCCTAAAATGGGAAGTGATTTGTGCCCAAAGGTTTAAAATAGTGAAGTTAGCAATGTGCTGAACTGATCTAACCTTAGCTCCCTCTGTTGATGGTTTCTCAGAGATTCAGCTTTCCATTTCTGTTGCCCTCTCTGCCTGCAACAGCTGTTGATGACATGAAAAACCTGCCGAACTGCCAGTCGTACGTGGTCAGGCAGGACCGTGTATCAGAGTCTGTCGCACAAGGCTCTGCCTGAAGTGTCTGTCGCTTCTGTCCAGCTTTGTGAAGCTTTAGAACCAGGAGAACAAACCGGTCACGATCATCATTTGTTAAACGAAGCGCATATAAAATCTGGAGGGCGAGACACCCATTCGGGTCAGACGCCATCCCCTCAGACTGTGACAGAGGCGTGTTCGTAGCAGGATCTGCGGTGGAACGCCCCGTGCCCCAGCGCTTTGCGCTTTGTCAATGTGCCCTTTGGTCATGGAGCAACGGCCAGTTTTCTGGCAGTTGGCTGAGCCCCAGGGGCAGCTTTGCAGGCGTGTGGCTGGTGATTGCATAGAGTCGCATGTCAGCAAAAGATGCTTTCTGTGTGTTTTATACAGGGATGCAAAGGCATCAGCTAAATAACACGTTTTC
Organism: Nyctibius grandis; assembly: GCF_013368605.1. Classification (NCBI taxonomy): domain Eukaryota; kingdom Metazoa; phylum Chordata; class Aves; order Nyctibiiformes; family Nyctibiidae; genus Nyctibius; species Nyctibius grandis. The sequence goes on from NC_090663.1 coordinate 56,542,468, forward strand.
TTTCTTGGCCAGCACGGAGGCTCTCCTCTCAGTTCGAAAGCCCTAGATGAATGCAGAGGAGCCATGTGGATTAAAATCAAATCCAAGACTTAGCTCAGCAGATGTCCCTTTCAGAGCGTTCACAGGCTATCACGGATCAGTGCACTACAGGGCAGACCTCTTGCCCCGCAATTCCCTAAGCATTGCGGGATCACTTGGGCTATTGACTCGTGGCCAGCCCTTCCCCACCTCTTCTTTCCCAGTCACTGCTCCACCTTCCACCCCAGTGTTAATAGTTAAGCAGAAGATTTGAAACAAGACCCATGCTTTTGCCCATGTTTTGTTGTAAGTCTCTACAGTGGGACAGCTTGCCTACTGTGGGTGTTGGTGGGAACACCTGCAGCAGAAGCGTCTCCCGACAGCTTGCTTTGGGAACAGCGAGGGTCCAGCTCCCCCTGAGCTGAAATGGGAGTAAGTGCGTGGCCACACTGCAGGCTTTTTGCTGCTGGAAGGGAGATCCCAACCAGGCTGTTATGGCGAGCCAGCTTTTGCATTGGACAAGATGTGACCATCTTATCGAGACTGGTAACCTGCCTTTAGCGCACCTACTTGTGTGTCCAGGAGAATAAATCCACTCAAGCCAGAAGTTTCACTATAAATTTAGACACAGCCATCATGTTCACTTCCTTAGCAATTTCCTCACCCTCTCCCTGCCTTTTTTCTTTTTTTCTTTTTAAATTACAGTGTTATGGTGCTATTACAGACTTGAGTAAATGAACATTTAGTATGAGATATAGGAAGTGGATAATGCTATCTTTCATAATTTTTAAGCCCCTTAATGATGGATATTAGGCCTGTATTTAGAAACCTGCAAATGCACCAAAGGCACTTGATCGTTTGTGTTTATATGTAATCAGGCTCAGCAATTTGCCTTCTCTTTCAGCAAGCAGTAAATTTAGCCAGAGAAATTCAGCTTCAGACAGACCTAATGTTTGGTAAATGCAACTTAAGTTTACAAATAGTTTTGCTCAAAGAAAGGCTGTGGAGGGATTGAAAATACCAGGTATTTATTTTTGAAAAAGATGACGCATTTAAACTTTTCATTGTGAATTAATGTTCTCGTTGCTTTTTTTCTAATTTGTAATATAACCAGTAAAAAAAAAGGTGAGTGTACTTTAAAAACACCATCTGTGTTGAATATAAGCACGTTTTAGCATTTGCAGCTTGCTCTGCTCATGCATATTGCATTGCTTTGTTTACAAAATTTTGTAAAAAGTATACAGAAAGGTCATGAATGCATTTGAAAGAAATCATGCATTCTTATTCAAACATCCTTCCAGTGTTACTGTAGCTCTAGTAAAAGGCAATGTTCAATGAGATCACTGAACGAGCAGTAATGAGATGTGCTTTTGAAGCAGAGCAGCTTAGAGAAGTAATCAACTACAGAGAAGCCTGCAACTTGGGGGTTTTGAGTTTAGCTGGTAACTTCTTTCCTCTGCTCCTGGCAGCAGGGAGCTTTTGTGCATAGAAGAGTGAAATGCATCTGCTGAAAGATTCGTCTTCAAATTGAGACATGGAGAGCAAAAGCAGTGCAAAGCAGACCGTGAGAGACAGTGCTTCATGCTCAGAAGTGGTCTCTTGGCTTTATTCATAAGGAGTAGGAAGGTTCACGGGTGTGGGTGGTTGTATATGAAAGACCCTGATCCAAAGTCCAGTGAATCTGGCTTAAGGACTTGTGCTAATTTCAGCGGGCTCTTGTCTTAGGTGCTGGTTTTGCACTTGAGAATACGAGCAGGGTTGTAATGGCTCATTTAGTTGAAGCATTTGGAATTACTTTTTCTAGTGCATTTGCTTCAGCATTTCATGTAACTAATACTTAGTCCTGAGTTAGCTGCAGACTATTTACTTTTTTTTTTTTATCTTAGAACTCCTGTTTATGAGAAACTGGCCAAGGTAAGGAGAACCCAGTTACCCTGTAGAGTGCATTTACCCTAATAGCTTCTCCGGCTTACCAGAGGAGCAATGACACTCTTCCCAGCTCATAGGGAGTTCCATGCATATATGACATTTGAGCACAATTTCTTGATGAATAGCCAGAGGATCCATCTATTCAGAAGATGCAGTTCAGCATAGAGACACAGAGTGGAGGTCTTTGGTATGTCAGCTGACGGCTGACACATACCCATTTGTGATCTCTGTACTGATGCTTTGTTTCCCATTACATCCTGCAGAAATTCCCTCATGGGACTGAAAAAAACCCCACGCAGTCAAGTCAGGGCCAGTCAGCTGCTTTTCTTATTTCAATTGATGTTTTGATATCCCTCTGTAAAAGGGAAGTAAGAGTTAAGAAATAAATATCCGTGTACAAGTTGCAGAACATAGGAGAGCTTTGTTCCTCATTTCTTGCATGTGATTAAAGTATTGATGAAAATTGGAGATGCTGTCTGTCTGTGTTTGGACAGTTAAATCACGAGGTTTTGTCCCCTTGTGGACCCTTGCAATTGTATCACATTGCATGAATGACTACGTAAAGGTATCAGATGTGCTTTACGAGTAGGAGAATAATCTGTGATTCACAGGAGGAGGCCAATGCCATTAGTGAAATGTTAAGCCTCGTAATGTAACGTAACATGTGCTGTCTGCCTGGTTCCATCCACATCAGTTTCAGCAGGCATAACATTACACAGATGTGTTACTTAACAAGCAAATAGCAAAAGCTTTTAAAGAGAAGCCTTCTCAAAAACATGCAGTGGCTTCATCTTGTGAACAAGTACTGGATGGTCTCACCAGGAAGCCCCCGGGGAGTCCTGAGCAGGCACAGGACCCAGGCAGGAAGGGCACGCTCCCTTTTTACAGATACATGCTGAAAGGCTGAAGGAGGAGAAATCCTTCACTTCAACCTTTTGCAATGTGAGAGTTCGCCCCCCCAAAAAAACCTCTCCACACCATCCTTTGTGATTCAACAAAATGAATCATTCAATATCACAATCACTTTCAAGGAAACGAAAGAGGATTAAGAAGAATAGGGTTTAAAAACTTTGAGGGTTTGTGTTTTGGGGTTTTTTTTTCATTGGTTTGTCGGGGTTGGTTTTTTTTTTCCTTTTCCAGATTATTGCTGTAGGAGAAGTTTTCTGTTCCTGGAAGTATGTGGGGATGATCTGGCAAAGAGAGCAAGACAAAAAAGATCAACGTCTAAGCCTCAGTTTTGCTACCACGCAAGAGAGCTGTAGGTGCTTTGTGAAGCACATAAGTGAAATCCTTCATCCTGCCTGAAAACCAGAATTCTGCTTTTAAAGGAGCGAGGCGTCCACCATGGGTCCAGCAATGACTTTCCAGCAGCAACTGCTCTAATCGCAATGGAAACCAATACTGGGAAATCCAACATGAATGCACTAGGGGAATACTTGCATTTGTTTTCAGATGACAGAACTTACCCAGTTCCGTAGGTAGCCTATATCTAAGGCTCACTGTGTCCCCACTGTACTGGTATGCTGAAGGAGGTTACAGGAAGTATACGTACAACATATATAAAAAAAAACCCTATTGAAAATACTAGTTGAGGAGTGAACTTGTTTAGTTGAAACACTGGATGTCTTTGATTAATGGTTAATCTCGAGGAAGAATTAACACCAAGGGACTGAGGCAGTTCTTGGAACTGATTGCAGAGACAGGAGGAAGAAATGGTGAATTTCTGTCTCTATGTGCCAGAGAAAAAATTTGAACTCAAAAGCTAGGGAAGCTTTGAGTGTGGAAGTCAATAGAAAATTAACAGAAGTGAACAGAAAATTGTCTTGGATTTACAAGCAAGGAAATCATCCATTTATTCTTTTGTGCTTAAGGAGAAAGGGACTACTGCCTGTTCTGCTTCTAAAATACCATGGCAAAATAAAAATAATCTCATATTTGGATTACTAGCTGTTCTCCTTCCTCCCTGAATTAAGCAATAGTCTGAAGTGCTTAAACAGAAGTTACTCAGGTTTTCTTTGAATTTATAGCGGTTCTGGAAAAAGCAAAGTAGGTAGGCAAAAGGGGTTTAGCCTCCTCTATTCTTTGCCCCATTCATTTGATGGCTTCTGAAGCTACAGACAGACAGCTCTTACCCAAGCACAACTCGATCACGTAGCGTGTGTGTTCCTGGATGACCTGGATGTGCTGTGCGTGAGCCACACACAGCATGTGGTGGTGCTTCTGGCTTATGGGGACTTCAGCTAACGTGTGCTGCCCTGCCCCATGACGCAATCACTTGGCCTCCCAGCCTTTCGTCCATGTCCTCTTTTGGGTTGATGCTGTGTTCAGACCCATGGGCATGTCTTTAAGGGTGCTTGCTTTCAGCTGCTTGAAGCTCTGGGTGCAAAACCACAGGTAACCCTGGGCGGTAGGCAGCTGCGTTCCTGATTTGCCCATAGAAAGCAAAGCAGCACAAAGCTAGGTGCATAGACCTGGAGGCCATTTCTAAAGCTAGCCATAAATATTTTAGTGCCATAAATATTCATCTCTGTCTTGTGCTTGTCTGCAGTTGTTGAGGCCCAGAGGTTAAACATATTAAGGCAGTGTCTTTTGTTCAGTGGCTTAAAGTGCAGCAGAAGGGGAAGGGAGCTAGCATTTGTTTGACATTAGACAGGTGTAAACTGCAAGACTAGTTAAAAACTGACAAATATCAGGCATGATTAGAATGAGAATCAGTTGGGAAAAGCTCTGCAGGGAGCGCAACAGGGGTTTCCTTTGGCTTCAGACTCTCCCTGCGCAGCTCTGGAGAAGAGAGGGTTGTCTGCCCTTTTCCTTTTTCTCAGGTGCCAGAGAGCATAAAATAGCCCTGCCAGTGTGGGGCATGGAAGGATGATCTGAGTCAAAATGCAGTTTGCAACAGCACTTGTGCTCTATGTTCCCACACTTATAACCAGACATAGTGGTAATTATGAAAGTGCAGAGCAAAGCTGCAAACGCTCTCTCTTTACACTGCTTCTGTAGAGGCAAAACGGAAGAAATACTGTCTTTCCTGGTAACATGCTCATTTTAGCTTTGGGGAGATATTTGGAGATATTACTAAGTGCCTCGGATACATTTGGGTAGACAAGACGTGTCCATCACAGCAATCAGCCAGAGATATTTGCTCATAACGGTACAGTTTCCAAAGTGACAGAGATGGCACTGTGTAAAGCGACATAGGTGGAAGAAGTAATTTTGGGGTAAAATGATCTTATAGAAAACCAATTCAATTACTGTTTCTGTCAGTGCAAAATTATTCATCAGCTTCAGTGATTTGAGCTTTAATTCATATGAAGACCAGAGCTTGCCCCGTTTAGAATTCCTGGATTTGTCTTTTCTTCTCAGCATAACAGAAAATAATGTGAAATGCCTCCAACTTTCCAGAGCTGACACTTTCAAGGTCAGTATCGGTACTTTTACTGCCTTGCCAAAGTCAGAATACATTCCACCTTCCACCTGCTTCCCTGACAGAAGTCTGAAATGACCAAGATTCCTGTTTGGTGAGCTGTTCCTAAGAGGTTTCTGGTTTTGAATACTTGGTCCTCCATCAAACATGATATCGTGAAAAATGTTTATTTCTGCCCTCCCTCCTCCTTCCAATTTTCTTTTCAGGAGTTGCAGATAGCATAACATTCTCTGAGAAATATTAAGACTTTCAAATGGCCCCCATCCTTCAGTTATTTGTTCCTCTCCTTTTTTCCCGCAAACTGCAGACTTTTAAGGGGTGAAAATTTGAAGAGAGCCTCCTGCTTTTGACAGATGCTGCCATATAGCCAACTTTGCACATCCAGCAAATACTGACTGCGAGGACTGTAAAGGGGCTACATATATTTTGCTGTTAAATTTATAGCCCTTTTTTTTTTGTTGTTGATTTTGGAATACAGAAAGTCTTAGTGGCAAACTGCAGTGGTATTAGCACAGAGACTTGCTCTTTGTGTTTGCTGCAAGTACTGGGAGTGTTACTATCGCACTACTGAGAGGGTCAGACAAGTACAATTGACACTTCACCAGAAATGTTTCTGGGTTTGAGTGCAACTGATGTTTGAGAGTCCTTTGTTAACAGAAAGGAACAAAAATTTAAAAAGTTAGAAGTGCCCCATGTGAAAAGACCAAGTTCTGCAGCATTGCAGACATTGATACTTTTGTCATTGTCTGCTGCGGGAAGGAAAAATACTTGGATGTTGATGCAAAACATTTGATTTACTTGTACATATTTTGGGCCATTCCATCATCCCTCGTAAGATCGTAGGAAAACATAAATTGCTTGAACTACAACTATTTTGATGTCTTATCCAAAATATTTACTGTAATCTTAAGGCTTTTGCAACATCATCGTTATCTGTAAGCGTGTTTTTCTTAGCGAAAATAGATTTTTCCAAGAGTGTTAAGTACCTGTGTAAGTTGTCCTTGTCTCCATGGTGGGTGTTTTTTACTGTTTTGATAATTAAGATAATTTCTTACCTGCAATTTCTTGCAGAGTGCTGACCTGTTTAGCAATGTCTTACTTCATGGCACATGGTTTGACATACAATGCTATTTTATACCAAGCATCAAAATTGTGAATATACAGCAGCCCACAAGTGACAGAGGCTGCCCCCAGCCCTCTGTATGTTAAATAATCACTGCACTTCTGCAGGAGATGGAAACTGAGACAAGATAATGTATCTCTCTGTTTTCTTTTTTGGTGCTCAGCTTTTCTGGAAGTCGTGGTGAAACCTCTCACCCGTTCAGACAATGCGCCCTTTTGTTTCCACTGACTCAGACAGAGGCAGGAGGAGAGGGAAGCAGGTTGCAACATGGGGCTCGGAGGAGCTGACTGTGTTGTTAGGGTGGGGTTGAATATCAGACGTTGGTTGCACCAGGCTGGTTGCATGCCTAAAGATAAAGCAGAGGTATTTGTCTAACCCTAAATGTTACGCTGTCGGTCCGACAGCTTGCCCTCAGGCAGCTTTCTCACCTCTTCACCGATCTTCTGACCTGTCTGAATGAGTGATTAGGGAGTTTCTGCTTATCCAGGTAGTCTCCTGAGTTTGTCAGAAGTCACCCGAGCCATCCTCATCTCATTTCCATCTCAGTCTCCCTGCTGATCTACATATAGCAAGAGCTGCTGCTTTCCCATCACGCAGCAAACACCAGTACCTCAGACAGGGCACAAGATCCCTCCTCGAAGGGTGGCACTTGGAGCTGGAGAGACGCAGTCTACACTCATGGCCAAGTGAGAGCAAAGACATTTGAGAGCTCACGGGCTGAGTGCCGTGTCCTGCACAGATCCTCGCCCGTGTGCAAGCAGGCTTGCAGTCATGGTCTGTGCCTGAAAGAGAGACAGAGAGCACTTGCTCGGGTACCACTGTCTCTTTGCAGATGCGATTTTCCCTCTACTCTCTTTTCCCGTTTGCTGCATTCCCCAACACAGGATGATACTGTATCATTTATTTCTGTGCTCAGTGTGAGAAGCGTAGAGTCTCCTGAAGTGGTGAACACTATCTGCTTCTCACTGCAGAATACATAATCCTGATAAATGGATTTCTTGTCTTCAGGCAATAGAAAAACATTGCAGAATATGTTCACCATGCTGCATACGGCTCTTCTTCCGTACTAACATGCTCCCTACTGAGTACTGAGTACTTTCTGCTTTGAAATTTCCACTTTTGTCAAGGTGTCAGTAGACTTACTAAGTTCCTTTTAATTTTTCTTTTAGCCAAACTCTGCTATTATACAGGCTTTCAGTAATACACTTCTGGTTTTCCTCTAAAGAAACATCAAAATCAGTGGACATTTTTTCTCTGAATAAAAAAATCATCCTTTTCACCACAGTATTGGTAGCCAGAAAGGAAATGAGAAGAGTCCGCAGATGATAAAATCCAGCTAGCGAGGGAAGGATCCCTCTTTTCTGAGTTGTCTGTGGAGATTTCTGTCCCCAGTAGAAGCTGAAGAGAGGCATTTCTCTGTCCAACCTGAGATGGATCAGTTACCTCCTGACAGAAATCAGAAGGGGTAAGGTCTTCGAGGACACTGCATGAGACACAGTGCAGTGCTCTGGAATGAAAGTGCAGTAAGAGTTTATCTGGGAGTAGCTATACGTGCACATTAGTGTTTGAAAGCAAGGGAGAATTTTGTCACCTGCAGAAGTACATTTGTTGATTTAGTACTCAGTGGCTCAGGAATGTATTTGCATTCTTCAGGGGAAAAAATAAGGTAAAAATGTTGGCACCCATCCTCTAGTTTTAGCATAGTTTACACTTTCTCACGAGGTTTATTTTATGTAGGTCCTTCTACTCCTAAGCAGAGAACTGAACCAAAAGCAATCACCTGAACCAAAGGCAATGCAGGGATTATCTCTTTTAGCACAATGAGTTGCTGGAAAGAGGATTTGCCCTTTGTATGACTTTGGTTGCAAACACTTTAGCCGACCACTAATGCTGCAGATGACATGTTTGTTCCATTGCTGAAGCTATCTACCTTTGACCTCATTTCCTCACATTATCCACCAACTAGAGGCTAATCAATAGGAACAATTTGCAGTTACTTGTAGCCCAATGAAAGCTACAGATGATGCAAAAATCGATGTTATATATGCAAGAACATAGCAGTAATAGAGTAAATTTTTAGTGTTGCTGCTGCAGATTATGTTGTTAATGTTAGAGACATTTAGGTTGGAAGGCACCTCTCGAGATCTTCTAGTCCAGCCCCGCTGCTCAAGCAGGGGCAGCTAGAGCTGGTTGCTCAGGACCATGTCCAGTTGGTTTTTTAATATCTCCACAACGTGTCTGGGCAACCTGTTCCTGTGTTTGACCGCCTTCACAGTAAAAAAGTGTGTTCTTGTGTTCAGATGGAATTTGATGTGCTTTAATATATATCCATTGCCTCTTGTCATATCCATGGGCACTACTGCACAGAGTGTGGCTCCCTTATCTTCACCCCTCCCTCCCCTCAGGTACTTATGTACATTGATAAGATCCCTTGAGCCTTCTCTTCTCCAGGCTGACCTATCCCAGCTCTCTCAGCCTCTCTATGTATGAAAGATGCTCCAGTCCCTTAGTCAGCTTTGTGGCGCTGGGCTGGCCTCACTCCAGTAAGTCCATATCTTTCTTCTGGTGGGGTGCACAGAACTGTGACTGGAGCTGATGAAGGTACACTCACCAGAAGTGAGAACCTAAAACTGTTTGTGGGCTTGTGCTATCCTCTGGGAAAAGTTTTGTTACCTAAGTATATTACGCAAATTTAGGACTTATTCCAGGAAGGCGTTGCACAATCTCAATTTCTGTAGCACTTGATGTGAGCTTTTATCACTAAGCAAAAGACTTTTGAATCCTACACAACAGAAACGTGAAAACAACCTGGTCTGTTCACGATTAAGTTAGACTTAAACCCACTTATCCTAAGTGGTATCCTTGCAGTGGCCAAATGGTGATGTTAATTTTTAATAAACTGATTAAAGAAGACAGGTCATGGATGTCAAAACCACTGACGTTATGATCTATAGCTATCTTTCTCCTCTTCATTATTGGGGCACAATCCCGAAAGTGGTCTCTTCTCTGAATTTGAAATTGGTGACTATCTTCGTAGTCACAGGATGGGAGGGTTATTTAGCAAGTCCTGAATCACTTTTTGACTCTGAAATAGTGAATGCAGAAGCCTGGAAGCAAAGTTTCATGTTCTTATGGATGACATACAGGAGGAAATGTAATTCTCAACTTACGGGTACTGTATACAATCAGCCTAACTTATGGAAGTTTATGAAAATGCTGTTGTAAGTAGATTTGCCAGAGGAAATATTTTACCTTATTCTTAGAGACAGGTATCTTTCAAGCAAAGAGAACAAAGACTGCTGAATAAGTAATCCAGCTGTATTAGACCTCTATGCCCCAGAGAAATATTGGAAATTGATATTTAAATAAAAATGTCTCCTAGTAGCACATAGTTCAAATTTAAAATTGATTAAATCCCTCACCAAGTCAATGGGAACTATCAGCAATTTGGTGAGGCCGAGTGTTTGTTTGTAATATACACATCCTTACTCCAGAAGAGTAGTAGTTTTCATCTTCCAGAAGCTAAGGACTTGTCAAATTGGCTTATCTAGTCTTGGGTGTTCAGAGTGAGACTCGTTCCATCAGACCCTGTTTTCCAATGCTTTCCAGCTGGCATTTACTATACTTGTAGCATGGAAGTTTTGCTGCCCTCCCACTCCGGGAGCCCATGGGGTAGGTATGGCTCTACCCAACATGCCAAATATGTCAGGCCCCTTGGAGAGTCAGAGCAGAGGCTGTACATGAGCTGGTGGAACGTGTCCTTTGAAGGCGGGTTCCCTAGCAGCAATCAAGCATTGCAGTGTGCTCATCCTATTCACAGGGGCATATCTACCACAAGACATGGTCTCCTCACGTGACCTCAACTTATGCACTTGGGGTTTTCATTAGTTGGACAAATTTGATTAAGGTAATTACAGAGACTTGGTGGGATGCCTCGCATGACTGGAATGTGGTAATGGATGGCTATGTCCTGTTCAGGAAAGACAGGCCGCTAAGGAGAGGTGGTGGAGTTGCTCTTTATGTGAGTGAGCAGCTAGAATGTATTGAGTTCTGTCCAGAGGCGGATCAGGAGCGAGTTGAGAGTTTGTGGGTGCGAATTAAGGGGCAGGCTGGCAGGGGTGATACTGTTGTGGGTGTCTATTACAGGCCACCGGATCAGGATGAGGAGGATGATGAGGCCTTCTACAGGCAGCTGAGAGCAGTCTCGCAATTACAGGGCCTGGTTGTTGTGGGGGATTTCAACTACCCTGATATTTGCTGGGAGGCCTACTCAGCCAGCCATCCCCAGTCCAGGAGGTTCCTCCAGTGCGTTGATGATAACTTTCTGATGCAAATGGTGGATGAGCCAACTAGGAGAGGAGCGCTGCTGGATCTGATCCTCACTAACAAGGAGGGTCTGGTTGAAGAGGTGAAGGTTGAGGGCAGCCTTGGTTGTAGTGACCATGAGATGGTAGAGTTCAGGATCTCATGTAGCAGGAACAGAATAGCTAGCAGAATCGCAACCCTGAACTTCAGGAGGGCCAACTTTGGCCTTTTCAAGCAATTGCTAGGGGAAATCCCATGGGACAGGGTACTAGAAGGTAAGGGGGCCCAAGATAGTTGGTTAGCATTCAAGGACTGCTTCTTCCGAGCTCAAGATCAGAGCATCCCAGCAGGTAGGAAGTCAAGGAAGGGTAGCAGGAGACCTGCATGGTTGAACAGGGAACTGCTGGGCAAACTCAAGTGGAAGAAGAGGGTGTACAGATCGTGGAAGGAGGGGCTGGCCACTTGGGAGGAATATAAGTCTGTTGTCAGAGGATGTAGGGAGGCAACTAGGAAAGCTAAGGCCTCCTTGGAATTCAACCTTGCAAGAGAGGTCAAGGACAACAGAAAGGGCTTCTTCAAATACATTGCAGGTAAAGCCAACACTAGAGGCAATGTAGGCCCACTGATGAATGAGGTGGGGGTCCTGGAGACAGAGGATAAAAAGAAGGCGGAGTTACTGAATGCCTTCTTTGCCTCTGTCTATACTGTTGGAGGCTGTCCTGAGGAGCCCCGGACCCCTGTGGCCTCAGAAGAAGTCAGGATAGAGGAGGAATCTGTCTTGGTTGATGAGGGCTGGGTCAGGGACCAATTAAGCAACCTGGATGTCCATAAATCCATGGGCCCTGATGGGATGCACCCGCGGGTGCTGAGGGAGCTGGCGGAAGTCATTGCTAGGCCACTCTCCATCATCTTTACTAAGTCGTGGGCAACGGGAGAGGTGCCTGAGGACTGGAGGAAAGCCAATGTCACTCCAGTCTTCAAAAAGGGCAAGAAGGAGGACCCGGGGAACTATAGACCGGTCAGCCTCACCTCCATCCCCGGAAAGGTGATGGAGCAACTTGTTCTTGGTGCTGTCTCTAGGCACACCAAGGACAGGGGGATCATTAGGGGCACTCGGCATGGCTTCACCAACGGGAAGTCTTGCTCAACCAACTTGATAGCCTTTTATGAGGATGTTACCCGGTGGATAGATGATGGTAAAGCTGTGGATGTGGTCTATCTCGATTTCAGTAAAGCGTTTGACACGGTCTCCCACAGCATCCTCGCAGCTAAACTGAGGAAGTGTGGTCTGGATGATCGGGTAGTGAGGTGGATTGTGAACTGGCTGAAGGAAAGAAGCCAGAGAGTGGTGATCAATGGGACAGAGTCCAGTTGGAGGTCTGTGTCTAGCGGAGTTCCGCAAGGATCGGTTCTGGGACCAGTTCTATTCAATATATTCATTAATGACTTGGATGAGGGATTAGAGTGCACTGTCAGCAAGTTCGCTGATGACACAAAACTGGGAGGAGTGGCTGACACATCGGAAGGCTGCGCAGCCATTCAGAGAGACCTGGACAGGCTGGAGAGTTGGGCGGGGAGAAATTTAATGAAATATAACAAGGGCAAGTGTAGAGTCCTGCATCTGGGCAAGAACAACCCCATGTACCAGTACAAGTTGGGGACAGACCTGTTGGAGAGCAGCGTAGGGGAAAGGGACCTGGGGGTCCTAGTGGACAACAGGATGACCATGAGGCAGCAGTGTGCCCTTGTGGCCAAGAAGGCCAATGGCATCCTGGGGTGTATTAGAAGGGGTGTGGTCAGCAGGTCGAGAGAGGTTCTCCTCCCCCTCTACTCTGCCCTGGTGAGGCCGCATCTGGAGTATTGTGTCCAGTTCTGGGCCCCTCAGTTCAAGAAGGACAGGGAACTGCTAGAGAGAGTCCAGCGCAGAGCCACGAAGATGATTAAGGGAGTGGAACATCTCCCTTATGAGGAGAGGCTGAGGGAGCTGGGTCTCTTTAGCTTGGAGAAGAGGAGACTGAGGGGTGACCTCATTAATGTTTATAAATATGTAAAGGGCAAGTGTCATGAGGATGGAGCCAGGCTCTTCTCAGTGACATCCCTTGACAGGACAAGGGGCAATGGGTGCAAGTTGGAACACAGGAGGTTCCACTTAAATTTGAGGAAAAACTTCTTTACGGTGAGGGTGACTGAACACTGGAACAGGCTGCCCAGAGAGGTTGTGGAGTCTCCTTCTCTGGAGACATTCAAAACCCGCCTGGACGCGTTCCTGTGTGATATGGTCTAGGCAATCCTGCCCCGGCAGGGGGATTGGACTAGATGATCTTTCGAGGTCCCTTACAATCCCTAACATTCTGTGATTCTGTGATTCTGTAATTTCTCAGCAGTTAAGCAATGCAGATAAATGCAGCTGTTTGTAAGGGCTTTGTACTGGGAAAGAAGGACAGAGTAGTAGTGAAGAAGCTTCAAGAAATAGAGCGTTTGTGTAAGGGTCACTTTCCAGGAATGGATAGAAATGAGACCCTGACCAGCTGACACAGACCTAGCAGGGAGGACGTGAAACACTGTGGACCTCAGCTGCCTCTGTGTAAAAGACAGAGGAACACCTAAAACGTAAGATACCTTAAGCTTGTTTGAGATTAATCTTTCCCCCTTGAATACTTGTGTTCTGGGTGAATATTACTTAGCTTATTGAAAGCCATGCAGTCACTAGTCACTTGTAATTCCAACCATTCCCCTGCATTGCCAGTAGGGTACTCACCAACCTGAAGTCAGGTCTGTGGGTTGATCGTATTGACTGGAAGGACATGTCCTGCCTGAGAAAGGCAATGGACTGCCTTTGCGGGTGTCCCAGGGTGCTCAGATATGCCCTGTTACACACCCAGGGCTTTAGGACTCCAAAAAGGGTATATGCTTTTACAAGTAATTCAACCATCAAAAGCTGCCATGATATTGATTAAATGAAATAAAATGTGGGAGCAGACCTAAATCAACTTCTAATTAATAGGGAAAAATATGTTCTATAGGCAGCAAGCTAATCGATATCTGCCTTTTGTAAGTCCTGGTGCACATCCTTTGAAAGAATTAGGGGTGGTCAGTGTCAAAAGTGTGATACTGTACAGGGTGAAACTCAGCTCTGACTACAACTTGTACAGCTTCAGTACAAATAAGGAATGGTTTCAGAAGAAGAGCTGTGAGGTAGGGTTATATAAATTATTGATACCTCAAGAGTAGAGCAGGGTTGAGATAATATCGTTGCGCCACTTCCAAAGAATATTTGTAAATCACAGAAGAAGAGAATACAACAGATTATCAATAAATAAGCTTAAGGAATAGTGGATAAAACTACACTGCATAATTTAAATCCAAAGTAAAAAAATCAAATATTTTTTATAGGACCACTTATTCAGGAAAGCTAAGGCAAAGTGCTCTTTGGAATATGTGCATGACAACTGGGACAAAAGTTAAGATGAAAACAGAAATACACTTTTCCAGCCCACACCCACTGCAATGACTATCTGCAGTAGAAAAGATGTTTTCATATTTTTTGTAGGGTTGAAGCTTAACAAAGTCTTTCTCTTATTGCTAGTGTTAGAATCCCGTTTGTCTGAAATGAATGTTTCTGGTGTCATGGCTAAATGCTTTACTGAATCTAGATGTAAATTAAAATCTTGACAGAGTAAACTATAAATAACTTCCATAAAAATAAACTCCATTTGGAAACTCATGCTTGAGTGAATGATCCTGTGTTCCATAAACATCCACTCAAATTTCCAAGTGCTTGGAAAATGAAATAATTATTTCAAAGCACCAAAAGAGCCTCATTGTGGCTTAAATATTCCACGTCAAGCATGTTGTAATGTCTATACTAATTAACTTGGTGTTCCATGCTTAGTTTCAGCTTCTAAAATACCTCCCTGCACTGAAGATGTTTTGGCTCTCAGCTCTAAGGAGGCTGAGCTCTTCTGTGGGGAAGTGTGAAACAATTAATTGGGGAAACTGAAACAATTAATTGATTTTATAATGAAGCATGAAATCAAATAGACTTTGAGACAAAGTTCAGAGAAGCTGGTGTCTGCTCTGATTAAGATCAATGTCATTTTCTGCTCATTAGAGTCCAGCAGCTGCTGGTGAAGAAGTCATTAGTCTTAGTTTAGTGGTCACAGAACAGTTTGACAGGTTTTACTTAGTGATATGCGAGCGACAGCTCACTCTTAGGGGTTGTCAGTGCAATAGTGACGTGGATGTTTTGATGTGGCCAGGTTTATATCATGGGAAGACAATGGGACTGCAAAAAAGTTCACTGGATGCTTTACCTTTTGATCGCAGAATAAGTTCTTTGCTGAGCTGAAATGGGGAGTCCGTTGTGTCCTTATGGGTAAATACATGAGAGTACTTTGTAGAAATATTAGACATCAGTAGACTCCTGAATTTCTTGGGTTTTAAATCATTTTGATGCACAGCAGGTCCAAAGAAATTAAAAATGCCCAACTGCTTTTGCCATGGGGTGTGATTTTATTTTGGTTTCTCCATTGTGTTTTCCATGCAAATGGCGACCTGGAAAAGATGAGTTTGAGAGGGCACGGCTTCTCTGCCTGGGAGATGTTTTGCATCTACCTGGTGCCCCGTGGACTTGTGTTTGCACTATCAGGATGTAGTTGAGAAATGTCTTTAAAAGATTTCTTGGATTTATAGAGCAATGCACAGAAATTTCAGCTCCAGGAAGTTGTAGTTGTATCATTGAGTAGTAGCCTAGGTGAGGAAGTGTTCTTTCCCTTGAAGTATAAGCAGAAACTGTTAATAGAAGAATTTTTAGGAGAGTAATAACTACACTCACCTGATGCACGCTACAGAAATCTCTCAGACTGAAGGGCACTATTATGAGAGCTAAGCAGGATTTGGAATTGCCTTGCACAAGGAAGTCTGGTGTTTGCATGCAGAGATTTGCTGATATGCAATGCTCATGTTTAAAGGTTTTTTCCTGGGAATCAAAGTCCTTAAAAAATCAAGAATTTACAAATGTAGAAATATTTTCAGTTTCAACAGGATATTTAATTCCTCAAAGTTCGTAAATCGCACATGAATCACTGAAATCTCCCAAGGCACTTTGTATCTTCAGTACTTATCCAGATTTTCCCACCCTGAATGTCTTGGATGGGTGGGCAAGGGGAAAAGTATCCTCTTAAAAAAAAAAAGTCTTTTGTAGATATGCTTCCCTTATCAAAATAATTTTCCCGTGAATTGCCTACTTTTGTGTGACTCCCACACATCAAGCAGTTCAGCCGGAGAGAACTTGTAACGTCATTCCTGGATGAAAATGGGAGTCACTGTATTTCCTCTGAGGCAAAGGGAGAGGTAGTTTCCTGTTTTGTTAACTGCTAGAAAGTAAATCATGTCAGTTGACTCAGCAAAATGAAATATGCTAATTTCTGTATGAACCAACTTGAAATGAAATACTGACTTTTTTTTTTAATATTCTAGATTAATACAGATTTCCTGTAGAATTTGTGTTTCCCTGGAAAAAGTTAGCTGAAAATGCATTTCTCTTTGAAATAACCACAATAAAGAGCTCTTGGTTAGTTCTATGTAATACACTGAAGATGTATTTAGTCCTTTGCTGAGTTCTTGTTTTTAGCAAAACCTTAATTGTTGAGTAATATCAATACATCTCTGCAATATCCCACTGATTTTTTTTCATTGTGTTACTGACTTTCAAAGTTATAACTAAGAAGAAGTATTAAACATTTTGCTTTTTTAGCCAGGGTAAGAAATGGAAAAACCAGCAATGTATTAAGGATAGAAAATGTCTGTGAATACATTTTGGAAGACGCCTTAAGAGAGTTCTTAAGCAGGCAACTCAAAGGGAAAAAGGGAATACAATCAAATATGGCTGCAAAAAATAACTCCATTTAAATAATTTCTAGCATATTAATACATTTTTAGATATAATAAACTTACAGTGATTCTATCCTTCATTTACCCACAGGCTGGATGGGATTTTGCCATTGATGGACAAGAACATGCCATTAACGCTGGGATGTGAATTGTTGCAGCAGCCCATTTGCTAAGGTAGGGTACCTTTCATCTAGCTATGGTTTTTGAAGGGCAGACCATGTGGTGTGTCAGGTGTTAATTCCTTTGTGAAAAGACCCTCCCAAATAGTAGCACTATTTTAACAGCGTAATGTGGCAGATGCTTTATTATGGGAGAAGCGAGTGCTATCTCCGTAACTCATTGTCTCTTCACTTTTCACAGGTTAATCAAATTTCAACAGTTCTTTATAGCCGGGTGAAATCATCACAGACCCACTATATTTAGCTAAGTCATATGGCTCTGTATTCACATTTTGAGCTATGGGTGAGTGCAAAGCAGTAGGTGAATGTAATACCATTTTATGAATGTAATAAATACCATTTTATGAATGTAATACCATTTTATGCTAGACCTTGCAAACAGAACAGCACTAGCTTTAACAGACTTCCCTTGTTCTTCACACTAAGAAAGAATTCTGAGGGTTTAAAGTGTTGTGCAAATCTGTTAGCTAATATATGCCCGTATGTTATAAGAAATGTGGCTTTTACTACAGTACTAATACTCTGAAGGTCTAACCAATTTTTTGTATAGTTAACACTAAAAGTATATATGGATACTTTTTTGCTCCGAAGGAAAATAATTTCATTCTTAAAAAGGTACAAGATAAATCTATGCAGTAAACTCAGTTGGAAACTATCTGTCTCTTTTTGGAAATCCTTTCCTTTTTACAACATGTGAAGGACACGCACTAGCTAGCATGCTCGCATTCAGAAATTCTGCTTTTATACTTCTCTCTAAAATCTACCAACTATCCCTTTCTCCAAACCAATAAAGGTTTAGCAGTGCCTTTTTCAACCTCTGTTAACGATGAAATTTATTTGTCAGTATAAGCACCTGGAAAAAACAAAGTTTTGGAAACAAACCTAAACCCCCAATGTAAGTTTGTTAGGTATCTACTGCTCATACCTTGAAGCCAAAATTTTTTTGGAAGACGTTTTTGTAGCAGCATTTGTAAAGCTAAAATTATCAATTTGCTGTCACCCTGGTTGTTAAATGTGCTGTTACCACTTTTAAACACAAATACTTTATAATCATTAAAGCAAATTTTATAAACCAAAAAATGATTCTATGTTTTCAGAATTTTGACTGTAGTACACCTTTTAACGAGCCAACGATTAAACCAGGTCAGTGGCTGTAATTTTTCTGCCACAAAGGAAAGAAAAATATGACTTCATCAACTCCTCTTCTTTGAATTTAATTCTCCTTTTCGGTTCTGCCTGAGATGCATTTTGCCTGCAGTCTTTTCATGAGATGTATGACATCACTAGGAAGTACCATGTCCAGAAGTAATCAAATGGTATCAACTCATGCTTATATTTCCTTTCCAGATGTGACCACTTCAATTCGGTGGATGTAGAGCTGCTGTAGGATCGGATGAAAGAGTTAAGAAGCCCTGTGGAGAAAGCAGGAGGCTCTCCAGGTGACACAAAGGCAGTGGTGATCAGTAGGTGGGGAAATGCTTATGCTGGGAAGGAACTGTAGAAGTTGTTACACATGCCAAATCTGTCAAGACTAATAATTAGTATTAGCAATAAGTTATGCAATTATCATCAGATCACAGTGAAACAGTGACAGCAGATTTAACAAGATGTTTATGTAGTTAATCCTTCAGTTGATGTATGGTTTATAAAGTGCTACAATGGTAATGAAAATGTCATGCCTTCAATGAAGCCATTTAAATAAAAGCAAGTTCGTGCATGGGTAAAATTGAGGTTGTGCAATTTTGCATGGTGCCACACTAAGCACCATGTTGTGTTCCTGCTAGACCAAAACAGGATCAGGGAGGTCTGAAGTGAGAGGCGCTGAAAGTAATAAAAAGCAGGAAGATACAGCCTCAGCTGCATCTCAGGCAATAAGCCTGGAGGCAGCTGGGGCAGAGGTGCCTGTGTCCTGGTTTGGCTCAAACCAGGCCAAATAGCCTTAGAGAACCCAAGGTCACTGCTTACGAGTAAAGAGCCGAAGGGGGTTGTACCTGCAGGGAGGAGTGGACGGGGCAGGTGACCCAGGATTGACCAGCAAGGTATTCCATCCCATACATGTCATTCTCACTTTCCTGTTTATCACTAACCCACTGCCTCCTGGAGGTGGGGCCCAGGAGGGAGGGGCCCTCCTGTCTCCCACTGATTGGTACCAGCTTTGCCAAATCTCCAGTTAAAAGCCTGCAGGTGTGATGGCAGGGGAGCTTTTGCATTTTGCCCTCTGCCCGTGCTGGGTGGGGCTTTTGCATTTTGCCCTCTGCCCGTGCTGGGGGGAGCTACTGCCTTTTCCCCTCTGCCTGTACTGGGGGGAGCAACTCTGCCTGAGGAGGATTTCCAAGCTCTTGATCTTGGTTTTGTACATATTTGTATATATTTGGTTATTTCTATTATTATTGTTATTATATTCTTTTTCATTATTATAGTTTATTAAAACTGTTTTAACTTTCCAACCCATAAGTCTCTCTCCCTTTTCCCTTTCCCTTTCCCTTGGGGGGGGGGGAGAGGGTTAACAGAGAGCATCTGCCACCTGGTTAATAGCTGGCCCAGCTTTAAACCGTGACAGATTTCATTGGCGCCCAACGTGGGGCAAGAGAGAAGCTCCAACAGGTTGTTCTGATAAGTTGAATCCTGGCTCTGGTGGGAGGAGACCCGGAGAGCTCAGCTGAGAGAATATCAGATTTCTTCCTTTGAGATTTACGAGGGGTTGGAAAGTTAAAACAGATAGTGAAGATGGTGATGTCATTTTTGAATGCTGTGTTATCTCATCTTTTTATGGAATTTCTTTCACAATTGAGTATTGTAATGATGCCTTACCTGCCGTGGGCACTGTGTTATTGCTTGCTTCTTATGAATGTTTACATGCAGTTTAGCAGTGGGCGCTGGTCGAAATGTATTGTTTTGGTATGGGGTTTGATACTGATTTATGCTGTGATAAACTGGGCAGTTAATATTCCGATCTCTTATCTCTATGACACAATGATGGGCAGCTTTAATCGCGAATCAGTAGCAGCGACTTCATCTGCACGCTCCAGGCGTCCTTTAGCTGATTCTGTTAATGATTACACTTCCAGTTTTACTTTGGGAAATAGTACCTTCTCCTTTTCTGCCAAGCTGATTCCACTAGATTTTGCGAAATTAGGATGGTGCTGTCTAGGTGGCATGTTTTTATTTTTGGTTGTCCTGAATGTGTTTCTGATGTGGGATAAGATTAAATATCGGTGCAGGGACAGTTGTAGGTGTTATGCAGCCACCTCAGATCCTACAGTGTGTACTGCTGCTACAGCCACTCAACCCACTGAAACCTTGGCAGCCTGTACCACAGCTGCTACACCCCCCAAGATGGCCACTGCAGCTACTCAGACTCTCAGCACTCCCACGACAGCCACTGCATCTACTCAGACCCCAGCATCTATCGAATCTGTACCAATTGCTCCTGTAACCAGGAAGAAATACCAAAAGAAATCAGCTCGTGAAGTGAAGGATGATGACTCGGAGCCTTCTAAGGCAGAGCCATCATATGACCCAGGTGAGGGCCCTTCTCAGGCAGAGTTAGGGCCTGACACAGATGGGGGTTTCCTCGATCGTCCTTTTAAAGCAGACCCATCACAGAAGAAAGGCCCTTCTAAAGCAGAACTATCACAAGAGGACTCGGACGTAGAGATAACCTACCACTCCTTATCCCTGAAGGACCTGAGAAATATAAGGAAAGACTTCAGCCGTTATGACAGTGAACCTATTATTACCTGGTTGCTCCGATGCTGGGATAATGGGGCAGACAGCATGCAACTGGATGGCAGAGAAGCCAGACAGTTGGGATCCCTGTCCAGAGATGGTGGTATTGATAAGGCGCTCGCAAGAAAGTCAAACACTGTCAGTCTCTGGAGGCGACTCTTGTCAGCTGTAAAGAGCAGGTATCCCTATAAAGATGATGTTATGAGCCACCTAAGCAAATGGACCACTATAGAAAAAGGTATTAACTACCTTAGAGAACTGGCTGTGCAAGAGATCATTTATAGACACCCACGGGACATTGTAGATCCTGTAGATCCTGATGAAGTGGAATGCAACCGATCCATGTTCCGGAAGGTTGTGAAGAATGCTCCACCGACATATACCCATACATTGTCAATATTAGTATGGGGAGAAGATGATATGGCACATTCTACTGTGGGCGAAATGGCTAACTGTATGCGACAGTATGAAGATAGTATTTCTTCCCCACTGCAGGCACGCATCTCGGCTGTGGAAAAACTGACTAAGGAGAACAAGGACTCATTTAAACAACTGTCAGACAAACTGTCCATGATCGAGAATAAACTTGACTCTCTACCTACACAGGCGCGCGTTGCAGCTGTTAAGAGAAAACGTTCTCCTACAGGACCAGCTCAAAGGAAAAGGAACACATCACGAGGTATCCTGTGGTTTGCCCTGCGTGGTTATGGGGAGGACATGAGCAGATGGCATGGACAACCTACCAGTACCCTACAGGCACGAGTACGTGAGTTGCAAGCTAAAAGAAATACCAGAGAGAATTTTTCTAGGAGGATGGCTGCTCCAGTTACCAGTGAGCAGGACCCCAGTCAGGGGAGATGGGCCTCAAATCACTTTTTCCCAAGTGTGAATAGGAGAAATGAAGGTCCAGTCCCTGTGAGCAGCATGAATCCATTTCTTAATTAGGGGGGCCCTGCCTCCAGCCAGGTGGAGGAGAGGGACAACCGGATTTATTGGACTGTGTGGATTCGATGGCCTGGCACATTAAAACCACAAAGGTATCGAGCCCTGGTAGACACTGGTGCACAGTGCACCCTAATGCCATCGGATCATAAAGGGGCAGAATCTATCAGCATTTCAGGAGTAACAGGAGGATCTCAAGTGTTATCTGTATTGGAGGCCGAAGTGAGCCTAACTAAAAATGAATGGAAAAAGCACCCCATTGTGACTGGCCCAGATGCTCCGTGCATCCTTGGCATAGACTACCTCAAGAGAGGGTATTTTAAGGACCCAAAAGGGTACAGATGGGCCTTTGGTATAGCAGCTGTAGAGACTGAGGACATTAAACAGCTGTCTACCTTGCCTGGCCTCTCAGAAGATCCTTCTGTTGTGGGGTTGCTGAAGGTTGAAGAACAACAGGTGCCAATTGCTACTACCACGGTGCACCGACGACAATATCGCACCAATCGAGACTCCCTGATCCCCATTCATAAACTGATTAGACAATTAGAAAATCAAGGAGTGATTACCAAGACTCGCTCACCCTTTAATAGTCCTATATGGCCAGTGCGAAAGTCTGATGGAGAATGGAGATTAACTGTGGACTATCGTGGCCTAAATGAAGTTACGCCACCGCTGAGTGCTGCTGTGCCAGACATGCTAGAACTTCAATACGAACTGGAGTCAAAGGCAGCCAAGTGGTACGCCACCATAGACATTGCTAATGCCTTTTTCTCTATTCCTTTGGCACCAAAGTGCAGGCCACAGTTTGCTTTTACCTGGAGAGGTATCCAGTACACCTGGAATCGACTGCCCCAGGGGTGGAAACACAGTCCTACTATTTGCCATGGACTGATCCAGACTGCACTAGAAAAGGGTGGAGCTCCAGAACATTTGCAATACATTGATGACATCATTGTGTGGGGTGATACATCAGCAGAAGTTTTTGACAAAGGGGAGAAAATAATCCAAATTCTTCTGAAAGCTGGTTTTGCCATAAAAAGGGGCAAGGTCAAGGGACCTGCCCGGGAGATCCAGTTTTTAGGGATTAAATGGCAAGATGGGCGTCGCCAGATCCCGATAGAGGTGATCAACAAAATAACAGCAATGTCCGCACCAACTAACAAAAAGGAAACACAAGCCTTCTTAGGCGTTGTGGGTTTCTGGAGAATGCATATTCCAGATTACAGCCAGATTGTACGCCCTCTTTATCAAGTGACCAGAAAGAAGAATGATTTTCAGTGGGGCCCTGAACAACGACAGGCTTTTGAACAGATTAAACAAGAGATTGTGCATGCAGTAGCCCTTGGACCAGTCCGTATGGGACAAGATGTTAAAAATGTGCTCTACACCTCAGCTGGGGACAATGGTCCTACTTGGAGCCTCTGGCAGAAAGTGCCAGGGGAGACTCGAGGTCGACCCCTAGGATTTTGGAGTCGAGGATACAAGGGCTCCGAGGCCAATTACACTCCAACTGAAAAAGAGATACTGGCAGCATATGAAGGAGTTAGAGCTGCTTCAGAGGTAATTGGTACTGAAGCACAACTTCTCCTAGCACCTCGACTACCAGTACTAGGCTGGATGTTCAAGGGTAAGGTTCCCACTACCCATCATGCAACTGATGCGACGTGGAGTAAATGGATTGCATTAATTACGCAGAGGGCTCGAATAGGAAACCCTAATC
This sequence comes from Nyctibius grandis, assembly GCF_013368605.1. Classification (NCBI taxonomy): domain Eukaryota; kingdom Metazoa; phylum Chordata; class Aves; order Nyctibiiformes; family Nyctibiidae; genus Nyctibius; species Nyctibius grandis. The sequence continues at coordinate 56,565,729 of NC_090663.1, forward strand.
GCCCAGGAATCTTAGAAGTAATCATGGACTGGCCAGAAGGCAAAGACTTCGGAATGCCACCAGAAAAGGAGGTGACACGTGCTGAAGAAGCCCCACCATATAATGAACTACCAGAGGATGAGAAGCAGTATGCGCTGTTCACCGATGGATCCTGCCGTCTTGTAGGAAAGCATCGGAAGTGGAAAGCTGCTGTATGGAGTCCTATACGACGAGTCACAGAAGCCACAGAAGGACAAGGTGAATCAAGTCAATTTGCAGAAGTAAAAGCCATCCAGCTGGCTTTAGACATTGCTAAACGAGAAAAGTGGCCAAGGCTGTATCTTTATACTGACTCATGGATGGTGGCAAATGCCTTGTGGGGGTGGTTAAAGCAGTGGAAGCAAAGCAACTGGCAGCGCAAAGGGAAACCTATTTGGGCTGCTAAATTGTGGCAAGATATTGCTGCTCGGCTAGAGAAACTAGTCGTGAAGGCACGTCATGTAGATGCTCACGTACCTAAAAGTCGGGCAACTGAGGAACATCGAAACAACCAACAAGCGGATCAAGCTGCTAAAGTGTTCCAAATAGATTTGGACTGGGAACACAAAGGTGAACTATTTTAGCTCGGTGGGCTCATGACACTTCAGGTCATCAAGGGAGAGATGCAACATACAGATGGGCTCGTGACCGAGGGGTGGACTTAACCATGGACTCTATTGCACAGGTTATCCATGATTGTGAAACATGCGCCGCAATTAAGCAAGCCAAACGGTTAAAACCTTTGTGGTATGGGGGACGGTGGTTGAAATATAAATATGGGGAGGCCTGGCAAATTGACTATATCACACTCCCTCAAACCCGCCAGGGTAAACGCTATGTGCTTACCATGGTGGAGGCGACCACCGGATGGCTGGAAACATACGCTGTGCCCCATGCCACTGCCCGAAACACTATTCTGGGCCTCGAAAAGCAAATCTTGTGGCGACACGGCACGCCAGAGAGAATTGAGTCGGACAATGGGACTCATTTCAAAAACAGTCTCATAGACAACTGGGCCAAAGAGCATGGCATTGAATGGGTATATCACATCCCCTATCATGCACCAGCCTCTGGGAAAATTGAACGGTATAATGGGCTGTTAAAAACTACCCTGAAAGCAATGGGGGGTGGAACCTTTAAAAACTGGGATAAACATCTGGCACAAGCTACCTGGTTAGTTAACACCAGGGGATCTATCAATCGAGCTGGCCCTGCTCAGTCAGACCTTCTACATACAGTAGAAGGAGATAAAGTCCCTGTGGTGCATGAAAGGAATCTATTGGGAAAAACTGTCTGGATTCTTCCTGTAATGGGCAAAGGTAAACCCATTCGTGGGATTGCTTTTGCTCAGGGACCTGGATGTACTTGGTGGGTGATGTTGCAAGATGGTGAAGTCCGATGTGTCCCTGAAGGTGATCTGATTATGGGTGAGACTACTTAAGCCTGAACTGTATGTTGTTGTTGCATAAGTGTCTTTCAGGTTAAGACAGTGTTGATGAGACCGGAACTAGCTTCATCAAGTGGCGTCCAGTAACCTCCTCGAGTCTGACATCTTTAACCTGCAACCCGTGGGCACGAACCATGACGAAAGAGAGACTGCTAGCCAGAGAGACTGCTGAGAGACTGCTAGCCAGATGGAAACCCACAATCCTGAACCAAATGAACTTGATGGACTTTTCGCATAAAGATGAATCATAGACTAGTGATATGTATATATATATTTGAAAATGAAAAGGTACTGGTGATCTGAGTATGACATGAATGGTATGGAATAAGGGGTGGAATGTCCTGGTTTGGCTCAAACCAGGCCAAATAGCCTTAGAGAACCCAAGGTCACTGCTTACGAGTAAAGAGCCGAAGGGGGTTGTACCTGCAGGGAGGAGTGGACGGGGCAGGTGACCCAGGATTGACCAGCAAGGTATTCCATCCCATACATGTCATTCTCACTTTCCTGTTTATCACTAACCCACTGCCTCCTGGAGGTGGGGCCCAGGAGGGAGGGGCCCTCCTGTCTCCCACTGATTGGTACCAGCTTTGCCAAATCTCCAGTTAAAAGCCTGCAGGTGTGATGGCAGGGGAGCTTTTGCATTTTGCCCTCTGCCCGTGCTGGGTGGGGCTTTTGCATTTTGCCCTCTGCCCGTGCTGGGGGGAGCTACTGCCTTTTCCCCTCTGCCTGTACTGGGGGGAGCAACTCTGCCTGAGGAGGATTTCCAAGCTCTTGATCTTGGTTTTGTACATATTTGTATATATTTGGTTATTTCTATTATTATTGTTATTATATTCTTTTTCATTATTATAGTTTATTAAAACTGTTTTAACTTTCCAACCCATAAGTCTCTCTCCCTTTTCCCTTTCCCTTTCCCTTGGGGGGGGGGGAGAGGGTTAACAGAGAGCATCTGCCACCTGGTTAATAGCTGGCCCAGCTTTAAACCGTGACAGCCTGTTACACTGAAAAGTCAGCTCTGAAAGACACTGCTGGGAGAGGAAATGGGTCTGGGGCTGCTGTCTTGGCTCTGTGGGTGAACAAGGCCACAGGTCAGCTCTGGCAGGCAAGACAAGATGGTGGAGATGGCATGCTGGGTCACCAGCCTAGTTCCCCAGGCCAAGATACGCCTCAAAGAAATCCCTGGTCAAGCTAGAAGGGCAGACTGACGTTTTGTTCTAAGTGTTGCCATGTTTATGTTTTTCTTTTCTCGCTTTGTTTCGTGCTCGTTATCCAAAATTTAAACCTTGGCTTTATTGAATAAGCTTGGAGCTTTTCCTTTTATTTTTTTCTCCAGCATTTAAAGTCAAGTCAGATCATTCATGGGTTAGGCTTTCCCAAGCCCCAGGGCATGGGTTTCCCATACCACTTACCCAGTAGGAAAGCTGCTTTGGGGCTCACTGGTATTATTTACACACAGTGAAACAACTCCCAACAGGAGATCAGGCAGTCAGTCGCTAGAAAAAGTTTTCCAGTTGTTAGGAGGCTGAAGTGCCAATGGGTCCAATGGGCAAGGACCATTGGGAGGTCCTATGTCAGCCACTTGAGCAGCCCTTTCTGGCCACGCTTAGCTAGTACAAAGCCTCCCCAAGCAGACGGGAGGAACCACAAGCTGCACCCAACAGCAGACGGTGGAAACACTCTCAAGGGCCTCTATCACGTCCCTGCCCAAACAGGGACAACTGCAGCTGACCTGGCTATCACAATCTACTATGTTACAATTAACTGAGCAGCTGCGTCTGTGCTTCTAGCCTATTTCGGCTGCAAGTTACCATGTGTAAAGATGCATTAAAAGGAGATCTGGATACGCGATGGACCCAGGAGCAAAGGCGTGAGCAGCTCATGTTGCTCAGCCAAGTCAGGAACTCATGAGGCTGTGATAACGCCATCAGGTGCTATTGCTTCCCTGTATCCTGAGAGGCATTCCCATGGCCAGATGATTGTGCAGGATCAGTAGGTCTTAGTCATCCATCTGCCTGCACAAGAATACACTTCTTCACCATCTGACGTCACTGGGATCTAGAGAGCCTGGAATATTCTGCTCAAATCCCATTTATCAACTCTTATTGTTGCTGTTAAAACTCTCAAATCATTTTGGATGCTAACAGTTTGGTCGCAACAAACTACATCCTCAGCTATCACCTCTGGGATCATTGTGTGGTATTTGGCCAAGGGAAAAACTGGATCCTACAAACATATATGGGAGTATTTAAAATCTCTATGTAGTTATTCACAGCTACAAAGCAGACAGAAAGCAGAGATTTTTCTGTCATTCTATTCTAAGCCCTATATAAATAAGACCCTTTTGGCAGATTCATGTCTGAGATGGCTGCTTTCTGAGGAGCAGCAATAAAAGACATACAAAGATGTTACATCCTGTATTTGAATAGTCTTTGCCTACTTCTATGTTTGACCATATTCTCTCTCACCCCTTAGTTTCTTCTCCAATCTGCTGCTCATCTCTGTTTCTTTGTCAGAGTCAGACAAGGTTGCCTTGTGCTCTGCTTTTTTTCCTTATGATTCCTTTGTGTAATGACTTTCACTTCTGTCTCCAGCCTACCAGCCCAGCCAACTGGTAATTTATCTCCTCTTTTTGCTTCTTCCTCCCCCTTTACCTACTGGATAGCCTCTTTCTGGCTACCTTTTCAAAGGCTTAATCTGCTGGCCATTTCATGTGATACTTCAGTTCCTTTCAGTTACCTTTTGTAGCCCTGGTCCTAGACCCATGGCCCTCTTCTGAAGGATTCAGCTGTCTGTGGTCCAAGACCTTGCTGTGATAGAGCACAGCTGCAAAACCTTTGGTTGGACTTCTGAGAAAATTGCTTAATTGTGAGAAAGTACAGAAATGAGAGCCATGCAAGACAAGAAAGGTAAAACTGCAGGCAGAGGCAAGATTAGCAGCTCAGGGGTTCAACGTTCTTGTAGCCCAATGTATTACTTTTCTCCTGCACTGCCAAGTTGCCAAAACCCTTCTCTCTCAGGACGTGGGTTGTTACTGTGCACTCTCCTTGCGAAACCTGACCCGAGCAGATCTCGCTGGTGATGGAACGAAGTAGAGTTTTCCAGTCACTGACTATAGATTTAAGGCAGCAGACTAGATATCCCGAGGGATCCTGCCCTCTGTTGGCAGGCAGCTCTGGCTTAGGTTTATCTAACCTTCGTGTTGAAATTCAGAAGCCCTGAGCGAGTAATCGTGTGTTTGGTTCCCAGCGCAGTGCGTTACTCTGCAATAACTTTTAATTCCTTTTGGCCGTTAACTGTATTAGCCTAAATTGTCACTTTTGAAAGCATCTCAATATCTGCTCAGGGTCTGCTGCTTCCTGGAAAATTCGTTTCCTCCAAAATCGGTGGCAGATTCTCATTTTCTGTCAGGACTATCAGCTACTGCAATGCCCAAAAGCCCCAGCAGAGGCCTGATGAGAACAGCTCTGTGTCAGGCAGACTTGTAAATTCGGAAATTAGGTGGGGGAAAAAGTGAGCAAAGTGAAGAAGTTAGAAAAAGAAGGGCCAATACTCTCGAAGTAAAGGCTAACAGTTAGTGATTTGTGCCCAGAAATAGCTCTGATCAGCAACGTGTAAATAGAATAAGGCTGTGTTTTTACTGCATGTGTGAAGATCAATGCTGTACACCAACTTCTGTTCTCACTACCCTAACACAAATATATAAGCTCAAATGAGGCTTGTGATATAACAGTAGAATTTGGTTCCATTATTTAAGGAAAGAGATTTGTTGCTCAGGTCCCAATGGCTAAAGGAGAAACTGACAGGAGGAAAAACAAAACTGAATTTGTATGAACAGGTTTTGCTGAAAAGCAGCTTAGTATTTCTGCTGTGTATCATACCAAATCCATATTTGCCATCATTTGGCTTTACTAGATTGAGATGGATGGAGTGATGTTTTAATTTGTTATTTTATTAATAACAAAAAAAACGTGGCAAGTCTTGCCTGTTGAGTGCAGGATTTTTCCTTCCTTGGCTTATGAAGCTACACCATTGCTATGATGCTGGATGAAGTGTCTTCATCTGTTTCCTTGGCATTAGCTCATGGTTTCTGACAGAGCTTCAACAGTGAACTTAATGGTGTAGCTGGACAAATACAACAACATTAAGCATACCTGAGAGCTCACAAAGCTATGCTGCCTGCCTGACAGAATCTGCATCAGGCACTGGCTGCTTTGGTTCCTCTGAAGGAAATTTAATAAATTCTTCTGTATTCCAGTTATAAAAATGAATGGTTCCAGTAATTCCTTGAATATTGGCAATTATTCCAGTAATTCCTTGAATATTTGACTGATGGAGCAGGCAAGAGAGAATTGGATGATCTCGCTGGATCTTTTCCATGTCTAAATTTTTGGTTTCTCACTGTTCTACTCCTTCCTTTTCATCTGGAAATTAGTTTGGATAGAAGTATAGCTGTTGCTGAAGTGCTTAAACCTCAGCGGCACATGCCATGCTGCCAGAGTGTACCTCTGACAAAGAAACATTCATTTCCTTTACAGTGTACCTCTGACAAAGAAACATTCATTTCCTTTTCTTTTGTCACTTCGGAAACTGATGGGGAGAACACTTGGGAGCATTGGGAAAAGCTTAAAAAGAATGCGAGAACTGAAGAATTTATTTGCTACTGTTTCCCTGTTACCCTATGCAGCTATATTTCTTGAATTTAACTGTAGCAAAGCTTACTTTACAGTCTAACATTCCATTATGTTTCTGAAAGAGCAAAAAATGTTTCTTTCTGTAGGACCGCCTTCTCCTGAGCTCAACAGTCAGATGGAGAGTTCAAAACTGGGGTTACCAGATGATCAGTAAAGGTACACTTAACTTCAGCAATGAGAATTATTCACTATATTAGGAAATGTTTTTTTAATTGAAAAGAATTTTTATCAAACTGTGTATATGTGTGCACAAGCATGCAGGCACTCCCAGCAGTTTAGGGTGTATAAACTGAGCTGCTTATAGCTCTAATTCAAAATTTTCTGTAACATTTATGCATAAAATTGTGGTTTGAAAAACCATTTTTAAACCATTTAAAAGAAATGTTTGAAAGAAATGTTTAAAAGAAATACGAACCCTGTTTCAGATGTACCTGAAATAGTCCTCAAAGTACCCTATGTAATTCACCACATCTCTTGAGAAGAATCTCCTTTTAGCCTGTTCTTTTGGTATCTCATTCCATCTGCTTCTCTCTCTGCCCTGCAGTTTTGAGCTTGCAGAAGAGTATCCATCCCTGACACCACCTCGAGCTGATAGAGCTGCTTTTACATTCTGCCTATCCCCTACTCACTGTGTGTTTGGGGAAAAAAGTTTAACTCATTTCAAAGCTTTCTTCATGAATTATTTCTAGAGGAAGCAAAGCTTCATCTCTTTCTCAGGGAACATGTACCTTTGTGTTTTGGTTTCTGTGAGAACTGCGGGAAAGAAGCTCTGGGAGCAGCTGTTCCTGCTTATGCCTGTTGCAAAGGGAAGGAGGACACCAGATGGTGGCAGAAGCCCAGATGCCTCAGCCCCGGACCAGCTTCCTTCATGTATTCATCAAGTCTCCTCATTTGTATGCCCTGCTCTTAGGAAAAGAGTTTTATCCGAAATGTTTCATTTTAGTGAAGTGCTGGATTTTCAGTAATATCTGTTTTGCTGAAGAAGGTAAGTGTACCCTGATGACTTCTGTACCAGATGGGACAGGGATTACAGAAACTCGTGTGGCATTAGACCAAGGAAAGCCCAGAAATGGGCTCAGTCCATGCGAGAAAAGAGATTATAGACCAGAGATTGTAACGTGAAGGGAAGAACAGGGTTTTCAGTAGTCTTGTTTCTTCTGGAAAAAAAATGTGAATTCAAGTATTAAATCTCTTTCTAAGGTGTTTATTCCAAATTGCTTTTCTTTTTTTCTGGAGCAGAATTGAAACTTGTGAAGACAAAAATCACAGAAGATCCTGCCTGAAAGAAGGATTAGATAACTTGAGTTTGTTTTTCTTTAATTTTAGCACCTGCGTTTGAAAACCAGTCTCAGATTCACATCTCAGATTGTCATCCAGAAGGTATTACTGATGGCTTATTTTCAGAGCAGAGATAATTTTCAAGTTTCTTCTCACTTCAGGATAAATGTATTATCGTGCATCTAATTCAGTTACTGCACGCTATTGCTTCTGTTTTCTGAGGTAAGAATCAACAATGGTTTTTGTATGTGCCATTGAATCTTGAAGATATCCAAGATAAGACTCTGAACAACATTTTAAAGGAGTTTGTAGTTTAAATGCCCTTTTATTCTGGGTCAGCCTTTGGTTTTGGGCAATTTATCTGAAGAGCAATTCAAACCACAGGATTATTGGGCCTAAAATGGCTGAAGAAATAGTTACGTATTGGTCTTTACATCACAGCACATCTCAAGAGCTTCTGAAATGTATTACTATCACATACCCTTAATTTTAATGGGAACTGGATATTAGTTCCCCGGGTTTGAGAGTTGTCTGGTGGGAATATATCACAATGAAGGGACCTGCAGAGCTGGACCTGGTGTCTGATCAGTGAGGTGCTGGCTCTCAGGGCAGAGGTCAAGAAGGTCACACCACACGTGCTTCCATTGCCGCGCTCTGCGAAGTGCCGTAGTTAGAACACGTCAGACCATCGCCTGGAAGCACACTGCCTAGGGCACGCAGAGCCGATGTCCCGTATCACCAGGGACTGTTGGAACTGTGCTGGGTGCCGTGGTGGATCCCCTGGAGCCAACACTTAACAGGGCAGAGCATTTTCTGCTAAGTGTTCAGGGCTGGGGCATCGGGGCAGTAGCACAGCTGTTGCCTAACGTGTATTCCTTATGGATTTCAACAGTTGTCCCTCTGGCTCTTCAAGGACGTGTCGGTCATAGTGAGTTTGCATCCAAGTATATTCTTCCCTCCTTTAGCATATAGAAACTGAAGACCTGTAAGGGCTTCCTTGTTTCTGCGTGTCTCTTCTTAAAACAGTTAGGGAGCCAATACCAAGTCTGGGTTTCTTTTTTTTAACCTCATTACCAAGAGCCATTGTAAGCATTGAGAGGACTCTGATGCATTCAGCTTCCAGGACGAAATTCTCCAGGCTGGCGTTTTACGCAAAAGGATTTTGTTTTAAGCATTTAAAGTGTGAAAATGGTTCCATTTATAGAAATAAGTCACCTTTGACCAGAAATGGAAAACTTCAGTATAGAAGATAACAGTACAACAAAAAAAATGTCTTTGTGGCGGTCACTGCCATGACTTTGACAGCAAAAGTTGTGACTTTTAGGGGTTTTCCATAAGCTGTTGGAGAAAACTTCGTGATTGAATGGGGCCAGAGGAAAATTTGTGAGTTAGTAAAAAACTAGAATGTCTTTCCTGTGGAAAATTCTGGTATCACTAAATGTGTTTTTCAACCACAATGAGTGTTAGAAGTAAAAATACTGTATTTTGTTTACTGAAATTTTGTCAAAAAACTGTAATTTGGGGTTGGTTTACAGGATTCGTGGTACAGCAAAGATGTTGATCTGAGGACCCTGTTCCAGGACAGGTCCATTTCCCTTCCAGTTCAAATAGCCTTTCTAGAGGGTACATAACAGTGCTAGAAGCAGCAACTAAGAGTCCAGATTCCTGTCCCCCAGGTGAGTGTCTCCCCAGGGGACTATGAAGTTGAATTCCTCTTCTCTTGCCCTCTGGACCTTTGACACTTGCATTTCTTCCTCTGCTGTTGTTTGTCTCCAATAGAGATAAAACTCCTTGGCTGTGGCTTGGTGCTGAGGCCCCTCTCCTGGGAGGCAGAAGCTTCAAAGGTCGTGAAGAATATAAGACATGGCTAAAAGTCCTCTGCTGTAATGAATGTCCTCACCTGAGGAACGAGACTGGGAGTGGATCTTGACTGGGTTGTTCTTTCCACAGAAAGGACTCCAGGAAAGGATGAACCTGGGATGAAAAGTCATGGTGGAGTCCTGGTAACTCATTCCTGCTGGTGAAATAAGGGGATGGATAGGAGGGATATCAGCCTCTATGGGGTAAGGGGAAGGAGGCTGGGAGAAGGGGATAGGAATTATGCTGAAGCCCCTGTTCCAGCAGGGGCCACCACCTCAGGTACCTCCAGCTTCTCCCTGTCTCAGAGTGACAGCAAGTTAGGGTTTCTGTAGGCTTGGCATAGGCAAAGTAGAAAGAAAAGACAAATGCATAATTAAATCCCACCATTGGCATTAACATATGCCCTCTGTTAGTGGGGAAGGAGAAGAGTCAAACTTGTACAGCTTTACACTTTTGCTAGTGAGATGACCTGTAGATAAGATGTATCCTAGATAAACAGTGCCATGTCTTCTTCTTTGTCCCTTGTGAGCAAACTGTAACAGTGAGACACGCATTTTAATCCTGTGATTGAGTCTAACCCATACCTTGATGTTAACTGGCTTCATACTTATCCTAAAGCTTAGATTATACTCTAGATGTTCAGCAATTGAAAAATTGTTGGTTTTCCATGATGACTAACCCTACCAGAGAAGCACTTGTCTAGGCATTTTCTTGAGAGCTTTTCCAAGCCCTTAAGTTTCTATAGCTCTTTCATTCACAAGACAAGCTGGCCTGGCCCATGCTAACTCTTTGTTTTCCTCTGCAATTAAAATGCTTTAGCTGCCATGTGAAATATGTGAGATCCTTCAGAGTTGTCAGAAGCTCAGCAGGATGACACTGAGTGTTTGCACTGCAGTTTATAACAATCCCGAGATTAATTCCCAGATCAACCTTGTATCTATTTTAAACCAGTGGAAGATACGGACTGCTGAATTAATCCATTTTGGTCATTGGCATATGATTCTGTTCCCACTTTTTATTTCACTCTTCCTTATCCTACAGCTCAAAACACATTTCCAAACATGTCTCTGTGCCATCCCAAAATGAACATGTGGCTGTAGATTACCCACCAATCGTTGACAGGCTAGCCTTTGTTTTTGTCCAACAGCAAAACTGGAAAGGGCTTTGGATGCTATTTCTTTTCCTTTTAAAGCTAGAATATACCAGTTCAGTGGCCATGTATTTCTCTTTCATTACACTTTCTTCTTTCTGCCAGTTTTTTGTTGTTTTTCTTTTTTTAATAATCATGCTCTGCTCACCTTGTTTTGCACTCTTCAGTGGTCATAGCGTCAGTGGCCAGAAGTATGGCCATGATTCCTTAAAAGGACTGAGATCCCTGACATGACTGTGAGAGAGGGGAGTGTGAAACTTGCTCCCATCCCACTGAATCTGTAGCCTGAAAGAGCTTTTCAGTGCTGTTCTGCTTCCTTTGCCGTTCTAGGTAACAGTCCTTAACGTACACTGAATTTAGCCTGCTTTTTCTGAGGAGCTGGTCAGGCAGGCTGTTGTCAGACCCTTGTGCCCTAGGAAGGAGCACTTGTGAATTGTCTGTTGGATGTGAAACACCTTTGAACCTCACTGTGTTGCCAGAAGTGATGATTTTTCTGGAGTGCCCGTGTTCAGGCTGCAATGAAAGAAAGACAACCTTGCTGAAGGCTCAAATCAAAGCTGACTGTTGAAGTGTGCCACGCCTCTCGATTGACCACTGGGTCTGTCTTTGTGCCTGGACATTTACAGTCAATCTCTGCTCTCTCCCTGTCCGGTGAATATAACACCCAAGCCTTGCAAGGAGGGGGCTATGGGTTGTGAAGGCACCTCGTGCTGAAGCGGGTGCCCCGAGGAGCTGGCTCGTGAGAATGCCTGCCCTGGGCATGGCAGGTCTGCAAGATCTGTGATGAAGTCTTCACCACCAGTGGTAACTGGAGAAATGCTAGCAGACTTTTCCCAACAACTGCTCAATCCAGGATTCAGCACCGGTTCCAGCTGTTGACAATTACACTCTCCCTGTAGCTTTGCTTGGATGCGGTGTTTGTCACAACAGATCTAACCTGTTAAACAGATACTGCTATTTGCTCCTGCAGGGATGTCTTTAGTGACAGATAAAATGATTTCGGTGTACAGTAGATAATGTCCTTCAATTTGTTAAATTTGCCAACTGCTTTGGGAGCCTGTGGGATGGAAGGTGTCATGGAAATGTAAAGTGCTATTATTCATCCTACATGACTCTGCTCCATTTTCTAAAAAAAAAAAGATGTATACTTCTTTCCTGCATTTTGTTCAATGTTTGGTTGGTTCTTTAAGTCTCCACATGGAACTACTACCATTAGTCCCTTAGCCTAGGATCTCAACTACTCTCAGGACACTTTTCTGACCTTTGTTAGGCAGTTATTTACCTTACCCACTTCTTTAGTTACTTGAGCAATCTGTTTTCTGTGACTAATTTTAAGGCACTGATTTTCAGTGCTTTTTACTGAAACACATCGTGAGTTTAAGCATGTAAGTGCACTTCATAATGCTCAGTGAGTCCAAATACTTTGCCTGGTTGTACTCACTTGATTGATTTACTGTATTTTCCCATGTCCCAGGATTAATTACAAACAGCTGAAATAGAAAGGCCTGACAAAGAACTAATCTTGGAGTGAGTGCAGGGAAGACATGTGTGAGACAGCAGTCCAGTAAGCCTCTATCTGGAGTTGTCATTCATGGAGCCAACTCAAACCATCAATCAAAACTCTGTCAGGCTAAACAAGTCAGAATCTTGAAAAAGTTTGCTTTAGTTGGCATTTAACTTTCCCTTGGCATCCAATTCTTAGCTTTAATTAGAATATCTCACACAAAATAAGGTTCATTTTGAGTCCAGCTCTGTGAGGGGTTGTGTGTAGTGGCCTGAGCTCAGAGAAGTTTCATCTCCAACTTGCAGATGTAGGAATGAACAACAAGATGAGCAAAGTGAGCAGCTCCTCAGAAAGGACATCTGAACAGTTTGTCAGGTCTCTCATTGTTTCAGAGCATTTCCACATTTCTGTAAGTAAAGAAAAAAAAGGGAGCCCAACTGTGGATGTTGGAAGGCTGACCATTTCTCTTGCAGACTCTGTTGCCTTAAAAAATATTTAAAACACATTAGTGATTTTAATATGCTATCAACCAACAAATTAGGAATTGACATATTCTGAAACTGCAAAGACAGTATGTATGTAGTACTTCTGAAACTGTATATAAATTTTCCTCTGAAAGTCAATGTTTACGGAAAAAGTTGTAAGCAAAAACTTTTTGCCTCATGATATATCTAGAACATTAACATAGTATTTTTAAGGGCAACAAAAGTAATCTAATGGATCGCATAATTTAGGTACTAGAGAGATGCAATGAACAAAGAAAGAAACAACTATGTAACTGTTAAACTGCCTACGGTATGTGTCATTTGGTGGATTTGATCTTGGAGCATATAAAGCAATGGAAAGAGCTGTACTTTGCTTCCAAACCTCTCTTCAACCAGCAGATCACAGAGATCAAGACTACAGGTGGACCTGAAAAGTAAAGCATCAGGATGCCAAGGTACAACTGACTCTAAGAGACAGAAGCTAATACCGATCTTTTGTTTTACTGGGCATCTTCAGAGGAGGGAAGTAGAACCTGTCAAGTCAAATAACTGAATGGAAATCAGGTGGTTCAATGAGGAATGAAAATCAAGGTTGGAGTAATAATGATCAACATACAATACCAATGTCTAAACATTTTCATATGGCAATGATACCATAATTTTGGCTTTTATAATACAACGCATAACAGCATATTGTGTTTTCACTGAAGCACAGTTTTGTTTTGTTTTTTTCTATTCTGGCACATTATTCATTTTATTGTAACATATCCATCATGTCTTTGGGATATTAAATGCCAAAGCAAACTTTATTTTGAAATCTAGGCCTCCCATTTAGGAAGTTCTGCTGTATTTTCCAGCATTTACAGATTGTCTATATAATATATGTTTGCCACACTTGTAAGTTTTATGTCTGTAGTTGAATTTCTATCATTACTAAAAACATCAGTTAAAAGAGCTAATCTGTAGGCAGATGTAGTGTTAAGGTTTCCTTGCAAAGCTGTGATGGCTATCATACCCCAGATGGAGGGGGCACATAAATCCCTTGAATAACATGTTTAAATTGCTATTTCTCCTCCTCTCTCCACTACTTCGAGCCTTTTTTCTCCAGACAAAGCTCAGTCTCACAAATCACGTCCATTCGTGTCTTTTAAAAAAGGAATGCTGAAACCAATTATGTTGAAAATATTGTCAATGCTTTGGAGAAAAAATATAGGGATAGAAACGTAACTATTTTTGTCATGTTTTTCTGGCCAGAATGCAAGAGAAAGAGGCTCTCGAAGAGCATCCCTGCCATCAGATCCCTGCTCTTTTCATCACATTTCAGCACCTCTGAAGAGCTCAGCTTTACAAACATGACATCAACAAGACGCTGGGAGGTGAGAAATTCCTGTGCCCCATTCACTGCTGTTCACTTTATTTTCTGCAGTTATTCAAGCATTTCCGGGACAGGCGATGCTTGAATGTCGAGGCATATGCTGCAGGTGAAATTTCGGTAACTCCAGGGTGAGTTGCTGGCAAGCGGCTGTGTTTTACACCCACTCCCTGTTCCTTGACAGCCGTGCAGGAAACCCAGCTGTGGGTTTAGGCGTGTGGCTGCTCATACGTGCAGCGGGGCAGAGCCACCCTGACCCAGCCATGGGGGTTCGTGGGCCGTGGGCACGGAGCCCAGGGCATGCAAGGAGAAAGACAGAGCCGGGTTTGACCAGCCAGGAGAGGCGGGGGGCGGCGGCGGGGTGCCCGGCTGCGGTTCTCAGCCACGTCAGGGGGGGTTTCAGGGGAGGCAGAGCCAGGCTCCTCGCAGCAAAAGCATAAGAGGCCACGGGCGTGAGTCGCTGCGAGGGAAATTCCGGACGCCGCCCTCCCTCCCCCCCCGGCTGCCGGCGCTGTCCGCCCGGGACGGCGGGGAGCAGGTACGGGGCGGGCAGGGCCCCAGGCACCGGCCGCCCGAGGGTGCCCGGCCGCGGGGGTGGTACCGTCGGGGGCTCGGGATGCTCCCGGGCTGCGCCGGGAAGAGGCCGCCGGCGGGGATGCCCTGGAAACGGGCTCCCCCCGGTACCCATCCTTTAAAAAAAAAAAAAAAAAATTAATGTGGGGGGGTTTGGTTTGGGGTTTTTCTTTTGTTTTAAGTCATCTTATTGCACTTGAAACGGCCGCGGTGGGGCCAGTGAGGCTGACTGAGGGGACCGGCGGTTTGCCGGGGCTGGCGCTGTGGTCCGGTCTGCTGCCGGAGCGGGCAGGCGGGGAGCGGAGCGGAGCGGAGCGGGGCAGGGCTGGCTTGCCGGGGGCTTTTTAAACCCTGGGATTTCAAATGCTCCTTGGGACGAGTCGCAGCTCGGCAGCCCCTCATGGAGCGATGTGCGGAGAAAAGGGAGATGCTTTCGGCTGAACCCAAAAAGTACGTGCCAGGAGAAAGGCTTTGGAAAGTGGGAGCTGGGCACGGAGAAGGGAAGGGAGCGTTTCTCTTCTGCTTTGTGTTCTAAGGAATGGCTTAAATGAATTGCTTCTCCTTTAAAAGGAAAAAAAAGGTCTGATTGAAGTTGTTTTGATGTAATGAATTTTGATATTTTGTTTGTTTGTTTGTTTTGGTGCAGCTGACCCAGCTCTCCTCAAAGGGAAATGTATTTTCTTTGTGCTGTTTTGTTTAGATTTTTAGGGTGGATTTGGAGTCTTGGCTGATGGGAAAACCCTGGCTTTGCAGGGGAGGATGTAGCAGGTGAATGCTTATGATGGTACTTGTTGCATCATTGAGATCTAGTTGATTATACCTTATTGTGATCTGGTCCTTAATAACAGGAAAATTTCAATTAAAAAGGAAACATAAATGAAGTCCTAAAGCAGATTGCAGAGTTGTTATCCTTTTGTGGAGCCGATTAATGTAATGTGAAGTGACCTAAATGAAGTGCTGTAGGAATGTTTGTCAATTGTTTGTATGTTTAGCTAGGATTATTTTAAAACATTCATAAAGAAAAGAGGATTTGCTTGTGCATTGCAAATTAGTGGTGATGATTTGGGGCAGAAAACTGAGACAGATGAATAAACTAAATATGAAGAATTTGTGTACCCCTGTCCTCATAACCCCTCCCCTCCCCCTATCTCTGTATACCTCTGGCCTTATACTATTACAATACTTCGGATAGATTTTAGGATAGAAGATTTCCTACTAAATCTTTGATAATTTACCTGTACTTAATTTCATTGGCCAGCCCAGCCCAGCCCTGGCATTTAAAGAAGTCTACCAAGACTATTTCCTTCGTTTTCTAGTTTTAAGAGTGGAAGAAAAAGGGTTGTGGGAGTGGTATTGAGAGAAATTCCAGCTTGGGAGGGAAGCTGTGGATGTCAGTTCATCACAACAGATCATTGTCCTGGAATAAATCAGAAAGAAAAAAGTTGGGCAAGCTTTTTGTAAAGTCCTCTTAAGTAATAAATAAGTGGAGAGTGAACAGGAGTCTGAGCATGTAACTCCTAACTCCAAATAATTTAAATGCACTGAGTACATTCAGTCACTGCTGAAGGTCTTCACTTCTAATTGATTTTGTCTTTTTAATCACATCTTTATCATGGTGGCTGTGTGGGTTATTTTCGCAGTTAAACTTTCTCTAAAGTGTCCTAGGGAGTCCAAGTTTTGTTCCCTGTTATTATATATTCACCGAATTTTGAATTAGTTCACATTCCGTATTGCTTTCTCTTGCCATAAACTTAACTGTACAAAAACATGTGTAAGTGCAAATATACCTCAGTAAGTTGATCAAGGGGTTTAAAGTTGATTTTTTTACATTGTTTGACTGCCTTCAGAGGTTGCAAATTATCCCCCCAGGATGTCCTGTACTTCCAATGTGCTGGGGTGCCAGCCTGCAGAAAGACTGTGACTTCTGAAGATGCTCTGCTTAATCCAGCAGTCCTTGGCCAAGCAGAATTTCAAGCAGAATTCGTTGCACACACCAGATTGGGCCCAGAATAGAAATGTGGGTCTGCATATTGTTGCAGATGATTAACAGAGGCTGATGATAACATTCTTGAACCACCAGAGCATGACAAAGCAATGTTACTAGATGAGATGATTCAGCCTTTGGTATCAGCGTACCCAAGAGTTTCTCAGAGTTATACAAACTCAACAAGAAAACATGGAGTTTCAAGACTTTGCAGCTGTGATACAAGCCAAGCTCTCTGAGCCCTGAAAAGTAGGAAATCTTAGTATACTGGTGCAAGCGAATTGAAGGAGTTACTTATAATGCAGCAGAGAGGCAACTGTCAGACTGACTTGCACAAAATGATTGTGCTCTACCAAAGCACTCAAAAATATGGCCACAAGCACCCTCTATAAATTCTTTGATGAGGACAGTCACCCTGGGTAACATCAAAGTAAAAAGATGTTGTTAAAACTTAACATGCAGCTTTGGTAGATGTTGGGACTTGAGATCATGCTTAGCAAGTAGCTAACTAACCAGTCAGAAATGCTTGATACCAGATGATAGTCAGGAGTTCAACATGCAGTGAGATGCATGCAGAATGTAGGACATGGGCCGAGTACGCAGACTTGGGTTGCTGTGCAGACGGATCACTATGTATGCCTCTGGGGCAGCCTGTTGCAGTGAGGTCTGAGCCTGGAGTCACCAGCTCTCCTGCTGAGAGCAGACCCAGGGAATGGTATCAGGTGCTTTGTTTGACAGCATTTGCAAAGTTAAAGCATACCCTAGTAGAAAGCCCAATAGATAGGCAGATGGACCTTTCTGATGTTTGCCATGCAAACGGACAGAGCACTGTGAGAAGCTGCTGAGTTTAATGGAGGGTGCAGAACAGAAGACTTGAATGCCAGGTGAGGATATGTGCCTGATGCCCATGGAAATTTACTGACTGCCATCAGCACAGCTGTGCTGCCAATGAAATGACTGGCTAAGTGAAACCAGGTCCACACTGATTGGATGATGATACAAACAACTTAATTTAAACAGCTACAGCTAGTCTAGAGCTAGCAGAGCAACAGGAGGGAGCATGCTTTCTTTGTGCCATGTTAAGTTAGCAATGCTTGAAAAAGGACTTGATCTCAGGTGAGAAGGAAATTTCTTTGTTTTTAATTCTAAAAAGGACAAAGTACTTCCATTGAACTTTCTGCAAACAATAACCCTAGTGATCAGCAAATTAGTTGCCTTTTTTTAGAAAGAAAAACATACATACTTTCTTATATACCTGATATCTTTTCTAATATTCAAATAACATAGCTGGCTAAACCTTCACCATGATAGAGAAAGAGTGAACATGGCTTAGAAGCATAGGGTGTTGGCATCACCATGCTCTCACTGACATAAAAGGCCCCTCCCTCCATGGCATTGCAGTAGACTGTTGCACAGAAGATAAGCGTTAGCAAACGAAGGTTTATCAGTGACAGAAGGAGCACCAAGGAGCCCCTGGATTAATGCTGGTGCTTTGGAAAACTCCAGAGGTGCTGCTGCAGGTAAGTGCTGGTCAGTGACTCCTAAAGCAGCTGATAAGGGAAGGCAGGTTGTCTTAAATGCTGGTGGGCTGCAAGGTCTGCAGTATTTGCATTCCCTCCTCAACAGTGCATGAGGTAGCAGTCTGATGGTGTCCTGGGTGATCCTTCAAGACCTGTAGGTAATCCATTTGCAATAGAATTATTTTGTGTTCAGCCATAATGACTGTACAAACGCTGTGAAATTGCTTTTCAATTCTGGTATTAGCTCAATGTTTACCATTTGATCACAACAAAACTAACACCAATAAACTACTGTTAAAGTTCAGTACAAGTTTGCAATTAACAGTAACCGTTTGTTTTCAACAGGCTCTTTACATGTGGAGATATCTTAAATGAGTATCTCTCTTACCCAAACAGCTGTTGTGAGCAGATTGTCCCTTCATCTGTTTTGCTGTGGAGAGATGCTCTTTAGTGCAATGCTTTTATGGAGTTGGGTGGACTGAGAAAGGCCCAGTGTGGGCTTAATCTAATATGAACATGACTTGAGACACACACAATGCTTTCTTAGATTTAATTTTGTTTGTTTTGTGAGATTCTCTGGTGCATATTACTTTGCTGGCTTGCTTATACGCTTTTTAAAAATAAAGGCTCTGAAGGAGCTAGTTTTTGTCTGAGATGAGAGGTAGAGCTCTGCAGAAAAAACTTGTGAGGACTCCCTGAGGCTTTCTGACTTGGCACAGTAAAAATAGGCTTGAACCTAACCAGCTTGTGGCCTTCTCTTTTTGTAAAATGGCACTTCCTCCTTAACTCAGAAAAGGAAGCTGCCCTGTGCTGAGATTTTCTTTTCTGGTAGTTCATAATGGTTCCAAGCTGATGTTGCAAAGGCAATGCAGGAGTTGCTTCAAATGCACCCCGTATCTGGAGATTATTGTGAGAGTGAGAGGAAGATGATGTTTCCTAATACAGACGTGTTAAAGCTTTTGTCACCTTTCATAGAGTCTTAAAAAGAGGTCTGCAGAATTAAAACAAGACACCACATTAAAACAACTACATTGTCCCTGTTTTCAGTGTGCTACACAATGGCAGTGGAGAGGGAAAGGAGGAAGTTCCTTCACTGCTATATCAAAGTTGTCTTGATGCTTCTCCAGAGCAAAGTAAAGGCACTTGCTTTTGTGTGAGAGATTGTTTCTTCCCCTAAGATGAGCACTGCCATGAGATAATTAGGTTTTCCGAGAGATGCAGAAGTTACTTTTGATATACACACCTATTCCCACCAAACATGTCAAAGCGTGCTCCGTTATTTTAGTATTTTACAAATCTGGGAGTCTTTTGATTGCTGTGATTGCTCTCTAATTATGCCCATATTGCAGTTCCTTATTAGTTTGCCAGTGCTGCTTCAGTCTTTCTCTGAAATGTCTTCAGTACTGCAGTAGCTTGCTAATCATAAATGGAGTTGCCAGTTTCACTTGTTCATTGGACGTTGGTCTGTTTGTTCCTTTAGCAATGCTAAATCCACAAGGAATTTGTAAGTGCTTCATCCTCCAGGCGACTAGAAAAGCAATGATCTCCTTCCTGGATGAGAGCTTGCTTTACTCTTGTTTTGGAGAGTTAAAGGAGGTTGCACTACTGCCAAACGATTTGCCTCTCACTGCAGAGATGGGTCATCTTGAACATATCTCACCTGAAAATTTCCTTCTCTTCCCAGTCATCTCAATTACCTCCGTTACCTGTGGTGGCTAGGTGCTTTATTCTAAACACAGTATTTAGAGTATCTAGTGGGACTCTGTCAGACTAAAATGCGTAGGCCATCGGACTAAACAATGTATCAGTGATCCAGTAAAATACTCTAAAATTAATCATAAAATATTCCAAAGCCAGATTTTCATGATATTTAGGCATCTAACAGTGCAGGTAAACACCAAGGAGTATTTTCAACAACACAGGAGAAGAGTAGGCATGTGGCTACCAGCTCGATCAATAGGTGTGAAGTGCCTAAAAACCTTTGGAAATGTTTCTTTCTCTGTCTTTTCATGTGGGACTTAAAGCCATAGTTAGAGAAACTGTTACAAATGAAGTGGAGCACTTACTGCAGCCTTCCCATCCAAGAAATATGGCTCCTGTACAGATTGCATATCTATTAAAGCTAGTGTACAGCGTCTAGGTGCAAAACCTGTACGTAGCTTCATTTGGCTTTTGTTGTCTGTCCCCAGTTCCTTGTGAAAGTAAAAGAAGGCTGCGTAGGAAGATTTTCAACTTACTGAGACAGCATACCTGTCCCCAAGTAACTGAATAATATTTCATTTTTCTTATGGCTTAAACCCATGTTTTTAACTGTATACTTTGGAGGATTTTATTCTTGGTATCGTGGAGTATTTTAGGTTGGAAGGGTGGTTGTCAAGTCCCACCTCCTGCTCAAAGCTGGGCTAACTTCAACAGTTTGAAATTCTTCATGGATGGAGATTGTGCAGTCTCTCTGGGCCCCTGTTTCTGTGCTTCACCAATCTCGCTGAAAATTTTGCCTGCTGCAGCTTGTGTCTGTTGCCTCTTGTCCATTCAATGTGCACCTCTGGGAAGAGTCTGGCTCTGCCTTCTGCATACCCCCCTTCCATGCATAGAGGAATATTAAACAGAAGCAAGCAGGTATTGCATGGGAATAATCCTCAGCTTCCAGCAATTAGACATTTCTTTGATCTAAACAGAAGCTGAATGCTGTAGTGTTCATACTAATATCACAAATGTGCTTGAAGTTATCAGACTGAGAATGTGCACTTGCTGTGTTCCACATGTGCCTCCCCTAAAAGCATCCGTTGCCAGACTGTCAGGTGTAAGATACAGGAGCTGGTGGACTTCTGGCCTGACTCATTGTAGCAGTTTTCATGTCCCGAAATGTACATGATGGAATGATGCAATGGCATCAGGAAGATGTAGGTTGCTTTAAATTGCCCTCCACCCCCACCCTACTACCCATGACCAAAATTTCTTGTTGAAATGTGGCAATTAACCTAGTTGGTGAAGAGTGTCTCTGGTTTCAGGCCTTCAGTTAAGAATACTTCCTGCAAAAGAAAAATCAGTTTGTTTATAAATAGGGAAATGTAGAGTGTGAGATGGCTTCTTTGGTAAAACTGCAGTTCTTTACGCTCAGCTAGTAAAAATTGTAAATAAAACTTCACTGAAATGTAGTTAATAGAGGAATTGTATTTCCACTGTTATCATTGTGCTTCCTTCATTATTCACCACACTTCATCATAGGTGACAGAATAGAAAAAATATAGAGCAGAGAATCCAGCAGGAACCAAATGACCATATTGGTGAAAAATATTAGCTACATGTATTTGTAAAAGTATCATTAGAAAGTCTATATATGATTAGTGTAAGTTATTAACATCTTGCCTTAAGTTTATTAGGATGTGTTTTCATTTTGTAATCTCGGCTGATAATTTTTTTTTTTCACAATTCTTAAAAAATAGCACGTTTTCATGGGATCTATTTAAAATGGAGGACCCACTTCTCAGAGCAGTTTTTGCAGACAGATCTTCTGGCAGCAGCTGAGGCAGTCTCCCCGAGAAGCCGAACAGTGCAATGGAAAGACTACTAACATCTAGATGAGATGGATAAAGCCAGAGGTGGCTGGTGAAGGATTCACACTGAGTTATCAACAGTAAGGAAGAAAATTCTTTTTTAAAAATAAAACATAAAAGTGCAGCTGTCCAGAAACCAGAGTATATGTTCAAGCTCTTTGAGACCTCTGGGCAGGATATTATATCCACTGGCAGAGACCAGAATTTCAAAATACGGTGCCAATGTTTGTGGAAAGGCAAAGACATTTCTTCGTGTGCTCGTGTTAAAAGCGGTAACATGTGAGCATCACTCGGCAGTCAAGCTCGCTGCTGCTTGGCCTGAAGCCCGGGGCTGCAGAGCGGTAAAGGGCTCGGTCCAGTCAGGCGGTGGGTGCTGTGGCACCGCATTGCCGTCAGCGAACAGCGGCAGCCCATGAAGTCACTTTTGATGCACGGTGGGCAGGCTGGAGCGGGACCATCCTGGTCAGAGGCATCCATGGCCAGTGAAATGGGAGCAGCAGTTGCCTGGCAACCTGGGACGAGCAAAAAGGACCAGGATGAGTTACAGGAGCTCAAAGGAGGTGGAGCGGGGAGAGGAGCTCAGGTGAAGAGCCCATGTTATGCCAAAGGGTTACAGCGCCAGCGAGTTCAGAGCACTCTCGCCAGTGAGTGGCAATAATAGAAGAAAGGGATTTCTTTTTTGTAGGTGAACTTTGTGTGATTATTAAAGAGCTGCAGTTAGCAGTGAGATGCTCAGAGGGAGAAAAATAACCTATGAAAGTATGATGTGTAATAAGATTAAAAAAATTTGTTGTAGCGTATAAATGATTTCTCCCTGAAGACTGCAAAATTTCTTATATTGAAGGAAACAACTCTGATATCAAGTTTTGACTACACATGCTTTTCTTGAGCATGCTTTAATGCTCTAAAAAATACATCCTGAGATTTCTGCCTACTGCTTTGCTGTTGCACTGTGCTAACAGTCATCCGTTCCCTCATGGCCAGACAAATATGCACTGAACTGTATTAGTCCATCTAATTTTGATGCAGTGTGAGCATTGATTAGATCTGTTCAGCATGCTGCCTGCCTAAGCATGCATAGCTTGTGGTGTTATTTGAGGTGCATTTGGACTTAGCATCAGGTAATTTCGAAGGCATTTGTGGCCAAGGGGAAAATATGGTGAGTGTCTCGGGGTTGACATTAAGAAACTGTCTGTGCTGGTGACATTAAGGAACATGCAAGCCTGTGAGAGATGAGAAGGGGAAGATGCACTGAGCCCTCAATTGAGTATTAACAGCTTCTGGTTGTGGGCTTTTATTCGCTTGTTTTTCAAAAAATGCTTAAATCATGGTTGAATTTGATTCTTTTAGGTTTTGCGCTCTCAGGTTAGTTTTGGATGTGTATAAATAGAACATAAAGTGTCTGTAGAGGAAAATGTTGTGAAGACCTGGTTAATGCTACTTGTCTTGATTATACAAGTACACCAGTACTGGAACAGAAATGTCCTCAGAAAACATGCCTTTGATATCTTGTTTTAAAAATTTCAGGTTTTGGAATAAAACCCTGTTGCCTCAGGGTTTGATTATAGTAACTGGGATTAAGGCAGGGTAAAAAATATGCTAGTTCCTTGACAGTGCTTCCCCACAAAAACAAGGGAGTGAATAACGCAGCGTTCCTCCCAAGGCC
Source organism: Nyctibius grandis (assembly GCF_013368605.1). NCBI lineage: Eukaryota > Metazoa > Chordata > Aves > Nyctibiiformes > Nyctibiidae > Nyctibius > Nyctibius grandis. The sequence continues at coordinate 56,588,834 of NC_090663.1, forward strand.
AGGTTGTGCAGGCACGCTCCGTAGAGTAACTTGTAAAACTTTGAGTAAGCCATCACGTTTGCGAACCCCTGCCCAAGTGGTGCAGATAGTGCTCGAGCTGGGACGCGAGAGAGCTTGTTTTGCAACTGGGCTGATTTTTTGTTGTTGTTTTATTTTTTTTGTACTCAAGAGAAGCAAATGTGTCTCTTATCACTGATTTCAGCGGTGTGGCTGGGCATGTACGTAGAAAGCAATGTCCATGTGCTTTCCAGAATAGACTTTACGTTTTAAGATTCTTTAGTCAGGCTCTGGAGAGATGATAATCACAGAATGTTAGAGATTGGAAGGGACCTCAAAAGATCATCTAGTCCAATCCCCCTGCCAGAGCAGGATTACCTAGACAATATCACACAGGAACGCGTCCAGGCGGGTTTTGAATGTCTCCAGAGAAGGAGACTCCACAACCTTTCTGGGCAGCCTGTTCCAGTGTTCAGTCACCCTCACTGTAAAGAAGTTTTTCCTCATATTTATGTGGAACCTCCTGTGTTCCAGCTTGCACCCGTTGCCCCTTGTCCTGTCAAGGGATGATAATATGCCCTTAGCTTTGTAACAAGCAGACAGATATTAGCTTTACTTATTTTCACTTTTATTGTTTGCCTCTGATTGATGTATTACTCTCATGTGAATAATTTTTATATAATGTCTTATTTATTATAAAACATGAATTATTAATATCCATTGCTTACATTGACTCATAAGGCTGGGTGTGTAGACATCTGACTTTGCCTACCTTGTTGAGCATCTAACTGGTTTATTCTCATGATATTGACAACTTGATCAGGTTTTGATGGTTTTCTCTTTGGGGTTTTTTGAGATTTTTCTACCCCCCACAGCCACGTGCCATTAGGTTGCTTGCAACTATGAGAAGAAGTTTAAGCACAGATATCAAGGGCCTGAAAGAAAGCATCTTGTCAAAGCAGGGGCTGTGCTGAACGTGAGATCTTAAGGATACATACCCCAAACGAGTCCTGACGGCAAATATTAAATGGGTTTTTTTTTTTTCAGCTGGCTGTTCATTTCAGTAACAGCTAAGGAGCACTTGCTGGAATGGAATTAACTGGATTTATATCTTATTACAGAAAAAAATTCTCAAGGTTTTCCCACAAACTTGTGACCTCACTCTAGATAAATACCTGCCTAGGTCTGGAGCAGATGCCTGACTTTGGTACCCAGCTGCCTTTGCTGTTTGTCCTGTTGTACACAGTGCTGGCAGTTCCTGTTCTTGTTTATCACTTTTGGATGAACTGCATCAAATCCACAGTTCCTTTTGCTAAACCAATCATCTTCTTGATTAAATGCACGCTATAAATACGTGTTTGAGTGCTCCTGGCTTTGGCATGTGAACTGATTGGAATGAGCTGTTCCAGAGGAGTGTTGCCTGGAGACTGATAAGAAAAGTAACTTTTCCACATGTGGATGATCATGGTTTGATTTGATTTTCTGAGGAATGAATTAATCTGTACTTACTGTGTGGTGTTGTAATGCAGTGCTGTTTAACCAGAACAAGCAAAACTCTTGTTTTGTTTTTGTTTTTTTTTTTTTAATACCTAAAGGTATTAACAATATTTTCCACAAGTATTCAATTTAAATACATCACATTTTGAAAAATATCTGACCATCACTAGCTCTACTATAGTCACCACATAGCGATGGTCTTCTGTTTGCTGATTCAAGAGTTCCTATGTACAAGGTATTCATTCAAGCCCCAAATTGTATTGTAATTTCAAACCAGATGGTGCTTTGTACTGAAATTGCATCTTCATTGACCATTAGTGAAACTACAAGGAACTTGGCAAGTACTACCTGGTAGCTGGCACACACGGATTGCTCCTGTCTCATCATACCTAAGTATTGTTTACTATTTTTCTTTAAAATTTCCAAGCGTAACTACATAGACTTAAGTTTTTTGTACAGTAAAATCAAACTTCTACTTTGTGAATCCATGTAGCAGGTCAGCACAGGGAGGCTGCTATGCTGTTAATTCACTCCCTTGTTAGTGCACATTAATCCCCCATGCAAGCAAGCCCTTACTCAAGCTCATTTCAGTGCAAATCATTTCCACAAGATGAGTTTGCATCCATGATCAAAGTCAGAGCATAAACAAAGCTTTAGATACTCTTATATCCACCTAATGCCAATCAAACAAACATTTCTGAATTCAATCCATTATTTTCTACCCCTACCCGTTGAAGGGGACCTACCCTTGCCCTCCTTTTTTAACCTCAATTTTTTGTCTTCTGCATTGCAATCTTTATTAATCTTACCAGCTGAAAAGCAGAAACAGATGGCTCTAATTATTTGGACATTGTTTCATCACTAAAAATCAAATTACAAAAGCTTTCATAGAATAACTTTCTTCATCTGTTAAGTTTTCCATCTTTATTTTGGGAGAAATAGACCAAGTTTATTTTTATATCTGTTGCCTGCTTCCTGTGCCAGCTAGTTGAAGGACAGCTGTTAATTGTTTATCCTCCATTTGCCTGCAGATCTGTTAGTTACCCTGCCAGGAAAGCCCTCCAAGCAGCCACGGAGGTGACAGCATTTGGATGTTATATTCACACAGCATATAAGGGTAAGGCCGCATCAGGATTTATGTGAGTTGTCAGGTCCATAGAGTCAAAACGCAAGTGATTGTAGCATTAATTTAGCAGGAGCCAAACAAAGTGAGTACAGGATAGGCAAATATGTCTGAAGCTGGCCCCGCTGCAATCACTGGCATCTTCATGGGCTGCTTGTTTACATTTGTATTTTTGAGTGAAACAATCAGGTCATTCTGGGTGGTGTCTTTAAAATCTCCACTTAGGAAATGGATGTGTCTGCAGCAAAGTGCTTGGGATTGTATCTCAGGACCACAAACGGAGGGAGGCAAAGCCAACCTGGGGGAAAAACGTAGAGGTGAACACATCTCACATGAGCCCTTGAAAACTCACTTCACCCATTAAAGATTCAATATATTGGTTGAATAAAATGTAATGCCTTCCTTCATTATCTTTATGTTAAATCATATCATTAAAGAGAAGGAGCAAGGCTGTGGCGGCTTATACAGAACAGGCTTTTCATTCTACATTACATGGCTGTGATGATACTGAGCACCCATAAATACAATTTATTGAGATAGATGCACTGAATCCAGGGCAGCCGTGCATTGCCATGGCAGTGTGAAACAGCTAAAGCTGGAGCAGCATCTCACAGCTTTTAACTTTGTATTTTTTTCAATTGCGTTCTCAAGGGGTCTAAGTTCACTGTTAATAAAATGAAAATGAATAGCCTGAAGTATAACTGCACAGCGTACTCTAGCAGTTAGAGAGCAGTGGCATGAGGTAGATCCAAAATCCTTGCTTTGCTAAGTCTAAAAGGCAAGACCCTTCCACTAGTATAAACTGATTTTATTTTTCTTTGATTCATACCAGCTGTCATTGACCATACATCATTTTGGTGCTAAGAGAGGCTAATATAGACATAAGCCAGTAAGACACAACAGTGACTATAGCGAACGCAACCTGCTGTACTTAGCTGCTGTCTTGCTTAACAAGTCATTGGAAAGATTTGTAATAGTTATTTGGGTTTTCTTGGGTGGGAAAGAGTCACAGCAACTTGGAATATTCTCCTGTAGTTTAATTTTATTCTTATTACTCGTGAGAAACTAAAAGTACCAAAAAAATGCATAGAGTGGTAATAGCTTTTGAGAATATCAGCAAAAACCAGCTTCTCATTAGAGCTCATCACCAAGCTTAGGATTTTTTTTCATATTTCTAGTCCTCGCCTTCGTACAGTAAAATATTTACATTAGCAAGTATTTAGCATGCTAATCAAAATTACCAAAAGGGCCAGCTTCTCAGAGGTGATACTGTAGGAAAAGAGAAAAAGCTTAAATTTTGTTAATACCTTAAAGCCTTGATGATAGTGATGGTTTGTCTTCAGTTGCATGTTATTCTGTACCAAGAGGTCTGTATTAGAAAAGCAGCATTTGTTCAATAGAGTAGATTTTTAAATTATCAACCTTAAGAGTATTTAAATCTTTAAAGTTTTCTATTGTGAAGTTATGCCAAATTAGTGAAATAAATTATGTGAGTAAAATGAGGTATAAATTCTCTTTGACCAACTTGCAGTTATTTGTACTGGTTTAGCCTGTTTTATTTAGAAAATTTCCACTAGTTTAATGAAATTACTTTTTATCAAAGTTGAGATTTTCTGTTGAAATATATATATATACACACGTAGTTATGCACATTTATCTTCTTAGATCCAAATTACAGTGTTATAAATGGCTTTCTGTCTCTATCAGCTTGCCACATTTCATACAGCTGGATGCCTGCCACATCCTGCTGTCTCAGGGTAACACCGACAGAGTGAGCGAGTAGCCGTCTTTTCATTCATATCTTAAAGTTGTTCTTACTGCTATTAACATGGCAGCAAAAGTGGCCGTAGTATTTTATGGACTCCTCTGAAGGCAAGATCCCTTCTCCAAAGCCTGCGTAATCCAAACATCCCTCACTCTAGCTTCTCGCTGAGATTGCAGGCTCTGTGTAATCGCTGGTATTTATTGCCTTCCACATTCCACTCTGTAAGCATCAATAGTTTATATTTCATCTGCTATTGCCAGCAAACTGTAATCTGAGGTTACAAATGTGTCACATGAGACATTATTCACCTTTTGACACAGCTCACCACCCGTAACTGAATAAAGGAGACCAAAACATCCAAGCCAGCTTCTCTTCAGCAGAGATAAGGCGAGACACCTTTGGGTGTGAAATTCATAGTCCATTTCTCAAATGAGTTTCTGCAACAGTGAGTTCCCATATGATGAAGTAAATCATAATGCATAGGACAGGCAAGTACTACTTGCCCTGAATTACAACATCTATACAATGACCCTCTATCTGGGGGTAAATCCTGAGCATGCCTAGCAGATAAGCTGGAAAGGAAGAGAAAAAAGGATCTTTTTCCTTTCTCCCCAGTTTATCCTCTTTGGTATGCATTGCCAGAAATGAGGCAGGGTTCTGATTTAGTACACACACGCTGCTGAGAAGATTAGGTTTGAGAGAAGAGGAAAGGATTTTAACGCGGTTAATGTGCATGTCCAGGCAGCCCCGCTCTGAAAGCATGGCGCCGTCTGTGCCTGGTGCCACCGAACGGCCACAGCTCTGTTTCCTCCCTGGGCCACCTCCCCACACGCTGCCCACTCTTATGCTACTTCTCACACTTTCTTCAAGGGTAAATGCTACACAGGGTGAAGTTTTTTCTTGCTGCCCAATCGCTGTCAATAGCAGTGGCAGCCCCCTGGTGCAGTCAGCACCAGCAGACACTCCCTTTCATTTCTTTCTACTTTTACAGCGATGTTATCTTTGGTGAAGTGTCACATTGGTGGTAGCCCAAACTATTAAGGGTAGAGTCTGTCAGACCGCTGAGAAGGCTTGAAAGCAGCTTTCTGATTTGAAGCCATAGCTTTTGTATACTTTTTTTGATTTACTACATCACTTCAGCCCCAGGAGCTTTGCTCTCAGCGTTTATGCTCCAGACTTGGTGTTTTGCGGATGCTCAGGGTGTGCCTTGCATCTCACCGCGCGCTTCCTATTGCTGAATGCAAGCCGCCCCAGGGAGCACCCCCAGTGGGATCGTGCAGTTAAGGGGGTAATGCCCACAGCTAGAACTGTTGTAGAAGGAGGGACCTGTAGTGTATGCACTTCATAGATGAGTGACGAATAATAGAAGGCAGAAAGGAGAAGCAGCAGTATGGGATATTAGGAGATAACTACAGGGTAGAAAAAAAAGCTGTTCTCACCATTTTCAAATGGCTGCTTAAATACTACCAGTGAGGAGATAGTTATCATCTCCAGCCTGTTCTGTCACCCAGCTCCTCTCCTGCAGGCCAAAATCAGACTTGTCCCACACCCCACACATCGCCGAGCTGCACAGCTGTGAAACGTGGCAATGTGAAGCATGTCCTCAGCTGTGGCAAGGTGCCATACCTTTGACTAAGCTGTCCAGATCTGACTGCATGTGTGAGCCCTCTGCGTGGCTTTAGCTGCTTTTGACTCCATAAATAAGATTCTCCGTCAGGCAATTCAGACTCTTCTCGTTGATAACACTAATGAGAGCTGAGTGGATTAGCTGTAGGCTGCCCTGCTGCTGAATTTAGCCAGTGATAAATCTGAACTTGTTTAAAAAAAACAAAAAAACAAAAACAAACCAACAACGTAGACGGTTGGGTTTTATTCATGTGCTGGAGATAAAGGGCAGTGAAAGAGGTGTCAAGACTATTTTAAGTATTTGTGCTTACACAGGCAATGCTACTGCTGCTGTTTTACCTCTGTCCTACCTTTTCCACGGGGAATTGCCAGGTTTTGCAGCACTGTAAGTTAGTGGATAGGGAGCTTGGGGAGACCTGGAGGATTTACTATGTCTAAGTGTGGGATCTTATATCAGTGCTCCTAATAAAACCAAAGTATGACAGGCTATTCCTTGTTGAACTGAAGTTTGTGTTGTCAGCTAGCTCTGTGCCCCAAAGTGTGGCAGTCACCCAGAGTGAGTTCTATGCTAGCACATCTTTGCCTTTTTCACATCATCACCATAACTTCCTTAGTATTTTTTTCCAGTCTGTTTTCCCTGTTGTTTTTCTTTTTAATATAAATACATACTGTTAAAGTAATGAAGGCTACTTGAGGGAAACTTGATTACAGGGGATATGAAAAGAGCTCAGAAGTGTGTATTTGATTTGCACAAAGTGTGGACGCAAATGCTCTGCCTTGCTTCAACAGGCTGAGCACATGTCCCCTGGAATAAGTGTCCTGAACAGGCTAAGCTTTCCTTTTCCTCTCTTTTCCATTCAGGGTTTGAACATGGGCACCCAAGCGCACACTGTGACCAAGGCAGAGATCCCCAGCCATATTCTTTACACCGTAGGAACGTGTGTGCTCATTATTGGCTCCATTGGCATCATCGGAAACCTCCTAGTTCTCTACGCATTTTACAGGTACAAAAATTCCTTTTACATTTAATCTGACTGGCCTTGAGGTCCACGTGTGCCTGTGTGCGATGTTCTGCATTGTTTCCCTCTTGGATTAAAACTCCAAGCAAAGGCTGATGACAACAAATGGGAGTGGGGGGAAAGGCAACCCGCCACATACACACATCCATGTACATCACTGACAAACTGAGTGTAAATTCCTCATGTTTTAAGGAATCAAAGAAAATGAGAAAATAAATACCTTGTTCTATAAACAATTCCAATTGAAAGTTTAAAGAAGAGTTTAATACTTTTAATGACAGAAACCACAGTCTCCTTGTTGCAGACTCCTTCACTCGCCCTGTAGAATTTGCAGAAATGCTTGATAAAAACTGATGCTTTTCCCAGCAGCCCAGATGTCCTGGAAGGACCAATAAAGCAACGTGCTACATGAAATGAGCTGATGCCATCAGTGTATTCCTTGCTTCAGGCAGATCATAGGATTTCTGTCAGTTTGTGTGCTCGCTTGGCTTCTGACAGTGTAATAGACAGCCAAAGCTACTGCAGCTAGAGTATGCAAAAATCTCATGGAAAAAAATAACCACCTTCTGTTCCACACTGTGATGCTGGATTTCAAAATCCTCCTCGCTGACTGCTTGCTGTCATCACGCATGTTGATACAGAGGGGGTTTACAATGCTAGAAACACTGGTGGGGTTATGAACCAAGAATTAGTTTTCTATTCTTAAATGTTTAAGACAAATAAATTAGTTTAGTTATTTTGAATAACTGGCTTTTAATATGAGATAGAGGAGAAATTGAATTCCCTGCAACTGTAGATACCTTCATGATTTTTGAAATGCTGTGCAAGCGCTCCATCTTTGTTGAAATTTGTTTGGTTTAGCTGGTGTAATAAAAGCATTAAATTGTCAAATTGTCATCTCCATAGGCAGACAAGCACCTGCGAAGGTGTGAACTCTGCACCCTCACTCACCCACTTGTTGCAGGGAGTTATGGGACTCAAGATTTTGTTAGAATTGCAGCAGCATTGAGATGGCTTTCTCAATTTCTTTTTCAGTATTTCTCTATCAGCATGAGAAAAGAAATTCATGTTATCTGCAAATATTGATATTTTAAAGCACATCAGAAAGGCCTCAGTTGTTCAACTTTCTAAACTGAAGGAGGCTTTTGGGGGGAAGAGAAACAACTGTTTCAAACTATTGAGTATTACTGCATGCAGGTTGCACAAAGCTATTTATAAAATCCTGCTTCATCCCTATGTCTCTCAGAGTGTGCCAAGTCACCTCTTTTTGTATTATATGGTCCTAACACTGTGAGAAGTCCTGAACTCAAACTCTAGGTATCAAAGCTCTTTACTTCGCCATCCCACCAATAAAGTGGTTCACGTTGAAGGACCGCTAGTTCAGCATTACACCTTCTCAGTATATCCCTTGAAAGTGCCAGTTTTAAGGTAAACTTGGGTGAGCTGAACTCACAAATTAATTTAACTTTCCTAGTGGGACATAATATTTGATCACAGTAACAAGAGCATATTCAACCAAATAACCCCAAGTAAAAGTGAGAGGTCCTTTATTGTGTTACCAGCATCTTTATTCCTCTTAGCTAGAGCTGAGGGTAAACTTGAATACCAGCTGAAAGTTTCTGAGGAGGCTCCATATATCCCTAAGAAGTGAAACTACATGAGGTGGTGAGATGCAGGGGAAAAAAACTGGAAGATATGTTTGCTTTCTCTGGATAAACTTTGCTTGCAGACTGGCTGCTGGTTTCACACTCCTTGTTGTGGTGTTTAATGTTGCCTGTTCACCTGCAGCTGAGAGCTTTTGTTCTCTTATGAGATGTATGTGAACAAAAGTATGTTTTTCAAATCTCACAAGCATGCTCTGCATGTGCCGTAGCACTTTGCGAAGGGTCATTTAGTTAGTGGTAATGTGACGACTCTTCAGGTCTGCAGCTTTCAAAAATTCACCAAAAGCAGGTCCTTTGGCTCTGTAACCTGCTTCAGATCCTGGTCTTGTGCAGTGCAGGACATGCTCAGTGTTACTGCACTTATAGGGAACTGCTCTTCTCTTGAACAAATCCATGTTTTTCAAGGCAGCTGGAACTGTCCTCAGTTTGAGGAGGAAACGATCCATTTTATGCCCGCTGCTGTTGTCAGTCATCACTTTGAAATGACTATGTCTGTAGCTGCAGTAATTGACTGATGATTAGCAATTGATTGACTGTAAGTAACCACTAATTCCAACATGGATAGTACTTGTTTATGCTAGTAAGCAAAGTTACAAAGTTAACTGTTCACTTTGTCCATTTAAAACTACGTATTTCTCATATTTTTAAGCAACAAGAAGCTGAGGACACCCCAAAACTACTTTATAATGAATTTGGCTGTGAGCGACTTCCTGATGTCGGCTTCTCAGGCACCTATGTGCTTTGTCAACAGCTTGCACAGAGAGTGGATACTTGGAGATATAGGTACTTTTCAACACTAATTTGTACCTCATCAGCTCTACACTGCCTTCAGCCTATTTTGGCCATAATAATCTTAGCTTGTACTGTGGAGACAGCAGCACCAGACTCTTGAGTGACAGACCAGGTTCTTGACATCATCAATCAGTATGATGGCACATGTTTTGTGTTATAGGTTTGATTCTTTCATCTTATTTATTTTGGAAAGAAAGGAGTCAACATCAACATATAATGATGTTACCCTTTATCTTGTAAGGGCAGATGCTATGGCTGAAGATAGGTAGAAAAGTTGTATTAAGTCATAAATATTTTTTTATGTATTTGTTTAAGAGGGAGTTAATATTTTTATTTAGCAATGTATATTGATATCCATTAGCATCGTTCTAGGAATCTAACATTTAATTAAGAGATTTAAATAATGATAGTCAACTGGACTATGCAAACTTAAGCTCCTTCCTTTCCAACTGCAAGAAAGAAAAGGTGATGCGTGCTCAAATTATAGCTGAAATGTGAGTATAGCAAGTTCCTCAGAAGGCTCAATGCTCTGCTTGGTACTGCTCATCACATCATTGGGTGAAAATTTCCACCAAATAGTGGTTGTGTATTGATGGAGCAAGCCGATGGACCAGGTATTATTTAGCAGCACAGAAGCGGCTCTTCTTTAGTTTGAGGATGTTTTTAGTCTTGCTCATGTCCTTAGAACAAATCAGTGTAAATTATCGTGCTGCCACAAATGAAGCAATTCATTTGAGTTGAGTGGGATTTGGTCCTTAATTGCAGGTTACTTATAAAGACTTTTAGAAGTCTGCTTTAAGGTTGAATCTGATATTTTGACTGCTTCTTGTTCCTGGTGGGCGGTTGTCTATAACCACACAGGGTGATGCAAGATCTCAAAAAAAATGAATGATCCTTCAACACAGGTTTCTGAATCAAATTAGAGACAGTGTAACTCTACAAGTTTTCATCTGCTACCACAATGCCTGAAGGCAAAGAGGGAGAAAAAAATACTGTTTGATGTGGAAACTGTCAGTTTTTTTAAAAAGTGCTGCTATGAAGTATAGGAGCTGGAGCTGTGTTTTACAGCTGGTCTTTTAGCCATCAAATTTAAACCACTTCTACATTTTTAAGCCACATAAACTAAGTCAATTTTTGAAACATCAATCTGTCATTAGCAGACAGATGTCTGCTGCAGCCTGTTAAGATCAATATATTGGGCAACAGTCCAGGAAAATGTAACTTTAATTAGATTGGATTTTCTTTGAGGCAGTTTTCCATTGATAAAATGTTCCCAATTGCAGCCCTCAGTGTAGAGTAGGACTTGTTAAATACATATGTTTGTATTTTATTAATATTTGTGGGTTTTTGAATAAACATTTAATAACTATGAAATTGTGAGGCTAAGAAAACTCTTCTAATTGGAGTGAAGTCCTGAGCCAGGAAAAAAATGGAAGGTTTATCATGTCAGCCTCTGAGAGAAAACATGCCTGTTTTAAGAAAGTCCCTGACATTGCCGTTTTCTGCTTCAGGCTGCGACTTGTATGCTTTCTGTGGGGCACTCTTTGGAATAACCTCAATGATGACTTTATTAGCTATTTCTGTTGACCGCTACCTTGTGATCACTAAGCCCCTCCAATCCATACAGTGGACTTCAAAGAAACGCACCGTGCAGATCATCGCCGTCGTGTGGCTGTACTCTCTGGGATGGAGTGTGGCTCCCCTCTTCGGGTGGAGTATGTTGTCTGCTCTCTCTCTCTTCCAGCATTTCCTACATAGTCTGTTTTAGCCTTGCTCAGGGTAGTAAAAAAATGAGTTATTTGATAAGTTCTCAGGTGGATGCCTAGCCACCACCTGATGGTTTGTTGTCATACCGTATATCTGCAGCTATTGCAGTGCAGACGCCCTCCTCGCCCCTACCCCCAGGTTATATTCAAGCAGAACAAATTGCAGACAGAGTATTAGGTGTATCTGAGAGTGTGGCAGTCAGGACCTTCTCACTACATGTGCACTTGCATTCTCAGACCACATGTATAATACGGCCGGCATAGCTCTTGAAGACTATGTGTACAGTATGGGGTTTATTTCAAGTGCTTAGTTGTTGGAGCAGCAACTGTGCAAGATTTGCATGTATGTGTGAATAATGTATTCTGTGTATTTCATAGGTTCCTATGTGCCTGAGGGCTTGATGATCTCCTGTACATGGGACTATGTAACCTACTCCCCTGCAAACAGAAGTTACACCATGATTTTATGTTGCTGCGTGTTTTTTATTCCCCTGATAATAATATTCCATTGCTATTTATTTATGTTCCTGGCTATAAGACGTACTGGCAGGTGAGCAATGTAGCTGAAATAAGTAAATATCTCTTTTCTTGTATTAGAAGATTTTATCAATTTCTTTAGCTGCAGAAAAATCTGAATAAAAAATTAATCTGAATTGAAATTGGAAATAAAGTAGCAGATCATTAACAGCTGTAACTGGAGAAATATTTTTGCTGATGTAAAAACTGGAATGGATGTATGTATTTTGAAGTAGGGAAAGAAGTCTCTGGTGATTCTAATCTTATCTCAGAGTGTGGCAATTAATAGTATATTAGATAATTTGATAGTTTGGATTATTTGTGTTTCAGATTTGCAATGCAAGGAACTCAGTCTTTGTGCGTTCCAGCACAGTTTTCAGCCCCAAGGGATGATAAATAGTGTGTAGCAATGGGGGCATCATCTGCCTTTGAGCTGCTCTGTAAACATAACAGTCCTCATATTTTTTGACAGTTTTAAGGCAGGCATCCCAGAAAACCTTGTGATTCACTCAAGCATCGCATCTGCATGCACAATATCTGGCTATGCTTGTTAGGACACTTCCCCCCCGCCCCAAATTCTTGGTCTATATTTGAAATAAAAAATCAGCAGGGTGTTAAATCTGTAAAGTAACTTCATTCTGCCAGTTATTGTTCTCCTAATGAGCACATGACTTATCTTTGGTCTGATCCAACACCAGCTGGAGTTGTGAGTCCTTCCCACTGCTTGCAGTGTCATCAGCTCCCATGGCTTTTCTCTGCACCTATCTGTAGGTACTTGTTGAAGTCATTTGGCTTCACAAGGCTAAATTCTGTTTTTACAAGCATGTTTAGCTGTATGCCTAAATCAAAGTTCTTACTGAACTCTGTTTTTTGGCTTTGGTCTTGGTTTTTACTATGCTTTGTGTATGCATATTTGATACCAAGCGAAGGAGCAAAGAATGCATCCTTAAAACAATGGTGTCTTGTACACCCGTGAAGCACCGTGGCCACAAGTTTTTATATGCCTGTTGCTCACTAATACAGTGAACTCACTTTACGAGTATGTTCACAGTGCACCAGGAAGCAGTTTGTTACCCTGCTGGCTAGTAATTACTGTCTTCAGCCTGAAATATGTCATTTAACAACACTGATATGTAAAAATTGTTATTTCTATGTTAAACTATATAAAATGCTAAACCACATAAAACCATTTTTTGATAAAGCGTGGGATGTTTAATGTGAGAAGAGAATTTGATGGGACAATTTTTGGCAAAAATATTAGGACTGCCTGTTGTACTCTCCCCTGAAAATGTTCTTCTCCAGTGAATATGTCTACAGGGAAGTAAAAATGTCCCCAGAAGCGTTTGGGGCCAGGTTCCTCAGAGTAGTCAGAGTATTCCAGCACATGTTACCTCGTGAGCTGGAATTTCTGCAAGCTGTTCCTCCCTTGAAAAGGAAAAGCCATAAGACTTGATTTTTGCATCCAGCTGTGCCTTTGCTTGCTCCACCTCTGAGAGCAACAGAGGACAAGGGGTACCAGTTTCTTCACCCTCCAAACTTGAAACCCTCCTTGTGTTAGGATAAGGACAAGGCAGTCCCGTCCTGTACTCCCAGAGGTTCTTCTGGCTCAGTCGCGCAGGCAAATAAAGCTCAGACAGAATGCCTGGGATCATTTTGTTACTTTAATTACCTTTTAGAGTTTTTAAATGTCAGAGGACAAAAGAAGAGTTAGAGCAGGGAAAAGTGAAATATGCTTCATTTTGCATATTGCTGAGAATGTGTTAAAGATGTTGCACCTTGCTTTTTCACCCTCCTGCTGACACATATCTATTTTTTTTCCCGTCACAGAGATGTTCAAAAGCTGGGGTCCTGCAGCCGGAAATCCTACCTCTCTCAGTCCATGAAGAACGAATGGAAACTAGCAAAAATTGCTTTTGTGGTCATCATTGTGTTTGTCTTGTCCTGGTCTCCATATGCTTGTGTCACCTTGATTGCCTGGGCGGGGTAAGTGGAAATGTAATCCTAAGAGCATGGGTTATTCTGAAATATAAATATGATTAGTACTATCACCCACAATAAGCAGATCTCCCTTTTGAAAGGGTTTTAAATAGTTATTACATTAGAGGTGATATTGCATTCTTCACCATATCCTTGTGGATAAAGCCAGAAAAGGGACTATTTGTCTACGTATTTTAAAACTATTATGACTGTTTATCTGCATTTTTGGTACGTATTGTTTCCTCTCCCCCATGATACTTTCTTTGCATGACTTGGAGGTATTACCTCTTTTCTCTCCCAACACCTGTTCTCTCAGGAAGCTTCCTCCATATACTGCTGCCTCTGATGGAGGGCAGAAAAGAGGTTATATTCCCTGATGCTCACCCCTGAGCTCCCATCCTCCTCCAACTGCTCTCTGCTCCAAAGGGACCTGTTGTCTTGTCAGTGCATGTTCTTGATTTCAAGGTCAGGTTGGACCGGGCTTTGAGCAACCTCATCTGGTGAAAGATGTCCCTGCCCATGGCAGAGAGGCTGGACTAGATGATCTTTAAAGGTCCCTTCCAACACAAACCATTCTGTGATTCTATTATGTTAATTGTGATTATCCTGCGCTGACATTGATCACATGTGACTGACTGTGGGAGCTTAAAGTCAAGAGGAGAATATTGGTTGCAAACCACTTCCAGTCCTTGCTTCCGTCTGTCATGTTTGCAACTGAGTTATTGACACCTGTTACTGTGCAGCACAGATGTTGCTGCTGAAAGATTTTTAGGTTTGAATCACCATTCCCTTTTCCCAGATGGTCACAATGGGGGTCGTTTTGGTGGGGGTTCTGGGTTTATTTTTGCCTAGCGTAGAAACAGGAAAGGTAATTCTTTGTCTTCCTGGTCATCCTCAGATAGGTAACTAATTACATGCATGTCTTTCATCTTCTACAAATGAATGAAACCAAGTATGTGCTATCAAATGCAAGCCTTGCATCTGAGCAAAGAATGCATTTAAACGCATTTATTTTTCAGGGGTATTTCTTATAAAGAGATCACAGCACAGAAACAGTCAGAGTAATATGTTTTAGTAATTTCGTATTAATCCATGGCATAGCTGTGTATAATGTCTTTGCTTTGTTTTAGTCGAGGCAACACCCTAACACCATATTCCAAATCTGTGCCAGCAGTTATTGCCAAAGCTTCTGCAATCTACAACCCCATCATATATGCAATAATTCACCCAAGATACAGGTACAGTAAGCATATAGGTATGTGTATAACTGTACATGTAAATGTATGTTTTACCATGAACAAACTACCCTCATTCCCTTAGCCTCACGCCACGCGGTGCGTGCTCCCGCCCTGACCATCCCATGATGGGATCCGAGTGGTCAGACCCTGCACCATGTCCACTTGGTACAGGGCAGCTCAGACTACATATGGAGCTCCAGGGGTGGCCAACAGAAGAGAACAGTCCCTCCCTTCACCTTTCTTCCCCTCACAACCCTGCTCTGTTCCATAGAGCTGCACAACACCGTGACTGATGGAAGGAGGAGGTGATGCTCAGGTTCATCTTTTGCCATATCAGGGACGGCTACTAAAGAACACTCTCCAGATAATAGGTCCCAACCAGCGAGGCTCAAAAATCACATCATCACCAATTTAAGCAGCTATATGAATATGTTTGAGGTTTGGTTCTCTGAAGCACTTAAGTTATTCTCTTCAAACCAACTTCAGTACCAACGTAAACAAGTTACTGGTCTTTGGGAAAAGCTCTGTAAGAAGCAAAGAGCATTTTCATAGAAGTTCTGTGCAAAGTGCGAGCTGTAGGAAGATGGTAATCCAGACAGAGCTCCCTGCAAGTGAGAAGGTTTTCCAAATATGCTGAAAATACTGGGGTTTTTTTGTTAGTAGGCTTGCTGACTTTGTTCAACAAGTATTTGCCTTCAAAAAATTAAGCGGACATTTCTGAAATACTCCACTTTGTGGTAAGAAGTCTCTTCTGAAGGCTGTTTTCATATTTGTTTAATTTAGTTGTTTCAGGGAAAAGACTCCATTCTTCACCTTTTTCAAAAATATTAGCTTGGACTTAAAGAAAATGTTTTACACTTGTTCTGGTTTGGCATAAAACAGAACCAATTTTCCTTTCAGTGATATTTCCTTTCAGATAAGTCTCTTCTAAGTAACTGCACTTTCTGAAACTAACTGCATGTTTTGCAGACAGTGTCTGCTTCTGGGACTGATAACGCTCGAAGTTTGTAGTTATTGCTGAGGCATGGTAGGGATGTTATGAAGAAAGGCTCTTGCTGTACTTATTCTTAGAGAAGCCAAGGTCACTGCTAAATTCCTCACTGCTTACGAGTGAAGAGCCGAAGGGGGGTTGCACCTGCAGGGAGGAGTGGACAGAGCAGGTGACCCAGAATTGACTAACGAAGGTATTCCATCCCATACATGTCATTCTCAGTGTAAAGCGGGGGGATCACGAGGGTCTCACACCTTTTCTGCTATGGCTGGTGTCCCAAGAGGACTCTGTCCCTTTTCCTGCTGCCCCCAATCCCAATCCGTGCATTCCTGAATCTAGCTCTTGACCGTCACTGGGCCCAGCCTGGGCCTTCCCGGAGCCTGCCCTGCAGTGCTGGTGGGGACGTGACCGACATCGGGGAGCTCGATCTTTGTTTTGTATGTATTTGTATATATTTAATTATTTCCACTATTAGTATATACTCTTTTTTCATTATTATAGTTTATTAAAACTGTTTTAACTTTCCAACCCGTAAGTCTCTCTCCCTTTTCTCTTTCCCTTCCCCTTCTGGGGCAGGGGGGAAGGGTTAACAGAGAGCATCTGCCACCGGTTTAGTAGCCAGCCCAGCTTTAAACCATGACAACACTACACTAATGGGGTTCAATGGGCAAAATGTAACGTTGATCAATTCTCTGAAACACTTCAATGGTTTTTTTTTTTTTTTTTTCAGATATGAAATATTTCTGAACCTATGCCTTCATAATCAAATTATACTATACTTTAATTCTACTTATTGTTACAGATCTCAATTACTGTATATTTTAAAACTGAACACTCTGCCAACCTAGCACAATTTCACTAACAAATACCCAAACACTTCAGTCTCAATAAGCTGCATGGTTAGCCAGCTTTTCTTGCCTTTTTATTTCCTTCTCAAGCCTTTCACAGCCAGTGAAATCACACCTTTCAGCTCAGAAAGGTATGGAATTCTTCTTTTTATCCTAGCCCTCTGACTGCAGTAAGGTAAGGGATAGAGAATACAAAGATAACTTTTTCCCACAGAGTAGATGATTAGAAAGGTAACAATGCTAACAATGCATTGTAAAAAAAGATTTCCATACTATTGCTCTGATGGAAAACCTACAAGATTAGGTGAACAGAATGATAATTTAATATATTATAAAAGACGCTCCTCCAAAGAATCAGAAACCTTTCCCTTTGCAGAAGAAGGTCCATTATAACCTCCTTTAATAACTTCTCTAGAGCATCTCATTTGTCTCCAGAGACCAGCTCAGCCTTCCCCCAACATTCAGGGAAAGCATGAGAAGGAACCACCTTGCATTTCAGAAAGGTCACCTGCTCTTTGAGCTAGCTAGGACCTGGAAGCATGCATAGTATGGACACATCAAAAATGATTGTGTCTTCAGTTGTGTGGTCATAAAAGGAGTTACAAAGTACTTTTGCAAGGGAATAAGCTGTCATGGTGTTCTGCTGACTGGTTTCAAACAAGGACAAATTTACCCTGCACTTCCACAACACTATGCAAGCTAAAACTTCTTTTTTGAAGTCAACATTTTATTTAGAAATATCCTCCCAGCTTCAGCTGAGAAACATGTTCAAGTACTGGCAAAGTAAGTTACTTCTGCTAAAACTTCCAAAATACTTGGTTTCCAAAAATCCAGTAAAAAATAGTTTTTTGCGGGCGGGTTTTTTTGATTTTTTTTTTTTTTTTTTTTATTTAACGTAAGGAAAGGGGTACAACTCCATTGTGTTCTCAGCCCTATCTCCAGCATTAGGTGGGCTCCTAAATATTTTTTTTTCACCTTTATGACTCACAGCAGTATATTCAGAAGAAGCTGTACCTCACACAGAAGATATAGCTCAGAGCTTGCAATTTCCTCCCGTAGCTGTACATAATGTGTTTTTGAAACACTGGCTGTGAAAAATAATTCATTATATAAAAGGAGAAATGCTTGTAACAGAACTGCTATTCAGCATATCTGTAGATTTTTCTGCAAGTTTTTCAAAGTGTATATACCACCAAGGGATGCTGTGTCAAAAGTTCGGATGTAGCATGAGGATGCCATGGTGATAAATGTATAAATGCCACTAGATGGCAGGGTTAGTCGTCGGTATGAGGTTTGTCTCACCCAAGAAGTGGAAAAGCTGCTAAGTTATGTTGCCTGAAAACTAGGATTTGGGAGCTGGAAATTGAGTTCAGTGTCTTGAATGTTTGATAAATGACGGTGTGGTTGTAAGAACAGTTGATGTTTCTCAGAAGGCTGGTGGAATTACACCCAGAAATGGTGAAAACCTGTATTTTGTTTGAAAATGTCTGCTATCATAACTAACACTGTATTGCATCCTCCAAAAACCTGATACCATCTTATTTTTTGAAGCTTGCAGAGCATTTTAGTTTAGAATAGGAGAATGACTAGTCTCTGATGGCTTGAAGAAGGTGAATGAGAAGTCTTGTATGGCTGGATGACACATTATGAACCTGGTATTTTTTTCTGATCCAAAGCTATTGTGTTCAGTGGATCCCTATATTATTTTTGCTAGGTCAAGTGAGTGTTTTCAAAGCAGATACTATATAGTGAACTGCTTCAATTAGTCTTTTTCCTACCAGCATCTGCTTTTCTAAATAAGATTGTATTAAGAAAAAGGCTGGAGTCCACAGCAGGATTTCAGACACTCTCTTAAAAAGTGTTTTGTTTTATTTTTTCCCTGCTTCCTGATTTGTATTTCTAGGCAAATCAACAAGAGAAGTGTTTATGGAGTTGTTCTGAAGACATTTCATAGACTTGGGAGTCATCCAGTCAGGAAAAGAAGTCATGTTGAGTCCCTCCTGATGAATCAAGCGTGCACCTTTAAAACTGAAAAAGCAGCTCCAGTACACCAAGTCAGCTGGTGAAAATATGCTGGCAGGACCAATTTTGCTTGAACAGTGAATAATGAATATGCATGTAAAGATCAGGGTTTCTGGATAATTTCCAAATCTTCTGATAATTCATGTTATGCCTTGCAAGTAATTTATCCAATGATGGATAAATGGGCCAGTCTGTTCAGGCCCAGGACTTAAGGGTTTGGGCAGGGGATGAATTGCCATTTTGTATTGGAACTACTGAACCGGGTTAAATCTAAGTTACTTTCCAAATCTTTCAAGAAAGAGGCATCTAGAAATCAGGATCTAAAGAGTTCAGATATGGCTCAAACCAATGGTGTACAAGATGCTTTTTTTTGCACAGAGAATTTCTGTCATTGCATCTTAACACCCCAGCAAAACAAATCAGTCTTTTTGTGGGACTTCCTTACCTTAAGCAATGTAAAAAAGTATGTTACAATGAATGTAACTGAAAATGTAACCGTGCCATTTGTGCTAGCACTTGGCTTTTAAGAACTGGTCTGAGAGGTTAATTGTTATATACCCTCCTGCCCACACGCTCCCCACCAGCATAAAGGAGAAAAGGACTTCTCTCCCTGATAGGTATCACTGGAAGTAACAAATGTGAGTAAGTAAGGAAATGCATGCAGAGTTTTAACTCATGAAATTCTGTTTTGTGAGGGAAGAAAGTTTTCACTCTTAACAGCCTGTATATGAGAGAATGTCACTTGTCTGTGTTAGTGTTATTGCAGAAACTTCCTTAGATTTTGGAAGGTCTAGGTTTTGTAATCATTCGTTCATAGCAAACAGGGAAATTCTGCATCTCCGTGTTTCCAACTTGCTCCCAAGTGAAGTATGATTATACAAAAATGATTTGTTCAAAACTACTCCATCATAAATAACTGAATAATCATGAAGAATTTCGATTTGCAGTATTTTCTCAAACAAAATGTTTGCAATTTCTACATATTTGACTTTGGGTGACTCATTTATTTCAGAGTATTATAAAAATACCATTAAATAAGCACCTCAGTTTATACTGATTTTGTATTTCACAGGTACAGTACTAAAACTCTCTTCAAAATCTGTACTTTCATCCCAGCCCACAAAAAGTCCCTCAGCAGTCCTCCCAAATATTAGTAAAATTGAAACTCTGGTACCTCAAGACATCAAAAATGTTCTTATGTTGTCCTTGAAAATTCACCATCAGACATACATTTCCTGAACCTCCAGCGTGAGGAGGTCTCTGCATGAAATTCCACTTAATAAACAGGATGGTATGTTTTACACCAACTTGAAGTTATTGAATAGTTTACAGCCCCAGGTAGGCTGTGGCAGACATGAAAAGCTATGTCTATGTCTGAGAGAAAGTGGTTCATCTTCTCCGCTGGGGAAAAAAGCTCGCAGCTGCTTTTTCAGCACCAGCCTGAGGTCTTCAACATGAAAATGAACTTATGGGGGCTTGGCATTTTCTCATGTCCTGTAAACCCTTGCTGATTCTCAGAACTTTTTATTTTCTGCACAACCTTAGCTCTTTATTTTTAATCCAGCACCATGTGGGCAGCCACCTGCACCCCCGGGCAGCTTGGCAGGGCTCTGCCAGCTCACCGGCAGGCATCTATGCAGACTCGGGAACGATGGTGTGGGCAGAAAGCCTTCTTCAGTTCTCATCTCCACTGAAGGCACAGAGCTGCTTGTTCAGTTGCCTTTGAAGTTAGAGAGGAAAGACAGGCAGGAGCCTGGTATACTGAGAGTGGTAATGATGCCCAATATTGGGGTTTGGTGGTGGTGGGGGGTTGTTGGTGGTGGTGGGTTTTTTTGGATTGACAAACTAGTGATCTCATCTTGTGATCTCAGAATCAGTTCTCTGAGACTTCAACATGTGTGATCTTTTCTAAGAATAGAAATGATGATGTGCTAGTTATTCAACAAACCTGGTAGCTACAGAAGCAAAGATTTTACAATATACATCCACTTGACTTGCATCTCAGTATAAAGTCAATATACTAACATCTTCCACTGATCTGTAAGTCCCATGCATCAGCTGTTTTCCATACGCCTTCTTGCTGCCTCGCTTCTTGACTTGTTATTTAGTTTTGTGTGAATATTAGCTTTGTTTGTTGGGCTAAAATAATGGATTGGGAGGCACTGGGGAGGTGTTATACCAAATGCAGCACTCTGGCTAGCATCGCCCTGCCAGTCCTCTGCAGCAGGAGGAGCAAGGCCAGCTGGCATTGCACAGGGGAGGCTCTTGGGCTCTTCTGCTCCATGCGGGGCCAGGAGGGATAGACTCATACAACCATGACTGCGATGATTGTTATTTAATGAATAAGGCAGGTTTTAAGTTCTTTGGAGCCTAGATCATCCTTCTCCTCTGTGCTTGCATGGAGTGTTAATTCTGGATAGGAGTTTACAGGAGCTGCCATGATACAAATAACAATATCTGATTCTTCTGGCCATCTCCCTCTTCCTTTTTTTCTACTTGTCCTGTGCCTTTGCACAGTAAAAACCTTTTTACCAGCTAACCTGAAAGTTTTCTGGATTAACCTTTTAATTGAATCAGAAGCAATCAGATATTTTCAATTCTTACTACTTATCCATGCAGCTCTTCCATATGTGTTTTGACACAAGGCCCAGAAGCCACCTGCTATTTTCCTTTCAGCCTGTTGAGTAGTTTCCCCTAGACAGACCATGCTGTTTCCATGTAGTCTTTGAGACTTCCTCAATCAAAACAGAAGCCGTGCTGAGGTTATGGAAAGAGATGGTACTTTCACCACGTGATTTCCAAAGCTGTGTTGTCAATGTGACGTTTATTTTTTTTCGTTCTTCCGTTTTCCCTCAGAAAAACCATCCACAATGCTGTTCCCTGCTTGAGGTTCCTAATACGAATATCAAAGAATGACCTCCTGAGAGGCTCCATCAATGAGTCATCATTCAGGACCTCCCTCTCCAGCCATCAGTCTCTTGCTGGCAGGACCAAGAGTACTTGCATTTCATCAGTTTCTGGTGGAGAAGCTGTAAGTCTTGTTTCCATGAAGGAAAGTGAGCACAATATTTCTCCAACTCCCAAAATAAGCGACTCTATAAATACATATTCAAAATTAGATAATGGAAGAAGGGGAGTGGGGTAGCTAAATTTTTTGGGTCGTGTGAGGTCACTTCTGCAAAGCCCTTCTGGGAGTTCATGCATGATGATTTCTGATCAGAAAAAGCATCCAGATCAGCATATCTGTGTGGTTCAGATGCTTACTGGGACCACGGATCTTCAGGTTAAGTCTTTAATGTGAATTAAAAAGAGCCATTGTCAGGTACTCCCCATGTCACCAACCACTTTCTATAATTCAGTATCTGAGGGGGCTGGAGGACAGGAAAACGGTCTCCCATCCGAAGTTTTCTAACCTATCCGAAAGCTGTCTTACTATTTTAAAGGAAGTCCATTTTCTGTAGGACAGGAAACTTTTGATTTGTTTCCCTGGGTTTTAACCATGAGGAGTGGAAGACTCCTGCACCTGGAGTGAGGTGGAGTGTTTTGTAAGCAGCGTACCCCAAGTCTCAGTAAGGCTGGTGATTGAGGGAGTTAGAAATAAAAGGATCCCTTAAGGTTCTTCACAGCCCCTCTCGGCATGACCTCGCCTGCCTCTCTAAGTCATAAGAAGCCAGCCTTGACCACAGAGGTGCTGGGAAGGCAGGTCCCAGGGAGGGATGGCAGCCGTGGCAGGGGCTGGGTTGGGGCTGGCCCTCGCAGGGACCTGCGCTGCTCCATGCTCATAAGAAACCTCCCAGCATGATGGCTGCAGTTGGTAAGCTTTCACAAAGGTATAAATCACTGTGACGGGCTGAGTGGCAAACTCTTGGCTCTGCCCTTGAGGCAGGTGGCAGCAGTCTGAGCAGGGACAGGGCTGGGTTATCAGAGTGCTGTAGCTTTCATGATCTTTAATTATCATCATTATTACCTGCCTGTAAGATCATGAAATCTCTTAAATGGGACACGTTTTGTTATTCAAAATTAGAAAGTGTTTAAATACCGTGCAATGGACAAGCTACTTCTCAGGAGAGACCTGGGCTAGAAATTATAAACTTTTTCTATACTGTTTCATAAAATACGTCAACCATAACATTTCTTTTAAATTAAAACCATAAATAGAAGAGTGAAAGGTCTCTCTTAGCCTTGGAAAAGCCTTTTTTAGCATACTGTTGTTCATATTTGAGCCCAAGTGTGTCTGAAGTGTGTGATGGGACTCTTGTGGAGTGTGACGCTACTGTACCACGCTGCACAGCACGAGGATCCCCAAATTTGCTTGCCTAGGCTCTCATAGTCTTCAGGGCATGGGGAGCACTTCCATGTTTATCTAGTTGCTGCTATATTAGGGCAAAAGACCTTAGTGAGCTAGAAAAGAAGAGTGGCTCACTTTGTATGGGCTATGAAATATAGTGTTTGTCTTAGCTCTTGAAGATATAAATAAATGCATGAATATTTCTGTTGCAATGTAAGTGAAAATGAGATAATCTATCCTGCTGATTTAATTCCATTCACAGACTACTGACTACACAATGATGCATGAGGGTATCAACTGTGATGATTTCATAAACTGTAAAATACCCAGATTATCCTTGCAATATGAGGTTAGTATATGCAACATGCCAATACCCTATCATAAAAAAAAAGAGTATATTTTGTTTGGGATTGCTTAACAGCTTGAGCAAACAGAGCACCCACACTTAGCTGTATCTCCCTTGAGATCATGGGGACTGCTTGTCTGTTTACCTTTGTCCTTCATTTACTGGTTGTAGATAGCACATGTAGCAACATGGAAATGTGTTGACGAAGTTTAAAACAGGGAGGCTCCTCATTTACTTATTGCCAACCTTTTTTCCCCTTTACCTTTTAATTTTCCTTGACTTAAAGTTTGTTCCTAAATTCTCTCCCCATTAATCCTTTGATGTCAAATGAGGTAATTTCACCTGGATCACCCATCCCGATCCAAGAACCTTTCTGTTCTTCACTGTTGGTCACTACTTGGTTTTGGTTCCTTGGGGTTAGCAGGTTATTGTGTGTGTTTGGTTGGGATTGCTGTTTAAAGAGACAGGAAAATGTGGATATGAGGCTTCAGCCTTTGGCACAACTTTGGCTTAGGAATCTCAAATGAAACACCTGCTGTTAGCCATGTGCAGCACTGTGTTGTGCCCAGTTGACGCAGCCAAAGGTAATTGTCCTTGGGGCAACTGACAGCTCAGTGCAGCTGTACACATTTTAGCTGAAGCAGCAGCTGCTGAAATAAAAGATAATCTCGATGACTCTTGCATGACAGTAGGACTAAGTGAAATTTTGGAATGCTCCAATAAAGTGTTGACGGGCAGGAATGACACCAGCAACACTGTAAAAGATACAGCTGTTGCCACCAATGCTTTCCTCTGTGTGTTTTGTACACGTTAGTGTAGGGAGCCAACATATTCGTGAGTCATGTAAAGTCCTATTTACAGTTTGATTCTACAAGGGAGAAGAAATAAACAGGTGGCAATATATAGATGTACGAGCAAGGTGATGCAGTGGAATTATGCACTAGCTTCCCACTTGCATAGAGCCCTATCTATCTATGTATCCATATCTAAAAGCTGATGTGGAAAATGATCTCATCACTGATACTCAATCAAAAAGTCACCACAAAGTTAGGGATGATGGATGGCCTCTGCCCAAGCCTGTAAATGGAATGGCATGGTTGCAATGTCATGATTGTGCTGCATTACTGGCGTACTCTTAGAAAATTAGTGCAGAGCCCACCCGTTGCCTCCCATCCACTAATGATGGTTCAGAGAAGAAGCAAGCTCATGGGGCTTGAGAAGCCCTGGGTGTTCTGGGATGTGTACAAATGGTTTTGGACCTGTCCATGTCCATGGTTTTGTACCAGCTGATGGTCACGCAGAATGCCATGAGCCATATTAAACAGATTGGTTATACTGGCTCCCATCTTTAGACTTCAGGTGCTATGCAGCTATAAGGATAGCACAAGCAATGAGATAAAAAACAGTGAAAAACATCCTGGTGAAATTAAGTAATTTTTCATTATTTCAAAGATTTTTTTGGTTCAGAAAAATAGTCCAGGGTAAGTGATAAGACTAAAAATCAAGCCTCTCCCCAGGGGAGTTTTGAGTGTGAGACCTGTGTTAGAACAGCTTTAGTTTTCTGTAAGTGTGCACAGTTTCTGCTAAAGTTTGAAAACTTTTAGACTTTGAGAAAGGATGTAACTGTCTGAAATCCTTCATCATTCATGATTAGACCTGGAGCAATGTAGAGCTTGACCCTGCAGATCCAGCTCATAAAAAACTGCAGCCTCGCCGAAGTAATTCTTTCTCAACAAGCCTGAGACAGGAGAAGAGAGACCCTCTCCCAAAGACCTGCAGCTGCAATGCAGCAACTGCAGAAAAGGTAAGGAAAAAAGTCTCTGCTGGGGACTGTCCATTTTAGTGTTAATCTTGCTACAGTACATTATCTCTGGAATAATAATTCAGCCTTTACACCCATCTGTTTCATCTGTAGGCTTTATTTATATGTATTCCAATGTCCTCGTCATCCTTGCTGTTATTTCTATTTTGTGACTAATGAGAATTGAAATAATGCCTTATTAACTTTTTTCACCGATATGTTGCCTCTTTTTGGAAAGCCAGCATCAGCTCATAGCTCTAAAGCCGCATTAAAGCACAGTCAGTGGCATCAAATGTAAGAAGTTGATGACTTTGCCTGTTTATCTACCCCAGCTCCACTTCCTCCCATCCTGACCCTTGTGTCCACATTGTGGGAGCCTCCTTTTATTACTAAGTCAGGGCTGCAAAACAGAGTTTGACATGAGAGAAGCCACCCTTTTTCTTCTTTTCAGTTACATTAAAATGTTTTATTTTTGTTGAGGGGGAAGACGAGAAAGAAACTCCCATTTCTCCCTAAGGGTAGGAGAGTCTGGCAGCTGCCACCCTTCCCTCACTGAAAGAGGAGACGGTGAGTACTCAGCGCATCTTCTGTGGATGCATCACGCTCATTGCCCAAACTGCTGAGGTTTGGCGTCATGCCGTTGAGGAGCACCCTGTTCCCTGAGGAACTGCTGAGGATGGGAGCAGTAGGTCACCAGTGAGTCAGCTTCTGCCAGAACCCTAACACCAGTTTCAAAACAAGTATTTGTATGCATTGCACAATGTCAAGTATATATCAGTGCTGCATTTTCAAGAAAAGACAGACACAGGCTTACAATCCACTGTCTGTGGCTGGACTGAGTAGCACCCACTTTTTGATGGAGGCACCCTTTCATAGGGTTACTCTAGCATATGTAATCAAACACCTGCACCTTGGGCAACTACAGCATCTGCTTCTGTCCTCTGTGTTCCCTTTCAGCTCTGAGGCTAATTGTCTAGAGACAGCGTAGTTTAAAGCAGGAGCTGTTCTGGAAACTTCCAGCCATCCAATGACCTGATTCCTGCATGTGTCTGCCCTGTCTTCTTTCATGTGTCTCCCTAAGATCAACTCCTGAGAAACCTTCGTCTTTTCCTGTGACTGTTGTGAACAGTATTGATGGAAAAACAATGGCTTCAAATGTGGTGGCAGGCAAGATGGGCTCAAATCCACTACACACTTCTGCTGCCCTCCATCAGTGGCCCAGTGTGTCCAAGGTTGTAGGCAAATGGCAAAGACAAGAGATTGTCTCCAGGTGATGGAGGACCACCGGCTTTTGGTCTCACAAGGAAGGAGAACAAAAATGAATCTGAGGTGGTCTGCATAGAAGTGTTCAGTAATTAAATAAATATTCCTGTATTCTGGAATTTAGCAACTGCATAGCCCACAAGAAGGATCAGACACTATACTTTGTCTTTGAAATACATCTGTTGGATTATTTTGATAAATAACCTTTAAGCAGAGTACCTTCCTGCTGAGGCTTTCAGTGGTGTTCACTGAGATGTGTGGAGTTTATTTACACTGAATGTTCAAAGCCTCATTTGCTTTTCTTAATATTTTCAGCAAAGATTCCTGTGTGGTGGTAAGGTCCATTGTGTGTTAGCTAAATGCAATCCATAAATATTCATTCTATCAGAATACATATTTATTTGTCAAGCTCAGTTACAGTGTTTCACTATGAGGCCGCCCATTTATTCTTAAAAAAAATCCCAACCAACGCTAAAGAAACCTCACTGCATTTCTGGATATTTATTTTAAGGTTTTAATAGCATTGCTGGGTTGTCTATGACTGAATTCCAATTATAGCACTTCCAAAAATGCTCAGTTATGGAAATACAAGTGTGAATTTGGTGAAGGGTCAGCTAACTTCTTGATTTGACGAAATATATATTTTTTTTAGGAAAAGAATCTTACACTTCCTTTGTTTTCTTTAAGAAGACCACCTCAATAACATCTACAAAATTTATGTACCTCTGAATTCTTTTCACTGACTGAGATCAAGACTTCTTAATGCACAGTTGCAGATGGGATGTCAAAAAAGAAAAGGCACCCCTCAAGTGAAAGTAAAAAAGCCAAACAGTGTCCCAGTCTTGGTGCTTGCCAGAGCATAAAAACGTACGGGACTGTTTTCTGTGCTGCCACAAAGATATGATCCAGCCCTGTGACTTATTGCAGTTAGTTAGGATGGTAACAGACTTGATGTAGACTGACACCTGGAAACCTGGCGTGGCAGTGAAGAGGCCTTTTTGGAAGCATTAAAATGCAGGCGTGTATTATGAGGACAAGATAGGTTTGGATACTTGATTTCAAAGGAGAGTTGCCAAGTGTGCTCTGGGCATCCAGGTTTTGTGTCAAGGGAATTACCCAGATAAAACTATTAAAAAAAACCTTGGAAGTGGTGTCCTGCCCACTAAGCCATATCCAAATGAAACCCATCCTTCTGCTGTGGTGAAAAGAGCACTTGAAGCAGGGAGGAGTGGTTTTGGGTTTGGGTTTTTTCATTCTGTCATTATCTTTGATTTGGAAGAACAGACTTTTTTTTCTCTGTCAGGTTGATTTAAACCACTTTTTTTAGCCCATTGTGCTTCCCTCCACTTGGGTAGGTACAGTGGCCGGAGAAATTGTTATCGATAAGGATTGGTGAATGATTCTTTCTTGTGGAGTAGATTACACAATGCTTCAGTATACGCCAGTATCTAATTTTAAACTCAGACTGACAGAGGGGGAGAGGGAGACTAACAATTCTTTTTTTTTTTTTTTAAAAAAAAAATGCGTGAAAAACAAATGCTTTGGTTTTCTGTCTATAAAATCAGACTACAGCTATGCTATGCAATAACACATTCTGCCAAACTACTTGCTAAGAGTGAGATGATGACCCCTAAATCTTAAAAAAATAAAAACAAATAAAATCAAACAAAAAACCCCACCTTCTTTTTTTTATTTAAGGCACCTTTTAGTTTGTCAATATAAAGGCAGTATCACAGGCCATGGACTAGGTGGAGACAAAGGGGGCCAAGACTGCAGCCCCTGCTGAGCTGTAATCATGCTAGAAACTGATCTAACATTTTAAAAAAGATGTTTCAGCACCAAATCCCTATAAATCCATGGGAATTACATGCCTGAATGCTTCAAGAAGACTAAAGTTGAATTAATGAGGTTTATGGCTAGAACAGTAATATCTGCAATAGAGGAAAACCAAAAAAATTTACAAAACTGTTATGGGAAGCTCAAGGTATGGAAAGACTCAGTGTAGCTAATTAATACACTTTACAACTGTATTAAGAGAAATAAATAGAACTATAACTCTGAAAGAGGCTTTATAGCAATCTGAATAAAGCTTAGTTGTACTCTGAATTCCATTAGGCTTCATGGAAATTGATGTAATAATGAAGTAAAAACATTTTACTTTAAATGTTGATCTTCCTCAGGAAAGAGAGACTTCTAACTTCTCTCTATATCTGGCACAGTGATTTTATAACATTAACTGTAATTTTCCAAAGCAAGCCAAAATTGATCAGTCATGTCTTCGGTTGCCAGTATATTTAAATATTAACTTACACTTTCAAAGCTTACTTAGTTTACTCTGGATTTGCATACTATGCATGAAGAGTTACGGAAAGGTCACAGGGGAGTTGCCATCAGGGCCAAGTTAGAAATTAGAGTGCTCTCAAAATGGGCAGATGGGAATTGGTTAGCAAAGCCAATCACAGTCACTGTTTTTCCCTTCTTTGTTGGTGGAAGTACTGTCCAATGTATGAATGCAAAGCCACTGACTGCCCCGCAGCAGTACCGGGAGCCATTTGGAGACATCACGATAGAGATTGTCACAAGGATGATGAAACTTCAGGCAAATAAAGAATACAGTGTGCTTGAGTTTTATCTGAGATCTCTTCTATGAGAGAGAGAGAAGTATAATTATCCAGTACCATGAGATGTGTTAAAAATGGAGAAATATTTTTTTTAAACGTAAAGTAAGTCAGATATAGGAATGGGCTTTTCTTTTCCTCTTTTTTTTCTTTTTGGTCTCTGCTCATATGTGAGCCTGTCATTTTTGTTTCATTTAATGTCCTGCTTTCCCAGCTGTAGATGTTAACACATGACGATTTTCCCTCTTTCTACTCAATGATTCAAGTATTTAGAAAACATGACTGGTAACTCAAATAGCGACTAGTGGTAATGAATATTTCAAAAACTGGTTTCCATAGTCATATGCTGTATGACAACACCAAAGCTTATGTCTCCACTCCAGGTTTCACTCTCCTCCAGCTGTTTGGAGAAGGTGCTTGAGCGGCCAGTCCTACACAGTCCTCCTGCAGCACTTGTGACCAGCTCACTGAAAGCAGCTTCTCTGCCTGTTAGTTTGAATAGCAGCAGTGTGAGCAGAGGAGGAGACTCATGTACTTCACAGATGGCAACTCAAGAAAGTCAAGTTAATGGAGTCCTGGGCTCTATCATTAGCCATACTGTCCCCCGCATCATCATCATTCCTACCTCAGAGACCAACCTATTTCGAGAGGAACTGGAAGAGGAAGAGACTGAATCATTCCGCTTTCATGACAAAAAGGGCAACCTGCTGGATTTGGAAGGGCTTAGCTCATCTATGGAGTTCCTTGAAGCTGTTGAGAAATTTCTATCATAAGTTTGTAAAAAGAAAACTTTCCAGTAATTATTTTCTTGGCACCTTCTCCATTTAATTATACCAAATAACCAAAGCCTTGTAGGTTAGATCACCAGATTTTTTTTATGTTTATACAGTAGTCACTAGGCAGCCTTCAGATTTATCTTTGTCCAGCTCAGACATGGAAACAGGCTTTCTTACAGATTGTGCTGCAGGAAATGAGCAGTGGAAGATCTCGCAGCATGATCAAGTGGCATCAGTCGAGTTGGACGCCTGCTTCGTGGGGCCCTGATTTATAACCACAGATGGAGGTGCCAGCAGAAGGAAAAATGACTGAGTGAGAGCAGGGGTAGCTGCTGTGTTTCTGCTACCTGTGCATGAAACAGCATTCCTGTTTTGGCAGCTCTCTTCTGGATGTTGAATGGAAGCACCACAAGACCATAGCTTCCACCACCCCCAGTGGTAATGCTGACGGCTAGATGATCTGAACTATCTTTTAATCAAATTATTTTCAGTCTTGGTTTTGGTGGGTTGTTTTTTGGTTTTGTTTTTGTTTTTTTTTAAATAGGCAGCTTGCTAAACATAAATAAACAAACTGATGGTGTAACTAGGAAGTGACTGCTTGCTTTTAAAGTTTAGTGCTAGAAGTCTGGACTTTACCTCAGTATTAGCACAATCACGTGAATGTCTAAATGCAAGGTGCTATATGCTAAAACATATACTATTACCTGTAGAAGCATTTAGAGCACCTTCAGAGTTAGTCTTGATAAAATATGCGTGGATCCTAATGAGTCTATGATTAAAAGGGTGAACATTCACAAGCTGACAAGTCATTGATAAAAATACTGCCTTGGCTGCTATATATCACTTGTCTGTTGAGAGGAGATTCTTCTCCTCTCCTCTAAAATCACCCAGTGGATGTCTTCTCCTACAGGTCACTTGTCAGAGGCCTTCAGAGTGGGTAAAACATCATCTTGGAGAGAAAACCCCACAGTACTGTGGTGTTTGCTACAGGATCTGCAGTCACATCATTATCTGTGGTTACTGATTGTGCTTATTTTATCTGTGCTTCATGTTACCACTCAGGCTCCCAAGACCCTCCTAGCATTTTAATCTTAATTGCATTCTTCCTTTCATTACTCATTTTCCCTTTTTATAACATGTTCTCCACATCCTCCCTTTCAGTCTCTGACTTTCAAATGTAGACAACAAGTTAAACTATATTGTCCTCCACATAATATTAGTATACCTTAGTAGAAAGCAGACATTTCTCTGGATATAATAGTGCAAATATTTGGTCCAGTGAGTCTAGTAGCATTCAGACATCCAACAAGAGAATGAGAGTTTATGTTCATAACCTTGGTTTATTCTCTCAACTGTATCCTAGACTGTGCAGAGACTACTGAGAGCATTTCCAAGTTTTGTGTATGCACTGGCTTGTCTCGAAAAAGAATTTCTCTTTTCCTGGTCTCCTGATGCAAAAAACAGATGCAAAGAGGGAAAGTGTAGAAGTTTTTTTTTTTTAAACTATTTTCTTATTACAAAAGAAGATAACACAAATCTTGTTTGCAACTAGCTAGACAGGAACACCACTGAAGAACAAACTAAAACCCAAAGCAGTGCAGGAGAGAGAGGAATGCCTCCAAACTCACAGACCCAAGGCTTTGAGGGTGTCAGCACAGCAGACCTCCGAGAGGACTGAGACGCTTGCTTTTGGTATAGGCTGTGCTCTTTTTAGGAAAAAAAAAACACTGGTGGGTTACAGAGGTGATTGCTGAGAACGGCTGCCTATTGCAATGCTGACACTCTTAATGCTGCTGTTATTTGAGGTAGTCTGCTGCCTAGAGACCCTCATCAGAAATGAGGTCAACATACCTCCTTACCTCGTAGAGAAGGGGGGAAAAGGGTGGTGGAGCCACACCATGCGTGTGGTTGTCTGTGGGCAGCCCTGGTGCGTGGTGCCGGGGGCCAGGGCTCAGCCGGGGCAGCACCACGCTGCAGTACCCGCAGCCAGGCTGCTGAAGGCTGTGCCCATCAAGTGCCAGGTTTTCTGCTGGAGCTAGGAATCATGCCAAGGTCATCTGCAATCAGCTCAACAATTCCCAAGGCAGTTTCTCCAGGACTGGTGCAGTGAGCAGGCAGCATGGAGCAGCTGCCGGGGCCTGGGACGGGGACGTGCTTGCCTGCAGCTCCTCGGTGCCAGGCTTTCATCCACTGCGTGGTTTTGGACACAATGAGTAATCAAAAGTTAATTAAATACAACATTCATGGAAAACAGGGGAGGCTTAATCCTAGGCTAAACATACTGTCCTGCCATCTCTGATTCTTTTCATTTATTTGCTGAACCTGTCCTCTCCGATTTGGTTTTTTTTTCCCTACGTCAACTGTGCAGTCAGTGACCTTACTTCTTGCATTTAATATCCTCAGCTGCTGTATCTCCTTTCTTCTCAAGCCAGATGTTGGGACGCAAGTGTTCTTATAAGGCTTCCAAGCCTTATACCTGGCTTTTAGTGTTGTAATTACTCTAAATAACAATAAGAAAATGTATTTGGTGTTCCAAGATACAAAAGCATGCCCTGGAGCAGATTTTGCACTCGAATATTGACCTGGTAAGACTGTAGGCAGGATATTGCCCTAGTTTCCAATGGGATGAAGAAAGTAAGACCTAAAGTAACAGTCAACAAACTCCTCTGTATCCAGACAAATTTTTGCATTCTACTTGTTAGCCTGAAAGATGACTTTCCAGTGATGTCTTGCATATGTGTTGGTACTAATAAAGTGTCTCAGAAAACTACTGGGTTTGAGGTACGTGCAAAGAAGTGTTTCACTTTTATACTGTTAATGTCATATACCATTAGTAGCATTGCTTCTGAAGCTAATGTCAAGATTACTGTTTACTTCAACTGATGTAGGCTAGAATGTCAAATGAGATAGCAGTAGAGAGATAAAACATAAAGTTGTACGAAATATCAGATAGACTTATTACATTCACTGTGAGATTTTTGCAGAAACATCAGTCACAGAGTAAATGAGTCTTAAATTGACTACCACAAAATTTTTGCAGAAAAATTTTGCAAACTTCTCTGTTGACACATTAGAATAGATGGCACATAAAAATGTACAATATAAACTGTTGTTTCCCATTTCACAAAGGAATGTATTGGTTCACTGAAATGGAATAAAAAATTCTTAGGCATTAAACTAAACTGTTCATTGTTTGTTTTTCTTATTTAATCGTTAATTTCAGGGCCAGGAGGAGGAATGAAAAAGTTGAGTCAAAGCTTTTGAAACCTGTGTTCTGATCCAGTGAATAGTAAGGCTCATATATAACTTTATTTACATGAGCAGCTCCTTTCAAGTCGTTTAGATTGCTCACGTGCAATCAAGCAGTTGCCTACTCGAGTGCAGAACATCTAAAATTATTGTTCACTGACTTGGTAAAACCTGAAGTTGCTCAGCAACTTTTGAAATACGATTAATTCAACTGGGATGTCAGGAATCAGGCACACAAAATTGAAAAAAATTAATCAAAGTCGATACATTAGAACGCTGAAAGAAGTCTTTGATCTTTGTCCTAAATCTGAATGACAGTTAACCAGCAATTTTTTGTTTCTGCTAAATCTTTGTATAGCACAGTTATAGGATATGTTCCAGTTTTCATGAGTAACAGAAAATTCAGACCGCAAGTGTAAACGTTTTCTTTTACCATGGACAATGAACTTATTTTTTATAGTTAAATCAACGGTTAGATAAAGGTTTCAAATAAGAAGAAAAAAATTACTTACTTGTTTCTTAATGAATCTGGCTGCCTTGAGTTGGTATGAAGCAGGACCTAATACCAATTTCTTCCAGAAAGCTCATTCAGTTCCCAGACATCCATCCGTTTCCCTCCTTCAGGACACCCCTGAAAAAGAAAACCCTTCCACTCCGCTATCTGAAAAATGT
This sequence comes from Nyctibius grandis, assembly GCF_013368605.1. Lineage (NCBI taxonomy): Eukaryota > Metazoa > Chordata > Aves > Nyctibiiformes > Nyctibiidae > Nyctibius > Nyctibius grandis. The sequence goes on from NC_090663.1 coordinate 56,622,688, forward strand.
TTATGTTGTGATGTGGAAAACTGGAAAATACCAGGAGGCAAATGCCCTCTTTTTTAAATTTCTTTACTCTCCCCTCTCCTCCCCCTGCCTTTTTTTTTTATACAGCTGCTCTTTACTGATTCTTTCTGTAGGGTATCCTTGATATTTTTTGCCTAGTTCTTTCAGAAATACATGAAAGTCATGTAAGTTAGTGGGGAGATGGAAACTTAGGTGTGTATTATGCAGTGTTTTAAGTGTGGACTCCTTTCTCACATAGGAGTAGATCAAAACTGACCATAGTGCTTCGGTTCAGCAAGTGCATGTACCAGGTAACTGCAGGATGAAGTCAGACAAGGTGGAAGCAGCTGAGATGCAGCTGTCCTTCCTGGGTCATCTCAACACAAGCTGATGATTACTTCTTGCTTTGCACCTCATCCACAGCCTTAGTCTATATATCAGTGTTCTGTCTGCACACCTTGAATGGACAAGTATTTAAGTGCAGAATTTGGTGCTGGGATGCCTTTGTTGTGCCTGTCACATTTACCTGTGTATTAACATACGCTATGGCTTACTAAGAAATCGGTTGTCTGTCCATATATTTTACTTGCTTAATGATGTGTCTGGGTTGCACTCATATCTGTACTCTGGTTGCACTTGTTAGTGCTACAGGTGGTAGCAGGACATGACAAGCTAACTGCAAAATGTCAAGGAAGTCAGGTGTAAATCCACCGTAGCTAATTATCCCCTGTGCCAGCACGGGGATATATCTGTGCGCCAGCAAACCTGGTGCCAATAATTCATGGTAAAATTTCCTGAGAGAAAATTTCTGTAGGGGATAGACTCTTATACAATACACTGACATTTTTATTCTGAAATATTTTTACTCTTTATTTGTGGTTATGTATCATGTAGACATCTTCATTTAAAAAGTCAGATGTGTTCTTCACCTTAAAGCAAATCTTCAGAAGACCCTTGTCATATTCAGGACCTTGTGCTGGACTGAATGAGCCAAAGACATAGACAATAACATGTGAGGAGATGGGCTGCTGCCATTACCAGCAGTGCATGGACCTTAGGGTGATGTGCCCCCGCCCTTTCCCTCCATGCCGAGGAGCAGGTCTGATCCCCATGGAACAGTCAGACACGTGTGCTAGTGGGTCCACATGAAAATGGTATTTTCCAGAAATTTATAGGGAACTAAGAGTGGGTAGATTTTCATGGGGACAGCAGAAAATGCCTCCCTAAAGTTTCTCCTTGCCAAATTTCAGGTTCCTTTTCACTATAAGCAGGTGGTAAAGCTCTTCAAAGGAACAGATGGATGTATTTAACGTTAACAACTAATTTTCCATGGGTGTGCTCTTGGAAAAAAATGATCCCTATTTCCTGAGACGGAGGAAAAAAATCCAGCCCAGAGCAGACTACAAGTGTGGAAAATGTGAGACTGAACACATTCGAGTTCAGTAAATGTAAAACAAATGAAAACAGCAGCTTATAGTGGAAATTGTTGAGCCACCAGGAGTGCAGCAAAATGGCCAACCCCATCTTTATAAAAGATGTAAAAAGCTGTATCCAAAAAAAAACCAAAACAGGCTGTTCAAGCTAAGTGTCAATTTTGGCACAGGAATAAGATAGCACAAACTGTCTGTGAATTAATGTATTCTGAAAATTACATGGGGTTTTAAGTGTTAGGGTTTTTTTTTTTGAGCCTAGGACATGCGTGTTGTGGGGACACAGAAGAAACAACTGTCTTTTATACCAAGCTTAAGCCTCATCTGAGCAGTGTCATCTGGCCAGCTGTAGCCCCAGTGACAGCCATCAGCGGCCAGCCTCAGACACTGCTTCAGAAGAATAATAATAATTTTTTAAAAGTGCAAATACCCACAGAAACAAATCCTGGCATTAAAAATGTCTTGAGATTACTTAATTTGCTGACAGTTTTAAATAGGCTGAGGCTGTTTTGAGTCTCAGCACATGGGTGACTGTCAGGAGAGCGCACAAGGCAGGAATCTCACTGGAGAAATGCAGCAAATTTATGATGATGTACAGTCATTGAACAAATAACTGCTTCAGATTTGCTGAGGGGAAAAATTGCCAAGCAACCAGTAGGATCTCTGTCATCTTTTTTGCAAACTTTAGTGGAAAAATTGCCTGTCCCCTAAGGTATTTTGCAATATGGAAATAACTTGAGATCCAGCTGCCTGGAAGGGCTAAGCCTGCGTTTTGTTATATTTCACTCCTTGCTGTCACACTGCCTAAAAGCCACATGCTTTTCTGGGGCTGGGAGTTGAGCTGTTTTGGCCTTCTCCTCCTGGTCCCAAATCATGTTTACAATTGCAGTGTAGCTTAAGACCTTATTTTGCAGCATCAGAGAGGTCAGCAGCAAGTGCTGAACTCCCTGACAGACCCCTGGGACTCTCCGCTACATGCCTTACCCTCCCAGCCTTTGGTCTACCAGATGTGTTGGTCTGCGAGGCCAAGGAAAATGGGCAAGCGAAAAGAAGTCTTCCGTGGTTCTCCACAGTTTCACTATCTATCTTGCTTGTTTTGGGAGTCACTGGTTGGTTTTTTCTTTCTTTCTTTTTTCTTTTTTTTTTTTCTCATGGATGCCTTGGCATGCATCCCTGTTGGCATAGGGTGCTTCCTCAGAAAGCCTTTTTTTTTTTTTTCTGGTCTGGATTTATGTTCCCTGCATGATGATTTTTCCTGGAACAGCTTCTGAGCACTGCTGAAGGTGCCTGGCAGACAGTCCCTCACAGTTGGGTTCTCCTGCCACACTCTGGTGCTGCTGATGCACCAAGACATTTGTTTTTGGGTGAAGCTCTTCCTGTCCAGCAAGAATTAACAAGTAAGATTTCCAGACAAGAAACTCCCACGGCATGTTTCCATTTCGACTGAGGTGCCATTTCCAAATTTGTGTCAGAGATGGGCTGAAAATGGAAAATTTTTTAATTTTAATTAAATGGTTTTAACCACCCCACAAAGTCTACTGGTTTGAATCTCTCTTCTTCACATGCCTCTGTTTCAGGAAAGGCTGTTGAGCACTGCTGGAATGTCATCGGTGCTAAAATATTGAAAACTCTGATACCACAGGCTACAGAGAAATCAGCCATTTCAATAACCCAAGGGAAAAAAGGGAGGAAACCAGTCTGCAGCTGGGAATCAATGGACACATCAAGGTAAAGGGCAGGTAGTAAAGAAATCTTCTCCATTGTGCTCCTAAAATCCAGGCCTGGACTCCAGTGGACACAGTGATGCTCAGGACAGGTGACTGCAAACACTCAAACAAGCCAGACTATAAAATAATCATGAAACTGGGTAAAAAGCAGAGGACTACCACTGTGAATTTTCACGAGTCTTGACCTTCTTTTCAAGCTTTGGTCTCCAGCCTGAATAGACAGAAACACGATTTTTTGCACAGAAAAATGAAAAAAGAAATCAACCATACAGACTCAGACCAAGAGTCCAGTTTACTTAATACCCTGTCTCCAACAGTGGCCAGCAGCAAGTGTCAAGGAAGAGAAGCAAAACAGGTACCGATACTTTCCTGCTATGCTCTCCCAGCCTTCAGCAGTTCTATGCCAGAAATTGTATTTAATAAGCCTTCACAGACCTCTTTTTCTTCCATGGATTTATGGAATCGCTTCTGGGACTGATATGAAAGCCTAACTACCAAAACATCCCACGGGCTCTGCGGTTTAATTACACTTTACCTGAAACAGAGCCTCCCTTTGCTGGCTTTGAGGCAACGTCTGGTTATTCCATTCGGTGCCCTCCAGTTCTCGTAGGGTGCGAGAGAGTGGATGATCACTGCCTGATGGGCATCTTCCCTGGAGCCTCACTGAAGCTGCATCATCGCCACTGATGGTCTCCTCTTCCAGCTGAGGGGTCCCACTCTGTCCACCTAACCCAGGAGCGCCATCCCATTCGCACAGCAGCACAGTGAAGCCACAGGATACCAAGGGCTAACTGCAAAGCTACTTTGGTTGTTCATCCTGGGAGGAGGTCCTGGGTCATTTGTCCTTGTCGTTGCTCCTGGACACCCTGGTGTGGAGCCTTGCCCCTTCCTCTCCCACTCTGGTGTGCCCCTGCCCTCTGCCTGCTCTTCTGATAGCACCGCTGGGAAGTTGTGGAAAAGCCTGAAAAACTTGGAGCGGAAATGTGATGTGCTTGCAGTTAAAGAGTATCTGCAAAATATTTACAGACTGTTTAAGTAGCTGGCAAGCACTTTGGGGAATAACTTATCAACAGGCTGTCTCCCAGCTCTTCTGGGAAGGAGGAAAATGTAATTATCCTCATTTAACATCAGCAGAGGCTGGACATAGTGTAAGCATGTGCCCAGATGGTAGCAGCATTGTGGCAGTCTCCTCCTCTGCTCAGCCCAAGCCAAGCCCAGACACCAGACCCTTCACCCTCCCTGACTGCAGCATGTGGTCAAAATCACTAAAATACTTGGGTTTCAGCTGTGGGTATTACATCAAAATACAAAACAAACCTGTAGATACAAACAATGCAACAACCATGATGTTGGATCTCAACTGAGATCCAAATTTTGCCACTTAGTATTTCTACCTGTATAATATGGTGAATTTCAATGATGGATTCAAATGCACAGCTGGAATTGTCACCAAAATGTACACCTGGGACCCACTCTCTCAGGCACTGAATTAATATTATCCTCACCCCTTAAACTGGCATGCCTCATGGCAGTAACCAGAAATTAATATAAAAATGGTATTTCTAAGGGCAGGGTTTCCAAGCCTTCTCTCCCAAAGTATATAACTTTTTTTAATAACCAATTTGGAAAAAGTGTTGCCCACGCTCCTCTTCCAACCTATAGGATGGTTTTTTTTTGCATAGTAACTGAACTTTCTAGTCTCGATGTTATAAAACATTGGCAATGACAGTCAAAGTCCCAGCATCTTGTGAGTGTGCTGCATAGGATGTCGTGTTAGACAATCAATATTATGCTTATACTGTCTTCAAAAGAGACAGCCAAGGGTGGCATAAGGATGAGGACATGCAGCACATCTGCCCAAACATCCTTGTACTGCCCTGGTGAAGCATGAGGAACACTGTCATCCCCAGTGCCCATCCTGCCTCCGCCATCATGGCGTGCCCTTCCAGAGCCACCACTGCAGTCAGGCGTCGCCCCCCTTAGGCTCATGGACAGGCACATAAGGAAAAGCCTTTGTCTATTTTTGGTGCAGCAAACCCCAAAGAACCAAAAGGTAAGTAGCTGTAAGCCCTGGCTGGTTTTCTGCAGCCCAGAGTGGCTGGAAGCACAGGGTGCCTCGGCAGGAGGTATTTGTGACCCCAGAGCCAGGGCATGGAGAAGCGACACTATGCAGGGGCTGCCTTTGGTCCATTCAGATCAACTAACAACTTGTGAACGTATTTTCTCTGTCTGTCTGTCTGCTGCATCTTAGGGAGAGACCGGGGTTGCTTCGACATGCGTGACCCTTGCTTCCCTTTGCCGATGCGGCTCGCAGGACTCGCCCAAACACAAGTGAGTGAGTCAAGCCTTTCCTCCCACAGGCTGGATGGAGTGAAAGGCAGGGGGAGGCTGCTCTATTTTTAGCTGCCTGAGACATTCAGACCTCACGGTGTTGGGGAATAGATAATTACATAATAAGTCATACTAAGATTTGCTATTTAAGTCTCTCTGGCCTCTTCCTTATCTCAAGTGCTGTACGAGCAGTTCCCGCTCGGAATGCCCGTAATCAAAATATAACACATTTTCCTGGAATTCATTACATGAAGTAATAGCCTATTTAATGAGTGGCTCCTCTCCATAGGCTGTTTTTCCTGGCTAATGCTCACAGCTAGGTGCTGCTGCAGTGGCTCTATTGGTATCGCCCGGGTCTGTTGTAGCCCCACAAGCAAAACCATGGGTGAGCAAAAGAGGGTCACTAACCGCCAGGGAAGAGGGCTTGCTTTTGAGCAGACTGTCAAACACTGCGGCTATTGCCATCATCCTGCTTCTGCCACCCCTGTTGTGGGATGGTGTTTTATGCAGAAAATGGACCTAAAAAACTTTTCCATCAATAACTTCAGCTTCTGTAGCCGATACATCTTGGGAGCTGGACCCAAAATGCACCCACCTATGCATCACCTGGCTGTCTGCAAAGGCAGCCTGGGGTGGGCAGGCAGGACCTTGGGCTTAGCCTCTTCCCTTCCACAACAAGGCTATTTCAGGTATTTTTGAAATTTGATTTAAGGATTTTGTATCATGTCTGAACCCCTGGCTATATCCCACCGAGCCCCTCTCTACACAAAGTTCATCATGGGTGTCTCCACATCTACTTCATGGGTTTTTTTTGCCAGTAAAAGCACCTTTTCCCAGTTCCATTAGCAGCAAAAGAGGGGAGCAGTGAAAACAAGGAGGCTGTTTTAGAGATAAAGGACAAGGGAATCTGTAAGGCCCTTTAGAGGCATTATCCAGGGAAAAGCCACATGTTACTGCAATGTGAAGCTGCAATATCTTTTAAAAAATAACCTTTTATTCTCATGGTGCTCTAAAGCACTTGGAGGAAACAAGCACATTAAAAAGGAGGCAGGGGCCTGCAGCTCCTGGGAATGTCCTGTGCCACATGCCACAGGGTGCCCCTGGATTTCAGGTGACGCAGAGGCTATATCCAGCTCCCGGGCACTGGGGTGAATGGAAACACTTCTCGCCGCATTAATAACAGAGGGCTGGACTCCAGCTGTCTAAACGCAAGCAATCAGTTGGTAGTTTGGGGAGAAAACAGAAACGCTTGCTGCAAAGGTTTCTGTTGTATTACACACGAACCACAATAATTTAAAAAAAAAAAAAGTGGACGAAAGGTGTCTCTATTTTTATATAGCAGGGTGAAAGTGTTAGGTATCTGCAGCAATATTTACTCCCAAGGAAAGTGAAATTGAATCTGAGTGACATAATGAGAAAGCGTCTGGCAAAGCCTTGTCCAGAGGAAAAGCAGCGATCATTGCCTTCTAAAATTTAATATTTAAGATGGATATTCAATGGAACTGAAAGCTATGGTATAGCCAAAAGCTATTGTGTAGTGGATGCACACTGTTTTGGGGGGAGAGACGGAGGTGTTGGCATTTTAAAGCATGAAATGTATTGACCAAGAAGTGAGAGAAAATGTTACTAGTGTCAGCTGCAACTTGGAAGAGTTGCACAATAGAGAGCAGCGAGTGGGAATACAGTGGGGGAGACCCAAGGGAGACAGGATGAAAACTGCCTAAAACTGGCACAGCAGGGTAACTCGGAAAATAATTCACAGCTGGTTTCAGCTCTTGAGCCTTTCTTTCAGGCGCTGTTCTGCTACAGCTCTGCCGCTGTGGCAGGTGTCTCGAGTTAACGTCAGGCAACACCAGAGTCATTTTGCTCCCCCTTACAAATTGGGGCTGGGAGGGGCACTTCTGCAAGGGAAGGGGTTGAAGAAACAGCTCTGGGTTAGGTAACGCTTCTTTCTATTTCTCTGAGTTCCTACAAGAAATAAATAATGGACTATTTCAGAGTGAACAAAATAAGATGTGATAAGTGAGAAATCCTTCAAATAAGCAGCAAAGAGAGATTTTTAAAAAACAGGCAAATTTGAGGGGGCAGATAATGTGAGCACAGATAGCATCCCTTCAGCAGGCAGCAGTCTAAGGATGTGCCTGCCAGTGCAGCCTTTAAATACTGCACATATATATACATATGCTCAACTGATGCACTGAGGGAGAATTTGCTGGAGGGACCGATTTCCCCCTGGTGCTCTGCCTGGCTGAGCAGTATGCTGTAGGTCATTTTATTGTGGACTGGTGGTTGTCACAGCCCTGCTGCCCTTGGCACCCCCTCTGGGATGGCCCAATGCAGGCAGCAAGGGGAGCTTGGGGGTGTGGGAACCTCTGCTGTTCCCCTGGTTACTCAGGCTCTGGTTTGAGCTGTGCCTCACGGCTTCCTCCTCCCAGCATAGGTTTATCTCCCTGAGGCCCAGCAAAAATAGCACTGAGAGGTTACAGGGCTGTTTTCCCAGGAGAAAATCTCAACCATGCATCTGTAGTTGAGCCCCTTTTCTGTTGTACGAGAGACAACTATGGGGTTTCCCAGCTGCTTTTATTAGTGTAGGAGAACCTGAAGAGGTGTAGTGCTTTTTCCAATCTCAGATACTCATAAGCCACAACTATGAGCCCTGGAAAAAATCTTTACCGCTGTTTTCCAGTCTGTCCTGCAGCCCTTGGTACTTTGTTACATCTGGACATTATTTATTTACATTTGGATTAAAAAATGCTTGGTGTTTGCTACCAGGTGAAAATAAGATACCTTCTATTACTAGAGCTGCAGGTGATGGGTGAATTTAATTTCTTCTGCAAAATCACTGCTGATGATAACTTTTGCTGCAGCCAGCAAGAAGTACACAACTGGCTTATAACAACCTTGTTTCTACAAAGCAGCTTGGGAGAAAATCATCATAAAAATTACTAAATCCTATGAACAAGGGAAAATACCTTTTTTCTGCTGTGGCTTTGAAAGCTTGCCTTTGAAATATAGGAAGCCACTAACAGGTCAGTAACTGTGCGATGTACAGGCAAATTCAGCTTTTAATCAAGCTTGGTTGTCATGCTTTGCATCCCAGTAATTGATGTGCTTTGCCAAGTCTGTCCTGCCATTTATGGTGCCATTACCATGTTATTGCTGGCGTTAATATGTGGTTGCAATCGCAGCAATGGGAAGCATGCTGGCAGTGATGAAGAGAAGACAAAGGGCAGATGAAGGAGATAGACAAAATTTATAAAAATAAAGGACACTCTGCCACTCTGTCTGCTATCAAGAGCTGATTCTTCAATGAAGTAAAAAAATCCCAGTCTGATCACTATTTGTGGCCACCCATCATGCTGCTAGAAGATAATGGATGAGATATGAAGAGTTGCTATTAAAGCAGTAGGTGTAGAAAATGTAGCTATGAATAATAGTTATTTTTCCACTAATTGCTTTTAGGGTCTTTTCTGGGACAGACTGCAGCTCACCATTAGTTGTGTTCAGAGAAACAAGGTTGTTTATCAAGAGAAGAGCTATGTGTTAATTGAAACGCAATCAGTCTTCTAAAACAAGACATTTTTGAAGTGGTGCTTGTCACTCTATTCCTAGTTTCATGTGCTCTGACCTGCAGGAGAACAGATAGTGGCTGTGCACCCTAAATGCAAAGTGAGCACAAGCAAGAAAAAGTTTGCATCAAATTGCTGGTTCTGCGCTGTGCTCTGTCAAGATGAATCTTTTTATATATATATAAGCTCTTATTCAAGCATGTTGCCTAAAGAGAAGCAATGTCTCCTTTGGGGATTATCAGAGCCCCCTTCTTTTCCATTTTTAACTGGTAAAAATGGAAACATTGCTCTAAGAGTGTCTCAGGATCCCATTTGTTACCTAAAGCTGAGAGATGCAGGAACTGGAGGTCAAAGTTTGAGTTCAGCTTCCTGTGAGAAAGCAGAGCCGAGACTCCCTAAACATGTTAAAGCTTTGCTTTATATAGATTGTTCGTCTTCCAGTTCTCATGAAATATTTCTAAATGAAGTATTTACATCTTAAAAGCATTCTTCCTTGGTTTCCATGCTTCCTCACTGAAGGTAACAGAGTAAATTGCATCTATGGCTTGGCAGTTCTCCTTTTTTTTTTTTATTTTTCCTTTTGCTGTTTTCCAACACTTTCCAAAACATAGCCAAATTTTGAAAAGCTGCAGCATAACAAAGCAAACTGATGGAAAAGGATCCCTGAGCCACGTAGCAGAGCGAAGGGGTTGAGCAGGAGGAAAGAACGCAACAGAAAATCCAGCCTTTTCTGCTTTGATGGAAAACAAACAAGGCTGAAAAATCTCTTCAGAATAGAGTGTTCTGTATTCAGTTTTTTCATGCAAAAATGGAATAAAAGAAAAAAAAAAACACCACAAAAAAATAAATTCTGTGGCCAGCTCTTGTCCTGGTCCATGAAATCTCAGCCCCCTTAGAGTCTGATCAAGATCAAATTGAGAGGCAGTCTTAAAATGCTGACAGCCTCGCATGATTTGAGCAGCTGAACTAAGCTGCCTGGTTACATTTTTGCAATATATTATATACAGAATTGAATACTCAGTGGCTATTTGCTTAATGGAAAAGAAAACGGAGAACACACGGGCAAGATTAATAGGGGGAAAATTGGACTGTTTTTTCTTTTTCTTCTACTGGCTTGGTTCCACGTGCTTTGATGGAGTTATTAATGATTTATGTTGCCATGCAACACATATAGCTAGCAGGGTAGGACTAAGGCAAAAGAACCATGGACATTTCAAGTGTACAGGACAGTTTTGGTGGGGGAGGAAAGCTTAAAAAAATAGTAGAGAGGAATGCATTCACTAAATTGTGCCTGAAGTTCACTTTTCTCTGCATTAAAAAAGAAATGAGCAGGTACAGCACCCCCTTCTCTGCTATCTGGGAGGGGAGACCCTGGAGCCTCTCCTCTTTGGAGAGGGGCTCCAGGGCACCTGGATACCAAGGAGGAGCTGTACATTGCAGGGGAGGGAGGCATTTCTTTCATTTAAATGGCAAAAGTAGAAAAACTACACTGAACCTTTCAGTTTTGGTTTTCTCAGCTATGAAAAAAGACAGAGCTTGACTCATGGGTTGTTAGCTGCCATTGATGGGTAAACAAGAAAGAACCCAATCTGGCTGAGTTATTTGTTTGGGTTTTTTTTTCCAGTTCACTTGATCTGGAAACCAGTGAGACACAATAAACAGACAGCCATGAGGTTATCATTCACAGAGTCACTTTTCCTAGTAGAACCATGCTTTAAATCAGCGGGACTGTCAACCCTCTGACACGGCCAGGCTGTAAATACTCAGTCATCGCTTCACTTGGGGTGCAGGGGAGTGGTGAGAGAGGAATGACCAAAAGCTTTCCCAGAAATACGCTGCCCTGAGGATTCATTTGTTAAATAGAAGCTGTGCCAATATGTTGCTCTGCCAGGCCTCTACTGAAATGTCTCCACTGATTTATTCTCAGAATCTGCCTTCCTGCATGTGAATTCTGTATCTTTCTTCATTTTCCTTCAAGATCTATAGACCTAGGCTGAATTTTACAGGGACTCTGTGTGCAACACTGCAAGGCAAAGACAAGTTTCCTCTCTCTCCTTTTCAGCTTGTCTCAGTGCTTTTCTCTTGTGTTTTAAAAAACATATTGGGTTTTGTTTTGTTTTGTTTTAAATGTTAGTAAAGCTTTATCCACTGTCTGTAGGAATCAGTCTGGGTACCGGCCTTTTGTGATGTATGTGACTTGTCCTGTTTCTTTGGGCTGGTGTCTGAGGATTAAGAGATTTATTTTCTCTTTCATTCTTTTGTGATACCCTCAGTTGCTTTGCCTGGTTTTCCAGCTGCCCGAAGGAGGGAGATGGAACAAAGATGTGTGACCCTTAACACCGTGCTCCTCACAACCAGCAAAACCTTTCACTTGTCCCTTGGCAAGAACCAGCAGGACTCCTGTATGATGGGCTTGCACCCGCTCTGGCTTTTTCCTAGTTGCACTTTTGGACTTCATACTGTAATATTGATGTTGAGTGCTTCACATCAGCTGAAAAGTCTGACTCCACGTTTTTTTCTACTATGCTATTGTACAGCTGCTAAATAGGCCCTGTCAGGAAACACAGTTGTATACCTGCTGCTAAAAGTGGTTGCTGTTAAATTCATTACAGCTGCTTCTTCAAACTAGCAGAGAGAAGTTTCTATTCTTTGGCTCATTATACATCCACAGTCAGAAGTCCGTTTCTTCTACTGAGGATCAGTAGAAACCACTTCTTGCACTTCCAGTGGTTTTTATTATCAGATGCTGTTACGGGTTTCCAGCAAACGTAGTCAACTTGAAAGTTGCATGAAATACTGTATTGAAGGCTGTGATTTGCTTTTTATGGAAGTAAACCTCCTTGCACAAACATCCTCCGGGGGCATCGGTTACCAGGTTGCTGGGAAAGTGGCAAAGCCTGTAATCGGTGGGGGTTTCTGCTTTGTCTGCAGATGTTAATTCCTTGAGGCTTGGTCTCTTTCCCCGCTGACATGATGGCGGTGAAGTGGTTTTGGTAGCTATTCTTCATGGGCATAGCTGTGGCAAAGCGAGTCCTTGGGCATAATCTGCAGCTTTGTCCACCAGCGCTGTCCTCCCAGGGCCACCAGTGGGAGGAGAAGCCTCTTGATACCCTTTGAAGAAGTCTTCGCAGCTGTGATCTGGGAAAACACTAGGTGTCATCAGTGAGGTTTCTTTTTGCAGCAGTAACAACTGCATTTGAGAACCCACAGCGATGCAGTTGATCGAGTGTTTGCCCAGGATTGTGATGCGTTTTTATAGGAAAGCCAGGAAGCGTCTCTGAAATCCCCGTCCCAGACAAGTCTAGCCAAGAGTTCAGGTTGTCCAGTAAAAATCATGTCAGGATTAGGTTTGTTTTTTAAGCGTGCAGAAGGCTATTTTTTAAAGCCTACTTTTATGAAGAATGAAAACATTATTAAAATACCAAATGAAATAGAATTTTTCCTTTATTTGTTTTTTAGTTATCAGTTAGATCTTATTGAGGATTTTTTTCCTTTTCTCTCTGTTGCTCTTTCTCCTCTCTGCACGAATCTCTCCCTGTTGCAGTACTGTGTCCCTAAAATAAAATGGCAATTACCTTGTTGTTCAGAGAGGCTGTTTTCTGTTGTTGGGATGTGAACTGCAGTGCACCTGCGCAGCTCAGCCTCCTGGTCCGAGAGGGAACTTACTAAAAAACTAATTAAAAAAAAATTACAAGGAGAACACAGACAAATGCAAGGAGCTGAAGCTGCCCCAACAACTTTCAAAGAGGTTAAAACTCCTCAGGCAGGAAAAAAAAAAAATCTCCTTTTTGCCCCTGCTCTGACTTCACTGTCCCCTGCTGAGTCCTCCCAACCCCAGAGAAGGAAAGGGGCTTTTTTTTTTTTGACCACTTTTTTAATTCTAGATAATGATCTTTTTCTCTCCCTCTTGGTCATCTCTGGTGCTAAGATTACAAGGATGGAGGTGGCAGCCAGAAAGAGACAAACTCCAAAAAGAGAAAAGTAATTTTATCTATTTTCCACTTCTTTTCCTAGACCTGTATGTGTATTATTAATACTAGAGTTTTTTTAGTACACTCTAGGTAGCTAGGATTTTTATTTTCTTTTTTGAAGAACCACTCTCTGAGTTGCTAGGAATGAGGGAGTTTCATCTGTTTGTGTTTAGGGATTAAACTCACCACAGATGCTCCAAGTCCTCAATTAAGTTCTTGCAGGTGTCAGCTGTAGTGGCACTAGAGACTTCCAAATCCTGGCATCCATGCAGTCTAGCCATGATTTAGGTTCACAAACCTCTACAAAATCACATTTCACAAGACAGTGTGTGCTCTGGGCTACAAGAAAATCTTTTTTGTCTCCCTTACCAGTTTTGGCAATATCTCAGACCCCTTCTATAAAAGAAGTGTGGCTCAAGCAGTAGCATCTCTAAAACTAAGATCTATATTTAAGCTAAAATCTAATCTAGCACCTATGAAACTAAAGCAGACTCTCTTCACAGAGTGTGAAAAGTAAATGTATGGCCTAGTCCAGTTTCCCTTAGCTGACTGGCACAAATCCTGGATTAGACAGTAAGAATACACTTAACCCACGAAAAAGCAAGAAGCCATTCAGGAAGTTGCAGTGCATGAGGAATTAGCTGTAAGCAGAGGAGATGGCAGCATCTGTGGGAGAGAATGCTGCTGTAAATAGAAATTGGCAAAATAAAGCTTAGAGAGCTTTCTATTATGATTAAATGGAGAAGCAAGTTTTGGGCTGACCCTGTTAGGAAAAGGACTGCCACACAGAACAGTGCTAGCTGATGTGATCCTGCGTCACACTCTGCAGTTAGCATCCAGTATCTGTAGCCATTTCCTAACTAAAAAGGTTTCTAAGCAGCAGTTTTTCTTCCCCATCTGATGAAGAATCAGATTTTTCAGTCTGCTTCACTTCCCCAGACTGAATAAAGCTGGTGGTAATTCTCAGCCACGCATGCTGCTGAGCCCTGTCTGTGCTTCACAAAGCCAGAGGGAAGGTGGGCAATGTGGTTTTCGAGATGGCTGCAACTAAACATCGAGTTAATTTCAGGAGAAGGTCAATGCTTCTGGAGAAGCAGGGATTGGAAAAAAACATGCTTTGCTGTTTACATTTTGTCCTCTGTTGTAGAGCTGGCCATTTTTTTCACTACTTTGCCCAGGTCTTTGTCTCTGATTCAGCTCTCAAGATAGTCCTTAACTAACAATGTGCCTTACAAATCACTCTTAAAACAAGAGATGCACAAAAACTGTTGTGGACCCATGGTATGCATTAGCTCAGATGCTTTTTCCACTGTTAAATTTAGCTGGAATAAACTTTATTTCTATTGCTCTGAACTTTCTATCTACAGAGACGACAGGGTTGCCCCTCACTTAGGTGTCCCAGCTGGAGAGCAACAGATAGTGGAACGATTCCAACAAATTCACCTACAAATCCTGTGATGTATTCTCCTCCACCACCACATTCAGCACACAGGTAAGAGGCTTTGTTTCTCTGATTCTCATCTGCTTCCCCATCTTCAGCCTGTTTCACTTTTCTCCCTGTGTCGCTTCCATTCTTGTGAAACTACTTTCTTTAGCATTTAAAAAAGAAAAAAGCTAAAAGCCTATGGCATGATCCTCCTCCTTTCTCACCATTTTTCTAGTAAGCAATCCCTACTTTTAAAGTAGGAGCTGTTTGTGTTCAGCCCTTTGCCATTGTTGCTCTGTTCCTGCTGAGATATGCTGGGGTTGATCCTTTAGGTGTAGCTTTACTCATCTGCAGAGGGAAGAAAGCAGTTAGCTCCCTTTAAAGGTGCTCAAGATCCATTTTTGAGGAACACCTATGGGAAAAGGGAGGATTTCGTTCAATCCCTTTTTCACTTTATCCACCCTGGGAGACCCTGGGGCTGGTGGTGAGACCATGGGAAGAGATTGTTGTCCCTTGGAAGAAGGGCTTGTAACCAAATGTCAGCAGAGTAACTCCACCCAGTCCCCTTCAAATCTTAAAATTAATACATTTTTCCTTGCTTTTACTGTAAGCTGCAGGGATTTATGGACATTTATGTACATGGTCTAAACATGCCTTTGAGTGGAATTGAAAGATGAAGGCGAGCAAAGAGATAAAAAGTAAACGCTGAGAGCCTAGGAGATGTTCTTCTAAAGCACCGAGGACCTACAGCTATCTTTCCATTAAATCCCTTTCATCACTTGAGTAGGCTATTGCTAGAATAAAGGTACACAAAGTCTTCTACATCCATCACATAAAGGCCGCTAATAAATCTTGTTCAGTTCTTTGCTGGCCATTGCCATTTCTCAGCAGAGCAATTTCATTACTGCCCTGGTGGTTGTTGACTCTGGCAGTCTGCAGTGAGAGTAAAATGCTGCCCTTCTGCTCTGGGATCACTTTGCATTCGCAGCGGGGATGTGTCCAAATGAACATGCAAGCAACAAATGGAGACTCACATCCTCTGCCTACGCATGAGCTTAGGTCAAGCGGCAAAACTACCCCCAGTTTGTATATAAATAGAATTGTATATAAAATCCCAACACCATTAGCTTACACAAATTGTGTATGCCAATCATTCTAAAAATTCTTTCCAAGCAAGCAAATCCTCCATAAATCTAAGAGATAATCAAATACAATGTCTTGCAGTCACTTTACACCTTCGGTGACCCCATCAAAGCATGCCAGTGCTTTGCCAAAATCCAAGACTCTGTTTGCAAACTTTAGCTGTTCCAGAAAGTTTGTGCACCTGATGCAATGTTACTTTTATTAAAACTCCTGCTCGTTTTAGCTCCTCCTTTTAATTTAGCTCGGGTCAAGCCAGTTTTCAAGCCATTGAAATAAAGTTGAACGTGAAGAATGATCACTACTGGAATGATACATCCTATATCTTGTCCTTAGATAGAGAAACTGATACTTCCCAAAGATATGGGAAAGAGGGAAAAGCTATAAACTAATAATTTATTCCTGGTATTTTAAATGTTTCAAGGATTAAAGACTATGTTCAATATCACAAATTTTTAAGCCAAAGTGAAAATGTAAAATCATTCAAGGCCATTCCCCTCTGAAAATATCTGTCCTCCAGAACAGATTAATGCATGTAAAGGGCAAGTGTGTATTATTATTCCTGATAACAGTTACAATAGATTCTAGTTTTATTGATGCCTGCAGTCTGAATGATACCAAAGCACCTCACAAGGAATTTGTCAGAATTTTTGTCTTGGCCTTAACAATCTCAATTCACTGATGAGTAATTACAGCTTTCCACTGGGAAGCCGCAAGGCTACACGAAAAGAGGCTCTCCTGGTTTCCCTCCTAAAGAGCAAATCCGCATCACAGCTGGCAGTAGACACCAACCCTTTGTCAGTCTCAACACATGAAGGGAGATGTTTAAGAGAGTGAAACGCTCCCTAAGGCTGAAGGGACCAAGTCACGGTTCACAGGCCACATCCAGCCATGAAGAGGTTGGCCAGCAATCTCCAAAAGCACAGGCTGAAACGAACAGCCAAAACTCTTTTCCAGGTTCAGTAGTTTTTCTCTCTGATTAAGAATGAGGAGGCAGCAGTAAGTTTGATGGGCCAGGCTGCTCTTATTTGGGAAAAACTGAAGATGTTTCAGAAAGCACACAAGTTGAGAATTTTGTTTGGGGGTGAGAAAAGGATCTACCTGTATTCAAGCAGTCGGAGAACTCGCAATGCATTTTCTTTAAATATGATTTCTCCCACAGCTAGCCAACTTGTGCTACACTGCCTTGTTCACCGCTTTCCTATTCTGCTCATACCATGCAGTCTTTTGTAAACAGACCAAATGCCATCCAGAAAAATCAGTAAGGCTGCCTTGTCCCAGCTGCTCTGAAGTTTGCTCCAGGACTTCAGTCCTCTGATGGCTGCAAGGCTTCCAATGCCCAGCCTTAATTTATTCTGCCCTCTCTCTGGGTTAAGAATACTCCCTGTAGTTATTTATCATCAAAAAGAAGAAAACAGTGTTTTTTCCATTAGCACAGCCAATGGGATATGCAATACTTTCCATTTCAAAAATTAGCCTGAGTAACTCTGCACAAAGACCTCCTGCAGTCTCATACTCAACGCTGTTACAAAGACTCCTGTTTTTCTTTGAAATTTCCTGTTTGGGAGTTTCTTACAGCATCACAGAATGGTTGGGGTGGGAAGGGACCTCTGGAGATCATCTAGTCCAACCCACTGCTAAAGCAGGTTCATCTAGAGCAGGTTGCACAGGGTCACGTCCAGGTGGGTAAACTTTCCAGTTTGGTTTTTTTTTTTTGACATCCCCATTTCCTGAGTCTGTTTAATAGCTTCCCAAGCAGTCCTAGAGCTGATGCTTTCCTGAAATGGGGAGATAAAATCTACTTCATTTCTGTAGTCCAGCAAAGGGACTCTCCTGTCCAGGAGAGCTATGGATTGAGTCCTACAGCACCTGTTTTTAGCCAATATGTTTTGTTTTGTCCTACTTTTCATTCATATCTGTATTCACTTCCATCGTATGAAAAGCTTCTTTACAGTCCTGCATATTTCTGGGCTTGCAATAACTATATATGGCTGTTAAACTTGCCTTTTTCCCCATGCATTTGCCCTGAAGTCAGACCATCTCAAGTGACTGATTACAATCCCTGCCTGCTAGAGATGACCACAATTTTGGTAGTCATGGTTTGGCATGCCCACCTTGCCCTAGGCTGCTTCAGCCCCGGAAGTCAGCTCTGGTGATGAGAGCTGTCCCTGGAGATGCAGGGACCTTCCCCAGCCCTGGGATCAGCACCTACGAAAGGATTAAGGCATTCCTGATGCAGCCAGTTTTCTAGGAAATCACTCATCAGGTTAGCCAGAACATGCAAGTTGTGCAGATGGACTGCCCAAATCATTAAAGAGAGATCAGCGAGGCAGGGTGGGGGAAGTTATGCAAAAGTCTGGCTAGACAGACACAAAAAAAGAAAAAAATATAAGCCCACACCCTCTGTCTGGCGATCCTGATGACTGAACAACAGTGGAAACACGTTTAGTTGCCAAAAAGTGAGCTTCACTCCTTACAAGGAGCTGTGTGTGTTCACCCCTGTCTTTGTGGCCCTCTTAAGCACTTGCATCTCCAGCGACAGGAATGAAAGGCTGGTTGAAATTCGTCACTGCAACAAAACGCGAGTTTCCTGCCATCACTCATCCTTTACCTCTTCCTTTCTCGCTGAACAGATAATGAGGTGGTTCACTCCAAAAGCGCTTGTTTGCTTTATGAGGCATTTCAAGCAGAGTGCCCGAGGCTGTAAGGTTAATGCTTTGGGATGGGGCGTATTGTTCTCGGCAGTCAAGTTCTGATTTGTGCAAGAAGGAAAAAAGTCATTTCTCATGCTGTTTTCCCTCTCATAAACAGAGCCGATTAGAAACATTTTTTTTTTGCAAAAGTTTTGGTGAGACATGGAAACTGTGCTCTGTTCTGTTTGCAATTGGCTCCTCTCATCTTTTTTTAGTTCTAACAGCAGCTATTTTGAAATTAGTTTGATTAGCCTGCCCCTAGCACATATTTTGGCTTAACAGCATTTTAAAGTGTTTTATGGTATGTATGTACTGCATACACTATGTGTTATTTTCTTAAATCTATCATCAATTTTTTTTTCTTCTGCCCTTCCCGTCAGCTAAATGGAGATAACTGAATCTGGATGTAAATTTTATGGGTGGAGAGGGAAGGAAAAAGAGGAGGTGGAGGGGGAAGGAGCAGCAAATTGTTTTGCAAAAAGCCTCTGGGCTGGAGCCATGCTTTTGTTTGAAAACAGAGATATATACCCAGTGACTGCTAGTGTTAAAAATAACATAATGGTAATAATTTATGAGAAGGCCTAAGTTATAGGCCATGTAAGTATTAATGAAAAGCTCCTATGACTCCTAAGTGCCCTTTGCAACATGTTTGGTTTATGTTGTTTCAGTCCCCATGGTTTGTGGGATGAGGGAAACCAGCCCATAGAGGCTAATTGGTAATTCTTGTATGTGCCTCTGTCTTCTCAGAAAATTGTCATTAATCCACTGGCTAGTCCACTGAGAAACAGGAATTGAGGTTAGGTGAGCATTGCTGCCCTGCTAGAGCCAAGCCCGGGAGCAGGGTGGAGTGGGAATGGGAGAGTAACCTGCCTTGGGGAAGGCTAGGCTCCGTGCTTAGGGTCTGGGTCATGCCCAACAGAGGGAAGATTTTGAGGAGATTTTTCCATGCGAGGCTAGGAGTGGTGGAAACCCTGCCCACAAAAGAGAGGTGAAACAATTTTTATAGCCTCTTGTGCTTGCACTTCCCTGGTTTATTCAGATACTGCGATGATGAATGCGGTAACGCTTGCAAGTCACTTGGCTACTACGGTGTTGCAAGCTATATGAGGTAATACAGAAATATTTCATTCATTTCCAGGGACCATCTCACTGGCCCTTTTCCAGCAGCACTGTAAACTTGTAAAACTGATGGATCGGTTTCCCAAGGGTCTTTATTTACCAAGGCTCCTGACTTCTCAGCAACTGGAACAGCCTTGTAAAGTATTCAGACCATGCAAGATGCTTAAAATAAGCTTACAATTACTGTTCCCCAGGGTTTTGTGCTGGGCTGCTTTTCCCAGAGACTCTTTTCTGTCATATTTAGCACAGGAGAATAGGACGCGACTCTCTTGGGGCTTATCTCTGTCAACAGGAAAATGGCACTTCTGAATGAAATTAAGCACTACCGCTCCCTTCCTCAAAGGCAAAAGACATGGCAATGGGTGTAAGTTATGTCTCAGGTTGATTTGACAAATCCCAGTCTTTGGGATCACTTGGATCTGGTTCCAATGAGGCTTAGCATAAATATGTGTATAACTGAGCTTCAAACATAGCTCTGCACGCAAACTGAACTCTACGAAACACTGTTAATTTGAATTCTGCCATACAAAATCTGAACTGGTGCATGCCTCATGTCTCTCTCAGCTGTTCTGCTTTGCTATCACCATCCCTCCATGTTGTTCAGGCAACTGGTTCCAGAGCGAAGCAGTCTTCTGTTTTGCTGATGTGCGGGGCACAGACCAGATACATCACCATTACACATGGGATAGAGGATTAATTTTTTTTTTTTAAAAAAAAGAGTTCCCTTCAGAGTGATTCTGGTTTTGAAAGATGAAACAATATTTAGATGTATATATAATAATAATATGTATATAACATAATGCTATCCTGATAACTATTTTTTTAACCAAAAAGGAAATAAAAAGAACATTGCCCATGCATGCTTCTGGGTGATATAAGATGTCCCCTTCCCCTCCAGTTTCAGGCAAATAAAAATGAAATGGGAGCAGAAGAACCACTTTGTTCTCCGGCCCTGCCCCTGGGTGTATAAATAGCAGGCGTCCCTGCGCCCGGGTGGCTGCTGGAGTGCTTCTCATTCCAGAGATCTTTGGCCACCCTGTTATCAAAACAGAAAGGCTGACTTCACTCCTGCTCTCTGCTGATTGATTGATTTCATGTTGGAAACAGGTAACACGACAGCTTCCATTGTCCTTGAATTAGCCACCTATTTCCAGAGGTCAAACAAACAGGCTGAAGGTCCAGAAACTCACTTCAGCTAATTGCTGCCAAAATTCCTTTTCCGGGGAATGAGCAGGGGCTGGAGCGGTCCCAGGTGACAAATGTTCTCCAGAGAGACGCACAGAAACCATCCCGGGAGGGCTAACAAGGGGTATCGAGCTACAGCGCTGGGGAAGAGGTGAAATGTGAGACAAAGCCTAGTGCTGATTTTAAACTTAGGAGCTGGAGCTGCAGAAAGTTTCTACTTGCTTTTAACAGGCTTTGAAGTCTCCGTCAAGCTGATGGTGGAGCGATAGCGTGAGGACAAGGCTGTCTTCAGTCCCGGGGCTCAGGAGGCTCACTTTTACACTGGGCACTGGCATGGCCCTTTATTCGCTGAAAGTTTTCTACCAATCAGCATCAAAATTTCCTACTGGCTTTCTGCTTTTGTATTTTTAGAAATAATATGAATTTAGAGGCAATGGGTGGTGACTAAAACTTTTCACTCTTTCCCCTCCCATTTTCACTTTTATTTGTTCTTCCACCAGCTTTCTATCATGTAGCACCCCTGTGTGACCTGGCATGTATGCTGTGCCAAAGATGACTGATGAGGGGATTGTATCGCTCTGCTTTGGAGGGTTGTGCTCATAGGAAGAGAAGGAAAGTGCGGGCCTGGCTGATACATTGCAGGCACTTCACGCTCCTCCAAAGTACTGTCAGCTGCTGTTCATCCCTGGATTGATTAACCTGACTACGTGTCCCACCTGTAGCTGCATGGATGCTGCGGACAGCCCAAGGTGGCACATAAAGCCAATTGCATTAGGTCCTGCATCAGTTGCGGTTGTTTATATGTTGTCCATCCTATACAGGAACTGGCTTATATGTTTTTCCATAAGTGGGCATAGTCATTAAACTTTTAGAGAATAACCCAGATATCTACAGTTTTGATTTATCTATGTTAAGCCACCACCTTGCTGACAGAAGCATGGATGAGAGAGATTTGCCTCTCAACAGCACAGTTTTCTTTCCTTTCCTCTTTCCTTAATCTGTGTAAGAGAATTTTTTAACCTTGCTTTAACAAACCTAAACCAAACCTAAAATACTGTTTCTCCCATCTTTCTTTTGTTCTGCATCCTGTTTTGAAACAAACTGCTCTTGACACCACTAAGTTCTCTGCTTCTGCTGCTTTGCCAACATTGGCATGATAATGTTTTGTATCCAAGACATCATGAAACTTCTCTGTATTTTAATACTCTCTCTGTTTCCTTCTTCACTCAGATGTCAGAGTGACCTTTGACTCCTGCTGGCTTCAGTCTGAACATCACTACAGACAGTGCTTGCAGCACTTCTGTGCTTTCCTCCCAGCACGGCTTCTTGGGCTTGCCAAGGGCAGCTCATGTCGGACTAACCTCACAGCTTTCTTTGTCACTGCATTTATAAACAAAGGGAATGTGTCAGATCCCATTTGTCTGGGCTTTAGGACAGCATCTGATGTCCTGCTCTAATCCTCACACTGCTGAAGGCCATCATTTAGTGGTTAGAAAAGCTGCCCGGTGGAAAGAGACTTGGGGGTGCTGATCGACAGCTGGCTAAACATGGGCCAGCAGTGTGCCCAGGTGGCCAAAAAGGCCAATGGCATCCTGGCCTCTATTAGGAATAGTGTAGCCAGCCGGTCTAGGGAAGTGATCGTCCCTCTGTACTCAGCACTGGTGAGGCCGCACCTTGAATACTGTGTCCAGTTCTGGGCCCCGCGCTTCAAGAAAGATGTTGAGGTGTTGGAGCGAGTCCAGAGGAGGGTGACCAAGCTGGTGAAGGGTCTGGAGGGTATGACCTATGAGGAATGGCTGAGGGAGCTGGGGTTGTTTAGCCTGGAGAAGAGGAGGCTCAGAGGTGACCTTATTGCAGTCTACAACTACCTGAAGGGAGGTTGTCGTGGAGTGGGAGTCGGCCTCTTTTCCCAGGAAACTAGTGATAGGACAAGAGGACATAGCCTCAAGCTTTGCCAGGGGAGGTTCAGGTTGGACATTAGGAAGCATTTCTTTTCAGAAAGCGTTATTAGACATTGGAATGGGCTGCCCAGGGAGGTGGTGGAGTCACCATCTCTGGATGTGTTTAAGAAAAGACTGGACATGGCACTTAGTGCCATGGTCTAGTTGACAGGGTGGTGTCAGGGCAATGGTTGGACTCTATGATCCCAGAGGTCTCTTCCAACCTGATTGATTCTGTGATTTTTATTGCAAGGTGAACAGGAAGACTGCAGCAGATAATACTGCAACAGAAAGCACCAAGCAGAAAGGCAGTTAATGGAGTTTATACATGTACATATATAGAATTGTACAAATATATGGTCATATAAAGTAAAAGGTCTTGGAATCATTCCTGCTTAATGTTTTCATCAGTGAACTAGGCACAAAGACTAGAAGATTGCTGATGACATTTGTGGATGACAGAAAGTTGGGAGGCACTATCAGGTGGGAGGAAGATCTGAAAAATGTTACAGGAAGAACAAAAATGCAATGAAGTTAAATTCAGAAGTGTATATGACAAAAGCATGCATATGGAGATTACTTGTCAGTAAGCTGAAAACGCAAGAAAAGTAGAAAAAAAAGAATCAGCTGGGGAAGTCTCTGGTACCTCTGGAGCACCAATAGGATTTTCTTTGGAGAAGAAGGAAATGTCATTCTGGGACAAGTCAAATGAGATGTTTCCAGTGGAAACACTAAATCCATTACAGAAGACAACACTGGTAAGGAGTCCTCAGGGTGCTATATATGATTTTGATGTCTCGTGTCCAAGGAAAACACAAATCTGAACAGGTGCAAAGAAAGGCTACTGACATCACCAGCAGTGCCACAATCTTTCCTTACAAATGGAGGCAAGGCAAGCTCAACTTGTTCAGCACAGGAAAATGAAGGTTGACAGGGGATATGGTTTCCATCTAAAAATACCTAGGAGTGAAACAGAAGGGAGGGAAAAAGCCTATTTAAACTTGTCCGTGACTAAACTTAATCTGGAAATAAGATGCAGGTTGCTGGCCATTAAAACAAGTTTCTGACTGCCAGCTAGAGATGCAGGATGCTTTTAGGTGAATACAGTCCCTTCCTCCTGTTTGTCTTGATTTATGTACGGTGTTTCAGTCAAAAATATTGGCACAGTGTGGGTTTCATTCTTCTTCTGGTGACACCTAGATCTGTGTGGCAGCCAGCCTTGCAAGGCCAACAAGGAACCGGCATTTTCACAGACAGCAAGAAGGATATAAATCAGTGTAACATAATTCACACATAAATATGCCACTGGTGTACGTAAATTTGGTACAAATTCTTAAAATGTATACACGGGGTTTTTTTCCTCCCCATTCTCTTCTGTCAGTAAAGATTAGATGTATTTTATTTGGTGTGGGAATAGCTATTAGCTGCTTTAATATTTTTTGTAGGCAGCAGCTAAAATAAGATCCCCCTGATACGTTCTCAGATCTTACTGCTCTCATGGTTGGTTTCATTATTATTTTTTTTTTCCCAGAGAAATATAACTTTAGAGGTGGTTACAAAGGGCTACAGTGGTTTCTCTACACGCAGAGGGTTTTGTATGGATTTACCTAAATAGTTATAAAATCCAGGTCAGTTAAGTCAATGCAACAGGAAAGCTGGTTGATTTTTTTTTTTCTTTTACATTTGTAAATGTATTGTTAGACCTGTTGATGCACTGGAATTTCACAGGTTTGGACTACATTGATTTTTATATCAGTTCAGTTACTGAACTGGATGAAGTGATTTGACTTGGTGAAGGTGACACAGGGTCACAGTGGCCGAGTCCCAAACAGCATCTACCTAGTGCCGCTTCCTGAGCCGCAGAAGCGACCTTTTCTCATGAAAAGGATGTGTGAATTAGCCATGCTTGTGTAAATTACTGGTGCTGGTAGGAATATGGCAGGGGAGCTGCATGCTTCCCTCCTGCGATGTCTGTCCCTACCCATGTGCTGGGTTGCTCCTGACCTGCCGGGCGAAGCGCAATTCGTGCCACAGCTTGCACCCGCTCCCTCCCTCGCTGAAGCAATATATTACATAAAAGATTACAGGCGAAGCTGCACCTCTTCTCCCATGACATTAATTAATATAAATAATTGCAAGGATCACTCTGAAAGTTTGGCTGTTTACCTGCCAAACCCTACTTAATTGGCGTTCCCTCGGTGTATGTCAAACGTAGCTCAAAGGCATCGCTCAGCAAGCCATTCCTGTGCAGCTGATGGACTGCAATTAAACCACACCAAGCCACAGATTTCTGCATTAACTGTTCCCTGCCATTAAGGGAAAGGAAATTTAAGCAGGCGGCTTGCTTCAAGAGGTAAGAGCACGGATGATTGAAGGTGTTACTCCTGTAACATGCTTGGCTCTGTCAAGAATGGTAAACCCAAAGTTTGAGTTCTTTTTTTTTTTTTTTTTTCTTCCCCTTCCCATGCATCACTGTGGTTGAAGAAGCAGAAAGGGCTATGTCAGCCTGGGGTAGGGTAATCCAGTACTTAGCAGTTGAGCAGGAATTTGGAAGAACTGGTTTCAATTCTTTAGCTGACAGTCGATTCCTCACATGTATAAATGTTTATTGCCTCTGGTCACCATCTGTAAAATGAGGCTAATTCTTCACAGAGGGGCTGAAGATAAAGCTGTCCAGGCTGTGATGTACTGAGAAGCTTCAGATTGGTTTCAGTCTCTAAAACGGGCCATGTTTAACGTGATAAGTATGTAACCTGGAGTGCCTCAAAAGGCTTCTCTTGTTCCTCTGAATTAAAAGATTTAGTTGCTGTTTCATTGATTTGGACTTGCAGGAAGAAAATGTTTAACCACAGCCTGTGGCCTCCACATAGGTGGGCCCTCTTTTACCTGAGGAGAGAATAAACCAGATTTCCCCAGCTTACAGCTTTTCAATGAATGACCAGGCTCTGCATGCGTCCGCTCAGTCACTACAAGGGAGTCTAGTAATAACATACACTTATTTCCTTTGTTTACACAATTTACCAAGATTCTGGGGGACATTATAAATAAAGAGTATTTTATTAGTAAATATTACTTTTTCTTTAAAAAGAAAAGCATCGATAAAGAAAGAGCAAGATCAGAGCATCTCAACAGGTAGGAAGTCAAGGAAGGGTACCAGGAGACCTGCATGGTTGAACAGGGAACTGCTGGGCAAACTCAAGTGGAAGAAGAGGGTGTACAGATCGTGGAAGGAGGGGCTGGCCACTTGGGAGGAATATAAGTCTGTTGTCAGAGGATGTAGGGAGGCAACTAGGAAAGCTAAGGCCTCCTTGGAATTAAACCTTGCAAGAGAGGTCAAGGACAACAGAAAGGGCTTCTTCAAATACATTGCAGGTAAAGCCAACACTAGAGGCAATATAGGCCCACTGATGAATGAGGTGAGGGTCCTGGAGACAGAGGATAAAAAGAAGGCGGAGTTACTGAATGCCTTCTTTGCCTCTGTCTATACTGTTGGAGGCTGTCCTGAGGAGCCCCGGACCCCTGAGGCCTCAGAAGAAGTCAGGATAGAGGAGGAATCTGTCTTGGTTGATGAGGGCTGGGTCAGGGACCAATTAAGCAATCTGGACGTCCATAAATCCATGGGCCCTGATGGGATGCACCCGCGGGTGCTGAGGGAGCTGGCGGAAGTCATTGCTAGGCCACTCTCCATCATCTTTGCTAAGTCGTGGGCAACTGGAGAGGTGCCTGAGGACTGGAGGAAAGCCAATGTCACTCCAGTCTTCAAAAAGGGCAAGAAGGAGGACCCGGGGAACTATAGACCGGTCAGCCTCACCTCCATCCCCGGAAAGGTGATGGAGCAACTTGTTCTTGGTGCTGTCTCTAGGCACATCAAGGATAGGGGGATCATTAGGGGCACTCAGCATGGCTTCACCAACGGGAAGTCATGCTCAACCAACTTGATAGCCTTTTATGAGGATGTTACCCAGTGGATAGATGATGGTAAAGCTGTGGATGTGGTCTATCTCGATTTCAGTAAAGCGTTTGACACGGTCTCCCACAGCATCCTCGCAGCTAAACTGGGGAAGTGTGGTCTGGATGATGGGGTAGTGAGGTGGATTGTGAACTGGCTGAAGGAAAGAAGCCAGAGAGTGGTGGTCAATGGGACAGAGTCCAGTTGGAGGTCTGTGTCTAGCGGAGTCCCGCAAGGGTCGGTTCTGGGACCAGTTCTATTCAATATATTCATTAATGACTTGGATGAGGGATTAGAGTGCGCTGTCAGCAAGTTCGCTGATGACACAAAACTGGGAGGAGTGGCTGATGTGCCGGAAGGCTGCGCAGCCATTCAGAGAGACATGGACAGGCTGGAGAGTTGGGCGGGGAGAAATTTAATGAAATATAACAAGGGCAAGTGTAGAGTCCTGCATCTGGGCAAGAACAACCCCATGTACCAGTACAAGTTGGGGACAGAGCTGTTGGAGACCAGCGTAGGGGAAAGGGACCTGGGGGTCCTAGTGGACAACAGGATGACCATGAGCCAGCAATGTGCCCTTGTGGCCAAGAAGGCCAATGGCATCCTGGGGTGTATTAGAAGGGGTGTGGTCAGCAGGTCGAGAGAGGTTCTCTTCCCCCTCTACTCTGCCCTGGTGAGGCCGCATCTGGAGTATTGTGTCCAGTTCTGGGCCCCTCAGTTCAAGAAGGACAGGGAACTGCTAGAGAGAGTCCAGCGCAGAGCCACGAAGATGATTAAGGGAGTGGAACATCTCCCTTATGAGGAGAGGCTGAGGGAGCTGGGTCTCTTTAGCTTGGAGAAGAGGAGACTGAGGGGTGACCTCATTAATGTTTATAAATATGTAAAGGGCAAGTGTCAAGAGGATGGAGCCAGGCTCTTCTCAGTGATGTCCCTTGACAGGACAAGGGGCAATGGGTGCAAGCTGGAACACAGGAGGTTCCACTTAAATATGAGGAAAAACTTCTTTACGGTGAGGGTGACTGAACACTGGAACAGGCTGCCCAGAAAGGTTGTGGAGTCTCCTTCTCTGGAGACATTCAAAACCCGCCTGGACGCGTTCCTGTGTGATATGGTCTAGGCAATCCTGCCCCGGCAGGGGGATTGGACTAGATGATCTTTCGAGGTCCCTTCCAATCCCTAACATTCTGTGATTCTGTGATTCTGTGAAAAATTGAAGAAGGCTTGAGAAGATAAAATAAAGAAATTGGGATACAAAAAAGACCATAAATTCATTTATAACATTAAGAGCTTTAATGGCTAACTATCTACAGTGGGAAGACCAAAGCTGTCAATGTTTCTATCTGATGAATGCCATGGGCTTAAAAATTGGCCTGACATAGTGAGTGAACTGCAGGCAGAGAGGACGACAGCTACAGAAGCAGTAACGTGAGAAAACGAAAACGTGCCTGGTGGAAAAATGGGCCGATTAAAAGCAAAGATGGTCGGCACAGTTGGAGGAAGAACCAGGGCTCTAAGAGGAGAAAAAAAGAGGCGATGAGTAGGAGTAAACTTCACCATAGGGGTTTTTGGCTGACAAAGCTGACCCGAGGTGAATTGGGTGGGTGTAGCTGCCCAGCTGGCCGGATCCTGACCCCTTGGCCGGCCACTCTGTGCCCCACCACCCTGCTGGCGGCTCTGTGTGAGGAAGTCCTTCAGCTAACAGGGAGTATTGTGGAGGACAGGACGTATGAGAGAGGATGTAATTCAGCACTGGATATCTTTCCAAACCAGGGATAGGAAAAAAGAAAAAAAAAAAAAGAAAAAAGAAAACCACAAAACACCAAACAAACAGAAAAAATAAAAGTGCTTCTGTGATACCAGTTTGAGGCAGTTCGGGCTTCACCATGACGGGAGCGTAACAGCCTGCCCTCTGTAGCTGTCAAAAGCTGACTGCAGCCCCTGCTTCTCAGAAACACTCAGAACATATCTAATTTATTTCGTTGTTTGGCCAGACAGCTATCTTGGAACTGGAAATAAGTTGTGAGGCTATAGATGATATTCGCCTTAACCTCTTGTAAGAGAGGGTTACTTTATGCTGAACTGCCAGCTATATGCTGACTGTAAATATCTGCATTAGATTACCTCTACGAGAAAAGCAAAAGCGAAAGTAGCAGTGCAGCAAAAGCACAGTTCCTACTTCAGTGCCTTAGCACACAGAAAGCTAATATTAGACTAACTGCTGCTTAATTGAGAATCATTTTACTGTGCATTGTTAATCTGTTCATAATTTATGGGCTGCTTTTTCCATTCACGAGTGCCTTTTTGTACTTCGGGACCGCAGGTGATACTCTCTGTCAGTTTTGCAGTGCCCATTATCTGGCACCTAAGGCATTTCATTAGCATTTAAACAAGACTTAAGTGCCTGAGTAATTTGGAGATAGGCTGTATCTGCATGGCTTGCAGACTACTGCATTTAATTAATTTCCAGACTTCTTCCTGGGAAAAATGCAAGCTCTGTCTAAAATACAGTGGTGGTACGAAGAACAGGGAGTCCACAGTTCTGGCTGCTGCTGAGTTTTCTTGCTCAACTTGCTATCTCTTATTCTGTTATTCAGCTCTAATGAAAAGCTTTTTTCTCAGAGGCGAATCTTTGAAGAGACCAAGAATGGAGAGATCTGGAGCTAATGAGTTGCCTCTAATTTCTGTGCCCTGTCTTTGGAGGCAAAGGAAAACAGACTCATTTGTCACCAACTGATCACGCTTCAGAAAAGTGATGATGGACTTAAAGACGAGACTGCCAGCCTTGAGCTGGGAGTGGCACTGGCCTGGGTGCAATGGGTGTGTATGGTGCAGAGCTCATGCAGTCTCACCAAGGCTGAAATTTACTGCAACGTCTACCAGTAGAAGTCTCTCTGTAAGTTCTCCTTTAGTCCTGATGAATGAATGTAACATGGTCTTGAGATGCTGCATGTGCAGATAGTTTGGGCAAGGTATTCCTCCATCAAGAAAAGCTGAAGGCTTTTGAAGAACAGTAGTGGAAAAGGATGTTTTTCAGTAATGTGGCTAGCTGGTATTCCAGGCTAAGACCGCAGGCTGTGCACTCTGGTGAGCTGAGAGCAGATTGCGACCCAAGCAGTCAGCACAGGGACATGCTGACCTTGGAGATGTCACGTGAGTCATGTTAGAGAGTGGGGTCCTGGAGCTTTTTCTAGTCTAATAAATAAAACAGCATGGGAGTGACCTAAGGCCCTTGTGACACAATGAAAAATCCCCATGTTGGGGATGAATTACTGCCATGAATTAAAATCACGTGAGAGAGTCTGTGTGTGTAATGGGGATTTTCAGTTTTGCTTGATTAGAGGTACTTCATAGGAAAAGAGCAGAGTAAAGAAGAAGGATTTCTGAAAGAGTGGTTCGGATACATTAGTGTGGGGTTTCGATGCTTTTATTTTTGAGATACGGTTTGAGATGCATTTGGCCTAGTCATGGCAGCTGACAAGACACACAGCTCAGCAGGACAACGTTAAAATACCCTTATTAAAGTTCATGTAACTAGTACTCGCAGGACTGGGCTGGCCCCAGTTTCATGCGTGCCCAGGGTGCCTGGGGCTTGTATCTTCTACCCCAGCATCACCTCCTAAATGGGGACAGAGGGGCTAGGCAGGGCCATCCATTGTAAGGGCTGTGTGTTGTCTTGGTTGGTGATAAGAATTTAAAGCTTTCTTCTGCACTCTTTCTCGACAGTAAATCCATGCTTGAAGAGGGGATTGAAATCCTTTGAAACGTAGTGCTAATGGTACTGTTAATTAGATGTACATTTCTTCCACAGCTACTTTTATTTGTAATAACTTTTAATGCATGTGAAGTATGACAGGAACGTCAAGCCTCACCTAGCTGTGTGGTGCAGCTAAACACGAAACCGAAGTGCTATCACTTCATCTTCGCCCTGTTCCTCCCTCCTGAGAGGCAGCAGCAGTGCCCGGCTCCGTTAGGCACAGCAGCGTGCTCTCCCAGCCAGTCTGTCCTGCTTTGGACTCAGCAAGCTTGTGGATTGTCAAACTGATAGTCTCTGTGTTAAACAATTATTCTGCTCACAGGCAAGTATATAACATAATCTGATCAAGCGTCACCTTAGAACCAGTTTGATTTCTTGCACCCACTCCCATGGAGAGGCTGGGCCAAAAACCTCCCTTTCTTCCTTCCTGGCAGACCCCTACCAATTTCTGACCTGAATTTATTCACGGCCACTTCACAGCCATTTGTTCTTGTGCCAGCATTGTCTTTTAGCTTGAACAGCTCTTCTGCCTCACTGCTGTTCCCCACTTTGATGTACTTGCAGGACGGGTATATCCCTGTCAGTCCTCACGTTACTCCACGTTAAATAAACCAAACTCTTTCGTAAGGTCTCCTGCTCTGCTGCTGGCTGCCTCTGCATCTGTACCAGCCTGTGTGGGGCTGTATTGAAGAGACTGTACATTTGATGCAGTGGGGGCTGCCTGGGGGGCACCTTGGGGGCCGGGGCCCTTTGCTCCCGCCCAGCACAGCGGCCCCTTCCCTCAGGCGGGGAACTGGAGGGGCAGCGGCACACGGAGAGCCGGCACCCCCTCCCCGCTCGCCCTGCGTTTCACAGGTGCGCCTCGGTTACTTGTGTGTAAAGCACAGGGGGGAAAGCGTGCATTTCTCTATTAAAAAAGTTATAGCTAGGGACCGCCCGGGAGCACTGCTTTCGAGTCTTTCCAGTCCCCGCTCCGCACCGCAGTCCCGTCCCGTAGCTGCCGGGCCGGGCCGGGCCGGGCCGGGGGAGGAGCGGCGGGAGGCGGAAGTGAAAACAAGACCGTGGGGACGGGGCCGCCGCCGCACAGACGCGTCGCGGGTGTCCTCGCTTCTCCGCGCACTGCGCCGCGCTGCTGGGGTGAGTGGCGGTCCGGCCTCTGCCGGGGGGGAACAGAAAAAAAGGGGGGTCGGGGAGCAAAAAGTCAGCAGGTTGGACGGGGTTTTTAAAGCTTCACGGTGCTTATTTTAATTTATTTTCTTTTTAATTTAATGTTTTTTGTCGTGGGCTGGGGAGCGCCGGGCCGGGCTGCCGGCCGCGCCCCGTGGGCAGCGCGGGGCCCGGGTGTCGCGGGTGCGGCCGCGGGGAGCGCGGCGGGCAGCGCCCGGCCCCGGGGGCAGCGCCTCGGAGCGCCGTGCGGTGCCTTGTCCCGCGGCTGTGCGGCACCTGCGCGGCTCACTGCCCTGGGCCGACGCGCTGGCGTGCCTGTGGGGCTGCTCGGCACGGGGCTCTGGGGTGCCGTGGTCCCCAGGCTGTGTGGCGCCCGTGGGACTGCGCGCCGGGGTGCCTGTGGGGCTCCGTGGGCCTGGGGCTGTGGGGGCGCCTTGACCGAGACCCAGCGCTCTGGGGGGCTGTTGGGCCCCCAGCTTGCGGTAGCTGTGGGGCTTCTCGTCCCGGGGCGCTTAGAGGGTTTCGGTGGGGGAGCTGGGCAAAGGGGGTGCTGGGGTGCGGGGGCCTGTGCTGGTGGTGCCCCCCAGGCACAGCCACCCCTGGTGGGGGGCAGGGGGGCCCTGCTAGCCACCCCCAGGCCCCTGGGGCTCTGTGCCCTGGTGGCAGTGGTGAAGGCGAGCGTTTCTGCCTGGGTTTTGAAATTCCCCGTTCCAGCAGTAGATCCACCAAGTGTTTGATCATCTAAATGAAAGTTGCACAATTTCTCTCTTAGCCGGTTTGTTTGCACAATGAACCCTACATGAAGCGGGGTTGGTGGGTTGCAGTTCTTTCTCTTAGATGTTGCTCTAGCATATTTTAAGGAATATGTTAAATTAAACTTTGAAGAGATGTCCTTTGTCTGCTATTTCTTCTTGTATCTGTGAGCCTGGAGATGCAGAACCGAGGGGATGAGAAGGGAAAGATGAGTGATGCATGGCATTTCAGCGTGCAGTCTCTTCCCTCCTATTTGTAGTTGCTACAAATGAAAAAGAACAGTATCCTTTTCTAATGCAACTTAATATTTTCCTAGATCTGTTAATGTAAGTAGCTGTTACTCAGTTAAAAAAAGTGCTACACAAGTGCTTCAGTTTTAACCCATAGGTAAAGCCTTCTGCCTGTGCCGATGAATTGCATGTGTGGTGGTTGCTAGATGCGGTTTGCTTTTCTGCAGTCTCTAATTTATGGTGACCTGTCACTGTAGTGGATTTCATTTAGAGGGAATGACAAGAATTCGTATTTCTATACAGAAAGAAATCTGTGACTAATTAAAATCCTCTTTTTATAAGGAATTCGGTGCACAGAGCGATTAAACGAGCTGTGGTTCTCACTTTAGGGGTGAGCGAATCCCCTAAGAGTCCTATCTCAAATTTGTTGCAGGTGTTTTGTTTCTTTTTTTTCTCTCGTCAGCCCCGTGAGAGCTCAGTGGTGTGCGTTTTCCCCCTCTGCACACTGGTGCTTGTTGAGACTTTTAAGGGTGGGTTGAGTGAGCGCCTGAGGTCAGAGCTGCCCCTTTGCTGGAGGCCATCAGGCTGGGGCATGTCAGGAACTGCCCAGGTACCCAGGCACCTCTGTTATCAGCTCCAAATTCTGCTTCCTAATATAGATCTTGTTCTGCCCAATGCCAGCAGCCCTGTTCTGGTTACCTGAGTGGCCGTCGGTGTGAATAAAGTTTCCCGTTTGATTTAGAAACGGGTCTGAGCAGCGGATCCCTGGGGCTCTGGGAGGTGAACCCCGAAACGTGTGTTGCTGACGGCTTTCTTGGGGAGTGACATTAAATGTCCTTTCCCGCACCCACCCGCAGGGGCTGTGTGACAGCCCCGCTCTGAGAGTCTGCGAGGCTGGGCTGTGTTTGCAAATAATCCACCACCTTCAAAAGCATAACACCACTACCCCTGCAGTGTATGAACAGGTAAAAGAGGGCTTTGCAGAGCTCGGTGGGGTTCGTAGCCCGCTTGCTTCTGCTTGACTGAAGGTCCACCTTAAACGTCCCTGTACGAGTATGGAATCTCGCTGTGCCCCGGTGTAGTCTTACACCAGCCCGCCCTGGTGTGCTCCTGCCTGGCTTCAACCATACAAAAATAGACGGGATCCACTACCTAAGATGTCATTGTAACGTTACTGATCAGAGGTGAAACTGAAGCCCTTCTCTTTGACGCTGAACAGCAATTAAGTGCCTTGGTTGCCTTTTAAAGGTAATTTGTTACCCATGTTTGTGGGGAGGGGAGGGAGATACTCATTGAATTTTGCTTTGGTTTTGCTGCCTCAGTGTTAAGTTGTAACCATGGATATTTTGCTTTAGTTCACAGCTTTTATTTGAGGGTTGTTTTTAATATCTATTTTGTCTGTAGCATTGTTCTACCAATATGAAGCTATGCTATAAAAATAAAGTCACAGGGATTTTATTTTCTTCTGATTAACTTCAAAGTTGTGATGTTTTGACATCGTTTTGAAACTGTCAAGACATAATGTGTTTAGAAACAAGCTTTGAGCTGATGACATGGCAGCATATGATGTTCATTTTGTTAGAAACGCGTGTGCCAGTAGTGCTAATTTCTTCCATACTTGGATTTCAGGGATACTATCAATTCATGTTTGTCTCAACATTGACTTTTTTTAAGATGAGCTTTAGCATTGGGTGCTTTTTTTCCCCTCACGTAATATTTTGTTAGAAAGAAGTAATTGTCAAATGTCTCGGCACCAGAAGTTCTCGAAGTCCCAAGTCCATGTTACCAGTTCCCTAGTTACGTTTTTTCCTAAGCTATGGAGGAAAACAACATGTGAGGAATAAAAGCACAAGTAAAGACAGATCTGGTGTGGGTTTTTTTGGCTGTTTTTATGCTATGGAGGGGAACACAGACAAAGAAAGAAGGCTTTCAGAATGGTAGACAGTGCCTTTTTTTTTTAATCATCTTTAAATTTAAAACTCTGATCCTTTTCCGCAGGCGTCAGTTCTTTGGATTTGGATTTGATCCTCGAATACTAGACACCATGAGCAACTACAGCGTGTCTTTGGTCGGCCCGGCTCCTTGGGGCTTCAGACTTCAAGGGGGCAAGGATTTCAACATGCCTCTGTCTATCTCTCGGGTAAGTGCATTTGCCTCTTTGCCTGCATGTGGGTATCTGTTATGCTGTGGCCAACCTGCAACATTCAGAAGTAAGTATGCAAAGCCATTAATTACAGATGCTGGGGCTCAACTTGCCCTGTGGCATGGAGGGTTGGTTGAGGGGTGGGGTGGAAAGTTGGGAAAGTAAATCTTTATTGTCTGAAAGAAGGACCTGTTCATTTGAAATGATTGTTTTATCTGCATTTATTTATGCAACAAACAAAAGAAACCACCCTTGAATTCTCCTGCCTGCTCCCACCCAGAAAACAGCAATGCCGAGGTTGGAGGCTGGCAGGAAACAAGCAATTTTCTGCGCAGGGCTAAGCCTGTGCAGTTCAAAGGGGAGGCAGTGGGGAAAAAATCATTCATGTTATCCTTGTTTATTCAGCAGCTCTTAGCAGCTTGGGGATCTTGTGGTGTCTGTTCTTGCAAATCCCACTATTTACAATAAAAAGGCACTTAAATGACAGTGGTTATAAATAGTGATTCATCAATGTGTGCCTGAGTGAATGTGCCAGTTTTTTACGAGCGTTTTATGGAGTATGTGCTCTGAACTGGTATTCAAAGGATTTGAGGAACTAAGTCAAAACAAATGTGATCTTTGTACCCGGGCACTATCTAACTGGTTTCCTACTTTAAAAAAACACGTTTTCAGGGAAGGCTTTGTCTTTCAATGTGAGTCAAATTTCAAAGCCTTCCTCAGATGGCTGAAGCCATCTTCACATACAAAATATAGGGACAAACTTTGTAGTATTGAATTTATAGGATCATTGGAAATCTCTGGGTGAAGAAGATGGCTTCTGATGACTGTTTACCCTGGCACTTTTAAATTTGATTTGCACTGTGGAAGCATTTATATACAAATGTCCCCTTCTCTGTCGACAGCTCTTCTCCCCCTCCTGCATATTCATATAGTTTGGTGACAAAGATGAATTATTTTTTACACCTGTTGGGACTGCAGAATTGATACTACCCTGGGAGACGGAGCAGGTTTCTATTTGGGTTTATGCATCATGGCATATTTTTAGCTAATCTCAACTAGCAATTCAAACTCTGCCAGTTCATTTAGACTTGGCTTATCCTATCCACCTGTGGATTGTGCTGGTGAGGTTAAAATACAGTTTGGCTCTGCAAAATTATTTTTATATGACTAAAAGGTACTGGAGAGCTGTAGAAACGCTTGTGTACAGATGAATACAGCTGGTATCTGAGCCAAAAAGGGGTTGAGAAGCAGTTTATTCCCAAATTCCAGTGATTTTCAAGCTAAATTGTAATTCAGTTTCTTGTTCAGTAGCTGGTTACTCCTACACTAATAAGAAATTTGAACTGGGGATATGGATAGCACTCTTCTGATTTGATGGTAGAAGTGCTCTCATGACAAGGATCTGCAAAAGCATAGGCTCTTGCCTGCATAGGGTGCTTGTGCATGGTACTGATGAGCAATTAAGCGCTATAGGCAGTAAACCTTAGTAAACAACTACTTCTAGGAAAGGGTAGTACTTTTTTGTAGGGGCCTCTGCTGTCCTGGTGATCTAGAGTGCAGTCCCGCTGTAAGCAGGCTTCCCATCTAAAAGTTTCTAAAGAGGAAGCATATGTTGGAATTAGCCTAGACTACTACTTTATTGCAGGAATCAAATACGCTGTTGCACAGAGTAGCCTAGGGGAATTGGCCAAATAGCTGCCTATAAAACCCTCAGTTATGGAGTTCCCTAATGACAAACGTCAGTGCCCACAAGAGCAGAATGTAATGAAAGATGCGGACCGAGTGGGTTTAGGACTTCAATTTGTGCATGGGAGGGGGAAGCACAATATCCAATTCACCTATTATACATGAGCACTGCTCTGCAGCTGAACTGTTTCTTCTTATTTGCAGTTAAGAGTGCAAATATTAGACTGCCTGGTACTCTTTTCTTTTTTTTGGATCAAAAAAATGTTTAGTTCTGGTATGCCAATCCAGCTTTGGCCCGAGAGCTGGAAGAATTCAACGCTGTGTTCCTGGTATGCTAGAACAGCGTGTACCATTCCCCCCCCCAGCCCTTCTTTTCCTGATGTAGCATAAATGCCTTCCTGTATCTGAAGGCTGCTAATTAAATTATTTTAGCAAAACAGTAATGAGACAGCAGAATTATGTTCTTTGGCAAGGAGGACTTTTTTGGTTTTGTTTTGTTTTTAATTTGTCCTCTTAAATGCTGAGGATGAATCTGGCTGTGCTGCTGAGGGCTAATTTCCTGCTTTAGTTTAAACTCCTTGAAATTAAGTTCAAATAAAGTACAGTTTATGAAGCACAGAAAATACACTGGTTTCTAAAGCTGTTTATCTGAAAAGTTAATCTCTTTTTACTAATGATTTGAGCAAATTAAGATCTCATATGCTTCCTTGGAGAAGGTTTTTAGTAAGTCATTCGGCTTTGTACAGAATGCAGTTTAAATGGGTGTATT
This sequence comes from Nyctibius grandis, assembly GCF_013368605.1. Classification (NCBI taxonomy): domain Eukaryota; kingdom Metazoa; phylum Chordata; class Aves; order Nyctibiiformes; family Nyctibiidae; genus Nyctibius; species Nyctibius grandis. The sequence continues at coordinate 56,659,667 of NC_090663.1, forward strand.
CTGTGTTGCATCTGTAAGGTAAAACGAACCTGTTTTGTTCGCTTCAGTTGAAATTCTTAATGTCAGCAAAGGTGTAACAGGTTAACATTAATGCAGGGGTAGCAGTAACATTTGATTTTTCATAAGCTAGGATATTGTAGACTAGTTGCAACATCATAACTGATACCAACAGGTATTGCAGGGTTATGTCAGTCACTTAATATAGCTCTCTTAGTGCTTTAAAGTTGCTATGTATACTTATACAGCTGTGCACATTTAATGGTAAGTAATATATGTGACGTTAGGGATATAGCCTAACAGTTAGTGGCGTAAATCAGTACAACAAAAAAGTGTGCAGCACTTGTTACGTACACTTGTATCTGGCTGGACTTCAGCAGGGTGGCTTTTCACAGTCCTCCTCCTTACCTTGCAAACAATTGTAAAACAAGTTGGTCTTTACCCTTCAACCAAGAGTAAAGGGTGGGCTGAGGTGGTAGATCTACATCTTTTATTAGCAGCCAAGTGTTAAAGCGGCTCAGGCCACCACATGTAACTGTACTGTACGGCTTCCAGGTAGTTTATTCTGTAGTGGTACTTGTATAATGAGAGATTGCAAACTGTGACCAGTTAGCCTGCAGTGAAGAAGGTGGAAATTACTGGAGCCGAGGTATGCAAACTTAGATTATTCTGAGTTGCTGTTCTTACTTTTTCCTCATGGCATTTTACATTACTTAAAGAAGCAACTGTTCTCCTTGTTCCTTCAAGACCTATGTTGTGATGCAAAACTGAAAAAAATGGAAAGCTAGAGCAGATAAGAACAAATTACTGAGATATGAGGTTAATTATGTTCTGGTAGCTGTTAAGTAGCTATTGTAGGAAATGACTAAGATTCAGACTTTTTCCGTATGGAAGAAAAACCTTAATGCCTGTCCGTCTATCTGTAGTATATGTAGTCATGTGAAATGATGTTTGCCATAATGCGATTGTCTTCATATGAATGGATTGATTGCTTCTCAATCAACACAGACCAGTGAAAAGGCAGCTACTTAACAGGCATCTTCATCTCCACCTGGTAGATTTGGGAGGCATTGTCCCAATACTTTGATTGTTGGCTTCCTCGCAAGAATTACATCACGAGTCCTCCTTGTTTCTCAATTATTTCCAAACAAAATTTATTTCCAAGTTGCAGGATGTTCTGCTAAACACCAGCTGGGTCAAAAAAGACTATGGGACCGAAGTATTTGCAGCTAAATTATTTTGGTTTTAATCATGATTGCCGGTAATAAGGGATCTGCTATTGCTGATATCCGTGTAGATGTGTGGTCTCGGATAAATCGGGCTGACACTAGGGATATGTCCAGTTTGGGAATAACATTGGTCTACACTGAATAGATCTTTGCCTTCTAGATTTGTTTGTGCAAGAGTTTTTCTTCTGCTGAATTAGAATAAAGAAATGCAGTTTTGGAGATCCAAACACACCCCTCCTAGGTAGGATTCCTGGAGTGGCTCTTGGACATGCTAAGTATTATATTCACAGAATTTGGGGTTAATGATATCTACAACATGGTCTGTGTTGTTTACATGCAACACAGTAGCTTTTAAAACAATACACACTTCTTTAGGTTTTGAATTAATATTATATTTGCTTTACTTTTTTGGGAGTTGGTTAGTTCCCAATACTTAATTAACATAACCAGAATAAACTCAGTAAGCATGATTGTAGCATTAGAATTGTCAAAACTGCTGTCCTCTGCAGATTGAAATAGTGTTTGCTATTGATGTATTCATTACGTTATGATGACCTGTGAGAGGTTTAGATATTTGTTCTAAATGTATGCTTGAAATGTTTGTAGCCTATCAAAATTTTAGTGGTGCAGTCTCTAAACAGTGCTTGTCTCTGTTTTATGGCAGTTTTTACAACTAGAAACAAGGAAATACTGAAGTGAAACTATAGTTTGAACAGTAACGTAGCCTATGTGCAATATATACGCTCCCACCTAATGCAAATACATAGGATGTTTTCTTGTATTTAAAAGTTACTTTTTTGTTCAATTCTGGTGGCAACTCTAGCCGTCTTCCTTCAGAAGATGTTTCACTATTTGTCTTTCTCCACCTGTAAAAATTAAATGGAATATGGTCGTCTTAAAATGCTTGACCTGACTGATCTGTTTTTCTACTGCAACTTCTTTCAGTGTGTTGTGTCCTCCCCCTGCCAGCTTCTTCCTGCTTCGCTGGCCACTTTGCCTCTTCAAAAAAAAACAAACCAACCAAAACCCCTTAGAAATAGTCCCTTCTTTTCGCAGTTTTTCATTTTTCATTATTTCATCTTTTTCAAGTCGTCTTCTGTGGTGGTGTTGCAAGCTTATAGTTGATGGAAGGCTCAGGATAATGGATGTGTCAGCAAGCAGTACACCCAGGGAGTAGGTGGAAGAGCAACTCACTTTGGGATGAAGTAGGGAATGCATGTGCAGCCCATCAGCTGCTCAATATCCATCCCACATGAGCATACTGACATTCTTCATGCTGGTATTGGGAAGTCACTATCAGAGGAGTTGTCTCCTCTGCTCTCCCACTTTCTTTCCTTCCTGCCCAGGTACATACATGGTTACCCAGCAAGTTGTCCATGTGGATGGAGCATGTGTGATTGGTTTTGCACAGTGTTTGCTTATTCAGAGGTTTGGCCTTTGGCCTTATTAATATTTGGAAGCAAACTATTTTAAAGTCATTAACATCTGTGAAAATAATGTTAATGAGAAGAGAATAAAGGAAAATTGTGCTTTGAATGGGCCTACAGCATGTCAGCTTTGATTGACTAGAGTCTGGCTGAGCCTCTTCCCCTTGCGTTTGCATGAATTATTTTATTAAGCCATATGTGTCATTACCAGTAAAATTCATTTTTGTGTAAGTATGAAACAAGTTATTGCAGTAGGGGACTGGGGAAATGGTCTTTCAAGCAGGCATGTGAAATAGGAGAGAAACGCTAAAAGAACTGCTGGCCTGACCAGTGATAATTGTGTTGGTAACTTTATGCTTCATCCTGGAAGCTACTGAGAGCTACTAAGCCCTAACTGGCAGCTGCTGGCATTGCTGTGCTGGTTTGATTTGCTACCGAGTTGTGATGGTTTGCACAAAATACGGCTGAAGATGTATTCCACTGCTGCAGCTTCCTGGTACGGGGTCGGAGATACTGGCAGATGTGACAGCACTTACCTGCTGATCCTGCTCCTAGGGCCATAAATGCTGCATTTTACAGGAGCTATCAGTGCTTATGAAATGGATGGGATTAACCAAGACATAAAGCAAGAAGTGTTATTCTGTTCTGTTCAATTCTGTTTACAAGATGTGGTTTACTGAAAAAAATACTGAGAATGACAAATGAGCTACCAGTGCCAAAGTCTGTATCCTCTCCGCACCGAGTCCTGAAGGAGCAGAGGTTTTTCTCTGGGAGCAGAGTGCAATATGGACAATTATAAAGCTCCCAGCTGCACAAGTGGTTTAATATGAGCAAGTTTTTTGTTTTTTTGAAAGTCCTAAGAGTACTGGTGAGTGCTTCAGAGTTTGCATAGTTGCCTGCAAGCAACATCATTGTTTAGAGAGCTCCTCAGTTTAACTTGAAGATGGAAAGAGAGATCAGTTGGTACAGCCGTAATTTCCCAGTTGCCTCTTTTCCCGCTGCTGTTTAACCTCTTTGTGCTGAAAATTGGGAAAAGGGCCATATTTCCCCTGACCATTTTGGTTTTTTTCCCCTGTCTATTGTGCTATGCACTTTAAAGCAAGACAGATGATCACTGGAGTGGGGCTGGGAAGAAGGGAGGGCGTGGGGATGAAGAGGCGGAAGAAAAGTGTCTGCATCTTGTCTATTCATGACCTTATTTGTCAGACAGCCTCCTTAGACCAAGTAGGAAGCTAACTTATTTTAAAATAGTTCCTCTACTGATGTCATTCCCCCAAAAGTGAAGCTGAAAAAAGGAACCAACACAGCTGAGGGATATCTGATGTGATGTGTGAACATGTTCTTTTTACATTAAAAAATGCTGGTAACTCTTTTTCCCATTATAAGTGACAGTTTAGTTATAGTATGAAGAGTACAAGCTAAATATTTCATGATGGAAAAAGTAAAGTATTTGTTTGCAGTGTCCGCTTCTCAAAGACAGATGTAGTGAAAAAATAAACTCTGATTAGATGTTCAGAGCAGACGCAAAATTGGCAGTCCTTCCAGAGGCCAAAAAGCAGGACCATTTATTGAATAGTAACTGCAAAAAAATTAGGCATGTTTCCTTTGTGAGTATCTGGCCCTGGAGGCCTGACAACCTCTGTCGACTTCCCCACTGTTTGGAGATGCTATTTTTAGTGTAACTGTTTTTCTCATTATTCATTGGCCGATGGCTATCAGAAGGCATTGTGAGAAGAGACATGGTGCTGAAAGGTTTGTTTGTTTGGCTTTGGTATGGAGCCAGGAGATAACATTGGCTTTTTTTTTTTCATTTGTTTTGACTTTTCAAGAATAGATTTCATATGTTACCAATATAAGGGAAAGTGTGAGAGAAAACTCTCTCTCATGTGCCTAAAACAATGGAAATATGGGAAAGGTGATACTTGTCCTGCCAGTGGTCAGAAAGAAAAAAAAGTCGAGGCTGAGGTTTGTTTGAACAAATACGAGAAATTGAAGTACGCTTGCTTCCATAGGTGGCTCATAGAAGAATAGAGACAGAAGGAAAGGAGGCCATGGCTAAGGCCAGTGTTACATGAGTCTTTGAATGACTCAAGTCTTCAGAGCAGTGAACATATGACAAATGTATCTGTTTGGATTCCCTTATTATAAGAGGTCCTCAAGCTGAATTTGCAAAAAGAGGTACTGTGTTTTCTTAGAAGAGTTTACATGGGTGGAAGAAAAATGGTATGAACTTTGGGCACAGAGTCCTTTGAAGTGCAAGTAGCTTCAGTTACCATGTTGACTTAAAGCCTTTCTTGTGTTAAGGAGTTTATGCTGTCTTGCTGCTCTGATGTGTAATGCTGAAGGCAGAGCTGATGGGTAAGAGACTGAATGTCACTAACTCCACTAGGCTGGTTTAAATGCAGACACGCTACTGCTGTAAGTATGTCGGTAGGTGGTTGTGTGCTATACGGGTCTAGATTAGGGCTACAATGGTCTTCTCAGACAAGTTTGCTGGTAGATCAGGTTTGTAATTATGTTCGCTTCCAGGAACTGTTCTTGAAAGGGTTTTTTTCAGGAGCATGGTCATGCTGGTAATGCTGTGCTGTGGCAATTCAGTCTCATCTTATCACAGAATCACAGAATCAACCAGGTTGTTAGAGACCTCTGGGATCATAGAGTCCAACCGTTGCCCTGACACCACCCTGTCAACTAGACCATGGCACTAAGTGCCATGTCCAGTCTTTTCTTAAACACATCCAGAGATGGTGACTCCACCACCTCCCTGGGCAGCCCATTCCAATGTCTAATAACCCTTTCTGAAAAGAAATGCTTCCTAATGTCCAACTTGAACCTCCCCTGGCAAAGCTTGAGGCTATGTCCTCTTGTCCTATCACTAGTTGCCTGGGAAAAGAGGCCAACTCCCACTTCACTACAACCTCCCTTCAGGTAGTTGTAGACTGCAATAAGGTCACCTCTGAGCCTCCTCTTCTCCAGGCTAAACAACCCCAGCTCCCTCAGCTGTTCCTCACAGGACATACCCTCCAGACCCTTCACCAGCTTGGTCGCCCTCCTCTGGACTCGCTCCAACACCTCAACATCTTTCTTGAAGTGCGGGGAAACTCTCTTAGAGGGAGAAGAAAAAGAAAAAGCAGGTATTAGGAGCTTGTGCTATGTTTGCGCCGTAAGAGCAGCCTCTCTAATGACTTCCTGAAAACTAGATACGTATGGAAGTGAAGTTCAGGGAAAAGTAAGAAGAGGCAACAGAGGAAGAGAGAAACAAAATGTGGATGCTGTTAGGTTTGGTACAGCTGTGAGGAGGGGCAGATGCTACTCTGTGACTGGCTGCTGCTCAAGCACCAGCCAGCTGCATGTGCCTGTGGCCACTAAACACTTCCATGGAGCAGACCTAAGGTTTCAAGTTGGGGAATGACGGCCACCCTTATGGGACAGGCTGTCAAAAGTCTAATTTAAATGACTTGCGTGACACTGCACAGGGGTATTCCCACCCTCTTTTTTCCATTTCTCTACTACATTCATCACTCGCCTTTCAACACTGTCAGTTAATGGGATGGTGTCCCACACACAGTAGCTTTTCATCTTTTGTCACTTCAAGACACCAGTGCAGTTCCCGCCACATAGTCTCTTGTGTACGCTGACTGAAGTAGAGAGGTAGCAGGGGGACAAAATAGAACGTTATAAATTGAAGACTCTATCAAGATGCACACCCTCAAAGCAGACAAATAAGTGCTGCACCAATGGAATATACTCAGTAGTTTTGGTGTAAAGTATAGTTAGCAACCACAGAGCACAAAGAGACTTCTGCTGTCAGTCCCTTGTTTTTACTGAACAGGGAAAATGATAGTCTTCAGTGTGTTACAATCCAGAAAACTTGGAGTGAAATTAATAGTTCTGTGACACCTGGTTGACTGTTCTGTGTATATACTATCAAGCTTCAAGAAGTAGGTACCAAGTGTTGAGTCCCCATTCAAAACAGGAAGATGCTGAGCATTCCTTCAGAGATTGGTGTTTTTTCTTTTAATGTAGGCCAGAAAATTTCAAGTAGAATAGTCCATAATATTTTTCTGTAATGGATTATTATTATAATTTCTATCTCATTCTGAGTCAGTCTTGCATTAGAAACTTCATCTTTAACAGTTAAGCTTAGTAAAAGTAAAAGCAAGAGAAAATGTCATCTGATAGTTGAAAGTATTTGAGAGTATGAACTCTTGCAATTGCTATCAGCTGTGCCTGTAACAAAGCCCTGAAGTAAAATGTAATGCCTTGTGTGAAGTCCCATAGGCTAAAAAGTGGATCTTGCCAGGTCTTTAGTAGTCCTGTTGGAAAGGTCAAATGGTTTGCATGTTAACTGGATATGAAAGAAGTCTGGCTTAGCCTGGTCTATATTAAGGGATGACCTAATGCGGTATCTAGTTCTTTTCCTAACAAGTGATCGAACAATGTGAAGCACTTACCATGGGACGGCTACAGAAACATTTATTTTGTGTTAATTATTTCATAGTTCTTTTGAAGGCTTGAATAGTGATTTAGATGCAAAGCCTGGATTAATGTAGAGTGCATCAATTTCAGGAGGGTAAAACTCCCTGTTTGTTAAACTTTTGTGTTTATGAATGTAATTGGATCTTCTCTAGATATTCTTACACGCAAAATTTATTAAATGATCAAAGTGTCTCTGTTATGTGCGATGGTTGTATTAGTAGTAACAGCATTTGAGATTCCTGAAAAGGAACTCCATAGAGCAAGAAGTCAAAATGCTATAAATATGAAAAATGCAGACATAAATAAAGATGTATTTTTGTTATTAAAAAAGATTATATCACCTTAGTGGAAACTCTAGCTATAAAACATTTTTGTTCAGAACCCTTAAAAAAAAGCAGCTTTGTTGTGGAAATGCTCCCTCTGCCAGACAGAGCAGTTTAATCTCAAAGTTTGTAGTACATCTGCTATTAAAGCTTTTTCTTTCTAATGTACATCTTATACATGACAAGCCAGGTGTAGTTCCGAGTGCAATGCAGCTAGTAAGTGAAACTTTCCCTTCTTTCCTGTGAATTAAGAGGCCAAAATTGTTGGACATTTTTGGGCGGAGGGTGAGGCTCCCATGCCAGTTATTTCTACTTCTTCTCTTTGCAGTTCTAGACTTAGCTTGATGTTGTGAAAGACATGGGGAGGTAGACTAATGGGATTGCTTGTCTCCAACTTGCTTATGTGTCTAAGCAATTTATTCTGTGCTGTTCTATTTTGCTTTACCTAATGTCTTTAAAAGGAGGGGGAAAACAAGAAAAAGAAACAAAAAAGAACACTGGAGATCTACAAGCCAGAGAGCATGTGGAAGTTGGGTTGGGCTTGCTTTTATTAGACTGATAGGGAAGTGGAAGGCTTGTCAAGCTTTAAACATCAAAGAGATCTTGGTAGAGAAAGTTCTCTTGTTTCTTGTTGGCTTTCTTCAGCTTCTCATCAAATCACAGTGTTTTGAGTCCAAACCAAATAAGGGTGTTCTCTGCCTAGTGTCTAAGGTGGCTTGTTAGCAATTATTCAGGAATGAAGAGACATCCCCAGAATATGTATTCTGACAAGCAGAGTGTATTCTCAGGGGACAGTGTTCTAGTTCTTTGTGAGGGACTGATTGTCTGGATTCATGGCTTGATCAAATGTAACGTAGATAGCGATGAGGGGAGGCAACCAACCTCGCAAAGGAAGCAGCAGTGGTTGGAGAGTAGACAGCATTGCATACTATCTGGCAGCCGGAGTTCCTGTCCTCTTTACATCTTTTCTTAATGCACAGAGGTTTGAGAGGGGGAAAGAACCCCAAAACATTGGTTGTTCACTAAACTGGGAATAAGCTCATGTAATACCTAACGCTTTTCTTGTACATGAACTAGCCCCCACCCCTCTGTCAGTCGTAATCACTGGCTGAAGAAGGTTGGCAGAAGAAAACCTGTGCAAAGCTAACTCCATGGATGAAACTTTTCTTCATTGGTGCCCTAAGCAGGGATAGTAGGTGGGACTGGTGCAGCAGAGGCTCACTCAGCCCGGCAAGCTTGGCTGCGGGAGCTGGGGCCTCTGGCACAGTGGTGGGGGCAGATACCTGGGGACAGTACAGTCTAGAAGTGCTGAAGCCAGACTTGCTAGGACATGTCTGTCAGCGTACTAAGCTGTGAAAACTGCCACTGAATGCTTATTAAATTACAACTTTTGTCAGCTATGGATACAGTCTATTCTCTCCACTTTTCAACTGTCATATTTTGGCAACTGGCTCTAAGCAGAAGTCATTGTAGCAGGGGCTTGCATGAATCTCCTTTGAAAGCATATTCAATTTGTAAATTAAATTATTTTGCTATTGTGCAGGTCGAGCGTAATCCTGTAAATGCTAAGAACCCAAGCCTTGGCGCTGCAAAAACACTTGAGCAAAAGTGTAATTTTTAGGCATATAAGCCGTCTGCATAAGATGACTCTTGCTTAACACTCAGCCTATGTTGATGTGCATTGCTGCCCAGCACCCTGCAGTGTTGGGTCTTCAGACTGTTGTTATCAGAAGGAAAGAAACATTGACTTGCTTGGAGGAGACAATTGACCTTTCCCAGCCAGCTTTCTACTTTCTCTCAAAGGTGCATTAGCCAGTGATTGTTAGCCACAAGAGAACTGGCTAGCAGAGATGTTTGTATGGCATCCTGAGAGGTAGACTGGAAACAAACCTTTGACCAGCCAGTCAATCTCCATCACTAAAACTATAGGGTTAAATCAAATGCTTTAGTAACATTTGGGGATGAGGAGTCTTTGTGGATTAGGTATGCGGTGGTGTTTTACTACCCCTTACTCTGGAAATGCTGTAGAGATGCTATATCCCCTTATCTCTCTGCAGTATGCAATTATTGCACTCTTAAGCTGGAGATTGCTACCTCAGAGCAGGTCTTTTATTTTGGGTAGTTTTGTAAAACTGTCTCTTCTGAACTATTGACTACAATAATTGAGCTTATGAACAAAATATAGATGCGCATGTTTTTTGAGTGAAAGAATAAGTTTTGTGTATATGTCTAGAAATGCAATTCACTTCCAATGTGGAAACCTAAAGATGGATTCCTTGAGGTGTGCACTTAAATCTTGGAGGCCTGAATTCTTGCAGTCTCTCTCTGGATAAAAGTATCAACATCCCTCTTACGTCAGAGGGAACGTGATACTCTCTGGCTGGCTGAGTAGCTCCTCTGTGAGAGTATTTTCTTCTATTGACACATCTACACTTGAACTTTAAAACATAGAATCTGCTGATTATTAAAACTTCAAATGACATTAATTTGTTTTGATACCTGACCTGATGAAAACTGCTGCTGTTGCAGCTGACAGCCCAGATCAGTTTATAACCCTGTTCTGGATGGTGTGGGATTAAATAACTGGAAATTGCTCACAGGAAACTCTGATTACAGCAAAGTAAGGATTTAGGGCAAACCAGTCGGTGTTGATGCTTTACTTTCCAACCTCCTGCTGTTGGAGAAGGCTAAACTGCTGGGGTTTTTTCCCCCCTGCTTCCTCCTTGCAAATGTAAGGCACGCTTTTGGCATGGTGATGGAGACAGATGGGTGTAAGTACACCATTTTGGATGCTGTAGCCATTGACTTCAACTGGTTCTTGACCTCATCAACAGGATAGTGTGCCTCGAGTGCTTCTGGTAACTCCGACTGCCTCCTCTGTCACTTGCTCACCGTGTGTGCAACTCTGTATTTGGTTTTATTGCATATCATATTCTATGCCTGTTTGGTTAGCTCAATAATTACCCCATTCCTGCTCTCTGACTTCTGTTGCTCTCTTTAGCAAAGAACTTATCCCCAGGGTACCAAACAGGGTTTTGTAGAGATTGTCGTGTCCTGCTTTGCCCTGATGATGGTTACCTAGTACAAGTCTGCCTTTATCCTACAGCATGGACTCACTCCCTTGAAAGAAACTCCTGCATGACTTGGGGGGCTGGAGCTGAATATGGGGGAGAGGTGAGACCTCACCAGAGGGGATCCCTCATGAAGAAAAATATTATCCAGAATAAGGGGATGAAGATGAGCTTTGTGGAATGCGTAACTGCTGTGCTTCAGGGGAAGCGTATGCTTGGGAGGAGTGGTATGCAAATAGTTCAGACTTAGATGCAATGACATTTATGTAATATTAGTATCAATTCTGGGAAACGTAATGCATAACAATGGGCATTATGAGTTAGGAAATACCTCACTTCGGCATTTAAGATTGCTAACAACTCAAACTGAATCAGAGTTGGTTTTCTAGTGCCATTTTTTGAGTTTCTGCCAAATAGGTTTGAGTCTTTCAATTTGTCATTTATTTTTCTTTTAGCATAAAGAGGAAGGTAGTTTTGCAAGAACACAATTTGTACTGCCTTCAATTTTTTTCCCCTTGATTTCCTTAGCCTGAGGACATCTGTCTCACTGCTGAAATAAGTCTACCAGGTGTTTTTGCTGTTAATTACAATTTAAGAGAAATGCTGTTCAGAAGCCATTATTATTTGTGGCATTAAGAGGGTTTAGGGTTCAGAAAAGTGTTTGATGGGATAGGAATGAAAGGAATAATAGGAGCTAGGTATAAAAAAAAAAAAAAAACAAACCAAAAAAACCCAAAAACAAACCAAACACCAAACCCCAAACTATGAAACCCCACAAAACTATTAAAATCAAATATATATGATATTTGTCAGAAAGCTCCAAACGACAAATGATGAAAGCCTTGGACTCTGTATACAAGATGTTATAAGTATTTATAGGGATATCTTGACTCTGTTTTGAATCGCATAAGTACTGCATTGTACGTCTGTAACCATCCTTTTCCTTTCAGTTTTCCCTTACCGTGCCAGTCCTTGCCAGACTGCAGTATGTCCTGGCTTTACTGTGCCCAGCACTGGATTCCTCTTTACCCAGAGAAGCAAGACCATATGGCAGCTTTTGTTTTATTGGTACAGTTGCAGGAAATGCTTCAGCATCAAGAAACAAGCTGCTCTTTTATGAAGCAGAGAGCACTTGGTTACCACTGGATTCCTGAACAAGCATAGATGCTGTCAGCAGCACGTGCACACTTTGGGTTGCCAGCCCAAAAAGCACTGCTGGCTTCTTCAGGGAAAATTCTGTAGCTGATGTTACATGAGAGGTGGTGAGATGGGTCTAGAGGTGGCTTCTGGCTTCGAGTCTCCTTCCAGACGCGTGACCACCGTGGGCCTTTAGACTCAACTACGTATTTCAGTTTCTTGCCGCCCCGTGCGTGGGGCTGTCTTTCGGAGCCTGCCACAAGATCCCTGCTGCTCTCCCAGCTTCATGGAGGTGGTAGCAGCTCTCTTCCTTGAGCCACTTCACTGTTCTGACTCAGGAGAGCATGGAGGGTTTAGGTTTCACTTGCCCATGAGGCTGTTACAATGTGATAAGGCTCAACTGCTTTGGAAAGAAAGCAGCAGCTTCCTCGGGTTGATCTCTGTTCAGCAATAAAAGCAGTCTAAAAGTGAAGTGTTGGTTAAAAATCACCCAAAAGATACCACCTTGGCCATCCTCATCCCTCTTCTTCACACTGGGAGGAAGAGTAAAGGTTGAGTTGTTGTTGAAAGGCTTGAACTAAAGTGGAGCCAAAATCTATGTCACCAGAGGGGCCACGCTGCACTACAACAGAGCCGGGTTTGTTTTGCCAGTTGTCCCATAAGGAGGGAGGAAGTGCTTTGAGATCTTCACCAGTAACCCCAGCTGGATGTTACTCAGGACCACCCGTAGCTGTCTTTGACCTCTCTTGCTCTCTTCCTGCATGCTGGAGTGATACTCCTAAAGCAGCCGTTGCAAGGGGAGGGGGGGTCCATGGGAAGATTGCTCTGGTTGAGATTAGAGAGGAACACAGAGTTACTCCTGCTGGTGCTGTTCTTGAGTGTCATAGTAACTGTGAACTTTTGGGAGGGGAGCAGTGGGGGGTGCTGTTAAGCTCCCAGTCCTTTGCATGGATGTGCTTGTATCAAAATCTAGATTCAGTTTAAATCATCGAAATAATTGCTCAGTGTTGCATTGAAGATTCAATAAAAGTAAGTTAAAAAACCCAGCAAAACCTCAGAGTGTATCTTGGCATTAAAATCGTGAGATTAAAAAACACTCCTTATTTCTAGGGCCTGACTCATGGTTTTTGAATGTGTGAGGGTGGCAGCACTAGCTCCTATGGTCAAGTAGCATTATAAATATTTCAGGACTTCAGGGCACAGAGCTGTGCCAAATATTTTTCTTGTGTTTGGATTTTTTTTTCCTGATTCCAGAAACAAATTTCTGCAGATCTCTCATAACCTGGGTTGTGTATGTAATTAAACAGACAACATGTTAAATCTCCGAGTTTCTGAAAACAGTGCATCAAATCTGAGTATTTAAATCGATTACATAGTGACCAAAGTGTTGCTGACTGTCTAAAAGCTGTTTTATTGGGACATAGTGTATGCAGTTTCATGTATATGTGGTAGAGGAAAGTGAATTGCAGAGCAGCTGGCTTGCTAGAGACCTTCAGAATTAAACAGTACGTGGCATGTGTAGTAGAATTTGACCCTGTTAGGGAAATAAGTAGGGCAAAGTGGCTGGTTGTTAACGGTGGCTTCAGTTTTTGGTGGCAGGGTAGGCAAAGCAAAAGAAGGGGTGGGGGGAAATCAAGTGGGATTTGAATAATTCTGCCTGCCTGCCAGGAAGCCTTTGGTGCCCTGAAACTCGTTCAGCCAAGTCGTAAATGGATTCTCCTCTGACAGATTGTGCTCTGGGGCAAGTATTCTTCTTTTAGTTTTCATGAGGCATTGCAAGTTACTGCGAGCCCAGAGCATTAAAGGGTGGAGTGGGCTTTCAGCAGACGTGTGCAGGAATGTCTTGCTCAGGACTTCATTGGATGCTGGGATGCAGGGTGCTGCGGGCGAGGAGCTGGCACATCACCCACCGGGACACTGGGTCACCTCCGGTGGTGTGGGGAGGAGCGAGCAGCTGGGAGCGTTGGCCTCGTGAGTTTCTCGGACAGGACTTGCCAGAAATGCTGAAGAAGGTTCCTCCGTGCTTTAAAATGAGAACTGAACTGCTAATTTGCTCTCTGTGATTACTGAACGTGTGGGTGTGAACAAGCTGCCCAGTGCCCTGTTCTGTGCAGTGGTGAAATAATGAGGCTGAGCGCTGTGGATGGAAAGCAGTGAGTGGTGGGTGCCTTCTGCCTGCAGTATACCCAGATGAAAAAGATGGAGGGTGAATGCATACACTTATTTCCATAATCTGTCTGTTGTGAGTGTGCCAATTCCAACCTGCTGTGCTATGTGGAGTAAGCCCTTTAACAGATAAAGCTTTGGGCTTCCTTTGTCCTTCAAGAATTCCTGGACCAGCTCTACTGGTTTCTTCTGATCTGGGGGAGACAAGTCTTTAGCCAGTGAAAAATGTGTATTACTCTGGAAAGCTGCTTTGCTTGTTGTGTTTGCTGCTGTTTTAAAAAGTATGTGTCATGGGTGGGAAATCCATGGAAGTAGGGGATGGAGCATAGCAGACAAGATCCCAAGGAAACGTCGGAATAAGTAGATATGGGATAATAGTAACCTGAACCTCTCTTGAAGATGTGTAGGAAATATGTTGCTTGATTTATAAATTTGTAATACTTTTAAAAGGCACTAAAACATAAAGATGCTGGAAGAAGGTATGGAAAAGTTCTGTATCATGTTACATAAATATCTGGGCTGGGCTCAGTAATTGTAAACTGTATGGGATTGTAATATAGGTCAACTCGTGATTTCTCTTTCTGCAGAGAAGAATGAATGATGTTTATGATATGTACCTTATGTCTCCGTATGCTGTTGTTTAAGTTGAGGTTACTGAGAGCAGAACGTAACAAATGTGTAAGCACAGTACTCCACAGTTGTCACTGGGACATCATTTTGATTGGCTCTCTGTATGTCTAATGCATTTACTTTGGAAACTGAATTTCAGTGTCAGAATGGGCTTTATATCATAAGTTAAACTAGCTTTTGGATTTTTAACTAACACATAGTGGAAAAAAATGGAATTAATACATTCCCCTTAAGTGAAACTCTAACCTTAATATCTTTTCCATTCTTCATTCAATTCACTCTCTATATGGAGGAATATGACAGCTGGCATGATGTCTCCTTTTTGACTTGTGCCGTTTAGCGTTTCTGGCAGCTGGATACTTGTGGAAAGCTGTATAGTGACAAATCTGTTTCTCATACCTTTTGTAGTCTGTTTTTCATCAGAGAGAAAAATGTTAATACCCCCTGAACTTTCCTCCTTTGGCTCACCCGGACAGTAATTTACTGGAGCATTTCCTGTACGTTGTCTCTGGGTACTTTTCATCTCTGCTGTGTTGCAGAGCTCCACTGGAGTGCTGCCTCGTCCCCCAGCTTCTTGGGGATTTTCCTAGGACACTCGACTTGCATGCTGCAGCTACTTGGGACGGTGCATACTCATGAAAGGGAATTTATCCCGAATCCGAAAGAAAATCTGAAGTGAAACTTGGAAAAATGCTTCACTTCATGTATTTGTTGTGATGCTATTGATGCTTCCTGTATATGTTAGCAGAGTTTCATAAATTGCCTGGTCAAACAGAAGTCTGTATACAAAGAGTTACTGCTTAGGAAAGAAGAGCTTAGACAATCATGTTTTTTTCAAAACATACATCTTTTTTCCACATGTTAATATGTATTTTAATGCATGTAAATGAATGTTTTCGTAAGTGATGCATAGAACCTTTGTTTTCAAGAGAATTTTGCTCACTTTTATGAATGTGTTTTGGCTTCAGAAACTTATGAATGAAGAATATGGCATAGAGCTGATTCAGCTGTTGAGTGACTATTTTGTGTTTTTTCAGGCTGCATGAGGAATTTTGTGTTGTTTGTGGGCAAATACCTGATTCTAGTCAACTCTGCCCGTTGTGCTTTAATATCTAAGCAGGTGCTGAATTTTGAGCTCTTGGACATGCAGGTGTTGGGATCCATATGCATGGTCTGGAGCGGTCGCCTACTGTAAGCAATCACCATAATGATTTTACCTTCTACTCCTTTTTTTTCTCCGCTTGGGCACTTAAATACTAACTCTGCAAGCATAAATAGTTCAGCTCGACAGATTACAGTAACAGCTTTCTCAGCGTGCCAATATGCAGACTTGCTGCAAAATAAAGGGTTTCTTTGGAGACGAAGCAGCGAGAAGCGCTGAAATGCTGCTCAGAGGTCCCGCCTTCGGTGCATGGATGGACACTAGTGCTAGTGATGACTGTGCTTGGAGGAAAAGTATGCAAACCTTTTCTGACAGCAGGTGGAGAGTCTTGTCTAAAAGTTTTATTTGGCTAACCCACTTTAACTGTTTATTAAAAACATGCAGCGTTGAGTCCAGAACTTCAACATTTTGCCCTTTTTTACTCAGTAAGATTTTCTCTACTAAAGCCACATTTTTCTTTACTCTCCCTTCTCTCTTCTTGCTTGAAAAGCTACTTTTTTTTCTTTCCCCCACCCCCTTCAGGCCCCCTATCCCCCCCCCATCTTATAGCAAAGCTGAAATAAGAAGGTGGTTTTATCCTTACAAATATGCTTTGCCCTTCCATTTTGCTGCTGGTTTTAAATGCTGACGAAACTGTAATTTGTTCCTCCTCTTGTCTCCTCTCCTCCGGTTCTTGTAAGACTTGGAGCTCTCCTGAGACCTCAAATATTTTCACATTGGGGAAAGAATAAAATCTCAGATTATTTGAGCCAGGCTACAAAAAAAAATAATAAAAATATGCAAGGACCAAAATACAAATGGCCACACCCTTGAGGGGAGGATGAGGTGTTGTCTTTCAACAAGCTCTTCCTCATCAGCAGTTCACTGAAAATTTACTTTGGTTCTCCTTAGAAAATGTTTTGAGTTATTAATGGACTTTGAAACTTTATTTCGGACACTATTTTCTTTTGTCAAGAATGTCTTGAAGTTCTTCAAAAGCTAATTTGTAAGTTATTGCAAGGATTAAACAGACTCATGTTGACATAAGTACGCTTTTATGTTTGTTATGTTTTACTGTAGACATAAAAAATGTGTATGTACATGTCTTTCTGCATGTTTTATTTTAGTGCTGCAGAACGATGAGGAGAGAGATGTTGCAACACTGAGTTTTTTGTTCAAAGTACAAGCTGACCTGATGCCAGCAGGCACTGGAAAGCTGTCGTGCAAGGCCGAAAGAGAAGTTCCTGGTGGCTTCCTTAGTACAGCTTTTCATTGATGTATACCAGCCCTGAAACAGAGGTGGTAACAAATATCTGCAAGCGTAATGCCGTGAAAGAACTTTCGGCACAGCACTATTACCAAAATCTTCAGGAGCAGCATATATTTATATTGTTCCTGAAGATTTTGAGTCAGGGGTTGTGTGTGTATATATATTTCTTTTTTTTTTTAAGCCAGAGCTGCTCAGTTTGGGGCAGATTTGGTCTCTGCAAGCACCCACCACAAACCTTGGTCCAGGATCAAAAAACTGCTCTTGAGAAAAGCAATATGTGTGCTGGCACCTTCATGGGGAGGGGGGAAGGTGTGACTCGGGCCATGTCCCGTAGGGCAGCTTCATTCATGCAACCATTTGCTGTGGTCTGACCCTTCTCTTGCCTGGCAGCATCACAAAAAATGGCAATTCCTAAATTGTGCTTGAATTTACTGTGAAAACCAACCTGGTTTGTGTGTTTTCAAGCCCCTTCCCTCACTGGGGTCTTAAACAAGGAGTGATGAGTTTCATTGTCAAATTAAATGCTACTTGCAAATGAGTGGCAAAGAGCCCCTTTTTCTTTTCTCCTTTTGGTTGTTATATTTTACATACCCAATGAAAGCACAGCGTTTGTTATCTACCACATGATGCAGCAGTGGTCTGCAATGTTTCTGTATTTTGTTCTGTTTTCATGTTGCTTTAACATGCAAGTTTGTGTGCTGGTAATGCCATTGCTATGGGACAGCCTGTCCCTTGTCCTGCCATTCTGCCTGACCCAGGTCTACGGGCACGGTGCTGGTATGGGTGTCTCCAGCCCTCCCGGCACAGCACTGGTGCTCTCCCTGCCCTACCTCTTCTGCCCTCTTTCATTTTCTTGTACCGCTGGCTGAGGCTGGCCCTGGGAAAGCACACAAGCCCTGCATTTTGTGCTAAGTATAGTTCAGGTGCATACCTATATGCTTTTCTTATTTCTGCATTGAAATGGGGCTTCTGTTCACAGTTGGAAAGCAGTGAAGACTGAAGCTGTAAATCAGATGCAGAGTCTGTAAATCATAGTTAAATTCAGTTGCGAGCTCAGTTTGTTTTACTTACTCACTGTAAATTTTATCTCTCTTCAGTCTGAGACCCTTTCCCAAGCACCTATGGCATTTTTCACTGCCGTGGGATACTTCTGCACATCCGGATTTGGCAGAAACATTAACTAAATCCCATAATTCTTAAAACCCTAGAGCTGTGGCCCTCTGTCCGCTCTGTTTCACCAGAGAGCTGGAGATGAAGCTAAAGGTTCATTAAAAAGCAGAGCTGTAACATAATCTATAGGCAGCGTATTAAAGTGACGTGCCAGCTCGATGTGCCTTGGTTTTAAATAACTTGCATTCATCTCCCCAAAGTGCAAGATGAATGTTTAGACCCTGGCTGAGCAGCCCACACTGCGGTTGGAGCTTGCAGTTCAACACGTAGGCTCTGGGGCACGTGTGTCCATTTTGGAGGCTTTCCCCTATCATTTTCTCTTCCATTTCTTATTTAATCAGACTTGTGTTTTGTTTTTTAAAGCCTAATTGAAGTGACAACTCTGGAGACAAAGCTCTCATTTCCTATGGTGTATCTGTCTGTAGATAAATGACTATGAGCCCTTTCATTCCTATTCCTTACCACCCTACTGTCTTTGGTAGTACTAAATTAGGTTAGAGTGATTTTATTTTTACTTCCAGATGTTTCATATAGGGGAAACAGCGTTTGATCAAAATTAGATTTTTGGGCAACCATACTAAAATATCTTAACTGGATGATATTTCAAATTTGAAAACAGTATTTAGAAGTATTTAATTATGCAGGACTAAACCAGAAGACTTTTATGCCAGGAAAGTTACCGTTCCATCAACCAAAAAGGATCAGATTAGTTGGAAAAATAAATAAAAATGTTTTTCATTGGGGGATGGTGTTCGTGAGCTTAATTTCTTTGCGTGATGTGTCCCAGAAACTAAGAGGAGCTTGCCTGGGATTGCCTTTGTAATGATGTGTATTTATGTGGTTCACAGTGTTACTCAAAATTCTTTTCCAATCTTGGGGTGTTTCCTCCGGCGTTCCAAGTTTTGCCTTTGTGGTTCAGAGAGCTCCTCAGCCTCATGTCCAATAACCTTGAGTAGGAAGGCGCAGTCTTGAGCACTGACTTAAATGAGTAGTGCCTCAACCCTGCCATTGCCCTGACCGCATGCACCACCCCCAGCCCCTATGCTACCAAGACTGCTCATCTGTTTGCATGCTGTGCTAAAAGAGCAGAAAAATATGCTTTGTTTTCATTTTTGCAGCTTTTCAATTAGTGTTAGGGATATGTGTATCCTAACAATTTAGTTTCCAGGTGAACTGCCTGTAACTGCAGGGCATTGTGTTATTAAAGTGTCAAGTTTAATTCTATAAACTGGAGGTTAGAGCACATTCCTGTTTTGTTTTGGCGAGGTTTGCCTACTCTCACCCCAGTGGCATAAGAGTTTCCCCACCTGTGCTGGAAAATGTAACTTTCACTTGTTACTGACCTGTGTTAGATTCAGTGATATGAAGGGAGATGCTAGGCAGCGTATCTGACTAGTAACACTTCACTTAACGAATATTTACATCCTCTGATACCTTCCTTTGCTTTATCTTCTTGTGTACCCTTTTGTTTGCAGTCATCTGGGTCGCCCTCTCTTCTCTGAGCTGTAATTAGCAGACTCTTATGAAAGTGACAAGTTATTTTGTTTTCCAGCAGATTGTACTTGATGGCTGTTGTTCCAACCTGCCCCTTCTGCTGTTGAGTTGCTACATCAGTCTTGTGCTCCTCAGGATGATGAAAACCAGCCTGCCTGTATCTTCTCTGTAACAGGGCGAGGAATGACAGCTATTTTATGTTCAGTGGGCGCTGTGGTTAGTGTTTAGGAAGTGCATGTGACAGTTACGGAGAAGCAGGGAGGTCTGGTGTAACCTCAGGCAGGTTAATCACTATACATGTTGACATTTGAATACGAACTTTCAGCTGCACCAGGATTTTTATACGTCTTCTTGGTATTTCTTTTATTTTTTGTTTGCATTAGTATCTTGGTCTAGCCTGGAAGAAAAAGCAAAGATTGTGTTCTGCTTTAAGGTTTGTTTATTCAGAAAAGACATTTTTTCCCCCTCAATTTGACAGGAATGTGGAAGAAACTCTCCCCTGGTTCACATCTTGTGCTGCTGTAATTTTTATTTGAGTTTTATATGCTTTCAAATCTCAAAGGCTTGAGCTTCCTCACTCCAGTGAAGCGCTGCAGATTGAAGGAGTGAACACAGTTTGCGTGTGCATCTGAAGGGCTTGAAATGTAACTGCTTCAGCAGTGAACTTAGTGGTATCATGCTCTTCAATATGAGTCATTGCTACAAAATATAACGCTGCCAGTGATGGTCTTTCCCTTGGTACATTTAGTTTGTTTAGTTAATGAGAGAAGCACTTCAGAGGTGATTAAGTACCTCGTGAACTTCATGTTAGTAAGAAGCTCCTATAAATGGGAGACTGAGGTCTTCCTGATGCTCCAGGGTGGCAAAATACTTGAAGGCACAGAGACTGGCTGGGCTATTGGCTCCTGTGGATGAATGAGGGCCAGTCCCCTCAGGAGGGCTGCTCCCCTGGGGACGCCATCCACATCTGGGAGCTAGCGGGGCAAACACCTGCAAAACACTTTGCATTCACCAGGTGACTGGTCCAAATGTGTGATAGGAGTTATTTTTGTGACTCTGACACAGGGTTACTTCTGTCAATGAGCATCCTAGTGAGAGTGCTGAAGTACCTATATCCATCATCCTCCACGTCTGCTTACCATGTTTATGCGTTTATTTGGAAACATTTGCAAGACTAATTTCTCCCCATCCCCTCCCCACAAGTTCTGGTTTGGATGCTGCTGTTTCCCAGACTTTAGGAATATGTGTAGCAACATACTTGGCTTAGTATGTGGCCCTGGAGATTGTCTTGCCTTCTGCTTTGCTGATGTTAACACTGAGTGTTTTATATCAAACTCTTTAGAAGTGCTGTCGTTAATGCAGTCATTGTCTCTAGACTATGGTGTGAGGTAGAAGCATTTTGAGGTGGTCTTGGGTTGAGAGGTTAAATACAAAATTAATTGGTTGATATCAGGTCTGTAAGGGCGTATTGTCACCCAACACCCATGTTGCTAATATCTGGCATGAGCTTTGTGTAACATCAAGTAGAGTTCTCTGCAGAAATCTGCAGTTTGACATCACAGTCTCATGGAGGGTGCTCAGACCTTTGCACTCTCTATTTCTGTAATTACTTACTCTCTCAAATCCTTCCCTTGCAACAAAGACTGCCAGTTGCATAAGTTTTCTTGTGGTAAGGAACTGAACTCTAGGTTAAAACCATGAACACCGTGTCAGTTCATGTTCCAAGTAATCTACATGCTGTAAGAAGGAACTGAAGCATCTTTGTTCGACCTGATCGCTCCCCCAGGTCACGAGGGGTCTTTGTATGAATGGGAAAAGAGAAAACCCTGTAAAGCCACGCTAACGTAGTATCCTCTCACCTCGTTTTTGAGTGGGAATAAAGGAATGTTTCTAAAAAGATGTTTTAGTTCCAAGGTTTCCAGCTTTAATAATTTTCCTGCTTTGGTCATGCTTGTCTCCTCTTGCTTGTACAGTTTGCTTCCGTTCTTCATCTCTGCCCTAAAAAGGCAGTGCAAAAGGTACTTGCGTAGCCTGCAAGAAGACTTGGATAACACATCTTTTCTGAGAGAAACAATATTTTATCTGAAGTGAAATCTTGGCCCTGCTGAACTACTACATAGTAATTTTGTTAGTGCATTCTTTGGTTTTGGTCAAGAAGAGATTGCAGAAGTTATCTCCTTCAGTTCTCATGTGTAGGTGATTCTTGTTTGCATTGGTGACTTGTAGCATAGTGCAGAGATCAGAATATTATGGTGTATAAACAGGTATTACATCCTTCTCCAATTACTGCCTGAAGAGGTTTAAGGACAATCTTACTGGAAAACTGGAGGACAAAGAAAAATCATCTCCAAAAATATTACAGGCCTCTCTTGTTTAGGATTCCTTGCTCTTTATAACCGATTGCAAGACTCCTACTGATATTAATAGGAGTTTAGCTTGGTTGTGATCATTCCAGATTAGCTTAAATTACTTTGTGAGCGAAATAAAACTCCAAAGCGATAATTTATGCACACTAAAATAATTTCAGTATCGAAATCCAGTAAGGATAGATATGAATATTTTTTATGGTCATGTCAGTGCTTATGCCTTTCTTCAAAAATCTTATCACAATGTGCTCTTGTTCTTATTAATGTATGAAAACACTGTCAAATGTATGTTTAGGTATGCTATATTTGTGCTATGTTGCCATTTAAATCTAGCAGCTTAGAAGATAGAGAAAACATCCCTCTGCTCCCTGGAAAAGCAAACCTTTTAGTAGATTAGAGGTGAGGGCTGTAACTGAACACTAGTGAGAGGTATGAAATGGTTCCAGACTGTTCGGTCTCTGGAAGAGCCTCTCAGGGATGTGGGCTGTAAATTTAGGGCCTCCCTTTGGTAGGTTGTGTAATTTTAAGATATCTGATGCCTTCTAGTAGGTGGCTGGAGAGTAATGTATGAAGGTGTTAATTTCAAGGAAAGCATGATGGATGGCTGTGCGAAGAGCTCAGATCCTTCTGTAGCTTTTTCATTGTCCTACTGAACCCATTTGGCTTTTAGAAATTGGTTGAATAAAAATGATGTATTTATGAGGAAAAAACTTTCCCCTAAAATTGGTTTGCTAAACAGGCAGTAAATATGCAAACGGTGCATTTTAGCGTTGGAGTGACATGACCCTTGATGTCATCAGCTCATATGACATGAGGACACTGCTTGCCAAAGGTCACTGGCTGCATGTTAAGTCTCACTTTCCACTTCCATGTGAGTGGTTATTCCTGCATTCCACCTGCAGAAGCAGGACAGGGGATGCTATTGCTGTTTGGTGATTGATAAGGTGTGCCTTGAATTGGTGGTCTTGGGTGGGAAGCCATCGGACCGTTCTGGTGGCAAGCCTGATTCTGTGATGGCCTTTGAATAATGCATCTTATCCTGTCTGGTGACATTTGGGGAGCAGGGGGGATGACAGGACTGAAATATTTCTGCCTTTTTTTTAAATGTTCCCATAAACTATCAGTAATTTTGGGAACGGCATTCCCCGTTGCACCTAAGTATGTGGGGGTGGTTTTGCTTGGCTGAGATCCTCCCCCATCCCAAGTTTTGTAGCCAAAAGTTGGTTTCTTTTGTCTTGAAAAACTGTTTTGTAAACATTCAATGCACCACTTCTGAACGAAGTCTTATGTCCCATTGAAGTGAGTTACATGCTTATGTGTCTTGTTAAATCATAGTTTTGAATGCTGTCAAGTCACAATTGATGGTACATCTTGCTGTTAGCTGTGGGGAAGGAGCAGCTGCTGCAGAGGTGTACAGTGAAGGCTTGGTCTGCTATCCTCCCCACCTTGAGCAACAGGCACTGGCATCTCCTGCATGGGGGTACTGACTTTGCCAGCAGTCCCCACTGTGGTCAGCCTCCAAGCAGGAAGAAGTGTGAAGGCAGAGTAACCCTGCCAGGACAGTGCTCCTGCCCCGCTTTCCAAGATGTTTGTTGGATATTCTCACTTTGTTGTTTTGTTTGTTTTTTTTTTTCCTAGGTAGATTAAGAGATTTTCATTGCTTTTGAGAGGCTGTGTTAGTTGTGTAATTTTTGTTGGATTTGGACTGATGTGGAGAATGTCTTTTGAGGATAAGCTTTCAGCAGTGAACATCCCTGACCATTTTTTCCAAGTACCTTTTCAGTTTGAAAATATCTTTCCCATCTTTCTTCTGCCGAAGAATATGTAATCACTCTTCCAGCTTTCAGCAGAGCCTTGCTTGTGAGTGGCCTACACAAACTTGAGGTATACAATATTCAGTAACATTCAGAGTAGTATGGCAAGACAGAAAGAGCAAGTCATTGTGGCTGTTGCCAAAACAGTGGTCAAAAAGGACATTGTTATAATGGCCAGAAACTTTGCTCTTCATTTGGTATAGTTGATGCAGAATTAAAGCAAACTGAAAAAAACAATTTAAGTACTGATTTTTATTTACTTATTTATAAAACCCTTCCAAAGTGTTATTTCCAGAAGTTCTAGAAGAATACATTTACTTCTAGAAATTATTTGAAATCTAGCATGAGTCTTCCTGCAGTAAAATTTTTTCTTGTTGTTGGGTACTCAGTGAAAAAAACCTGAAGTGACATGCTTAAAAAGAAATCCTGCACAGACTTAGCAGGCATGAAGATAGGCTCTATGATCATGTTTATCAAAAGCCTTCTGCTTGTGTGGTGGTCAGGCTTTTGTTCTTAAGTAGCTTCAGAGATATTCAAGAGGCTGTATGTAGATCTTGGAGGTCGTGAGAACAGCATGTGAGCTGCATGGAGGCCAGTGACTCCTATGTGAGTGATCAATATTTTGTACTGTTACCGGCAATAATAAAAACAAACAAACAAAAAACCCCAACCTGCAGACTTTCCATCTGTCTTGGATCACGTTGGAGAAAAAAATGGATATTGAGTTTTGGTGTTGCATTGTTTAACCTGGCATTGTTTCCTAGCTTTGTCTGTAACCACCAGTGCATATTAGATTTTTTTTCAGAATGCTAGAGCAGTCTTGGTTTTAGTCCTAAATATAAGTTTGTAAATGATTTAAATTTTTATTTCCTTAGATGTGATAATGAAGTAGAGTTTACAATGAACGTTTAGGGTGGATTTCTTTTTCTAGGTCTTAATTTTGAAATGTCCTGATTTTAGTTTTGGTAGTATAAAGCTCAGAGATTGTGACATACAACTGGGGGGGTGGGGGGGGGGGGAGCAAAAAAGAAAGAAAGAAAAAGTTACCAGAGAGCTAATGTGACTGCTGAGCTCTATTTTACAGGATTCCTCTGCAAGTCCAGTCTTTGAATGCCTGGACACTTTCCACTGCACAGTGATATGCTGAGAGCAAGTGATAGACCACTGCAGGGAGAAAATTTGAAGGGCTGAGTTTTCTTCATTGTTTTTTCAGATCTGTTTGATAACGAGCCTCTAGCCTTATTCATTGTTTAGCTGTGTGTGTAACTTTTGGATCTCCAGATGTCCAAGTAAGAAAAAACATGTTGCAGCATAACTCGGACTTTAGGTTATTATGATTAGCAGTTGCAGTTTGACTCACAGCAGCGAAACTCAGAAGACTGTTAAAATACAGCAGCAAGAAATTTAGATGAAGTTCATAATGGCAACAAATACACTAGCATTTTCCTCTCTGGAGCTTTAGTGCAGAAGTTTGTATTGTCTTAAATGTCTGCAATGCATTTGGCAACCGGATGGTAAGGAGAGTTTACTTAAAACAAGGGTCTTAATTTTTGCAGCAGAGTGTTTGTCCTAAATAGCTTCCTAATTTCTCTGGGCAAGTACATTTTGTCATGTGCTGCCTAAAAAAAAAAAATGCTGATAATCTTCACGTGGTCCTCTCATACAGGTCCCCAGCAGAGAAGACAAATGCCTTTATATAGAGGGGTGTGTGTATAAAATAAATATTTATACATAAATATTTACTTAAAGAATGTATGTATATAACACCATCTATAGTAATATAGCCAGTGTTTTAAACACAAATATAAATAAATGTATAAATAAAAACCCCACACCTGGAACTGTATAAACAAACTATGTGAAAGTGATGTTTAAAGTCAAACTAAAACAGTGTTGTGTATATCTATATGTAATTTCAAAATGGAAAATAAAATTTGAAATTTGTCTCATGAGCTTTATTAGCTTACGATAAAGATTTTTCTGTCTTAGCTATAAACAGCTGGTATGAATTTATGAAACAATGTGCAACTCTTTTAAAATGTGTTTCTTGTTTTCTGAGGGTTTTTTATTGGATTTTTTTTCTGCAGTATTTTATACTTTGGGGTTTTAGCCAGTAAGTGTCTGGCTTAAAATAAATGTCTACTATAACATTCCCTTGATGTATAAAAGGCAAGATATCCACTAGGATTTACTAATGTCTCCTATTTCTGTTTTATTTCTTTGTGCTAGAAGTTTGCATTGGACTAATCCTGAGGAGTTCTCTCTCCATTGCATTAAATAAAGGCACGTACATATAGGACTGTGCTTCCATTGATCTGGAGTAGGTCTCAGCACCATCAGCGTATTAGCCATAATTTAATTGTTAGTTTCCATGCACTTCAGAGCGTGCTTATTTATCTGAAATGAGTTATCTTCTTTCACGTTTAGGGTTGCCTTTTTATTCCACATTACCAAAGGAACATATCATAAGCATTAGTGCCTTTATACTTAGAATGTGAACCCTCTGTTGACGTAGTATGGTTGCGTTGGAGAAGCTTCTGCACCTTGATGCATCTCTTCTGTACTTCCTCCTTGGGTGGTGAGCTGCATGCTCAAAGGAGAGCTGGCAGAAGTGTAGCTCTGAGTCCCCAGCCTTTTCAGTTACCAGTTATAATGCTAACAGAATTTGCTCACTTTTTAATATGTGACTCCTACAAGCGGGAAAACTTTCTGTGGGGAGTGGATGTGGTGGCTCTCATTGCCGTACTTGGGTTTCACCTTGAAAGTGGACTTCCACAGTTTTTGCAGAGGGCCAGTTTGGGATGGCGTTCTGGTGAGCAATGCTCCCTGGACAGATGATTTGTGCCAGTGAGCAATACTCACAGTGCCTGAACTTGCCTCCATTTTCCATTTGACTTATGTGGTACAGTTTACCATTATCTCAATTATTTGAAGAAAGCGGATTGTTTCTTATGGGTTTATGCATGCCTGGTTTGTTTCTGGGTAGGAGAAAGTGAAAGAACAGCTGGTGTATCATGAGGGATTCAATTTGTAGTAGCATTTTTCTTGCCACTGGCTGTTAGTTTTTGTCAGGTGAGTTTTTGATTCATGCTTCCCCACTTAACACTCTGCTTTGCTTTCACATGTGGGATTGCTTCATTAGTTGCATTTCCTTCTCACTGCTGCCATGTATGTGGCTTTTCTTTTTCCTGTGAGATGAACTCCAAGGCAAAAAAATAAGAATCCCTTTAAATTACACACTATAACATATTATTCTATTTGTATTCCTAAATTGGACGTTCTGGAAAGCATGGGGTGATAGCATCATGTTTGATGCAGGAAAGGTATATCCCATTAAGAGGGACTAAATCATAGACCATGAAAACCTTACGAAAACAAGATGACACATATTGGGCTACAAAGGTTATTAAGGAGATGGATGTTCAGTTAGTTGAGCTAATTTTATCATCTGTAAATGAATAAAAATAATCCTGTTTGGGAAGGAAGTACACTATTATATGCACTGCAGACATCTTCATATGTATGGCCTTTACAGTATAGAAATTAATTTCTTCTTTGGAAGAAGCTGAGCTGGGTCCATTTTGCCACTTCATACTTAAGCTCTGTTAGAGAAAACTAGCTCTGCTTTGTTTTGTGTTTGTTCAGGAGGCCCCAGCAATAAAACTGACTTAGTAGCTTTCCAAACTGTTTATTCCAAATGAGACAGGCACTTGAAACTTCTGTTCTGATGCAAATCACGCAGCTCCTACCTAAAGTGATGCCTCCTCAGCAGTCCCAAGTATTCACATGCTTTGGTTGTGGAGTTAATTTGTGTTGGTCATCCAAAAAACCCAACCCTATAACTGGAAGACAGACTCTACAGACGTACAGCTTCCAAAAGCTAAAGCAGCCGTACAAAGTTTATGTTGTGTTTCTAGCTACATTTTCATTCCATTTCCTCTTTCTGTCTCTCCGAGAAATTAAGTAGGCAATAATTTTTACCCACTGGCATATAGTCTCCCAGGGAGAAGCCTGGATTAGTTCTGTAAACTCTCCAAACAGAAGAATAATCTTCAGAGAGAAGACAGCCAGTCAAAATAAATAGGGCTCTAAGGTACACTGGCAGCATGAGAACACGACTGAGCTCCTTGAGAGAAGGCTTAGTGAAAGCTACTAATTTCGGGTCTTAAATATCTGCAGACGTTCTGGCACTTGACTGTAAATCATTTTCCATCACTTAAGTATTTGGAAAGCATATATTTTTTGGAATTGCCTACGTTCTTCCTGCAAATAT
Source organism: Nyctibius grandis (assembly GCF_013368605.1). Classification (NCBI taxonomy): domain Eukaryota; kingdom Metazoa; phylum Chordata; class Aves; order Nyctibiiformes; family Nyctibiidae; genus Nyctibius; species Nyctibius grandis. The sequence goes on from NC_090663.1 coordinate 56,687,654, forward strand.
GATTTTAGCCATGATATCTGAATTATTTTGCCTTCGTTGTTTTGACAGCTTGTTTTTTTGACATTGTGGCTTTATTTCTTCTCCAAATGAAAACATCAGTTGTCCCCTGTTATTCAGGGGACCGACAAGTATCGCCCATCCCATCTTGGTGACAATCTTTTTACCTCTTTGTTCTCTTCAATGCTTCAAGTGGCTTGGAAAACAAGACCAGATCTTTAGTCTTGCTAGATACTAATAGAGGTACACTTGTACAAAGTGGTTTCTTTATTCCTCATGTGAGGTGAGTGCGAATTTTGATGCATTTTAACAATCCTTTGAATTCCAATTTTAACTTGTATGTCAGTACATGAAAAAAGTTTAAGGTACATGCAAAATATGTGAAATGTTTCAGAATTTATTGGTGTGTGTGTAGTTAACTGCTTCTATTTAATATGGGCAAGTTCAAAAGCAGGGATCATCTTTTCTAATCCCTGCTACTGAATTTGCAGTGATGATGCTGTGTTGGTGTTATGTCAAAAATTAAAGCTGAAGGCACCTTTTGTGAAGTTGTTTGCCTCTGCTTCCTTATGTCCTGCAGCAGTTGGGCTGTCGTAAGGGAAGGGGGAGAGGTAGCAGAGATGAAACCTGCTTATGGAAGAGTAGAGTTGCAAGGAAACCATGATCAGTCAAGCCATGACAAGTGAGAGATGGCACCAGCTAATAACCCTTCTGGCATCAGCGTGTGAAAACCATTCCTGCTTATTAACAACCTGTTCTGGGGCAATCTAGGGAAGCTGAGTGCTGCTTCTTCTGCTTCACTCCCTTGACATTGAAGTTGGTTTCTATAGTGTTAGTTGATTAAAAAATAAAAGAGCACGTACCCAAAAGGCCTGTGCATTGTGCAGTTACTCCATTTTGCAAACTTAATTTATATTTTTGGATCATTTTCTGCATCAACCCAATTGTGTGTAAGAGTAATTAACGCTACATGGTGTCTGCTCTGGTTTTGGCAGCTAACGTCTTCTTGTGCTCCTCTGCAGGTGCGTAGCTCTGTTTGGTGCATGCAAGGATTGGCAGAGTGAGTGAGTGTGCGTATGTGTGTGTATGTAACGGTTTGTTTGAAGTGCAAAAGCCAGTTAAATTTTTTTCTTTGTGGAGGGTGTTAGATAAATATTAAGGGCTGAAATACAGTAAAAGAAAAAATTTAAGAAGAAAAGAGAGAGGGTTGTAACTGTCTTTGTCCTAAAACCTGTGAACCCACAGGCATGCTCAGCCATGTTTGTGTAGAGGGAAAACTCAAACTTAACACAAAGTTTTGTTTGACATAATTTCTGAATATGGGACTACAGGGATACACAGCACAATCGCATTAAAATGTATGTTGTTGTCAGGGTTGTGCTGAGGATAAATAGCAGAACTGAGAATGAAATGCAAGGGATGGTTTTGTGGGTTCTTCACTGGCAAAATGGCTGAATGCCTGTGGGCTCTCCCCATCGTTTTCCCGCAGGCTGTGATTAATTGAAGGGCTGTTTTGGGTCTGCTACAGCCAAGCCACTGCTGCACCACAGTGAGGGAGCTGCTGTGCGTGGAGGGAAAGGGATGAAGCAAAGCTGGAGGAACTGGGAGGACAGGCCGGGAGGCGTAGGTAGCCCTCTGGCCAGGGATGGGGTGGTATCTGCTGTTGGGGTCCACAGCCAGACTGAGAAGTTTAGTGGGTTGATATTTTGCCTTATACTTTTTTTTCCTTATGCATGATCTTTAATGATTATTGGCGTGCTGTGCACGCCTTAGGTTACAGCTTTATAAATCAGTCTGGAAGCACCTTTAAAGTTACAGGGAGAAGGAGGGAAATGAAAAGTTAGAGGAGCATGTGGGAGTACGGCCCTATGGTGCGAGGTGAGGCCAGGGTTTCCTGTGGTGATACGTAGCAAAATACTCTGTTAATCAAAAGGGTTTTTTTGACCTAAGCTAGTTTCGATCCCTACTTGGTTTGGGGAAAACCTTAAGCTTATTTGCAGAACTGCCTCATAACCCCTTTTATAGCTGATTGTGTAAGCGGTTTCCACTGCAAACCCTGCATTAGGCTTCTTATAACTCAGCTGTATAAATTTGATCTGGACTTTAAAATTGGCATGCATGTTCTTGATTTGGAAGCAAGTATTGAGGCTAGCTGGCTAATCTCTTGGCTATGTGAATAATATTGCTGTAATAAAGGCTGTGAGGAATATGATACAGCTCTCAGTTTCCATTGAGCGCAGAGGAAGCTTATTTGCTGCAAAGAGCAGGTGGTCCCATGGCTCTTTTTTTCATGCAGAAGTGGTAAGCTAGATCCCAAGTGTCCCAAACCTGTTGTGAGTCTGGAGCGTAAATTGGGTTTTTGCTTCCTTCCTGGCAAGGAAAGAGGTGAGGAGGGGCTTTGGTGAGCCGCCCTGTTAGGTAAGGCACGCTGGAGCACAGCGATACCCTATTTGCGCTCGTGGTGTTCAGGTGTCAGACCCAAGTACACCGTGCTGCTGCCCCTGCGGGTTGCATTGTGCTGGGGCCACCCATCAGGAGTCAGGTCGGACGTGCAGAACTTGTGTGAGGGAGCCGGTGAGGCTACACAGCATAAGTGCGCCCTGCCCTCGTGTTTTGGGGCAAGGTTGTGTTCTTCAAAAATACAGTAAGGGCTGTTTCTCCAAGCTTGCAATGATTCACCAGAGGGGTGCTTTCTAGTGTACTTTGGGCTCTACGTACATTTGAGAGCATGCTGTTAAAATACTGGCTATTGGTGCAAGGCGGTACTTTGGTCAGGTGAAATGAGACTAGGGATAGACAAGGTAGTAACAGGTAATGAGTGTAAATATTAGCAGAAAGTGTATTATGGCAGGGAGATAAAGGCCCTGTGGTTTGAATGTCTGTTTGAAAAGGCAGAGCGTTATTTGATAAAAGAGAGGTTGTCTGATTGCTTGTTTTGTGGTTCTGCAAAGTTCTCCTGTAATGTTCTATCTGTATGTGCGTGTGTGGTGTTTTGGTTTTTAATTATTTAAAATACCTTAATACAGGGAAGGTTGTAGACTGAAAGAGAGGCGAGAGTGGTAGTGATACAAAGATCATTGTCTGGTTGACTTCTGCTTTGATTATGCGTGTCTTTAAACTGAATTGCTGTGGCCAGCCGCGTATCAGAAATGCTCGAGGGGTAAAAATCAAGCTGGAGAGATTTCAGAAAGCCCAGGGAGATTTAAATTGGGAGCAATTAATTACATTCTGAGAGAAAGTTGCAGATGACATCGAAGGTGTTTGTGTGATGGGGGACCATTATTTACCGTCAAACCATGAAACATTTCTTTGGGAGAGTGGTTGTGATGCACCGGTTGCAGCTAAGATTGATTCAAGGCAGGCAGCACGGAAAAGGTAACAGGCAGCCTCCATCTCTAGTCAAATAGACCTTCGTTTTATGAGTAACTGTAATTTAAGTATTTCATTTATTACTGCATAAAAGCTAAATAATGACAGTTCAAAGAAGAGATGCTTGTCAAGTTTTCTTAGTCATGTAAGGAAAAATAGACGATTATACGTTAATTAGAAATTAAGCTACAAATTACATTGATTCAAAGATAGATACATATATATGTGCACAAATGCAATTTTCCTGGAGAGGATCTTTTAAAATATCTCATTAAAGCTTGAGAGTAAAAGTAAAAAAGCTATTTTTCTTGCTATTTTTTTTTTATTTGGTTACTGCAAAACAAAATAATAACGCTGGCTAAAATTTAGCTTGAGAAAACAGTTGTATTCCAGTGTGGTTTGGGCTGTTTGCTTTTAAAAACCTAAAGCGTAGAACTATGCTGAGATTACTTTTTATACTGTTGTTTTTGAAGTTGATCATGGATCAAGTACTGGTTTACTATTGGTTTATCTCTGTTTGGAACGTATTTGAGAACAATATTTGCAGTTTTGGAATTCTGATGCTTAAAACAACAAGAACAAAACCTTTTTTTTGGACAAACCAAACTGAAATCTAGTATTAGATGGGTGATTTTATCTGTGTTAGAAAGCGTCCTGAGCATCTCTGGATGGCGTAGGCTAGCTTTTGGCTGTCGGCCATGAAGCCGATTACTGCTGAGGGGCCGAAAAGAGGTTTGCTGCTGGGGACTGCGAGAGTGATTGGCCTCAGCAGGTGCCTGATCATGAAATGTCCCTCCTGCTTGCCTTCCCCTCTGTCTCCAAATGAGCATCCCAGAGTATAGAGACATGGAACTAAGTGGGAGGAAACATTTCTGGTTTGGCAGTTTTGTAGCTTTAAAGTCTACTGTGTAACATCAAAAATTTTTTTGTGGCTGTAATAAGTGCTTTATTTTAAAAACTTGCCTCATAGTGTAAATATAGAATTAAAATGGCTCTATCAAGGATTTGAAGAATATTTGTGGTGCTTAGAATTTAGTTTGATTTATAGGTAGCCAGTTTTATAATTTTAATGCTGTAGTCTTCTGTGCATGCATCTTGTTGCATTGATTCCGTTTGTTTGCACGTGTATGTTTAATAAAGGTGTGTTTTAAGGATATGCTTTTTTCTTACTAGGAATTAAGCATTAGGTGTTTTTTTGATTTTGTCCATCAGTTTACTAGTCTTTTCGTATTTAAGCATAGGTAATACTGTAGTTCACTGGTGACTGATGCCGGGTAGTTTTACTAAGCTAAGGTTAAACTTGCAGTTTAAGAACAAAAGCACTCATACAGGACAAAAAAAAAAAAGGCAGTACAAAAGCAATAATGATTTATAAATACTATTTCAAAATTTCCTGTATATTAGCACCTACATCTTTTTATATCTTCTGCATCTGTTGGATTTTTCAAAATCTAGGTGAAAAAAAAATTAAATAAATGGAGTTAGTTTCCATTGTGACAAGGAATATACGGAACCTTTCTTTCAGTTTTAGTTCGAGTATGTACACAGTTTTGCATACATAATCCCAAGTATGTATATGAATTTATTGTTTGTAATGGTAAGGCACAGTTACGGAGTCTAAGAAGTGTCAAAACTGAGGCTCCTGGGTTATAAATATGTCTGCAGTGTGGAAAAGATCCTTAATTATTTCAAGTGTTCTAATGCCTCTCACTGTGTTCAGTGTAGATGTATGTTCATTTTTATATACCTATTCTTGTGATTATATTCCTCTTGCATCTGTGGTAGAACTCTCCCCTTGTAGCTTCAGTCCCACTTTGTTATAGGTGCTTCACAAGCCAAGGATGCTGGCTGGTACTCTCAGCGAAGAGTCATGCTCTGGCTGAGATTTCCTAGAAGTACCAACCTCACCTCTCTTGGTTAGTCAGATCTCTTACCTGAAATCAGTAGATGTTAGTTGGAAGTTTTATCCGCTGTATCTAGATAAGGAGATTACTGGCATCCTTCTGCATGTGCAGTTCTTCACACTCTTGTCCAGTAATTTGTTCGTTCAGGTGTGTCTGTGACAGCCTCACCTATAAGGCAGATTCAGTCCCCTGCCTGCATGGCAGGTCTCATGTACATAGCTGGGGGCTCATCACATTTCTCCAGACCTGCCTGCTTTTTTCCCCATTTCCAGGGTTCACCTTCCAGTCATATTTTTCAGGTGTTTTCAGCCTGAGGTTTTCCTGAAATGATTTTACAACTGTCTCCCATGTGTGCTTGCAAAGAGTTTCATCCCCAGTAAGCAACAGTTTGAGTGACCTCTTGAAAGTCAGGACATTAGTTGTGGGTTGTTGCGTGTTGGCCGCCAGAATCAAACAAAAAAGTGTTGTGGGTTTTTAAAAATTTATTTATTTTATTTTATATTTCATTGGAAGCTGAGGCCTTTCCCTGCCCCCCCCCCCCCCCCCCCCCCCCCCCCCCCCCCGCATCAAAACAGTCACCCTGAAGCCTGCTTTTAAAATCTTACTGCTGAGTCTATCTAGGTTGCTTTTTTTCATCACGCATTACGATGTGTGAACGTCATGAGCATTTGTGTACGTTCAGAGAAAGCTAGATTTTATTCACTTCAGCAGTCCAATCACAAAGCACAGTGATCCATTTGACCTTTAGGTTTTAGCACCCTTACGTTCCTTTCCCTTTTCCAGACCTTGCTGACAAATGTCAGCATGCCATAACGTATTGGTTTAGGGATCTGTTTATGGCAGGTTCCACCCCTCATCCAAAGGTTTGAGGATCTTCCCTATAAATAGCTATGTTGGTCATAGCTTTCTATATGCTTGTAGGGTTCCCTGATCTGTATTTTATAGTAACTGGGTCTCTTAGCTTAGAATTTGGCTATGAACACCAAATTTTGGAGGAATTTTGGCTTTATTGTTGAAGCCTTTTGTAAAAGGATGCACTATACAAGTTGTAATTCTGATAAGCTTAGCAAGTCAAGAAGTTTTTCTGAAATGAATGCATCTTCTTTTTCCTTTGTCTTCTACTTTTCTGCCTTGTGTGGGACTTACTCTGCTAACTTTCCCTTGTTAGCACCCTTTGGTTTCAACTCTGGGTAAAATTGTTCTGTTGACCTATAATGCTGGGGGACTGGTTGCTATTTTGAATCTGAGAGATGACAAGTCTTCCTACATCTCGAGCCTCCCCTTTCACCAAAATAATGTCCTTGGTAGTATAGGATTAACACCAAATGGAAGAATTTTTCTGGTTTTGTTTGAATTTTTGGCTATTGTTTTTAGTTGCTAAAGATTGCTACTGCAGGTGTTTGTGGGACTTAGATTGATGTTGAAAAATGCCAGCCATGATCCATTGAATGTGAATTTTCCTGCTTTCAGGCTGTATGTTGTCAAATTATACATTTTTGGAGTATTGCATTTGCATTTGTCTTGCAGCATTAGGCAATACTTGTTTCCTCTGTTGAATTGTCTTCAGATGCTGTCTGATACACGACAGCTGTCATGTATTATAATCTCTGAGATTTTAGGAAAGCCTTAACCATATCAGGTAGGCTGATGGGACACTTTCTGCAGGTTTGCCGACAAGCGACTGTTCGTACACAAATGCAAAGACAAAAGTCCCTCGTATTTCACGTATTTCTACTCCTTTGCCATAGACAGTTTTCAAGACCTAGCCTCACTTCAGTTGGAGAAGTGAATGGTGTAGAGACTGGTGACTGTACTTTGTGGCTGGTCGTTGTCAAAGGGAACCACAAGGAACCAGAACTTCTTGGTCCCTACTGAATGAACTAAAACAGAGGCAGTTAAAGAACAACAGAGATGAAAGCATTCCTTCTGTCGCCCTTTGAGAAGTCACTAGAGCATGACTGTGGCACAAGGTGAACTCCACTTTTGGCAATAAAGATTAAGTAATGCTGCTGTTTGCAGTTCTCCCTTAAATGTAGCACTTTCTTCAAGGAACAGACTCATGCTTGCAGGCAAAGGAAAGAGTTGTGAGGTTTTGTATGCACAGCATAAGCAGCTACAACTTCTCTGCTGTAAGACAGGAAATACATCTGGAAACAAAGAGGGAATTTGCACCATCCAGGACTGCTCTTTGCAGCCACCTGTAAAATGATTAGCAGATGGAGGACCAGGGATGTAAATCAGTACGTAGAACTTGCCATGTGTGGCTTTATTTCTATTTCTGTTCTTGAGAATGAAGCTACTTGAAATTCTGCGGCATCAGATGAAGAGATTAATTCATGGTTCGGTTGGGGTCAATCATGTGAACTTCAGAAAGGTTTCTGTTGCAAGGCTGTTTCATTCAAGTGGACCAAAGGCAGTTGAGCTGAACTTCAGCAGTGACCTTGATCAAAGAGACAGACTGCTCAAGAGGCCTTTCTTATTCTGGTCTGAATATACTGTGGGTTGCTGGGGGCTATAAACCTACTGAGAGCAAGGCAAAACAAAGTCCTGTAACCAGTCTGTCTGTGATGTTGAACTTCTGACTTTCTAGTAGTTGCAGCTGGGGAAAAGTCAGCTTCACTGTTCATGAAGTCTTCCAGACACATGACCAGTCATTGACAAATATATAAACTTTGAAGAGATTATTTAGATGGAAAATCTAGAATGGAAAAAGCTGGTTTGCAGCCTCCCTCTCTCCTCTTGTGAGAAAAATTCAGTATATGAAGAGAGAGGCGGCTGGAACTTGGCATCCAGGGAACTGTGTGTGCCTGTCCCTGCTTGTGTGTCTTGGTGAATGTGCACAGCTTCCAGCCAGTAAAGTAGAAGTGGAGTTTAATTTGGAAAAGTAGGCAATACTGTGCAATACTTTTCCTGTCATTCAAGTGAAATAAGAACAAGAACCTTATAAATATTGCTTCACCAGAAAGAAGGGTAGTGCAGCAACTTTCACAGGGACAGATGCGCAAAGGAGAAAAGAGATCTTTTTTTTTTCTGTCTATGAAACAGCACTGTGAATAAGGTATTATGGTCCTGTGTTCAGAGAATATAAATATATACCATCCAAGTTTCTCATTTACCATTCTTGTGATATTTCAGCTTAATGACGGTGGCAAGGCAGCCCGAGCACACGTGGGGATAGGTGATGTGGTTCTCACCATTGATGGGATAAGTACAGATGGGATGACTCATCTAGAAGCACAAAATAAGATCAAGGCATGTACAGGCAATTTGAACATGACTCTGCAAAGGTAAGATACTTTTTTCTTTTTTTTAAAAAAGGAGAATTAGTCATCATTGTAACAGTTGTTTGGAGGATAAAAACATAAGTGGTTTGGCAAAGTGCATGGAGTTAAGTAGTCACGATTGAAAGATGCACTGCTGTAGCTTGAAATGTGTCTTGATTTATAGCATTTTAGAAAACTTATTAGATGTTAATTACGTGAGTCAACAAAGACCTTCTGTCACCTGCTCTACATTGAATGAAGTCTAGTTGCTCTTCCTTTTGAGCTTCAGTTTTGTTAACACTTATTTAATTAAAAACAGGTCTTATCCAGGCTCTTTTTCCTCTCCCCCTCCCCTGACTGACTAGGGGCACTTCTTTTTTGGGTCAAGTCCTACATCATCATTTCTATTGGCAAACAGAATGGTACATTTAAACAGTTAACCCCTGAGTTATACGGAGGAAAGTACTGCAGCTCAGAGTCATGGGGAGACGTTTCCCGAAGTGATACTACCATTTCACAAAGTAGCAGCCTTCCTTTGCTAACTGCAGCATCTACTATGGAAGTTACACTTTGGTCCAGTCTCCCCATTCCTCAAATGTACAGTTTATTGAATCTCAGCATACCTCTGTTAGCCTGGGACTATGTTTTGGGAGAGGTTGGAAGAAGGGAGCAGGATGCTCACGTGCAAGTTATTGGAACTGAAGCAGGAAGAGCAGGAGCACAAGCAAGAAATTACTTCAAGCTCTCAAAAATTTCCCAGGGCTAAATATTGGCTTTTGTTAGAAGACTGCTATTTTTATTTAACGATATGAGTGAGCATCTTGGAGGAGGATTGGCCTCTGAAGCCATCACGTAATGAGAACCATCTTTTCTTGTTATCAAAGAAAACACAGCAGTTGCACCCTGTGATGGCTGTTCATGCCCACCTTCAGCAGTGCAAAGTTCCTCGATGAGTGTTGGTTGAGGCCTGTAACAGAATCTCTTCGCCCATTTCTACCTTTTCTGGCGAATTATCCCACCCTTAACGAAAAGACCACCTCTCTCTGAGTTCATCGGTGTATGAATAAAACAGATGATATGGTTGTAGTCTGACAAATGTCCAGCTCTCCAGGGTGGTTGTGCTTGTTCCCAGCCCTACGTGACCGTAGTTGAACCGTTGTGTGAGTGCTTTCTTTCCTGAGAGGCTACAGTTCAGCCCTGCTTGTTGTTTCTTGTGTTTCCTGTTGTCCTTCTGTACTTTGGTTCTTAGCTACGCTTAATAAGGGATTCCCTTTGCTCAGCCACTGAGGAAAGGAGTATCTTGTGGCATGGTTCATGCCTAGGGCATCTTCTCAAGTGAAACTTGTAAAGTTTGCATTAAAAGTTTCTTGATGAAACAGAGGTATTATACCAGCTCATCAGAAGAATCCTGCGTTGTGTCTAGTGTGTCACTTGCTTTTCTGTCTCCCAATGAGGCAGGCAGGTCGTTTAGAAATGCACTTTCCAGGAGTGCACTGAGTCACTCCAGGAGGCATCTGGGAGTGTAGGGGTTTGGCCCACTTTCTCCTGTCCCCATAAATTGATGGGCAGGGTTAATATCAGATATAGGAAAGGAGTAGCAGGTGTGTCTCAGTCAGGCAATGGCTTGTCTGAGGCTGCTTCTGGCTGGGTGCAGGGATGAGTGGTTCGAAAATCAAATTAATCATGAATTAGCCCAGTCCCCTCCTGTTCTCACCCAGCGTAGCATCTGACTCACCAGCATTGGCTACCTGACAGCTGAAAGCTATGTCAGGATCAGACTAGCAGAGATCAAAGGGATAGCCTTGGTCCCAGCATCTGGGGGTGGGACAGATATCCTGTCTTGTGGCTCTGCCTGTCTGCAGTCCAATGGTCTCAGCTGTTTCTAATTCTGCCTGGATCCCATGAAACTAAAGCTGTAGACAGTGCTCTCCTGGCTCCTCTGCCTGTGAAAACTTCCTTGCTCTGATTGCTGTTTAGCAGGAGATTTGCTTCAGTTGTTTATTTGTTCTTTTTAGCCTGGAAGAAAGTGCTTTTTGGAATCAAACTGGCTCACGCTAACTGCAGATGCTGGCTGCTCATGGGAAGCGCGGCTTGGAACTATAAACAGGGTGGCAAGATAAGCCATTTTAACATTGAGGGATCTTCCTAATTCTATTCTCTGATCTTGCCTCTTCTCCTAAAACAAAACCAAACTAAATTAAATATTTTGGGCTGTTACCATTCATGTACAAGGTTAAAGAGATGCTGTCAATGTGAAACTATGTTGGCCTTCAAAATATGAGTTGCTACCATAGACAGGAAAATCTGACATATCTAATTTTTTTTTTTACTGGTTTTAATTATCTTTAGGGTTTTTTACACTTCCCTGAACTTTTATCTACTTCCCCACAGACTACTAATAGTTTGAACTACAGTGCAAGAGTGTTTAGGTTAGTCTTGAAAGCATATATAAATTCTTCAGTACTACCCTAGTTTGCTGCTGCTTTAAAGGAACACAATGATCACTTGGTTAGTGCTGTTACTTGGAGGTCCAAGTAAACTGGAAGAGCACTATGGCTTGAGCTAACGGCTTATGCACTGTGACTGTATTCATGTGCTGTTTTATGAAAGATGTGAAAGAACTCAGTTTGATCAAATTAGTCGTAGGAACCAGAACATATTTTTATAAGTTCAGTTTGGTACGTTTTTGGTGGTAGCACCGGGTGACCTTTACTCGTGATAAATTGTCACTGTGCACTCATCTATGGATGCCTGCTTTACTCTTGATCAGTTATAATTTGACAGAGATTCATGTGAAATATGTGGAAGTAAATATAGTGGCACAGATTTAAGTGTAACGTGAAAATAACGGCAATATAGGGAAAAGTGTCTGGGTACACCACCAGCCTCATGGTATGTCAGAGACGGGGCTGGCTGTGCTGCTTGCTAGGGAGGGACTAACCAAAATAATCAGTAGATATTTGAAAAAGAAACAAGATCTGGCTCTGGCTTTTTCGTGTGTTTTTTTGTGGTTTTTGTTTGTTTGTTTGTGTTTGTTTTTTTTTGTTTTGTTTTGTTTTTTTTGTGTATGTTTTGAGGATCAAAATGATAGTTGCTAGAAAAGCAGTGGTACACCCTAGGGATTAGTAGTCCAGTGAACTCAAGTGGGTCCCATCTGAGGTTGATGTGCTCCAGCATCCCAGCTTGCAGGGTGGCCAGGGCACAGCAACAGCCTGCCTTTTAACAGGCACAAAGGAAACTCTGTGAGTCTGTGTGGCAAAGGCAAGAGAGGAAATTCTTTATGATCGTCTTCCTTATTATAAATATTTTAACTTGATAAACTTTTGTACTGCTGGTCAGGTTTTCACTTGACTTCCTCTATTATTTTCATGTGCGAAGTGGAAAAAATAAAATGAAGAGAAACAAAATAAGGGGCAAGAAGTAGCTTGCCTGGAAGGCTGGAAGGGATATTTAAAGCAGTGCCTTCAAAAACCTTACTTACAAGTTTAAAGCAGTATATTTATGGAGGCGGATATGCATGTTCCTCTTGTGGAAAACCAATTTAGATGTTTTGTAACTTGTAAATGAATGTTGGCAAAATATTTGAAGGGGGCATAAAAGCTCCCTTTTTTCCTGTGTAAGTCAATATCGCATGATAGGTTTTTAAATATACAATTGTTCTCTGCCTCTGAAAGGAACTTGAATTACAGTTGTCACAATTGCAAGTCCACTTTGCTTAAATACAAATAGATAAAATTGTGCTTGCGAGCCGTGTACAGTAGCAGATGCCTAACATTTGCATGTGTTGTCAAGTATTTTCAGGTATATGTCTTTAAAATTAATTAGTTCTGTAAACAAGTCTTGCTGTTTATTATGAAGCTTATAATTTTTAATTTGTGAAATAATACAATTTTAGTGTGTTGTTTGTTCTTTTTTAATATTAGATATGGCTTAACATTTTGGGGGGAGTTTTTTCTTTTTGTAACATACAATTTTAGGTTCCTAATTGTTTGGGTTTTTTTTAACATTAAATGCATTGCATAGGGTATTTTTCTGTGTTTGTGTCTGTCCCTCCCTGAGATCTTGCTCTTTTGCACATCAATATTTTATTTTCAGTTAGAGCCCTGTCTTGGTTCCCATGAGGACTTGCTTTTTGGATATATTTTAAAGTTCAGTAACTTAGCATGGACTTCGATAAATAAATCTGTAAGTTGCTGACCAGCTAAGAGCTACCACCTATTTTAAATATTGGTTTTGGGCACTCTTTCTCCAGACTCCTGCCTTAATGATTCTTTGGAAGTGAGAAAGATAAAGAATTGTGTATTTCTACCGTTACATGAGATCCTGATACCCATGAAACTTCTGGAAAAAGTGTCAGTGAGCAATACAAGGTTAAAAAAAAAATTAATACAGAAAAGCCTGAATTTTTTTTTTTTTCTTTTATAATATAGAACTTATTTACCTCTGTATTGCGTAAAACAGATCTTCACAGCTATAATGTGCTTTGTAAAAGAATTTCTTTCACCTCTCCATATGAATTTAGTTATTTAGGACAAAAGGCATTGGGATTGCTTGGCTTTGGGAGCTGAAAGGAGCAGTTCTGCATCCAGCTCTTCAATGGATGTTTTTATGGATTTTTGCAAGTGAACATGGGTGTTACAAAGCAATAGATGGATTTCAGTGATGGCTATGGTTTCGTTTGGTTGGTTGGTTACCTCCTGCCCCAAACCTTTTAAAACCACAGGGTTGCCTAAGTGTCACAAGTGAGGCTAGGGCCTGCAGGGTATTTTTGATGTCCATGTTGACAGGACTCAGAGCCCAAATTTAGATGAGCCTTAAGGCTGGGTTCTGCAGTTGGTAAACTCAAGTGTTAAAAACCATGACACTTATTTTTTCTGCCTGCCTGTGTATGAATCTTTTCTCATACCATTCTCCCTCATCTTTTCAGGTTTTCATTCAGGAAACATGAAGTCTAGAATTCTAGCTTAAGAACAGCTGAAATTCTCATGATTTGAGGTGGGGTAATAGGGAAAAAAATGTTATGGATCATTTGATTTTTGTTTTCTAAGGTAATTTTTCAAGTTACCTGTTTCAGAAAGGGTTGTCTGCAGTAAGACTAGCTCAGTGTGATTTTTACTTACTATTTTTATTGTTCCCAGTCTTACTTATATTAGAAAACGATATAATGATATTACCACTTATTGCGTTGAGAGCCCTGCTCTGCTTTGGAAATGCACAGGAGGAAGAGTGTTTTGCTGTGTGAGGAATGTGTGTTCTGACAATCTATATGGACAAAATGGATGATCTTGTTCCTGTTTTGAAGATGGGGAAGTGAGATGCCTTGATGTAGACCAAGTTTTGGGAAACTGGAGTCCTTTGCTCCTCAGGTGTTGAAATACTCACCTAGGGTAGGTTACCTGTAAACTATTTAATGTCACAAAAATAAAAATCAGCAGTGTGGGTAATGGCACCATGGATCCCAAGAGCCAGCCTTAGTCACTGTTACAGGGGGATCTGGAGTTTAAATTGTCTCCATAGAAGGGTGAAAAAATAGTATAACCACTAAATAAAATGTCAGGAGAGGCTATTACAAGGAAAATAAGAGGAGGAATGAGAAGAATAATATAAGTATAGAAAGGATTTCAAACTATTAACAATACAGGCTTCGCTTTAGATGATGGTTAAAACTCATGCTTTCAGGTTTATGAGTCATGGGTTCCTTGGGGTGGATATTTTGTTTCCATAAACTATATAAGGATGAGTTTTAAGAAAGCTATGATAAGAATGCATTCAGAAGTTTTATTTTTCTCCAGCTTTGGTTTACTAGTCATCATCATTTCCCTTACATAGGCATTTTTACTTTAGTTTTGTTCTTTGGCAGTTTGCTTTTTTAGCATATAGGAGATGATTGTTTGTCCTGTGCCAGCTGAACGCAGGCAATACGTTGGTTGAAAGTATCACAACTTCTGAGTATTTTTTTTCTAAAACTGAAAACAATTTTTTGCTGGAATTCTTTTTCCTGTAATATTAATTCTTGCCTAACTCTTCTTTTAAGGATAACAAAACTTGAGTATTTGTTGACTAAGGAAATAAGCACCATTATCCTTTTTTAATTGAGAGAGTTGAGACACAGAAAAATTACAAAACTCAGAGGTCGTATGGCTAGGAGTATGTGAACAAACTGTGTATTTATAGTTTAGCTGCTAGTCAAAACCTTAGGCAACTTATTCCTCAGTCCTAGATTGTTACCCTCAATAATTAATATTAGTTTTCAGTAATTATGCCTGAAAATAAACTGGCTGAAAAATAGTGCCTCCCAAACAGAGGTTCCCTTATTTAGCCACGTCACTAAGCTTTGAGGTGGTGGTTATTCCAGATAGCTCACTCAGTGGAGCCATATATAGCCCTATGAGACTTTAAACATTCCTGTTGAACTTTTTTATTAACCACAGACTTTTCTGAAAGTTTCAGTAGAAAATGGTTAACCTGTTTCTGATCTGTTGCTGATCCTAAATGGTCATGGCGTCCTCCCTGCCAAATGCCAGCATTTCAGCAACTTGAAGCCTTAAAGCTCTCAG
Source organism: Nyctibius grandis (assembly GCF_013368605.1). Taxonomy (NCBI): domain Eukaryota; kingdom Metazoa; phylum Chordata; class Aves; order Nyctibiiformes; family Nyctibiidae; genus Nyctibius; species Nyctibius grandis. The sequence goes on from NC_090663.1 coordinate 56,702,744, forward strand.
TTGAGCACTTTTTTTTCCCACCTTTTTTTTTTTTTTTTTTTTTTTAAGCAAAGAAGAATCAGATGTCAAAATTTTCAGTAGCCTGTAAGCTCAAAGCAGTAGAGGTTTGGGGAATGAATCCAACTGGCTTAATGATGCAGGTACGGATCTGCCTTGATCCACATATTAAAATTCCTGAGTTTCTTTTGTTTTATTGTATTATTTTTATGGAATTGTGTCGAAAAGCGTTTCCAAAGAAGCATTCAGGTTACAAAGCTAGGTATGCAGAAATAGGAAAATGTGGTAATAGAAGAGTCTCCATTAAAAACAAAAATATATCACTTAGGGTTGCAGAAAAGGGCCTGCATGACCAGGCAGGAACAGTAATAAGGCGAAGAAAGTAATGCGGCCCTCGGAGTTTATTGGTTAGAAGTAGCTGGTGACTTGTTCAGTAGTCCCTCTCATGATCTCTGAATTATCTATTTAAGCAGTGCTCAACTTATGTGTTTTCAGACATTTTTGTTGAGGGGGTGGAGGGGGAAGAGAGCCATGCCAGCGGGGCTGTAATTTGGGGTCAGCCTGGAGGGCAGGTGGACATGAATATTTGTACAGGCTACTGGCACTGGTCTTGGGAGCTCTTTTCGTTATGGAAGTGTGAAGGACCACATGTGCATCTGGTGTGGGGCTGCCCAGCCTGCCAGACCCTCCTCGTGCCTGCTTTGGGGTTTGCTCTGTGGCTCCGGGCTGCTGAACAGGGCTGAGGAGAAATGCCGTGCAACGTTGCGGCTTGCCCAGCCCGCTGCACTCAGCAGTGGCCAATAGAGATACTTGGTACATATCTCGATGAGGAGAAGGTGACCCAAGGTTGTGTGCCTCCTGGCATGAAAATTGACCTTTGGGCCTGGAAGTAACCTGACCTGCAGGACCAATGCTGCTGTGCAATGTACAGTAACGGGTGCTGCTGAGAAAGTCGCTTTTAATCTGCAAATTTGCAGAATCTGTTTCTGAGCCAGTGTTTCTTTGAAGTAAACCCCGTGAACTCTGTGCAGGCTCTTTAAATTCTTGTGAGCTTTGTAAATGCCAGCCTCAGGACTTGGAGGTGAGGCATTGCTGGTCTAGAGCATGGCAGTTTTCACCTCCCTGGTGGTATCTTATTGAAGACTTCCCCCTCTCCTCAGAGCATGGGCTGGTACCTTCCAAGACCACATCTGAGACTGTGGCTGCTGGTGTGTGCCCAAGGCGCAGGGTGACAGCTGCTGACCTGAAGCCTTCTAGGCTCATACTCTTGCATCTTAACAGGAGCTTTTCTAAAGCTGAAAGGGGTTTCCATGTGGCTGTTTATACTGTACATTGCAGTGCGAGCGACCAAGTCATCTTAAGTCCTCCTGTTTTATCTAGTTTTGAAATAAGCGGCAATGGGTAAAACATTGTCCAGAGAATTCAAGCCTAATGAAGATGCTGGTTTCTTCTTTGCATACAAAGGTATCTTGGTGTATATGTACTTCTTTCATTTTTAATTGGAGGCAAGGTAGAAAGCTTTTGCTCTCAATTTAGCAGCTGAACAGGTTTTGCTAGCTAAGCCAAGCCTTTGGAAAGCCTGCCCACAAACTACATAAATGGAAGGGTACAGCTCTTGCTTCCAGCTGAAATTCAAAATCTTTTGTTGCACACAGCACTTTGTTGCATGTCAGCTAGCAATTAGAAGAACCACAAAACATGCTGCAGCTAAGTGAATCTGACAAACTAAAGACTTGCCTGGAAGTTCAAAGGAGAGTGGCTGGGATGAAAATGGAAGGTTGCAGGGTAAAAATGGAGTTCAGTGAGTTTTGCAGGATCATACCTACCCGTCTGCCAGGAAAATGGGTGGGAGTGAGGGCTAGTTAAGCAATAGCAGCCTTCCTCGCGTTGTGTACGTTAGAGCCTTCCTGGGGATTTTTAGAGCTGCAAAAGATCAGAATTTGTAAAGGCCATTCAGTTTCTTGAGGTTGATACAGTATGTTGCATAGGAACATAAATACAGTAGTAAATATAGATAGTGGACAATGCCAGGTGCCAAAGGTAGATCGTTACTGAATGCCAAAATGTTTCCTTCAATTTTAAGTTCAAATACATTTTTTACTTTAATTTCAGTTACATTCACCCCTGCCCCCCATTGTTAGTACCAGCACAGGAAAAAAAAGGCAAAGAAAATAAAGCAAAGGAGCAGCCCTGGCATTAAACATTTAATTCAGTGAAGGTTGAAGAAGAAACATGTGATGTGTTGTTTTTTTTTTATTTTTAGTTTGTTTGCCCCCAGGGAAATGCAAAATATCACTTTTGAGTTGCATCAATTGCAGAGAATTTACCATTATGTTTTTGGCGTTTTGTCTACATACTGTATCATGGTGGGATGAAGCAGAGGGCAGTCAGATCAGGAGGATATTTCAAAAATCTACTTTCTTTTGTATGAAAACAAGGAGGCCGTCATCAAGTAATTGCCTCTCACAAGCTGGGAGCCTATAAGTTCAATTTGGGATAAATTTTCAGGATTCCTACCCTCATAGTCCAAGTCCTTGACAGAATAAGGGTTGGTCAGTTGAGAGGCTGTTTGGGAGGATAGCTCAGATGTTGTAATCAGCAGAGCCTTACAAGCAGCTGGGTGGGAAATGAGCTGGGGCATCACTGTTGGAAGGGTAGTGAGTGCTTGTGGGAGGAGGTTTGCAAGTCTTGTGTAATCTGAGAGTCCCTCACTGAAAATGGAGGGACAAAGTGTTGTGATCCCAGAAGTTCCCACCTGTTTGCAATGGATCAGGTGGTAACTAAAGGGCCTTAACTGGTGGTCTTGCTTTTTTCCTTAACCAGTGAGAAATGTGTGCCTTTGCTTTGTACAAGTTGTTGCATAGCACAGACATCTGACAAATACAGCAAAATCTAATTCTGAACTTTGTCTCTTGATTTGTTTTTTTAAAAAAAAATTGCTTTTTTCAGATAGGGAAGTACAGATCTTTTTTTTTTTTTTTTTTTTTTTTTTAAAAAAAAAAATTATGTGATTTTGCTGACCCGTTAGATGTTTGCTGTAAGGTCTGAAACCATGCATCTTTCAGATATGTTGGGACTAGCCAAAGAATAAATGTTTATCACCTGTTGTTATTATATGGACTATATTCTTTAATTCCTACATTTAAGATGGGTGTGAAAATAATAGCCTTCCATTATAGTCCCACTATAGGGTTTAAACTACTCTCATGTACAGTGATATGAGCCTTTTTTAAAACAAAGATTCAGATGCTAAACAAAAAAATATACAGTGCAAAATATTATACAAGTTTCAAAATTAGTTTTATGCAAGCGCATCATTAGAAAGGTAATAGTTTTGGCTTGATGTTTAGATGTGTAGTAGTTTAGAAGCCTATTTTCACTCCATTTTAAAGCTAAACTAAAACTAATCTATGCTCCAGCTGAGAACTGATGTGTCTCTGAAGACAGGAACAAACAGTGATGATTTATTCAAACGTATTTTACCTGAAACAGTATACTTCAGTAGGAAATGCCTGGAAATTAGAGCATCTTACTTGATCTTGGCATGTGCTGGATGGCAAGTATGCCTCAGTATGCGAGGTTTACAGTACTCTGCCTAGTGGGTAAAAGACAAGTTAACGATAAACTACTGCTGGTGATTTAAAAGAACATTCTGCAATACCAATAGCTTTCACCTGTCTTTCAGAATTTGAAAAAGCTGAGTTGAGGGAGTACCTTTGTGGGCAGCAGGGAGTCACCCAGTGTACTCCATGTGGTTTGATTTATGTGTTCTTACTGTAAGCAAGAACTAACATTTGCAAGCTGAAATTCAATACAGAAAAAATATCTAGGTTGATTGCAATGGTACCTAGTGTTACTCGAGTCTGACCATTGCCTAACAGTAATCTGCAGGTTGCAAACTCCTCAAGTTCTTTCCAACCAAAATGATTCTATAATTCTATAAGTTAGTTTTGCTTGTCTTGCATGTTGATTTACGTTCCCAGTGTTGAAAAGCCTTTTCATTGCTATTGAAGGTGGAAGCAGAACATGGAATACATGTTTGAACATCCCCACTTGGAAGAGGTGAAACTCTTCCTAAGCGATCTTTAGTAGCATAGATGCTTCTAAGTAGTAAATTGAATTTATTTCCGAAACATTAAATATATGTATTTTAGGAATGCAGGAACAAAACTAAGCTAATCCTCACTATGGAAGTCTAAAAAAATCTCTTGAAAACCACAGAAGTTAATTTTGCTGACTGTTGATATCTACGTTATGTGCAATAAAGCTTCTGTTTAATAGGTAGCAGTGCCAACTTCCTACATGAGGGGAAGTGTTTAATCTCAGCTGACAGTGCAATACCAAATCAGCCTTTCTGTAGTCATTAATATCCCAGGTGCTTTGGGCTACACTACCATTTTCAAGACATGTAGTGGCCGTAGAATTTCACTCTGTGCGATTTTTATTTTTCCTTATCTCTTCACATAGATGATGCTGAAAGGCGTGTTGGGGTTTTTTTTGGGGGGGAGGAGGGGAGATGGTTTTTGGGTTTGTTTTGGGTTTGTTTTTGAAAACGGCAGAAATAAAGCCATTGGATACTTGAGATTTTTGATGACTGATAGGCAAGCAATGTTGTCTATTCTTACTGTGATTTCCAGGTTTAGTCCTGCTTTTTAGTTATTCTGAGGAAAAGGTTCATAGCTGTGTTTCAGGAAACTCTTTTGGTAACTGTTTTCCTCCTATTTATAAATAATCCTCAGAGGGGAGTCTAGGGTTTGTTTTTTTTTTCTCTAATGAGTTATAGCAAGTCATCAGAAAAGTGATATTCTTAGGATTTTGTTATATTTTGTTTCATTTGAAGTGATCTGTATGGAATATTATTCTCCAGGAGGCCTTTGATGCAATTCTGGCTTTCATTTCCTTATTTTCTAATGGACTTCCGCAGTATTCATGGCGACAGTCACTGATACTCCATAAGCATTGCAGCATAACTTAGCAAAACAGGTTTGTTTTGTTTCTCTAGTAATATTATCTACTGTATGGGGAAGCTAATTGCAGCTTTTTTTAAAGATGCTGTATTACTTGCAATATGTTTTCCATTAGTGATCTTGATATTTCAGGTGTTATTTTATTTGTCAGAACTGATTTAGCGGTTAAGAGCAGGTTTTAAATTCATGATTTCTAGTTCCATTTCTGGATTTGCAGCAGACTTGTTTTGGCTTTAATGTTTTATTTCCTCTTTTTCTTATGCAGATAACCTTTATCCACCGTTCACACAGTCAAATCTGATCTTACTTTAATATCAGTTGAGCCTCTGAGGACTTCAGTAGAAGATACTAAAAAAATTAGTGTCATAATGACCATTAAATTAGGGATCGCTACTACCAGTCATTTTTGTTTAATTCCTTGTGAACTAAAGTGTCTGTGTTTTCCCTCTAAATATTTTCTTGTTAAGAGCCCTATAGGCAAATATTGATTGTTGCGCTTATTTTTACGTTTCTATGATGTGCTAATTCTGCTTTGAACTGTTACATAATATTTGGGTTTTGGGGATTCACTTTCCAAAGAGAAGTTTCCTACAGGATAATAAAATAAGAAGGGTGTGCTCTTGGATGCTCTGTTGCAAAAGGTGACAGAGCACTGGAAGAGGCTGCCCAGAGAGGCTGTGGAGTCTCCTTCTCTGGAGATATTCAAAACCCGACTGCACACAACCCTGTGCAACATGCTCTAGGTGAACCTGCTTTGGCAGGGGGTTGGACTAGATGATCTCCAGAGGTCCCTTCCAACCCTTAACCGTTCTGTGATTCTGTAAAACAGACTAGAGTTTCATTGCCCTGCAAAATACACCTGAGAGCTTCATCTTTTATTGCTGCTGTTAGTTCAGTATTAGAAGTAAAATCCAGATTTGTGTGGTGGTTGAATAACAGAGAGCTGTGTATATATTGATTTTTACATCCCCACCACCACCTCACGTTTTCCGATGGGACGTGTTTTGGCCTGACACTGAATAGGATCTGTTTCAGTGGACGTGTTCTGGTCTGAACACTAAGCCTGAAAAATAATAAGAGAATTGAAAAACTGTAGGGATGGTTTTATCTTAGAGGAGTGTATTGGATCAGTGAACCTGTTAGTCTGGTATCCAGACCCGTTGTGGCTGGTATCTGATGACTCAGCAGAGGAGGGGGGGTGAGAAGTAAGCCATGCCTTTGTAACCCCTGCGTGCTTACACAAGAAATGTGAGTTTGATTATCATGAACACTTGTAACTAATAATTAAATTGGGGTCTTATGGGCGTTGTTTCATGTATCTATCAACATGACTCTTGTCCCAGACAGGCTGACAACATCAAGGTGTTTGTGCTGTGTGCAGATGGAAAGTATTTTCTCACATTGATTTTTTTTTTTTTTTTTGGTTGCACTTTCCTCCAGCTTTGTGCACAGTGTATCCCCACTTTCACCTAATGCATGATGAGGTATGCAGGAAAAAACGGTGTCAATTTTCTTTACCCACTTCTATGCACCTTTTCCACTTTTGTCAGGGTCTGCACCAGATCTGAGCCTTTGTCAACTTTGTGGTTCGAGACCTGAGCTAGGAAGTATTGAGGATTCACCTGACACTTTGGATTAGTCACAGCTGAATCCTTATTCTCACCAGAAAAAAAAAAATGCACTTGGTCTTTGCAGTTGCTCATGTGCACATTCTTTCACTTACGGAGCTGCAGCAATTTCTGATCTGGAAAGGACTTTGGTTCCCAGCTGGGGCAGAACCCCAGAGGACGTGCTTTCCTCCTGACCTTGTGGTGCTTCTAGTGAGGCCCTGTTGCAGAACACCACCCCGAGATTCTGCCGACTATTTGTTGCGGAGGAGTGTTTAGATAAAGGTGTGACTTAACAGAGTTCAATCGCAAGGTTTGCTCACTTACTACATGGAGGAAACGTACAGAGGGAAAATTCTGTTAGAATCACACCTGATTCTCTATATCACTTAGCTAAGATTCCAAAGTTTCATCATGCTTATTCCCACTTCACTTACCTTCTGTCTAGGTGTCCAGTGTTAGTTCACTCTGAAGTTTGAACCCTCAGTTTCCCGAAGCAGACTCTCAGGCATTGGATTTTATAAAATAAATAATTTAATAGAGTGGTACGACAGCATGGTCAGCTTATGTCTCCAGAGAAGGGCTGAAGCAAAAAAGGGACAAAGAAATCCCTGGGCAATTATATGTTTACAGACTATTCACCCACCCTTCATGTGGTAGTTCAGTCCAGCAGTAATATTTGGGTCTGGGGTCTGCTTGTTCCTCCTTGGATTCCTTTACTGTTTTCAGACAGGCTGTTATCTTATCTAGTTGCAGATGCTCTTCATGGTTTGTAGCCTTGGAGCCTCCATATCTTCTGCTTTATGCTGGCTCCAGAGGCCTTGTTGTGACTAAGCAGGTACATGTTCGGTAAACCTAAGTGCGGCCTAAGGCTTCAGCAGATCTAGCTACTCATGCTAAGTAAGTAAAGCTAAGCAAACAGCATACTAAATCACACAACATTATAACTCTTAAGTGATTCATTCTATTGAAAACTTACTTATTTAAGCTAAACCAATATCTCTTGAGAGGCGTCCCTGCTAGAGGGGAGAGTTGCCTGGTGTCAGTCCAGTTGCCGTCCAGGGGGAATTCAAATTGGGCTCATCCAGTGATCTGTCGTTGGTAAAAGATCTCTTTTCTTTGAGGAGCAGCCCTGAGAGGCGTCCGTGCTCAGGGGGAGCTCATCACCACACTGCCTGGCAGGGCGAGCTCAAAGAAGGCTCACTTAGGCTGTCATATTCATGGGATAAAGTGGTTGGCTCGTAGTCAAATTGCATACCATGGGAGAGGTATGCATGAGACTCCTTGTACCCACAACTTACTGGTGTTCGCTGTGTCGCTCTGCTTCTTTGTGGGTTTCCTAGAGGAGTTCTTGGCTCAGGCCTTTGCCTCCTTTGGAGCCTGTACCAAACTGCTGCTGGTTGGGCTAAAGGGGGTCGAGTGCATCCATCACAGGCCCTTCTGTGTTTGAGCCTCTTCCCAAAAAGCACTTGGAAGGAAAAATTTCCCTTCCTTCCTGTGATGAGTAAGGAGGTTTGAGAGACTCAACTTTATGAAGGTTTTGAAATGCCACCTGCTGCTTTTGTTTTGTGTTTGCTCCACAATCCTCCTCTGTCTTGCGCTTGACCTGACACCACTGGCTGCTGCTGGAGATGTCAGATCCTTGCTCTCCCTAACTCCAAGGCAACTCATCAATAAAAGGGAAATGTTTGATGCTGCCAATTTCAGGGAGCTCTGAGAAGTGGGAATATGGGCATCTGGATATAGGTTATAAAGATGAGAGCAGAGAGGGCAGAGCAGGATGAAAACAATTGTCAGGAAGAATACTACATTTCAAAGAATGAGGAAGCTTTTAAAGAAAGATAGTGCAACTCTTAGAGGAAGAAGGAAAAGAGAAATAGCAAACATGGGGGGAAAACAGTGAAAATGTTTTTCATTGTGCATGAGGCACATCCTCAGCACAGAGATGTTAGAGTTGCTTTGTATCGTTGAATGATTGTCTTCTGCCAAAATATAAGATGAGAAGGAGTTGCGTTTGCTTCTGATCCGCGAGAGTTTAAAACCAAAATACTAGCAATCAATATATAGGGATGAAAGGAAAAAAAAAAGTTATTGCAGATATTTCAAGATCACTTCGGGTAGTAACTTGCCTACTGAAAAATGTGAGCAAGTCTGCTCACTTGCCTTAGATGCTCAAAACAGCACTTGTGTAGCTACAGTAAAGGAGTTGTGCCCGCTTGAACCAGAACTGAACTTGCATTTTTTTTTTTTTTAATAATTATTGACATCTCCCGCTCTTACAAACTGAGTGAATGATTCTTATTCTTCTTTATTTTCTCAGTTTAGGTTTGATTGAACATGATGCTAACAAAGTGTTTGGTGCATACTTTGTAAAACACTGGCACAAGTTTAAGCTTTAGCTTTTTTCCAGCATTCTTGTGGACTGTAAGCTGAGCGGAGCCTGTCTGTTAAAAAGAAATTTGCAAATGATTTCAGTCTCTGCTATGCTTAAATTCACAACAGATTTATATGCTTTCGTATTTTGGGACCTTCAATATTCCTCTTAACACCTTACAACTTTTAAGTTTATAATGTCTGCTGAGTATTTTTCTCCACAGTTTGGCAAAGCTTTAATTTCCTAATATTTCTAATCCTTACCAACGTAAAATTAAAATATTACTTAAAAAACCCCAAACAAACAAAACAACCCTGAAGGTTTTGGAAGTGAAGTTTTATGTGGGTGTGGCTGAGTATGAAACTTCCAAATGGTGAAAAAAATGGTGAAATTTGAGAGGCTGTAAGCCATTGTCTGAGAGACACACAAACTTCACAGAGAATTTATGTCAGCAGGTGAGACTGCTTCAAAGCTGGTGTTTGATGTTGCTTTCTGTTTGGAATGAAGTCTTCACCAGGCAATTAAAAGGGTTTTCTGAGTGGCAGTTGTTTTGGGGGGCTTGTTTTTTTTGCCTAGTCTGTTGTTTGCATTTAAGCTATGACTGATAGCTGCTATACAAGAGACATGTAGAAGAGATTCATTCCCTTCTGCCAAGGGAAGGGAATGAATCATGGAAATAACGTGACCTTCGGCAGAGGGGACTTTTAACACTCAATGTCTTTTGGAGGGAAAATGACCAAACCCAGGGTAGTTAGTCTATTGACCATATAGTATCCTTTCTAATTACTAAGCTTCTATGTGAAAAATGGAATGTAGAATACATTCTTGAAATGTATTACAGAGTTTAGGAAGCCAAAGTTTTAATGAGCACAGTGACTTCAGAGATAACTAATGCTTCTCGATTACTAACAGATTATTTTTCCTTTACATACAAAGCCCCTCCACATGAGCAGACTAAGTTTCAGTGACACGTGGAGTCACTAAAATACACGTACTGTGCTAAGTATAATGTATAACAGTTTTTGCAAGTACAAAAATGTGTTATTTTCCATTCAAGGCCTCTCAAGTACTGAAATTTATAGGTGTGCCTGCTGTTGATAGTGATCTTGGAGTCCCTTGGCCAAAAGAGTTACTGGTATGTCCTTTCCAAGTTTTGGAAGGAGGGCGATGGCTTGACAAGTCAGTCATTTTCCACAAAGTCTTGTTAACCCATAAGAGACCACCCCATTAATGTTATAGTTAAGTGAATGCTGGGACTAAAGTTTTTGTGTTGCATCTCTTGCAAGGAGATGCCTAGAAAGGAGCCATGCTGAATAAATAAATTATAAAGAGAGTATGGTTGTGGGATTTTAGTATCTATTACACTTGGCTGAAGGGAGCTTTCCTGGAGCAGAAAGCTGCTAGCACAATTTGAGCGAGTTGGGGCAAGCGCAGACTGAAGCCCCCCTCATGGCAGGGCTGCTAGACTAAGGTGGCACAGTGCTGTGAATGGGTGTCTTGGGCTTACGTGGAGGTTGGGAGAAAATAAAGTTTCAGCACAACTCAGGTGAACAATATTGTCATTTAAAAAAAAAAAAAAAAACCAGACAAAACCCAATATTAAATCTCAGTTATCATATAGAAGGTATTTTGACAGGAAGTGGGACTGAGGAGAAGAATTAGATGTCTCATGTAAGTGAAAATTGCTTCATACGCTTCGTAGCTACCTTTGTGAAAAGCTGTTAGAGTTGGGATTTTTTTAGGATCCAAATAAATTTTAGAACTAGTATTTTAAACTAATGAATAAAACCTATAGGTCACTTTATTATTTTTTTTAACTTTAACAGCTGATGTAAGTAAGGATCCTTTGTTTTTTTTAAGTATTTTAATGACACACAATGTAGTTGTTGCAAATAGTAAAGAATAAATACTGCTTGCAGATTCTATTATGCAGAATGCATGGAGGTGAGTTGAGGTAGTATGCCAGTGCTAAAATTAATAATATATCAATTCAATGTTATTGTTGATCATTTCAAAGTTGGAGAAATCAGAACTACATTTCATGTAATCATAAGGTGGTATAATCTGGTAGACTTATCTTGGTAGGGAGGATGGATTCCTTACTGATTTGTGTTTGTTTATTTTTATCCTAGAGGTAACAAATGGATTACAAAGTTTTGAAATTCTCTTGATGTGGAGAAAAAAAGGTTCTTTGTTTAATGAGAAGGACTTATCTGCTGTTAAAGATAATGGAGTGAGGCTTTTAGCAGCCTTCCTGGAGAACCAGGGCTGGTCCTGAACTGTTTCTGCCATAAGCCAGTACTTAGCAGACACATCACATCTTTGATCACGATCTGAATAAAGGATACTATTCCTTTTGTTTTCCTTTTCTTTCTTTTCAAAAGAGAGATGGAGAAGGTTGTAGCTTGCTAAGGGGCTTTGTCTGAGGATGTAATTATTTTAAAGCTACACCTTAAATTTTAATCATGGATATTTTTCTTGGCTGAAGTGTTTTTGTTTTTTTTTTTCCCTTTTCTCCCCAATACATTAGCACTAGAGAATGCCTCCTTGTTAAGATTGAGATATCATGAATAGCTGCACACTGTGTGTGAGGCCAAAAGGAAGTATGGGGGTGAGCTGGAGTAATTGCAAACATTACAATGAATAGGGTAGTGAAGAGTAAATATCTATAATTGGCCCAAATGATTTTATTCTTAAAAAATGCTAAGAATTCATCTCATCCTTCCTCATGACACACCATGTTCCTGCTGTTTGGTTTTGTGGGGTTTTTTTAAACACCCCGGAAGACTCCTGTCATGATGAGTCACCAAATCATTATGTTACCTCTTGACATTTTCAGCATTTTTTCCTTTTTTTGTCTGTCTATCAGTCTGAGTGGGTTTGTTTTTTTTTTTTTAATTGTTATTGCTGAAGATGATCTGTCTGACTTCGCTGCTACCCATTTAGGTAAAAATGTGGAAATGAAGATACAGTATATGCCATTAATGGTCTAATACTATTCCCTGCTTTAGGTCACTGTAGAATGCTAATGGTCAGGCAGGGAGGCAAAAGGAAAAACTGGTAGAAATGGGCAGAAGCTGGCAGAAATGGGCAGGACCCAAAAGATGATGGAATTTCTGTGATGGTACGTGTGGAAATGTTTCAGTGTGGGGTTAAGGAGCTCTTGTAGTCACAATCATTTCAAACTCTCTGCACCTATGAGGCTGGTCAAGCCTGTAGGAAAGGCTTGGGTAGGCAAATATCAGCCCTGGTGAGAACTCTCCAAAAATCAGGCTTTGTGCATGTGGCTACTGCAGCTGAACACTGCTGGAGTAAAGAAGACCATGAGATACTATGTATGGAGACTAGAAGGTGGCCAGCACTATGTTGGTTTCCAAACCATGGTACCCAACCCAAGCCTTGTTTATCTACACAGAATATTTTTCAGGACCATGAAGAAATGATTTCTCATTTTGCATGAGACTGCAGAAATCTTAAGCCTTCCACAGGTCAGGGAAATATTTTTCTCCTTGTTCATGGATGTTTCCTCTTGGAGATAGCAGTTGGCCCAAGAAAAATAATACTGGTCCCTGGTCTGCTTAACATCACTGCGTTATTAAGAAAAGAGGTCTGGACAGTTGAGCTTTTCATCTTTGTCCAAAGAGATCACCCAAGAAGTGCAATTTACAGCACTGAGACCAGTGTTTCACATCATGTATTTCCTAGCTCCAAGTCAAACACATGCCTGAAAACTGTTGTAGGAAGCAGATGAGACCAAGGAGTTTTTTCCCTGAAACATGTCTTAAAGTAGTAGACTATGGAGTTGCACTCCTTACCATGGCTTACCAGGACAGCATCCATATAACAATAATTTGCAGAATTGAATTAGCGTGCAACTGTTTGTAAGGAATATTTTCTGCAGTCAGTGGTCCAATGCTTTTGGAGTTCCTGTATTTCAGGTAAATAATGTAAATGTTCCCCCAACACGATGCTCAAATAGTGAGTTTTCTTGATAATGCCTTTGAAAGAGCATGTAGGTTCTTCTGTGTAACTGGTGGCGATTTGTTGTTTGTAATCTGAGGTGAAACTTCTCTAACTATTCCTGGTTTGACCTGTGCAACTCATCCTTTTTTAAATTTCTTGTCAGCTAGCATGTAAATTGTTGTGCCATTGACCTTGCACATTTATTTTAAGCTGTGTCTGTAGTTATTGAGTGAAAGATTTAAGGAAACAATGTGAAGTTGGCCACAGTTTATCTTCACTTCTTAAAATAACACAGATACCTCAGAGGGTGGCATGATCTTTAGTGACATTTTAATTCTGTTGGCACACTTTAAAATAGCCAACTGGGGCATCACAAGCAGACTTCAGTTTTGAAGCCTTGCAGATGCCATCTAAATGCCAAACTTTTGAGTCGCAAAATAATGCATTTATATATAGATTAAACACACAGTAATCAGAAGTGCCTCACAACGCATGCCAGTAATTGTGAACAGCTGCATTAGAGCTATGCAGCTGTTAAAACTCCTCCAAGCCCCAGAATACATGTATTTGTCTGGTCCAGATATTACTCATAGGTATATCTGCATGCTTTTTTGAGGATACAGAGAATCATTTGAGATGCATTCATTTGAGGAAATCAGTCCTTGATTATATTCTGTCAAGGGAATGGAAGGTATAAGCAGACTTACAGACATTTAAAAAACTAATCCAACCCAATTCTTGCACAGCAAATGAACAGTATCTTGCCCTAAGGATCTTTGCTTTGGTGTCTGAAAAGCAAAAGTTGTAATGAAGTTGTATAGTGTTTGTGTGTACGGTACCTCCTTGCAGGCTCTAGCTGTATCTGCAAAATACACAGTGCTGCTACAGAAATACATAATCCTCTATTTCAGCTTGATTACTGTTGTTTATATACTGTGTTTGGCTGCTCATTACTCTAAAAGGGAAAAAGTGCCTGGCCAAATCTTGAGACAGTTTACAAGGGAGTAGGTGAGAATATCGAAGGGCAAGGCACTCGGATGTGTCAACGTAAGCTGTGTGTGTGTTGGGACAAGTCTCTGGCCCATTTCCGTGGAGTCAGTAATTTAGGCTCTGTGAGGCATTTGTTAAAAGAGGTAATGAGAAGTTTAGATATGGAAGAATTATTTTTTTTTCCTCAGAAGAGTTGCTCCTCTCTTAGTTGGTAATAAATTACTTCTCAAGTTTTGCCGGCTCTGTTTTCATGCCAGCTACAGTCCTTGAGTTAGAGCAAGCCTGGCCTATATGGGCAGTCTGAAGGAGTTACCCTATTTGATTCACTGAAAAAATGAGACCCTTTGAATGGTATGTACCAGCACCTTAATCCAGCAACTGGATAGGATTTTATGTGGTATGAGGGTATGAAATGCTCAGAGATCTCCTCCCCAAGTGATTGAACCTGAAGTTGAGAGGAGTCAGCTCTTAATTGCCAAAATCTTTTTAGTGTCTTGGGTGGCATATTTTTGTTAAGAAATACATAGCGCTACTGCCTGCATAAAGCACACCAAATTTGTCATACGACTGAGCTGACAGAGGTAGTTTAATTGATCACTTTCTTTGTGTGTTTGTTTTCCTACAAATTGCTTCATTCCAGAGGTATTTGTTTTGTACTTGTTGCTTTAATTTGAAAGCATTAAACATAGGATGATTAATTAAAGATAAAGATGAGAAAATTGAAGGTGACTTAATCATTATACCATAACAAACCAGTAGCAAAATGGAGACAAGAATCCTGGAGGTGCTCTAGCCTCTTCTAGCATGCTAGTGTATAGCTATAAAAATGATTGGCAGTAAGAGCTAATGTTATTCTGTGCCTGTAGCTGAGGCACGTTTTGCGCCACTGAGTGTTTGAGGACTGGAACATAAAGTTGAAGAAATTCTTTCACCATGATGGAAACCAGTCTTGTCATCGTCATTGTCATCATGCAGTCTGTGTCTTGTTTTTCTTCTGGGGTTTTTATTAGAGGAAGCCTTCAGCAGCCTCTGATTCAACTGCAGAAAGTTATGTCATACAAAGAAGACCAAGAGCAAAGCTGTCAAGGTCTCAAACTAGGAAATACAGGAAAAGCCTGGGCTTCTGCATGAGGAGGTTCACTTTGGAAGTCTGATGTGCTTTGTCTGCACTGTAATTTCCTAAGGAACATATCAGCACAGATCTGACTTTGACTGCATTACCAATTTACAAACAGCCTGATTAAGAACTTCTTGAGGCTGGCATGACCATACTGTTTGTAGTGCTCCGGAACACTGATAAGTATTTTTTTTTTCTTCCCTATATTAGTTATGTAAAGAAAAGTGTTAGTAAGAAGATATCAGAAAGTCAAGAAAATTATGACTGTGTGCAAGTGTTAGGCAAAACTTTCTTGCTGCTGCTTTTGAGTCTCCAGTGCTAGTGTTCAGTCAAATGTCCATTGAATTCAATAGTTTAATGAGGGTGCCAGAAAGACAGCGAGCTTGAATAATAGTTGTTTGACCCGGGTCCAAAAGTTTTCTGATCAAAAAGTTTCTACAGCACTGTTGGTTCACTTCCCAGAACCTGAAGTAGCCTTGGGATTTGGCAGTTGCTCGGCAGTCATGCGTGAGCAGTGGCGCTTCCTGCGCTCCTGGCCAAGTCTAGATAAATGGAAAAGCTTGCATTTTGGAAAGTTGAAACATTTCTTAGAATATGACTCTTCTTACCTGTGAGTTTGAATAGTGTGTGAATATATTTGAGAGTGAAACTTTTGTCCCCTTTTTCAGAAAATGTGGGGGGTTTGTATTTGTTATATCTGATTGTATGACATGGCATTTATTTCAAATCTGCTTTTGAAGTTTAACTTAATCTTGCTCCTGTTATCCCAATATTAAGAATGGGAAAAGAGTGATTTTCACTGTGTTCTCTCTACTATGGGTTCCCTCTGGCTCCAAATCTGGTACTGTACAGGCAACTTACCTGACCCAATGACACCCAAGTCCATCCTACCTCAGTCCACTGTGTAATCTGTGTAATTTTTTCCTTCATAAACATTCATCTCATTGTTTGGGTGCCACAAGTGATGTGACTTGTCTCTATGTACGCATTTGTTTTTCAAATACAGAATATGACCCACACCTGTTGCTTTCCTTTGAAAAACACATCTCTCTGACATACATGGTTTATGATGCTAACTTGCAGGCATTCTTTAATTATAAAAGGGTATGTGATGATCTGTCAAGGGACAGTTGTCTCTAAATGGATTAAAAGAATCTTACATGGTATATAAATGGGCTGTGCCCTTCATATGCTGAAAAAAGTTCAAGTTAGCTTGAACTGGCCAAATAGTGTGTGTTTAGTACCTGTACAGGTAACTGTTTAGTTTTTCAATTTCAGATAGTAACTTTTGCACCTCTGTGAATGTGGGGTGTAAAGAATAGAAAAAAAAAAAAAAAGACAAGGTAAATATATGAACTGACCAGTGTTGTTAGATAAACTGTTCCTAAACATCAGCCCACAGGAATAAATGAGACACTGGTTAAATAAAACCTGTCCTCTGCCATGCAAGATCATCTCTCAGCTGCTGCGAATCAAAATTACAGTGTCCTGATTCATCAATAGGGCTCTTAGTACCTTCCTCTAGTGAAGAATGGAATGAGAATAAATTAATGATCAGCTGTTTGGAAAATGAATGTCTTCCTGAAAGATAGTGACAGTATCATGAAAGCGTAGCAGCATAAGAAAGATGGGATTTTTGGTAATGCTGGGAAAAGCAGGCAGGTTTTCAGGTATACAGGATTTTCTAGAGGTGTGAAACAAAGATAAATAGAAGTTGAGAGCCACCGCTTCAAATTTGACTAGATACGTATCTGTTACGGCATCTAATAGAAAGGTAAGTGGTAGCTGCGAAGTCAAGCGTCGACTAATAGCTGAATTCCACAGCTGCACTGTTTTGGGGACTTTTTTTTCCCCAGTTTTTGAAAAATTACTGCCTTTGACAAATTCCAGGGTATTGTCAGTAGAAAGTCATGTCTGTGGCACAGAACCACAAAACCCCATGAGGTAGTAAAAACACATATTGTACCTGTCAAATGTTGCTCACTTACTTTAGTCTTGCCTCATAGCCAAAGTAATGTTTGTAGCATTGTGAAAAATCTCAACAGGTTTTGTGACCATCAGATATTTTGCATCTGTTTTGCATCAGTGATTAGTTGCCCACAAAAGCAGTTAATTGCTTCATATGCTGTGAATGTTATCCCCCAAGTATTTTGAGGTGAGAAGGGTAAAAGCTACTTTTCTAAAGCTAGACTGTGGGAAGGGAAAACTCTTTAGTTAGCTGGATCAGTCGGAGTCAGGCGGGATTATTAATTTTTCTATTCTTTCACAGTTTTTGCAAATGACAGAAGAATTACAGCACTTCGTTTTCTGCACCTTTACTTAATCAGTGTTAGAGTTTCCATTATAACTGGTTCTTTGTCCGCTTTATTGACTACAGGAATTTGAGATCACTGCTGCTCCTTGATCTTTATTGCCTAGCTGTTGTAGTAAACAAAATAATTTCCAGCTACAGTTTGTACTCTGGCAGTTGCTCTTTGAATTCCCTTTTCCTTAAAGGTGTAGTGAGATCTGTTGTCTGGGCTAATTTGGTCTTCTAGATGCAATAGTTGGAGATTTCCTTATAAGATTAACAACTTCAAACTGAAGTTGTTAGATATCTAAAGCTATAGTAGACAGCCATGTGGAGACATAAATAGCTTTTCTTAGAATGTTAGACCTGCAATACATGCTGCTAAGCCAGTGACCTTAAATATATAAACATATAAACAATACAAGGACATGATAATAGGTAACAAAAGCGAGGACCTGTAGTGGGCAAGTTAACTTCTTCTGGCAAGTGCATGTTCATTAAATGGATCCTGTAATAGTTCTGTAATGTGGTTTATAGTGCTTCAGCTCTGCTGTCCACAGCCACCACCACCTGTGGTGGTGACCCTTGGGGACAGCCTGGGGGAGCCCCTCTAAACACACTTGCTGGTACAGGTACGTGCTGGCTGCAGTGTCCCTGCAGTGGAAAGGTCTGTGGTCATCTGTGTGGCAGCTTGCCAGCCAGGCCCTGGGTTCGTGCAGCTTGAGGGTGGATGTTCATCCCTCGCTGCTGCCTGGCATAGGGGGAGGAAAGAGGTTGTCTGAGGGGCTGGATGGGAAAGAAAATTTGTTGGTTTGGTGGTGGGTCATGCTCAGGAGTCAGACAAATGCTTAATGGTATTCCTGACCTTAATTGGAAAGAATTAAAACCATAGCATATCCTATTAAAACCAACAGAGTTAATACTTTTAAATATATTTACCATCATGTTTCTTTGTTGGTGACTTCTGCCATGTCCCTGGCTTTTCTGGACCAGCCCTAGGTTCAGTGATTTTCCTGACAGTCATGCAGGAAAGTTGCTGCAGACTCTCTGCGTGTCCACATGGTTGAGACAGTTTACAGCTCCAAATACCACAGATGAAAATTCAGAAGTTATAGTATTAGGTTGCTTACATTGTTCCTGTATCATCATAAGTCGGTAAGAAGCGGGAAGTGTGAGGAAGCAGCTGGGATTTGGCCAGAGACACCTGGGCAGTGCTTCTGGGGTCTGGGTGAGTGACACCGCTTCCCATGTTGGTGACTTAGTGATGGACATGGATTTTCTTTGTTATTGCTGCCCGACACTTTGGAAACAGTTTTCATCTGATTTGGTTAACTATGCTTTGACTACATTTCTCAGTTTTTCTTGAAGCCATGGATGGGTGAGCTGCATCATAGAGGAGAGATGTCCTTAGCTCCCATAAGAACTAAAATATAATAATCTATTGGCTCTCTAAATTGCCAGATTCTTCATTTGAGAGAAAAAAATTACATAAATGCTCATTCCCAAGCATGTGCTTAAGGGGGAAAAAAACAAAAATCCCAAATAAGGATATGTTTGGGATTGGGGAGCTGTTTGTCATGAATTTCCAGTTAAAATAGATACGACTGCACTTTCAAGCTTCTTTGGGCTGTGTTTTAGACAAAGGAGGTAATTTAAACATTAGTCACCATATTGCGGAAAGCACTGGAAAATATAATCTGGTGTTTAGTGTTGAATCTCCTAAATTATAACCTAGATTTGATGACAGACTGAAGTCAGCATGAAGTTGAGCATTTTTCTTTGAGGGCTTTGGAGGACTGACTAGGTCTGCGAGTCATTTAGACCTGTGCTTTTCATTAAGCTGGCTATTTTTAAAAGGTAGCTTGCTGTGTTAGAATTAGTATCTAATAAGCACTTCTAAAGAAAACCAAATGTATAAATTTCACTTTATTAAAAGCCCAGGTATAGTGTTTTGTCTTGTTATTTGCACTTAACCATTACGTGGATACTGTTACTTGGCAAGACAGCTTTAGGAAAGCTTAAGGAAAAGAAAAAAATCAGTTTATAAGAAGGTATAACTGATAGAAATGACGAGCATCACTGAAAGTAAAGTATAAGGAGGTCTTATATACAAGACATTAGCTTTCCCGTCACTTGCTAGTAGCCAGGCAGTGGCAAGATGGGATTCCTGCCCACCGAACTCAATCATTTAGACATGCTGAGCTCCCACTTGTATATAGGCTACTCTGTAACTTTTCTAGGACAGCCAGCAGTGATCTGCCCTACGGGATTGTAAGGCACCAGCCATACTTGGTATTGGGGGTGCTTTACCTGTTTGGGCTCTGACCAGGGGAGTCATGGGCAGGTACGGACAGATGTGCCCCCTAGTCCAGTGGTGGTCATACATGTGGGCTCTCCAGGTTTCTAAACCTTCTGCCTTCATGGGAACAAGATGCACATTTTTAAAAAGTCTCTGGCAGTCAAAAGGTAAGTGAGATAAATTCCACAGTATTTTTTCTTTAGCTTTTTGTTTGGTTTTTGGTTTTGCTTTCATAGAATAAAATATTGTCTGCCTGCACTTAAACTCTCTTTACAAATGCATTCGGCAGGGTTGCCACAGACCACAGGAATGAGACTATGAGCAGTGGTTGCCTTTGGGAGGTCTTGAAAACAACTAATTCTTTGTGGCTAGGAATACCAAAGCAGAGGGCAGCTTGTTTCTCTCCTAAAATGTCAGCACTGTTTATTTTAACACATAATGATGAAATCCTAAACCTTATTTAAATTTAAGAGGGGGTATGTACATTTAATTTGGCCAGCTATCAAATAGCCAGTAAAGCAAGAACATAATTTTTCTTGCTTTTACCTGACCTAGTGCTTCATCGTAATCTAGTGTGCTGGGGGAATGTACAGTGTGAGGATGTAAAGGTATTATGTAGTGTATACCAGATTTAAAATGCTGACATGCATGTTATATTAACTCTTTCCCTTTAAACTTACTGGAAATGTAGAATCTGTTGAGGGTGACTCGTGAGCTAATATTCCCAGGCTAAATATAATGAAGTAAGGTATTATCTTGAGTATTCTGTCAAGAAATACTGATATCCTCAGCATACTCCATTAAATATAGCTCATCAAAGGGCATGAAGCCCAAAAGATATAAGCTGTTTAAAAATAGCCATTTGACTGAAGAGATCCTTTTCTGTCATTTAAGATATAAATGGAGCATCCACAGAAACTCTTTTCAATATTTTGTTAATGCTGAGACAACTGTCTCTCACACTGTTTGCATTTTAATGTCTGATCTAGCATGAGTTTATAGCCTGTGTTTTTAGGACAAGAGGAGAAATAATGCATTTTTAATGTAAGAATTAGTTTGCAGATTGAGATGTTCATACTAAGACTCCTGGAGATGTTCGGTATCCGCAATGCCATTATGCATCCCGTCTTCTCTCTGGTTTGAAGTTGCCATTTGCTCTCTTAAGCAGGTGGTCAGTGCTGAAGTCTGCATTGTTTGATTGTAATTAACATTTCCGTATTTGTCATGATGTGATATGTTCAACTAAATGAAAACTAACATAATAAACTAGAACAAGGAGAATGACTTAAGAAATAGAATCATAGAATGGTAAAACATTGGTGACAGCCATCTCTTGGTATGTTAGCAAGCATGATGATCAGAGTACAGATTTGAAAACATTACCATGTTTCTTAAGGAGAAAAAAAAGTAATCTCCTTTTTCCAATAACTGCAACAGATTCCTGTTCTCATTGAGTAGTGCTTAGTGATAATTTTGCTACCTCTGCTTTGCCATGCATTGGGATGTGCACACGTTTGCAGTCTCAAGGCCACGTATGCTTGTGATGGCAAGATTGCTGAACTGCTGCTTTACCAACTGGTGCTGCCCAGGGCAGTGTGTATGTTTCTACGAAACTCTGGGAAATGTAGTTGTAGGTTATATTAGTATATGTAAGGCATCCGTTTCCGGTGGTACATAACAAGAAGCAGGCTTAAGAATGTTTTTGCTTTTCTATTGTTGTGAGCCAGAGCAGGGTTGGTAAGAAATAAATTGTCTGTGATAGAGAAAGGGCTTGGGTCTAAGGAAAAAAAAAATATATTTGGATTGTTCTTTTTTTCTGTGCTTTAAATTACGTCTGCATTTGTTTTCGTTCAGATAACCCCTAGTGAAAGTCATGGTGTGATATATATGTTAAACGTTTTCTGCTTGTCATCTTTCTTTCATGAGTTGGCTAATTTATGAAAGCTTTCTGCCCTGTCAACTGACTGCTCTGTAGAGATAAAATCACAGAATCACAGAATCACAGAATGTTAGGGATTGGAAGGGACCTCGAAAGATCATCTAGTCCAGTCCCCCTGACGGAGCAGGATTGCCTAGACCATATCACACAGGAACGCGTCCAGGCGGGTTTTGAATGTCTCCAGAGAAGGAGACTCCACAGCCTCTCTGGGCAGCCTGTTCCAGTGTTCAGTCACCCTCACCGTAAAGAAGTTTTTCCTCATATTTAAGTGGAACCTCCTGTGTTCCAGCTTGCACCCATTGCCCCTTGTCCTGTCAAGGGATGTCACTGAGAAGAGCCTGGCTCCATCCTCTTGACACTTGCCCTTTACATATTTATAAACATTAATGAGGTCACCCCTCAGTCTCCTCTTCTCTAAGCTAAAGAGACCCAGCTCCCTCAGCCTCTCCTCATAAGGGAGATGTTCCACTCCCTTAATCATCTTCGTGGCTCTGCGCTGGACTCTCTCTAGCAGTTCCCTGTCCTTCTTGAACTGAGGGGCCCAGAACTGGACACAATACTCCAGATGCGGCCTCACCAGGGCAGAGTAGAGGGGGAGGAGAACCTCTCTCGACCTGCTGACCACACCCCGTCTAATACACCCCAGGATGCCATTGGCCTTCTTGGCCACAAGGGCACACTGCTGGCTCATGGTCATCCTGTTGTCCACTAGGACCCCCAGGTCCCTTTCCCCTACGCTGCTCTCCAACAGGTCTGCCCCCAACTTGTACTGGTACATGGGGTTGTTCTTGCCCAGATGCAGGACTCTACACTTGCCCTTGTTATATTTCATTAAATTTCTCCCCGCCCAACTCTCCAGCCTGTCCAGGTCCCTCTGAATGGCTGCGCAGCCTTCCGGCACATCAGCCACTCCTCCCAGTTTTGTGTCATCAGCGAACTTGCTGACAGCGCACTCTAATCCCTCATCCAAGTCATTAATGAATATATTGAATAGAAATGGTCCCAGAACCGACCCTTGCGGGACTCCGCTAGACACAGACCTCCAACTGGACTCTGTCCCGCTGACCACTACTCTCTGGCTTCTTTCCTTCAGCCAGTTCACAATCCACCTCACTACCCGATCATCCAGACCACACTTCCCCAGTTTAGCTGCGAGGATGCTGTGGGAGACCGTGTCAAACGCTTTACTGAAATCGAGATAGACCACATCCACAGCTTTACCATCATCTATCCACCGGGTAACATCCTCATAAAAGGCTATCAAGTTGGTTGAGCAAGACTTCCCCTTGGTGAAGCCATGTTGAGTGCCCCTAATGATCCCCCTATCCTTGATGTGCCTAGAGACAGCACCAAGAACAAGTTGCTCCATCACCTTTCCGGGGATGGAGGTGAGGCTGACCGGTCTATAGTTCCCCGGGTCCTCCTTCTTGCCCTTTTTGAAGACTGGAGTGACATTCGCTTTCCTCCAGTCCTCAGGCACCTCTCCCGTTGCCCACGACTTAGCAAAGATGATGGAGAGTGGCCTAGTGTCACGGTTTAAAGCTGGGCTGGCGATTAAACCTGCGGCAGATGCCCTCTGTTATCCCCCCCCCCTCCCCCCAGAGGGAAAGGGAAAGGGAAAAGGGAGAGAGACTTCTGGGTTGGAAAATTAAAACAGTTTTAATAAACTATAATAATGAAAAAAAAACTATAATAATAATAATAGAAATAATCAAATATATACAAATATATATACAAAACCAAGATTGAGCTCCCCTGAAGTCAGCCACGTCACCACCGGCACTGCAGGGCAGGCTCCGGGAAGGCCCAGCCTGGGCCTAGCGATGGTCGAGAGCTGGATTCAGGAACGCACGGATCGGGGGCAGCAGGAAAACAGACGGAGTCCTCCTTGGACACCGGCCATAGCAGAAAGAGAGCGAGACCCTCGTGATCCCCCCACTTCATACCGAGAATGACGTGTATGGGATGGAATACCCTCGTTGGTCAATTTTGGGTCACCTGCCCTGTCTGCTTCCCACTGCAGCTGCGACCCCCCTTCGGCTCTTCACTCGTAAGCAATGAGGAATTCAGCAGTGACCTTGGTTTCTCTCAAGAATAAGTACAGCAAGAGCCTTTCTGCACAACATCCCTACCGGTGCCTCAGTGATAACTACAAACTTCGAGCGTTATCAGTCCTGGAAGCAGACACTGTCTGCAAAAACATGCAGTTAGTTAGAGGAGACTTAGCTGAAAGTAAAAATCACTGAAAGGAAAATCGGCCTGGTTTAGGCCAAACCAGGACACCTAGCAATGACTTCCGCCAGCTCCCTCAGCACCCGCGGGTGCATCCCATCAGGGCCCATGGATTTATGGACGTCCAGGTTGCTTAATTGGTCCCTGACCCAGCCCTCATCTACCAAGACAGATTCCTCCTCTATCCTGACTTCTTCTGGGGCCACAGGGGTCCGGGGCTCCTCAGGACAGCCTCCAGCAGTATAGACAGAGGCAAAGAAGGCATTCAGTAACTCCGCCTTCTTTTTATCCTCTGTCTCCAGGACCCCCACCTCATTCATCAGTGGGCCTACATTGCCTCTAGTGTTGGCTTTACCTGCAATGTATTTGAAGAAGCCCTTTCTGTTGTCCTTGACCTCTCTTGCAAGGTTTAATTCCAAGGAGGCCTTAGCTTTCCTAGTTGCCTCCCTACATCCTCTGACAACAGACTTATATTCCTCCCAAGTGGCCAGCCCCTCCTTCCACGATCTGTACACCCTCTTCTTCCACTTGAGTTTGCCCAGCAGTTCCCTGTTCAACCATGCAGGTCTCCTGGTACCCTTCCTTGACTTCCTACCTGCTGGGA
This sequence comes from Nyctibius grandis, assembly GCF_013368605.1. Classification (NCBI taxonomy): domain Eukaryota; kingdom Metazoa; phylum Chordata; class Aves; order Nyctibiiformes; family Nyctibiidae; genus Nyctibius; species Nyctibius grandis. The sequence continues at coordinate 56,727,123 of NC_090663.1, forward strand.
TGCTCTGATCTTGAGCTTGGAAGAAGCAGTCCTTGAATGCTAACCAACTATCTTGGGCCCCCTTACCTTCTAGTACCCTGTCCCATGGGATTTCCCCTAGCAATTGCTTGAAAAGGCCAAAGATGGCCCTCCTGAAGTTCAGGGTTGCGATTCTGCTAGCTATTCTGTTCCTGCCACATGAGATCCTGAACTCTACCATCTCATGGTCGCTACAACCAAGGCTGCCCTCAACCTTCACCTCTTCAACCAGACCCTCCTTGTTAGTGAGGATCAGATCCAGCAGCGCTCCTCTCCTAGTTGGCTCATCCACCATTTGCATCAGAAAGTTATCATCAATGCACTGGAGGAACCTCCTGGACTGAGGATGGCTGGCTGAGTAGGCCTCCCAGCAAATATCAGGGTAGTTGAAATCCCCCACGACAACCAGGCCCTGTAATTGCGAGACTGCTCTCAGCTGCCTGTAGAAGGCCTCATCACCGTCCTCATCCTGATCCGGTGGCCTGTAATAGACACCCACAACAGTATCACCCCTGCCAGCCTGCCCCTTAATTCGCACCCACAAACTCTCAGCTCGCTCTTGATCCGCCTCTGGACAGAACTCAATACATTCTAGCTGCTTACTCACATAAAGAGCAACTCCACCACCTCTCCTTAGTGGCCTGTCTTTCCTGAACAGGACATAGCCATCCATGACCACATTCCAGTCATGCGAGGCGTCCCACCAAGTCTCTGTGATTGCCACTAAATCATAGCCCCCCGACCGAACACGGATTTCTAACTCCTCCTGCTTATTCCCCATGCTGCGTGCATTGGTGCACAGGCATTTCAGGGAGCGAGCTGGGCACACCGATTTCATCCCAGATTCACCCCCTGATTTCACCCCAGGGGGATGGGGGGCCTCCTGGTCTACCTCAACACTAGAGCGTTGCCCCAGTGGTGCAAGCCCAGCTACCACCCCATCCCCCTTCGAATCTAGTTTAAAGCTCTCCGAATGAGCCCTGCTAATTCCTGTCCCAGAACCCTTTTGCCCCTACGACATAAACCTTTCCCATGTATCACTGTCACGCCTGTTGTCTTATAAAACCAGCCATTATCAAAGAACCCAAAGCCCTGCCTGTAGCACCAGTCTCGTAGCCAGGCGTTAATAGAGAGAATCCTACTATTCCAAACAACGTCATCACCTGAAAATGGAAGGAGGGAGGAGAAAACAACTTGTGCTCCAGACTCTTTCACCAACCGCCCTAGGGCCTTGTAGTCTTTCTTCATCCCCCTCAGACTACGGGATGCAGCTTCTTCCCCACCTGTCTGGAAGATCAGCAGGGGGTAGTAGTCTGTGGCCTTCACCAGGTTGGGGAGTTGCCTGGTGATATCCCTGATTCGGGCTCCAGGCAGGCTGCAGACCTCCCTGTGATGGGGGTCAGCTCTGCATATTGGGCCCTCAGATCCCTTTAGGAAGGAGTCTCCAACCACTAAAACTCTTCTCTTCTTCCTTGTGGAGGAGGTAGCTATACGCCCGTCAGGTTTTTCTGACTGTGGTGGGACCTCTGATATAGGTTGCCTCTCCACCACATCCCCATTGGACCGGCTGTATTCCACTAGGGCTTCATATCTATTGCTCAGAGGCACCTGTGGAGGCAAGGTAGGCAAGGAGGGCACTCGCCTTTTGCCACGGCCATAGACTTGCCTCCACTCACTCCTCTCCTCTAGGTTATCGTTTTCCACCTGAGAGGGGCAGAGTACAGGGGTCCCTCGATCCTGGGAGCTCTCCGGCAGGTGCTCCCATTTTTGTTGCAGGGAGGGCAGAGCCTGGCTCCACCAGTCTATCTCCATTTCAGCCTCCCGAATGCTCCTAAGCCTTTCTACTTCGGCTTGAAGCCTTTCAACCTGGCTTTGCAGTTGTGCCGCTCGGCCGAGCAGATCATCTACCTGCTCACAGCGCACACAGCCCCCTGACACCACAGAGACGCTGTAGCATTCCCTGCAGCCCGCAACCTGCACCATCGCCTCCTTCTGTGGAAGTTCTGTCTGGGTTCCCACATCCATTTTGGTCTTCTTCCACCGGGTAGATACCATTGTTCTTTCACTGAGCTGGGAAATACCTGTTGGTGGCACCCCTGGTTCACAGCTCCTTGGCACCTTCCTCGCCTTGTGCACTGGGAGGGAGTCAGTGCCCTCCCCAACGAGCTGCAAACAACTGCAGCCTCTCCTGCCCTGGGACACACCCAGTCACTGCAGATTCACAGAGGTACTGCTGAGTCTCCCTCTCCCTTCTGACCAGGGACTAGTCCCTGCCCTCCAGGAGGCTTTTTATCAACGATAACAGGGGGTGGAGCATTTAAATCGCCCGCGGTGCCTCCGCGGTGCCTCCGGCTACGCCCCCTCCTCTCCTGATTCGTTGCCAGGAACCTCCGGGTCCGGGTCCGGGGTCAGAGGGAAGCAGCTCGGGGCTGATGCTCGCGGGGGGCTCAGGGGGGACCCAGAGTACGAAAAACCGCCCGGTTAAGCCCGATGTCGCCCTCGCCCCTGCACTAACCTCACGTCGCTGCCGCCGTTTTCGCTCCTGCCGCCGCTTTCGCTGCTGCCGCCGCTGTCAGCAGCGAAAATGAAGCAAATGAACAGAACTGCAGGCTACAATAGCAAAACTGCTAAAAGATCAGGTTTTCCGAAGGAAGATCGGACCAGTGGCTTTTCAGGGATGTAGTTTCTGCTGCCAAGCCTGTATCCTGATTGATCAGCTAGGAAAAAGGAGTTAGTCTTGAAAATGAGAAGTGTGGGAAAAATTCCTTCCTTTCTTCCTTCCCCCTCTTAGAAAGGTGCAGTTCAGAACAACAAATACAGTTTTGCAGAAAATCTTCCAGCCTTGACTTCGTTTCAGCAATTAAGGTTTTGTGGCTGCTTCTTGTTATATCTCACACTGAAGTTTATGAGCAATCATTTAAGTTACAGAGATAATGAAACCCCAAACGCAATACCTATGTTAATACTGGTATTGCGTGCTGCCCTTGTTTATTGAGGGGCTCATAAGCGCAGTTACCTTGTGATTTTTCCATTGAGTTCAGCATCTGGTTTTTAATTTATAAATATAATATAGTGCCTTTACTAAGAGGCAGAAGGACTAGGGATGGTGGGACTTCAAATGGAGTGCGGAGGAGAGACGAATCAGAAATGTCTTTTGTATTTTAAATTCAGTGAAGCTTTAGGGATTTACTGGCAGAGGGTATGGACCTCTGTTGTGTAGTGATACACACAGGACAGCTGAGACTTGTCCGCAACATCCTGCTTTGCATTGAATTTACTTCCATAATGCTAATTATTGAGATTACAGTGTTTTCATTGATGATCGGTCTTTGGAGATGATGTATCAAATTGTGCTTATTGCAGAAGCGTGACTTACTGTAGTTTTATCTTTAAAAATGTGTTTTTCCAGTTATTGGTAATTATTGAAGGGTTCTGTTGAATTGCTTGAATTGCTTGTGTCTTTTTTTTTTTTTTTTATGGGTGAAATACTTGGAAAGGGAATTAATAAAAGGAGAATTTGAAGAATGAATAGTTTTTTCTGGGCATGTTGCTTACAGCGAAGAGCAGACTAACTCATTTTCCTAATAAGGCTGTGCTGGAAGTTGGAATGTTTTGAATTGCATTAAATGTCATGAAAGTATTCATTGGAGAGGAACAGCTTGTGGTATGTTTAGAAAGCAAATTTGATTATGTTTGGTCGAAATGAACGGTGTACGCAGGCTAACTATAGCTTTTTCCTGAAAGAACAAATGAATTGGTTGGAGAAGCCTGCGCAAAAACTTTGTGCACTTTCGTTTTCAGTATTATGCTGTCAGGAAGCAGTGGCTACTGCTTCTGTTTTCGTTGTCTATAATAATTCGTAAGAAGCTTGAAACTGTAACCATTTGCCAAGGTCTTTTGTGTGCGTTGTTTATAATAAGCATTATGTCTTTGATTTGTTTGTGTGTTATTGAAAATATTGTGTGAACTAATACACTGAACTGCTAGTTTTAAATCATTCAGAAAATATCCTGCTTCGAGCCATCCTGCTTTTCTAGTAAGTAGTAACAAGGCAAGTGTGTAATCTCATTTTGAAAACCTTTATCATCAGTTATTCATACATTCAACGTGACCAAACCAGCATGAAATCCTAATGCCTTTAATTGCTAGGTGGCAAGTGAAGTGCTAACAGCTAAGAAAATGTACAAGGTTCTGCGGTTTAATTATTTTTTTGCTATGCCATTTGGTAGTATCTATCAAAATCCTAAGGAAAATAGCCCTGAAGGAAGTATTTTCTTAAATGTATGTGTTGGCCGTGTTTGGCTTTTCAGCTTGAAGTGTGCCTTTCCTTTTGTACTGTCTTGTCTAACCACCACGCATTTTTCACATTCAGATCTTGGTGGCTCAGTTTGCTGGGTGAGCATTTTCTTTACGATACAGGATAAACAGATTTTAGTCAGATTATGGTTTGAAGTCAACAAGGCCAAGTTAAACTGTTTGAAGTATGTCTGGGACATGCAAATTTATGTCCTTGTTTCAAGTATGTTTGGGGGAAATAAAGTAATGTTATGCTGTCTGACTCCAATGTTAATAGAACGTTGGGAACATTTCAGTTATCGAGCCTTTTTTTCCCACTTTTTTTCTTTTCTTATTTTTGTATGATATTTTTGGAGATGAACTTTGAAGAGTATGCCTTCAGATCATCTGGAAATAGTGGTTTGAAATCACTTTTGCCCAGTGCTGTGTTGATGAATGCAGAGCAATCTCATCCATTGCAAACTCAAATGTGATTATTTTGTAAAAACAAAAGAAGTGTGTTCCTTTTATGAGACTAAAACTTCTAGGTCCAGCATTAGCAAAGAGAAGTGTTTTTCTCAAGCCTGAAATATGGTAGTTGACTTGAATAATGAATGTCTTTCTACTTACTGTTAGGTCAGCTTAATAAATACACAAAACATTCCAAGTTACTTCATTAAAAAAAATATACCTAAGATACGGAGCAAGAAGCATGTTGCCTTCTAACTCTGGTCTTAAAAAAGAAAGAAAAGTTTTGATATGTGCTGGAATTTTTTTTCCTTCATGGTGCTTTTGTTGCTGCAAACTGACAACTCTGCAATTAGAAGTGATTAATGATGCACCCCAGAGCTTTGGAGGGCCGGAGGTCAGTCTTCTCAGAGGCTGCACACTCTGTGGGAACGGGGAGAATGGACCTGTTCCTCAGAGCGGACAAAACCCTCCCTCTGCTGAGAATTACTGTTCATGTGGATATAATGTGTGCCAGCAGCGATGCACAAATGGTGAAGGTGAAGTGCAGAAGATGATATTCTCATGCAATGTGTTTCTTTTTTTTTCTTTTTCTAATTTTTTTTTCTGCCAACATAACATGTGGATTATATGTATCTCCCTTTTTGTAAGCTAGCTACTGAGCCTGCAGCAGGATTGCTGTTGCTGGAATCTGATGAGCCCTGAGGGCCAAATGGTTTTGAGGGAAGGAGTAAACATTTTGAATGTAATTAGTTTAAAAAAAAAGTTGGTTGTTAAATGGACCAAGTGTGCCCAATTCAAATTTAGCTCTCCATGTTTTCCTGGTATAAAATAGAAAAGCGGGTTTATACAATGGAGGTGTTTTAGTTACATTGTAGCCTCTGTTAGCTCATCTCCTATTAAACAAAACTTTTTCCTTCCCTGGCTAATTATCTGTTGGAAAATGAGAATCTGGCTTCAATTCTTCAAAACCCTGTTTAGAAGATTTGTCGGAAATCGTGGTTGTGTGATTTCAGGCAGGGTATGATTGCTGGGTCCTGGATGGAGGGTGCCAGTTTTTCTGCGCAGCTACCAAATATGGCCAGAAATGTTTTGAAATGTGGCAGGAAGCCACTTTTCTACCGAAACAGCAAGAAAAGATTCAAGTGTATCAGCAGCAATGTTTGTAGACAAAATGTCAGCATGTCAGATTTTTTTTGTTGTGTTGTTTTGTTTTTTTAATTTTGTGTGTGTGTGTATTTTTGCACATATGTACATGCAAATCTGGAAAAAAAACCCAATCAAGTGCGATGCCTTTACCTGTAACATGTTACCATTTCACTTTAGATATAACAAAATCTGTCAATTCTCTTTCTTCTTCATCTTTTTCTTTGTGATACTTCCTTTCCTTCCCACCATCCCACAACAATTTCGATGCATTCATTGTTTGGAAGAAATGTTTTTGCCATCTACTGTGAAGTTCAAGTGACATTAACCTTACCTTTAAAGACTAAAGACTGTGCAAAAAGTTTCTGTATTATTTAATTTGCTAAGTCCTTCAGAAAGATTTTCTGTTGTTCAAAAAGGAAGCTTTCTGGTTTTGCCTGAATAAAGGTTATGCGCTGTTTAAAATGCAATTTATCTGACCAGAGTTTTTGAGTTACCTGATGTAGTTCCTTATGAAAGGATGGAAAACAATAAGCAAATTGGAGGTGAAGTCTCCTAAGTGGTGATATGGTATTATGAATTTATAACTCAAATAGTACTTGATGGGAGATGCTGGAGTTCCTAACGTTGTATATGTATAAATTCATCTGGTTTGTTTTTGCCTTCTATTAACAACAATGTTGTGGGTTTAACTTGAATACTTCTTGTTTCCTTTAGAAGAAATAAAATGAGATATTTTATATATCTGTGGGTGAATGTGGTGAGTCAAAAGAGAAAAATGCTTGAACATTGAAGATGTTGATTTTTACGACGATGTGTATGTTTTTTCTCTTCCAGAGTGGCTTCTGTACCAAAACCTGATCTTATTCATGTACCAAAGGTATGTTCATCATCACAACCAAGAAATGTGGCATGTGACACTACTAACTATTACCCATCTGTCAAACCCTGTTGTTGATAAGCACTGTCATTCAAACTTTCCTTTCAATATAACATGCTTGATTTCCATGTGTTACATTAAGAATATTGCAGCATTTGAATCTTTGAGTGATACCCACTCCATCCCATCCCCTCCACTCCCCCACCCCCCAAAAAAAAGAATTGAGAGACCTGGCAAATGATTATCCACACAAAAAAATAGTGAATAAATGTTCCAACTCTCAGAACATTTTTTTGTTGCTGAAGTTTTTCCTCTGTCCCTAAGAGAGAAACATAGTAGGGTTTTGTGGTGGGGGAGTATTTTTGGGTTGGTTTGGGTTTTGTTTGGTTGTTTTGGGGTTGTTTTGTTTTGTGTTTGTTTGTTTGTTTTTTTTAAATGGGCACTGAAATCTTCATTTGTATTTGAAAGAAGCTTATCTAAATATTAGAGTTTCAGAGAACAATTCCACTCACTTTCCTCAGAGCCCTGGGGAATTATTTGTTCTCGAGTTCTTCTAATGTTATATTCTCAAGCAATAGTTTCAAATCCCCCTTTTTGGTAAGAGGGCTGTTTCCAAACCTGAAAATGCTTACAAATGGCCTGTACTTGAAAATCCTCTCCAGTGGATGTAAATAATGTATAGTATATTACTGTTCTGCTGACTGTAATTTGAAAGGCCACAGTTTGGGAACCACCATGTTAAAACATAGCTCCCAGACAAAAAAAAAAAACAAAACAAAAAACCAAACAAACAAAAAAAAACCAAACAAAAAAAAAACCCACATTTTTTTGAGCGTTTTGATCTGACAAGGGTATATGAAGTCGTTGGGGCACATCGATGGGAGTGCAACTGGAAAAGCTTAGAGTCCCGAAGCACTGGCCTCTAATAAATGAGCTCCAGGGCTCTGGTTCTGCTCTTAAGGGCTGTATCAAGAGATCGATAATATACAGTGTGTACACACATGCATATGCTGTTTGTGTATGAGAAACGTGCATATCTTGAATTGGGTTTGAGAGGTGGAATGTGGATTTTCATAAAAAACACAGTTTTTTTTCTGCGAGTTACCCAGTGGGTTTTGCAATAGAGTGGTTCTTCAGTTTGTCTTGAATTTGATTTGTAGGGTGTCTGTTTTGGATATGATGAGAGGAGTTAGCATCATGGAATTTCATATTGATTGTGCATGCTTGGATCATTCCCTTTCCTAAAACGCATGGCTCGTTTTTTTTCCATACATTTCATGGCTTCACTCTCAGTAAAGCTTGCTTCTGTGCTTCTTCATTTCACGCGAGGCAGGTTATCTCCCCTGAGAGCCGTGAAAATCCCTGCTGAGGAATGTGCATGTGTTTGGTGTGGTTTTGTGTGTTTCTTTTTTGTTTTTCATCTCGCATAGGGAGAATCTACAGAAGTAGTTAAGCCTGTGCCCATTGCCTCTGCTGTTGCACCCAAAGTCACTTCCATGGCAAGCGTGGCTTACAATAAGACACCCAGGCCATTTGGAGCCGTAACCTCCTCCAAAGTCACCTCCATCCCGTCACCGTCCTCCGCCTTCACCCCGGCCCAGGTGGCAGCTCCGTCCCCAGCAGCTGCCACCCCGGCCCCATTTGCTGCGCCCGGACTGCATGTTAACGCCAAGCCTAACGCTGAGCAGCGGCCGCCTGCGCCGAGCGCTGCTAAACCTGCAGTTAATGTCCCACGGCAGCCCGCCGCGCACAATGCTGCCCCGAGCACCTCTGCCGGTGACGGCGCCCAGGATGTAGCTGAGGGGCTGCGACGAGGATTCAGAGAAAACCAGGGGGAGAGTAAACAGCAAAATGGGTAGGTGGGATTTTTTTTTTTGCTGTGAGGGTCTTTCCTCACAGGAAAAAAGCTGGGCTTGTTTAAAGGCTAAGTAAAACACAGCTCAGAGGAGTCATTTAATCCTCAGAAGCGAACCTCTGAGGAAGGACTCTCATCTTAAAAGGGATGCTTCGAAGAGCCAAGCCAGATTTTCAGTGATGATTTTTCTCAGACGTGACATGATATCAGTTCATAGAGTGTCACAGCTAAATTGAATCAGGACCACGAAATGCTTTACATGATGAGTTCTATCACAATGTGTTCTAGACCTTACAACAAGCCTGGTATTAATTTCGATGTCCATGTCTCTCTGTGTATTTTGACTCCTGATACAGTGACTGAAAGCAGCAGGCACTCAAAAATGCAGAGCAGTCTGTCAAGAAGGGTCGGCGGGTGTTGTGATGTCCAGGGATGAGATTCTGTGAAAGACCAACCATGGCCCCAGCAGGACCAGTGAAGAAAGGTCCCAGAAGGGAGGCAAAGGGACAGATGTCACATTACCTCCTCTGCACAACGCATGGGAAACTTTAGGACGCTGGTGGGGTTGAGCAGATTTTTTTGCAGCGTTATGATGTAAATACCTCAACTTTAAATGTTGCCTTTACCCTAAAAAAGCAACATAGATTTAAAACCTGAGTAATTTTCATATTCAGATAGTTGTTTTGTGTTTGTTACATGGATGTCAGGGACCTAACATTTAAGGGACTGTAAGGCTGTGTAAAAGGCTTATACTATATCTGGTGTAGCATCTAGACTAGTAAGCAATAGATTAGTAAATTAAACTGAGCCCAGCAGCAATCCTGGGCACTTGGACCTGCACCGTTGCCCTGTTTTGGCAGCATGCTTTTGGCCAGGGCCGCCTCGGACTCTTCCAGAAATTCCTGGGCAGGGCTCAGGAGCTGCAGCGCCCCAGGGACCAATTCCCAGTGGCTGCTGTGCTGCAGGGAGGAGACTGGATGCGAGTGGTCCCAAGCCATTTGGCCTCTGTGCCCAGCAGCAGTGTCTGATGGATTGAATTAAGTAATAAAAAGGGCAGGAGGGGAACTGTAGGTTTCTCTTCAATCTTAAGAACATAAAACCGGTGCTTAAAACTTAAAAGCTGTGGTTACTATTTCCCATCCCTCAAAGGAAAGGAGCTGGAGGAATAGGCCTAGTGCCTCTTTACTCTGATATTCTCTCAGTACATAAAATATCCAAAGAAACCTACAGAAAGGTAAACATTCACGTCAACTGATATACAGAATAAATTGTAGTTTCAATTAAGCTTCTCATGGGGGAAAAAAAACTTCTTTAGGTACCTGTTCCCTTTATATTGCAGTACAAATATTTTCCATATGTGGACTCATATAATGCAGTCCGTATGCATTTTATATTACACCGTTGTCACGGTAACTTCCAGCCCTTTCTTAAACAGCTGATGGCAGGAGTCCACACTGCATAGATGCAGGATGAAATCAGGTGATCCCAAGGACTTGCTCGATGCTGATAGACTTGTTGAATACACTTTGGCAAACTGCCTCTATCTTTCCAGGAACGCTGTTTTAGCAAATACTGTGTAAGGAGTACTCAAAAGCAGCAATTAGTACTGAAAAGGATGAACAATAGCTACAAAATTAAATCTCCTCGAAGGAAGTGCTCCAGGCGTAGAGTAAGCACTTGACAATCAAGATAGGATGACTGGGTGAGTGCTGTTTGGTGCCCTGCCTTATGGTTAGGGGATGAATAATACTGACTGAAGGGTATCACAGCTGACACGTGAAGAAATCCCTGTCTCGATGCCAGCCTTGCAGATCTAGTTTGGGAAAGCTTCAAAACGTTTTGAGCTGTAAAAACCTACTTTATTTTGCCATCTTTCTTACAATACTGTGTTTGGGCTGTCTAACTGTCTTGCAGTCCTAAGGCAGAAAACAAAAAGAACCAAGCGAAACCCCCTAAAGTCGTCATATTGGTGTGCTGCTACACTACTTAGAAAAATTACATTTCTACAATGATGCTTAACTACCTCCTCATTTAAAATGGAGTCAATGACATTTATGAAATATCAAAAACATTGAAATTTGGAATAATTGATCAGTCTGAAATAACTTCCATTTTGCTTCTGTATTATTCATTTTCTCAAAAAAAAAAAAAAAAGGCAACTTGTATCTTGTTCATAAAAAGCATTGCTGATCAAATGCAGTTCTTCAGATGTGTACCTTGTTGTAGAATTTCGTCCCTTCCTCCTGGCTCCCCTCAAACCACATTCAGGATATGAACTATTTGCCTTCACTTCAGGATGAGGAAGGAAGTTTTGTTTCCCTTGTTTAGTCCTGGCTTAGAAAAAAAAGCAATTTGCCTTCACTAGGCTGCGTGCAATTACGCTTTTATCAAGACCTTCTTGCCAACTCTTGCAGGAAAACGTGCCTGCTGCTTAAAACAGGTAAGATGTCCATAGACTTCACTCAGTTTAAGCTCAGCTGGGCTAAATTTTTCCCTTGTAGGTTCTCTTGATGATTGTAAGTTTGACTTACATGGTATATGGCTTTACCAGAGCTTGGATTTGGAAACTCCTGTAATATTTCAAAAAGCAAAGAATGTATTAACACATCAAATACTTTTTTTCCCTTGCAGATAACAACAGTGACAAAGTTAGTATCAACAGCACTGGAGTTGAATTATGGTCGTTTTTCCTGTTGGAATAACCAGCATGTGTTCTTGTTTTGCAAAATTATAGCTCTTACAGAGTTTTATATTTAAATTTTGCAAAACAGCTTCAGCTTTTCTTAGTAACAACTTAGTGTAGTAAATGGATTTGTCTGCATTGGACATGATGTGATCTTGCTTTTCACTGTGTTACATTTTGCAGCTTTTTTTTTTAATTCCACAAAACATTTGTGTGGTGTTTGTGTGTATTGATAAACTCTTGGTGCACCTATGGCTAATTGGTGTTGGTAATACAACTAGTAAATGGTGAAATACAGTATAAAAGCAAAAATGGTTTGAGGACTATGGAATGAAGGACCGGATTCTGAATTCATACAACAAAAATAAGAGGAAAATCCATATACTGCTATTTGTACATATTAGGGATGATAAATATGATTGAGGTTTTATTGGCTTGTCTCTTCTCCCCTTGCCTCAAGGCTGAGTTAAGGGAGAGCCTGCCTCATTGAATTTTCCTTTGTCTCTGGCACCACCTTGTTGGCTCAATGAGTCATTACTAGCAGACTCTCAAGCCTTAAAAAAGGGACTAGTAGTTTACACAAGAGAAGTCAGCAGGATATTTTGTTTATAATACCACTTTCAACAAATGTGAAAGACTACTTATTTCACTGTGGTAGTTGCTAGAATGCAGTCAACTGCATGCAAATAATTACATTTCCATGTAGTTCCACACCTTTAATTACTGCTTTAACTTTCAGATTTTATTTTTGCTATTGACTGTTTTGATGCTTTACTTCATTTTTCTCTGTACTTCTTGTACCCTGTCCTGGAAATACCACTGTCTTTATTTCTATACCTCTCCCTCTTTTAGTAACTTTGATACATGATACACGTACTTCACTAATACTATGTGTCAGTAAATTAAATCTTTTGATATAATTTTGTATGATACCTTTCACATCATTCTTTCATTAAGTATTCTTTTAAGCTTACGTATTTACTAATGCATTCCATTGAATGGGCCTTATTCTTACTTGTTGACAATAATTTACATCATTCTCATTCATATCTTCCACCTTTCTTCAACAGAAATACTTTGGCCATTAGAAGTAGAGTGGGGATGTAGTGGCAAAAATAAAAGTGACTTTTAAAGTTTTGTTGTTTTGTTTTGTTTTTTTAAATTATTATTAGAATTATTATGTCTTAGGAGTTAGTTTTTTACAGTTAATCTGTAAATTATGTAAAAAATGTACATTTAAAAGGTCTTAAAGATTAATGCTTTGGGATAACAAATGTAGAATTTAGGAGTAATATATATAGTATGAATCTTCTGTTCACTTTTGCTAAACTGATCAGTGCCATTACATGTTCTTTACATCGTTTACTGAAAGCAAAGCTTTAAAATCCTGTATTCTTGCAAGTCTGCTAGGGCAGGGATTGACAATAGCCTGTAGGTTACTGTGGGGAAAATTTCCGGATGAAATGATCACCCTACTTTTTTGACTTTCAGAGAGAGAATCGAGCATCAGTATCTCCACATTATGCTCCAGAACATTGCTACCTACGCTTTCAAATGGCCTGGTTCTGGTCCAGGCTTTGCGCAAGCACAAAAGACTTGGCGTGTACTGGGTGGCCCTTGCACACAGTTAGTGCTTTGCGTCTTATGAACCAAGGGGAGAATTTGTCAAGGGGCACCTGATCCGAACTAAGCAGACTACCCTGCTTTACCAAAACAAATTGCCCTCTCATCCCTGTAAGGAAATCCCTGTGAGTTTAAGTATGGGAGTTCTGCGCTGTGGTTTTAGTAACAGAATGAGAATATCACTATTAATTGGATTTCAGTGCCCTTTCCCACAAAATTAATTCAATAGAATAATTAGCTGCACTTCTGTTTCAACTTTCTGACTTTATTTCTTGTTTTCTTTTTCTCCTTTTCCTGTTTATGCTGTGAAAACTTTCTCTTGCTGTCTTACTCTGTCATCTCCAAGGAAAAACCCACCCAAACGGTAAAGGTTTAAACGTGTAAATGTCTTGATAATACTGTCTTTTACTGTTTCAAATGTTCCAACAGTGAAACAATGGAAAATATTTCAATCGGGTTAGAGTAATTATAAAGCTGTGTTTGGTTCAGAGAACTGAATCTGAGTTTATGTTGCCTGTAGAGCTTACTGCTGCATGTCTGCATCCAAACGCAGAAGCTACCTTTAAATTCTGTGAAAAGTCACAATTCTGCTCGTGTCTTTGTAGCTATCCCCCAACCCAGGCGGTCTCTGAAGATTTTCGCTCACTGCTCTCTCCTCTCCTTGATGCAGCCCCCCACGGAAGCACATTGTGGACACCTATACAGAGTTTTACCATACACCCACCCACAGCGATGCCAGCAAGAAGCGACTGATTGAAGACACTGAAGACTGGCATCCCCGGACAGGCACCACCCAGTCCCGCTCTTTCCGCATCCTTGCCCAAATCACAGGCACTGATCATAGTAAGTAGTTTAGTGTAAATGAAATAAAAGTGTAATGGCCTTGGACAAGATAGGTGTTTTTAAAAGCTGGGGGTGGGGGGATTCGGAAGGATTCAGTCACATCTCTTGCATTTTCCCTCTTGGATAATAAATCCAGTAGGCAGAATTTTGGCAAGCTCTTTAAAAGAAAAAAGTTTGAGAAGACTATAGTAGGAAAATATTTTTTTTAAAACTCCTGCAATTGCTAAATAGCTCAGGACTTATACATTACTGGACATTATTCCCGATTGAGTTGAGTATTAATACATTCTAGATAAATCTTAAAATTTCCATTTCTACTCCCAAAGACATTGGCAGATATGTATTTGTTGTTTCTTTCCCATCCTGTATCAGCAAAATGGCAACATTCCTGTTTGAATTTAATGCTCCAGAAAAATTAAGGTGTTTTCAGGCATGTAGAAAATCTTTACAGTCATACAAAGGTATGTGATCTGCAATGATTTAACCAATCAGAAGCATAAATCCATAGTTCCTCAGTTTATTTCCAGGTCATGTTTCTATCTTCTGTTTATGATATGGTGTGATTACATGTACTGTGGACTGGAACAGATGATGCAGAGAAGGTCATTCCCAGTCATATAATTTTATGGTAAAACTTCAATTTCATATTATGCTGTCAGTTATAATTCATTGGCTGAGATCTGTAATGTTATGTAAAAGCAATCAGAAGTGCCATCAGGAGATACTAGCTCAGTCATGTTCAGACTGAGGCAGCTAATGTAGAGGTGATTATTTTAGTCTTCTGCTTTTCACAGCTAGTGCTACAATAAAGAAGGCAGTGATGAAATCAGGCCCACTTCCCAGGGGCAGATTTGATTAAGTCAGCTGTCGCTTCTCTGGCAGAATTACTCTAGAAGCCAATGATAACATCTCCCCAGATAAGGATTATTGTCCACGTGTGAGAAGTATTCTGAACTTGGACAGTTACCTGATAGTTTTGTGGTCCTGTGTTCCGCTAGTCTAGTAATGGATCATTGTCTTTCTTTGGATTCTCTTCATTAGTCCTTGTAAGGGCAGAATATGAGACCTGAACGTCAAATAACATGTCATCCAGTACTGATGAATTAATCATGTTGACAAATACTATAAGAACGTGACTGCAACTAGATTTGCCAAACTTAAAATCAGGGCTGGGAATTTACATTATCCCATGTGCAGTCCTCTAGCACCTTAATGGGTCACAGCCTGGCTGCAAACAGATGTTTGGATTAGCACCTGATATAAACCCACTGGATGTTCGTCCAAAAGAAATGCCTCCCAACTTCATTCATCTTCCCCTTCTCAACTTGCCTTCCTCAATGCCAACATGGAGAGTGGGCCAAGGGAAAGGGCAGAGACCAGTAGAGCCATCTTTCAGCAATCCTGCTGGCAAAGGGGCCCTGGAAGTTTATAGACATACCTCATTTCCATTGGGGCGTACGTAGAATCAAGGAGTCCTAAAGAGCCTTGTTGTAATTTCCTGCTGTGGCGAATGCATTGGTACAGGGGAGAATCTCAGTGTATGGTGGTACAGTGCCTTAGAAAATAAATTTTTTCTGTTTTCTTGCAGTGAAAGAACCAGAACATGAAGCTGCAAAGAAGACTAAGTGAGTTGATGTTTTACATTTGTATTACTTTAATACTTTGCATGTCTTAATTCTTAACTGGTGCGTTTGTGTGACATCTGGGCATTTTTAAAATGTTGCTTCTTTTTTTACCTTCTACTTGAGCATGTAAAAATGACCATCTTTTTCTGTGTAGATTGACCTTTTCAAATCTGTTGGTGCAGTCCAGTATTAATGTTTGTGCAGGAGTTTGAGGTTTTCCATAAACTTGGACTGATGTGGTTTTCTGTACGAGGTCAGCTTGTCGACGTGTTTTGCTTTTCCTAAATCTAACCAGGCATTTTGATTTGCGAGTATGGATCAGATTGCAAGGCATAGCTGGAAAGTCTTACCATTCTGGACTGTGAATGAGGGTCAGCTGTCTCCTTGCTTTTGGATAAAACTTGTTAAAAATAAGAACCAACCAGTGGCGAAATCTAATGGTTCTTGCAGTCAGTGGGAGTTTTTCTACTGACTTTGCCTAACACTGGATGCAAGTTTTTGACAGAGAGGAAGGCAATGTGTGAATAGGAGTAGTGCATGGAGATTGCATGCTCGCTTGTGGAACTGCTGAAGACAAACTTACTTTCTTTCCTTCTTTCTTTCTTATTTTTCTTCTATCACTTCTTTCCACAGGGAAAAGGTTCCCATGCACGTCTTTAGCCCCAAATATACAAAATTACGTGACTGGCACCATGAAGTCTCAGCACGTGTTCTTAATGTCCAGTGATTTTATCCAAGTTGCAAAAGCAAAATACAAACACTTACTTCCTTCTTTTCCATCTGCTTTGCAAAAAAAAAAGAAAAAAGAAAATGTATTTCACTAGCCTTACAGCGAGAGAAATTCTAGCCTTTTCTACACTTTTCTAACACTTTCCTACTGATGTGTAAAAAATGAGATGAAAATGGTTTTGTGCTAATCACTAGTTGACAAAAATACGTATTCAAAACAGAACAACTTGGGTGACTGAATCTCCCAACATGGAGGAGGAGATGGCTGTTGCGGTTCTTATTTTTTTGCCTTAAAGGTGTCATTTGCATTGCTGAGTTTGAGTTACTGTAGGTTGTTAGAAAGCAGAACATTATGAACAAAAGAATACTTTGATTTTGGGGCTGGGGGAAGAAGACGAAGAGGGACTGTATGCACTTATTTCAAACTATGGTACTTACCAGGATAATTATCTTGGATTTCACTAGATTTTCAGCAGGTCAGTTTTAGAGTGGTTGTAAATGTTTTACAAAGTAGAGCAAGAAGACAGACTGCTTTTAATCAAATAAAAAATAAATCTAAAAAAAAAAAAAGAAATTCCGATGTTGCAAATTGAAGTGCAAGCTCAATATAAAGATTCTGCTGCTTAAACTGGTGATATGTTAATATTGTGGAAAACTTAGAAAAAAATAAGCAGAATGTTGCTGTGTACTTGTAAGAGCTTCAATGTGTCCTCTAACAAGAACAAGACAAGACAGTAGTATTTATTTATTACAGAATGAAGCTCATAGGCTTTCTTGTGTTTATAAAAGCTTCATGCCCTATGGTTCTCCTGTAAAATAATGTATTATAGTAGCTACACATTCATTAATTTATGCTTTCTGAAGCTTGAAGAGTATTTTAATAAAAGTTGCTTTTATCTTAGCTCTGTCTGTTTTTCTTTTGAGTCCCTCTGACTCCTTGAATAGTCTTCTCATGCATGGAGCTGTAATTTCATTGCACCTTCACAGATCATAGTAAGAGAAACAATTAAATCCGTGCTGCGTAGTAGAAATTATCTGAATTGTACAAAACTATCACAGTAGTAGAGTTTCTGATCATGTTAAGAATGGGGAATGTGTTTGTGTTGTCAAAACCGACATAAGGTTTGCAGAAGTCAAGACAATGATTGACCTTTTTGGGAGCTACAAGAGTAAGAATTCTACTGAGTAAAACTAGCTTTCACCTTTTGCAACGCTTATTGAATCAGAGAAGTTTCAGACTTCAAAGGTGAATTGTAAAGCACGTGTTAAAAGCCCAGTCTTTCATAATTGCTTAATGAGAACCATTGCAATTGGCTTGTAGTTTGTGCAGCTGACCGACACGCTTTTCTCATGGAATTGGTTCTGCAAATGCTTCTGCAGACTTGAGGAGGGTAGGGGTTTTTTATTGCACAGCTTGGAAAATTGACAGGAATACAGACCTTTGGAAGCATTTTAAGCTTGTATTTTCTTTTCAGATGGTTTATACTGCTATACAGTACAGCAGTAGCTTATGGTATTGTCATTTTTTCTTTAGGAAAATCCAAACAGAAAATGGAGACTTCAGGTAATAGCTAAGTTACCCGACACTAACAGTCACCAGTGTGGATGCCTAACAATACACAGCATAAAGTACAATTAGATTTGCACTGGTAATGATGGCCCAAGGCATATCACATCTTACACACCTTTTGGTTTAACTCCTTAGGGGCAGTAGGGGAAAATATTCACTTTAATTATTTTACTAAAGAGTGTTTTGATGAGAAGTGCCAATCAGTTTGATTTCCCTCCCGCAGCGCGTAACTCGGTAGCGAGTACTGTATGACTAAACCCAAGTGTGTTACTGAGTGCACATACACCACAATATAATCATTTGGTAGAATACTGTGTATTAAACCACAAATGTGAAGTAGTGTATTAAAATTGTTTTGCTGTGTTTAAAGAATTTTTTATGAATGGAAAGGAAGACAGGAATTTCAGAGGACATCAGTGCAATGAAAACTATGAAAGGTTATCACTTAGACTCCCTGTGAAGTTTTCTTCATAAGGGTAAATGGTTTGACCTTCAAGTATTTTCATGTTTTGGAGATGTCCCTAGGTAATGAGAATACCTTCATGTTGGTGTTTAACTTACCATTATGTTGATCTATCTTACCAGCTGTTATCCCTTTGAAGAGTGAGTTGCTTTAGTGAGAAACAGAAGAAAAAGCCTCTCTAAATAATCCAAAGTATAGAAGCCTCTGTTTTGATTAAAACTAAACATAGGTTGTCGTAGTTTATCTGTTGAGGATGTGAGAATAGTTAGAGAAAGGCTACCAAAATTATTAGTTTCCTATAAATTCATAGTAACAAATCACTTGTTCCAAAAATGTTTTATGAATGTGTAAAATGAATTACATTTACTGCTTTAAAGATGTCATCTCTTTGCCCAATATCCCCATTGCACAACACTTATTGACGTTAAATTTTGGACTTTGTTACTGTTTCCAAAACAAAGGACTGCTTTTCCATTTGCATGTGGATAACATGCCCTAGCTCTTGTCCAATTCCCAGCATACATCTGACTTTTGAAAAAATATTCTAAGTGGGTTTTGATATAAATGAATAAGCTTACATTTAAGAGATTACCTAGAAGGATGAATATGACAAACAATGAAATAAAATCTTCTCTTCCATCAGTAATCTACAGATAAATATCCCAGTTTGATGATATTCAACTTTTCAGGCAAACATTGTCCAAGACAAATGCTCTGTGGTGGATTTTTTATTATTGTTTATCCCTAAACTGTAACCCACTAGGGATTTTTGTGTGGATAAAATAGGTTTTTCTTTTCAGCAGCTGGAAGGACAGGAAATAGAAACTTCTCACTGAAGTGTGTAAATTGCAACTCTTAAACCTGTTACTTAAAGCTTAGAAAGGCAAAGTCTAGCCTTTATGTAAGTTTATTTATGTGTTTTAGTAACTGATGAGTTCTAATTCTGTGGCACCCTATTTCCAAGTATGTTTTAGATGTTCACTTTTAACCATATCCTTTTGAGCAATCAGGCACAGATTTGGTTTTGGCCTTAAATTGTAGAGTCAGTTCGTTGTCCTGAGTGAAGATGTGTCTGGATTTTCCAGATTTGTAGTTTAGCTAATCCATAGCCACTGGAAAATATTTGTCCCACTCTTGGTCAGTCCTGAAACAACCCGTCATAAATAGTGGATTCATTTCCCTCCCTCCCCCTCCCTGTGTCATAAATATCTGTAAAGCATACCTGCAGATCTACCTAACGGATCAGGAGCCCAGGACACCTGTATTAATCTGAACAAAAACTCAGTAGCTTCCCAGACTTTGGAGATGCCACCTGTACCAGGATTTCCATCCACACCTTTACCACCTATGAGGTCTGCTCCCTCGTCATTCCTAAGTCTGTTTAATAATTTTCAGCACTTAAGGCTCCCTACTTTATTAAGATACTTAATTCTGCATGCTAATACTAAAAAAAAAAAAAAAAAGCAGCAATGCCTACTGCTGTGGCTAATTTAGTCTGTTCAAAACTTGTGGTTGTCATTGCTGTCTACCTTGTAGCTTACTTTTGGTTTTGTGTATTACAGTGAGATGTCTGATGGGTGCTTTTCTTTCATGTAGAGGGCTTTAAGACATAATTTTCTAGATTTTTTTTTTTTTTCCCTATCACAACTGAAAAAAAGAAAGGATACAAAAAAATATTGAGAAATACATAGTCTAACCTTCACAAAACTAACACCCTAAAAAAGTTGTAGCAAAAAGTGTATAAAACTTTGGGAGTGAATCCCACTAGCACTTGTGTCTGTTTCTTCTCCAGTATTTCCTAAAAGTTTTCCATCACATAATGTAATATTAAATATGTGTTCCATCTTTGTAAACGTAAAATACTACTTGGCTTTCTGAGTTTATAAGCAGCAGGACACTTCTCAACCTTCACTAAAAGCATGACACTTCCTAAGTGTATTGTGCCTCATTTTATCCCAGTTTGTATTTTGCTGTAAACACCATGTTTTGGTTGGGTTTTTTTGTTCAATTTGCTAACACTGTCACCACAGTGTCTCCTGTTCAGTGTACTATTTCAATGTCGATTAAAAATCTCTTTCTCTGTCTCCGTTTGATTTTATTACTGTGAATGGAGTGAAAATGGTGCTAGACCAGAACCTGCAGCCGCTCTTTTGCCAATAGCAGAGTCCTCCCCTGGCAGTGGGCCCTCTCCCAGACTTTCTGAACGCATTGCCGCAGCAGCTCCTGGGAGGTAAATCATTCAGAGGGGACTTCAGTTCAGTTGATGATCTATCTATATGTTGTTCTAGCCTAGATTTGTCTGTTTTGGGGGAGAGAGGGTTGTCTGTCATTCACTTAAAATAAACTTTATTAATCTGCCATGATTAGGGATTTTCCTGGAAATGGTAGGAGAGAGAAGGAGAAGGGAAATTAGATAAAGCTGAGCAGATTCATGAGCAGTCTCATGGATGCCAGCTAAAATAAGACACAATATTTAGTGTGTGTTGGTATGTTGTCACTGGGTGTCCACCCTATCACCTGGATGGAGTAACTTTTCAGTGGTCTCAACAACTCAAAAGTGAGGTCAGTTTTCTTCAACAGACAGAAAAATGCCTTTAAGAATATAAAAATATTTTTTTAAAAAGTAGATTATTTAGTTCGTAACACTGTGCTGTGCTATGATGCAATCAAAGAAAACTAGATGATTATCTGACAAATTTCCTGTCATTAGCCTTGGATAGCTTCACTGACACTTATCTTGGCCGACTGGTGATGTTTTGGAGGTCATCTGTGGGTACTAGACAGCGACGGTAATTTTGGATATAAGACAGTGACAAGAACTTGGAGGGTTATGAAGCTGTTGTTGAAGGTCAATAACATTTTCTGGTGGTTTGTGTTTCATAGTGGAGGAATGTTTTTTAATTCCAGGTAGCTAGTGTTCATTACACATGCACAAGCACAAAGTTATAACACGAAACAAAGCCGCTCCTTTAAAAATGAGAATTGAATGAACAGCATCTGTTCCTGCCAGGCCCCTAGACAGAGGCTCGTCCTTGTGAAAAGCATACAGGAATATACTATTGCTCGTACCTGTGTGGGCTTTCTGCAACTAGAAATCTAATAGTAAGACTTGCGATTGACAGTTTCCCCTTTAAAGGAATAGTCTCAACCAGCTGAGATAGATGAGGCGAAACCTCACAACAAAATACGTCAAGTCTGTCTTGCTGCAATGTCTTTTGAAGGCTTTTTTTGATGTCTAGGAGAAGAGGGTACCTTCATGAGCTAACGTGAGATTAGTAAGGAAGGGATGGTGGGTGATGAGAGAGGTTTGCTTGGACAGCAGGCCAGTACCTTCATGGTAACCTTTGGTTTGAGCCAATACAGAAAAGAAGATCTGGTTGTGATGATTTCAGCAGCACGTTCTCTTAAAGTCCGGGGTGGATAGGGTGAGTAGTTATGAGTCACCGAAGATGAAAAATACACACAAAAGGCGTTTTTTTAAAGCAGAAAACCTGGGATGAAAAAGGCAGGGGGAAAAGTACTACTTCAATAATTGATTTTCATGTCTGCCAATGAAACTCTAGTATGATTACACCTACTGAGCTGCAGATGCCTTGCAGATACTGCTAAAACTACTGTGTTCTGAGTACCAAGGAGTTCTTTCTAAATACTAGCTCTGGATCTGTGTCCAGGGAAAGGAAATTTAAATCTACTCTCACTCAAGACCTGTGCTCTAAGTTTATTATTTGGCAAAATTAACCTAGCAAGAGATCAGCTTTCAAATGAGCCACAGGAAATTGGGAAGGACAGCTACATTCGTGGTGGTTCAGGATGAGAGCCAAAGTATTTATACAAATAAGTCAAAAAAGTAGATGATGACTATTTTCTACTCAAGAAGGGCAGAAATTTGAGTAGCTTCTGCAGAGCTTTAGAACGATTAGCACTGAGTGTGGGAAGGAGAACATAAATTATTTGATAAAGCTCTGTAATCTTGATTCTTTCCTGAAATGAGAGGTCATTAGTGTAGCAACTATATTTGGTGGTTGTTTTGTTACTGAGCCGATGTCGCTGCTTTTATAACACTTTTTTGGGTGGGAAATACACCCAAAGCTGATCTTCAAAACCCCTTTTTTTAATAAAATGGCAGCTATCAGAAATCCATATGGAGCAATTGGTGCATGCCATGTCAGAGCTTTAGTAAAGTGGAACTGAGCCATCCAAAGGTCAATAGTCTTGCTTTTGCCACTAAAGCCCCACATTTGTTGTCAATGACTGGCATAAGTCTTTATTTTCCTAATGGGCTCCATCTTTTCTTGGCTGCACCTCTGTGATTTGTACCACCCACTACTGAACCACCAAGAGGGAGAAAGAGCTTCCTGTGAAATGTATGAAGGATCTGGATTTGATTACTGGATTAAAGTTAGGTTTGCTGCTTATAAGGCAGACTTCATAATATAAAGCATAATGCTTTTTTTATTGTAGTTTTAGTTCTTTATTGAAAGCCTAAACCAGTCTTATGGCAATAAAGCCAACTACTGTAATTTATAGTGTATTATTACTCAATTTCATATATGCAATGTCCTCCTATAAGTTTAACAGTAAAATATTTAAAAGCAATTACAGCTTTTCCAGAAGGTTGCAAAAAGTCACCTTAAAAAGTCGTCCTGGCAACTTTAGACCATGTAAACCGCAGAATCTGGCACTTCCTGAGAAATATATAACTAATACAAAGCAGATCCAGTGCCAGCAAGTCTTTAGATTGCTCTTTTATATACATGCTTTTTACAGTCATACAGACCTACTTTTTTCTTTTAATGGAATTATTCCTGATAGTCATAAATACAAAGACTTAGTATTAAATAGTAGGTATTAATCCTGATTTTTATCGTATACTTTGATTAGTGGACAGCCAGGAATATTCTCTGCAGAAATTGTAACCTCCGAGAGTAATTTCTTACTCCTTTTCTAGCTGCTGCCAAAGCAAGTGAAAAAATGGAAATACAATGAGTATGTACATATGTATGAATAAGATTTGGAGTCAACTTGCTCTCCCTTTGGAGTGTATACCCAGTGTGATTTATTCCTCTACTCCTCACCTTCTTCAAGGCCCTTTTTATGCCTTAGAAAGCTTCACAAAGATGCTGTATGAAGTTTTGGAGAACTTGAGGGCATCTCTAGGAAAGGGTATAATCTGTGCATACTCCTGTTTTGTTGTGAATTGTTGTAACTGCTGCTGTACTCTCCTCAACTCAGCCAGATCTCCTTTTTGGCAGGTTTGACATTTCTACATCAATTTTCCTGAACAACTTCCCTCAGTTGTAGTCATCATGCAAAAGGGAATTTGCAAAGGCAGGAGTTGCTCATTTAATTGGCAAGTGAGCGTCAGGTTGGGGAGAAAAGGAGGTCTCAGACTGACCGAAGTGAAACTGTCAGATCTTGTATGGTTGTCTTGGTTTGGTGATAAGCAAGAGGAAGTAAAATATGGGGGAAAAATACTGCTTTCCTGTGGTGAATGCTACTTGTCCTTCTGCTTTCTTTTACTTCAGAGAACTTTTGTTTGAGAACCCTTTGGAAGCCTTACCCAAGTGCGCACCTCATCCCCCTGCAATTGTTCAGATTTTAAATACCAGCAGCCAAGTAGCCACAGTGTCTAAAGTGTCATCTACTTACACTAGGTAGAGTTTCTAGTATACTGGTTGTGCTCTTTTTCAAGTTTGTTGTCTATTTTTTGAGTAACTGCTTTAAACTACCCAAATAGTTTGGGTTTGTGGTTAAAGAAGCCTGATTCTAAGCTCTTGAGCTTCAGCTGTAAAAATGCCCCAAAGAACCAGTTTCAGCATGGTCTGATTCCTAGGGGATGAGTATTTGGTTCCTAGGGAAGTAAAAAAAAAAAAGCCCTCACATGCTACTCACCTGTTCTTCTCACAAAAGATGCAAGAACACCAGCTAGAAAAAGTTGTCTGTCACTGTTTGGTACTTTTAATCAAATGAGAGATTTCTTCTCCATATGTTGTCTCATTATAATGACTTGTGAAATTAACATAAACTAGGAAAACAGCAGCGGAGTTGCCTGCTTCAGGTGCAGCAAGCTTTTTGACAGCAGGTAAAGCATCTCCTCTCCTGGTGAAGCGCGCAGTGGCCACGCAGACCTCTGAGCCCCCCCTGCCCACCACCGTGGCCCTGCAACCACTTTCTGCAGCCCCGCCAGGGGAAACCGCCCTCGTGCTGCCTCCTACGCCTGCCAGGTACGTCTGAGCCAGCTGCATTAAAAAGGCACAATCAGAAACTATAACTTTACATACAGTTTCACCTGATTATTTTTTTAATGATGATGCTATCAAGATGGTGCAGCTTACAGGTGTCTCCTGATCCTCACACTACTCTGGAAATTTGCATAGCGTTTAGAAATTTGAGTAGCTTTTAGGCAAAAGTTAGAAAAATAATTCAAAAATTAAAGTGGCCTTTAGATGGAGGTGGAGAAAACCAGTCATGGGTCGGAGATTTGGTTGGAAGGTGACTTTGTTGTCAAAAGCTGGTGACATGGGGTGAATATATAGTGTCTAAGTGGGGAAAAAGGTTTTTGGGGGCAGGCACAGCACAGTGTGCATAATGTATGATTCTTTGCTATTACACACTTTATTCACCTGGCTTTTAGTCACCCTTGCTGTAAAATCTGTATTTTTGAATTGTCCGGTAACCTGAAGTTTCTGGAGGAGAATACAAGCATTAACTTTTATGGTGATGGGACATCTAGAGTATAGTGTTTACCTGTAGGGAAAGAAAGTGATTCCCTCAGTAATTTAACAATCAGGGATATTAAGCCATATCTGTTCTTTTTTTCATGGGTAAGGAGGGCTTTTAAAAATCCTTAAATGAATTCCTCCTGAGTTTTAGTTAGCATTGTCGGAAGTGTAATAAGTGTTTGATTAATGACTTGTCTTCTCTTGCTGCTTTTGGGCAGGCATGATGCATCTCTGCCTACTTGTGAAACAAATTCTTTCAGTAAAATCTCAAGCTGTTGGTCTAAATCATCTGTAAGTCATACAAGGTAAATCTTTTAAGGTATATCTGCAGCAGACTGATAGGTGTAAGCAAGGTTTTCAGGCAGCAGTTTTGCATTTAAATCCAAGAAGTGACATACAGTATAGTTGTGTAAGTGTTTGGAGTGTTTTGTTCACTTCTGAAATGATATTTAAAAATGCAAAACAATTCTGTGGATAATCTTGAAATTTTAAAATAGAATCTGGGTTATGGGTTCACCATTGTAGAAACAATTCTGGAGCCAGTATGTTTTTTTCACCTTTTTTTTTTTTTTTTTTTTCCTGTCCACATTCCTCCCAAGACAGTTAATAAGTAGGCAAAAAGAAAAGGGGGTGAGGAGCACACCAATTTTGGTAAAGGTGGCTAATAATAGACCTACTGAAGTTGTGTCAACAAATACGCCAAAGCTTTCCATGTTTATTATTTATTATGAAAAAGAGGAGAAGCTAAATGATCTTCAGGGCTCTTTCTGTCAGCACCATGGAGACTTAGGTGGATCCACATGGAGTGTCCTGGAGTTCAGTGGGAATAACCCAGGAGTGCGAGGCAGAGTCTGGGATGGGGAATTCAAAGGCTGATAGGTGTTGAATCCTAACTTGATGAGGGTAAAGCTTTATTTGTGGGTGAAATAAAAATTGCTGTTTTCTACATTAGCATTCAAGTGTCTAATACATTGCCTGATGTCTTTGTGAGCTGGGAACCTACAATCAGATAACTTTCCAGTGATTAATGCAGTCCAGTATTGTACTGTGTCTCTGTCAATCTTTCCTGCTTTCTCTGTTTTCTCCTCTGTTGGCTCAAAGCTTCTGTGCTAGAAAAGTACTACTGGAAAATCCTTTGGGAAGTCTGCCCAAGTTTGGACCTGCTCCTCTTCCCGTTCTTTCTCCTTTCATGCAGAGGTCAAAAATTAAGAGCATGGCTGCTGCTGCCGTGTCTGCTGCCATTGCCGTCCGGGCCAGGTAGACATCAGCTTTAAAAGAAACATTTTATAGCTTGGTTTAAGAAAGTTCAAGCTCACACAAGAATAATCAGTTCCTGACAGGGTTGCAAAATCAGCTCTTCCACAGTAGCGTGGTGGGCAAGTCGTTAGAATATGTCAAAGGCTCCCATGCCCTGTTTTTAGCTTAGCTCCAGACTGCTGACTGTGCACCTGGGTGAGTAATTCTACCTTTCTGATCTTCATGATATCCATTTTATGGTTCAGTCAGTAAACTAACTAAAAAATAATTGTTACAGGGGTGACAAAGAGTAAACTGCATCTTTGAGTAACTTTTGGTATTTGAAGACAATAACTCTCTGAGTTGCACCTAAATCTTTATTGCATTGCTTTTTATAAACACTTACTTAGACCAGTGGTCTCAAGTTTTTTGGATCATGCAGCCATATCAGTAAAAAATTTTTGAGCATGCATCTCCAATATATGTATATTTATGTATTTCTAAATTAGATAAATGTTCTAATATACTAATATATTATGTACATTATAAAACATACACAAAACCAGAAATTAAAAAAGGATGAAATTTACTTTATTGACAGTAAAAATAAAATAAAATAAAAAAAATTTCTTCTGACACCCCAGTGGGTTGTCTTGCATGCTCACTGCGGTGTGCGACCTCCACTTCGGTGACTGCTTATTTAGACGTAATTTCTAAATCAATTATTCTAGGTTAAGTTTCTCCATACTGCTACAGAACTTCCAGGCTTTTTGTAAGGGTTTTTGGGTTTTCAGTGGTCCCAGACAACTTGAACTTTGTTTGGTCAGCTAGTTTGTTTACATGATCTTTTTAAACGCTTGCTAGACTCTCCGAACCTTGTGTCTACCGCTCACTCTTGGATGCCCTGCTCATCACGCCTGTCACTAAGCCTCCTCTGCAGGCCATTGGTCCCTCCAGGAGGTCCACGAGTGCTCTGGAGTTGCAAAAGAGCAAGAGGTATTGTCTGAGTGCAGCGCGTGGTTGGCGCTGAGGACTCACAAGAAACTGGCTTCTCCTTTGAAACGTGTTTCTGTTGTCTGCATGCTTGAAGCAGTCTGCCTGTTGTGGTCTTTGGCACGAGGTCACCAACCCCAAATCCGACTGGTTTTCACCTCTTTGCAGAACTAATCTGCACCCTGGTCCTGCCGACAGTGCTTGTGCAAGTTCACTGTACTAAGCAAAGTTTTCCTCACCTGCATCAGGTGCCACCGTGAGACGCACGGTGCTGTTTGTGTTGCATTGCGAACCTCCAAGGGAGGCACCGTCACTCTAAGTAGCTGACTGGGGAAGAAACAAGATATTCTGGCTTGAAACCTCTATCCAGGTGAATTATTTGCAACAGTTCCTTGAGCAAGTAAGTGGCATGTTAGTCTGAGAGGGTGCTTCAGGAACAAAGAGATGCTATTTTTCAAAGCTCACTTTTTTAACGTGTAAAATCAAATAACTGGCATGCGGTGCGGCAAATAACTATTTTAAAACTTATTTGCTGTCTAGGCCCTTTGTTCCAGTGCTGATTCTGTTTAGCGCACAGGACTTCTTGTTCTCGTTTCCTGACTGCAGTTGTTAACACTGTGGAAAGCTGCTTTTATGTAATGGACTTCAGTCTCAAAGGCAGAAATCTATTTGGTTATTTTACAGGACAATATGTGTTAAGTTGTGCTAAGGAAGAAATAATTTGTGGGTTTTCGTGTCCTTATTTGCATTTTCACAAGAGTAAAACCCTTCTAGAGATAAGGCTTAATTATAAGTAAAGCTGAGATCCACTTGATGTAAGAAATTGCTGTTGAGTAAGAAGTATTACTCCTGTTTCATGGCTTCCAAGGTGTCTTCAGTCGCTAGAAAAGGCTAAAGTAGCCCTAACTTTGAGGAGGGGAAACGGTAGTTATTAGACACCAACAGACGATCTTAAGTTGTATCAAGTTTTCCGACGTTGTGGCATATCCACTTTAAAAAGGAAAAATAATATTAACAGAATTATAGCAATATAACACAACCTTAACTACTAATTTTCTTTTTGCCACTGAATTATACTTACTAGGAGATCTTTTTTTTGTGCACATCCAAAGGGAAAACCTCTCCAGGAGCTCTGGTACCTGTGCGCCACGGGTAAAGTTCAGGACATGTTGCCAGCAAGAATTCATTCTTCAGCTGTGGTGTTTCTTTGCTGATACTTTAGTAGAGCCAATAATGGCGGTGAAAATTAATTTTCTGAATTCCCTTTTCTTTTTTCCTTCACTCACTAATGAGCATTGTACATGGCATGAGCTGCAAAAGAAAGTAGATTGTTACGAGAATGGAAACAATCCCCTTCCTGACTCTGAAACTGTCTCTGTGTTTATCCATTGTTTCCTCGCCATACGGGGAAAAACTCTCCTCATTTTTAAAGTTTTTTCTTGGAGATGCAAACACTTATTTCTGCTAGAAAGTTGAGATTTCTAAACTGGCTCTGTCCCAGTTGCTGTCCCTTATGAGTATATGGGACTGCCCATCAGGAAAGGCTGCAATGGAGAACTTAGTTCATCCCGCTGTAGTTAAAGTGCAGTTTTGAAAGTTTTTCTCAGTTTTGCTCTTCTAGCTGGCAGAACTGGAAAGAGACGTGCAAGGGAGCCAGGAGGTATACTAGGAATACAGAGACCATATAAGCCTGCCCAAAAGACTTTATCAGTGTTAGTTATATCAATATTCAGATTGAATAGCTTGGAATAAACATCCACAGATTCTAAGGGTTTTTAAAATCATAGAATCATAGAATCATAGAATGGGTTGGGTTGGAAGGGACCGTAAAGATCATCTAGATCCAACCCTCCTGCCAATGGGCAGGGACACCTTCCACTAGACCAGGTTGCTCAAAGCCCCATCCAACCTGGCCTTGAACACTTCCAGGGAGGGGGCATCCACAACTTCTCTGGGCAACATGGTCCAGTGTCTCACCCACACCCACAGTATAGAATTTCTTCCTAATTTCTAATTTAAATCTACCCTCTTTCAGTTTGAAACTGTTCCCCCTCGTCCTATCACTACATGCCCTTGTAAAAAGTCCCTCTCCTGCTTTCCTGTAGGCCCCCTTCAGGTACTGGAAGGCTGCTATAAGGTCTCCCCAGAGCCTTCTCTTCTCCAGGCTGAACAGTCCCAACTCTCAGCCTGTCTTCATAGGAGAGGTGCTCCAGCCCTCTCATCATCTTCGTGGCCCTCCTCTGGACTCATTCCAACAGCTCCATGTCCTTCATATGTTGGAGCCCCCAGAGCTGGACACAGTACTCCAGGTTGGGGTCTCACGAGAGTGCAGTAGAGGGGCAGAATCACCTCCCTCGACCTGCTGGCCACGATGCTTTTGATGCAGCCCAGGATACGGTTGGCCTTCTGGGCTGCAAGCGCACATTGACGGCTCATGTTGAGCTTCTCGTCAACCGTCACCCCCAAGTCCTTCTCCTCAGGGCTGCTCTCAATCCATTTTTCGCCCAGCCTGTGTTTGTGCTTGGGATTGCCCCGACCCATGTGCAGGATCTTGCACTTGGTCTTGTTAAGCTTCATGCAGTTTGCATTGGCCCGCTTCTTAAGCCTGTCAAAGTCCCTCTGGATGTTATTTCTAAAGTTGTAAAAAACAAATTTTATCTTAAACCATTGCAATAGCCAGGTTATCCTGGTTCAGGTTGCTGCGTACAGGTGGTGGCATAAGGCCATACAGAAAGCATATGATTTTCGGGCTGTTAGGGACATTCCAAATAGGGTATGACCTAAAATTTGGGAAATGTTGTGTAGCAGTACTGTTAGTCTGGGAATGTTATGCGTAAATTGCATTTTTGAAGGATTTTTCCCAAAATATCTGGCATTGATCTGAAGTTATTGTCCAACATACCAGGGTAATTATTTCTGTTTTCCTTATTATTATCCTGAGCTGCCATCACCGGTAAGGAGGAAGGGTTTTGCAGTAGATGGAGCCATAGAAATGATGCTTTGTGCTGCCTCATCCGAGTGAAAAAATGAGCATAGCCCTATTGTATAGGTTGAGAAACATGTAGGAAAAAGAGACAGAAGATGACAAATTGTGCTTAGAGTTTACTGTCTTTAAGTACATATTCTCATTTAAGTTCAACAAAGATCTAGCAAAACCCATCAATTATGTCAGAAAAAAAGAGAAATATAATAGATTTGAGAGAAATGTACCCAATGAGTGTGAGAAACTACACATTAAAATAATTTTTCAGCGTTACATTTGTGCACATATTACAATATGTCATTAGATGGATAGTAATGCAAAGACATTTTAAGTGTCAGCTCGCTTCATCCCACAACACAATAGTGGATAAGGAAGGAGAGCTGAAATCTTATGTCCCATAACTAAACAGATGAGTATACCACACTGTATAGTAGAATAACTTGTTCAAAAAACAACTGGCTTCACCAGGAAAGCCAAGTAAATAAGCTGAAACAACTTTGGGGTTTGCGTTTTCTGGCTCTACCTTTTATAACTTTGATGAAAATGTAATGAATCTATTTTACCGAGGTAGCTTAGGCTTGTTTGCATTATCTCTAGGGAAAAACTCAAGAAGGTTGTAGCTGTAACAAAAGCAGGGTTTTGATTTTGTCCTGCAGTAGGATTGCTCCAGAAATATTTCCCTTTTATCCCTCTCACTTCACCATATCTGTTCCAAAAAGCTGACTGTCTTAAACTGCTCTGTACTGGGTAGCTTCCAGAGAACTTGACCTTTTTCTGACTTAATACTTATTATTAACTGGCCTGAAGTGGTGCTGAACATCCACACATTTTTTTCCCTTACCAGACTCCTCAGAAATGGACTTTTTTTTTTGGTATAACAGCCATGCAGTCTTTCACTAAGCTAAGTGTTCATAGCCTTAAGTTTATGGGGTTTTGTGTTTTTTAACAAACTACATATATGCAGCAAAGGAAATGATGTGTTTAATGTCTTGCATTTCCAAGAATTGGAGCTCTGCCCTAAAATGAAATTGCATGGCAAAAACACTGTGAAATTTTGGGAGATGCTAGCAAGAACAGACATTGACATGGCTTTTGCTCTATCTACCTGACACTATGCCATGTACAATTACTTGAAAAGAGGATAGTCTGTCCTTGTGAGATGAACACTGGTGTGGGCTCTGAGAGAATACTTATTCTGAAAGATGCTTTGAATTGTTTCTGTGTAGGGCACGGAAGGATTACATACGCCCTCGCTGTAACTTGATATGAAAATACCTCCACCCACACAACTTTCTCTGCTCTTTCTTTTTGTTACTTTATTTTGCATTTTCTTCTTTCTTGCAAGTTATTGGAACACTGCTAGGTTAACACGAAACCTAAACGCGGTTTTAAAAAGCTGACTGAGACCACGGTATTGCAGTAGGGACGGGAACAAGGTCGGCATTCAGTATTTCTTGTCTTCTGTTTCCCTGTTGTTACTCCAGAAAGCCCCTGCAAAAAGGCATATGTATTTCCCCCATTTGTGGGGTTTTGTCATCATTCTCATACCTGGCTTTTTCTGGTATCCTGTATATGTCTTCAGCTAACGTGTATTTTGATACTGGACAAAACACATCATGTGATGTGTATGACTTAAACAACATAGTTTAAAACAAGAAATTGAGTTCTGAGATTCAAGTTTTTATCTCAGCTGTGCTAATGCCTTGCTGTAAAGCTTTGGAGAAGCATCTGTGTAACAGTTCAGTTGGTCTTAGGGCAGACAAATCGTTCTTTCCATGCTTCAAAGTTGCAAAGTTTCTGTAATATAAATGTCAAAAAGTTTGTATTAAAAATTTCTTTTTTTTCCCCTTTCAGTGCTATATCAAGCACTGTCTGTGTATTTCAGAAGCCATTTATTCAGGTTTCTGCAGCGTGCTCGATGCCTTCTTTGGGTTAATAGACAACCAACAGGCAGCAATGTGTAATGCAAGGGAAGTCTTACTTTTTTGTTAAACTATTTTGATTTTAGAAGCCATAAAGCAGAATCAAGGCTATCATATTACACTTGGTTGTACCAGAAACCAAGTAGAGTGATTTGCTCACATCTTTTATTTTTTTATCTTGTTTTTGTCTTTAAAGATTTAGTGTTCTTAAGGGAAAATAACCTCACAGAATTCCTGGCCCTCTGAAGAAAGCATTTACAGACTGTCTCTTTGATGCTACATGACCTCTCCTGTCAGCAAGCTTCCTCAGACCACAGGGGACTTGTTCGTGACTCACGCAGTTGTTCTGGACAAGTGGGAGTTAAAATATCACTTATAATCCAGAGAACTATTAGGAAAATACTGATGTACCAGACTGAGCTCGGGGCTCATGTGATGATGTTTACAGATGGATAACCTGGTATCTTGGGCTTGCATGAGGAAAAAGTCCACCCAGACCTCTTGAACCTGCTTGGGAAAGTCTGAGAGACTTGGCCCTTGTTACCATTTTAGTGGTGTTAGAAGCTGCATGACGACAAGCTGTATTTCATTTTCAGTTAGGACCATAGCTTCTCCTTTGACTAATAACATGAAACATAATTATCTTCTCTAAAGTGGGTATGAAGAAATTCTAGGCAGCATTATATAGGAGTTTCCATGGAAGGATGGAGGGGGGTTTAGCCATCTATAGCCCCAGACCATGTGTTTTTCTTTTCTTGGATTTTGGGGAGAGGAGGTGGGGTGTCAAAACCTCTAAATAAGTTCAGAAGGATTTTCCAGTGCAAATTTCTTAAAATGCCTCTGAAATGTGTTCAGCCTTGTCTTGATGCACTTGATTTTGGGAAGAAAGGGGATGTGGTATGGATGCAAATAACCCAGAGTGGTCTCTGAAAAACGGGTGCTCATTTCACATGTGACCTGGACCCGCTTCCTCCCCCATGGGTTCCTTGCCCATCCTCCCTCTGTAGCATCCAGGAAGCTCTCAGTAACATGTTGAGCGATGGGACAGTCATCGGGCAAATGTCTTTTTCTCCCCGTCCTTCCACCAAAAAATAGGGTGTAATACAGTGGTTGGTATTTGGGGAGGAAGATGAGGAAGAATAGCAGAGGAATTATTACTTGCTTTTTAGTCTGTTTTGAATGATTTTGCAGTGCTCTTGTTGATCAGGAGAGAGGCAGTCCGAGGAGCCTGTTGTGAGCTCTGGGTAAAGCTTGCATTGGCACTGGAGCCCTGTGTGTCCCCCGAGGTCTCAGACTGGCCCCCTAGAAAGTTCTTTATTTTCCATACATGCCTTTACTCTGATAGAATAGGGCTGCACTGTGTGGTAAGACTTGTTTTCCATGGAAATTCAGGAGAGTGTGTCATGTACGAGCTACCAGATGTCAAAGATAGAGAGGTGTCTTCAGCTTGCTTCTTTGCTGGACTTTTTTCTTGGACTGTATTTGCAATCTGTTTCCCTTGCAACCCACTTCCAGGATTATTTTGATTAATCTTCCCATAATTTATTAATTAAACATATAGTGGGTTTTCAGGACACAAGATCCTGAGTCAGTCAGGCTCACGTTCCACCGTTCCTTCATTCTTGCAGTGTTGAAACCCCTTGCCCAATTCTTGACAGCAGAGCATTCACATCTTGCAAGCAACATTGTTTTTCTGAAAATGGATGTGACTCTTAGTTGCATTAGTTTTTATCAAGGAAAACTTTCATTTTTGCTGTAAGTATTCATCAGGTGGAGAAGGAATCATTTAAGAGTTATGAAACAGAGTTAAAAGGTTAAAGCTAGAGTTAGAAGGTAGGGTTGTCATTAATAACAGTGCAAATGTTTTGACATCGAAATGTGCTTGACCTGAACCTGACCAATGAGTGTCATCAGGGAAGTCTGAGGAAGCTACTCATGCAGAACTTGGTAAACACATAAGGTTTATTGTTCCTCCTTCAGTTTTCTAGTGACGACACTGAAAAGCAGATGGGAGCTCTCTTCCATAACCTATTCATTTTCTTGAATTTCTGTATATATTTTTGTCTCTTCGAACCATGTATTTTCTAGGTAATGAATCTTGGGTCATCATTGTACGATATCCTAGTGAGTTACAGAATACTAATTGTGCGTGTTGTACAGCCACTTTGTAGAAGGTAAGTATCTGAAAAGATATGTAGCTATGTTTATAAAGATGGATAAAAATAATTGGAGTTTGAGTGTTTCTCAGTGTAGAAGAACATAAAGTAAAATGTTGAGGAATTAATTTTGAAACATGAATTTGAAGAAGTTTAGCACTTAAAAGGTTGGACATCTCCAGGGTGCAGCACTTCTTTGAGACAAAGATGGATCTATCTTTCTACAGAGAACACCGCACGTGCTCTCCCAGGCAACTGTGTGACTAGAGGCTGTAATTCAGGAAAACTAGTGCGTGCACTGTTTCCTGCAGTACACTGTGGGTGGGCAATATCACACTGGAGAGACTCGCCAAACTGCAGTAGCAGCCTGCCTGTTAAGTTAACAGGCTGTAGTGCTGGCTTGAGTTTATTCAACTCTTGCTTGAAAGAACCAGGCACAAAGTACAAATGGTGTCTGAGACCTGTCAGAATTTTTGCCCTGGGGCCAATGTGATCCCCTCTGTCAGAGTGATGGCTTCAAGCTTTACCCTTGGGACGCTTCTCTCCAGGATAGGCTGTGGGCACATAAAACACCAGAGGTGGTCAGAAATCACAGGTGGTTTTATAGCTGGGTTTATCATTGTCTTTTAGTTTGGGATTATTAGGATTCACCTTTCCAGTCTTTTAATTTCCTAAATGAAAGCCTAAGTGTCTCCAATAATCTGTTGCTTCGGGAACTAGCATGCCATGTCATGCACAAGCCTTGGCATTGAACCATGAAAATGGCAATGGTGGAAGTACAAATTGTCATTACAACTAGCCTTGTGGCTAGTGTCAGTGTACTTCCTTGCCTATACCTACTATAAGGCTGCAGTTTGCCAGCAGCACACCTCAGCCATTTCTACATTTTTCTATCCTCCTTCTGCCTTTGCTTGCCTCGCATCCATTTTTGCTTGTTAAATACCTCTTAAAAAAGAGGTAAAGACAGCTGCTGGCCTAGAAGGATTTTCTTATTTATGACATAAGATTTATATGATTTATATGTTCCAGACAAAGGCAGTAAAGAGGTGCTAGGCTTGATAAGTGATTTAACAAGTGATGATGAGTCTTTTGGATGGAGAAAGAAGAAACTTTCTTTTTTTCGGATTGTCTTCCTTTAGCCCACACTCGAGGCTAAACAGTAACAGTTTTTCTCTCACCCAATGTCCCTTTCCCCACTGAGGAAGGAAATTGGGAAAAGGAGGGAGACTCATGGGTTAAAGTTGAACAGATTTAATAAATTCAAGAAACCAATATCAACGATAACACAAAACACACAAAATGTACTTAGCTACAGAGTTGCAGCAGGTTGTTCCAGGAATACCAATTGTTGGGATTGAGAACAAGGGAGGCAAGAAGAGAGGAGAGCAAAACCAGCCTCACCTCTTCCCAGCAAGCCCTCCCTTTTGTGTTAGTCATATAGAATACACCTGTGGGCCAGCCAGGGTCAGCTGCCCTGGATTTATCTGCTAATGGCCCTGATCACCATGGCTGGCCACAAACTGAAAGAAAAATCTAACAGAAACTTGATTCTATAAATTTTTTATCCCATGAATCCAGGACAAGGACCAACAGTGTTTTGAAGAATTCTTGAATTTGTAATGGGCTCTGGCCTGGAGTGGGTTTGATGGGTTGCATGTCAAATGTACTCAACAGTATAGGAGGAGATTTCTGTGACACTGAAGTTTCAGCCACACACTTTTTTCATAGTGGAAACCAGTCCTAAAATACCTTGTCTTCAACTACTGAGCATGCTACTTAATGTCAGAGGCTGTCTTCCTGTCCTTTTTCTTTCAGTCTGCAACAGCATTTTATGCTGTGTATCTCCGCTGCCTCAAAATCTGTTGTTAAAAAGACTTGTATCCTAAGCCTTTAAGGAGTCTTAAAGTGTACCTTAAATGCCTCCACTTGCGCTATACAAATGTCTTTAATTATCCTTTAACATTTGAATGTAAGAGGATGCAAAGTCTCACTCTGTGCTTCACTGGGCTTGTGCATGCTGCATATAGGAAATCCATCAGTGTCAGTTTGGCACAGCTACCAAAATGCAGTAGCTGTTACTCGTTAAACTGAGCATTCAGATATGTTCTCTAAAATGTGAATCTTTTTTTATCCCTTACTCAGAAAAAGATTCTAAATACATCCGTTAACGCTGTAAATCTAGAGACAAAAAAATAATCAAGGTTATGAACTTGTGGTTTGGCCTCCTGGTATGTTCAAGCTCTTGCATGTCGTATGGCCAAGGCAATATTGTGCATATGCAATACTTGTAAAGTAAAAATAGCTCAAGGATACATGTGTGCTGTAAATTTGTTTTTCTTCGATAGAGGAAAGAACACAAGGCTTCTAATGTGTTAACTGATGGGTTTCCAGATTGCACAAAATATGTATTTGGAATTGTTTTGGCTATATTTCACAATGTTGTTGAGTTCATTTCCTGTTTTTGTGATCCTCTTGGTTTGCAAATGACCTTTATTAGCAATTACTCCTCTACTTTGGAGATTTTTAATGAAAATATTTGTTTTCGGCTTCCCAAAGGCAAATATCCATTATACAAATACTGTCACACTGCATAAAAGTTTTGTTGTGATAACTTTCTCATCTTGAACGGCCTCTGGAAATGAGAAATGAAAAGATTTTCTTGCTAGCAATGTAATTAGTGGCTACTATGCTCCATGCAAATTGTGATTAAGTGCAGTTTTCATTGTGTGTGTTTTTAAATAGCTAAAATAGTTCTGCTAACCTGTAAAATGTAAAAGCAGCTGTAAATTGCTCTAAAGAGGCAATATAAAATATTGTGCATGTTGTTTAATGAATAAATCAACTTACAGTTCTTTTAAAATGCTTAATCCTTTTGGGGAGCAGTGGTCCATAGAAGAAAATTTCATGTAATTAAGTCACTTTTAGACTGATCTTTTATTAAGACCTACAAGTATATTCTGACTATATGAGTATTTGCCTACTTTACAAGGAAAAAAAAAGTATTCAAAAAGTGTAGAGTGTACCAAATCTACAGTAAGTGTTCTACTTTAACCTGTATCATGCCAACACTTAATTTTTTTAAATGGAAATTGTGAAGGGATTTACTTGTCTGTATTGACTTTTGGGGAGAAATTACTCAAGTGTCCAGTTCTTAAAAAACAGCTTGAAAATGTAACTTCCACAGCATTGTCCTGGGGTGATCAGCCCAACGTCAATGATGACGGAGTAGTGGGTGTTGCTCTGTTGCACCAGGGTGCAGGGATGTCACTCCGCATCTCCGTTTCACAAATGCTCTTGTTCTAGCAAGAAATGCATTTTATTTTTTCCTCCCTCATTTCTGAACAGTGATTCCCTGGAGGCTACCCAGCCCGCTGCTTTTACAGCCGCCTCGGTGAGGAGCATGCCTGCCCGCCAAGAAAACACCGACATGAGACCTGCTCCCACCAGCACCATGTCTGCTGCTGCAGCCCTCAAGCCAACGGGACCTCCTGGTGCTGCCAAGTACTCAGGCTGGCAGCCTGCAAACCAAGCAGGTAACTTTCAGTGAGGCTTTTTCTTGTTCGCTTAAGGACCTTTGGATAGCTCAGGAAAATATACTTCACTGTGGGTGTCAAAATAACAGCCTTCAAATGGCTATTGTGTGTTTTGAGCACAAGCCAGTTTGTTTAGAAAAGAGAAGAAAAACGGATTTAGCAGTTTTAGTTAACCTGTAGCTCTTTGTAAGTAGCCTCATAGATGTAACTGGTTTCACAAACAAGCAAAATCAGATGTCTCTGACCTCTATTGAAAGCATATATACCAATCAAATATGTATATATGCCCCTCAGTTTCAACTTGGCACTTCCCATGTGACTGTAAATTCAACAGAGCAGATTTCGTGCTATTTCAGGGGTGGGAATATCAACAGACACATGTTTTCCAAGTAATCTTTTCTGAAGTAGATGCTAATTTAAAAAAAAAAAAAAAAACAACATTAGAGTGATTTTGTATCTGACATTTGTAGGGTTTATTTGAGCAGGGTGCTAGAGTGTTGCATAGGTTTGTGATATGGAGATTTGTTTAAAGGTGAGTTCTTGCAAGGACAATTTACACAGCTACAACCTTTGAATGTAGTTTGGTGATTCTCACCCCTTCAAACCTGCATCAAAATGTCTTATGTCTGGAAAGCATGCCATTTTCTTTATGAACACTCCTATGTTATAACCATATCTGTTATAACATGTAATATGTGTAACTGTGTACCTATATTTTTATAATATTACATGCAGTAATTTGGCGTAATCTTTTAATGTAACTCGTTTACTAAACCGAATCAGTCTTTGGTGCTGAACTAAACTTGAGTAGTAATTTCAAAGGATCTGGGAAATCTGAATTACTAATGAAGCTTTAACTGCAGATTCAAATTTTTTCTGTAAGAATGTGATGAATATTCTTGATTCTCTTTCTGACAGAATAATCTAAGATGCTAAATAGCCTTTTTTTTTTTTTTTTTTTTTTTGTTCTGCTGTTGGGGGTTTTCCCTCTCTAAAAGTATATACAATCCAGGAAAGGAACTACAGAGGCCCTGGCATAAAAATAAACATAAAATATATGGTGTTAATGCTGTGTGTTTTATAATAGCTTTGGCACATCTGGCTAAATTGCTGTTGTGCGCGGTGACAAATACATGTATTTTGTTTTGGATGTGCAGTTCTGCTAGCAAGCCTCAAGATGGCAATACACTGTCATTTCTATACTTCCCTGTCAAATATTGAGTATATTCTTAAGGACAAAGTAAAGACTTATTTAAATTTAGATCAGTTTTGTTTTACTAGCATTGTTTTACTTCTTTGAGTTAGATATCATTAGAGGAAAAAAAAACCCAACTCTTTTTAAAGTTAAATTTTTGGTAGCATGTGTGCTTTAGGCAAATGTTTGTGGGAATGTGATAATCTTGCGTTTTTGTAAGCGACTGATTGTGCTCCATGTTTGACATAACTCTCTGTCTTACCAAGTGATAAATTTACTTCACTTGCACAGAAACCACCTGTCAGCTTGGGGTTTTGGTAGTACCACACCCATTTTCAGTATGTTGGCAGGTGTTTCACTGCTAAATCCTACTTAGCATGCTTTAGTATTAATACAAGTCTAATGTTTGAAATAGACTTTTTTTTTTTTTAAATGATGGACACATGAAGGTGAAGGATTTAGAAGGATGAATTAAATTACACTTGATTCCATACTTCTCTGAAAATCTGTGCCCATGCTTTTGGATAATGTAAAAATCTCTTTTTTCACATTAGAAGTACCAAGTAGGTACGTGAAGGGGAAAGCCAGACAGAGAATTTTTGATTATTTTGTTCCAGAATAGCTTACAAAAAACTCATGAAATTCATACTGATAGGGAAGCTGGTGGAAGGCAATGGTCGTGAGGATGTCATCTCTGTGCTGCCTTGCTGTAGGGTCCTGAGATGTACTGCTTAACTTCCAAAGGAGCAAAGTCATTACTTTCTCCAAAAATATTGGGGGACCCAGAAATAAAAAATGTAGGAGAAAAAGGCATTGAAAACCCAAAGCTTCCTAAAATGGGAAAGTGCAGGGAGGAAAAGGCATCAGTGCGAATGGCAGCTGCCCAGGAATTAACAGGGGCAGGCGAAGGTACGATGTCGCAGCTGCCGGAGGAGCTTCATGTGGTGTTTGCATCTTGGGTGCACACAGAGCCGCGCACTTGCCATGGGAAGCCAGTCTGCGCTCATCCTCTGTTCGTAGAGCTGCTCACTGGAACGGTGAGGAAACATGGACCATTTGTAGATGTCAAAATGCTCTTGGGTTTTG
Source organism: Nyctibius grandis (assembly GCF_013368605.1). Taxonomy (NCBI): domain Eukaryota; kingdom Metazoa; phylum Chordata; class Aves; order Nyctibiiformes; family Nyctibiidae; genus Nyctibius; species Nyctibius grandis. The sequence goes on from NC_090663.1 coordinate 56,767,127, forward strand.
TTCATCTTCTAAACTATCTGACTTCATCAATCTGAAGGCACCTTCATCTTACAGCAGTCTGCAAATGAGTGAAGATGTGACATACCTAGCGCGATTTCTGAGTTGAAAGAAAGTGTCTCATGATTTGATTGAAATTCCAACAGCTGCCAAGGGGCCAGAGGCTTGTTCAGACGTTATCTGACAGGTTTCACTGCTGGCCTACCCCTTAAACCTGCCCTAGGGTCACCTCTGGTTTTGTATGCCATGCATTTCCCAAGTCGTTCAAGAAGTCGGTAATGCAAAACTAGCAGATAGGAGAGACCCAAGTGTGGTTACAGCAGAGATGAGATCACCATCTTTTTCTCAGGCCTATATATTACAAAAAAGAACAAACCCAGAAGGTTTTGCTGTACCTGAGCTTACTCAATAAGGCTGAAATCAGCAGTCTGACAAGTAAAACTGTTTCAGTAGTTGAATATTTTGATAAAATTAGTCAGATGTTGAAGAAAAAGAAAGACTATCACCATTTCAGGGCATGTTTGGACTTCAGTCATTAATTGTACTGTTTGTTTGCAGTCTGTGAGCATAAAGTTTTCTTTAAAGTAAAATTGCCAGTGCTTCACAGGCCAAGCAAAATTTGGCTTCGCAGGGCATAAATTTTAAACAAACAAAAACCCTCCCTTTGAGTCTGATTCATTCATAGTTGAAGTCTAGCTTAGGAAATAATTGGATGGAAGACATAACCTTATGTAAATGTGTGTATCAGTTTGCTGTTAATAGCAGAAACTTATTTGGAGTACAGTTTTGTAACTCTAATAGCACTCACCCTTCTAATGAGTATTGTATATAACACCAAGTTGTTTCCATAGCAAAGCAGACATGTCACAGGATTTTGTTTGTGTCTGGGGAAGCTGTAATCTGCTGTTCGATGGTGTGGCCTGAATATTACTACTGATTTTATTTATTAAGATGTCTGACTTCACAGATAAGTCATTTGGTCAGACAGCATCTTTTAGTTTATTAGCTGTAATCTCCCTTCCTTGGGTGGACCACTGGAGAATACCCTTATTTTTTTTTATTAAAAGTAGCATGGTTTCTTTTTGGGGTTTTGGTTTAGGGTTTTGGATGTTTTGGGGTTTTTTTTGAGCTTGTGCAGAGATGCCTAAAGGGGGTTTTTGTTAGAACTGAGGTATGATCTCCATTGATCTCTATTTCATAACCTGGCAAGAAAAAGGTGTGTAGGAAAAAGATAAAACAAATGACTGAGACAGTGAACTTGGAGATGCTCCAGGCACTGTGTTTCTCTGTACAGAAGTCAGTCATGATCCAAGTGGTCTCACAGTGATAGCACCCTTGGAGCTGAACTGTCCTCATCTGCTGTTGGAGGGCAGTCATGGAGTACCCACAAACGCTACTACGCTAGTCATCCACTGTGAAGGTAGCAGAGGTTTTATCCCTTTCTGGAATAAAATTCTGATATTACAGGATTCCTCAGTGGTTTGGTAGAGGAAATGAGGGATGGCTGCCTCATGCTTACTCTTAAGGCATGGGTCAGAAGCTGGATAAGCAGGATAAAAGCCTGGTTTGTCAAACAAATGAACGAAAAAGGTCTGATCTCTGGTGCATTGGGTGCACAAGGAGTTGAAGATGGGGGGCAGGTGGGGTGTGCACACCATGCCGCCGAGGCATCTTCCTGGACAGAAGTTTCCAAATAATGCATTTTCTGTCGGCCTCTCTTGTCTGTATTGTTGATTTTTTCAGTTCTTGAAATAAGTCAAATTGTGGCTGTTTGTTACTGTGTGTTAAGTGTACAGTCTAGGATTTATAATAGTTCTCACTCATTTTTGTTGAGCTGTCATGTTCTGTTCACCCACCAGGGGGAGACGCTTTTTACAAGATTATATTCAATTTAAAAAAAAAAAAATTGCCCACAATATCCTAGCTACATCGCAGTGAGTTACCTTACTATTTGATAGCTAAATATTACCCTACACTTGTGTAGCATCGTTCACCCTCAAGGAACCGTACAGTCCCGGTACCATGTGCAAGCACACAAGGCACACACTGGAATGGCTTTCACCCACCACCTCCGTGCAGTCACTTCGGGGGTGAAACGTAACAGCTGCTTGTCAGCACGCTTTAACACTGCGCGGCATCTTGAAAGGAAGCGAATAGCACCGTGGCAAATTGAAACTGCTGGGACAATTTAAGGAAGTATAATTACCCAATAAATACAGTTACACAAACTGGAGTTTGGCCAGGAGATGAACTGTTCTCGCAGGAAGCGCAGCAGGATCTGCGATGGTCAGAACTTCCAACGTTACGTTTCTCACGCGAAACTGCCTCCTCTTTCCCAGCGTCTTCAAAACGCTGTTGTCAGAGGGCAAGCTGCTGGCTCAGTGGGGACCGGCGAGGCTGGGCGCCAGGCACAGCACTCCCCAGCACTGTGTCCTGCTTTCCCGTGCAGGAGCTGGGCAGGCAGCATCCTGCTCCACTCGCGGGGTTCCGGCGGGATTGCGGGGGTCCCATTGTGGGCTGGTACAGCTGGTGGCCAGAAACACTGGTTTGCTGCTTGGAGAGGAGCGTTTCATTGCAATTGATGGCCTTCATTACTCCTGGGCTTGGCAGCTGAGTACAAGGGTAGGATGGGGAGGGTTTGTGGTAGAAGTGTCCGAAGCTTGCAGTTTTAAGTGACCAGTTACTCGTGCGTGCCAATCTCCTTTTTCCTAGGATCTCTCTCAGCCTGATACCACTGGGATATATAATCCCCTTCCAGTAGAGCTGCTCGGGAATGTCAGCATATTCTGCAATACCCACAACTGTCAGTTGCCTAATCCTGAGCCAGCACATGTGTTAAGCACATGCTCCCTTCAGCAGAGGGAACACACTTGGAAGCTGACTGTAAGCATAGAAAAATTACTCCCCAGGCAACTTTGTTTGAAAAATTCTGCTATTTCCTCGCAGTGGTTTTTGTGTGTTTGGTAGACTTGCATTTACCATCTCTGGTGTTACCCTTAGTGTGCTGTCTCGTGCTTTTTTTTTCTATTTCCTATTCCCCTGATAATATTAGAACTTTAAAAGCAGAAGAAAATACAAGCCTGCTCCTAGATGTGATTTGACATCCTGTCCTGTATATACTGACAGTTTGAATCTTTGTCTCCTTCTTTGCAACTTATTCTGTAGGGGTTTGCTAAGGAAAAATGGGGTAAAAAATCCAGACCCTATCAGACTGGGAAGTTTGGCCATTAAGCTCAAACAGTATGAAGCTGGGGAGTGGGAGGGAGGCACCAAGACTTACTGTGCTGTCGCAAAATGCTTGTCCTGACAGTAAGACCTTGCTCAAGATCCATAAAGGGATGGACTGTGGCATTTCCTGTCCTTGTCACCTTTGTTTTTCTATGTGTCATTTGTAATTACCCCAGCCCCTGTCTCAGTTCTGTTGGCCTTACAGGCCACACTTACTGGGTAAGTTAAGTTGATAGCCCATTGGCTTTGGGAGTACTTTTGCATGGAAAAGGCAATGAAGCTATTGTGTCAGCATCGCCTTGTTCACGATGTTCTGCAATTTTGTTTTTAGGGCCATCTCATCCCAATTTGTTTCCTTTGTAGAACAGGAAATTAAAGGCAGGACTAATTATTATAGGAGTTCAAGGAGCGATGCGCCCGTTGAGGACCATAGTCTGAACTTGGGGAAGAAACGGGAGTAACATTACAAGTTGTTAGCAAATCCTTATATTGTTGGTAAGGCCTCTGCTAGAAACAGTCCCAAAACATAAACAGTTCCAATATTTTTCACTGAAAAAAATTGTTAACGATTGCTCCTCCACGATGCAATCACCATTCATAAAAACAGAAAGCCTTGTCCGTAAGTGGTATGATTGACAAGTCAAAACACAAAAGCTTCTTGATCCTGGTGTATGGACTGTTATTCTTATTAATTTTTCATCTAATCTAAATGATTATATCATCATGTGACAGCAAACCACGAGAATTTATTCTTACAAGTTAAGTAATGTGAAGTCGCTTAGCCAAGCAAAACCCATTGTGAAACCAGAGTAATTTATAAATGTCAGCCTTAATTTGATGGTAGTATGAAATTGTAACTGCTGCAGACATGGTGAAAAAATGAATAAGCTTCTAAACCTTGAATGTTTATGTTTAAGAAAGGGCGGATCATAGCAATGATGCAGAAATGTACCACCCACTTGTTGGAGGCAGAATGACTTGGTGTACCTCACTACAGGATTTACCAAACAGAAACTCAGCTTTCTGTTACAAATCTGACCTTTGACAATTTTCCTGTGATTTGATGTTCCTAAATTCATGTGCTATTGCAGCAAGCTGTGCACTTAAATTAATTGCATACATAAATCAGAGAGATGCATGTTCCTTTCTCTATTCATTTAAACAGAGGTGAAGATTTGTTTCTGTGTTTATTTCACACCCATTGAGTGGGAACTTTCACTGACTTGCAAAAATAGATGCTCGTCATCTTTGATTTCTTAAAAAGCAACTAGCCTGTTATCACAGACTGGCTTGCCAGATCAGTTCCCTTTCATTTGCTAGCGCCAGCTCAGAGTAGTGATGTGTCCTGTTCATTTGTACAAGTGTAGGACATCCAAAAATTATGCCTAATATTTGTTCAACAAATGAAAAGTCAATATTCCTCTGGTAAATTCATTCTTAGCACTCTTCAACATTAAACATCAGGTCCATGAACTGGCTGATAATCTGCGTGTGAGCAAGACTGGACAGTCATGCTCTCTGCAGGCATAGTCAAGCTGTCAAAGTCAAAACAGGAGCTAAAAGCAAGGGAGGCAAAATGTTATAGGCAGAAAGCTACCAAATGGGTTTCTAAACTGTCACTCCAGAGAAATGAAACACTATTGTACAGGTCTTCATTTTCTCTTTCTCCTTGAGGCGCGTTTTCGGTAAAAGCAACGCCAGTTGTGCCAAATTTGTGAGGGTATGTGATGTAACAAATCACAAGGAGGCAGGCTGAGCGAGCCAAACCCACCATACTCATTTTAATTAAGATCCTTTACAGCTAATTTAGCCGGAGCCTTTCCAGTTGAAAGGCCGGTTGCCAGCACAGGAACTAGACCCTCGAGTTGCAAGGGTTGTTGAAATTGGGCCGGGGTGGCACCTGTTGTAATTTTCCACGGGGAACATACCAGCCTTCACCGGCATTTAAAGACATGATAATGGTTTAATCCTTCCTGTTCTGCCTGTAATTGGGGGCCGGGGTTTAGCTCTGACTGCACTTCCATAGGAAACAAAAGGAGAACTGCTGAACACAGGGGTTTGGGGTTTTTGTGTGGTTTTTGGTCGTGGTTTTTTTTTTTTTTCTCCCCTCTTGTTCGTCCTGTAGCTTCCTCCATTGAACTTGTGAGATTTCACACAGGCCTGGGAGTGGATGGGGAGTTATATACGGCTAATGTGACGAGCTGACAGCCGAGCTTTTCAGGCACACTGCTTCATCCGGCCATCTGTTTGGTTTGGAGGGAAGGAACAGGAAGATTTCTTACTGTACAGATATATTAAGAAAACTCAGAAAATTGGACGTATGAAGCTTTGTATTTTCCATTTATAATACAGTAGTTTGATAGCAGCGTATAAATCACTGAGTTAGAACACTTTAAAACAAAGTTCTGGCACTCCCACCGCTTAAAGTAGCATTGTTATTTATAGATATTACATGAAGTCTGATGTTATGTTTAAGTGAGCGTTAAACAGTTCAGGCTGTTGTATTATTGCTACGCACCGGAGAACCTCTGTCAAAGTGACTTTGGCACCGCCACGTATCTGCCTTTCTCCCTTTGTCTTCCAAACCTTTCGCCAGTGTTTGCAGTTATCCATGTGCTCAGCGATGGAACAGCCTATTGTTAGTCTAACGAGGGCAAAGTCACACTGGGATTTTTGAAAAAGAAAAAAAAGCCAGTTCTTTACCTTGCCTAAAACTTTGTTAAATATTAAACTAGCCATACCAAGAAGTTTAGTGAAAGCAAACACTGAGGGTTTGCTAAACTTAAATCTTATAAAGTAGAAAGTTAATAGTTGGGTACAGAGTGTTTTCTGTTTTAGAACAGCCAGCTATGACAATACACAAGTGCAAATTAACAGTGCTTTAGAAGGTTTGATTAAAGAGAGTGAAGGTGAAGTGAAGCCTGCAAAACTCCAAAAGTTGGCCACAGAGATCTTTTCATGACTTGTGGAGAACCTGAACATCTCCGGCACTCAGGGTAGAATAGCTCCTGATGAGGTGTATAACTCTTATAAATTATAATTTGTTTCATTTATTTATTGTATTTACTTATAATTTATAATTCTCCAGAGCACCCACAGAAGTTGCTGCATCCTGTCCCATTTCATGCAACAAAGGTGGCACCCAGAAAATATGTGGTGAGATAGTGTCATGAGGCAGCTGGAGTTGGTTCCTTTTCCCTCCCCACTCGGCCATCATTCGCAATTAAAAATGTGTGTGCACCTTGCCAGATCTCGGGTATCAGAGCAACTCCCCAGCGCTCTTTGAGAACAGAGCTGCTGATGGTATCCAAAATCATATAGGTAAAATGTAAAAAGCAAAGCATAAAGCACAAACTACAGGAGGGATCAAACTGATTGCCAAGAGTCGAGAGGTCTTTGCTTGGATTGAGCATAGTAATTTGTACCTACCTTGTTATTACTGGTGTGCCCTGGTAAAAATCTTCTCATTGCACGGAAAAATACCTGCATAAGTTTTCAGGGCCTGATGTTTTTCTTCAAATCACGTGGATGTGTTTCAGTCTGAAAGGTTTCCAAGGGAATAGGGAAGAGAAATGAGAAGAGGATGTGGGAACTCTGAGAGTGTCCCATTCCTCTCTGCTTGCAGAAGAAACATCTTGTCCAGCACAGGAGTTAATTTGCTGCTTAAGTAGAAGGGACAGTTAGGAAACATCAATGTTCATTCTAAACAAGAAAAAAGACCTAATATTTGAAATTCTGTAGCTACAAGAGTTGGAATATGGAATATGGTTGGAAAAAAATACTGAGAATTCATATAGATTTTAAGTAGGGAACTAATAGTGTTTTTTTTAAAAAAAAAAACAACAACAACAACAAAAAAACAAAACAAAAAACAACCCAAACCAACCAAACAAAACCACAAAAATACCACCACCAACAAAAAAATGCTGTGTGGGTTGCACTGGAAGTAATGAGCCTTTGATAAAATTACTGGAGTGTTAAAGGCATGTTTCTGGCCTACAGAAAGACACAAGTGGGCAATAAAAGCTGTCCTCAGGCTGGTGTTCAGATGGGAATGAGGAAGATAAAAGACTGAGGCAAATCAAGCAGTGAGAAAGGGAGAATGATCTATGGTGAAAAAAAATTTAGTAGAACAACTGTAGAAAGTGTACAAAGAAACCAGTATAATAAATGTGGTGAAATAGATATTACTGTACTTTACTGGTGTATTTTCTTTAATAAGAGTATGGATCTAAAGGCAGACTGACTCCTCTTCTTCAGGATGAAAAATCTGAACTGAAAGAAACTTGAGTCTGCTTTAGAACAGGAATAGAGGGGAATAATACTGTGCAAGACCAATGAGGTTTTAACATGAATACCAGCAAAGAGAAAAACACCTCTTGAGAGAATGCTGTGGGGACAAATTGTAAGCATGGGCAGGGAGCTTCCTGGCTTCACACTGGCCCTGAGAGATGGAAGAAGAGAGCATTTAATAAAATGCTTTAAGGTCTTGCTTTTCAAGGATTTTTGAGCAGAAGGCAACCTTTTCTGTCTTAGTTCTCAGCTGCTGATGGCATCTGCAGTTATCAATTAGATATTGTTCCCATCATAGTAGAACAAATAGTGACATAAATTTACAAATGACAGGCAAAAAGCCTTTTAGAACTTAGTTTTTGTCCAGTATCCAAAAATATTCTGGCAAATATAGAAGTATCTGAAGGCTTAGGGCTTATTTGTTATTCCCCTTATTCTGTTTGCATTGTGGCTGTGGTCCCATGGGAGTCCTGCATCTGCTGGAGGTCTGGGAGTTGAACTTGGGTTCACCGATTTCAGTGGAAGTGGAGTGGGTCCATTTGCCTTCGCTGGTTCTCAACACTAAATGCTCGTCTTGTTTCTGCTTAGGGCACACCTCTTGCTTAACACAGTACTAATTTCTGTGGTCTATAGTATGGTTTGTCTAAAAGAGAATTTTTGTTTTAACATAGGGTCATTAATAGACCGAAGTTATTTCCCAGACTGATGGACTATCTCCTTCTCTCCTTTTTTAGTGCTTTGAATAACTCAGAAATGACTGATTTGTCTAACTTTGAGAGAAAGTTTATGTAGAGAAATCCTGCTCTGGCCAGTAGTAACTTTAAAGTTGGGTAGCGTTCAGAAAAGAATCATTCATAAAACCAGCATTAATGAAAGCTGTAACGAGACCAAAGAAAAGGGAATAATTGTGGTGTTTGTACTTTTTTTTTTTCCCTTTAAGCAAGCAGAAGGACTTTTTTCAACTACACAGTGCAAACAAGAGCTAGCTGATGTGTCTGAATGGGCTTTGGGATTCAGCAGATAACTCAAACAGAAATTAGCAATATACTAGAAGCTGCGCTGCAATTTGATTTATGGCAAAAGCAGTCTTCAAACAGATTTGGGTTTAGTGTGTATTTTTGTCTTCTCATGAAATGGGACATGAAAATTAGAAGGCCATGTGTGATGACAGAGGAGGAAAGTGCTATTAATCAAAAGCACTTTTGTTCATGTCTTCAAAGCTTTTCTGCCACCTTTTCCATTTTTATCTGTTCCTATGTTTTCAGTTTAGCAGACATGTATAATCTAAAATGAACTATGGTAGCAGAGTGACTTGTTCAAGATCAAGTACTTTTATTCCTAAATACTTTCTACTCAGGAATGCTGAATGTTTCTAGAATCAAGATGTTATTTTTTTTCAAGATATTGCAAAATAATTAGTTATACATTAAATATAATCAGTAGACTTGTATTTTTAAAAAAAAACAACAAAAACACAAAAAAAACCCTGATGAACTGGTATACTTTTTGCTACTTCAGATAATGAAAAGGATCCAAAAATATGTCAGTCTTGAAATTACCTGATTGGAGAAAATTTTATGAACCAGCCAGTTAAATAAAAAAAGATGTATGACTATATTGCTTTTTAAATACAGAGAAAGAGTAAGCAAAAGTAGGTATTGAGCCTCTATCAGAGGATTAACACCAATCACAGAATCACAGAATGTTAGGGATTGGAAGGGACCTCGAAAGATCATCTAGTCCAATCCCCCTGCCGGAGCAGGATTACCTAGACCATATCACACAGGAACGCGTCCAGGCGGGTTTTGAATGTCTCCAGAGAAGGAGACTCCACAACCTCTCTGGGCAGCCTGTTCCAGTGTTCAGTCACCCTTACCGTAAAGAAGTTTTTCCTCATATTTAAGTGGAACCTCCTGTGTTCCAGCTTGCACCCATTGCCCCTTGTCCTGTCAAGGGATGTCACTGAGAAGAGCCTGGCTCCATCCTCATGACACTTGCCCTTTACATATTTATAAACATTAATGAGGTCACCCCTCAGTCTCCTCTTCTCCAAGCTAAAGAGACCCAGTTCCCTCAGCCTCTCCTCATAAGGGAGATGTTCCACTCCCTTAATCATCTTCGTGGCTCTGCGCTGGACTCTCTCTAGCAGTTCCCTGTCCTTCTTGAACTGAGGGGCCCAGAACTGGACACAATACTCCAGATGCAGCCTCACCAGGGCAGAGTAGAGGGGGAGGAGAACCTCTCTCGACCTGCTGACCACACCCCTTCTAATACACCCCAGGATGCCATTGGCCTTCTTGGCCACAAGGGCACACTGCTGGCTCATGGTCATCCTGTTGTCCACTAGGACCCCCAGGTCCCTTTCCCCTACGCTGGTCTCCAACAGGTCTGCCCCCAACTTGTACTGGTACATGGGGTTGTTCTTGCCCAGATGCAGGACTCTACACTTGCCCTTGTTATATTTCATTAAATTTCTCCCCGCCCAACTCTCCAGCCTGTCCAGGTCCCTCTGAATGGCTGCGCAGCCTTCCGGCATCTCAGCCACTCCTCCCAGTTTTGTGTCATCAGTAAACTTGCTGACAGCGCACTCTATTCCCTCATCCAAGTCATTAATGAATATATTGAATAGAACTGGTCCCAGAACCGACCCTTGCGGGACTCCACTAGACACAGACCTCCAACTGGACTCTGTCCCATTGACCACCACTCTCTGACTTCTTTCCTTCAGCCAGTTCACAATCCACCTCACTACCCGATCATCCAGACCACACTTCCCCAGTTTAGCTGCAAGGATGCTGTGGGAGACCGTGTCAAACGCTTTACTGAAATCGAGATAGACCACATCCACAGCTTTACCATCATCTATCCACTGGGTAACATCCTCATAAAAGGCTATCAAGTTGGTTGAGCATGACTTCCCGTTGGTGAAGCCATGCTGAGTGCCCCTAATGATCCCCCTATCCTTGATGTGCCTAGAGACAGCACCAAGAACAAGTTGTTCCATCACCTTTCCGGGGATGGAGGTGAGGCTGACCGGTCTATAGTTCCCCGGGTCCTCCTTCTTGCCCTTTTTGAAGACTGGAGTGACATTGGCTTTCCTCCAGTCCTCAGGCACCTCTCCCGTTGCCCACGACTTAGCAAAGATGATGGAGAGTGGCCTAGCAATGACTTCCGCCAGCTCCCTCAGCACCCACGGGTGCATCCCATCAGGGCCCATGGATTTATGGACGTCCAGGTTGCTTAATTGGTCCCTGACCCAGCCCTCATCAACCAAGACAGATTCCTCCTCTATCCTGACTTCTTCTGGGGCCACAGGGGTCCGGGGCTCCTCAGGACAGCCTCCAGCAGTATAGACAGAGGCAAAGAAGGCATTCAGTAACTCCGCCTTCTTTTTATCCTCTGTCTCCAGGACCCCCACCTCATTCATCAGTGGGCCTACATTGCCTCTAGTGTGGGTTTTAGCTGCAATGTATTTGAAGAAGCCCTTTCTGTTGTCCTTGACCTCTCTTGCCAGGTTTAATTCCAAGGAGGCCTTAGCTTTCCTAGTTGCCTCCCTACATCCTCTGACAACAGACTTATATTCCTCCCAAGTGGCCAGCCCCTCCTTCCACGATCTGTACACCCTCTTCTTCCACTTGAGTTTGCCCAGCAGTTCCCTGTTCAACCATGCAGGTCTCCTGCTACCCTTCCTTGACTTCCTACCTGTTGGGATGCTCTGATCTTGAGCTCGGAAGAAGCAGTCCTTGAATGCTAACCAACTATCTTGGGCCCCCTTACCTTCTAGTACCCTGTCCCATGGGATTTCCCCTAGCAATTGCTTGAAAAGGCCAAAGTTGGCCCTCCTGAAGTGCAGGGTTGTGATTCTGCTAGCTATTCTGTTCCTGCCACATGAGATCCTGAACTCTACCATCTCATGGTCACTACAACCAAGGCTGCCCTCAACCTTCACCTCTTCAACCAGACCCTCCTTGTTAGTGAGGATAAGATCCAGCAGTGCTCCTCTCCTAGTTGGCTCATCCACCATTTGCATCAGAAAGTTATCATCAACGCACTGGAGGAACCTCCTGGACTGGGGATGGCTGGCTGAGTAGGCCTCCCAGCAAATATCAGGGTAGTTGAAATCCCCCACGACAACCAGACCCTGTAATTGCGAGACTGCTCTCAGCTGCCTGTGGAAGGCCTCATCACCCTCCTCATCCTGATCTGGTGGCCTGTAATAGACACCCACAACAGTATCACCCCTGCCAGCCTGCCCCTTAATTCGCACCCACAAACTCTCAGCTCGCTCCTGATCCGCCCCTGGACAGAACTCAATACATTCTAGCTGCTTACTCACATAAAGAGCAACTCCACCACCTCTCCTTAGCGGCCTGTCTTTCCTGAACAGGACATAGCCATCCATTACCACATTCCAGTCATGCGAGGCATCCCACCAAGTCTCTGTAATTGCCACTAGATCATAGCCCCCCGACCGAACACGGATTTCTAACTCCTCCTGTTTATTCCCCATGCTGCGTGCATTGGTGTACAGGCATTTCAGGGAGCGAGCTGGGCACACCGATTTCACCCCAGGGGGATGGGGGGCCTCCTGGTCTACCTCAACACTAGAGCGTTGCCCCAGTGGTGCAAGCCCAGCTACCACCCCATCCCCCTTCGAATCTAGTTTAAAGCTCTCCGAATGAGCCCTGCTAATTCCTGTCCCAGAACCCCTTTGCCCCTACGACATAAACCTTTCCCATGTATCACTGTCACGCCTGTTGTCTTATAAAACCAGCCATTATCAAAGAACCCAAAGCCCTGCCTGTAGCACCAGTCTCGTAGCCAGGCATTAATAGAGAGAATCCTACTATTCCATCCCACGTCATCACCTGAAAATAAGCATAATTATAGTACAAAAGTATTGGTGTTAAAAAGGATTTCTCTTCCAGCTGCGTTGCCTTAGCCTACAAATACAGACGAGTAGAGGGGGGTTTTGTTAACTAAAGTTCACTGTATTGTTTTGATTAGGCTGTGTAGTGTGTGGCTATCTTTCTTCTGTAAATAGCAAGGAATTGGCATTTCTGTTGAATTTTCTGTGTATTCACTGTTGCTTAAATTTATCTTCTTTGTGAATTAGTATGCCACTTGCATTTGAGCAGGGAATGCAATGTTTTACCTGAAAGGTATTTGCGACTTTTCTGTAGGGCAGAGGCTGATCAGCATTGCATTAAGGGAGATAATGATAAAGAATTTTTCATCTTTTCCCTGGAAGATGATATGAAAGATGCGAGAGGAAGACTAGCACAAACATTAACAGCTCCACAAACTAGTTTTTTTTGCAAAGCTACAGACTGATGCCCTGAGCTTGTGTTGGAGAGCTGCATCATTGCAACAGAAGCATCATCCTATGCTGTCTGACGTCTCCTGTCATTGCTTGGTTGTTTCTTTCTGAGCTTCCACTCAGATCTTGATTTTACTTTTTGATTTACAAGGTTTAGTACAGCTGCACTAAAGCCAGGACACTGAGTAAACACTCACAGTTTCTCTTGCCTGTGGTTACAAACAAAAGGCTATGGAAATGTGGCGGGTTTTAGCGTACTTGAAAAAGAAAAAGAATTCTCCACTTGACAGGAATAACTGCTCCCATAAACTCGTGTTGCTGCAGCTTGTACGTTACCAAGGTACATATATCAATAGAGGAGAAAGAAAAGCAGGGGACTGTTTGTTTCTTCATTACCCTTGGCAACAGCATAATCTGTGCCTTTCATGTTTGTAAATGCATTTTTCATACTCCGTAAAAGCTTATGTCTATTCTACGACTCTAAAAACCTGAGCACAAATGGGAGTGTGTGGATGTATACATTTCTGAAAGCATGAGGTTCTTATTTCAGTGTCATAACTTTCACAAAGAGGATGTGAACGTGGCCTTTGGAGAGCTTCAGATTGGCAGTTTCTAGTGATCTAGACTAGTGTTTAAATTTGATTTAGAAATATGTTTTCCTTATACAGTACTGTATTTTAAGTTCCTGTACATGTTGTATTGAATGCGTACTCTTGTTTAACCTGTTAGTAATGACATATGATCTATTGCACTCACTGTAAAATGTTTTGAGTAGGTATGTCATATTCTCCTGTCTCTGTTCGTGCACTGATATTCTTGGCTTCAGCTTTTGTATCTAAAGCAAAATAATGCCTTCACAGGTTGTATATTCTTTTGCCTAACTTCTTTAGTATGTTGAAATTTGTCCACTACTTCTACAAGTTAGCCAAAACAATTCTGTGTTATTTCACAGACATTTCAGAAAGTAGGTAGGACTTACTTGGTTGGGGAGGAGGGGAAAATAAGTGCTTTTTAGTTTGTTCCTTTAAGTAGGCAGGTGTACACTGGACAAAGATGTTAGGCAAATGTTGCCAGTTGCTTGTATATCAAAATAATTCACTTGGTACTGAAAGGATGGTCTTCTAAATACTTTTGGCACTCTTTCTCCAGCTCCTGCCACTGGATGGACATCAAACAGTATTAAACCACCTGGAACAACTGACCCAAGTGAAAAATTTGTGACAGCACCTCAGCTAAATGAGCAAGACACGTTGGTTCAGAGGGCAGAGCATATTCCTGCGGGAAAACGTACTCCCATGTGTGCGCACTGTAATCAAGTCATTAGGTTTGTATCTATTCATCCTGCAGGCTCTCTGACATCAGGGCTTTGTTTTGCTTTCGTGGCTTTTTATTCCTTAGTCACAAGTGTTTTAAGGTTCCATTTCAATAATGCAGAACACTGTTTTCATGCATGGTTTATCTAACAAAACTGAGAATGAGAGTAATAATGGAGGAAAACATTGTGAACTGCTAACAGTCACAGCCTTGCAACCTGTTTTACAGAGAAACAGAAAGCTGGGTGGAGTAGAGCAAAAGTAAAACCAAAGAAAAGTAAGCAAGTTAGTTTTCACTTATACACCCATTCCAATAAAATTGAGAAGATTAGCTAACTGGAAACTAATGAGAGAGTTTAGTCTTCTGCATACTAACTTGTCACAAATGTTGATTTATAAACCAGAATTTCTAACTGAAAAGAAGAAAAATAGCAGGCTTTATCCATACAAGAAAAGCAAGGAACAGAGGCTTAACAATTGCTAGGACTGGATTAATAATGATTTCCTGCAATGTTAGATTTCAGGCTCTTTGGTGGGCTCTCTGGCCTTTGGGTATTATGGTATCTAGTGTGCTTGACTTGTATGACATGGGTATAAAAGATTAAGCAACACAAAAATGAGTTTGCCAAATGAGATTAAGTTAAACAAATTCTGCTGAGCCCCTAAGATATCCTATCGTTAGCCAGAATTTCATATGGAGGAAGAATTGAATCTGGATTGCATTGTTCAGTCAGTGATTTCCATCAATTAGTCATGATTGGCTCATCCAGGGAACTGAAATCACTTTTCGTGTGAATGTGCAAATCGTCCTGATTTTAATCTACCTTGCATTTTATTTCTTCCATAAAATAGAGATTTCCTGGGATTATTGGAAGAATTCTTTTAAAATGTTTTCTTGCTTGTTCAGTTATCTATGTTGTTGAATTACAAGTAATGCATTGTAATATTTCTTTTTTATTTGTCTATGTCCCATGTTTTCAGTGAACAAAACAGGAGAGCCTGCACTATGTTTCACTACAGTTAAAGAAAGAGACTTGTTTGATTAGAAAAGTGAGTTCTGGAAAATTAGGAGCTCTATGAACTGTATAAATTTAATTCAGAATAATAGAAAAATCAACCTTTCTACTCTGGCATTTTACAGCCTCTTGAGCCCCGTCTTGGATTGTGCATCAGAAGATGCAGCTAACTCAAGTCACTTGATCTCTAGGGATGAATTGAGTCCAGCTTGCTTACTTCCATTAGATTTCCATTCTGATAATTCACTACCAGTTCAGTTAACATCGAGTTAATTTTAGAGGACTGTGATGTTGTGGAGAAGTTTCTCCTACTTCTGTTGTATATGTTAAGGTAGTAAAACTATATAATCTGAATCCCCTTGAAGCCATAGAAAAAGCTTACACAAATTCCCAACATAGGTGTACATCTTTTCTAATCCAGATTTTTTGCTTCATGGTAAAATGGAAGATTAATATCAAAAAGGTCTACACAGTTTTTGGATGAGATTCATCTGAATTCATTGAACAGCTTGGCCCGTATAATCACCATGTCTGTCTTTATTATTCTGACTTTTTTGGTCCCTGGGCAATGGAGAGCTTTGGATTTGTGTCTAGTAAGTAACATGCAAGCAACCATGCATCTTCCTTTTTGTTACCATCATTTCAATTTAAAAATTAATACGAACGTAGCAAATCCACTGTATACTGCACCTCTCATGCAAGAAACTTCAGCACCTTTTAAGGCACCTGTGGTTTAGCAGGGTTCACTGGTGCTCTGTGCCATGGGGTCTCACAGCACAGTCTGTAGATCACTCCTCAGCAGCCAGCCTCTCCTCTCGGCCCTTAAATCACTTGCTGCTTCTCCCTGATCACCATTAAAAAGGAGATGAGCTGCCCCCCTGTAAATAGGGGAGTGTATTGGTCCATGGAACAACCTTTGCTCCTTAGTGGCTGCATGAGGAGAAGCTGTGGAGCCCAACTTGACAGTACTTAGGCCATTATCGCCTATTGTAAGTGACACCTCTTCATGAATAGTAACTGATACCCACCTCTAACTTCTTTGTAATTTGGTGGTGGTATTTAAATCCTTACATTTCTTCATATGTTAAATGCCACCTCAATTATTAAAAGGAAGCATTGTTTCATTTGAGGACAAGTTGATGTTCATTAATCAATGCCAAATATGCCTGGTGTTCACAACATACAGTGGTTTTGAAAGATGCAATGGCATTTTGAATTCAAGTTTTAGCATAATTACAGTTCATGCCCTTAGGGGTAGCATTACCTATGAAAAGGTAGGAGGAGGATCAAGTGACAGCGCATTGTACATCTGTTTTGAAGCCAAAATGCGCTGTGGAGTTGGTTACTTTACACTCAGGCATAGAATAACCATGGCTGGTTGAGCCAAAACCATTTCTTAGAGACATCCTATAACTTTTTAATATATCTTTAATTATTCATACCACAATTGTCTGAAGATTCCAGTTTTTTGCAAGGCTTTGTTAAGTAAGCTTTTCTTTCCACGTCTGAAAGAATCGAAGTTGGAGGCAAATTAAATTTCCCATGATCTACTTGCTGAGACAGTCTGACAAACTTCTGACATTTTCTGATGAAGGCTTCTTGTTCCCAGGCAGTCTCGCGGGGTGCCGCAGTGCAGAGTTGGCTCTCCCTTTGAAGTCCGCATGTCTTTTCACTGGATCTACATTCAGAACGTACTCTTTGACGTGTCTGCTTGTGAATGATGATTTGGTTTTGTCACCTTTTCATACAGCTTAATTATTTTAAAGGCACAAGGGAGGAGGTACAAACAGTGCTTCCCTTCAGCATCTCCTATACAGAAATTATATATTGTGCCATTTTCAAGTGAGGAGAAAAAGAAACTTCCCACAGTGTAGACTGCTGTATGGTTAACTGTAAAGTGGTTAGCCTGCTTAGCACATGTGGAAGTCCTTTTGATCTCTCTACCATAAAATTTCAGTTCTAGCTTGCTATCATAATAAAAGCCACATGAGAAGCTAGATTATTGGCATACTAATACATCATGACCGTACTGATGAAGTTATATTTAGTTACAAGTGTAAAGATGGTGAAATTACACTTATATTCCCAGTATGTTATTTAGGTCTCCTTCCAATTTGCACCTGTATCATTGCTACATGCAGGACTCAGATGTTTTAGGTGGCTACCTGGTGTATGTACCTGGTGATCCTTTGGGGCATAAGATTCTGTAAATAATGTCGTAAATACATCAGAATCTCTTTTTTAAAAAAAAATAAAAATTATTACGCCTGTTTGCCTCCATCTGTGAGTTTTGTTCACATAATCTAGATGGTGGTGCCAGAAATTTGTTCAGAAATGCTTAGCACGTCAGAGTAGCCTGGGATAGAGGCGCATTCACAGCTAACTGTTGCCAGTTGGATCATCCCATATCTTTGGATGGAAGGAACATCAGTTTTTAGCACCACCTTTAAAAATATGTTCTAGTTGACAGAGGCATGTGGGGTTTTTTATTGTTTTTTGTTTTTAAATGAGGAAGGAAGGATGAAGCCTTCTGCAGCCGTCTTCCTAGCATTTCATGCCCTAGCTATTTCCCATCAGGTTGTGTGAGTGTGGGCATGCGGCCCCCTTACTCAAATTGGGGCTTTAAACTCCTTTTCAAATTAATACAGCAAATAAATACCTTTGTTGCTGGAAGCTATCGTTTCGATCGCAAAATTATGCAGAGACCAGGAACACCTCCAAGTTCTGAATATCATGTTTTAGTGTATTTTATGTGGCAGGTGTTTATTTTTTTTTTTCTTTCTTCCACGTGCTTTGGGGCAGCTTTTAAGTCACTGGTATCATTAAGCTGCAGCGTCAGCTTGACATGTTTAAACTACGGCCTGATTAAAAGTAAAATTGTATTTAGAAAGCGTTCTTCTGGACACGTGTGCGCAGGGAGTCAGCCCGCTAATGGAACACCTCAGAGACATTGTGCAGGGCACGGCCACAGCTGTCTGGGGACTTTGGGAAAGAAACTCCATAGATGCACTCCCAGGCTGTTCGTCATCCATCTGGGTTCCTGCGTGCTGTCCTGAATGGCTAACCTCAACATGTCAGAGCTGTAAACTCTGGAGAGCTAAATGCAGCAGATGTTGTAAAAATTCCTTCCCCTCCCGTCGCTAGCGTACTTGCTTTCCATTGAAGAACTAACTGAGCCTATCGTTTCGGTGCAGATGGCCAGAAACTCAATCCTACCTGGAGCCAGGAGAGCCTCTTCGGTGTCAGCCCCGTGTTAATGAGTCTGTTAAATTAGCGTGTGCTGACATGGCGCACTGAGAGCACTTTGTTGTACATAAGGGCTTGTATTGTTTGATCAGTACATAACTGAAAGGGCATTGATGTAAAAAGGTGCTTGTAGGGCGGCGGGAGGGTATCGGGTTAGGTCAGTGTTTGCACTGCTCAGGCATCCGCTGGGAGCAGGGGGCCAGAGAGCTGCGCTCGACCCCAGCTCCCTCCTTAAAGGGCTACAGGCTGCTCTCCAGGAGCCCTTTTTCACTGCTTTCTTTCCGATAATCAGAGGTGAGTAGAAGAAACTGTTGCAGATTAAATATGTTCATCATCTCAGAAGGTGTGTGAGTTGTCCTAGATCTGTTTGAGTCCCTTATTTTTGACTTCTCATCCTGTTGAAAAGACGTAGCATCTCCAGAGAAAATGTAGAAGAGAAATGAAAATAATTACCCCTACTGTCAGTGAAGTTGCCCTCTGTTCTCTGCGTGCTTATATTCCCATCTTACAGTCAGCATAACCCTGGAAACAAATTTTAAGTTTTTTTCTTCTATATTGCTGTTGCTTTGTTCATATGAGAATCTTATCTTACACAAAAATGTTGTTGTAGCTTACTCGATTTCAAAAAACATGTTTAGCAACAGGGTGACGACATTAGTATCTTACACTTTTTTTGCAGTGAAGTATTAGATCAGAAAAGAGTGATGCATTACTGAAAGAATGGCATCTCTATTAGTATTGCAAAAATGGGAAATGTGGTGATGGAGATGAACTTGAACCACAAAGCGCAACTGAAACATAAATTCTGGAAGGTTGGGTGTTGGTGGAACCTAGGATGCACCATTAAAGTAAACAAGTTAATTCTTAAATGAATACAGATACAACGGCATACGCCTGGGATTTATGAGTTACAAACTGAGATGTTTTTGTTGACTGAAAAATGGACAATTTCATCTTGTCTATTAATCTTGTGGCATTAGCCAGACAAATGCTATAAAAGCATCATGGTTTTGTGTTTGCATATAGTAGACGAGGCTCTGTATTTGGAGAAAATGGTCGTATTTTAACTAACTTCTGTAGAGGGGGGGAAAAAACCCCAAACAAACCAACAAAAAAAAAACAATAACAGCTGGGATGGGTTATCCTGTAACAAACTTGTTGGATAAGGACAGTGATTGAATTTTTGTCTCACAAGAAACTGGTGTTGTCAGCTCTTAATGGAGTCAAGTCTACTTCAACATTTGTGGCCTTGATACAAATGCATGCTGAAAGAGAGCTGATCGTATCACTGAGTCAAATATCTCTTTGTAATAGATAGAAATAGATGGGTACAGGGGAACATCCTTCTTCTCTTCCCTAGCAGCCACTTCAGCACTGTATTTAATGTAGTTCTAAAATAAGATTTCTGAAATGCAGTAAAGCGAAGAGAATTCGTATTTATTGTGGTCAGGTGTTTCTGGGAGGTGGTTCAATGGGAATAGATCTAGTTCATACTTAACACTTTCTTAGAGCCCATAAGAGGAAAGAGGGATGGGACAATGTAAGTTTGTGAACAGTTTAATAATGGCACAGAGGTATTGTAGACTAAGCCTATTAGCAGCTTTTGCAGGAGCCAACCCAACGGCATTTGCTGACAAAATCTCTTCTTTCTAACCAGAGGACCCTTCTTGGTGGCTTTGGGGAAGTCGTGGCATCCAGAGGAGTTTAATTGTGCTCATTGCAAAACCTCCATGGCTTACATTGGATTTGTGGAAGAGAAAGGGGCCCTGTATTGCGAGGTCTGCTATGAGAAGTTCTTCGCCCCTGAGTGTTCAAAGTGCCAAAGGAAGATACTTGGGGTAAGTGACCAGCAAGTGGCTGGTTTTCAGTGGGAACAAGATCCACAGTGTTCAGTGCTTCTCTGTAGTGAAATTCCCTTTTACCTGGCCCGGTCTATATTCCTCCAAATGTACTCTGATACACCTTTTCAGCTCCCATCACCTACAGAATACGTTTTTGGCTCTTCTAATGTTGAGCCTTTTCAGTCTCTTTGAGAAAAGGTGCTTTTAGTCTCCTTGGCTCTTCCAAGTTCAGCTTCTGTTTTCATGAAGCTGTTCTGTAGCTGTTCCGATTACTAAATTTTCTTGAGCAAAGTGCTTTTAATTGCCAGCTTTTTACAAAATTGGAGGGGGGGGGGGGCGGGGAAATAAACAATCCTCCTTAACTAAGCTGAGTGCTGGGGAACATGCTGGTTGGCTAGATGTGAAGTGCTGAAATATTCCCAATGGTAATGTAGATAGAAAGACGCATTATCCTACTCGGCCCTAATATTGCTAATTTGAGCTCGCCAGCTGATTGTCCGCCACTTTACTGCAGACAGCAATGTGTTTGGACTCTTGTGTAACTGGGGTCATGCAGAGCTCTGGCAGCACAATTCTCAAGTCATATTTGGCACTATAGTGTCTTCCAAAACAACACAGAGCAATCATAATTTTCTATGTGATGTCTTCTGATTAACTATTCAGAGACTTGAGCAGACATCGGAGATGCTGCTTTTCTTATTTCAGGGGAGAGATCCTGAATTAATCTCTCTTTAATTAAAGATCCTAGTTAAAATGGAAAAGGTGAACAAATGAGTTGTTAAATGTGTCCAACTCTACGCTGAATCTTCCAAAATATGAAAGGTTGCTTGTGACAAATAAGGAGATGCACCATAAATAAAGCACCTCGTGAAGTTTAACATCAGCAGAGATTGCATGCACCACGCATTTTCAAAGTAGCAGTAGGAAACAAAGTATTCTTGAAATGAATCAAGTGTGGAGGCATGGCCACCACATTCTAGTCATCACATCAAAATAAATGTTAATAACACTTTTTCTAATCCCCACAGGAAGTAATAAATGCTTTGAAACAAACTTGGCATGTTTCCTGCTTCGTGTGTGTGGCCTGTCATAACCCCATCCGCAATAATGTCTTCCACTTAGAAGACGGTGATCCCTACTGTGAGACGGGTAAGAATCAACACAACCAAAGTTTACGACGGCTGTGTGGGGAAGCAGAACTTAATAAGGTTGGAAAAAATAATAATTCCTTTTCTCAAGCTTCACTTCAGAAGAAGTGTCACAGCAAATTCATGTAACTTTGATACATCAATTCAAAGCAGCAGCAAATGCTGCAGACACTTTGAGTTTGCAGCAGGAGAAGTTGGTGAGAATTTCTTCATCGGCTTCTGCAGAAACAGGCTTCTTGTCACTAGTTTTACTTGTTGTTTCTGTTAAGCCCTCAGCTGTAGGTATCAGTGATACAGCAAAATGTTTATTTAGAGGGGCTTTCTGTTTGGTTTTAAAATAATCTGGAGTTTATGTAAATCTGCTTATTTACTAAACAAGCAAATGCCAGTGGAGTAATGTGTTTTCCTCTGAATAACCTTATTCACAGCCGTGAGGGACTTCCAAGAGTAAGCAGTCTGCCCAGGAAGTTTTTTGCAGGCTCAGGGATAACATCTGTTGAACGTAAGCTTGGGATAAAAAAAACAGGCTGTCAGGGAAAAAATACAGTGATACGATTATAGCACTTGAAAGCCTGATGGGCAGTATTACATGAAAGATGCGGCTTAGAAGTTCAGAGGGATTCTGGTTTGTTTTTTAGCACTTCCAGCTGATTGTATCTTTTTTATTAATATGAGCAGTTTTTATGTATGTTGGTTTCCTAGTTTGCTCAAAACTTTCCATGTACCCTTCTGGACTAGGAAAGAGATAGTTATTTGTAAAACAATTCCCACAAAATGGAAGAGAAACAAAATTGTATCAAAATTGTCTATTTTCACACTGCATGCTATTTACATCCACGTTAAAACCATCAGTTGGACCTTTTCTGTGTTTTCGCTTCTACTGCGAAGAAAGGACATTGTAGTTTAACTAGAGGTGGAAGTGGATTGACCAGGAAGAGATCTAGCATGAAATCCTAGTGACCTGTTTGGAGCTAAGATTTTCTTCTGGGTTGATCCCATGATTGTTTGCAGCAGATGCCATGGAGAGTACGAAGTACTGAAAGGATGAGGAAGCAGGCAAAATTTATCCAAAATTTCTCTGTCAGAGCGGCTGTAATGAGGTGTTGGCAGATACGAAAGGACGCAGTAGGTTATTGCTAATGCAGTGACACAAGTAAGGTAACATGTTACTCCTATTGAATTTGTGGAGCAGCAGAGGAAACGGATATATGATCGGCATTGTCCAGTGTGACAGCACGGTGAAATTTCATCCTGAAGCAATCTGAAGCCCCTAATCTTGGAACCATTTGATGATTCAAAAATAGTACTGAGGAATCGATAACTCCCCTTTGGGTGGAAAGCTCATGACTGGGTTTGTTCTACTAATATTGACTTCTTGTTCCTGCCACCAAATGACCCGTATGTTGTGTGGTGCATTGATTTGTGCTACTGTTACAACCCCTGTGCACGAATGCTCTTTTTTCGATATTGTGAGCAGGAAACACTGGGATAAAATGTCAAGAATATTATACTTCTTGCAAGGTTTATTTCTGAGATAGAAACTTGCTAGCACAAGTTAATGTAGACACATTCTGTGAGATGTTATTGGCAGTGATACGTTGTAATTGCTGTGGCTCTCTAACTAGACCTTAAATTGAGATATATTCATTCTTCAAAGACTTTCAGTCCAGCTGGAGTTAAGAGTCTATGACTAATTTTAAAGAAATATGCAGTAAATGTCATCGCCAACTTTCCTTCTTCCTAATGCAAAGAAGGGTTCTAATTTTAAATCTGTATTTGAAATTATAACAGCATCAGCTATTAGTATTAAGAGGGTTTAATTTCCAAAACATTCTGGTTTTGGATGTCGATGCTAAAATTAAACTAAAAGTGCAGATATCTACAACTTTGAACTTTTTTTTAAGTGCAGAGTTAGTAACCTAGTTTTGCAAATGCTGTGTGCAGGAAGCATTGATATGTGACTGTATGAGAAGTCTGCCTTGGAAAGCTTCTGTGGTATTGCAATTCAAGCATGCAAAAGCAAAAGAAAGCTGATGCCCTTCGTTCTGCCTTATCTATTGCCCTTTCTTCAGAAGAAAAGCCAATAAACTTATCTACACAAACCACAGGCCAACTTACAAAAGCCTTTAACTACTGGCACCAGGAAAATATCAGTAAAAGATTCTGTGTGAACTCGAATGCAAAGAGATGAAACAGTATGGTCATGAGACCGTGTCCTTCAGGGGTTTTGGACAGAGGTGTTCTACCATTTGACATTTTTATTGTCCGTCTTCTGCTTAAACACTTGCAAATTCATGCCAGTGTCAGGGATTAATGAAGGCGATCGGTGAAGCTGTTTCTTGCCACTGGCAGCCATCAAGGCCTTTGCTTTTCCAGAGTGCTTGTGTTCCCTGTCCTGCTGAGATGCCTCCTGTGGTGATGCTTTTTGAGGTCATCACACAAACCACTGTCTTACTAAACCAAAACAGGACTGTTCCCTTGTGCTTGAGACATGTGATAAGCCTCTGTTGGCTCTGCTGCAGTAAGCACTAGAGCTTCAGCAGATCTGTATAATCTAGTAGAGACACAAAATCTCCTTGTACCCTGCTTGCCACTCCTTATAAGGCTCCTTGAAAACAACTCCTGACATCCAATTTCCTTCTCAGAGCCATAGTGTTACTATTAAGGATGGAGTCCAAAGCTTCATTATGGTTGTCACTCTGTCTGTAGTTCATCTTATGAAGACATAGCGTTGCATGACGTTATGTATTTGGCATCGTAGCGTGCTGATCCCAAATCTCTTATGTTATAGCACTAATGCTGTTGTCTTCTATGCGAGAAAAAAACATTTCCTCCTTAAAATGGGGTGTTTGAGAGGTGAAACAAGTGGGAAAGAACAGACAACTTGGGGTGAAATTTAGGTCTGCACAGGTGGGCAGTGAAGGGCTATGGTGACTTGTAGCCCCTGAGATCGCTCTACACACAGAGAAGCGAGTTTCATACACCAAGACCATGGGCATGGGGATGGGTGTCCGTGCCTCCCACCCAACTTTATGCATGTATTTTATCCTGCTAGTCTGCCCTGCTCTCTCTTTTTTCAAGGTCTGCAGTCTGTGAAATATGAATGGTTTAGTGTGCTTGGTTTTGGTCCCTGCTGTCTGAGGCTGCTGGAGGAGCTTTTCCCTTCTGACTCCAGGGAAGCCTCCAGAGGTACAAGTCAATCTGGCGCCTAAAAATGAATGGTGCAAATACCCTTCAGTGATTCCAGTCACTAATAAACCATCCTGACACCCTACTGATACTTTTTGTTAAGGCAATAAATACATTGCCTAAAGCCTCTGGTTTGGTTTTGGTTTGTTTTTCGTTGTTTTTTTTTAAAGCCATGTAATAAACTCCAGTGATTAGAGAACTATTGTGACTTGATCCAAAGTGCTAGACTCTGTTTAGGAGAGAAGCGTAATGATTGCATGATTTTGTGTAGTGCAGTCTAGGGCAAATATTGTGCCAGAAAGTAGGCAAGAGTTCATTACTCGCTGAGGAGGTCTGTTGTGTGAACAGCCAGGGTGTGCTTTCAAGGCAGAGACGGAGGTAAGGAGCACGTAGAGCCTGCGAGGGTGCTCTGCAAAAAGTGCATTTCCCCTCCCCGAGCACACTATTGGTCTCAAGGAAATGAAACACCAGGAAGATGGAAGCATTGCTCACTTGAAAGGATAAGGAGGGGATGAGAACTGAATTAGTGAGCAAAGGAGGGCATCCGGGCCTTTCGATCTAGGAGCTCTTTATTCAGTGTACGCAGTATTATAAAACTCAACAAGTGCAAACCTACTGCCATTGAAAGAAAAAGCACAAAGGTTTCAAAGGGTTGGTCTCACTTTTCTGCGTATGCTTAATCTCTAAAATCTGTTTGTATTTGTTTTCAGATTACTATGCTCTCTTCGGTACTATGTGCCATGGCTGTGAATTCCCCATCGAAGCTGGAGACAGGTTCCTTGAAGCTCTGGGCCACACTTGGCATGACACTTGCTTTGTATGCTCAGTAAGTAAAGCTGGTCTACATTTTAAACAAACCCATGGCAGCAGCGCTTGTGCTAACCTGACCGATACAGGAGTTAACAGCTGTAACCTCTTTCAGTCCTCTGAGCCCAAACAAAAAGCACTTTCCCAGTTATTTAGAAGGTGTGCTGCTATTGTGAGCCTTTGGCACTGGTCCAGAGGAGTTGGCCTGGATTGCAGCCATGTGTCCTGGCATTTAACCCTTGACGTTTACTTCCTCGGAGCAAAAGTTGAAGGCTACAGGAACGGGCTGCATTTTTGAAATAGCAAGAGTGCTTTTGACATAAAGACACTGTAGCCAAAGTATCACCTGCTGATATTGTATGACAAAAAAAAATAAAGCCCCAATCCTAATGATTGGCTATTTTTTTTAAATGCTGAACCTAACTCTGCTCCCAGTTAAGAACCTGTTGACTTAAAGAAAAGAAGGTTATGCTTACATCAGCCATTAGTATTACATCAAAAAGAGTATCTCTAAGAAAAAGGTAATAATTCTTATTCTTTGAATATATTTGTGCATAGAACAGTGCCGTGATTCGGCATTCTGAATAATGTACGGTGTAATTCATCCATCTGAATTGGGTGATCTTTTCTTTTTATCTCATTTCAGGTATGTAGTGACAGTTTGGAGGGTCAGACTTTCTTCTCCAAGAGGGACAAGCCACTGTGCAAGAAACATGCTCACTCTATCAACATCTGATGCTTGGAGCTCATCTTGTGTAACAAATGTACTGAGCAGAAAGAAAGGTTAAAATGTCTGTGTTCAATAATTGGTTAAAATTATTTATATATGATTTTCTAGAATGGAAGAGAAATGTGGAAACTTGCGGAGGGGGTTGTACACTAATTTTTAGAGCATTTATCAATTAGGGGTTTGCTTCATAAAATGATAGAAATTGGGAATTACACCCAAGCCAAACGATTAGAGTGTCTTTACCTCTACATTTGGCACATTACTATATTGGTTTCATGATTTGATGACCACATTTATATCTACTTCAGTATGAGAAATGAAACATCTATAAAAACAAATACCTGATATTAGAAGTCTTGGTTTTGCTGCTATTCAACAAATAAAAGGAGACTGGCTTCAGCAATCCAGATCACTTTATTACACTGATGTTTTTTAAAGTGTGTCTAGAAGTATTGCAGCTAAACTCCATTAAAAGGAACTCAAAGCAAATATAAGATTACATGGAATATATAATTCAAAACTGATATTTTTATCTGATACTCGTATACATGAAGCCTCCTGCACAATTACATGTACCTGTGCCTTTGCAGTTAAATCTCTGCTGGGTCTGCAAAGGACAGAGATTTTTGCAAAGCAGTTAAGTGGGGCGGTGGCTATGCTGGTGAACAAGAATAGTTTAGAAGATGCCATGTACAAGAAAACATAAATGGTATACTCTTCTAAACTCCTGTACTACCAGAACACTAGCCAAAAAAACCTGCTAGTGAAGGTGTGTTCAACCGGATGGAAATGTCAGATCAGATCTTAAAAATAAGGGAGCAGAGAGTTACACTCTTATGTTCGCAGTTTCAGGTTTTAGATACTTTTAAGTGCCTTGGAAAGGGGAAATTGCACTGATCTGCAGGTAACAGTGTTTTATATCCAGAATGTGAGGCTCTAGTGTTGAATGAGGGAAACTGCTGAAGTGCAACTGAAGACATTGGTTTTCTCTCAGTACATTCTTTACCATGAATACATATATTGGCAGTGTGCCAGGTAGTGTACGAAAAACTTATTTTCTTGCTTGGCTGTTATGATTTTTATTAATTTAGGTTTTATTTCTTTCTTTTCCTCCAGATGTAGGGAATATATTGTTGAATAATGTAACATTGAGTTATCAGTATCTCTCAGTTCTTGCAAGGGAGCGGAGATACAATGCTGTCATTATGCATTTACTGCGAGTCAGGAGACGTAGCCAATTCTGTGGCTTGATATGAGTTTCGCCTCCGTACAGAGAGTCAGCGCAAGACCTGTGCACCAGCTAAGTCCCACTTAACTTCAAATTAGGGCTTAAGTGGTATGGAACAACTGTAGGCGGATAGGGAAAAGGTGGTGACCGTCTGCAAGGAGTGAATTTTGCTCCAGCAGAATTGCACAACAGGGAAAGTGGCCCTCTCAGGGTCAGGTCAGGTTCCTGAAGGAAACTGAATTTATATGCTGTTTAATTCAACTGGGATGTCGGAGCTGAATTGGTAGTCTTTAGTGCTCTCTCCAGTAGACGTTAAAATAACCACTTATTGTTTTTGTTGTTGTGGATTTTTTTTTTCTGATACAAAGGACAGGTTTATCCATAAAACCATGGGGAAAATCACAAAAAATTGCCACGGTTAAGTAAAGCAATTGTGACAAGGAACGTCAACAAAAGAGAGGGAAAGAAAAACAAAATTGCTGTACTTAAATATGAAAAGATATTTGGCTTTCTTATTAATTCAGCGAGAGAGGTTCACATTGTGGGACTCTTTCACTTTATTTCCTGAAGTTGGTTTTCTTCAATCCTACCACGTTTCTGTTTTTAACTTCTGGTGGTACGGAAGAAATGGCATAAAGCTGTTTAAAAAGTTTACACTCTTGTAGATGTACCCTTTTGTGAGTTTGGCTGAAAATCAGAAGGGTAGACTGGACAAGATACAGTAATATATGAGCCAGATTGCTTTTGAAATTAGGTGGAACATGGAGAAATGAGACCTATAGACTAGGTTTCAGTGGAGCTATATTGCACATGCGTGAGGAAAGAGGATGGAAATGCACAGGTTAAGGCGTTCAGTAATTTCTGCAATTCAAGCCTTGCTATTTTAAAATAGGATAGAAACTTTTCAGTTTGTCATTGTCCTCAAAATCAAAGTGAATTTTGTTTAGTTTCATAATTTTAATTGGAATTATATTTCTTAATCCGTATGCTCTAAGGTTTGAGTCGTTTTTGCAGTCGTTAAGGAATTTGAGGACAAAGGCCTGAAAGGCTCCAATAGTACTGCTTCATTTAGCTGCTTTGCCTTTTAATTTCTGCTTTTATCTATTTGTTTAAAATGTAAGAGCAAGCATAGAGTCACTGATACATAATGAATATTTAATGGCTCTATCAAATTATATAAATCAACTGAAAGGAACATAATTTTTATCATTATTTTAATAAGTGAGATTTTAGTAGAGCACTTTATAATAATGCCATATATCTCACTGAATATTTATTACCTTTTTTTTGTTTAGGACTATTTCATACTGGTGTCTTTGTATTTTGTCATATTTGTAAACCTGCATATTTACCTCTAGAATCGTTTGGTGTGTGAGTGTGTCTATGTGTATGTGCTTATATATACTTCTCTATACATGCACAGGTATGCGTGTACATTGAGAGACGTATGTATATATATATGCACATATACATACAATCAGCACTGTTCCATCATCATTTGGGGATTTCGTGAGATTCCCAACTATTTTTCATAGAACACATGTATAGCATTCATGTTTTGAGGGAATGTTAGAATGTCAGGAGAGACATATTAGTAACCTAACTACTGTGGGTTTTTGCATGCATTTTCAGTCAGTAATTATTTTTCTTCCAAAACTGCCTGTAAGAGAATCGAATTTAACTCTCTTTGCAAATAGAAGGTCTTTGTAAGGGAATAATTGAATCAAGATGACAGTTTCAGTATATTGTAACAAAATAATTCAGAATTATGTGTAAATATAAATACTTAATATAATGCAATAAACTTAAAAGCAAAAGCTGAGTTGTGGTTCAGTGTGTGTTGGTCTGTTCAGTTGTGTACCTGTTTCTTCATGAAGCTACTTGCATAGTCTAGCCTTATGAGTGGCTTTGCAAACAAGAGTAAGAATGGGAGCTGCATCAATTCACAGATTACTTGTTTGAATTTCCTTTTTTTTTTTTTTCCATTGTTTTACCCTAAACAACCAGCTGTTCGGTCCTGGTGATTTCCTTGCTTGTGTTTAATAGTCTTTGGCATCAAATTTTGGCTGCTCACATTTGCAAATTTAATTATAATTAAAAAACAAACCAAACAAAGAAACTCAACCCAACCCAACAACACCCCAAACTCTCTATCTGTCCTCAGTTGTTTTGTGGTTGTTGGATGTTTTATTTTTCTGAATCATAGTCAGTAAAAGAAAGTCATGATTGTACACATGCATAGATATCATTTGAGTTGCTTGTTCTTCAGTTTTTTGGGGTAGAATGGAGGTTTGCTTTACAGAAAAGGACCTGGGGGTCCTGGTGGACACCAAGTTGACCATGAGCCAGTGATGTCCTCTTTGTGACAAGGAAGACCACCAGCCTCCTGGGTTCCATTAGGCGGAACATTGCCAGCAGATTGAGGGAGGTGATCCTTCTCTGCTCAGCCTTGATGAGACACATCTGGAGTGCTGGGTCCAGTACTGGTCTCGCCAGTACAAGAGAGACATGGACGTACTGTAGTGAAGAGCTAGGAAGATGATTAAGGGATTGGAGCATTTGTGATGCAGGGAGAGACTGAGAGCTGGTACTCTTCAGCCTGGAGAAGAGAGAGCTCAGGGGTGATCTCATCCATGTGTACAAATACCTGGAGGGGGGAGTAAAGAAAATGGAGCCAGGCTTGGCTCAGTGGTACATAGTGATAGGACAATTGTGAGGATGGCCAAACACTGGCACAGGTTGCCCAGAGAGGTTGCAGAGTCTCTTGTCCTTGGAGATACTCAGAACCTGACTGGACACGACCCTTGGACTAGACAAGGTCCCTTCATCTCCAAAGGTCCTTTCCAACCTCGGTGAGTCTCTGGTTCTCCATCTT
This sequence comes from Nyctibius grandis, assembly GCF_013368605.1. NCBI lineage: Eukaryota > Metazoa > Chordata > Aves > Nyctibiiformes > Nyctibiidae > Nyctibius > Nyctibius grandis. The sequence goes on from NC_090663.1 coordinate 56,797,358, forward strand.
TTCTCAAGATAGAATGAAAGATGGAAATATGGTATTGAACACTGTAGAATATGTAACAATGTAAAACTCTATTGGCCAATTACTCTTTATTTGCTATCTTTACTTAATTCTGCCGCCCATCTAGAATACTTTGCAATGCTAGTTTAGAAGTGTTTAATATTTTTCCTAAGTTGAGACTACTCAAGGAAATAATGCCTGCCAGAGCAGGCAATATCTGATACTGTACTTGCCTTGGCACACAGCAGTCTCTGCTTTCACTGCGGGATACCTAACCATCTACTATAACATGGTCCATTACTTCATGATAATACCAGTCTGGTAAGACTCTCCATAGCTGAGTATCTCTTAACTAGGCTAATGCACATTGTTTTCTACCTTTATTTACACAAGCAAAGGAAAACACTGCACATAGCTCTATAAAATTGAGAGGCAACTTTACAGAAAACTTGCCTCCCCTTCAGTGTTTAGGCAATGAACGAGACAAATGCAAGTCTATTTGCAAACAGTATATTAAACTCCAGAAGCCAAACTTTTAAAGGCATCAAGTCTGCATTTGACGTTTTAATGGCAAAGGTTTGGTTTCTATCAATCACAACGTCAGGTAACATTAAAATGCACTGACAAAAAAAAAAAGAGATCTGTCATTCATTCATTAAGACGCTGTAATCCAGTGTAAAATTTATAGGCTTAAAACTCAACGGTGTGTTTTCACAATAAATCCACTCTCACTGCTCAGCACAGAACAAATCTCTCTGTCACTCAAATTGTTTGCTGGTCAAAATGCCCTGTATGAGATCTTCAAAGGGTTTCTCACAAAATTGCGTATAAATCCTTTTACCAGCAAAGGCTTAATTTAGGTTCGAGTTTTACTTTCTCGGGACATTGGTTAATATCTCGTGCTCAGACAAGATCTTGGTTATATCAGAAACACATAGGGCCTAATTTATTCTTAGCAGTCTGGTGTTAATTAGGGGGAATTACCAGAAATAGTTTGCTTGATGGAAATTTATTATGGGATCACACATTACTGATGGCAAAATAGGAGTCACTGAAAGAGTGCAGCTCCTTCTCATAACCAACTAATTAATAAGGTGCCAAAATTCCTCTGAGAAGGGTTTGGTCCTAACTATGGGAACCTCACAGAGAAAATGGTTCCTATGCAGTATTTAAAATTTAAAAGAGGAAAAGAGGGAGGAGAAAAAGCTGCCCAGAAATCGTCTTGAAAGTGGTATGGCTTTTTCTTGAATTTATGAAAGAAAATATTTAGCTGTGTTTCCAAGCTCATTCCAAGAATTGCTTTTCCCAGACAGAAAAACAACAGCTAGTTTATAATCTCATTTGGTATGCCTGAACTTGGTTTTCAGTCTTACCTGTGCATGCTGCACACTACAGCTTGTAATTTTATGAATTGGGCTTATAATGAGCTTTTATATTGCTCTTTATTGCTCTGCCTAAAGGTCTTTTTCATTATCATTTGCAATGAAAGTCGAGGTTGGCATAAATGGGAAACTTGTGTTGATGACTGAAAAACAGGGCAAAGTATGCACATGTCTGATAAGCTCAAATCTTGTGTGTGTATGGCAGTTTGGGGATAGAAAACCACTATCTGTTGTTAGGGGTCTCATGAAAGTTGTACCTGTGTCAGAATGGCATTTTATAATAAGATGAGGCACAAGCAAAAATGTTTCTAAAGAAATTTAAAATCGCCATGCTAAAGTTTACACATGGCTGATTTGGAAAAATATTTTCCATAAGATTTTTTTTCAAAAATATTTAATATGGTAAGGTACGCAAGTTGTAATGAAGTGTTTTTGAATTTGCACTGAAATACCTTAAACTCTTTAAAAAAAACAACCAACATTTTGGGTATGTTTTAAAAGGTTTCTCCTATACTATGAAACTAAAGATTGTGTCATTGTGCTCTGAGTAATATTCACACTTTCCATAGGATCACGGTTATTTCCTTTTCAGTACTCATGCTTTCGCTTCGCTTTTTCATACTGCTGGGCAGTGCTGCTGTTTGTTTTAAAGTATTTCAGTACAAGATAATCTTGTCAGGTGTGTCCCTTATTTCTCTTTGTCGTGCATCAATGAAATGTCAAATTTTCCTTTGGTAAATGTAAACTTGCACTAAATTTTGGCACACTTTCCAAAGTGTCAAGTTTTCCCACCCAGAAGTTTCCGCTGGAAAAATAACTCAAGATACTAGACCAAAGCAGTAATTATATCACACATAAACTCTTTCTTTCCCTTGAAATCCATCAAGCAAAAGGGAAACACATGGAAACAAGTGTAGGGCCAAAATAATTGATAACCTAAGCAGATACAACCTCATTGATTTCAACTTATTCCCCTCCAAATAAAAAATTACTGGTATCAAAGCTACACTAATTTTATACTTGTATTTGCCCAATGAGTGAGATCAGAATTAAACTAAGGATCTGGGCCCTTGGTTTTGGCAGGATTTCCATTAAGTGTCACAAATCTACTTGAAGGAATGCTCTTGTTTGGTAGGTGACAGAACAGTTGAGTACCACGCTACCCAGAGACAGGAACATCACAACAAGAAATACTACTGCTTCCTAACAGCGTATTTCATTTCTCAAAGCTCAGATGTTCAGTGTCTCTGGACGAACTGTAACAGGTTAAGTAACAAAGGGAGAACCTTTCCCTAATACTAATCTGCCTACTCTAGCACCTTGCTGATTCAAGGAAATTTAATTGAATTGTTACACACTTCCACTCAAATAGAACATAAAATTTTTGTACTCATCCTGTGCTTGGATCAATATTCTCTGAGAATAAAAAGGATGGTAAATTCATAAATAATTTGGCTCTGCGTGAAAGATGAACTATGGGTATTTGCACTAAGTTGAGGTACTCTCTGAAGCTTTTACCCACATCAAAGTCGTTCATCTTTTCTTGCCATTTATGTTGTCCAAGCAGCATTTCTCCAAATTATGTAAACCTTTAAAGGTGGATTGAGAATTATTCAGATCTCTCAAAAATTACTGGAGTATATATTTTTTTTAATTCACTTCCATTATTGGAAGTGTTGCATTAAAGCAATCGCCCTCTCCTGCTGTGTGCAAAGAATAAATTACGTTTTATAGGGCAGGACTTTTTTAATATAGGGCCTGCTTTTCTTTGTATGTTCTCAGCCCGTGCCTGTTGGAGGCAGGTAGGGTATAAAATAGAGCAACTTAATATTTACAACACCCAGGGTCCAGTCTTGGACCTCTACTTGGCTTTAAACAACCCCAGTGAAGTTAATCTGCTGTGTGCCTTTTTTACCCATGTGGTGCCCACTGACAATCAGTAGAGCACTACTGGGAAATTCTGACCAGCGTTGTCGGGAGAAGCAAATAGGTTGGGCTTTCTCTGAAATAATTCAGTGTATCTCAATGGAAGTAAAATGATACTACAATACGGCTGCAAATTTGTCTTTAAATCTTGCATATTCTTCCTTATTTATTTATCTATTTTCCCAAGTATATGGCTAATCAAGTGTTTTTTCCCCACTTTCAATAGAATGCATCTCATAGTTGGCTAAAAGCTCCCTCTGCAAAATCTGGAGAGATGTTATTTTTTGATGCTTTCCTTTTTCATTTATTCCAAGTGGATGTCTGTGGTGTCTTGGTGGAGATCAGTTTCTGAGAATGCTCTGATGAAGTCTATCATACTCCCCCCAAAAAAGAGCAATAGCATATTTTCTTGCTTAACGTTTGTCTTTTACAAGGTGTTTAGAGCTTTGGCATAGGTTTCCTAATACCATATTCATCTTCTAGGCAGTTACATGATTGTAGTAGGAGAATCTGGTATTTTTCTGCTCAATCGCAATTAGCGTTCAAGGATTGTGGTGTATTGTGGGAGCACTGGATTGCTAGTTAGACAGCGTTATGGTACTACTGTGAAACCGAGTAGTAATTTGGAACGTGATGGGATAGATGTGATAATCGTAGCTCTGCTACACAGAAGGTGCAAACAGTTAAATGAAAATCAGTATATGGGAGCTGTGGATTACCACCTGCATCCAGGCTCCAGCTCCCTTCCTTAGACAGGTCCTGCCACTGTGGAGAGCTTGGCAGAAGCAGCCAGCCAGGTCAGTTATCCCAACAAATGTCCCTGCTCACTGCCTCTCTGCTGTTCATCTCCCATCCCTCTGCCCAGCAGCACCCTGATGACACTGAGCCTTTGCTCTCCCACATCCAGAGAGCCAAAAATACATCTTTGGAGGCTTATATAAAGGTTAGATTTTTAAATTAATTTAAGTTCAGGGCTAACCACTGTTGAGTGCAACTGTGAGCCTGCTCTATCAATATGTATATGAGTTAACATAATAAATTCTTTGTTTTTCAGGGAGTATGTTGAGAGAAGACTCTAACTTCTTCCTGGCAGGGGTTTGCAAAAATCAACCAGGATGGAAATTGGCACTCCAAATTCTTCAAACAGTAACGGTGTTTGCTATTATGTCCTTCATGTCTTCCTATGATATACGCTAAGCTCCTGTCTTACTCCTGGAAGGGAGAAAAGGCATGCTGGGCAGCAATTTTCAGTTGTACTTTTAGTCACCGTAGAGACAGAAGGGAAAAGTGAGCTGCAGCAGAGGCCAGGAGATGGGGCATTGGTGATGGGAGGAAAGGGGGTGGTGACAGTAAGAAACAGTTTGGTGTTTAGAAAAAGGGCAAGAGCTTGTGCAAGTCACGCCATTTTGTGAGTTGTTTCTTGTCAGAGATTCATGAGAGCATGATCTTAAAAAGGGGGATGATTTGGGGAAGGCAAGGTAAATCAGCTGAGGATGCTCCTGAGGGGGATGCAGACCTTGCAGCCTCATGGGAGGGGACTTTTCTCCCCTCCCTATTCTACATTTATATTCATCACCAAATTGTGCACATTTTTCTTCTGCTGGCTTTTTTGTTTGAAGTCAAATAGCTTTTTCATCTTCACGATGTACTTGGGAGCACAAACAAATCCTTTTTTGTCATCAGCTTATCCTGGGCTACCCAGAGGCTGAAGCGAGTGTTGTTTAACTTTACCAGTGCCAGCTGCTGCTTCAGATTACACCATCCCATCCTGTGCTGTCCATAGGCAGCAACCCTATCTCAAATTCCCCCAGGGCTTTGCTTCTCTGAACTTCTTCCAGCTCCTGGCTTGGCCACCTCTGCTAAAGTCCACATGGAGATTTTGCAGAGCAGCTCTGTGGGTCTGTGAGTGGGAAATGCACCTTGAGCTGCTGCAGCTTTTGTGCACTGCTATTACTTGAAGGGGATGAAATGGACTGGAAAATCTCATCTAATCATTAAAATTAAGCTTTTTATGTGTTGCTGTGTGCAAAGTTGGAGCTGCTGTACTCCACATGCTGTTTAAAATGCTGCGCAAGGGAGCACCGAGTGTCTGAGCTAACCTGTGCCCCACTGCAAGGGGCATCCACCTGCTCTGGGAGCTGACAATTTCTGGAAGCTCTTTATTGTGGCTCATGGTTAGACAAATCCATTACTCCTTCTGGTCCGTGGATTATGCACCTTGTCCAACACTACCCCAGTGCACAGATTCCATATCCTTCTCCAAGTCAGCCGGAGATGAATAATTGCATGAGGATCTGCACAGCTAATCCACATGACCTGACTAGTGCAATATCTATACGGCTTGTGTGTGTGTGCATGTGTGTCCATGCAGTTACGGAAATGAAGGCCTCTATAGTGAAAAATACACTGAGCAGCCTCTTAATTTCCCCCCTAGGAACAGATCATACTGTGCAGCAAACGGCACATGAGGAAAGGGACTTCAAGTGTCTGTTTGCTCTAGGTAGGAAGAGATTAGTAAAAGGCCATGGCAGTGTCCTCTAATAAGCAGAAATGAAGTTGCTTTAAATTCTACCAGAGATTTTGGGCAAGCTCAATACAAATATTCATGTTTCAGTTAAAGATTTGATACACTAGGCATGGACACAAAAAGCTAGGGCAGAACTTGTACAGCTGAAGCAAAGGCTAATTACACAGCCTTTCATGAAAATGGAAATTCTAAGAACTTAAAATACTTTTCTGGTTAATTTAATAAAAATCATCCTGATATGTTACTAGACTCTTAACAGTTGGCCAGATGAGATGCATGGAAGAGAGCGAATAGAGACGGAGAAGGAATTGATGATACTGGAGAGGAAGTGGTGCTGGCAGTTCAAGCAAAACAGGATCAAAGAGGAGATTGCTTTCAGGTGAGGTAAGCTAAATATTTTGCTTTTTTTTTCCTAATTTTTCCCCCCACAGCTTAGACAGAAGCATTTGCTTCATTTTTCTTATAAGATAAATTAGCCAGAGATATTAAGCAAACTGTTTATTTTGTATTAATTCCAATCAGTCTGGTTTTAATTATCTTTCTTTTGTTATGGTTGTCATATGGATAATACTATGCAGATGTGTGTGAAGAATAGGAAACCTTACTCTCTGACTCATAAAGATGTTGAACATAAAACACAACCTGCAGCCCTTCTCTCATTCTTGGTCATTGGCTCCAGACAGCGGAGCTCCGTTAAGGCAAGATCAAACCAGCACAGGAATCGAGCTAAAAAGGGAACGCTTTTATCCATGGTATGACAATGTACTCCCAAGCAGGAATTGCTTCCTTTCTCCAGTTAAGTCGATCGGTCTTTCAATAAAGCCTTTTGACCTGGGATCTGGACCCAGGGAAAGGCCCAGTGGAATAAGGCAGAGACCGCAGGTAGCACAATGCTTGTTGCAAACACAGCATTCAGTGCCTGGAACCCAGCAAAGCCCTGATGCACGTGCTTCCTCTTAAACATATAAGAAGTCCCCTTGAAGATAACTGCTTTATTAGGCTTTGACTTCAAGCAATCTGTCACAGACATCTTTAAAATAATATTTGTAAGGTAAGTTTATCAATGTTTATATTCCTAGCCTTTTTTTTTAATTATTATTGTTTTGAAATTGAGCAGGCTACTTCTCTTCTTTGCAGACACAGACAATATGCACACTTTCTAAGCACCTCACACTTGTCACTCTATGTAGAGGGTGATTTTTGTCAAAGTGATTCACAACATTATTATCACTGCGCATGGCTGAATTTATGGAAGGTAAGAAGTTTAAGTGATCTTAAATCAGTGCAATTACTTATGTGAGTCTAGTTCCAGCGTGAATCTTTTCCTGAAAGTTACAGCAGCCTAAGAGCCAGCAATGGCAATTTTTAATTTGACATGTTATATGTTTGCATAGCTACAAATAGCTGCAGTCATTGGGACTGTGCTATCCTGCTGCTTCCCAGGTCCGTATCTACATGCCGTGCACCCTGTGGTGTAACAAAGCTGTCCTCAAGTCAACAGCATTGACCTCTCAGTTCTTGTCACATGGAGGTCTAAGATGTCAAACCTAAAACATGTCACTGATGCAGAATTGGGCAGATACAAGCTAAGGGAGATTTATGCTGGAACTAGAGGAGGAAATAGATATTTGTAGATGCTGTGAAGAGAAAATAAGCCATCTGAAGCTGGTCAGGTTGGAGTCTGGAGCAGATAGAGCAGCTCCGCAGGGCTCACTGGCAATCGCCACTGGGCTTGACCTAGATGGCTGCAGCTGGTAACCGCTGCACCTTCTTATGAGAAAGCAGCTGCTGTTTTTCTAGGGGATATTTTAGAGCACCTTGTGTTTTGTCAGAGTTTCCCTGCTCGTGTTGGAGAGGGTTTCCATGCGTCGCATCCTTGGCTCTGTTCATCAGTCTGCCCGTGGCAGGAGATTTCCCTTCTGAAGTGCTATGGAAGAGCCAAAAGCAGTTCCACGGAAATGAGTCCAACAAAATGTCAAAACAGGTTGTACGCAGATAGTGCCAAGCAGCCATTTACCTGTCGGGAATTACAGCTGATAGACCACCTTCAGGTGGGAGAGTTGGCTTTAACTTTTAAAACCCTGTGTGAGAATTACACTGTGTGCAAGAAACACGTTGCCTGCGGTTTTACAAGTGAGTCTCAGGTGCCCCCAATACACCAGAGCACAATAAGAAATAAAAGATTTACAGAGGAATTTGATTCAGTGGCAAATAACTCTAACAAAACAGATATCCCAGAGGCTGCTGGGCTAACTTGCCAACTTTGTCATTAAATCTTTGCAAGAAGGCAAAGAAGGACATGGATATCTGGAAAGAAACTAGGTTCTGTAGATGTGGTTCCTAATTCATGTCCACCCAGGGTAGGGTCAGCCCCATCACATTTATCACACGCTTGCATTTCAGGGGTGGTTCAGGCTGCCTTCGCTGTTTCATGGGGCTCCTGGCTTTCCTTCTTCCTGGGAAAAGCACAAGACGCACATGGTGCCCTGTGAAAGGAAGAGGAGACAGTAAATGTTTGCATCATTACACAGCTCGCGTTACGCATGCTGTCCAAGACTTCCAAAGTCCTCTTCAGAAATGAGATAGCATTACAGTGCATTTGCACAGGGAATACCTAGGAAGAACTGAAATGAAATTATTTAATTATAAACCATGGAGATTTTCTAAAAAAAAAAAAAAAAAAGCCATAGAACTGAAAGGGCTTTGGTGATTCTTTTTGAAGAGACTGCAGGTAAAATGGCTATATAAAATTATATTCTATTACATTTGCTCAGAATTTGGAGCCTCTGTAATATATACCGTCTGTGTAACTTATAAATGTCAGAGCCCTTCCCAGCAGATTTCACCTGTAATATATTTAATGTGCGGGACTTGGGCATAGCCAAAATTACCCTTACTACGTAAGTTTCAGCAGGGATTTACAGCCCTTGTTACAAGAATAGTTCATGCTGGCATGTGGTGGGAGTTTACCCAAGTGGACCAAGATGAAGGGAAGTGTTACCTCAGATCTTGATATGATTATTTGCCCATCTGTGTAGTCCTTCTTTGAATATTGCCAGAATAGGAAATATAAAATGGCTCCAAAATGTCAAAGTCTTTAATTGAAAAGTAAACAAAACAGAGAAATCTGAAGCTAATATTACAGGGGGAAATAAAAATAGGAACGAAAGTGTAGGTAAGGTCTTTGATATGATTAGTCAAATGCCAGTGAAGCCAAAACTCAAGTATTTTGTGGGAAGCAGTTAAAGTGATCGCTGCACTGCTTGCTTGCTGGGTGCTGGGCTGTCAGCAGGGCTAGGACTGGTTTGGGTTGGTTTTTTTCCGAAATGCTAAAATTGAGAAGCTGGAATGAGAGAGGTGGCTGGGATGTGCGTGGCAGCTCTCGGGGCTCTGTGTCTGCCTGTCCTTGGCAGAAAAGGAGCCAAAAAGGAGCACACGTGCTCCTTACCACAGCCGGCCTGGGCAGCGGAGGCTGAAGCCAAAACCTCACGCCTTGTGTTGCTGGTGCGTTCCCACCCTCGCCGAGCGTTATGAACTACGGAAGCAGGGTGGATGGGAGAAGCCCCGTTACGATCGCCGTTTCATCGATGAACGTTGCAGTCATGTTCTCTCTGCTGCGTCCTGGGCTGCCGAGGCAGGGCAGGAGCCAGCCCTCCACCCCCTGCACCTGCCGGTGCCTCCGCACCTTGCACCAGGGCAGCTGTCCCTGCCTGCAGCTCCGGGCCAAAGAAAATATGCCCCAAAAGGCAGAAAGGTTAGCTCATCTGTTGCTTATAGCCTGCAGTTTTTGTTCATGAAGGCTACTATATTGGGAGTTTTCTTGGAATATGTAGTTATAAACGGTAATGGGAGTTCTCAGAAATATCATTTAAATTCCCTGTACTTGTAACAGATGCCAGCACATTCGGCCTCTGATCGCCGTTTCCAACCTTGCCCTCATGTTTGAGGCACTCCGCTTCCTTCCTCCCCACAGACAAAAGATGTCAGGCTATAAAATGCAGGGGGGCAGTGATCTGGCACAAGAATGAGGTTTGTCATACACGTTTCAACACTTGTCACATCTCCCAGGAGATCTCGTTAGCCAGCTTGAAGTGGTTGCTTTTGCATGCAACGCCAAAGGACAAACGTGCCCTTGAAGTGATCAGCGTGCAAACATCCCGTGCTGGTCCAAGGGAAAGGATGACTTTTTTTCCCCCCACCTATAGAGAATAGAAAGTAACATGCATTTGATGGAAGTTTTTCTGAAAGCAAACCAATTAACAGAGAAAAAGTTCTTTATTTAGAAAATGTCGTTGGCTATTCGAGAACAGAGAAACGGGAATTGAAAGGGATATCACACTTCAATTTTAACTAGCAGTTTGCAGTCACTTTCTTTGGATATCCTCTTTCCTAGCTGATATTTCCTCTGATTTATTCCACTGCAGAAGTGGATCATTTCAGTGAGTTTGATGTAAGTCCACTTGGCTGTTTTACAGTTCTCTGCATGTTTCAATATATTCCACTGTTAAAAATTTTAAAAGTAGGTGGGGAAAGAGGAAATTTCTGGTTAATATATAACAATTTCTGAAGTCAATGTGCCTGGACTCAATTTTTCAGGGCATTTTTCCAGACATCTAATGATGCCAGAAAATAAAAATAGCCAACTGGCAGGACCTTTCCTACAAACTCCTCTGCAACTCAGCAGAAGTTTCATGCCCTAATCAGGTCCTTTTCTACCATCATTGGGGAGAAACTGAAAAAACTATGACAGGCACACAGAAAAAAATAGAAGTGCTGTATAAAACTGCTATAGATGACTAAGTCTGCTATTGCAGAAAGAGTTGAAATTAATATGTGATCTTTGTGGGAACATCAGAAAAACCATGGTTGACCAAATGGTCTAGCTGAGCTTTGCTTGAGAGAATACTGGAAACTTCAGCTGAGCATTTGTATTCATTTACAGTTGGCCACAGGAAGTGCAGCAATCTCAGCACAGACAACCAGGCTGGTGCTATTATTACTGCTATTACACACACTGTGGACAAACAGACATAGGTCTGGAACAAGTGTACGCAATCCCAGGGGTTTCAGGTAAGTACACATCCTACCGATGAGAGAAAAATCTTGGATTTGAAAAAAAATCCTGCTCATTTTCAAACATGAGTATTTTGGATCGTAAATAAGAAAAGCCTCACATTGATAATTTTTATAGAGTTCAACTAATGAAAAATTAAGTGAGTGAAAAATGAAAATAGAAGACCTGATATGGGAATGTTTTTCAGTTCTTTTTAATTCTCTGGCTTTTGAGGAAATGTAGTAAATGGATGTACATCTTAAAAAGAATGCAACTTGTAGATTTGTCCATGAGATTTATTGTGTAGTATTTAAAGAATTTCTATCTTATTGGGATATTGGGTTGCCCAGAGAAGTTGTGTAGTCTCCATTCTTGAAGGTTTTTGAGACCCAACTGAATAAAGCCCTGAGCAACTTGGTGTGACCCCACTTGGAGCAGGAGGTTAGGCTAGATACCTCCCCAGGTCTCTTCTGAACTGAGTTATCCTGTGATCCTATCAAGCTGACAAAGAAGGATGATTTTTATTTCACACTTTTAGGCAAAATTTTGGGCGTTTGTGGGCGAGAAATGCTTTTCTTGATGGAAAGCAAGGACTTAACTGGATTAATATATAATTTTACACACTTTCCAGGAAATGTTGCTGAAAATATCATATCAAACCACATTCCATTTCATTAATAGCCTTCTATGATTTTAGGTGTGAACGAAAATATTACAAAATGTGGAAGTTAAATAAATGACGAAACACAAGAGCAGTTAATGACTGAGTAGCTTGGCAAATGAAGTAACGGGATAGTGTGAACTATATTAGCTTAGTAGGTTGAGCTATGTGTATTGTTGATAATACTCTATGCAGCATCAATATTATGGGCTCTGCAGTTATTGCTAAAGCAGAAGAGCCGATCTGGAATAATCTGGGACCACCTCATTCATCCCACCTATGATTCATGTCAGCTGCCAAATGTTCTCTATGAAATTCTTACACATGTCTTTCTTTATTCTTATTCTTGGTTTGGCTGATAAGACAATATCTTTGCTGCTAATCCTTATTATAGGAATTTTTTTGTCAATTACTTTGTGTTATTATTTATACATGTTTCCAATAATGTATCTGAAGAAAAAAGGATGTATGAGAGACTGAATCTGAAATCTTACGCTTGTGCCATTCATAATATTTCAAACTCTTCAGTAAAATATTATTTCGATTGGCCAAAGCTGTTAGAATAAGCATAGGGAAAAGGCTCTATATTCTTGCCTCCAAATGCGCACACATCTTGTTTTAACCTGACTGCAGCCCTACATAGTAATGTTCACGGAAAACTCCACAAAGGTAATGTGCCACATATCAGCTTAGCAGCTGAAAGATGAGTAAATTCAACAGCAAGAGAAAACTTAAATTAGGTAAAGGGAAAAATCAGCCGAGTATTTAGTGATTCAAAATCACTTAGACCTCAGCTGTTTTGGGTTTGAACACAAGAAAATTAAACTACATGGGCTTTATGTGAAATCTTTTCCATCTGGTTCAAACAGGAAGCCAAAATTTTGTCATCTGGTTAGCAATGAATTTTCAAATATGTTTTTCATAGATCCATTCTGAGTTTATTGTGACGCCTTCCAGAGGTCATGGTAGAAGTCACTGTAAATAGATTAAATTACTGTTCTTGTACAAAGAGAGGAGTGTATACAGTCGCTGGAGTAATCCCAGTCTACTGACTTCCCAACCTTTTCTGGTTGCTTCAAATAGCAAAGTGAAAATCTTCATCTGTATTTCTTTTGCCTTTGGATTTTTCCAAGCAAGTCATCAATTTCCTCTTCACCTGAACAGAGCTACCCAAATCCTCTTATTTCATGATACTGATCTATTTTATAATACTGATGCTAAAAGGATCCAAATTAAGGCGAACTGCATGAAGTTCCACAAGGCCAAGTGCAAGGTCCTGCACGTGGGTCGGGGCAATCCCAAGCACAAATACAGGCTGGGCGGAGAATAGATTGAGAGTGGCCCTGAGGAGAAGGACTTGGGGGTGATGGTTGACGAGAAGCTCAACATGAGCCGGCAATGTGTGCTTGCAGCCCAGAAGGCCAACCATACCCTGGGCTGCATCAAAAGCAGCGTTGCCAGCAGGTCGAGGGAGGTGATTCTGCCCCTCTACTGCACTCTCGTGAGACCCCACCTGGAGTACTGTGTCCAGCTCTGGGATCCCCAACATAAGAAGGACATGGAGCTGTTGGAACGAGTCCAAAGGAGGGCCACGAAGATGATCAGAGGGCTGGAACACCTCTCCTATGAAGACAGGCTGAGAGAGTTGGGGCTGTTCAGCCTGGAGAAGAGAAGGCTCTGGGGAGACCTTCTAGCAGCCTTCCAGTACCTGAAGGGGGCCTACAGGAAAGTGGGAGAGGGACTTTTTACAAGGACAAGTAGTGACAGGATGAGGGGTAATGGTTTAAAACTGAAAGAGGGGAGATTTAGATTAGATATTAGGAAGAAATTCTTTACTGTGGGGGTGGTGAGACATTGAAACAGTTTGCCCAGAGAAGTTGTGGATGCCCCCTCCCTGGCAGTGTTCAAGGCCAGGTTGGATGGAGCTTTGAGCAACCTGGTCTAGTGGAGGGTGTCCCTGCCTGTGGCAGGGCGTTTGAAACTGGATTATATTTAAGGTCCCTTCCAACCCAAACCATTCTATGATTCTATGATTAAGGTAAAGTCAGAGTGACTCCAGCGGATGCTTTATGTATTTTTGGGTCCTTAAAAAGCCAGCTGACTTGACAGAAGAGCCCATTGTCATCCTCCAAGGTGTTAAATCTAATGGACTGCAATTCAAATTGTCAGGGAGGCTGGTGTATTGTGGGCTGTTATTGGCATGTGAAGTTCTGATAAAAGATTAACAATCTTTACAACGAAGATGTGAAGCAGAGAAGATCGTCTAGGAAGCTTGAAGGAAATAACAGCTTGGATTCTTATTGTTTTCCTAAAATTATTTAACGTTCAGGGCCTGTCCTGTCTCTTCTGGCCACATAAAGTGATAGTAGAGCAAATACATTCAAAAGGTTTGAAGTGTGCATTACTGCAACTAGACTTATGTATAGTATTAAAAATGAAAGTGGTATGATTTAAAAAGAGGTAGACCAAGGTTTAGGTACAGAACAGCGCCTGGAATTGATGGTAGCACTAGATATAAAGTTTACTTTTGAGAAAGAATTTGCAATAGCTGTCATTTTAATGGTTGATTCTGGGATTAGGATTTCACCTTATGAAGTCACTGCACAAGAGATGGAGAAATACCTGTTAATACAGATGAAGTAATACATGTAATTTTTTTTTTTTAGCTATAAATCAGTTCTGAGATAAAATAAGTAATACTTGTTTCTAAGTTTGATCTCTGTTATTTGCAGAACTTGAAAAAAATCCATGTCCCAGGACTTTTCAGTGCTCAGAAGGAATTGCTTTTGGGACTGTGAGACACTCCTTTGCATCTGCCTGTGGACAGAAACTTGCTCAAGTGCTAGAGGTGAAAATAATGGAGAAAAGGAAAGAGATTATTTAAACAGGTGATTCAAGTTTCTTAACGTAACATTAGAATGTAGTCTGAAGTTTTAAATTTTAGAGAAAGACAAAAGAATTACGTTATTAAAGATACGGGCAGAATGCTAATTGATTGTATCATGTCCCTGCCAAATTATCACATGGGTTCTAACTCCCATATCAAAAGTGCGCTTGTGGGTATAAATATATATCACAGAATCACAGAATGTTAGGGATTGGAAGGGACCTCGAAAGATCATCTAGTCCAATCCCCCTGACGGAGCAGGATTCCCTAGATCATATCACACAGGAACACGTCCAGGCGGGTTTTGAATGTCTCCAGAGAAGGAGACTCCACAACCTCTCTGGGCAGCCTGTTCCAGTGTTCAGTCACCCTCACCGTAAAGAAGTTTTTCCTCATATTTATGCGGAACCTCCTGTGTTCCAGCTTGCACCCATTGCCCCTTGTCCTGTCAAGGGATGTCACTGAGAAGAGCCTGGCTCCATCCTCATGACACTTGCCCTTTACATATTTATAAACATTAATGAGGTCACCCCTCAGTCTCCTCTTCTCTAAGCTAAAGAGACCCAGCTCCCTCAGCCTCTCCTCATAAGGGAGATGTTCCACTCCCTTAATCATCTTCGTGGCTCTGCGCTGGACTCTCTCTAGCAGTTCCCTGTCCTTCTTGAACTGAGGGGCCCAGAACTGGACACAATATTCCAGATGCGGCCTCACCAGGGCAGAGTAGAGGGGGAAGAGAACCTCTCTCGACCTGCTGACCACACCCCGTCTAATACACCCCAGGATGCCATTGGCCTTCTTGGCCACAAGGGCACACTGCTGGCTCATGGTCATCCTGTTGTCCACTAGGACCCCCAGGTCCCTTTCCCCTACACTGGTCTCCAACAGGTCTGTCCCCAACTTGTACTGGTACATGGGGTTGTTCTTGCCCAGATGCAGGACTCTACACTTGCCCTTGTTATATTTCATTAAATTTCTCCCCGCCCAACTCTCCAGCCTGTCCAGGTCCCTCTGAATGGCTGCGCAGCCTTCCGTTGTGTCAGCCACTCCTCCCAGTTTTGTGTCATCAGCGAACTTGCTGACAGTGCACTCTATTCCCTCATCCAAGTCATTAATGAATATATTGAATAGAACTGGTCCCAGTACCGACCCTTGCGGGACTCCGCTAGACACAGACCTCCAACTGGACTCTGTCCCATTGACCACCACTCTCTGGCTTCTTTCCTTCAGCCAGTTCACAATCCACCTCACTACCCCATCATCCAGACCACACTTCCTCAGTTTAGCTGCGAGGATGCTGTGGGAGACCGTGTCAAACGCTTTACTGAAATCGAGATAGACCACATCCACAGCTTTACCATCATCTATCCACTGGGTTACGTCCTCATAAAAGGCTATCAAGTTGGTTGAGCATGACTTCCCCTTGGTGAAGCCATGCTGAGTGCCCCTAATGATCCCCCTATCCTTGATGTGTCTAGAGACAGCACCAAGGACAAGTTGTTCCATCACCTTTCCGGGGATGGAGGTGAGGCTGACCGGTCTATAGTTCCCCGGGTCCTCCTTCTTGCCCTTTTTGAAGACTGGAGTGACATTCGCTTTCCTCCAGTCCCCAGGCACCTCTCCCGTTGCCCACGACTTAGCAAAGATGATGGAGAGTGGCCTAGCAATGACTTCCGCCAGCTCCCTCAGCACCCGCGGGTGCATCCCATCAGGGCCCATGGATTTATGGATGTCCAGATTGTTTAATTGGTCCCTGACCCAGCCCTCATCAACCAAGACAGATTCCTCCTCTATCCTGACTTCTTCTGAGGCCTCAGGGGTCCGGGGCTCCTCAGGACAGCCTCCAGCAGTATAGACAGAGGCAAAGAAGGCATTCAGTAACTCCGCCTTCTTTTTATCCTCTGTCTCCAGGACCCCCACCTCATTCATCAGTGGGCCTACATTGCCTCTAGTGTTGGCTTTACCTGCAATGTATTTGAAGAAGCCCTTTCTGTTGTCCTTGACCTCTCTTGCAAGGTTGAATTCCAAGGAGGCCTTAGCTTTCCTAGTTGCCTCCCTACATCCTCTGACAACAGACTTATATTCCTCCCAAGTGGCCAGCCCCTCCTTCCATGATCTGTACACCCTCTTCTTCCACTTGAGTTTGCCCAGCAGTTCCCTGTTTAACCATGCAGGTCTCCTGGTACCCTTCCTTGACTTCCTACCTGTTGGGATGCTCTGGTCTTGAGCTCGGAAGAAGCAGTCCTTGAATGCTAACCAGCTATCTTGGGCCCCCTTACCTTCTAGTACCCTGTCCCATGGGATTTCCCCTAGCAATTGCTTGAAAAGGCCAAAGTTGGCCCTCCTGAAGTGCAGGGTTGTGATTCTGCTAGCTATTCTGTTCCTGCCACATGAGATCCTGAACTCTACCATCTCATGGTCACTACAACCAAGGCTGCCCTCAACCTTCACCTCTTCAACCAGACCCTCCTTGTTAGTGAGGATAAGATCCAGCAGCGCTCCTCTCCTAGTTGGCTCATCCACCATTTGCATCAGAAAGTTATCATCAATGCACTGGAGGAATCTCCTGGACTGGGGATGGCTGGCTGAGTAGGCCTCCCAGCAAATATCAGGGTAGTTGAAATCCCCCACAACAACCAGGCCCTGTAATTGCGAGACTGCTCTCAGCTGCCTGTGGAAGGCCTCATCACCTTCCTCATCCTGATCCGGTGGCCTGTAATAGACACCCACAACAGTATCACCCCTGCCAGCCTGCCCCTTAATTCGCACCCACAAACTCTCAACTCGCTCCTGATCCGCCCCTGGACAGAACTCAATACATTCTAGCTGCTTACTCACATAAAGAGCAACTCCACCACCTCTCCTTAGTGGCCTGTCTTTCCTGAACAAGACATAGCCATCCATGACCACATTCCAGTCATGCGAGGCATCCCACCAAGTCTCTGTAATTGCCACTAGATCATAGCCCCCCGACTGAACACGGATTTCTAACTCCTCCTGCTTATTCCCCATGCTGCGTGCATTGGTGTACAGGCATTTCAGGGAGCGAGCTGAGCACACCGATTTCACCCCAGGGGGATGGGGGGCCTCCTGGTCTACCTCAACACTAGAGCATTGCCCCAGTGGTGCAAGCCCAGCTACTACCCCATCCCCCTTCGAATCTAGTTTAAAGCTCTCCGAATGAGCCCTGCTAATTCCTGTCCCAGAACCCTTTTGCCCCTACGACATAAACCTTTCCCGTGTATTACCGTCACGCCTGTTGTCTTATAAAACCAGCCATTATCACAGAATCACAGAATCACAGAATGTTAGGGATTGGAAGGGACCTCGAAAGATCATCTAGTCCAATCCCCCTGCCGGGGCAGGATTGCCTAGACCATATCACACAGGAACGCGTCCAGGCGGGTTTTGAATGTCTCCAGAGAAGGAGACTCCACAACCTCTCTGGGCAGCCTGTTCCAGTGTTCAGTCACCCTTACAGTAAAGAAGTTTTTCCTCAAATTTAAGTGGAACCTCCTGTGCTCCAGCTTGCACCCATTGCCCCTTGTCCTGTCAAGGGATGTCACTGAGAAGAGCCTGGCTCCATCCTCTTGACACTTGCCCTTTACATATTTATAAACATTAATGAGGTCACCCCTCAGTCTCCTCTTCTCTAAGCTAAAGAGACCCAGCTCCCTCAGCCTCTCCTCATAAGGGAGATGTTCCACTCCCTTAATCATCTTCGTGGCTCTGCGCTGGACTCTCTCTAGCAGTTCCCTGTCCTTCTTGAACTGAGGGGCCCAGAACTGGACACAATACTCCAGATGCGGCCTCACCAGGGCAGAGTAGAGGGGGAGGAGAACCTCTCTCGATCTGCTGACCACACCCCTTCTAATACACCCCAGGATGCCATTGGCCTTCTTGGCCACAAGGGCACACTGCTGGCTCATGGTCATCCTGTTGTCCACTAGGACCCCCAGGTCCCTTTCTCCTACGCTGGTCTCCAACAGCTCTGTCCCCAACTTGTACTGGTACATGGGGTTGTTCTTGCCCAGATGCAGGACTCTACACTTGCCCTTGTTATATTTCATTAAGTTTCTCCCCGCCCAACTCTCCAGCCTGTCCAGGTCTCTCTGAATGGCTGTGCAGCCTTCCGGCATCTCAGCCACTCCTCCCAGTTTTGTGTCATCAGCGAACTTGCTGACAGCGCACTCTAATCCCTCATCCAAGTCATTAATGAATATATTGAATAGAACTGGTCCCAGAACCGACCCTTGCGGAACTCCGCTAGACACAGACCTCCAACTGGACTCTGTCCCGCTGACCACTACTCTCTGGCTTCTTTCCTTCAGCCAGTTTACAATCCACCTCACTACCCGATCATCCAGACCACACTTCCCCAGTTTAGCTGCGAGGATGCTGTGGGAGACCGTGTCAAACGCTTTACTGAAATCGAGATAGACCACATCCACAGCTTTACCATCATCTATCCACCGGGTAACATCCTCATAAAAGGCTATCAAGTTGGTTGAGCAAGACTTCCCGTTGGTGAAGCCATGCTGAGTGCCCCTAATGATCCCCCTATCCTTGATGTGCCTAGAGACAGCACCAAGGACAAGTTGCTCCATCACCTTTCCGGGGATGGAGGTGAGGCTGACCGGTCTATAGTTCCCCGGGTCCTCCTTCCTGCCCTTTTTGAAGACTGGAGTGACATTCGCTTTCCTCCAGTCCTCAGGCACCTCTCCCGTTGCCCACGACTTAGCAAAGATGATGGAGAGTGGCCTAGCAATGACTTCCGCCAGCTCCCTCAGCACCCGCGGGTGCATCCCATCAGGGCCCATGGATTTATGGACATCCAGGTTGCTTAATTGGTCCCTGACCCAGCCCTCATCTACCAAGACAGATTCCTCCTCTATCCTGACTTCTTCTGAGGCCGCAGGGGTCCAGGGCTCCTCAGGACAGCCTCCAACAGTATAGACAGAGGCAAAGAAGGCATTCAGTAACTCCGCCTTCTTTTTATCCTCTGTCTCCAGGACCCCCACCTCATTCATCAGTGGGCCTACATTGCCTCTAGTGTGGGTTTTAGCTGCAATGTATTTGAAGAAGCCCTTTCTGTTGTCCTTGACCTCTCTTGCCAGGTTTAATTCCAAGGAGGCCTTAGCTTTCCTAGTTGCCTCCCTACATCCTCTGACAACAGACTTATATTCCTCCCAAGTGGCCAGCCCCTCCTTCCACGATCTGTACACCTTCTTCTTCCACTGGAGTTTGCCCAGCAGTTCCCTGTTCAACCATGCAGGTCTCTTGGTCCCCTTCCTTGACTTCCTACCTGCTGGGATGCTCTGATCTTGAGCTCGGAAGAAGCAGTCCTTGAACGCTAACCAACTATCTTGGGCCCCCTTACCTTCTAGTACCCTGTCCCATGGGATTTCCCCTAGCAATTGCTTGAAAAGGCCAAAGTTGGCCCTCCTGAAGTTCAGGGTTGTGATTCTGCTAGCTATTCTGTTCCTGCCACATGAGATCCTGAACTCTACCATCTCATGGTCGCTACAACCAAGGCTGCCCTCAACCTTCACCTCTTCAACCAGACCCTCCTTGTTAGTGAGGATAAGATCCAGCAGCGCTCCTCTCCTAGTTGGCTCATCCACCATTTGCATCAGAAAGTTATCATCAATGCACTGGAGGAACCTCCTGGACTGAGGATGGCTGGCTGAGTAGGCCTCCCAGCAAATATCAGGGTAGTTGAAATCCCCCACAACAACCAGGCCCTGTAATTGCGAGACTGCTCTCAGCTGCCTGTAGAAGGCCTCATCACCCTCCTCATCCTGATCCGGTGGCCTGTAATAGACACCCACAACAGTATCACCCCTGCCAGCCTGCCCCTTAATTCGCACCCACAAACTCTCAACTCGCTCCTGATCCGCCTCTGGACAGAACTCAATACATTCTAGCTGCTCACTCACATAAAGAGCAACTCCACCACCTCTCCTTAGCGGCCTGTCTTTCCTGAACAGGACATAGCCATCCATGACCACATTCCAGTCATGCGAGGCGTCCCACCATGTCTCTGTAATTGCCACTAGATCATAGCCCCCTGACTGAACACGGATTTCTAACTCCTCCTGCTTATTCCCCATGCTGCGTGCATTGGTGTACAGGCATTTCAGGGAGCGAGCTGGGCACACCGGTTTCATCCCAGATTCACCCCCTGATTTCACCCCAGGGGGATGGGGGGCCTCCTGGTCTACCTCAACACTAGAGCATTGCCCCAGTGGTGCAAGCCCAGCTACTACCCCATCCCCCTTCAAATCTAGTTTAAAGCTCTCCGAATGAGCCCTGCTAATTCCTGTCCTAGAACCCTTTTGCCCCTACGACATAAACCTTTCCCATGTATCACTGTCACGCCTGTTGCCTTATAAAACCAGCCATTATCAAAGAACCCAAAGCCCTGCCTGTAGCACCAGTCTTGTAGCCAGGCGTTAATAGCGAGAATCCTACTGTTCCATCCCACATCATCACCTGAAAATGGAAGGAGGGAGGAGAAAACAACTTGTGCCCCAGACTCTTTCACCAACCGTCCTAGGGCCTTGTAGTCTTTCTTCATCCCCCTCAGACTACGGGATGCAGCTTCTTCCCCACCTGTCTGGAAGATCAGCAGGGGGTAGTAGTCTGTGGCCTTCACCAGGTTGGGGAGTTGCCTGGTGATATCCCTGATTCGGGCTCCAGGCAGGCTGCAGACCTCCCTGTGATGGGGGTCAGCTCTGCATATTGGGCCCTCAGATCCCTTTAGGAAGGAGTCTCCAACCACTAAAACTCTTCTCTTCTTCCTTGTGGAGGAGGTAGCTATACGCCTGTCAGGTTTTTCTGACTGTGGTGGGACCTCTGATATAGGTTGCCTCTCCACCACATCCCCAATGGACGGGCTGTATTCCACTAGGGCTTCATATCTATTGCTCAGAGGCACCTGTGGAGGCAAGGTAGGCAAGGAGGGCACTCGCCTTTTGCCACGGCCATAGACTTGCCTCCACTCACTCCTCTCCTCTAGATGAGTGTTTTCCACCTGAGAGGGGCAGAGTACAGTTGTCCATCAATCCTGGGAGCTCTCCGGCAGGTGCTCCCATTTTTGTTGCAGGGAGGGCAAAGCCTGGCTCCACCAGTCTATCTCCATTTCAGCCTCCCGAATGCTCCTAAGCCTTTCTACTTTGGCTTGAAGCCTTTCAACCTGGCTTTGCAGTTGTGCCGCTCGGCCGAGCAGATCATCTACCTGCTCACAGCGCACACAGCCCCCTGACATCACAGAGACGCTGTAGCATTCCCTGCAGCTTGCGACCTGCACCTTCGCCTCCTTCCGTGGGAACTCTGTCTGGGTTCCCACATCCATTTTGGTCTTCTTCGGCTGGGTAGATACCATTGTTCTTTCACTGAGCTGGGAAATACCTGTTGGTGGCACCCCTGGTTCACAGCTCCTTGGCACCTTCCTCGCCTTGTGCACTGGGAGGGAGTCAGTGCCCTCCCCAACGAGCTGCAAACAACTGCAGCCTCTCCTGCCCTGGGACACACCCAGTCACTGCTGACTTACACAGTCACTGCTGAGTCTCCCTCTCCCATCTGGCCAGGAACTAGTCCCTGCCCTCCAGGAGGCTCTTTATCACCCGATCAATCAATCAATCAATCAATCAATCACCCAATCAACAGGGGGTGGTGCGTTTAAATCGCTTAAATCGGCCGCGGTGCCTCTGGCTATGCTCCCTCCTTTCCTGATTTGTTGCCGGGAACCTCCGGGTCCGGGGTGGGGGGGAAGCAGCTCGGGGCTGAAGCAGCTCAGGGCTGCTGCAGCTCGGGGGTCACGAGTACAAAAACCACCCGGTTAGAGCCCGATGCCGCCCTCGCCCCCGCACTAACCTCAAGTCGCTGTCGCTGCTGCCGCCGCTGTCAGCTGTTTATACATAATATAAATGTCAGCATAAATATGTCAGCATATATACATAATATGTACACATATATATGTGTGCGCATGTTTCTGTAAGATGAAACAGCCTATATACTTTTTCCTGGGTTATGCCCAGCACATTCATTTAATTATTCAGCAAGGACATATACTACCAAGTTCTTGGACCTTTTTCTTTTATTTCTTTTTCTTTGTAAAAGATTTGATACTTTTTGGCACTGGTTCATATAGTCAGTAGAGTACATTTAATAGGCCAAAGGCATTTTTATTACACTTTAAAATGTTTAACAGAGTTTCTGTATAATTTCTCAACATGTTCTATTTGTTTATTTCTGTATATTTTTGGTACAAAGAGGTAACATTGTGGTGTTATGTTTTATTACCTTGGCACTGTCATAATTAAAGATGTATCAATCCTTCCATTATGCACCCATATTTTTAGGGTCTTACATCCTGCACATGGAACTTCATTCCCAGTGGGTGTCCCGATACAAATGCCCCAGTAAGATGCAAATCATGATTTTCTTTAATTAAGTTTAAAAGAAATAGGTTTGACAACTTTTAAATAGCACAAAATCTGTTTTGAGACATTTTTCCACAAGTGCGATACAAAAAATATAGTTTTTATTTGAACAGTTAAGGGATTGATCCATCACTTCTCAGATACTTCATTATCTTAGTTGTAATGGGACATAGTTTGAGATGAGACTGAAGGTTTAGGCTCCAGAAGTGACATTCAGTTACTGAATAGTTTAGCCTTACCATTACATGAGAAATTCAAGTGGACTCGGCACTAAATATAAAGGAATAGTTTCATATGAAACATGAAAATTTAAATGCATAGAATCTGGATTTTCTCATATACTACAAATGGGGAAAATAGTACACATTTGGTCTTTTGAGTTTAAAGTAAAACAGCAACATATTAGTCACAAAAATCATATGCATTGTCTGTGTTTCTGTTTGCACCACTGATTATTCCTCCATTTTCACGTGTGGGTATTCTGCAAGTGAAATATTCTGATTTGTTCTTGCTTCAGTGTACATTTTTGAAGAGGATCGATCAGTAACTAGAACTTGGTTATAAAATCCATAAGAAGGAGTTGCACTGAAGTGTTGGTTGCTTGTATGCAGTCAGACATCCATATCTGAGTTTTGTAAGTATAGACATACGTCTTATTAATTCAGTGAGTGTGAGCGTAGTAGACCACCTTCTAGACATGTGGTGGGTGGCAACACAGGCACTTTTTTACTGCCTGAGTTCCAGTCTGTTGCACAGCTCCATAGAAAGAAATGGTTCATGGTTAAAACAACTCAGAGTCAGATTTCGTTTCTGACTCTGCTGAGCTTTACCTTTCAATAGGCGGGGGGCAGCTACAGCAACAAGCTCCTCAGCATTTGGAATTTCTTTCTCACCACTATGTGTATTTTGCAATGATTTTTTTTTTTCTATTTTGGCAAAGATGACATAGCAAGAGGCCAGCAGCACTGTTATCCTATAGTCTGCAAGTCCTCCTTCCAAACAGTGCTGAGAAGCTCTGCAGATGGAGAAAACCAGCAGATCTGCAGTTTGACCCGACTCTTTCACCCCCTCTTTTATCATATGCAGAACACAGAGGTTCAAAGAGATGCTGGTAAGATGAGTGGTTGAGTCCAACGCTACATCAAAGTGATAAATATGCAACTATATTACAGAGCCCAGAACGTTATCAACAAGCAGGGCCGGCATCTGGGTACTGGCATCCAAATGGTCCAAGGGTTCCCAAGAGTTCAAGGCAGAGTCAAAAGCCAGTTTTATTTTCAGTTGCTCCAGACAAGGCCCACCAGTGATTTGAAGTTCAGTGCTATTCCCAAATCTGGGATAACTCATTAAAAAGGTCCAGTGCTTGGAAAGAGACCAGCATCAAAGATACATTCGCTACTGTTCTGGTCTTACTGAAGATGGCTCCTCTCTGTTAGAACAAAATGGTCAAGGTATATCCATTACATTTTAGATGCCTTCTGATGGCAGAAAAAATCATTCCAGAATTGGCAGTGAATGTCATTAACATATCAAATTTATGAACATGCATATAGATATACAGATAAATGCATACATATATAGATATCCAAGAAGTTAAGAGTGGAGGTAAAATGTGTAGGAGGCCACTATATAGTGCATCTTACTCAGTTTACAGAATGAAGCATCACTTGTGTATCTGTTCTAGGAGAAGGTGATGTAAAATAAGTAGGTTGCAGTCGGTTACTCATACTACATGCTATCCTAAACTGATGGGAAATGAGTAAGTACAGCACCAACTACTTTTTTCCCTGCTAAAGATTTACTCTTCACATCTTTGGTCAAACACCATTCCCTCTGGAGTGGCACAGAACCTTGTTCCACATAAGAATTAGCCTCCCAATAAAGCTGCAGGGCAGTGCACAGCCAAGAAGCAGGTCAGAAGCTCCTCCTGTTTGTCACTGGTTTCCCTGCCTCAGGAACAGCTATAATCCTTGCCTGTCCTTGCATGCTTGGAATCTGCAATGTGGAATATAATGGTTCATAAATCACAGCATATCAACTTTTGCTGATTGTTTAACTGCCGGACCCAAAAGTCATGTGCTGTTGATGAAGATCCAGTCTGAGCCCAGGCAAATGAAAGAAGCCATCAGGTTCCTGCTGACATTTGGATTCTGCCATCTCAGAAACCATCATTTTTAATGCATCACTGAAAGCCTTATTTCAATTAGGGGTCTGTGCCATTGGCTACCAGCTGTGATGCTGTGGAGTTTGCTATGACAGGGTACTCCCTTTTCCCAGACCAGAGTCTCCACTCAGTCTTTTGACAGTCTGCCAAGCTTCGCAACTGGAATGTGTGAAGTTCAGTTTAGAAACAATTTCTTTCCATCATTTGAGCCTGTTTTGATCTAGTATGTGAAACAGGTTTCTACTTTTGTTACAGGATTCTTGCTCATTCTTGGCATATTCAACTTCATTATATAAACCAGCAGCATCAGATGACTGCCCAGGAATGAGCTGCAGATGTGTCTCCTGAGATACAGAATTCCTTGCTACAGCCACGCATTGGTGACTTGATAGCCACCACTAGATGACCGGCGTGGTGGCAACAAAGGCATCTTGAATTTGATAAAACCAAAACCAGATGTAATGGACTCCGAAGGGGTGTGATACAAAACTGGCCTCCCACACCTTAAGAATGACGGGGAAAGCATTTGTCCTGGCACAACCACGCTGTCATGGTAATCCTTTCCTGCCTAAGCACAACTCAGGACTATCCTCCCTGAGGATAGTCATAGGTATTGTCAGTATTAGTCTGGCTTCTTCATTTACACATTGCTGTGCTGTGAGCAGACTCTGTCTGGCTGACATACCACTAATGCATGGTACACAGCTCCTCTTGTGGCTAATCTACCAAGGATGACCACTGATCCAAGCTAATGGATGAGGTCCTTTCCTTTGAGGGCCTTTGAGGCTGTAGTCTGTGTTTTCATTCCCACTGTCGGCATAATGAGAAAGAAGTTACAGGTGGTAATGCTCATGGGGGTGCCAACTGCTGCGCACTTCAAAAACTTGGAAAGAACTTCTGAGAAAACTGGCATGATGTATTTTCCATCTTCTTTTTTTTTATATAATAATCTACAAAAGACAGCTGTCTGCTACTGCTACCAGCAAGCAGTGCAGTGGCAAAGGCCATTAAACAGCTTAGGAACCTCCATTCAAAAGTGCTCTGAAAAAGATGGATAAGCTGCTACTTGTCTCTGGAGGTACCTGACCTCTCTAGGAGCTTTCATGCTTGGTGTTATGTTCTCCAGGTGCCTAGGATTGTACCTCTGAACATTTCACCCTAGTCTTCACAGGACTGAACAACCTAGCTGTTAGCATGGAAGTGAAACACATGAAGATCTTTAAACAGAGCATTTTTCCCCTGATGTCCTCAGGAATAGTTGATCTTGTAGCATAGGGGTCCCCAAAATGGACCATAACAGTTGTTTGTGCAAGCCATTTCAAGGGGTATACAGGTCTGAATGGAGCTGGCAGGTTTTGCCATCAGTGGTGGTACCTACTCCCATAAATGGTGATTCCCTCAAAAAAAAGAAAACAACAAAACCCCAAACAATAAAAAGCCCTGCTAGTGGTTTTATCTAGTTGTAGGCATTCTCAGAAAATGTCTGATACATACTGAAAGGATTAGGTTCCTCACAAAATGAAGTCACAGCTGCCACTGCCTTTTAAAACACAGCTGGAGGAAGAGAAAAAGGCCTTCATTTCCATAATAACATCCTAGTCAGATTATTCACCAAGTGAGAGGATGCCTTTGTTTCTTCCTATAATGAAGAGAATCCAAAGTCAGAATGTGCCATCTCTGAAAAGCATCCTAGAGCCCATGCTATAGCTCTTTATGGTTTGTTTCAGTATAATTTGCCTCTGAGCAAAATAAAAATAATAATTCCAGATTCATTGGCCCAGGTGAGATGTGTAACTTTATAGCCTATAGAGCAGATCTTCAACATGTGAAGAGTCTTGTGTTCTCACCTCATTATCCCAGATCATTTGTGTATTTCACAGCAACCAGCTCTTGGACAAGTTGCGCAGGTGAGTCCTTCCATGCATTAGGTGAGCCTAGACCTTCTTCCTTCCCCCAAATCCATGTTTGATTGTTGAATGAGAGGAGTCCTACTTAAGATGACTAATTTTTAAGTAAAGAATTATGAGTGGGATGAGATCGCTCCATTCTTGGAGCTTACTCCCTCTGTTGGGGCTCAGCTGCTTTCACTCCAGCTCTGACACCTCAAACTCTCTCGCTTCATGGTGTGGTACCGGTGCTAGTGTATTGGATACAGGGCTCATTGTCGCATGGGGCTTTACAGACCAAAGTCCTTCACTGTGTCCCTAGTTAATCTAGCTCAGCTAATAGAGGTCTGTCCCTGAATCATATCCTGGGATAGATATCCTGATGTCCTATGAGTGTAATCATGGTGAGAAGAAAAGGTCTTTCTTCTTAGTCCATCACTGTATTTTGCAGAGGCAGGCATAAATTAACCCTTAGCTTTGTATACCAATGTTTATCGACAGTTCTTCAAGCAGATGTTAGTGTGTTAAAAATTGCCTATAGACAGTCCTACAACCAATACTCACTAAATTATTTGCAGATTTCTCTTGTAGATCAACAGTTGGCAAAAAGTCTTCCAAACCTGCCTAATATATTTTATGCATTGTCTTGAGGATAATAAATGGAAGAACATCTATGCTTAATACTTTTCCTCCTTTCAGAAATTCTCCACATTCTGCAGATGTGAAATGAGATCATTCCTAAGTGAACAGTGCTTTTGAATTTCTTTCACAGCTAAAGAGGTTAATAACCTGATGACCACAAGGAAACCACTTGGAAGACAAGGCTTCTTTGGCTATTAGATGAAGTAATTAAATTTAGTAATAGTGATCGCTGTATAAAAGATCCCAATGTACTGGTCATAATTTTTCTGATGGAAAACCGGTATTAAGGGATCTAAATGTGATACTGGTACGTATTGTGTTAGATGGTTGGATATGCCTGCAGCAACTACCAGAGGGTTTTATAGGTCTCAGCTAGTGATTCGCACTCTGGTTATTAGGGGTGCTCAGAGCTTTTGTTTCAGATAACTCCAATTATCAAGAGAGTCAAGAGCAAGTTGAAAAAACCTGGGTTGGCAGACATAAGGGACAAATGGGGAAATGAATATTATAAATGATATAAACCTCAGCCAGCTAATCCACCACAAAGGGAAAAACAGAAGGAGATACTTGGATGTTGAATTCAGTGCTAGAGATGGGTCACTTCTTGCCTTGAGACAGAGGGCATGTTGTAAAGGGTGCTTTGAATTGGTTTGAAGGCCGTATGCTAAGATCACTCATTAACAACTGAATTTTTCTATCTCATTTCCAGGTAACAGTTGTTGAGTTATAAAGTGGAGCAGAAAAAGCAACATGCTTCCATACAACACTTCCATAGCCCAGCTTGTGTTCTCTACCATATGTGAAAGACAGCAAGCAGATCACCCTGTGCAATGCACACCAGTTTTGGCATACACTGAGACTAATTTTTGGCATAGAGTATGTCTGCACACTCAAGGGTGAGGACATTTTGTTGCTGTTGCCCAAATATTCTTTTGTTTTAAAGTATAAGTGTGTGCCTTTGAGTCAGATAATGAATCTGCATTGTAGTTATTGACAAGGGACTGTGTGAACACCATCTCTCTCTCTCTCAAGAGAGACAGTTTCCTCTATATCATTCCACTGTGGAAGATGAAACAAGGGATTCAACTACTAAAGGCTAGATAGCAGCACAAGACCTCATCAGTTGTACTGAGGTCTCCTGACACAATCCCCACTGAATTTCCAAATCTGGCAAAATACTCTATTCGCTTCCTGCCAAGTTGCTGACTTGATGGGAGATTTTCCAGGACTCCTCACCTATATGACTATAAGCAAACCAAGAAACAAGGTTTTTACATAATATAGACAGCTTCTAGCACTGGAGGAGGGGAAGAATGATGTGCAGTTGGCAACTCAAGCTTCAGCAATAGCACTTCTATTTTCTGGTGAGAATACTAGCTTGGCGGATCAGGCATACTAGACTGACGTTCTTCACTTAGTGTTTCTAGTCTTATGTCATCATAAGAAATTGAGGAGGGTTTTTCTTCTCAGGTCGTTGGCTCTGTACTTTGCTGGACTAAACTCCTTGCCTCAGCAGTTGTCAGACTCTGAGGACCCCAGTGACTTTGTAAGCTACGCACTGTAACAGTACAAAAGGAAGCTGCTAAGTTAAAGTCTCCGTGTAGCCAGATTTTCTTATAGTACCTTTATCTGAAGGCCTTGGCTCCAAGAAACAATGTTAAGCATACTAGTACCCAGATTTTCCATTTACCGGATATAGCTGATGTTCTTATCAAAAATACTGTTTGGACTATGTCAGAATTTTTCAGTATTTTTAACATTGTCGAGCCCCCATGTTTTTCCAGTGACAGTGAGGATCTTTTCAGAAATTATGCATGTTTCAGATCAGTGCATATGAAATTGCTTTTTGTGTTGTCCCTTTGTGGTCCTCTAGAAGTAATTCTCCACCCTTTTGGGTAGAAAACTTCTTATCTGCATGTATTGCTGCACTGGGTTCGGCGTGCTCTTTTTTTTACCAGGAATAAACAATCTCCGGGAATGAATAAAATGTCACAAGCAGCTTTGGGAATAAAGAGCAAAATCAGGGAAAGTGCAGAGCTATGAAGGTTCTTTTTGTCAATGCTCATATTCATGGTTCATAAAAATCTAATTCAGAATGTTAATTTACTCCTTCTCCCCCCAAAAAATCCGTTCAGACACTGTGTGTTTGTCACTTGTGAGCCAGATGCTGACAATCCTGGTATTGTCCTGTCTCACAGTCCAAGAAAAATCAACTTTTATCTTATGAAAAATTATTTAATGTACCTAAAATATTGCAATATTTTGGGGGGAGGGGGTGTTTGTAATGCCTTGCTATATTATAGAGTTAGTACAGCAATCTGTCCCTTGATGGTTTCATGTTCATTTTTAACAGATACAAATAAAATAAGAGCAATGCATCTGATGCTGAGGTTATGATAAGACAAACTTCCAAATGATGAATATGGTGAATTCAAAGTAAGATTCTTGCCATATATTTCTTATTTGTTAGCATGTTTCCATGTGAAAGACCAAAGCTCTTTTTGTCCGGGCCCTGTGCTAATGCATGCAGAGAGTCCCTTACTCAACAAATTTATACCCTGAACAGAGAAGACAGATGGGTGGGAGGGGAAATGGAGGCACAGTAATGGAAGTGCTTGGGCCAAGCTATGCAGCAGCCGCTGCTAGAGCTGGCTCACAGCATCCAGTTTGCCTGACTGGAAAAGCAAAGCTGCTGGCCTTCCCTGAAGATGTCACTTTTAACTTAAGCCAAGTATTTATTTAGGTTGATTTCCTTATCTGGAGATTTTTATTTTATATAGCCAGGAGGTTCAGTGATGTGGCTGCAGAAGAGGATCAGAAAGCCTTTCTGATGTTTTCTGCTTTCGTGGACAGTTCTGGTAGCAGGTGCTGGTAGCTAGGATGAGGGAGAAAGCCAAAGGGCTCCAGGGGGACCAAACATCAGAACAGTTCTTTTTTTTTTTTCCCAGAAAAGGACAAAAGAAAATGCTGTCAGTGCTAGGGGTTTTTTTTTTAAATCTATCCTACTAAATTTTATGGCAAAATATGAACTGCATGGTCTGACCTTTTATGTATTATTTGTCACTGTTTTCTTACCCATTCCTCCCTAAGAAGAGCCCTGTAAGTCAAATAAAGCACTTTGGCACACTGGAATTATTGATATTCACTACAAGCAGAGAATAAAATGGGAACATTTCGCAAACAGTGATGGCCTACAAAATGCAAGAAAGGAAAATCTGGATAGCTGATCTGGGCAGATGATCCACACCCTCTTCTTGCTCCCAAATCTGTCAAAAAATCTGCCATAAAAGATTCCTCAGACGGGCACGTAGGAACAGCTTTTGGCTCTGTCATTAGTCCAGCTTGTATGCTGTCAGGTCTGATGTCTCTGGGAGAGGTGTGAGGGTTTGAGGGGCATCAGGACATCTGTGCATGTGTGGAGAAGGACATTTCTGCCTCAGTTTTGCAAGCAACCAGACAAAGCTCTGAAGCCCGGAAGCCTTGAGAGTCCAGTCTACAGAAAGATGAGTATTCTCCACCAAACAGAGAGTTTTCTCACCACAAAAGGCAGGTCTTCATACAGGCTGGAGAGAGCTCTGACCAGTCATCCCCATACAGTTATAAAACCTGTCTGAAACATGTCCAGGTGCTCCCTATTGAAGTTACAGGCAATGTCCTGCAATAGTCCCTGGAGCAGAGGAACTGAAAGAAAGGAGCTTCAGAGGCAGTGTGGTAGCCCAAACTAAGCAAAGAACTGTTTTGTTTGACATCTTGCCCAAGGTTCATAATTGAAAGAAAAAGCTTTGACCTGTAAGAAACCCTGGGTGTGGTGGAAAGTGCTTCCTGGGCTGGGGGAAATGGGTGAGCCGCCCTGTCAACTGCCTTGGGCATGGGTGAACAAATACACGGTCTCTGGCTGAAAAGTGATTATGATGGGAAATATTTTGGATGGATTCACACTTAATGATTTTCAGGATTACTCAGGTGCTTTTGTTTTAAGGCTTCAGAAAAATTGCTTTTAAGGGCTGTGGGAAAAATCCTACGCAATAGAAGTTGCTGATGCTTTGCGACAAGCAAAATTTAACTCAGAAGAC
The DNA here is from genome assembly GCF_013368605.1 of Nyctibius grandis. NCBI lineage: Eukaryota > Metazoa > Chordata > Aves > Nyctibiiformes > Nyctibiidae > Nyctibius > Nyctibius grandis. The sequence continues at coordinate 56,829,000 of NC_090663.1, forward strand.
TTAAATATTCAAAATACTATAAACACAATTGAGCATGGCAGAGTCCATTGATGAGGTGACAAGTCATTTGCTGAAATGTGCCAATTCTAACAAATGAAGATAGTAAAACTTGAAAGGCTCCAGAAGTGAAGCATCTTAATATGCTGGCAATATGCTGCACAGAGTATAGAGCACAAGGCAGTGCGTGTTTGAGAGCAAATGCAGATGTGTGCACAGGTGTGCATATTTTCTACTGGAAAAAAGTGCAGTCATTACATTCATGAGCACGAAGATCCCCATTGGACAGGTAGGCAGCAGATGATACCGGTCCTAATACTATGGTTGATTGTGCTGAAGACCTTTTTTCCTTCTGTCCTGGTTTTGGCTGGAATAAAGTTAATTTTCTTTCTAGTAGATGGTATAGTGCTGTGTTTTGGATTTAGTATGAGAATAATATTGATAACACACTGATGTTTGAGTTGTTGCTAAGCAGTGTTTCTACTAAGTCAAGGACTTTTCAGCTTCTCATACTGCCCTGCCAGCAGAGGCTGGGGGTGCACAAGAAGTTGGGAGTGGACCCAGCCAGGACAGCTGACCCAAATGAGCCAAAGGGATATTCCATACCATATGACATCATGCCTAATATATAAACTGGGGGGAGTTGGCTGGGAGGCAGCACAGCTCGGGGATTGGCTGGGCATCGATCAGCAGGTGGTGAGCAATTGTATTGTGCATCACTTATTTTGTATATTCTATTATTAGTAGTAGTATTTTCTCTTCCTTTTCTACACTATTAATCTATCTTTATCTCAACCCATGAGTTTTACTTACTTTTTTCCCCAATTCTCTTCCCCAGTGCACTCAGGAGGGGAGTGAGCAAGCGGCTGTGTGGTGCTTAATTGCCAGCTGGGGTTAAACCACAACACCTTCCACCAGAAAAGCTCAAGTCCTTTCCTTAGGACAGGATGTGTGAGTTTTATGCACCCCCCAGATTTCTTGAGGGAAACATATGCAGGTTTTTTTTCTTTTCTTTAAGTAATTCATATTAAAATACACACCCAAATCCCTCCTCAAAAGAGTGAGAGCTTTCCAAAATAGCCTAAAACTTAATCCAGCGTGATGGACTCTCCCCTAAATGGGACCATTTTGGAAGGGCTGTAGTATTCCCAGGCTCTTTTTTTGCATGATATTCCTGATAAAACATGCAAGATTTTCTGATACTCAAGCTCAGAAAATTCAACATCGCACATCTCACAGAGAAGAGCACCTTGTGCATACAGACGAAGTCTATGCAAGAAGATTTTGTACAGCCTCCCAGCATGGAGGAATTTTAGTCTGTACATGCCATACACTCTGCTCATTATTTCACAGTATAACATTGCTTTCTTTTCACAGCCCCAAGATTTCTCTTTCAGCTGCTTGAATTCAGCATTTTCCTTTGTCCCCACAGCCATTCCCATGTTCACACTCTGGCTGGTATGTTGCTTTTTAATGTACGTGCCCAGAGGACAGATGACACCCTCTTCTTGATTCTCAAAGCAGCATATCATTTAAGAGTTTGAATTCTGTCTAATCTAGACTTTTCCAAAATGCCCATGTTTATAATGATTGAGCAGCACCCCTCAAAAACTTCTGCCACTATATAACCCCTCAGTTACCTGGAGAAGCTATTTTATGAGTGTTTCATCACCATTTTGGTGTAGGTGGATTTCTGTAACAGCTATTCTGCTCCAAACCTGCCCTGCATGTGGGCTTCACTCAGAGGCAAATGGGAAGTAGATGATGATTTACCTGACCAAATGGCTGCTGCCTGTTTTCCTGCCTGTCCTGCTTCCCACCTGTGGCCATCGGAATCATCTGGGATTCTGTTTATTAGGATTTCTTGTCTCCCCATCCACAGCATCTGCTCACGCTGCTTGTCCCATTTGTGCTACTTGGAAGAACATGAGGACTTTTTATAATCCAAAGTATCTCTTACAAAGAAGGATGGAAGTAAGCTGTGGATGCATCCATACGTTGCTTTTCACCAGGGAGATGAGTGATAAATTTCTTAAGAGCATGTGACTTGTTTATGTCCCCCTCTGACATGCATGCTTTCCATATAGAATGACCCTGGCTCAGAAATTACATTTATTTACAATAACATCATTTATTAGCCGAGCTATGGCTGACAACAATCTGTTCCCTGTTTTGGCCAGATTTTAAAACTTCATTGAACTCCCTTGCATGTACCCATCTCACACTGCTGTTGTCTCACTTTGGAGACTGTGGGAGATGCTTCAGGATAGCTTACATGGATGCTGTAATAGCATAGAAGAAACATCATTACAATTTGTAAAACAGATTGTTTTAATCCAGGAGACAATAGTAACATCTTATAAATGGTAAGCATCTGGTCCAAAGAACAAATCTAAAACATTACATTATCACTACTGGGAACTGTGAAATGAGAATCCACTTTAGTAGTCCTCAGCAGTACTTTTTTTTCTGGTAAATGTTACAGTGTTGGTAAATGGAGTGTGTATTTATGGAACAGCTTTGTCTTTGAAGGGATCAACATAACTCTGATGAGGCTCATGTCTGCAAAAAGAGAATTTCATTAGGGAATTTGAAGATAGTAGTATCCGTTATTATGAACAGTAACGTTTCATGGTTGTGTGCCTTTATGTATGCGCTAATTAGCAATATGTGACAGTCTTTTGCTTAGCGAACTGATTCTGAGGGTAATCTCGTGGTTTTCTCATGATTTAACAAGGAATTAGAATCCTAAACAGTGGTAAAATGCATTCAAAAGTATTTGACCTTGACCAAATCACAGCTTTTAGTTTAATTTTATTTTTCATTCCCTGTAACAGGGATTTGATAAACCACAGAAACTGGCCATGAGTTTTGCACCTGCTATAACTTACTATTTGGTACTATTTGGAATTTGCTTCATGTCTTTTGTGAGACACCCAAGCGTATCTATGCCAGTCTACACAGCACAGTCTGTTCCCTTCACTGCTCCAGGATAAAGTGTCTTTTGCTTTTAAATTCAGTGACTTTAAGAATACTTTAAGAGAACACATTTTCTTGAAAAAAAAAAGAGAGGAAGTCAACAGTGTCTTGTATTAACTTGTTTATACGCCAGTTATAGTTGGAGAAGCTGCCTGTGGACTAAGTGCCCTCAGCTTTCTACAGGCAGGGCATATTAAGGGAGATAGCTTGTCCCTGGGACCTTGAGAGAGTCTCAACTTTTTCTTGTTTGCATTTATGGCATGTAGTTTTCACACGCAAAATAATAAGTCGGGGAATGAGCTCCAGTCTTGCAGTAATCCTGTGAGCTTCCCACCTATTACCAATCTGACTGCTCCCTGTTGAGGCCTGAGCATACTAATGAGCCTTAATTGCCCAGAGAGGCCCCACCTGGCACCCCCACCCACACATCCTACCCAGGGGACCAGGGGCTCCATTTACGGTCAGCTCTGAACACTTCCTCTCTCCTGAGCATACCTTTCTCCAGCCCTGTCTCATGCAGCTCCTGCCTGGTCCTCTAGATCCAGCTTACCCCTTGCCATGTCCAGAGCCATTAAGGGACCTGACTCTGCCTGTTGCGTTCAGGTAGTGTGGGGGGATGAGGTCCTAATGGGTGAGGGTATGGCTGGTGCTGGGGTTGCCCTTGGCTCCTGACTTTGCTAAGCAGCCCCTCTTGCTGTTCCCTGAACCTCACAGCTCAGCATCCTTCATTGTGAGGGGGCAAGGATGAGATAAAGCACAACTGAACAGTAACTAAAAGCAATTTGTTCTCTAGAGAGACTGTTTGCCCACCCAGTGAGTATGTGTGTGGCCGTGGCCCAGTCTACTGGTCTTTCACCTGGGCTTTCCATGAGTGATGTGGACAATTTTAAACTAGTAAGTTTGTATAAAAGTTATGTTTGTCTTGTATGTTGGTGTGTGGTATGTGAAAATCTTAAAAGGTAATTCTGAAGTGTGATCCCTTTGCTTCTGTTTGCTTTTCTCAGTATTAGTTAATTTGTGGTGGAAGAGGAGGGAGGAAAGGACTAGCTGGGGAACTCACCACCTCCAGCCTTGGTCACAGGGTGGAAGAGTGAATAGACTTCTATGCTGAGATCAGCTGAGGGGGTGAATGCTGATTAATGTGGCTTCTTGTTAGAAACATGATGGTATAACAAGTTAGCACAAACTAGCCAGATCTCAAAAATTTTTGAATATGTAAATTGGGATATGAATCTGGAATGGGATTTGACTGCCTACTCCTGTCTTTTTGGTCAAACTGAACTTTGAGCTCTGTTTCAAAATACCCCAGAGATAGTGTTTGGCATTATGGATGTAGACCCTTTTGCATACTGTTTCCCTGAGTAAAAATGAAGTTAACCTCACCAGAGCATCCTCCTGTGCAACCCCTGCATCTTTGCTCACTGTCTAATGCACCTTCAAAATCCTTATGGCTGGAGATCTTTCTGTATTCAGATAAGTACAGACAGTTAGACATGTATTGTTGGCTTGTTTCTTGCTTGTTGTTTTTTTTTATTTCCTTTCCATAAAGTTGTTTTCTCTTACGTAGACTCTTTTTCTTTCATCTGGAATCTCAAGGCCTTTGATTCATATTTGCTTTTGGTGTACGGAAAAAACTTAAGACATATTTGGCTCTAATAGTTGTACAAATTTAAACACCAGTAAAGAATAGAAATATTTGAAACTAACCCTATTCTGGTGTATTTAAGGGTTTCAGTTACTAATAGCCATGGATTGACAAAAACCTCCTCCTTATCTGTATTTTGTTCTAGGTCTTAAAAGAATAGAATCAGCAATGGTTTACATGCTTGCTGGGTGACACTGGTTAAGCAGGAGAGAAAGCTGAGGTTTGCTTCCAAAAGATTCTTGGGAAGCGCCTTTGAAACACAGCTTAAAGGGTAATTGCTTTTCCATCACAAAATTTTTTAAAGGAGAGTGATATTCCAGATGTTTGATAAACACTTGGTTAAATAATATGTCTAAAGTCAAATGCTCAATGAAAACCTGTGTTTGGAAAATAACAATTGCAAAGAGAGAGGAAAAAACCCAGCTACTCCAATGGCACAGCACCTCACTCAGAAAGAATGCAAGGGCTGTAATTAAAGAGTTTTAGGGGTCCAGCATTCATCTGTTGCTGACTGCATCCAGAGTGGAGCTGAGATGATATAACAACCATTTTAAATTTTATGGCTGAGATATTAATTGATTAATTTAACATTTTTATTTCTTTGACATTGTTCACAAAAATAAGTCTCAAATTGCAAAATGCTTGTAGCTTTCCACAGTCTGGAGAGAAAAAGCCAAGGCCAAATAGGCTTTGGATAAATAAGGCCATATTTTTAAATGTTTTCTCTGTAATGTGCTGCTACCTTTAAGTGGCATCTCAAAGGAGTAGTAGTGTTCCTATGTCATGATAGTTATAAGAATGGCAGGAATGCTGGTGCTTTAATAATAGGAGAGTTCTTCAACTTCCATTCAAATGACTGTTTTGGTTGTGCTGTTTTTTTTTTTTTCTTTCAAATAATGGTTTGGGCTTTCTTCTCCTTGTTCTAAAAAATAAAATTAATCCATACTATGTGTGGGCTATCTCTGGATTTACAACAACAGCTATCTGCATTCTCTGAAACTTGGAAGCATTAACACTGAACAAATAGAAAGGTCTGTGAAAAAAGATGTGAGGTTTTTTGTATAAAAGAAAACCGGATACTGTGGTTGCAGAGTAGAAGAAAAAATGTTTTTCTCCAGTGCGCCTTCCTAAATCTTACTATTGTCCCACAAGCGTATCTGTTTTCAGCAGTAAAATTGAAGTCTGTACGAGTTGGTGAAGGACACGACTAAGTCAACAGGGCAGCCATTTTTTGTTTTCCATATTTGCATCTGCTGAGCTATACCTCTTGTGATCAGTGCTTTCTGCACTCAATATAAATGCGTCCACTGAGGCATACTTGTTCCAGCCCTTTGCACCACTTCCCTTCCAACTGAGTCCCCTAAACAGGGTTTCAGTGGGGCTCAGACACTGCCCTCAGCCTCCCATCAGTTACCTAAACCATCCCAGGGCCATGCCAGCATGACAGCTTATGGGCCAAAAAGGGCTGAGCAGGGAGGCATTTGTAGGCTGCATTTCTGTGTTGGAAAACACTTTCCAGAACTGGCAGGTGCTGATGCTCTACAGGATAATTGCTTTTTCACCTTGGGAACTGGAAGTAAAATATAGAGATCTCATATATTTTATCTTTGTGATGGATGGTGCCTCATGTGCTGCTGCTTTTTATTGTTATTATAATAACAGTAATAGGAAAAGGCTTAAAGGGGATTTCTATAACTCTAATGCAGGAATGGCTGTATTTCACTAGCAGCAGTTCCTTCCCTGTATTATGCTCCTGTGAATGCAGGATACCACCTAAATGCTTACAGGTAGCTTGTGTGTGTGTTTATCTGTATTGATAATGAAGCCTTCATAAACTTTTCATCTGCTTAAACAAAATAGAATAATCACCAGACTTAGGCAATGCTACTGTATTGTTAGCAGGGGAAGAGAGAAACATGTTTCCCTGATATGTCTTGTTTTACCCAAAACCCATGGGGAAGGCACGAGACCATCACTTACTGCACAAGAGTATATGGCCGTTAGGGCCTGGAGAAAGCTGCTCAAGGTGAAATAGGTTGGTCAGAATGAAGGAGAGTGGAGGATGAAGGCAGCCAGACCTAAGAGCATGCAAGGAAACAATTTGTTGCTGGAAAAATAGTTCCTAGAGTGGCAGCTCCTCCCCTCTTGCTCTGCTTCCAGAGCAGCATCACGATATGCGATCATACAAATAGCTGTGTCCTCCACGCACTGTTTTAGAGATGCCTGTGCACTGCTGATCCACTGAAAAACAGATTAGTGGAAGCTTTTATTAATAGGCACTGCCAACATTTATGTGCAGCAAGTGTATGCTGGTCTGCAACTTTTATCAGCTAAGATGTATTTGGGACTCTGGGGGAGTTTTACTCTTGACATCTTGGCAGTGCGAGGAGACCATTTTCAGTTTCATCATATTTTTATTATGAAATAAGAGCCATCTATTATAAGTAGCTTTATAGCTAAGAACTACACTGGGAATTTAAAAAAAATCCGACTTTATTTTCCACCAGACAAACGCCCTGCTTTTGCCCAGCAGGAAAATAACTGTAATCCAGTTTCCAACTCGTGTCTTCTTGCTCCTTACAGAGTTTGGATAATTTCACTGATTCTTCTCCCAATTCTTATCTACATCAACAACTATAACGTAGCTTGTGGTATCCAATTGCTCTATGGTCCTGTATCTGAAGAAATTTCTTAGCATGGCTTTTGGTAAATGCAAGCTATTTCAGTTTCCCCACTTAGGTCTGTCAGTAAAACCCCCTAAACCCATGCGTGTCCTAACAATATGGCTGGGACGTGTGGTCCCATCTCCAGTAGCCTTTATAAAGGACATAATGCCTTGGGTATCTCTGCATCTGAGCTGCAGTATGTTCTGGAAGAGTGCTTGGGGGGATAAAAGATGCTATAGGGAAGCTCAGGATCTCTCTTGTGAGAAGTCTGGGGTAGGATAGGGAAACTTTCCCTGGCTCCTCTTGAAATCGTTCTGTTGTTGTGTATGGAGTAGCTGGATTGACTGGGCCAGGGAAGGACAGATGGGCTCTCCAACATCTGGTTGAGGGCTTCAGTCAGAAAGCAAATGGTCCTTTCTCAAATTATTTTTTTTTATCTCTTACTGTAATAGGATATTGCAAGTTATATGTGAGTAATGATTTTTTTTTTTTGTTTGCTGCTTTAATAGTATTTATGTCTGGGTAGTTTGGTTACCATTTTTTATGACTGAAAATTGGTTTTAAAGTTTTCTCTTTCCTCCTAATAGCATTATGAACATTTAAGTTCTTTTATTGTGATATTTCTCTTTATTTTAGAAGAGAAATTGTAATAGCAGGGTTTGGCCCAAATGACTAGCTTTCCAAAGCTTCAATAATGCAGCTGATCCCATAGGCAGCATCTGTAGGGGGGAATATACAATGATGAATATTTTAAATCTGAGTAGTGCGGAAGCATGGCAGAGTTTGGGGGAGCAGGAAGGGGGATGTGGTGGGTGATTCCTGGATACATAAGCTGTTTTAAATGTTTTCTTGCCAATAAATTTCTATTTTTTTTTATAATGATCTTAAGACAAAGAACCTTTTTTATTTTCTGGACATTGTATCCATTGGGCTTCACCTGATGCAGTGCTCTGTCATTAGCTCATCAAAAGGCTGACTCTCTTGGAGCCTCATCAGGAGAAAGCCAGGATACTAAACCACTGAAAATCATCTCTGAATTGCAAAAGAGAGAAGCAGTCCAACAGATTATGTGACATGGCAGATCTTGAAAGCATAGCACATCAAGGAAGGAAGGAAGGAGTGCCATAAATGCAAGGGTATTTGGCTGTTATTTTTGGAGTTGTTTGACTGACAGATCACCATGCAACAGTGATGTGTATGGGGAGAGCTAGTGAAATAGTGCCGGAGATGGTTATAGTCTGATGTAACTCCAGTGTGATGACAATTCCCTGGCTCTTAGCGGTGTTTTATCCCTAACATGCAGTGTTCTACATGTCAGCTTTCTTTTGTTTTCCATGGCTTGTTTCTCTTTGCTTTCCACACCATACAACAGCAAGCAAATGAAAAGGATCCTTTAATGAGCTAATGAATGTCTTCTGTGTTTTTACATATTCCACTTTGGGTATAGGAGTAATGCACTGTATGGTTGGGCCTGTGGTTGGCAAAATGGGTACCCACAAATCAAAGGACACCTAATTTAAAACAAAGTGAGACCCTGTTCCTTTCCCCTGCGAGAATGTAACAGCCTCTCAGCATGGGACTTCTTTGTGGTTGGTGGGTCACTGGTGTAGAAATCAGTCCTTTTCTTACTCCCACTTTACAGATCAAGCCTGGCACACTTAGAAAAGGCAAAACATGTCCAAAGGAAGATTTCAATAAAGAAATGTACCTTTTTCTATGCAGGCTCTGCTTTGTCAGTGCTTCCACCAGTGTATCCTTTCCAGGTAGTAGTCATATAGTTCGCTGGATAAAAGTGAAATAGCTTAAACAGTTTTGTTCCAAGAACTTCCTGTGACTGTTTCAAGATCAAGCCTCTATCCTTATTTTGATGTCTTGAGGAATACCTAGATCTTTCACTGCCATTCTGCAAAAGGTCAAATTTCATTGCCTGTGAGAACACAGCTGCATTCAGGGAGAACTGCTGTTGTTATTGCATTAAATTGGTCAGTTTATGCTCTCCAGAAAGCCCGTCCCTTTTCAAGGGTTTAAATCCAAGAGGAAATTCCACTAATATCAAATAACATTACAATATAGGAAGAACAAGAATATTTCTAGCTATACACTGTATGTAGAAATAACAAACAGTAAATATAAAAGTCATACTTATTATGCGAGTCCTAAATTAAGGAGTTGCAAGAGGAAGAAAACACATAAAGTATACTCCATAGTAGTGAAATGAAATTAATATTATGAAAGAATGATGACAGACTTGCTTTTAATTAAAATAACACCTGTTGGATTAAGTTTCAAAGAAGTGATCAAAGAAAATACTGTAGCACAAAACAAGGCACACAGTAAGTGTTTAGTAGATCAAAACATTTAAAAATGTTTCGGAGAAGTATGAGATATAAAAGGGAAAAAAAATCAGGGATTATGCTGGGATTATACTGAAACTTGACTAAAGGACCAGCACTCCTGAACAAATAACATTACATTAAACTAATTAGAGTTCAGAATATGAAATTGTTAAGGTTTGCTATGTCAGCTGTTTCTTTAAACTGGAAAAGGGATTAATCCATATTGTAAAAATAGTTACTGGTTCAGAGGGCAGAAGCTATAAAATACTGCTGAAGGTTGGAAAAACAATAACAAAATCCACAAAAGTGGAGCCTGAAGTCCCAGCCTGTGGAAGCCTTAGGCAAGCGAAGAGCTCTTTGTGCGAGCCTGTTCACCGGACTTGGGTGCACTGCTGCTATCAGCAAGGTGTAAGTGGGTGCTTTGGGATGCGCCCTAAATCCAGGATATTTTGTCTGCAGTTTAAGACTGAGTAGTTTAACTGAAGTTAAAAACATTACAGGCAACACATTTATTTTTAATCAGAGGGCATTCTTCCCCACTGCTGTTGTCCTAGAGACAGTAATTTGTTTTTATTCTTTTAAATTTCCTCTAAAGACTTCCACACTGTAAATTTTGTTATTTAGTAAAGATGTCTAGCATTCAGTTCTGATGGCTTTCAAGCCCATTTAAATCAATAAGGATTGCAAATGCCAGAAATTCATAAGGAGAGGACTCTGGCACATTGAAACTTGTGGAGGACGTTATGGCTGACTGCTGGCTCCTCTTGCTGGTGGAAGACGCTGAGGCAGCCAGCCAGCTGCGCTCCCCAGGAGGGAGTTAGTCCCTGGATCTCAGTTTGGGAACGTCTGTCTTAAATAATTCTGTTCAAATATAGTGCCTTTTATGTTCTTTCCAATTCTCTGTCCCTCTTGCAATTACCATTTCACATGGGAAGCATGTACCCTTTCTTCTTGTTCCTCTCCTTTTATCGAAATGGGCTGTCAGTGTTCTACTCCTGTTGTAATACACACTCAAACACATACATGTATGTATGCACCCTATGGCAGAGTGAGGTAACAAGAAGTACATTTGATCCTAAGCTTCTAGAGTTTGCACAGCAAATATGAAATAAGACTGCTGCATATAAATAAGCATAACTTCAGTTTGTGGATAACATTTGGATCAACTCTTGGCCATTAGAATGTGTTTTACTTGTTTGTTTTTTTTATACTACAAAAGACATTGGGTAGGTGATCATTGTACCTAATAAACAAAAGCATTTCTGACGAAGTGCGTGTGGCAATTCTCTCTTTCCTTAGTCATTTTCTAGCTGGCTGATAGAGCTTTTTGATACTTCATTTATCACAGTTTAAGGGCTGATTTGAAAATCACATCACTGCACTACAGACACTGTACTCCTGCAAACAGATGGCAGAAAAGAATCAGCTATAATCTGTGAGTAAACAAAGACAAATGAAGTTTGGTATTGAGTTTTGAAGACGACTTGTAATTGTGTTATAGAAGAGTAAGAAAGACATGCAATATTGTATCATCCTGCCTGTACAGTAAAGAACAAATGCTATTTAATCTGGCATGATAACACCATTTCTTGTTGCATTACTAAAACCTGCAACTCTGGATTGGTAGGAAAAATCATAATGTCTGATCAACAGTTAGGAAAATGGGAATAAGTTGGTTGCATGTGTTTGTTTTTCATTTGTGAAATACATAGGGCCACTGAATGACAAACAGACTTGGTGAAGTTGTTTACTGAGGAAAAGCAATGCACAAAGTGCAGAGCCACGGAGTTCTGCACAAGACAGAAAGAGAACACTACTGTTTTGGAAAGAGCATTTGCTTCTAGGATAGAAAGGATTATGTTGTCTTTTCTAAACATAGACAAAAGGTGAAGGGATCACACAATATTTGTTTTTCCACCGGATGGTTTATTTGCATGTGTTTAAGGGGGGAATTCTCCTCCACTGACCACACATCGTAGCTGAAGGAATCGCAGAGGAGTAGTGCAGTGCTCAACACTTTGAGGTCAGGAAGGTGAAAGCACGCTGAAAACTTTGCCGGGAGGTTCGAACATTTTTGTGGTTTCATCTGTTTACCTTAGCAATGATAGAAGATTTAGACAATTACCCAACAACCTCAAACAGTGTCTTGTTCGGAAATACTACATCTCCTTTTCAGTACCATCAGTGGGAGCTCAATATTTTGAGTGTTTTCATTCAAGCGTTATAATCAGGTCTGATATAATTAGGACTTGAAGAATGGTGGCTGAAGTGATCCATCTAGAAAAGATTAGCTGGAGGTTGGGGAGAGAAGGAGAAAGGTCATGCTTTCATTAGAGCTTGGTCCATGACTGCATAGCTTCTGTGGCTGCTGATTCATCGCAGCTTGGAAGGGCATGCATTTTTGGAGATTTGCTGTATGTTTTCAAGGAAACTGGTAAACAATTCACCCCTTTCGGGCTGCATGCTGGCATTGGAGCACTATAGCACAAATCCTTGATTCTCACATACTCAGTAGATACTTAATTGTTTTTGTGCTTCAAAGGCAACCACGCTTTTCAATCTCTGTTTGGCAGTGTGAAGCAAAGGTGTTCATAATGCCTCTTCTCACTGCCAACTGTTTCGCTTCATGGCACTGTTAAATTCTGTAACACCTTCCTTTTGTTCCCTTTCTATTTATTTTTATGTCTTCTCTTCCTTTTCATCCCTCTCTTTATTACTTCCTGAGGGTGCTTTTTTTCCTCTTTGAGTTGTCTGTTTTCTAGGTTTCTCTTGCCAGTGCAGCATGGGGTAGTTATTTAGTTGTTTTCTAGAAGAGCCGGTAATTTGTCTGTCTTCTCTTGTTTGTCTGCAGGAGGCAAACAGAAAAGGGAAACTGATTAAAAAGTAAAGTGTCTCTGCTGAGAGGGAAACCTTAGGCATACAATAGACAATATACCTGTATTATAATGAGCTGTGGCTAGGATACAGGCCAAAAAAAGTGCGGAGAATGAAGTGCACAAGGACAACTTGCATACACAGATTTCACAAAATAGCTGTCCAGAAATCTTGCTGGAACAAGCTTTCTCCTAGTTTTTTTCAACATTTCCAAATTTGCCTCAGCTAGTAATAACTCTTTCTCCACTTTGGCCTCTAGTATTGACTGAGGCACTTGTAAAAAAAACCCATGCCTACAGTGGTGGAGAGAATATAGGTTTGGGCCTAAGAACAGAGAGATGCAGTGGAAGAAGCTCTCCTTTGGAGCTAGTTTGCTCTCTCTTCCATGTAGCTGCCCCAAAATATTGATGCAATATTCTGAAAATTAAATGTTCTAAGTCAAAGGGGGATAGACTAGATTCTGTGTATGTGAATGTAACATTAATACATCAACCCCCTTGGAAAGTGAGGGAGAGCATTAACTCCTCTTGAGTGTGAGAAATTGGGATCATATGAGGTTAGGGTAATGTGTGTCTGCACCACCAGCAAGTGTGGCTCAGGTTTGCCACCTGAAACACTGGTGCTGAGGACCTGGTGCTCAGGCCAACGTGTCCGAACTGGCTGCAGCCTCGCCTCATGCACGGGATGCCTGTTGGCCCCAAAGCACATTAGGTGCACTTCTGGGATGTGTTTTCTGGCTTGCTCTCTGTGCACCGAGACTGCTCCACAACTGCTTCAAAGTGCGCTCCTGATGCACACTAAAATGCTAATGTAGTCACACCTCAAATATTCCCAATCACCTTTTTCTCAGAAGTCACAAACTTTAATGTGTTATAATGGACTAACTTGTGGTCACAGACTTCTAATATGATAACCTGAACTGCTGATCTGTTATTTTCTTTAATTGTAGAAAAGAGGGAAGCAGTAATAAAATAATACTGAGATTGAAAACCCTGGCCTGAGTTTTCTGTTGTGCCTGTAAGGCAGCACGGGTCGGTACTGGACTGCCTGTGAGCTGTAGTACAAGTTACAGCAGGAGTACCTGCGCTGGGGCCGTGGTGCAGCCAACGCTTCGCAATAAATTATTGCTGATGCTATAAATGCTACACGACGTATCGGCGATTCATTTTTCAATCGGCCGTTCCCACGCTGTCCGTTTTATCTCGGTTGTTAATTTAATCCCGGCAGTAAATTGCCTCGCTTCTCTTAAATCTCCCCGTCTCGCCAGCCAAGCGCGGGGGGACTTGGCCATCTGCGTGGAAGGACGCGGCGGCCGGTTACTTGGCTGGTGATTAATAGATGTGGGTAACCGGCCCGTTAAGCCCCGTCCTCGGGGCTCGGCAGGCCCCAGTGGGTGCCCGAAGGTCCCCTCCGGCGGCGGCGGCGGGGCCGGGGGGGCGGCAGCTCCGCGCTGTCCGCCCGCGGGGGGGCGGGCGGAGGCGGCGGCGGCTGATCCTCCGCCGGGTGTGTGATCACTAGTGGGAGCTGGAGAGGGCGAGAGGAGGGGAAGAAAACCCCAAACCGCCCCAAAGCCGAGTACAGAGGCTGCGAGCCGGGCGGGAAGGGGGTGTGTGCGGGCAGCAGGCGGGGTGCGAGCGCGGCGGGAGAGGCAGCCCCGGAGCGGGCAGCCCCGCGGAGCCCGGCAGCCTCCGCAGCCGGTAAGGACGCCGGGGCTGGTTGGGGAGCGGGTGTTGCGGAGCGGGGATGCTGCGGCGGGGCGGCCCGGCCGGGGCGGCGGCTGGCGGCCGGGCACCTGCGCGGCCGGGGCCTCCCGGGGCGGGAAGGGGGCGTCCCGGAGCGCTGCCGTGCCCGCCCGGCGGCAGCGGCCTGCCAGCGCCCCGCACCGCGGGCGTGCCCCGGGGCAGCCGCGGGTGGCCCCGGCTTTATGCCCGTCTCAGCGAGGGGAGCGCCCCGAAAGCTCACCGGCGCCTGCGGCCCAAGGCCGGGGCTCCGCTTGCCACGGCTGGGGTGCTCGGCGGGCTCCGCAGCGGGCTGCCGTCCCGTCCCGTCCCGTGCGCGGTGTCGAGCGTTTGCTTCAGGCTGTTCCTGATTTACCCCAGCGCAAGAAGCTGCGGCGGAGTAGGTTACTTGTCCCGGCTGGGTGGCTGGTAGGGAGTCCTGGACCTTCGCTCTTCGGTCACACGCTGCGCCTTGATACGATCTCTTTACTTGCATGCCCGAAGCTGGCGATTAATCTTCAGTGTTCCCGAAATGGGCTTTTTAAATTAAAATGCCAGTTTGTCAAGGTACGTCTTGTTTTGTAACTGGAGGTGATGGAGGACTCTGTGAATCTTTGGGAAGCGGTAATCTCTCGCGCAGTGATACGGTATTGTTAACTGATGGGCTGTGTCACTTGTGATGGACTGACGTGAACTCTGATTTACCGGTCAGATCATAGCACTCGATTATTTTGGTGATGCTGTTCAGAAAGACAGCGTTTGGCTACTTTTAAGAACCTGATGAATGTGAATTACAGAAAGTGTCCCTGTTTAGGAGGCTCTTGTGGATAAAACCAGAGGTCTGTCTAGCATACTGGGTCTGAGAGTGCAAAAAGTGGTGCCGGGGGGTGTGTGTGTGTGTGTAAAAATAAGGCAGCCATGTAAGGATAATCTCCAGAAGGCTCTCTCAGCATGCAATCATTTGTAGCTTGGATGATTCCTAAGGGAGAGCTGGTGTCTTTATAACCCTCACTGATTTTTCTGTTCCATGAACTGCTCTGATTGCCCCTTGACCCTGTGTAAACTTTTAGCATCTGCAGCGTGCTGTGGCAAGGAATTTAATAGCTTTAACTCTACACTGTGTCAAACACCACACCCATTTATTTTGAACCTTGGTGGGTTAGCACCTATGTCTTGCACAGAGATAGTGCAGAATTGCTCCCTATTCCTCTCTGTCTGGTTCATGCTTTTATAAACTTCCAGTGTTTCCTCTGTTGTCTCCTTTTCAGGATGAAATGCTCTCTTCTGCTCCATTTAAAGTTTACCTTAAGAGAAGGGAAATGAGTACAGCCATCGTTATTTTCTGAGAATGGATCATTTTGAATGACAGGCATGTTAAAGTTAGGATGTTAAAAGCTACAGTCTCTGGGAATAACTCATGGAGGCAGTGTACATTAATTTGACAGAGTGGATACCATGTGATTGCCTTCAGAGGACAAAATTGCCTCTGTCTGACAACTAGCGAGAAGCTTACGGCACCACTTACTCCTGCTTTCTTTTCCTGTCAAAGGCTGCATGCACGGGGAGTGGATTTCTTTCAGAGTTTTTTAAAGCACCCCCAAAAAAACCAAAGCAGCGTTTTACTATTAGAGTAATACGGTGAACTGCTAATCTGCTTGTAAGTAGATTCTCTGGTTCATGTGTTGAAATTTTGCATTGTTATGAAACAGTTTTGCAGTTATTTCAAAATAAGGAATCCATCACAGTAAATACAACCTAAGGGCCTTGACTGTCTTCCCAGAACCTACTACCCTGCTTGGCTTCAGCCGAACTGCTCTTGATTGACACTTGTGCAATCAGGAGAAAAAAAAAAAACAGGCCTTTGGGGTAGCTGTATCTGTACCTATCTGTATTTGTGTTTGTGTGCATCCCTGACCTAGCAGTCCTTCCTGTGGGTCAGTATACTGGATGCTCTGGCTTCAAGTTGGCATTTAAGTATGTGCTTAATTTTAAGGATACAAGCAGGTCCATTTTAATTGGTGCAGTTGTGTAATTGAAGTGATGCATATGCTGGGATCTTTGTTGCAGTGAGGCCGGAGCACTCATCGCTTTGCAGAATCAAGCCCTCAGGTCTTGAAACTCTTTTAAAGATCTTTGGTTGGTAATGATGTAAACTGACAGATTTGCAAAGGCTGTTCCCAGCATCTCGTCTTTCTTGCCTGTTTCTGTCATTCTTCTCTGTGTATTGTTTCCTAGAAAACAAGAGCTTCAATACGTAAGACACAATATCTGTTGCCAGGTGCAAGGAAACAATGAGAGGAAGTCTGATGCTCAGGTGGGAAATGATGTATTACTACTCCCAAGAAATAAGATTAACTTTTTTTTTTTTTAGATGAATGTTCATGCGCTGCTCTGTTTCTTAACCACTGACCGCTTGCCGTTGACTACAAAGCACTTGCCTAGACTGTAAATCCTGTGGGGAAGGGATTGCTTTGATTTGTTTTATGAACGCGATACCTGATGCAGCGTGCTGGAGGGAGCGAAGGGGTGTCTCTGGGTCCAGCCTAAATGCTACTGCTAACAACCGCCATTGCAAGTAGTTTACAGCCTTCAGATGGACTATGGGATAAGCCAGAGAAGTCTCTAAAAACTTGTGACAGGTACTTTCTACTGACCCTAGGGTAGTTGGAAGGATAGAATAGCATATAAAGCAACATGATTATCTTCGTTGTCATTACTCTACTTAAAAGGTGGTGAAGATTTATAGATGTATCAGTATTTGACTCATACATGCCAAAATGATCTAGAACATTATGCTGTAAAGACCGCAAATGTTGAACAGAAACAAATTAATTAGGTATATTGGTGCTACCCCGTAAAACAAGCTATGAAATGTATCTTAGACTTAGTACCATTTGGATTTTTGTTCCTTTTCAGAAGATACGAGCTCCTATTTTTAAATTGTCTCGAACAAACTGAAAATGTTGCCACTGATAGGCAAAATTTGGAGGAAACTGATTAGAAAACACTGCAGTTTCGTCTAAAGTTCGCATGTGTCAAACTGGTTTCTTCACTAGTGCGTTTCAGACCGGACTTGCTCTGATAAGCACTTTCCTCTCGCTGTTTTGTATCTGGTTGAGGTAGAAAAAATGTAACCAGGGTTATGTGATAAGGTTTTCAAAAAGTCTACAAATTATAACCTTCTGATGATATCTATATTGTATCATGTTCTACATCAACAACCTTGCTCTTTTGAGTGCATGAAAAGACGAAAGATTTATCTATACAGCTCCTATAAGGGCTGGACTTTTTTGTAGTAAGGAAATGATTTTCAGGTAACTAAAATACTTTATAAACTAGCATTTGATTACATTATACCAGGTTTTTCATGCATTACATTACTGAGTTTACTTTTCTCTGCTTAAAATGTCAACACCTCATCAAGCTGTAAAGAAATTCCTATGTGATCAATTATTCTTTATGATCGGTTCACGTCGCGCTGTGTGCGCACACCCAGGTGTGCGTGCTTACGCAGACAGCACACACGCAGAGGCGTGTGTATCTGCGTGTCTCTGGTATACAGGCAATACCTTTTAATTGCTCTCGCACGCAGAATATGCTCCAGGATTTTGATAAGAAGCAAAACCCAAGGAAACATCTTCTCTTAGGTGTTGCGTCTCAAGGCTGGAGTCCCCACTAGTCGAGCGGTAAGTAAGTCCCTGCCCCAGACTTTCTCTTCACAGGGTCACTAAGGGGGGCTGTATTCTCAGCCCAGCTGCCCGCTTTTCTGACCCTTGGCAGAGTGAATATCTCTTAGGCCTCCAAACCTATGTCAAATTTGGTTATAATTGGCCAATAGGCTCAGAGGGTCTGGCAGACGTGTTTATCCGCAGATAAGCAAGTCTAAACATTTTCTTGGGAAAGCAGGCTGACGGAGTTATTTTGTGTTCGAGTCTGGATGTAAAGCAAGTCCTCATCTGGTGGACAGTGGCCATCTGGGAGGGCATTTGTGTAGAAGTCATGACTACAATTTTGAGCCCTATATAATTGGTATATGGAGTCATCTGTGGCGGCTTGCAGGACTGCAGATACAGGTGCACAGATTTGGCAGAGTTTGAGGAAATGGGCACAAACCACTGAACGTAATGAAGAGACTGGGGTAGCGATGTGGGTGCGGGGAGAGTGTCAGTGAGCAGAGGTTCTTCCTGTAAATGTTCCAGAAGGATGTTCTGCATGTACACAGGTCTTGGAAAGTTTCTTCCCCTGAAACTGATTTTGTTCCACACTGAAAATTAATTCAGTGCAAAAGTCAAAATACATTGCTACAAACCTCTACACTTTGATGTCATGATGCCAAAGACTGTAGTTTCACAGACCAGGATGAATAAGGGCATGTAATTAAAATATACATTCTTTAAAACTACCACTTATTTCCTAACACAAATGTTGCTGTTTTTCTGAAACAAAAGCAAATACTATTTGGTGTTCTGAAAAATTTCACATGTAAAGCCTAAAATACAAAATGGGTTGTATATAAGAAATATTTATAAAGCAGCCACCTAAAAGAAAAGTTTTTAGAAGGTGAAGTTATCCAAGACTTATTCCCTGAAGCTACAAATGTATTTGCTCATGCATAACTTCAGTGAGGAACACTTATGTGAATAAAATTATGCACTTGCAGGTTTGTAGAATGAAGACTGTAATTAGCTCTAGGTTAATTCCCCCCCCTTCCTAATTAAAAACAAGCAGGTCAATTAAGGATCAAATGAGACTTTACCTTTGTGATTATCTTCCTTGGTAGAAATAGCTGTTCTGACAAATATTTAAATTTTAGTATAATCTGACCTTTTGTCCAATTTGCTTTCCTTTATTCTTACCAATTTTGGCCAAGGAAAAATAGTTGTATTTAAAACAGACTATGAAAAGGTGAAATGTTGAAGCACTTATTTTGGGCACACATTTATTTTAGGGGGAAAAAAAGCCCATGGTGGGTGAAATAATAGATTTATTTGCCTAGGATTTATAGTGTGTATTTGAACAGGGTTTGGCTACTTTGTTTTTTATCTCTTAAGTACACAAATACAGCTTTATTTGTAACCAGAGAGTTAAATACAATTTTCTTCATGTGTCTGCCAATTTCTCTTTTCCATAGCAGAAGTGATGATGAAATGACATACACGAGTGTGCATACAGAATACAGTGCAGAGGGTATATGTATACTTACAGGCTCAATCTTTGCTAGTCAGATTTGCTTCAGAGCCTGTTGATTGTAGGCTTTGTATGTATGTGAGAAGATTTGAACAAGGCAAACAAATTCTTGCTTCTGTGCCAGATGTAGTGCAAAGTCAGGAGAGTGTAATGGAGATAAGGTTAATTAGCTATTTGCATTTGCTACTGAAGTTGGATGAACAGTTTTTTTCCTAACAGGGAATTTCTCTTCAGGCATAACTATTCAGTAGAGTTTGTTAAAAGGAATATAGCAAGACTTTTGTAGCCTGCAGAAATACAATTAAGTGTGTGCAAGCATCATATACTTCTTTATTCACAGGCAAGTCTTGTAGGGTCTTGTCCTATGGGAGAACAGAAGCAGAGAAACCCTTGGAGCTGAGCAGGGTTCTGTTGCTTCAAGCAGATGCCACAGGATCGGTCCCTAACACCTCTGTATCTCTGTTTCTGTCCAGTGGGGTGCAGACACAAGTACCCCTTGTAAAGTGTTTTGGGACCCTGAGTCAAGAATAAGGTTGAGTCCAAGCTGCTGCCGTTGATGGACAGAATGAGACTTCAGTTACTCACAGACTGCTTTGCGCTTTCATCTTTAAAAATATTAATGTGTATTGTCTTTTTCCTTTATTCACAGCCTAGGCAGGCACTCAGGTCTACTATGTTCAGCACCTTGCAGCTACCATGAATGTGAAACTTTGAATCTGTGTTGTGTTTAAGGTTTAAGATGCTAGTATAATTTTGGTTTGGGAGATGGTAAGAAGTGCTTTGACTTATGATTGCCAGTGTGATTTCTGTGTTCAAACTACAGTCCACCTAGCTCCTAGTTTTCACGGGACACCCATCACTGTCACATGAAGTGAGCTTCTTCTGGCAAGAAACATTCTTGCCACAGATATTAATCTCCCTTTCCAAGTTTGCCTTGGCACAGATATAATAGCTTTACTATGGCTAAATAGCAAAACCATTATCTACAACTTTGGCATTAATTGGAAATGGATGGTAAACTCTGGTAGTTTATCTAGGGGTTAACTCTGTTTACGTAGGTCACACTTGCCAGCGGTACATGAGCAACAATGGCATCACACAGATGCATATTTATATTTTATGGAAGGAATGGGATTTTTTTTTTCCTGACAGTCGTTGGAACAGCAGGCAGATCCATATTTGTGCATTTGAAGAGGAGGATGAGTACAGTTTTAACTTGAAGCTAATTAATTTTTCTCTGATAAACACGTATCACAACAGTTTAGGCTTGTCTGTTTCCCTTGTGCTTCTTCCACAAGCAAGTCAGAACTACAAAAAAAACAACTCCAAAATAATTGTTTACAATAGGGATTATGCAACATTGTTGGGCTGTCCAGTGTAATAGGGATGCTGCTGATTGAGGTCCTGCAGACATTTACTCCAATTAAAAAGGAAAGAAAATAAAGAACCTTTATAACTTTTTTACTCAGAAATCCATTGACAGGGAGTAATCAAGCTTCTCAGTAACTGAATTATGGAATTTTTGAGGACAGTTTAATTTTAAGTGAAATTTTCTCTCCTGACAAGAACTGATATGTGATCTAAATGACATATGCTGTGTTTTGAACTCATGGAATTTTCTTATGACTTGCTGTTTCTAAGGTTTTGTGGAAGTTATTGGTTATTTGAGAATTAGCACTTTAATTTAAAAAACAAAAAAACCCCACCCAAACAAAAAACGCCAAACAAAACCAAAGCAACACAAAGAATAGTTTCTAGTCCTGTTGTTGGTAAACTTTATTCTTGTTGTTTGAGACATGAATCTTGAGTTGTTTGACTTTGTGTGCATGATCCCATCAGATTTACTTAACTTGGAACTTAATTTGTGCATAACTGTTTTACTAGCTTTCTGAAAAAGAGTAGATTTCATACTTTGCGCAGAACTGAATTTTTCTGATTCACCTTGCCAGTTTAGGCAACGTGACTTGGAATAGTGTGAAGAAATGAGAGCCTGTCAAAAGGGTTTGATCTATTTTTATCCTGCCCTTCTGCTCTCAAATGCTGCACATATATTTGAAATTATTAATCCCAATGTAATTTCTTTCTTTAGTAGCATTTCAGCTGTTTCTATAAAGCATTCTTGGCATTTCTTTTCTCTTACTGCAAATTTAATAAAAACTAAAACTTTGTGACTCTACTTTTGCAAATGGATATATTCGTACAGGTTTAATCATTGATGCTAGATCTTTTCAGAAGTTGGTGGAGCCTTTGCATACAGGCAGGAGTTGTCTTACATGTCTTGAAATACCTTTTGAAATGTTTTTTTTTATGCAAGTCATACTTAAATACTGGACTTGGCTCAAGGTGAAAAGTAAACTGTAAATAGTCTGATTGACCAAAAACAGTGCTGTTAGGGATAAATTAATGACTTGAAGGCTGAGTTAAGCTTTTAGAAGTGCTTTGCCATAAAATGAAGGTCCTAAATGGGCAGTTGCTTTGGGAATTGTTGGAGCATTTGAGGAGCTGCTGTGCCTAGCTCTTCTTTTTATCCTTCTTGCTGGAAAATACGGTCCTCAGCGCTCTCAGCAGGTGATGGGAATCTGCCTGGTCTGCATCAGTGCAAAGGCACCTTTCTTGTTTTGTCTCTTCCCCAGCTGTGTGGTGTGAGAACCTTGCTCTCTGTCCTCAAGCAAAGTGAGGCAATCCTCCTGTGAAGTGTGTCTTGGCTTAGCTGGCTAGCGCAGAAATTGAACAGTTGAAGATGCTATCTTTCTCGAAATTAACTTCTTTTCCCTGTGACTCCAGAATAAGCAGTATTCTCAAATGGTACTTGACAGATGTCAAAGGCTAGAGATGGAGAGGTTTTGGGGTTTTTTTGGTGTGCAACTAATATCCTAAAGAACACTTTTTTTTTTTTTTTTTAATTGAAAATAGCAGGTGGCAGTACCCATGAGATAGAGCAGAGAAGATCCAAACACAGTGATACCAACAGAGGTCCTGCAAAGTTACTGCATTTGGTTTTGGTCTTGTGAATAGTCTATCTGATGGTAACATGTAGAGCTTAACAAGTTACCAGTAGATACACTGGTGCTAGGTTCTCTGATCCCTACTGGACTGGAGTGACGAATGCAGCTTCAGTACCCTGAAACAAATCCTGCGAGTTGTCTGAAGGTACGGCCAAAGGAGACTGCTGTCAGCAGAACTCTGGGGAGAGAAAGCACAGGAAAGTTTGCAGAGGAAGATCAGGACTTCTACTGCTTCTGCTTCTCACATTGGCCGAGGACAGAAGGGACAGGTTACTTCAGGAAGCAGCTGTCTCTATGTTCTATTAATGGTTAGAGATCATAGTGAACATTGGAAAGGATTATAATAAAATCCTTGAAGGATATGCACAGCAATTCCTGTTTTCATTCCAGGCTCTGATCTTGACCCTTTCATTTAGTCTGCGCTTCAAAGTGTAGATGTCACAGCTATAACATAGACATCATGTAATGAATGGCATGGATCTTTTTTGTCTTCATAGGTTATTTCACTTAAACCAGTACAGGCTGAAACAGTAAATTGGCATATCAATCCAATGGGGAGAAAAAAAAAAATCTGTCCTCTAAATGGCATTACTATCCCAGGGAGCAGTTGCAAACCCAGATAGTCCTTTCTGGGTGACGACTGGGATCATCACTGGTATGGTTGTTTGTTGGCTTGATTTCCAAGCATGCACGTGCATCTCTGGTGCTTTTTAACTTCTTTGAGCAGCACGAGTATTCAGCACCTTTAAAAATGAAATAATTACCTTTCTTATTTTGCTTGTGTACTGCAAGTTTTAATTCAGATTTGTAAGGCCTTTGAACTATCCCAGGTGATGATCTGTCTTTTCAGAGAAAACACATGCTAAATTACAGGTGGTTTTTTTCACTTTCTAACAGGTGTTGATCCAGTTACCTGTTCTCTCTAGATGCAAGAATGGACTAAGCAGTGGCTTTTCTTTTTGCGGGGACTGCGAATGATCACAGAATAATTGCTAGCAACTTTAAACTCTCTTAAACTGCTTGCAGTCTGTAAGCCATATCATCAAATAAGGAGAGGATGTGGGGAATGAATAATAAATGAATGTCAAGAGTTGTGAGAAACTTTCTGCACAGAACAACCTTTTCTGAATCTTGTTGTCCCTTCCGTATTTTCCCTGAAGTATATAAGGTGAAGCATCAGACCAGAGTCTGTGTTCTTGAAAGGGCTTGTATCTGAGAGAGGGTAATTAGGGTGATTTTTATCTCACTATGAGACACTGCCAAGCGTATGGCATGGATGGATCTACACGCTATCTTTGCTGAATGAGGAAGGAAACCGTATGATGGTGATGGCAGTACTGTGTGGTTATGGGGGGTGGGGAAACAGCTCTGGGCCGCAGCACAAGGGATGCATGTGTGAAGTCATTAATCTTAGGGATTTGCTGCATTTTTTTCTTTTTCCTACAGCCTTTCAGCCCACACGCAGCTTTTGGCTGTGGGCACGGCGTTTTCCAGCAGACTGCCTATTGCACAGGAAGGCGAGGATGATGTCGGAGACTTTCTGAGCGCGCTGATGTAGTCAACCCTTTCATACATATTCTTAAATTCTGTGAGCCAGTTTCAAAGGAACTGAGTACGTTATTGTAAACTTAGGATGTCTTTGCCCCTCCTTTTATTTTCTTTATTGTCCTCAGATATGGATAAAAGTATGGCTCTCACAGAACGTATGGCTGGACAAGGAGAATAACCAGTGCAGGTTTTGCCACCTCCCCCCTTCCCTTCTATTTTTAAAGCAGGAAAACAAGTTAGCTATAGAAACAGAAGAGCT
This sequence comes from Nyctibius grandis, assembly GCF_013368605.1. Lineage (NCBI taxonomy): Eukaryota > Metazoa > Chordata > Aves > Nyctibiiformes > Nyctibiidae > Nyctibius > Nyctibius grandis. The sequence goes on from NC_090663.1 coordinate 56,853,214, forward strand.
GCTAAATGTTTGTTCAACTGCAAAACAAGGATCAATTTATGCTCTTGAGAATGCTTTACCTTTTGTTAATCTATGCAGGCCAAGATTCAGATTTGTAATGAGATAAACAGCTGTTTTTGCAGTTAAAACTGGTACTACTGTCCTTTAAAAGACTGTTCCTTCTCTAGTTAGCTGACTTCTGAAATGTCAGGAAAATAGACTGCAGCTGACACGATAAAGATTTTTATTGCTATGAATGTGTATAATTTGAAGGATGCAAGCATAGTTTTGTTTTGCTAAGAGCAGTTGTGTGCTACAATATTGGCTGTTGCATGAACTTTTAAAATAGAGGTGTCCACATTTAAATACAATCATTTCTTTGTGATGTTTCTTCCACAAAACTCTTAAATGGAAAATATATTTTCAAATGAGATGTTTTTTTGAAATGTTTATGTATCTGGGTTAAATATTTTACTGTGGTTTGTTACACTAGCACTCAAAGAGTGAAATTATATTATCTAAATTGAAAGAAATAATAAAAAACAAATGTAGATCTTGCAAAATACCTTTTAAAATTATTTCATTTAAGTATAATTAGAATATCTTGTAAAAGGTGTTGCAAATGACAATTCTTTAATTCACTAGTGAAAAATAAAATAAATGGGCTGTCTATGTAATGAATGAAATAATGAACTGATGGAGGCTGTTCTGCTATTTCTGTAACAAATGGAAATTTTATTTCTATTTAAGTGCCTTTACTTGCCTTTCTTCCTGCACTATTTCAGTTCTTTTCCAGCCGCTAACCTCTTTTGTCCCCCCTCAGTTCCCCCTCTTTCCACAGTATTCCTCCCTGAATAAAAGCAGCCGACTGCTGTGCTTGTTGCCAAATAAGCCAGTATCAAAATTTTCAGCTGCTTTTATTGTTCAGAGGATGTTCCTTTGTGTAGTATGAAAACTTTTGCTGAGTATTTGGCAGTAATCATGGCATTTAATGATAATACTTTCCCATCGGAAGATAAATGCTTGTTTATAGCAGCTGTTTTACGTGTTCATTAATCAAGAAAGGTTCTTGACACAGTGATAAATACAACTTTAATTCTTGCTTAAATGTACCGTGTACAAATAATACAATCCTGTTCATCAGTGAACCGATGATAGATATACTGTAAGGTGCATAAAAGATACTAGGAGTATATGTCAAACAGCAGAATATTCTTCTTCCACACACTTGGGTTAAAATGATCTTGTACACTCTTGTTTTTGCAGCTTTGTGGCTTGCTTAGTTCTGTGCACTTGAGTCTGTGCATGCATTGATGCTTACTGATATGGATTTCAGAAGTTCAAAGAAACCTTTTGGCATTAGTGCTGCATCTGTCTGTCCTTACAGGGTGATGGGTCCGCTCTGCTTTATTCTCCAAAGTCCTGGATGTATCAGCACCTAGATCAAGGAACTGACCAGAGCACATGGCAGCTCATGCACAAGGGGTCTTTCCCCAAGACTAGTGCCCACAATGGTCTCATTGGCAGTATGGTGTGAGGATGCGACCAGATTGCATATGTAACCTCAGTGGTGAAACTTCCACTGATATCAGTTGTTCTTGCTGGTCCTGACTTAATAGGTTATAGTTGTGGGGAATGCCTCCAAATTCCCGCTTGACAGTTTCATGCAGTGCAGGCTCAAAACCAGTCTTTGCACAGTAGGTGTTAGCTGGAGTCTATTTTCTCTCTTTTGGCATGGTAGAACTAACAATGGCATTCACTTGTGCCCGTTGTTTGAGGCCAAAAAAAATATATGCAAAATAATATGTTCTGCTTCTTTATGAGAAGTGTAGAAAAGCCTCATTTATTTGTAGCAGTCTTCAGCTAGTTTGAAATGGAGGTAATCCCCTGTGCCACAGAGAACAGTCATGTGGGCTTTATCTCAGCCATTTTCCTTTTCTAATCAAGATTTTTGAGGCATCTGCACTTCCTCTTGATCTGCTTTTGGAAGTAATGCTTGGGCTGGATCCTCACTTGCATCTCTGAGCTCTTTTTACTGAGTTTTTTCCAATAAATGTAGATTCTGTGACTATTACATTTTGCTCATGGGTTGGCATTTGCAAAGCCTCTGAACTATGTTCATGTAAACTTTTTTTGTTCTTTGAGCTGTAGCATTCCATCAGTAATGTTACTATAATATATAGAAACCATCCTGGAGATGGTTTCCCTTGGTGTTATTTTCTGCCTTATCTTTAAAGTTGCAGTGTTTGTTTTTCATAGGGGTCCATCTGATATTATAATTGTCCAGGAAATAGGGCCTCACACTTGTGAGAATACAAATCATGTTGAGCTCTTTGCTTTGAGAGTTTCTCAATAAATTCCTGTCTGCCCTGAGTACTGAGATTTTTTTCCAAACCCTTTTTCTTCATGTCTGAGAAGATTCAAAATTTCTTTTAAACATCTGATCATAACATTTCTTTGAGGAAGGTTTGCTCTCAAAATAGTACTTCTTGAAACCAGTGTGCTTTCTGTAGATGGTCATCAACATCTGCTGGGGCCAGCTGACCAACTGACTGACTAACAAGATTAATATGTTCATTACTTATTGAATATGTCCATTTTTTTCTCAGATTTTTCAAATAAAGCTTGGTATTGCTTGGTCCTTTTGAAGCCTAGATAACTGCAGATCTGCATAAGTCAGCTTAACTTAAAGTTATTTTTTTGGGTTACTTGATTATTGTGGGCAGAGGCATCAGTGCTCAAGAGATCCCGAAAGGGATTCCGGTTCAAATGACTAACTGTTATCTGCTACAGTCTCCGTTTGTCCTCTCTCTTGATGTATTTATGATCCTCCCCCGAAGTTGAGGGATCCAGTCTGAACTGAGAATTCATAGTCACGGGGTGTCACGGTTTAAAGCTGGGCCAGTTATTAAACCTGTGGCAGATGCCCTCTGTTATCCCCCCCCCCTCCCCCCAGAGGGAAAGGGAAAGGGAAAAGGGAGAGAGGCTTCCGGGTTGGAAAGTTAAAACAGTTTTAATAAACTATAATAATGGAAAAAAATAATAATAATAATAATAGAAATAATCAAATATATACAAATATATATACAAAACCAAGATTGAGCTCCCCTGAAGTCAGCCATGTCACCACCGGCACTGCAGGGCAGGCTCCGGGAAGGCCCAGGCTGGGCCTAGCAACGGTCGAGAGCTGGATTCAGGGATGCACGGATCGGGATCGGGGGCAGCAGGAAAACAGACGGAGTCCTCCTTGGACACCGGCCATAGCAGAAAAAAGGGCGCGACCCTCGTGATCCCCCCCCTTTATACCGAGAATGACGTGTGTGGAATGGAATACCCTCGTTGGTCAATTTTGGGTCACCTGCCCTGTCTGCTCCCCCCTGCAGCTGCGACCCCCCCCTTCGGCTTTTCACTTGTAAGCAGTGAGGAATTCATCAGTGACCTTGGTTTCTCTAAGAATAAGTACAGCAAGAGCCTTACTGCACAACATCCCTACCGGTGCCTCAGCGATAACTACAAACTTCGGGCGTTATCAGTCTTGGAGGCAGACACTGTCTGCAAACATGCAGTTACTTAGAGGAGACTTAGCTGAAAGCAAAAATCACTGAAAGGAAAATCGGCCTGGTTTAGGCCAAACCAGGACATTCCACCCCTTATTCCATACCATTCACGTCATACTCAGATCACCACTAACTTTTCATTTTAAAATATATACAGATAACATTAGTTTATGATTCATCTCTATACAGAAGAAAAAAGTTCATCAAGTTCATTTAGTTCAGGATTGTGGGTTTCCATCTGGCTAGGAGTCTCCCAGGGTAGGAGAGATGATATGAGCTTTGTCACAGTTCGTGCCCACGGGTTGCAGGTTAAAGATGTCAGTCTCGAGGAGGTTACTGGACGCCACCTGCAGCTAGCTCCGGTCTCATCACCACTGCTTCAACCTGAAAGACACTTATGAACACTGTTAGTATTATGCAGCAATTAACATCATGCAGTTCAGAATTAAGTATTCTCACCCAAGATCAGATCACCTTCAGGAACACATCGGACTCCACCATCCTGCAGCATCACCCACCAAGTACATCCAGGTCCTTGAGCAAAAGCAATCCCATGAATGGGTTTACCTTTGCCCGTAGCAGGAAGAACCCAGACAGTTTTTCCCAACAGATTCCTTTCATGCACCACAGGGACTTTATCCCCTTCTACTGTATGTAAAAGGTCTGACTGAGCAGGGCCAGCTCGGTTGATAGATCCTCTGGTGTTGACTAGCCAGGTAGCTTGTGCCAAATGCTTATCCCAGTTTTTAAAGGTTCCACCCCCCATTGCTTTCAGGGTAGTTTTTAACAGCCCATTATATCGTTCAACTTTCCCAGATGCTGGTGCATGATAGGGGATGTGATATACCCATTCGATGCCATGCTCTTTGGCCCAGTTATCTATGAGACTGTTTTTGAAATGAGTACCATTGTCCGACTCAATTCTCTCTGGTGTGCCATGTCGCCACAAAATTTGCTTTTCAAGGCCCAGAATAGTGTTCCGGGCAGTGGCATGGGGCACAGAGTATGTTTCCAGCCATCCGGTGGTCGCCTCCACCATGGTAAGCACATAACGTTTACCCTGGCGGGTTTGAGGGAGTGTGATGTAGTCAATTTGCCAGGCCTCCCCATATTTATATTTCAACCACCGTCCCCCATACCACAAAGGTTTTAACCGTTTGGCTTGCTTAATTGCGGCGCATGTTTCACAATCATGGATAACCTGTGCAATAGAGTCCATAGTTAAGTCCACCCCTCGGTCACGAGCCCATCTGTATGTTGCGTCTCTCCCTTGATGACCTGAAGTGTCATGAGCCCACCGAGCTAAAAATAGTTCACCTTTATGTTCCCAGTCCAAATTTATTTGGAACACTTTAGCAGCCTGATCTGCTTGTTGGTTGTTTCGATGTTCCTCAGTTGCCCGACTTTTAGGTACGTGAGCATCTACATGACGTACCTTCACGACTAGTTTCTCTAGCCGAGCAGCAATATCTTGCCACAGTTCAACAGCCCAAATAGGTTTACCTTTACGCTGCCAGTTGCTTTGCTTCCACTGCTTTAACCACCCCCACAAGGCATTTGCCACCATCCATGAGTCAGTATAAAGATACAGCCTTGGCCACTTTTCTCGTTCAGCAATGTCTAAAGCCAGCTGGATGGCTTTTACCTCTGCGAATTGACTTGATTCACCTTGTCCTTCTGTGGCTTCTGTGATTCGTCGTATGGGACTCCATACAGCAGCTTTCCACTTCCGATGCTTTCCTACAAGACGGCAGGATCCATCGGTGAACAGGACATACTGCTTCTCATCCTCTGGTAGTTCATTATATGGTGGGGCCTCCTCAGCACGCGTCACCTCCCTTTCCGGTGGCATTCCGAAGTCTCTGCCCTCTGGCCAGTCCATAATCACTTCCAAGATTCCTGGGCGATTAGGGTTTCCTATTCGAGCCCTCTGTGTAATTAATGCAATCCATTTACTCCATGTAGCATCAGTTGCATGATGGGTAGTAGGAACCTTACCCTTGAACATCCAGCCTAGTACTGGTAATCGGGGTGCCAGGAGAAGCTGTGCTTCAGTACCAATTACCTCTGAGGCAGCTCTAACTCCTTCATATGCTGCCAGTATCTCTTTTTCAGTTGGGGTGTAATTGGCCTCAGAGCCCTTGTATCCTCGACTCCAAAATCCTAGGGGTCGACCTCGAGTCTCCCCTGGCACTTTCTGCCAGAGGCTCCAGGTAGGACCATTGTCCCCAGCTGCGGTGTAGAGCACATTTTTAACATCTTGTCCCATACGGACTGGCCCAAGGGCTACTGCATGCACAATTTCTTGTTTAATCTGTTCAAAAGCCTGTTGTTGTTCAGGACCCCACTGAAAATCATTTTTCTTTCTGGTCACCTGATAAAGAGGGCGTACAATCTGGCTGTAATCTGGAATATGCATTCTCCAGAAACCCACAACGCCTAAGAAGGCTTGTGTTTCCTTTTTGTTAGTTGGTGGGGACATAGCTGTTATTTTGTTGATCACCTCTATCGGGATCTGGCGACGCCCATCTTGCCATTTAATCCCTAAAAACTGGATCTCCCGGGCAGGCCCCTTGACCTTGCCTCTTTTTATGGCAAAACCAGCTTGCAGGAGAATTTGGATGATTTTCTCCCCTTTGTCAAAAACTTCTGCTGCTGTATCACCCCACACAATGATGTCATCAATATATTGCAAATGTTCTGGAGCTCCACCCTTTTCTAGTGCAGTCTGGATCAGTCCATGGCAAATAGTAGGACTGTGTTTCCACCCCTGGGGCAGTCGATTCCAGGTGTACTGGATACCTCTCCAGGTAAAAGCAAACTGTGGCCTGCACTTTAGTGCCAAGGGAATAGAGAAAAATGCATTAGCAATGTCTATAGTGGCGTACCACTTGGCTGCCTTTGACTCCAGTTCGTATTGAAGTTCTAGCATGTCTGGCACAGCAGCACTCAGAGGTGGTGTAACTTCATTTAGGCCACGATAGTCCACAGTTAATCTCCATTCTCCATTAGACTTTTGCACTGGCCATATAGGACTATTAAAGGGTGAGCGAGTCTTGCTAATCACTCCTTGATTTTCTAATTGTCTAATCAGTTTATGAATGGGGATCAGGGAGTCTCGATTGGTGCGATATTGTCGTCGGTGCACCGTGGCAGTAGCAATTGGCACCTGTTGTTCTTCAACCTTCAGCAACCCCACAACAGAAGGATCCTCTGAGAGGCCAGGCAAGGTAGACAGCTGTTTAATGTCCTCAGTCTCTACAGCTGCTACACCAAAGGCCCATCTATATCCTTTTGGGTCCTTAAAATACCCTTTCTTAAGGTAGTCTATGCCAAGGATGCACGGAGCATCTGGACCAGTCACAATGGGGTGCTTTTTCCATTCATTTTCAGTTAGGCTCACTTCGGCCTCCAATACAGATAACTCTTGAGATCCCCCTGTTATTCCCGAGATACTGACAGATTCTGTCCCTTTATGATTCGATGGCATGAGGGTGCACTGTGCACCAGTGTCTACCAGGGCTCGATACTTTTGTGGTTCTAATGTGCCAGGCCATCGAATCCACACAGTCCAATAAACTCGGTTGTCCCTCTCCTCCTCCTGGCTGGAGGCAGGGCCCCTCTAATTAAAGACTGGATTCGTGCAGCTCACGGGGACTGGACCTTCATTTCCCCTATTCACTCTTGGAAAAAAAGGATTTGAGGCCCATCTACCCTGACTGGGGTCCCGCTCATTGGTAACTGGAGCAGCCATCCTCCTAGGAAAATTCTCACTGGTATTTCTGTTAGCTTGCAACTCACGTACTCGCGCCTGTAGGGTACTGGTAGGTTGTCCATGCCATCTGTTCATGTCCTCCCCATAATCACGCAGGATAAACCACAGGATACCTCGTGACGTGTCCCGTTTCCTTTGAGCTGGTCCAGTAGGAGGGCGTTTCCTCCTAAAGGCTGCAACACGGGCCTGTGTAGGTAGAGAGTCAAGTTTATTCTCGATCCTGGACAGTTTGTCTGACAGTTGTTTAAATGAGTCCTTGTTTTCCTTAGTCAGTTTTTCCACAGCCGAGACACGGGCCTGCAGTGGGGAAGAAATACTATCTTCATACTGTCGCATATAGTTAGCCATTTCGCCCACGTTAGGTCGTGCCATAGGATCTTCTCCCCAGACTAATATTGACAATGTATGGGTATGTGTTGGTGGAGCACTCTTCACAACCTTCCGGAACATGGATCGGTTGCATTCCACTTCATCAGGATTTACAGGATCTACAATGTCCTGAGGGTGTTTATAAATGATCTCTTGCACAGCCAGTTCTCTAAGGTAGTTAATACCTTTTTCTATAGTGGTCCATTTGCTTAGGTGGCTCATAACATCATCTTTATAGGGATACCTGCTCTTTACAGCTGACAAGAGTCGCCTCCAGAGGCTGATAGTGTTCGACCTTCTTGGAAGCATCTTATCAATACCACCATCTCTGGACAGGGATCCCAACTGTCTGGCTTCTCTACCATCCAATTCTATGCTATCTGCCCCATTATCCCAGCATCGGAGCAACCAGGTAATAATTGGCTCACCGTCATAACGACTAAAATCTTTTCTTATATTTCGCAGTTCTTTCAGGGATAAGGAGTGGTAGGTTATTTCTACTTCCGAGTCCGAGTCCTCCTGTGATTGTTCTGCTTTAGAAGGACCTTTCTTGTCCTTCTTGTGTAATGGGTCTGCTTTAAAAAGACGATCAAGGAAACCCCCCTCTGTGTCAGGCCCTGACTCTGCCTGAGAAGGGCCCTCACCTGGGTCCTGTGCTGGCTCTGCCTTAGAAGGCTCTGAGTCATCATCCTTCACTTTACTAGCTGATTTCTTTCTGTGTTTTCTCCTGGTTACAGGGGCAGCATGATACCTACCGCTGTTGCTGCACTGACATCTAATCACATACCACACCAGAAACACATTCAGGACAAACGAAAATAAAACCATGCCACCTAGACAGCACCATCCTAATTTCGCAAAATCTAGTGGAATCACCTTGGCAGAAAAGGAGAAGGTACTATTTCCCAAAGTAAAATTGGAAGTATAATCATTAACAGAATCAGCTAAAGGACTCCCAGAGTGCGCAGATAAAATCTCTGCTACCGAGGTCAGAGCAGTAACAACCCAGTTTATCACGACATAAATCCGTACGAAACGCCATAACAAAACAATGCATGTTGACCAGTACCCAGCAATGATAAACTGCACATAAACACTAACAAACAACGGCAAGTAAGGTATTATTACACTTAACTCTGTAAAAAGCTTAATAAAGAGACGAGATAGCACAGCGATCAAAAATGACATTACCATCTTCGCTATCTGTTTTAATTTCCAACCCCTCGTAAATCTCAAAGGAAGAACTCCGATACTCTCTCAGCTGAGCTCTCCGGGTCTCCTCCCACTGGAGCTGGGATTCGACTTATCAGAGCAACCTGTCGGAGCTTCTTTCGAGCCCCACGTTGGGCGCCAATAAATCTGTCACGGTTTAAAGCTGGGCCAGTTATTAAACCTGTGGCAGATGCCCTCTGTTATCCCCCCCCCCTCCCCCCAGAGGGAAAGGGAAAGGGAAAAGGGAGAGAGGCTTCCGGGTTGGAAAGTTAAAACAGTTTTAATAAACTATAATAATGGAAAAAAAAAATAATAATAATAATAGAAATAATCAAATATATACAAATATATATACAAAACCAAGATTGAGCTCCCCTGAAGTCAGCCACGTCACCACCGGCACTGCAGGGCAGGCTCCGGGAAGGCCCAGGCTGGGCCTAGCAACGGTCGAGAGCTGGATTCAGGGATGCACGGATCGGGATCGGGGGCAGCAGGAAAACAGACGGAGTCCTCCTTGGACACCGGCCATAGCAGAAAAAAGGGCGCGACCCTCGTGATCCCCCCCCTTTATACCGAGAATGACGTGTGTGGAATGGAATACCCTCGTTGGTCAATTTTGGGTCACCTGCCCTGTCTGCTCCCCCCTGCAGCTGCGACCCCCCCCTTCGGCTTTTCACTTGTAAGCAGTGAGGAATTCATCAGTGACCTTGGTTTCTCTAAGAATAAGTACAGCAAGAGCCTTACTGCACAACATCCCTACCGGTGCCTCAGCGATAACTACAAACTTCGGGCGTTATCAGTCTTGGAGGCAGACACTGTCTGCAAACATGCAGTTACTTAGAGGAGACTTAGCTGAAAGCAAAAATCACTGAAAGGAAAATCGGCCTGGTTTAGGCCAAACCAGGACACAGGGTATGACTGGCAGGTTAGTAAATGCATCATTTGGATGTAGTAGACTAGCAACTCCCATGTGCAGTTCAGATGGTCTTACAGATCAGTCTAGGGAATCATGCTGCACGTGGAATTCAAGCATAGCATCTCTGTCCTTCCACACTTGTACGAACCCCAACATAATGCTTACCGTGTCAGTTAATGTAGGAAATCCAAAATGGGATTAGATTTCCATAACCACCGTAAGGTAGCTGATGTACATTTCTAATAGGTCCTTTGCTCATGGAAATAAAACAAGGGGCTGCACTAAACTGTACTTGGCAGATGTCATAAGGAGACTGATAATATGTGAAGTGTCTCTGAAATAGTGTACGTGCATAAGATTTCACAAAAAACTTCAATCAAAATTGCTGTAATTGTACACATAAAAGCAATAGTAGTGAACAAACAAAACTGATGCTTCTCAGTCAATTTCATGATGGAAGAGCTTTGGTTTTCTCTCCTTTACGCTGAATTTCATGGTATTTCTGTCTTTGGGGTGTTCTCTTCTGTTAGATTTAGTTTATGTGGGCTGTATGGTTCAACACTTACCTGAGGGAAGAACAGAAGAGGTGGTAAATGACAAAGATGAGGATTGTAAGCCTTATATTTTTAGGAAGGCAGGCCATGATGTGGAGTGTGTGGACATAGTTTGCTTAAAAAATATCTAGAGACAAGTTTACCAAACAGCTTTTAACCTTACCTGTTAGATGTGTCTGTGTAAAAGTGGGGATGTCTCTTTGTCTCGTCAGATTTTCATTTTGACTTTTGGAGTCCTTACAGCTAAGATTGTGGGGTGCTGCCATCCTACTGTCAATCGGAGAAGGTGGACTTGAGGGTGATGGGCACTGGGAGAGACTGACAAATTGAGACTTTTCACAGGGAAAATTTAACAGAACTAGCAGTTTAGTTGATCTTTGGCTAAATTTGTTTATTCTGATTTAAGGTCTAGTCCTTAAACCTGACCCTGCAGCAATCAGTTAGAATGTTGCCCTTGTGTTCAGCAGCAGGGGGAAAGGGTACTTGACGTGATGGAGTTGCAGACGTTATGCTCATGAGTTACAAGGAAAGAATGGCAACAGATGATATGAAAGGTCTGAAATGAAAGCAACAGATGATTTTGTTCAGTTCAAAATGACCCTGCCAAAAGAGGCAAATGACATCACAAACTGGAAGGTCATCGTTTCTTAACGGACTTATAAAATATGTTTTTATCCAAAAAATACACTGAGAAACTCAAATGATGATGAATAAACCACTTTAAACTCATGGGAAAAAAGCATCCTTAGCTATTCAAAAATCTTCAAAACTGCTGATGGGAAGGAGGTGTAACATCATCTTCATGGATATAATCAAATTCCTCACTGCTACTGTCAGGTATGTGCATATGGTGTATATTCCAGCATCCTATTCCACTTGACCAAAAAGTCTGAAAATACAGAAATTACACAAGCTCACTTGGTTATTTTTACAGACCTTGAGAGGGTACAGTGTCATTTGCCTTGTTTATTTTCCCTTTTCCCAGTTACAGTTCTTCTATCATCAGCTGTGAAAATGAATCACAATAGAAGCAGCAATGTAAAAAGTTGTTTTTTTTGTTTTGTTTTGTTAGCATGTGCAAATTACTGTAGCTATGGGTAAAGTACTTTGTGTAGTTTCCCATTTTGAAACACAGAGTCTGAATAATTCTAGAGACCCTTCCTGTTATGACCCAGAAATTCTTGGAGTACGTCCTTTTGCCTTCTAACACTTTCCTGCAGGTGGATAGGAGCCTTCATTTTATTATTCCAGATGCCCACTTGCTTTTTCCTGCAATGTCCTAAATCCACTTCTGAGAGAGAGGTGGAGACATCTGAACTCCCCCACTCCAAAGAAGCAACACCTAGTACTGGGGTACGGGAAGCTCTCCCTCCTCTGTCTTTGCCCTCACTGAGAATACAAGAAGCAATTGTGGGGAACACGCTTGTGTTTTTAAAGAACATTGGTCGTCTTCAGACTCTTTTTCTGTTCCCTATAGCGCTTACTGGTTTTGCATGCTCGAATTATTTTTCTGAGCTATTTTTGATTGCTTGAAGACATTGCTTTGACACCTTAATGTCATCTTTTATTCAATCTGGTATGTAGTCAACTATTAATCTCCCCTTATAAATCCACTTCTTCAGCCCTTAAGCAGCTTTTTGTTCTTACTCTGAATTCTCAAACTTTTGTGTTTCTGTAGTGTCAGGTGCTAGACTGGTGCTGCTCAGTGGTTGTCAGACTTTGACTATGTTCCAGTATTTAACGGTGTAGGCTATGTACAGATAGAGCTCACCTAGGAGGACCTTTACCTCTTCTCCATGGAATTCCATTTGGCTGTATTGAAGTCTACTGACTTTTCTTTCCTTAGTTGCAAAACCCTAACAGTTTGTGGATTACAGTTAGTAAAAGCACAATTTCCACTCGTCAGTTTTAAAATCATCTTCATTTTCACTGGTTATACTGCGGTTTTGTAGTTTGTTAGCTGTGAAAATAACGTTTACTTTGGACCTTAATCCTGTTAATTTTCATGCATGACTTTAAGTACAATATTGACTGAATTCCTCTCTTTTCTCCCTGAGGAGATGGTTCAGGATGAGTGCTTAAAAACAGTTTGAAGAGCAAGGAAATAAGTTAGATATGTAAACCAGAGCAACTCCATTAGCAATTTTTTTCATTTTGATAAACAGCTTTTCTGCTACATTCATCAAGTATTTACCTTTAACACACTAAACTATTCAAGCCCTTTTTTATTGCGGTGTGATTATATACCCACCCCCTCTGTATTTCCATGTTGCAGATGCAACTGGTTGCTTTAAGTGAATGCCACTGCATGCATGCAAGAGTTATCTGCTGTCCTGTGTGTCTGCAATTTTTCCACAGGCAAGGTGTTTTTGCAAGGAGCAGATTCAGGTGGCCCCTTTCTGTGTGTGTAGTTTAACACCTGCTAAATACATGACTTTGAGCTTGACACGGGTTACGTGATTTTACTCCATTTCACAAAGCAGAAGTGTTGCATTTAATTTAGCATCAGGTGCTGTATCCATGTCACTGTTTCTGGAAAGCAAACAGTATTTTGGCAAAAGAACTTTCTGTGGCTCAGAATGGGTGCAGACAGGGATGCTCGCTCAGCCTGAGTGGTGGTATGAGTGCACAGGCTGCCTGTGCATTTATGAATTTCCTGGGAGGGTCTGTGGACAAGAGATAAAAGATACAACCTTTAGTTATAGGAATATGTCAAGCATATCCCATGCATGCAAAGCAGTTTTGTTATTTCATAATTTCAGATATGTTGTCTTGCAGGTTTACCTTCTCCTTGATAACACCCTTTTTATCCAGTTCTCTTGCCTCAGATTTTCTAAAGTTTCAAAAAATGATGGATCATCTAATGGACTAGCTGTTACAAGAGGTTTATTGTGGATGTGAAAGCATGTCTCATACAACTTGAGCATATCCAGAGCAAATTGTATTTCAAACACTGGCTTTGCTCTGTTTCAGTGGACTCCAGCTGTTCTGCGGGATGCTGTTTTTTATCACTGTGCTGGACTACAGGGCACAAGTGTTGAGACTACAGATGCTTTTAGCTAGTATAAATTTTCAAAGAGTTTCACTGTTGGCATTTTACATTGCTCAACCTATTCTCTTTTATGCTTTCTATATAATATACATGGAAGTCACTAGCTAGAGAATCATACTTAGCAGCTGGTTAGACTCCGTATTTCTTTCAAGATCTTGTGTGAAACTTAAAAGTGTACATGGACTTATAGGAAAAATAACATTCGAGTATCAAAGGGAGAAATGAGCAGACTACTTGATAAATGTTGGTGCTGGTTTGAGTGCTTCCATGTTGCCCTGAACACAGCTCACTTATTTCTTTAGAACATGTACTGATATTTATATTACCTTTCTCTATGATCCTTTCTAAAGGATTTTTGTCTATTACAAAAAAAAAAAAGTAGTGGAAAAGTTTAAAAATAGGTTTTAAGTGTGCATGAGATGGAGGTGTATCTTGATTTTTTTTTTGCTATTTTTCAGAGTTCATTTATGAACTGCCTTTAATCTACTGAAGGAAATTGAGATGTTTATGTTATGTCATTGGGCTCTCATTAGTTGCTTGCTTATTTTTTAATAGGATCATAATTTCATTTGGCAAGCCAAAACCTTGTCTTACTACCCCTTTACCTCCTTCTCTGTTTGCAAAGCCCAAGAAAGTCTTTGTCTGAACATTATGGTTCAAAGCAAAAGAAGAAACCCCGAGACAAAATAATTCAACTCCCTCTCACTAGGTTGGTAGGAAAGGCTTAGCACTGTGTGTGTAACGTTCCTGGGGAGTCCTTGGCTCGCTCAGTGTTGCAACCCCCACAACGCCAGAGCAGCCAGGTGAAAGCAGCCACAAGCTTGCGGGCACGGGTGAGTCACAGTTCCACTCCAGGGTGGCTTGAGAACACTAATGAAGAATATTTGGATAAAATCAAAATGAAATCTTCTTGTTTAAGGGCTACAGAAGAGAGAAACTTTAAAAATAATTATTAGGATTTATGAGCTATTAATGTGCTTCACCCATGAATTTGGGAATTAGTACTCCTCTGAAGTTTAAAGAAAAAAAGTGAGTTTGTAATTCACTTGAAGGTGGGTTACTAAGTATAATAGTTAAGCTAGGAGCCTAGACTCTCACACCTTAACTGCCAGTGAAGTCCTTGTTTATTATCTTTCTGATGTGTTAGGTTTTCTAATGGCCTGTTTTGATAGGGAAAACTCTGGGTCTGTCCATTTGATTTTCTTCTTTCTATGTCATTGCATTGGTAACTGGGGTTTGTCTCACTTAACTTGTATTCTCTAGCATTTCTCTGTAGTCAGTGGTGGGAAATGGACCCTCCTAAAGACAGTTCAGTTTGTGCCCCAGCTTTATATGCTGAGCATGATGTCATATGGTATGGAATATCCCTTTGGTCAGTTGGGGTCAGCTGTCCCGGCTGTGTCCCCTCCCAACGTCTTGTGCACCCCCAGCCTACTTGCTGGTGGGGTGGTGTGAGAAGCAGAAAAGGCCTTGAAGCTGTGCAAGTACTGCTCAGCAATAGCTAAAACATCCCTGTATTATCAACAGTGTTTTCATCACAAATCCAAAACACAGCCCCATACAAGCTGCTATGAAGAAATTAACTCTATCCCAGCCAAAACCAGTACGCATCTCCTCATCAAGAAGGGTAGGGAATACAAGTTGGGCGGCTGGTGGGCAAGTGTGGACAAGGGCAAGGAAATGCAAAATGAAGATTTGATCTATTTTCAATGGCCGGTGACTTCAGTCCAGAGCCAAATCAGAAGATTTCTGATACGATGTGTTTTCTTTTTTGCCTTTCCTCCCCTCCACCAAGGTTAATTGGTCTGTCTGTATGTGTGTCCACATTATTGAAATTCCAGTGTCAGCAGCACGGGACTAGTGTTACATGGTATGGCAGTGATCCCTGACCGTGGTGGGGTGACTGTAGTGAGGCTTCCCAGCAGAACGTGTCCTGGTTTTACAGTACCTGCTTTTTCCCCCCGTGTTCAGTCTGATTCAGTGTTCTCCTTCTCCCATCATAATCAGGAGCATGTCTTGGGGTCAGGAGCACCTTTCCCTTTGCTGAGATAAGGGGAGCTCCTATGCTAGATGCTACTGAGAACAAATCAATGGTGGCAACTCTAAATAATGTAAAAACTTCTCCTGTTAATTTATTATAAGTTGCTTGCGGCTAGACAATCCGTTTGTTTTCTCAGAGGTTTGAGACTTCTAGATATGACTTGTCATACCATACCTTTGCTGCCCATCGCAACTCCCAACCATAGGGTCTGGCCTGCAAAGTGCATGGGTCCAGGTTCTCCGCTGTGCCCAACTTCTAAGCGTAACTAAAATGACTGTAGGTAAAAGGTAGAATAATTACAATAGACCTACATGATATTATGGTGTCAAATCATATTTGATAAATTCTGAATCCTTCTTGATACTCCTACCAAAAAAAAAAGTATTATGTTATGGAATACTGTGATAACATTGAACATTTTTGGGCAATGATGTTGGGGGATTCTCCCATGCTCTGCTCTGCCAACCCTTCCCTCCTGTGTTGCTGAAGCAGAGGGGATGACCAGGAAGGCTTATTCCACTTGGAGAGTAGATGGGAGAGATGCAGAAGCAGAGAGAGGCATGGATTGGTGAAGAAAGGTTGATGGGATTAGTATTGTGGGTTTAGTAGTTGCATGGTACTTTCAACTAGTAATTCTGTTATTGTGCACATTTAGCCAGGGAGACTGAGATGCGTTACACAGAGAAGTGGTAGCCAGAGAGGGACACAAAAGATGGCTTTAGTGGGAGGCTGAGATGTACTTTTTCTGTTCCCACAATTTAAGTGTTTGCTCCCCCTCCACCCCATAGCTCCTTAGATTGTTTTTTTTCACCATCATTTAATAACTTTTCCTTTCTAGTACATAACTTGAAGATTAAATATTAAGATTCTGATATTTCCATTGTGAAGCATCTTCCACCACGTTTTCACAGAATCACAGAATGTTAGGGATTGGAAGGGACTCATCTAGTCCGATCCCCCTGCCAGAGCAGGATTACCTAGACCATATCACACAGGAACGCATCCAGGCGGGTTTTGAATGTCTCCAGAGACATTCACCTTTCCTGTAGTGAGGTGTAGCACAAATGAATGCCAGTGACAGTGTCTGAATCCATCCTTGATTCACCATACCTGCTGTTACCTGAGTAAATGTATTATTCGTAACTTACCTGATAACTTTCCTGAAAGTGTTGTATGTAATATAATGTGTCGTTATTCCAGAGCTCTGAAAATGTCCTTTTATAATTCTCCTTAGTAGTACAGTTTATGTGATGTGGAAACTATTTTCTAACATGTGTGCATAAGCAGTGAGCCCTTTGTTAGATCCAATTAGAATTTCTCCCTTGATAGAATGTGAGGCTCTAAAGCAGTGTTGTGCTTGGCCGCAGACAAAATTAATCCAGTCAGTTGGGACTCTCAACATCAACTTTCTGCGATCTCAAGGTATAGAACCACTGATATGTATGTTTACATTCAGCAAATCCAGCATTTAGTGCGAGCGGCAATAGCCAAGCCACTTGTCTGGCGTAGCGTGTGACGTGTCAGCGCGTTTCAAAATTATTACGTGCATACGAGCTACTGTACAATAACACTTTCCCCTACAAAGTGGTGTAGCTCCTCTCCTGGTGGTGAAGAGGGCTTCTCATTTGTCTTTTCAATTTTTTTTGAGAGTATGATAAACATGCTATATATGCTATGTTCATGAAGATACTTAATAGCATTTAAGAAAACCTTACGTATTTTCTGTTTCTTTTTCACTGTAAATTGTTAATAAAAAACCCTAAAACCAAACATTCCATTGATTGTCAACTATTTTGTTCGTTTTAGTAAGTGTTTATTATGGGGCTTAGCATTATAAAGGATTGTTTGAGAAACTTAGCTTTAGGTTGTGTGTTAAGCACATGGATATCAGATGAAGTAAAATACTTTCAAGTATCACTGATTGTTTTTTCTCCCCATGTTCTTTCTATGCTAAAATCTGGGAATGGAGAGTTAGTTGCTGCTGATACTTTGCAATAGCAAGAGTGATGGATGTGACGTAAATCTAATCAAAATTTACTGGTTTTCCTTGGGAGTTTATACAAAGGCCAGAATTGTTTTGACAGGTCTTGGTCCACAGAAACCTCTGTGAGCATCAAAACGACTCGTCAGCTTCTTCAGACATGCAAATACTTTTAAACTGAACATTTGTTTTGCCGGCTAACTGTGCTCTTCAAGCATTGCAAATCCACATCCCTCTGTGGCTGGAAGTAGTATCTCACCCTTGGCGTTCTACTGGGCCTGACTCTTCTTGGTGTTCAGTGGGCTTCTGTGGGTGCTTGCACTGACTGGAGAGCCCTTGTTACCTTCTTGACACTTCAGATAGCTGTTGCGGAGTGAGGTCAGGTCCCATCCCTGGACAAAGTTTGCACTTATCCTGCAGGCCTGCTTGTGCTGTTATGGCGTGAAGGAGCCACGAGCGAGGTAGAAATGACCCTCTGAGGAGCAGTTCAGTGGAAAACTCTGGAGAGAGGTGGTGGCATTGCTCAGTGCTGGGTCGTGCGACTTGGGAGATATACTGAATAAAAGGTTAGGAGTATGTGCTATGTCTTGGTGACATTCAGCTGCAGAAGGCTTTCCAAACTGGAAGGGTCAACAGCTACCTAAGGCTTTCACCAGGTGTCATCTATGCATCAGACTGGCTTGGCTGGGATGCAGGGCTCCTGACACCAGGGTAGGTCATTCTCTCTTTCCAGCTCAGACCAATATAGAGTTTGTTTACTACTGGCCAGTCCCCATATCAAAGCCAAAGTTTTTCAGAAACAGCAAAAAGTAGACTCTCCTTTTTTTTTTTTTTTCCCACCATAAAGGATGCTTTTGTAGTTACAGGGAGGAGTCAGAAACCTTGTTTTGACTTTTACATTGTTCTCTTCTGAATATGCATAAGTAGTAGAAACAGTTCTTTTTTCTGGGATCGTAGCCACGTTCTTACGCTGCCTACACTGCTCCAAATGCCTTTGCTGTTCCCTTAAGGAGAGTGGCTCCATGGTGGTTAACTCTTCCTCCTGGGCTGACGATGATGGCTCATACATCTTTGAGTTGAAAAGTGCTCAGTCTCAAACTGCTTTTGTTCCACAAATCAGTGTGTGTGTGTGAAAGCTGAACCAATGCTGGGTGCCTGGGAATAACCCATCATCAAGTTGTTCCTAATTGTTTCTAGTAGCTCCCAGAAGGAGCCAAATACTGTACAACATGTTTAGGGAGCATGACCCCTACCTTGAAGATAAGTCTAAAAGAGCCCCAAGTACAGCACACTAATTGTGATATAAAGTTTAGTGAAATGCATATGGACAGGCACGTATTTCAATTATTTGGATAGCTATGATGGAATTGGATTCTTGACGCATTTCTTCATGTGTGAACAGTTGCAGTTATAGCTCAGATGTCTATTTTTTAAAGTTAAGGATGTTATTATCTTAAAAAACTTGGACATAATACATTTTAGTTAGCTAGATATAAGGTACATTTTATTGTATTTATTAACTTTTCTTTAAGTGAGACTTTGACGGCTAGCAAATCTTAAGTTAGCTGTGCAGTTATAAAGTGAAGCAACTAAATTGTATTCTGGATGCATTTTGCATTGATCTGGTGGAATTCAGCTGAGGAACAAGTTCTAGATTGCCCTGAAAAAGTCATCAGCAGATGACTAAGAGATTATCTAAGATATTAATAAATGTTCCTGACCTGAATGTAACTGGTATCTGCGCGTTGGAAGTGTGTAACTGATCGAGCAGATGCTAATTTATGTATCATCAGTTGTGCCATTTTGTACGGAAATTTTAATATCTTCTTGCTCAAGAAGAATTCATTTTCACAGTGTTGCTGAAAATATTCCCCTTTGAATTTTATGAAGAAGCCTTCATGGTAACTTTTTTCTTCAAGATAATGTGAGAAGATTTATTTTACTGTCAGCTAAAACATACATTTTTATATACCTTAAAGCACACAAAATCTTGCACTCCATTATTTGAATGTATGTAAGTTTAACAAGACACTTTATGTAAGACTCAAGTATTAATTTTTATGAAGCCAAATTCTATTATTAGCCAAAGCTAGTGGAGGAGTCACCAAGGCTGACATCAACATAGTTTTTAGCCCTCCATCTGTTCCTAACTAGAAATGTTTATGAATCTTAGGAAAGAAGGTAAAGTGGCATGAGCCTTACTGAAGAATAATGTCATAATAATTCTTATTAAAGAAAAAAACAAACTGTTAAACTTTCTGGCTTGTTCCTGTAAAAACATCTGTTCATAAAGTACACTGTGTTATCAGGAGAATTATTTTGTCAGCTTATGATTTTTCTGAACTGGGTTTACATTTCCCGTTTTGAAATAGGTGACTTGCTGTCTTGATTGTTGTCTTGTCACGTTCAACTGCCTTGCTGCAAATTGTTATTCTGTTTTGCTAAATGATGAGCTAAATTTGTCAGAATCCGTTTTTTGCTTTGTTCTCAAGCCATGTTGTTCTCTTGATTCTCTTGCGTCATTCATAGCTCTGCCAAGCCCCATCAGTTCCGCATACTGTAATGCTTAGTTTTCTTTCAGGCTTGCCGCAAGCATACAGACAGTTTGTTCACTGCATCACTCATCTCTTTCCTCACTTGTGCATAGCATCACCTTCTGAAGCATAACCATATCTGTAAGCCCAATTGGCAACAGATCTTTTGGGAAAAATGACCTGCGTCCAAGAGGAGGAATAAGGAGACATGAAATAAGAGTGTTCAAACTGGTCTGTTTGGTACCTATGGAAGTACCCAGGGTACAGGAATGGATGGAATTCCCCTCAAGTAGTATATACATTTACAGGTCAGTTACCACCGCATACTTCCCTTTTTCCTGAGTGTGGAAAAAGCAAACATGGACTGGGAAAGTTAACAAGAAACCATTTGAAGGCCTCATTCTTCTAAAACAGAAGGGAAGAAAGAACACTTTTTTGCCTTTTCACATTGATTTCCTTCATGTTTCATATTCAGGAAAGAGTGCATTCCACCACATCTGCTTCAGCCCTAGTTGAGAATTAACCTTAAATTTTCCACTCCTGGACATACATTTTGCCCTCAGTGTACAGTATTTAGCTGCATGTCATAACCTAAGAGCCCAGCGCAACTCTGTTCAGGCAAGTTGTTGTACTGATGTTAGTATTAAGCATCAGGCACCAATTTACCAGTGCCATAGCTGTCCAGTAACACCTGTCTGCTGAACCATCGACAGTTGTCAGATACACTGTAGTGCCTACCATGTGATACTTAAGGAATTTTCAATTGAAGTCAGTTAAATGAGTGAAATAGGGTTGTTGCATACATCCATGACAGGACAGAACTTGGCGATCTTTGAAGTTGTAACTTTTCTTTCTTTTGTTATCGCTTTTCACATTTTGGGTTTTCTTCAACATTTCCTTTTGAAAACTACATCTTAGGATTTTCCGCCTTCTTGTTTGTTTCGACTTTCATGTTCTGTATTTTCTTTTGCCTTTATCTTGTTCATCCACTGACCATGTCTTCTTCCTAAAGTAGATTATTCTCAATGTTTGTCTCATTTCTCTCCTGATGTTTTTTAGATGGATATAAAGTGATAAGAAATTTCAAGTATGGAAGTACTTTCTCCCACTTTGAGCATTTATATATAATCTCAGAAGTTTTTTTTTTTAAAATCTCTAAGGTCTGCTGTTAAGAAACAAACAAAAAGTCCAATACAACAGATCAAAGAGACAGCATTTATGAGAGCTATATATTGAATGAGGCTTTTGAAATCTATTGTTTAAATTACTTTTCTTTTTGGGCCAACTGCAAAAGTACTTAATAAACTGGTTTTGAATAAGATCTGGAAGGAAGTAAAAGAATTACAAGTATTTTCTTACTTTCCATTTGTTATGAAGAACAGTTAGTTGCTCTGCCAAGTCTGCTTTCAGTTCTGTTTAGTCCAAATAGAAACTCAAGAAATTTTCTATTGAAGGGAAAATTTTCTACGTAAGTATAAAATTTTATTTACATCTTGCATATTTATGTAAAGGAATGTTCTACATATCCTAGCTTTATAGAACTTCAGTGTTACTGAAAGTATCCCTAGTCCAGCTCAAGGCTGCACTTAAAGCTAAGGGCTGTAAATGAGGGTGTCAAGGAGAAGAAAACAAGGACACATTGGATTAGGAGTCTGCTACGGTTTTGAACAGAAAGAAATGTTTGAGTAACTTCCAAAAATTAACAACAGAGTAAAACCAGGCAGAATTGTCTTGATTTAAACAGATTATGAGATGTACGTGACTAGCGAATATGTTGAAGTCAGTAAGAAGGTTTTTCACTGTCTGGTCATTCAAGGGGTATGGTCTTGGTCTCATGGTACAGGCGGGTGTTACAGGGCCTACTCATAGAGTGAAAATGTACCCTTGCCCTGACTTACGGACCACAGCTGTCCCAGCCCACCGGCTGGGCCAAGCAGAGTGCCAGCAGAGCATGAGAATGAGACCAAGGATTTATTCTCATGTGTAACCTCAACCCCATGTTGACATAAACCAAAACTGACTGCAGAGGGATTGTTCAGCACCTGTGGAGATCGGCCTGTCTTTTTTAGAAGTACGCAAATTTCACTTCAGGGACTCAGTTTGAACAGTCTGACTTGGTTTGATGTGGTTTTTTAATTAAAGCGTTTCTTGAGGCCAAATAGTGTAGTTATATCTTCCTGTCTGATAGAGAAGTCATTCACCTTGCACCACAGGCAGACAAGTTTGAGTCGTCTTTTGTACAGTAAGAGGGATAGGAAGGCTTTTATTCTTGCTTGTTTAGTTCAGCTTGGTTATTGAATGACCTAACAGAACTGAATATTGGATTCCAATCAAAAGATTTTAAGAATTGTATGTCTGAATTCCTCTGGAATTCTTAATATTTGGGTGTCTGGGATTTAGATTCTGGCTTTCATACTCTGTTCATTTCAGTGGGATTAAACTTCCCTGTAAGGGGGAATGTAAGCTCTTTGCAGATTTGCATGTTATCAGGTAGAAATGGTATAGTTAAAATACCAGATTCAGCAAATGGGAAACTTGTATCAGCAGTCAGGTTCCTAGTCTGAGCAACCAGTTGTGGAAATTCATGTGCAGCAAGCCAAGTTTTTCTGGTGTCTTTTTTTCGGTGTCGCTTGTCTTTCGCCATTTGTAGAGAGAAGTCATTCTCCCACCATTTGTTTTGCTGGGCTAGTTTTGCTCAATATTTTTTTGTCTCCTTCTTTCAGAGAGGGTCTCTGCTCCTATAACATACTGGAAGTCCTCCTCTGCCACTGGTTTGTATTGAGTTTTCTGGAGTGTAAATGGCCAGATTTTCATGTGCTGTTCCTGAAGTACAGTGGCAGTAGTGCTTTCCTATCTCTGTTGGACGCATGATCCCTGATACATTTTCACATCATATTTGCCTTTGAGGTGTCTGCATTATGTTGTCAGGTCACAGCCAATCTGTTATCAATGAGTATTGTCAACAAGGTATTTTCCCTCCTTGAACTTTTCTAGTTGACAAATAGCTTCATTTTCTGGTGGTTCCATGCATGTAGCCTTCCATTTTTATGCTACAGGACTTCATGCTCAGGTATCTCAAAGTTACCCATTAAATTCTGTGTGTTATTCTGTGTGGTCCTTCTGTGTGTTGGTTGCATCTCCTAGCTTTGTGTTAGAAGCTGTTTTTAATAAGGCACTGCTGCTTTTGTTTTTTTCCTTGCTAAGTTCATTGGTAAAAGTACTAAATAAAATTACTTTCTGAACAAAAGTTTGTGGAAGTACACTAATAATCTCCACATGGTGCATGCTTTCCCTTTTTAAAACTCCATAAGCTAGTTAGTTTATTCATACTGCTAATATGTACTTCAAGTTTCCCCTCTGAGTTCACTAAAGAATTCTTTGTATGTCATGCATTATTGAAGGCTAGATAAATGATGTCTACTAGAGATGTTCACATTTAAAAAATATCAAGTTAGTCTGACATTGTTAATTTTTTTTTGGAAATGCAGAGAGAAGTATATTCCTATGTTTACTTCCATCTCTTCAATATTTTTTTTCCCTCTGAGTAACTGTCCTAAAGCCTTGCATTCTGATGGGATCAGAATAACTGGACTTTCTTTGCCCAGACTGCATTTTTTCTTTCTCAAGTTATGGGTATTATATTTGTTGTTTTCCGATCAGATGGCACCACCCTCAACATTGGAGACCTATTAAAATATTTTCTTTAACACCTCCCGCTTCATGTGCCAGCGTTTCCAGAGCTCTGGGATGTAAATTATCTAGTCCTAACTTGAGTTTATTAAATTCTATTGAATTTTGCTGTCACAGTGGCTGTGTTTATTTTCATGTCCATTAACTAATCTCAAAGAAGAAAATATATTTTTTTTGCTTTATATGTTCCTAAAGTAAAAACACGTATTTGGTAATTCACATTGTCCAGAAATCTTGCAAACAACCTGGTAAACATTCTTTAAAACTGCTTGTGGAATTCACTGGCCTGTTAATACTACCCAAGAAGCCATAAAAAGCACAAGCCAATTGACAGTAAAAGTAATGTACATTTCCCAGAAATTTAAAATTGGGGGGTGAAGAGTCATTTGGCTGAAGAATGACCATTTTCCTCCATGGCTTTCAACTAAGTTTCAACTTTTGTTTAGTCTGTTGCCTCTTGACATTCCTTTAGTATAAGAGAAAGAAAATGGGTGCCTTGAAATCTTGCATGTGAAGTTTTTCCTTTCATGCATCTGATGTTCCAGCCCATCAGAAATGTTACTGTCCTTCCCATTTCTTTTCTTACCTACACGTATTTCATCTCCATGCTTCTCTCTGTGTTTTGCTGTCATCAACTTTATCGTCCTTCCAGCACAGTCTTCCAATCTTGCCTGGCTTCCCTCGCAACTACCTTCCCCATGCTGTTTTTTTTTGTGCTCTTCCACAATGTTTTAGGAAGCAGTTGCTTTGCATATTCAACCATCTGCATTTTTAAATTTTTTTTTTCTGAAAATCCTTCCACAGGTAATCTGGTGGTTGTAATTTAAAAAAAAATACTTCTACATAGTACTTGCTCATTCTGTTAGATAGTGTTTGTTCTTCATCACTTAGGAACTTTGTCTGCCTATACCTGAATATATTCATTCTCATCTTTTCCTTTAGGACCTGTGAATTGGTGCATTTTTTTTTTTAATGATTTGGAGTCCTTATTGCAGTAGTTCAGTTGCTAGTAGTGTTTCATATTACTTAACAGGATTGGGAATAGCAGAAAATGTGCGATGTTATTAGCAAAGCAGCTGTCAAGGTATAGATGTGTAGGTATAGAGCATTCCACAATTATGTATGGAGAGACCCTTGTTTTCCCTTTTGGCATGAAAGGAGGAAATCATGCATTAGACCTGTCATTCAGGAGGTCCCTTCCAGTGCTGCTTTCCTGTGAAAAGCCATGGTCAGCCATCACCTTGTGTCCAGAAATGTCCTCTCCGGGGTTACTCAAGTTACTGGCAGCATTGATTGGAGCACTTTCTATTTCTAAGTGTCGGGAGCCGGTTTATGGCTGGCTCTCTTTATGGGTGGACAAGATTTGATTTAACACGTACTTTTCATTGCAAGACCACCCAACTATAACACTCAGAGGGAGAGAGCTGTGGTGCTTGACCATGTTTTTATATGCTGTATTGATATGTATTGGCTGTGAGAGTATCTGGTTACACATTTGAGCACTCCCTAGCTGTTCTCTAATTGCTCCTGTTTTGCTCATGGTTGCTTAATGTGTAATCTTGAGTGCTACACTGAACTCGTATTATTTAAGCTGCTGGGAACCTGTACTCGGCATTAAACGTACAGCTGGTACAGCTGTGGCTAC
Organism: Nyctibius grandis; assembly: GCF_013368605.1. NCBI lineage: Eukaryota > Metazoa > Chordata > Aves > Nyctibiiformes > Nyctibiidae > Nyctibius > Nyctibius grandis. Next base: position 56,878,519 of record NC_090663.1, read on the forward strand.
TTCATTCTGCCACTGTGGAAGCTGCAGTCTTGCCAAGGAGCAAGCTTGCCAGAGCGTTGACCTGTAAAGTGAGTTGCTTTAATATAAAGGCCGTGGAAAATGCTCCAGCACATAGCTGCTCTAGTACAACTCGTCGTGGTGTGAACGCACTGCAGAAACTCTCTAATTCCCTCCTGTGCTGGGGGAGCTCTGTTTCGAATAAGCTTCGGTGAAAAGGTTTAGCAAGCATGGACTGGAGTTACGATGGTCTAAATTGACTGCTGGGGCGTCTTTCGTATTGACAGCAGTTTTCTGATCTTCTTGCCTCCCAAAGCAAGCACGCATTGGTTTAGAGAGCTCTAGTTGCTGATACTAGAGGAAAAACTCATGATACAAGTTGTAATTAAGGCCATGAGCTGGATCTTTATCTCCTGTAAATGGTGAGTTCATCATCTGACCTGGTATTGCTGCAGCAAACCAGAGAGAAGTTACTGAGACAGGGGCAGGACTCTGCTGGAGCCACTCATGAAGGTCTGTGCACTAACATAGCCAATACTGTGTTTATTCTATGTATGCTTTACATATACATATACTGTGAGTATACATAGCATACCGTGTGTATGTGAATTATGCTGTATGTGTATGCTAAATGCGTAGTTTAATAAGAAAGTGTTGGGGAAAAAAATATGCGAGGAGGAAAAATGGCTCAAGATAAGCTACTCTAGTGCAGGGTTGTTGCAGGAGAACTCTTTTAACTGCAAGAAATCTGGCTTGAGCCCTTGCAGAGCCAGCCGTGGGGGTTTTGTCCACAGGACAAAAGCTCAGCAGCTGCCAAAACCAAGGGAGTTCTGCTTGGGTTATAAAAGGCTACTTTTTCTTTCTAGTATGGAAGGTGGCTGTTGGGGGACTATATGAAGAAACTAGACTTACGCAGGGAGGCAAAATCTGTGTAGGATGGCAGGGTCTTTTGAGTAGTTATCCCACACAGGTATATTTCTCCTGATTTTGTGAGCTGATAATACCAACCTGCAAACTGCCTTTTGGAGCTGGGTAGGAATCGTGACCCAGACTCTCAGATCCCAAGCCTGCAGAGGATTGCCAGCATTGGTTTGCCATAATAGGTTTTAGATATATTGCCTTAGGTAAAGTTCTTGCTGCTTGCTCAGTGGGACTTCAGTTATCAAGCAATTTTTAAAAGAAGAACTAGCAGTTTTCTTCTAGTAAAGCAAAAGGGTTAAATTCTTGGTACAGTATTGGAGGCTTAATCACAAAAGAGAAGCATTAAGGCAATAAATCTGTCCACAGAGTATACTTGACGTCAACCTTTTTCTAGAGGTGTCTTTGGGTTATGAAGAAGCGTGTTTGAGCTAGAATAAATTCCAAACCGAAGACCTATTCTGCCAGAACACTTCTGGCAGTCCTGTGTTTCACAGGATCTTCCTGAGTTTTTGAGTTTCTATGTTTGAGCGGTGTATTGACTTTCAATGCTTAAAGCATGTCTCAAGACCCTTCTTATTTCCCTGCTATGAATGTGTGGTGTTGCCTGACTGCTTGGTGTCTGTGAGATTGCTCTGCTCTACTTCAGAGCATATATCTGTGATGCGTACCTGTGTGATATGATCTAGGTAATGCTGCTCCGGCAGGGGGATTGGACTAGGTGATCTTTCGAGGTCCCTTCCAATCCCTAACATTCTGTGATTCTGTGATGAGTACGATTCTCGGATGTGATGATCCTTCCATTTTGTTTGGTCTTTTTCTCAGGAAAACAAATTGATCGCAGTCATAAAAGTTCACTGTTCCATTTTGCAGACACAAAGCACAGAAGCTTGATTTTTTTTTTTAATCCCCAAAATCATAGCTTGTAACATGAACCTTTTCATAGCTACATCATGGCTTATGTATTATATATATTAAAAAAACACACTAAATATTTTTTTTTTATTTAAAGGTGTACTATGCAGTTTCTGTGGAAGGCTCTATATAGGGTATTTAAAATATTAACGCCTGACCTACATGACTCAATTTCTTTCTACTTTTATTTTTAAGGAACTTGGTAACATAACAATTTATGTTGTTCATAGAGGAAAGAACAGTGTTTTTACTAGATATGGAAAATTCCTAGTGGAACACGTACAGAGATAAAATACAATTTGGAGATTTAAGAACACATTTTATGTTTCTGACTTTTTTGACACAAACCATACAACAACTTCACAAGTACTCTCTTTTTCATTGCATTAAAGTAACTCATACTGAGAGAAATCACATAGGTAGAGAAAGAAAAATTATTTCTTTGAATAACCCTCTCTACAATGCTTTCCTGAGAAGCCAGAAGACAGTACCACATACTGTTGAAAACTTCTTTTACAACTAAAATACTTCATAGTTGCAAGTAATGTCTATTTTTGAATTAGTGTTTGTGGTCAAGCAGTGAGCCAGTTCTTTTCCTTTCTCCATCTTCTAATAAGTTAGGACAGTTCTGAGGCTCCTGTAATCGGTGCCGACTGGCACTGGTAGGGGCAGCGGGGCAGAGTCATGCCGACCTGTGTAGACATCCACTGCATGTTTATGGGTAGCATAGATAAGATTGACTGCATGCAGCTCTCCTTAGAATAGAGGCTGTATCACAGAGATTGCTGAGGTGAAGCAGAGGTTGAAAGGATATAGCAGCTTCTGAAGGAAATCTCGCGGAAGAAAGAAATTTACAGTTCGTGGAAGAAGGGTCTTGTCACTTGGGAGAACTATAGGGAAGTTGTCAGGACATGTAGGAAGGCAACAAGAAAGGCCAAAGCCCTCTTAGAACTAAAACTGGCAAAGGAAGTAAAAGAGAACAAAAAGGGCTTCTTCAAATATATCAGTAGCAAAAGGAAGAACAGGGAAAGTGTGGGCCCTCTGCTGAATGAGGCGGCAGCCCTGATAACCGAGGATGCAGAGAAGGCAGAGTTGCTGAATACCTTCTTTGCTTCGGTCTTTAATCCTAAGACCAGCCCTTGTGATCTTCAGACCCTGGATGTAGGAGAGGAAGCCTGGAGGAGGGAAGACTCACCACTAGTCAGTGAAGACTGGGTTAATGATCAGTTATGGAAATTGAACACACACAAGTCACACAGAATCACAGAATGTTAGGGATTGGAAGGGACCTCGAAAGATCATCTAGTCCAATCCCCCTGCCGGAGCAGGATTACCTAGATCATATCACCCAGGAACGCATCCAGGCGGGTTTTGAATGTCTCCAGAGAAGGAGACTCCACAACCTCTCTGGGCAGCCTGTTCCAGTGTTCAGTCACCCTCACTGTAAAGAAGTTTTTCCTCGTATTTATGTGGAACCTCCTGTGTTCCAGCTTGCACCCATTGCCCCATGTCCTGTCACTGGATGTCACTGAGAAGAGCCTGGCTCCATCCTCATGTCACTTGCCCTTTACATATTTAAGTACACGGGCCCCGATGAGATGCACCCAAGAGTGTTGAGAGAACCGGCTGATGTTGTTGCTCTACCCCTCTCCATCATTTTCGCAAGATCGTGGCAAACAGGAGAGGTGCCTGAGGACTGGAGGAAAGCCAATGTCACTCCAGTCTTCAAAAAAGGCAAGAAGGAAGATCCAGCAAACTACAGACCAGTCAGCCTCACCTCCATCCCTGGAAAAATGACGGAGCGGCTCATTCTGGAGGTCATCTCTAAGCACGTGGAAAAGAAGGTTATCAGGAGCAGTCAGCATGGATTTACCAAGGGGAAATCATGCTTGACTAACCTGATAGCATTCTATGATGTTGTGACTGAATGGGTAGATGCAGGGAGACCAGTGGATGTAGTCTACCTTGACCTTAGCAAGGCATTTGACACAGTTTCCCATGACATTCTCGTGAGCAAACTCAGGAAGTGTGAGGCAGAAGAACAGACAGATGGATTAAGAACTGGCTACACAATAGAGCCCAGAGTGGTAATCAATGGTGCCAAGTCCAGCTGGAGACCTGTAACTAGTGGAGTCCCCCAGGGATCGGTGCTGGGTCCAGTCCTGTTCAACATCTTCATCAACGACCTTGATGAAGGGACAGAGTGTCTTCTCAGCAAGTTTGCTGATGATACAAAGCTGGGAGGTTTGGCTGATACACCTGAAGGCTGTGCGGCCATTCAGTGTGATTTGGACAGACTGGAGAGCTGGGCAAAGAGGAACCTAATGAGGTTCAACAAGAATAAGTGCAGAGTCCTGCACCTGGGAAGGAGTAATAAAATGCACCAGTACAGGTTAGGAGGCAATCTGCTAGAGAGCAGCTCCATGGAGAAGGACCTTGGAGTCGTGGTGGACAACAAGTTATCCATGGGACAGCAATGTGCCCTTGTGGCCAAGAAGGCCAATGGTATCCTGGGGTGCATTAAGAAGAGTGTGTCCAGCAGATCGAGGGAGGTCCTCCTCCCCCTCTACTCTACCCTGGTGAGACCTCACCTGGAGTATTGCGTTCAGTTCTGGGGTCCCCAGTTCAAGAGGGACAGAGATCTACTGGAGAGAGTCCAACGGAGGGCTACGAGGATGATTAAGGGACTGGAACACCTGTCTTATGAGGAAAGGTTGAGAGACCTGGGGCTTTTTAGTCTGGAGAAGAGAAGACTGGGAGGGGATCTGATTAATGTGTATAAATATATGAGGGCTGGGTGTCAAGAGGAAAGGTGCAACCTCTTTTCACTTGTGCCCTGCGATAGGACAAGGGGCAATGGATGCAAACTAGAGCACAGGAAGTTCAACCTCAACATGAGGAAGAACTTCTTCACCGTAAGGGTTACAGAGCACTGGAACAAGCTCCCCAGAGAGTTTGTGGAGTCTCCTTCTCTGGAGACTTTCAAGACCCGTCTGGATGCGTTCCTGTGTAACCTGCCCTAGATTGGTCCTGCTCTGGCAGGGGGGTTGGACTCGATGATCTCCAGAGGTCCCTTCCAACCCCTAACATTCTATGATTCTATGATTCTATGATTTTTTCTTTTCCTGCTCCAGTTTTAATTTGTCAGCACACCTGCAGGTCTGGCATTTGTTTTGTTCTTTGCTTCTCCTCCTTTCAATATATATAAATGGCTCACTGGAGGCAAGACTACCTCTAGTTTTATTTTCAGCTAACTTAACCCCACGCTGCTGCCCCCCAACACCCCACATCCCCGTACCCAGAAGTGCACTCCATCCTCTTCTTTCTATCTTTTTAGGTAGTTTGCAAGAGAGAACTGGGGAATGATGGTCTCGGAAATCTCTACAGAAAATAAGAATTTGGCACCTCTCTCACTTTAAAATGATTTTTAATGTTTAAATATAAGGGTAGATATAAAGAGCTTGTAAGAGGAATATAGTTTATGGTTCCACAGGGACAAAAGATGAAGAGCATGACATCTGGAAGGTTTGGTAATATAAATAAAAACAACTGGAAACAGATGGATAATGGGGAGCTCATCTCCTACTACAAGTCTTCCTGTTTTAAGAAAATGCTAAACTTTTTTTTAATACCTGGCAGTATTTTAAAAAGGACTTTCTGTATCACAGAGGAAGTTGATAATAAAGAAATAGAATTCTTCTGTCTTCTGTGGAACCAGGATTTATTCACTTGGGTGAGTAAAAGCAATGAGGCCAAATGTTTCAGATTCAGCTATTGAACCTCCGGTCTTCAGAAAAAGTGACTGTTATAAAGGTGAATGCACAGGAAGATATACCATTTACGTAACACAAAATCAGGTCTAGCCTCTAGAGTGGCAAGGACCAGTTGTACTAGTACTAATAATTGCTCTTATAATAATTACATATAATATAATGTTAATATTAATTAAAATAATAATTACTTTTATAATTAGTATTAGTAGCCTATTTACTATTGTAACTATTAGGTTAAAATCCTTGTCCATCTGAATGAGAAGTGAAAATTAACACTAATGGCAGCAGTGTAAATGTCAAATTGATAATAACGTATTGAGGATCATTTCAAATCATATGATGTGGTATCTGGAAGTTACAACCAGAAGGTGAGCTAATAGCAACACCTAAATTATCCCTTCACCTGCCATGGAAGACATTCTTATCCAGAAGTACTAATTGATGTAGTTAAAAAAATAAAATAATATGCCTTTGATTTATTTGCCTGATATACAGTGTGCTTAATGCCATGATATGTTCTGGAATGTATGATGAATGTTTTAGCTGAAGTAGACAAATATTGAGTCTTTTTTCACTTCTCAACATTCATAGATGAAGGCAAGGCAAAACTGAGGCTTTAGAAGTTAAGTACTTATTTGTTTGTTTCACAGTTCTGTGTCTTTTATATGTATGTATGACTCTGTGTGTACATTTACACAATATGAAAGAAACAAAACGAGAAATCAATTTTAAAGCGTGAGGAACTATTAAAAAATGGAATACAGTGATTTTGTGTTTGTGGGACTGAAATGTTCTGTATGCACTGTGAGAGAAGTGGCCAAAACCAAACAAATTGTTCTCAAACACAGAGTACTTCAGCCTGACAATCATGTTTTGCTTTTAGTTGATTAACTAATAGCAATAATAGTGGCTGCTAAGAGCAGTTGGGCCAACAGTGGGTCTCATTCAGGAACCTGTCCCTGATGGTGGCTGTGGAGGATGCGCCATAGGGAGGACAAACAAGCCTGGCCCCATCAGTGTCCATTCACCACTGACCCTCCCAGCACCCGCTGCTGTTGGGCTGCGGGTGTTAGACCTCTTGCCCCCGAGCCTGCCTAGTCTATTTCTGAACTCCGAGTCTCCACTACAGCCTCGTCCAGCAACAAAGATGTTCACTACCAGATGTGGAGAAAGGGCGTTTTTGCCTGTTCTAAACCACCTACTTCAATCTGAACTTTCCTGCCTAGTATCTTTAATGGCTACCTAACGTCACTGCCTTTGTCATTTCTGTTTCTTAGAAAAACCTTGTCAGTGTGGCGTGCCTGATGTAACTCTGCAGCATGTCCATGAGGCAATATCTGGCCTGTTTTTGTTTTGTTGTTTTGTTTTTTTTTTTGTAGTGGAGTTCTGCCTGTGTAAAAAATACAATAAAAGATTGCAGGCTTAAATGCATAGGGTTTGCAGCTCTGTATGATGAGGTAATACTGTAACTGGAAGGTACTCTGTAAATCAAACCATATATATTTATATATATGGTTTATATATATATATATATTTATTTATTTATATATATGGTTTATATATATTTATATATCCCTGCCTGGAGCCCGAATCAGGGATATCACCAGGCAACTCCCCAACCTGGTGAAGGCCACAGACTACTACCCCCTGCTGATCTTCCAGGCAGGTGGGGAAGAAGCTGCATCCTGTAGTCTGAGGGGGATGAAGAAAGACTACAAGGCCCTAGGACAGTTGGTGAAAGAGTCTGGGGCACAAGTTGTTTTCTCCTCCCTCCTTCCATTTTCAGGTGATGACGTGGGATGGAATAGTAGGATTCTCTCTATTAATGCCTGGCTACGAGACTGGTGCTACAGACAGGGCTTTGGGTTCTTTGATAATGGCTGGCTTTATAAGACAACAGGCGTGATGGTAATACATGGGAAAGGTTTATGTCGTAGGGGCAAAAGGGTTCTGGGACAGGAATTAGCAGGGCTCATTCGGAGAGCTTTAAACTAGATTCGAAGGGGGATGGGGTAGTAGCTGGGCTTGCACCACTGGGGCAATGCTCTAGTGTTGAGGTAGACCAGGAGGCCTCCCATCCCCCTGGGGTGAAATCCCTGTGCTCAGCTCGCTCCCTGAAATGCCTGTACACCAATGCACGCAGCATGGGGAATAAACAGGAGGAGCTGGAAATCCGTGTTCGGTCGGGGGGCTATGATTTAGTGGCAATTACAGAGACTTGGTGGGATGCCTCGCATGACTGGAATGTGGTCTTGGATGGCTATGTCCTGTTCAGGAAAGACAGGCCACTAAGGAGAGGTGGTGGAGTTGCTCTTTATGTGAGTGGGCAGCTAGAATGTATTGAGTTCTGTCCAGGGGTGGATCAGGAGCGAGCTGAGAGTTTATGGGTGCGAATTAAGGGGCAGGCTGGCAGGGGTGATAGTGTTGTGGGTGTCTATTACAGGCCACCAGATCAGGATGAGGAGGGTGACGAGGCCTTCTACAGGCAGCTGAGAGCAGTCTCGCAATTACAGGGCCTGGTTGTCATGGGGGATTTCAACTACCCTGATATTTGCTGGGAGGCCTACTCAGCCAGCCATCCTCAGTCCAGGAGGTTCCTCCAGTGCATTGATGATAACTTTCTGATGCAAATGGTGGATGAGCCAACTAGGAGAGGAGCGCTGCTGGATCTTATCCTCACTAACAAGGAGGGTCTGGTTGAAGAGGTGAAGGTTGAGGGCAGCCTTGGTTGTAGTGACCATGAGATGGTAGAGTTCAGGATCTCATGTGGCAGGAACAGAATAGCTAGCAGAATCGCAACCCTGCACTTCAGGAGGGCCAACTTTGGCCTTTTCAAGCAATTGCTAGGGGAAATCCCATGGGACAGGGTACTAGAAGGTAAGGGGGCCCAAGATAGTTGGTTAGCATTCAAGGACTGCTTCTTCCGAGCTCAAGATCAGAGCATCCCAACAGGTAGGAAGTCAAGGAAGGGTAGCAGGAGACCTGCATGGTTGAACAGGGAACTGCTGGGCAAACTCAAGTGGAAGAAGAGGGTGTACAGATCATGGAAGGAGGGGCTGGCCACTTGGGAGGGATATAAGTCTGTTGTCAGAGGATGTAGGGAGGCAACTAGGAAAGCTAAGGCCTCCTTGGAATTCAACCTTGCAAGAGAGGTCAAGGACAACAGAAAGGGCTTCTTCAAATACATTGCAGGTAAAGCCAACACTAGAGGCAATGTAGGCCCACTGATGAATGAGGTGGGGGTCCTGGAGACAGAGGATAAAAAGAAGGCGGAGTTACTGAATGCCTTCTTTGCCTCTGTCTATACTGCTGGAGGCTGTCCTGAGGAGCCCCAGACCCCTGAGGCCCCAGAAGAAGTCAGGATAGAGGAGGAATCTGTCTTGGTAGATGAGGGCTGGGTCAGGGACCAATTAAGCAACCTGGACGTCCATAAATCCATGGGCCCTGATGGGATGCACCCGTGGGTGCTGAGGGAGCTGGCGGAAGTCATTGCTAGGCCACTCTCCATCATCTTTGCTAAGTCGTGGGCAACGGGAGAGGTGCCTGAGGACTGAAGGAAAGCGAATGTCACTCCAGTCTTCAAAAAGGGCAAGAAGGAGGACCCGGGGAACTATAGACCGGTCAGCCTCACCTCCATCCCCGGAAAGGTGATGGAACAACTTGTCCTTGGTGCTGTCTCTAGGCACATCAAGGATAGGGGGATCATTAGGGGCACTCAACATGGCTTCACCAAGGGGAAGTCATGCTTAACCAACTTGATAGCCTTTTATGAGGACTTAACCAGGTAGATAGATGATGGTAAAGCTGTGGATGTGGTCTATCTCGATTTCAGTAAAGCGTTTGACACGGTCTCCCACAGCATCCTTGCAGCTAAACTGAGGAAGTGTGGTCTGGATGATCGGGTAGTGAGGTGGATTGTGAACTGGCTGAAGGAAAGAAGCCAGAGAGTGGTGGTCAATGGGACAGAGTCCAGCTGGAGGCCTGTGTCTAGCGGAGTCCCTCAAGGGTCGGTACTGGGACCAGTTCTATTCAATATATTCATTAATGGCTTGGATGAGGGAATAGAGTGCACTGTCAGCAAGTTCGCTGATGACACAAAACTGGGAGGAGTGGCTGACACATCGGAAGGCTGCGCAGCCATTCAGAGGGACCTGGACAGGCTGGAGAGTTGGGCGGGGAGAAATTTAATGAAATATAACAAGGGCAAGTGTAGAGTCCTGCATCTGGGCAAGAACAACCCCATGTACCAGTACAAGTTGGGGACAGACCTGTTGGAGACCAGCGTAGGGGAAAGGGACCTGGGGGTCCTAGTGGACAACAGGATGACCATGAGCCAGCAGTGTGCCCTTGTGGCCAAGAAGGCCAATGGCATCCTGGGGTGTATTAGAAGGGGTGTGGTTAGCAGGTCGAGAGAGGTTCTCCTCCCCCTCTACTCTCCCCTGGTGAGGCCGCATCTGGAATATTGTGTCCAGTTCTGGGCCCCTCAGTTCAAGAAGGACAGGGAACTGCTAGAGAGAGTCCAGCGCAGAGCCACGAAGATGATTAAGGGAGTGGAACATCTCCCTTATGAGGAGAGGCTGAGGGAGCTGGGTCTCTTTAGCTTAAAGAAGAGGAGACTGAGGGGTGACCTCATTAATGTTTATAAATATGTAAAGGGCAAGTGTCATGAGGATGGAGCCAGGCTCTTCTCAGTGACATCCCTTGACAGGACAAGGGGCAATGGGTGCAAGCTGGAACACAGGAGGTTCCGCATAAATATGAGGAAAAACTTCTTTACGGTGAGGGTGACCGAACACTGAAACAGGCTGCCCAGAGAGGTTGTGGAGTCTCCTTCTCTGGAGACATTCAAAACCAGCCTGGATGCGTTCCTCTGTGATATAGTCTAGGCAATCCTGCTCCGTCAGGGGGATTGGACTAGATGATCTTTCGAGGTCCCTTCCAATCCCTAATATTCTGTGATTCTGTGATTCTGTGATTTAGGGAAATACTCTTACAGATGAGCAGGTCTCTTCTGGAAAATGAAATCTAAGAAGATACCAGATGCTTGCTTTTATTGGATCTATAAAATTACTGTATGAAATCTGGTTTTATAATTGCAGGTTGTACAGAAGTCTTGAAAAACACCCATATGTTCTCAGGTACTAAATATCTTACCAGTGATCAGGGGATTTAAGATAAACCGAGGTGAACAAGTCTAGCAGGTTTCTGGTTTCCTTTCTCAACCAGATGCATTTTGAAAATGCTAATACTTAACTAATCTCTAGAGCCCGAAGACATTCTTGGGTTTACATCAGGAGCGGCTACAGTAACTAGGGGCGCTGCAGGGAAGCGTGGCATTGCGGCCGCAAAGGTGCGTTGGCAATGAGGGCAGAGCGCTGGCTTGCGTGGAGGCTGGCTCCAGCTGGCCGGGGTTGCTCGGCACCCACTGCTAGGCTGGAGATGGGGTTGTAGTGAGAAGAGCTGGTGATTTTCTTGCTTTGTTGGAACTCTGTGTGTTTTGGTGAAGACTGTTGATTGGGATTTGAGGTTTGATGCTTCTAGATAAATTAATGTTTCCAAAGCACTAATAACTACATGTAAGTGTTTAATTTACTCACCCCCCTCCCCTTTCCTTCCTGGCAATAATTGAAATTGGAATGAAAGCTGTATAGCTGATTCCCAGGTAGTTATTTGTTTCATATTGCACAAACAGGTGGAGCATTAGCCTTTGACAGAGTGCAGTTCTTGTGGAAGATAGTTATAGGACGTATTGGATACGTGGTAAGTTGGTGCTGTGTTACACTTGTCCTGCTAGGCAGGACCCTTGTACATAAAGCTGAAGTAACAGTTGTTGCTTACAGAGGATGTCATGCCTTGCCATCAGCAGCACGGAGCGTCTTTTTACAAACGAATGGGCCATCAGTTTAAACTCTGCCCGTCAACTGCAGCTATAGAAATCCCATGGCCAATGGCTGCTCTAGTGGGCAGTTACTGGGCCATGACAGGCCATATGTGACAAAAATAACAAGGAACTTTATTCCCCATCTGAAAGGATACATCACACTTCTTCACAAACAAAGTATATAGTGTTGGTGTGGCTTTTTTTAGGTACCCGTTTTAGCCTCAAGTGTTGAAATGTTATTGTAGACTGACAGCTTATTTCGGGTGAGACATTCCTTTGAACTTTCAAGGCAGGTAACATGTTCCAGCAAAAGTAGCAGCTTGCTGAATCAGGGCCATAGTTTTTCTGCTGAGCAGCACCGAGAGTTCACAAGTTGGCTTGCGTTGGCAACTTTTCATTAGCAGTAGTTGTAAACAACAGGTGCATGCTGTCATACTTTCCTTCAGCAAAAAGCAAAATTGATGTTTGACTATGCATATGTTTTTATATTGTTTTTAATAAATGTCTCACCAGTATTGTGCACCTTGATTTAGAATGGTGTTGATTTCTAATTGATTGTAGTTTTCTGAATTTTAGATATCAGCCTGTTTTTCTTATGCACGTTTTGCAGATGCCTTATGCTTTAAGAAAAATAGCACTGAATTTATAATTCTTTGCATGCTGAATAAGGTCCATTGCTAGAGATGTCTGAATCTACCCTTATTCCATATAAACTTATTTTTCTTTTTACCATGTGCCTCTCTCTTCAAAAATTACATCTTAGCTTTAGATGCATTAAGTGAGTGATGTTTGTGAAGGGACATGTTTGGAATGCTTGAATTATTCACATCTCCTCCATTGACTTCAGCTCATCCCTTGCAAACTTACAGTATGACCCAGGAGTTCCTCTTGCATTGACTGGGAGGGAAAACCAAGCAGTGAATGCTTGCAGTGACCCCTTAGTGTTCAGCAACACTAATGTGTCTCTATGTAGGGTGTAGCAGCTCACTAATATTAGAATAGAAAGAGGAAAGGAAATCTCAAGCCTACCACAGGCAGATCTAATGTTTAAAGCTAACCTGTTTCTCGCGTTCCTGCTGTAAACCAACAAAGCTTGACTCTTGCCAGCATCAAAGTGTTTAAGCCTGACCCTTTCACATCATTCATAAAGGATGACCAATGTTACTATCAAAATGAAAGGATTACTGATGCAGAGAGTTGATGCCCATTTCCAATCTAAATGCTGAAGAAGGAAGAGGAAGGAACTGAAAAGCCAGACCTATGCTTGGGACAGCATCCTGTGCTGTGTCACTGTTCTGGGATTACATAAGTGATGAATAGTTTCTTTGGGAAAAAAAGTAGTAGAACAAGAAGACCTGAATGGCAAGTGTTAACAAAAAGATTAGTACCTTGTACAGTGCAGGAACTCTGTGAGAACAGTTAGTCCTTGTGTAAAGATTGCCCCATAGTCCTGAAAGGTCAGGGAGATCTTGGAGTTATCTGGTGTTCATAAACTGATGAACAACATTTCCTGACGCTGGAATTGGAGAAACAATATTTTCTATTTCCATTCCCTCTCCATCCCCTAGACATCATCAATATAAACTGTACTAAGTGAGAAACAATCAGAAAACTATTTTTAGTGGCAAAGAGATACAGTTCCGAAATAGATACAGTTTTATGTTTTATCTTGTAGAAGAGACTTGGGGAATCCTTTTAAGATGCTCTCTGATCTCATTATAGCTCTGGATGTTGGAAGGTCAAAATGGTTAGGAAGAGTGTCTGAAGCATAAAACATCTTGGACTTTGTTCTGTTGCCTCTAATTTAGTGCTTTTCGCCTTTGGCAGATACCTATAGAGATCCATTGGCTGCTTGTGTTGGTGAGTGAGATGTTTATGCAACACTGAAGTAAAAATGCCAAGGAAAGGAAAACATTGGGAGAACTCTAAAAATATGTCAAAACCGGTCAGGGTGGTTTTGGGGCTTTTTAGTAAAACTGGAATGTTTTTAAAAATAAATAATGGAAAACTTTGTGTAAACCAAAATTCTTAGTCAATACCTATAGTAATTTTGGTTTGGATTTAAGTTTCAGCTTGACACTATAGTAACTCAATGTTGAATTCTGTATGTTATGAAACTCCCTTTTCCACATTTTTATACAGTTTTTTTATATGTTGTGGTACAGTGATATCTTAGACTTTTGTATCATCTGAAACAGGATAAACAGTGAATAAAATAAAGGTTTAAAAGAGCGGAACAATTTTATCTTAAAACATTGCGCTGGTCAAGGGAGCATTGGTGTTTGTGTTTTTTTTTTTCTTGGCTGCACAGATGGCTTGCTCTATCATATTGAGCAAAGCCTTACAATGAATACATATAAGAGGTCTGAATTCATGCTTCATGAACAGCCTTAATTCTAGTATTTACTAGTTTGAGAGCTCGTTTTTTTTTAACATTAATCTCATTTTCATGAGTTTTGCAAGTTGCATATATATTTTTTTTTTTTAACCAAAACCTTGTGACTTGCTTGACAGATTCCATCAATTGCACCACTTGCAATAAGTAGTGAAGTAGTCGTTTTTCAGGACCCAGGCTTTGAATGCTTACAAACTGCATTATGAACACCTCCCATTGATGCTTTCACATCAAAAATCAAAGAGAGGTTGTGGTGGATCAAAATCAGATCCTTGTTAATAATGGCAAACAAACAGCCTTTTATTTATGTGTCTTATAAATTGCCAATGGCAAATTAATACAATTGAATATCTTTTTGTTTCAAATTAATGTGTACTGCAGATAGCGCTCATTGTGCATATTTAATGGAAAGAAGGAGATTAGAGGACTCTGTAGGTAAGAATTGCAAGATTCTCTCGTTGTAATATATTATCCACTTCATTTGAATTCCTGCCTGTTTTGAATGCTTGCCTCTTCTCAGCCTTATCCCACTGTATGCCAAGCAGTTTCAATTTATGGAGTTGCATTTTTTTTCCCTAAGAGCATAATTTATCTAAACATGTACTTCATGACATGCACAGTTTGTGGGCTCTCTTCCCATCTTTCAAAATGAGTTTCTGTTCCCAAAACACAGCACGAAAGAGCAAACAGGTGTTTTGTGTTTGTGTGAAACCATATTTTTCCATTTAACAAACAGGGCTGCTCTTGATGCCTGTGCTGTTGCCATGATCCCCTATTCTGATGCCTTACTGAATTGAGCAATCAACAGCTGTGACTATGATGCTTCCTTTGAATGAACTTGAAGAGGGAGCTCATGATTCTGTTTTAACCATTTATTATAACTGAATAATAATGTTTCGTGGCCCAAATTGTGCTGGCTGCAGATAGCTTTTCCTTTTGAGATACACTTTGCATAGAACTGACTACTAATAATACAAAAGAAATTCTTTGGAATAATTGGACTCCACAGTGTACTTGAGAAAAATAAATGCTTTGTGTTATAGGTTTCCCAATTTTACCCAGCAGCTAAGTCTTGTAGATATAATTATGCTTTAGGAGACATTTTAAGTGCTAGTTGAACCTTTAACCTGTGTTTCCTCTGGAATAATTACAGGATGTGAAAATGGCCAAATGAAATGCTTACTCATAGAGATTAATAGAATTAGTTAAGCTACTGTTACCTTATGCTTGATTTATATTGTATGTGTAGGTCAAAATAGGCTGTAATGGCATGTGGGTGTTTTCCTGTCTTTTCATACTTGCTAAAGTTTTTGCTTATGTTTACTACTTGCTATGTTATATGAACTGCTTAAAAAGGCATTTTGGACCACTGGCAGGTTGTTGAATTTCAAAGGCTGGCTCTATTTAAAACAAAACAGTAGTCTTTGAACTTCTATCAATTTTTTTGAAAATAACAGTAATAGAATTGATTCCCTCACCTTTCAAGGAAACAAGTTGAAAAAGAAGTCTCTGTGGATTAGTAGTCCAGACACTAAATACATTTTGCAGACATTTGAAATCAAGCCTGGGTCAGCTACAATGGAAGCAGAGGAAACTAATAAAAATAATTTGTCTGTCTGCATTGCCAAGGTTGATTAAAAAGGTAAAAATAAGAAAAAGTCTATAAGCATGGGGAGCGGTACAGCAGTAGAGCATTTAATCTTATTTAAAGATTCCAGATGGGTGGTAATTCTAATATTTTAAGTAAAACATTCATTTAAGAGGGAACAGCCTTTTAAAATTTAGTTTGGTGCATTTCTTTAAATGGAGAGCAATTTGAAGCAACTTGAATTTTGATCTTTGAAGGAAAAAAGTGTTGAACAGTTACTGGCCTAACTTTCAGAAACTGAGTCTTTAACAGAAAACAAATTTAGAATTAGAGGAAAGCTTGAAATTGGCTAATCTTGTTAGATAATATGGTGTGAGCGAGTAGGCAGGTTCTTACCGTGTTTCACTGGTGTTGAAGTACTTTCTGTTGGGTTACTTTCACTGAGCCCTCCGCAGCCCTCTTCGTGTAGCCTCTACCAGCTTCAGCATTTGGGGGCTTCACACAGGTGAGGAGGAGTGTGCAGTGGTGTTATCAAGGAGCAGGAGCTCACCATGGCTCATTTACAAATCTCAGCAGGTGCCAGCTTAATATATTCATTATTGCTTTTTTGGTTGTTCAATGGGATCCTATTTTAATGTGCAGATGATGATGCTCATCCTCTGTGAAGATCCTGGGAAGGCTTTGGGGCAGTGAACTGAAACCTTTAAAAATCTGACCCATGATTAGAATAAACCTTTCTCATAGAAAATTCTTTTTTCAACAACTTCGTTTTCAATCAAAAAGCATTTGGGTAAACCCATTTTACCACTCCTGTAAGGTATCTTTAGTTGAGCTATTTCACTATTTTAAAATCCTGTTTTAATTTGGTTTAGAGTTAATGTTTGTTTCAGTGGCTACAGCAGCCAGTGACAATGAGATTTTTTTTTTTTTTAAGTCAGTGAAGTATAAACATAAAGGAGATTAAAAATCAATTATTAAATAAAGATTTCCTTTATTCTAATTCTATTCATGTTTACTTCTCTTTGATGACTTCCCCTTAAAGTATTATACTAATGTAGGAAATTAAAGATTTTCCTCATATACATTTCTGTATAATCTGAGTTACAGGATTTCTCATCTCTTTCCTGATAAACATGCTCAGTAAGTCCACTTAGCATGTATGAGAAATATGTCTGTGTACAGAGAGGATACAACTGATTTCTTTATATTAATTATTCTGTTATTAATTATACGAAATTTCTTTTAATGAAGAAATCTGTATTTTGTCCTTTGTGTAGAATGGAGATACAATGCAGGAATTACAACATTTTACCAGAGATGCAAGCAGAAATCCTGGAAAAGGATTGCTAAACATGGAATCTGAATGAAAACAGTCTGCAGTAAATGTGGATTATTTTTGCCAAGGGGTGTATGTTTATGCATCGTTGTAATACTGTGATGGCGTGAAGAGTGTTTATGGGCACAGCTGTGTGTGTTGAGGTGTGATGCTTCAGCTGGGAAATTATATACTAAAATATCTTTCCTTTTATCTTTGTGTCATAATGTCTTTTGTCACTTAAGTAATTTTTAGAGAGCTTTGAGAAACACAGAGGCTGTGGTTGAAGGGAAATAAACTTAGCAAATCATTAACATCAACAAATAAAATAGTAAGAGAAAGGAGAGTCTATTGGACTATTGACTGATCTGTGTGTTTATCAGAAGACATTAGAATAGCATGTTTAAAATAGTTGACTAAAACTTCAAAAGCATTACATTAGCATAGGTTTTATTAAGAATATGCTATTTATATTGAAATGATGAGAAGGGACAGCCAAATCCTTTAATGTACAGTTATCACATGCTGGTCAGAGAGCTTCCAGCATTTACTGGAACATCAGTGCCCTGTGAAAATGTTTTTAAACTTCTACCAGATTTTCTAAGATTATGGAATGATTAAATATTAGCCAATTGTGGTGCTCTCAGGAATCATGAATTTCTGGAAAATATCCCTCTGCTGTCTAAGAAATGAAGTCCTGTTCTGGGGAATTCATCTGGAAAGAGCATTTCTCTGAGGGCGATGGGGACCATCTGTGGAATTCCAACTACGTGGAAAACCTGGAGCAGAGATGGGCAAAAAATACACCAGGAGGCAGGCGGTTCTTAAGAGGTCACTGCGGTAACCTTGCTTTGAGGAAAGGTCTGCATGCGTGGGCTGATCTTCTGACCCTTAATTATTCAAGGGTAATGTTATACACTCTTCATGCCTATGCAATATTTCCATGGCATGAGGCTTCTAATCATTCCCAGTCTTCATACAATTTCCATATATATTTATTGACATATATACAACATGTACGCACACAAAACCAGTGATTGTTATTTAGTATGCAGCCTATATAGTTTAAGAACATTCAACTCTAAAGTAAACAAAAGCAAAAAGAAACATGCTCCGAGATTCAATTCACAAATTACTTTCTACTGCAGTGAATTAGTAACTTGCTTTATGCTGTAGTGAGGTGCATTTTTTCCGTTTGAACCATTTGGTTCACAAATTACTTTGTACTCCAATGATTTGCTACTGTTGTGAGATTTCATCAAGCAAGTGGTTTTTGTCAAGTTACCGGTTTTCACATGTGTGTTCGTTTGCTTTTGTCCATCAAGTTTGAAATTGCCTGATATGCCATATTCCGAGTTGTGACGGAAAGCCACCCTTTTTATTTCCTTCCTTCAAGGCAATGAAGTCTGTTCATAAATGGAGAAGATCTGGCTGTCATTTCTTTTGTATCTTAATGTGGCAACTTGACTGTGTCCTTTAACAAAAGAAGTTCTGTGTCCTTGTCCACTCACCAGTTCACCATATTTTATTTACAGTATATGGTGAATTGATCTTTTTAATGCAAAATAGAGTGCTTCTGTATGAAGTCTGAAAATAGGAGAGAAAAATCTTGTTCCTTGTTTAAAATGGTAATAGTACATCATATTGTAAATAAGGAAGGATTTAGAAATCACTCTGATTTTTATGCTGAAAGCTTTAGCTTCCTTGTTTTTCACTGCATCAGCCTGAAATGACCTGTAATTCTACCTCCTCTGGGTGTTTCTCACCATCTATGCATATTTTAGAAGAGAATAAAAATCAAAGTTTTGTAAGTTTTTTTGTAACCTTCTCCCTAGCTATTCCTTTCACATGAGAGCTATAAGGTGTATGGGTAGATATTAAAAGATATTTCACTAGTGATGTAATCCTATTGTTTCAATGGAAAAAGTTTCAAATTTAGAGGCACACCCAGAAATTATTTAGACGCTTGCTGTATTGGATAAATATTTTTCTGTTTTAATAGGTATTCCATGCTTGTGGCATACCGTATCAACGCCAAGTTATAGATTAAGCTGAGAAGGTGGGTCCGTTAGAAGACCATCTACCTATTTCAGGTGGATGTCATGTTGTGATGCAGAGTGCGTGTTCAGAAAGGAGAAGGTGTTGCGCTTATGGTTCCTCTTTGGACCGCTGTCCTGGGGATCCCACTTGCACACTGCATGCCAGCTGTGGGAGGTGCGGAACATGTGGCCCTTGTCGTCTCTGGGAGCAGCATCATCATGCTGCATGTCATCAGCTAGGTACATGTGCTGGGCGACCGCAATGGCTTTTAGTTCTTAGTTCTCAAATACACATACGTGCTTTTGTCATCAGCATTCTATAGTTTTGTGTTCTGTCTTCCCAAACATGTCTTGCTGTAGGTATTGATGTCAACCTCAACATGAGGAAGAACTTCTTTACTGTAAGGGTTACAGAGCACTGGAACAAGATTCCCAGAGAGGTTGTGGAGTCTCCTTCACTGGAGACTTTCAAGACCCATCTGGATGCGTTCCTGTGTAACCTGCCCTAGATTGGTCCTGCTCTGGCAGGGGGGTTGGACTCCGTGATCTCCAGAGGTCCCTTCCAACCCCTAACATTCTATGATTCTATGATTTTCATGGAGCACACAGTGCTCTCCTTTACGGTCTGTAGCCTAGTGCTACTTTCCACATCTCTACTAAAAGTCTCCCTAAGCTCCATGTGGAAAATGTAGCTACACAGGCCCATCATTTCTACCAATAATATCAGCCAGTTTGTGTGCAGAGAACAAAATAGATCTTTAGCGCCCAGTCTGTGCTTGAGATTGGAAATGAATTTCCAGGTGCTAACTGTAGATGGAAGCCACAGTTACATTCTTAATCTTAGTCCTTTGAAATGTATTTTCCAACTCTTCCCTTAAATTTACCTGCCTCAAACTGATCGTGGTAATTACTTTAAAAAGTATAACTAGATGACTCACAACGTCAACACACATGATTTTTCTAGTGCCTTTTCTCCTCTACCTCGGAGTTAAAAAAAAAAAGCACTAGAATGTCTCAAGTATTAATTTCGTGACTGGCTAGAATACAGTATTCTAGTATTGACCACTCTGATTAGTCTCAATAGAGCCATGTAGACTTAAGGGATATTTATACTGTCTCATTTTGTTTGTACTCGAACTTTGTAGAAAATCTTTAAAAGTTGACTTTGTTTTAAGCGATTACATTTGTTTAGTTTCTTGGTTTCTTTTCCATTAAGTAAGTGGGAATGAGAACAATGTTACTGCATTTGTGCTGATAGGGAGGCATTAAAATCCTTTGAAGCTGAGTGGATTATTAATTATATATTGAAGCTGTTTATCAGTCTTTTAAATATAAGATTTATGCAAATGAAAAATCTATAATTTGCTTTAAAACCAAAATGAAGCAAAAAAAAGCTTCCCAAACCCTCAAAAAACCCCAAACCAGAATCGATTCTAATGCCAAGCAATGACAGCCCTTGTCATCTCACTTGTTTGTGATTGTGTTGTATCCTGTTAATCCTGGAATAAATCTGACCTAGTATCATGAATTATGAATTAAACTTTACTCCTTAAGCATCTGATTTGTGGTACTTGTGTGCTACGGGAACAGTCGCAGCAAATACTTGATGCCAAATGCCCCATGCTTTTTAGAACGCTGGGAATGTACCTCTGCTGTTTTTATTTGCAGAGACTTTTCAGACTGGAAGGGTGGAGTTTAGTCTTCTCATACTAAGAAAATATTTGAATGTATTATTCCAAAAGACAGTCTGAAATAGATTTTTTTTTTTTTTTTGGTGGATTTCAGTTGAAAACAGCTGGGTCAGGTTTCATGCTGGCTGTTTACATAGGTGCTTGTCATTCTAACACTGAGCGAAGGAGGCTCAGTGTGTGAAGGCCTGCACAGCATGGAGCCACAGGCAGAGATCACCTGTGGGTTTTCGTTTGGGTTTGTTTTTTTTTTTTAGTGTCCTTGCCTTGGAGAATCTCTCAGCACTAATTTGCGGCACAATAAGTACAGAAATTAGGAAGTAATAAGGCCGTACAGAAATGCATCGAAATAGATGAGCCTTCAGTGTATGGCAAAGCAGCAGTAGTTTTATTTTTGTAATAATTTAAGAATGTCATAAGAAAGGGCCTTATTTTTTCCTGATAACCTAAACGCTGACAGCCATAGGGAACCTAGGAAACCTATGGAGAAAAGTTTAGCCATATCTGTGACTTACGTTTAAGGTGGTGGATTATCAGCATCTTACCCACTATGTGCTGTAGTTTCCCCTAGTGTTTGACTGTGTGCGGGGGTAGAAGAGTTCACAGTTTGTCACTGGTGGTCACCTTCCTGCTAAAATCATGTCTTTCCAAAGATTCAGTTCTCCTCAGCTAAAGGTTCATGTCAGTTCAGCTGTTTTGCTGAATCTTCTGTTCTATTTTTTTATTTAGAGCCTTCTGCTTGTCTCACTGATGTGCCACTTTAAAATTGCAAACTTAAAATTGTCCTGATCTTAGCAAAACTGGTGCCTTATGTGATTTTGTCTTATTAGGAAATCACATAGTCTAATGGGAGGGGAGGAATTGATTCAGTTTCAGATTAAATTTATTTCGTCTGTTTGTAATTAGAATGATGTGCCTACTCAGCTTCTTGTCTGTATTGGAGTTGTTTTTCCCTGATAAAATTTGTAGGTACAGACAACTGCAAATGCATTAAATTGATTTCATTCTATCATAACGTTGTATAATTTGAGAACTGAAGCCACTGATGAAAACTGATGTCCAGAAGAATTATCTGGGTTTCAACAGTCAAATTACATATTTATGTACATTATGCTTACGTATGTTACAAAAAAATTCTCATAGGCTTTTCCATTGAGGGCTCAGTCTTTTTGCCTCACAGAGGCTGCATCAAGTGAAATCTCATATTCCTCATGCTGTAGCACTTTTCTATAATCTGTCTCCCTTAGAGACTTTCCGATGGCATCTATTAATTTTCTCGATAGATTTTAAATACTACTGATTCTGAGCAATTTGTTTAATTAGCCCCAAACTATCTGTGTAATTACTCCAATCTGTGGTTCTCTGTCAGCTTTTGCCTGCAAGGCTGACAAATGGCAGGAGGGGGAAAGGGCAGCTTCCTGCTAGTGGTGGCCAAGCCTTTCTTTGGTCCTTGGTCTGCTTTGTGCCGTGGGTTGTCTGAGCAGGTAGACGCCTTCTGAAAGAGCTGTGAGAAAATTATGAAAATATTATTTAGCTTCATTTAAGAAGTCAAAACAAATATCAGTTGTGGCAAAAAGCTTCCTTATCTTATTGAAACAGGGCATTTTTATGATTACTTTAGTGTTTCCCGGCTTTTTATTGCCATAGTATCAGCTTACTCGTGAAATTCTGGATTCTGCCAGCCGGTGTTAAATTCAACTTTCTGTCTCTGCTCTTCCAGGGTTTAAGAGGAATGATAAATTAGCTCAGGATTATGGGTGTTTTGTATGCAATTTGGAGTGAATGCTTACTGAATCATCTTCACATTTTAATCGGTGTTGACCCTTCTGACTCCTGTATTGGTTATGTACCAGTTTTGAGGTCAGACACATGGATGTCAAACTGCAGCTATGTTGGTCTGCTAAAGTGCAGCATAAATTATACTGCTTATTTTTTATATATTGTTTTTCTTACTCATTCTAGGCTTTTCTGTCTTTTTGAGAATAAAATGAAGAAAAATCTTTACATTTTAACCCAGCCTATACAGGCAACATATGGTCAAATGCTGGCTATGAAACATTTGTTTGCTAGGCATTTCCTCTAGATCACAAATAAAAAGATTAAATAGATTAGGAGAAAAGTGAAAAGCATTCTCAAATAAGATGACATGCTTTTTAGAAGCTGGAAGCTTGCATGCAGTGTCATGGCTAAAGCAGGAATAGAGACTTGCCTTGTCTGTAGTGAAATGTATCACCATTTGTGTATTTAACATTTAGCTTAGCATGGGAAAATTCTTCAAGAATCCTTTAAAAATAAGATAGTGAAGTCATACACTTGAAGGCTGTTTGTCAGTGGAAATTATTATTTCAATCTGCGCTGTGATTACTGGGGGCATTCACTTGTAGGGTCTACCTACTCAAGATCAATCCTTGATCTCTGTGGAGTGGAGTTGAGAAAAAGAGTAAAAAAGACTATGGAAACGGTTTCCAGAGATTCTAGAAAACAGGAAAATAATGTGAAAATGTCCCTATCATCTTTTTGCCTCTTGCTGAGCATGGTAAAATTAAGAGAAGGACGTTATTCGTGCTTTGTGTGGGAGCTAAAGGGAAGGAGCTGTCATTCTTTTCAAGCAACCATCCTGTTTAAACCTCTCCAGAAAAGATCATGGAAATTTAACTGCTTACATAAATTGTAACCTCCAAATCAGATATTCATCCTTTTTAACAGTGTAAGAGGACACAGTGAAACAGATATGAATTACTTCCTGCAGAAGCATTTGGTAGGAGAAAGTCGGAAATTCAAACAACTGTGTGGCATGCTTATCCAAGACCTTTGCCTTTTCTATTCAGGGACAGATTTTTTTCTCTATCTGTACATGAACATGAAGATGGCATTTTCTGTCTGCTTTCCACTGCTGTCTCAGGTTCAGCCGAAATTCTAGTTGAGTTGCATGTGGCTGTGGATGGTACTGCTGTTCCTCTCCTTCACAGATGTCCCGTGAGAAGGTACAAATGGTGCTTTGTGGGAGTGAAGGAGTGAGCTAGGTTTGCTGGAAAATGATCACTCTCAGATAGAAGCTGACGTCATTACTGTTTACTGGAAATCACTTTTTAGCTCCTAAGTCATTCTCTTATAAACTTAAAACCTTTGCTCTGAAGGGAAAGTTTACTTTAATCTAGACTTCAGAGTAGAGTTTAAACTAGTATTAAAGTATAAATAATACTTTGGTTTTTAATCCTGAAATTGCTGTGCTTGATTATGATCTGTACTACTTTGAATTCAGAGGTTTGTCCCTTACTGGGTGGGATCCTCACTGTGGGGAAGCTTATAGGAGCAACCTTTCACCATAGCCCTGGGCAGCTGCCAGGCAAGTCATCCCATGAAGCCTTGGTTTGCTGATGGCCGGACTTGCTTGGTCAAAAAGTGATGTTGCATGAGTTGTGCATCTCTCTATTCTCTAAATAGGAGCTGGGGGAAAATAGAGGGAAGCAGAGCTGTGTGAATGTTTGGGAGAGGCCACGAAAGTTTGCTGATGAATGTTTACTAACTTTCTCGAGTTTTTGATGTTGGTGAAAGTTGCTGTGTTAAACATGTGCTGTTAAAATGATTTGGTGATCTATTGATATAGAGTGGATTGAAAATAAGTTGTTAAACCAAACCTTTTCTACCTTTGTAGCTTTGTGTAAACACTAGACAAACCTCTAAACACAATTTGACTTAGTATTTCAGAACAGATACGGCCTTAGGTGCACAACTTGATGCATGTGAAAGAGCAGAATCCCCAATATTTGGGCCCTTTTGAAGAAATTCATCAATGAAAAAGGAAGCTTTCAAAATCCCTCCAGTGAATCTTAGAGAGTGAAGGCAGTATTTTTTCCAACTTGTAATCTAAGTTGAAATACGTATTACGGATGCATGTGAGCTCCCAAGATGTCAATGTTACAGGTATTTTGGGGAAGATGTACTCACCATTAGCAGTTGGTCTCTGTTAATTAGAAGCAACACCAAATGAACACAACTCACTTCCGTAGTTTGTTCTATACAGGAATGTTCACAGAACTAGTATGAACAAAATGCATGGAGATTTTCTTTTATCCCAGAAAAAGGGAAACTGTAATGTACACTGTCAATTAAATATGTCATTACAAGCTAGTTGCATATTTAAAATGTGTAGCATCTGATTAGTGGCACTTAATTACCTAAGTATTTTCTTTAATAACAAACATTATTTTTTCCTTTCAAACGACAGATTATAACAACTGTAGAGTAACAAACCTGCTCTAGGAACAAGGACAGCTACTTGAATCGGGCCATTATCAGCAATTCAGTTGTATTTATGCCCTTGCAAAATTTCTAGCTGTTTCAGTATTGTGAAGGAAATGATAAATATTTGACCAGTGTTTGGGACAGGAACGAAATTGAGCCGTTCTGCAACTCTTGAATCGGTGTTGATATGTGTAAAACTACTTCAGATAAGATAAGCAATGACATTGTAAAGATTTTAGGGAAGCTGTCTAAATGAATAATTTCTGCTTCACATTCTAGTGTGATAATGGAGTAGCTAATTAAAGAGCAAAGAAGCAAAAGCTCTGGTCCTCCTGTTTCTCCTTGCCTGTGTGCTCTTGTGCCTTTTGTTCAACCCATGAAATTGCTTTTCCTTACAATACAAGCACATAATGTGTTCATTCTCCAACAACCTTTGTCGTCATCATCCTACTGTAGCTGTTGCTCCATCTTCTTTTTCTCTTTTGCTTCTGGCCTGTGTGAATAATTTTCCAGCCTTGTCTTCAGTCCTCTGCAGCTGACTGAAACTGCTCTTGCTAAGGACTTCAGTAAAGCTTTTATGGCTACACTGCAGAATAAATGAATCTTAATCTCTCTGCTGCTTATGAGACTGTTGATCTCACCCTATGACTTACAACATCTGTTGCCATACAAATCCCATCCTGCTCTCATGGAAGTGTTTGGGGTTGTGTGTTTGTTACAACAGGGAGGAATGATGTTCCTTAGTTTATAAGATATGTGAATTATTAGGGCATCCAGAATTATTTTTAGTAATGTGTATTGTATTATTTCATTCTTCTGGGGCCTTTATTAAGATGTAAAGGAAACCTGTGTGGTCGAAGATTGCACAATGGGTTGCAGTGCTGCAGCTTTCTCTCGGAAGCTGACCTAATAAATGTGTAATTTTCCTTATAAAATAGTATTATTGAGTATTTCATTATCAATGGGCTGCAGTTCATAGGAGCATTTACTATGTTACTTGTTGAAATAATGTAGTAAATATGTAACTAGCTATATGTCATAAGTGGGCTTTTTTCCAGATATCATTATATTTTTACCTGAGTATCATACCAGAATTGGAAGGTCTGTATTATTTTGTAATGAATTAAACCTTCTTTCAGAATATCACTAATCATTTAAAAAATGTTCTTTGCCCACAGGGTGGAGTTCATTTCTTTTGTTCTTGGGAGCTGAATAGGAGAAAGGGACATTTCAGCTTTTCTTGATAAAGGTAAGACAGCATCTGTTGATAAAGATAAGACACTGTTCATTATTATGAGCTCCATAGAAAGTTTGTCAATGGAGGGTTTGTTTATATTGGTTTTTATTTTTTTCAAGTTCTGTGCTTTGTAGTAAGTTCAATATGTGATAACATAACTTGTATTGGGAATGGAATGCGTAATTCTACCACAGATATCAGTAAAGGCTCTGAAGATAAGCAAGTACCTGTAGATCAGCATGACAAAGTGGATAGCAATTTGTTCTACAAGCTGGAACTTGTGACGTTTTCCATATGCCATTGAACTGGCCTGCCCAAGTTCACTTCATCACAGTTGCACATATTTGGTGAGAGCTCTTAAAAACAGTGGAGTTCTGTCCATGCCACTTCTCAAGGAAAATGTATAGGCTTGCCTGGTGCTGTTTTTACCAGTCTGTATTGTTGCATGAGAGCGCAGAGGAGAGATGTGAGGAGAGAAGGGTCTTGAGACCTATTTTAGTTGAGATACACCTTCAAAAGTAAGCGGCAAATGCCTGTCCCGCTTCTGCTTGTTAGGAATAGGAGACTGAGAAGGGAATAAAACTCTGGAAGTCTTCAGAGGCATGTTTTCCCCAATGACTCTTGCTTTGTGTTGTGATAAAAGGTCTGACATTTTATAAATTGTGTAGAGTATTAAGATAAAACCTGCAAGAAACATTTAAAGGTATAGTATACAACTTAGTGTTGACCTCTTCATTGCAATTTTTGATGCAGAAATCAACATAGCGCTGTCTTTCCTTATTTCCATTTGGCAAATTTTGAAAAGTGTTTGTAGGTAGGTTTGATGTGACAACTGCAGAGAACAGGGTTGGTCTGGTTTAAGAGTAACCACATGTGCAGCAGATTGACCATCTGTGTGTCCTTTGTGCAGTGCAATGCAGGTAGGGTGCACAAGCCTGTTTCAATTTCTGTTCAAAGGGGCTGGAGTTCATACATGGTCATTTACCATTGCTCGTCTAACAGAGGCTGCGGCCTCTAACTGAGGGTGGTAGTGTGTTTTAACCAGCACAAGCTGATCACTACCTATTGTGTGACTGTATCTGCAGATCCACTTTAGACTTGTTCAGCATGCATTTAACTGGATGATAGTATGAAGGCTCCACTTGTATGTTAATGTTTAGATTATCAAGAACAGCAAGGCATAAGTCTACTTCCTGAAAGTTAAATAGTTTGTAAAAGAGAAGAAGACTCAAAACTCTAACAAACCTGAAGAGAAGTCAGAAGATTCACCAAAAGTCAGATTTCTGCGTTTGCGCTGATGTAGCCGATTTTGAGGTTTTCTTTGGTAAGCATTATACAACTTTTTTGAGCAGTAGTTTAAAGCAGCATCATCATGCCACTATGTACGGATGCAGTTTTTATCAATTTATAGATGCTTACTGTACTATAGCCTACTACTTCAGGGAATGAGGAAGAGCTATAATCACCTTCATACTCATGATTGTATGGGTAGGTAGACATTAAGAGTTACACTGACTTCTTGCTTAGCAAAACAGACAGTTAAAATATTTTTGGTATAAAAATCTTCTTTCAAATTCTTTGACTGGTTTCTGAATTTAGGCTTTATCTTTGATCTCTTATTCACTGATAAATACAAAAAATTCCCTTGAGTTCAGTAAAATCCTTCTAAGGTACCTGGGTGCTCCTGTCCTTTGCCTCCTTGCAACTTGTGAAGCCGTTGCTCATCATTTCAAATGTTCACATTTTGTGATGTTTTTAAAATTTATTTACTCAGCATGTATAATCTCAAAGATTAAATTGCTGTTGGATGAGTTCTCAATCAATCATGAAAGGAGAAAGACATTTTCCTGCTGAAGTGGTACATCTCTTGAAGGACTTGCGGACTCTTAGTGAAGGAATGTGTTCCAGTGTTAGATTGCTAAAGAGGGGGGGGGGGGGAATTGCTGTGCTAACATACATGAAAATGTATTAATAATAATTTGCAGATAAATTAATATGGCCTGAGCTTAATCTCATTCTGGCAAAACCCATGTTGAAGGAAATGAGAATTTACTGGGTTAGGATCTAATTGAGTCTATCTGATTTTTCTTTCCTTTCTTTTTTTTTCCTTCTTCCCTGCACTAGAGAACTCGTTGGAAGTAATAACCTTGAATATTTAATAGTACTGTACCTACTTGTGTTAATTTGTTGGTTAGAGGCAAATAATTTTCTTCCTATCCTTGTAAGACTCAGTTGCCTGTGTAAAGCACAGTCCTCTGGTGAAACAGCATGCTCTTGCGTTTTCTGAGCGTTGAGCAGAAGTTATTCCTCCTTAGAGATTGCTCCATGCTTCTCTTGCATCCATTAAGCCTTGCTCAGTGATATATGTAATAGGCTAGATCGGACTCGCTGCACTGCTTTATTTTGAAAGAATGAGTACGTCTGAAGTCTCTGGGGTGTGTGGTTTCCCGTGGGTGCACAGACGGAGCAGCAGCACTTCATTTGCTCTTTGTTACCTTGTGGGAGTGGAAGAGCTTGGAGTTCATGCTTAAGTTTATCAGCACCCAGCAGGGTTTAAGAATCGCACTTCATGACGGAAATTCCCAAACGTAATCAGTGGCAGATTCAGTTTCTGGCTGTATTGAATTGGTGCTTGTGTGTAGCTGTGGGAGGAACTTGAGTTATACGGGCAGGATCAGTTAATGGTATCACTGAAAAAAAAATATAGTTTGTGAGCTCTGATGCTTCCCTGTATCATGACTGCTTCTACAGCTTAAATACACTTGCAATGCCTGCAAGCTTCATGCAGAAAAATACGTTAACTGTTCCACACCTCCTACCCACAGTCTGCTCTGAAAAGACAGCCCTTAAGTATTAATTTACCTTATTTTCAACATTATGTGTTTCTGTATTATACACTGAAAGTTTAAGTCCGTTAATTGTGTGTAAGTGTAGGACGAATGCTTTGAAAACTGAGTGAGCTGCCAGTTCAACTGTGCTTTCTCCTGGGAGTGGTCTGAGTTAACATCATAGGCTGGGAAAACTCGGGTCCTCAGGAGAGGAGGCTGAGGGAGGAGGAAGGCCAGAAACTGTCCTTGGTCTTTCCTATATCTTAGCTCCTAGTTATGATGAATGGTGTAATTTTTTTTTTTTCATCACAACATAGTTCAAGTCCAAAACCAACAATCTTCACCATGTGCATCTTAATTCTTTCTTCCCTGACCCATTTTAAAAATCAAGAACCCCTTGGGGCAGCAGCACTCTTCATATTTGTCTGGTTTATGGCAGAGCATGTGCTTGTTCTGCTCAGTCTTCTCCCTGAACAAAGACCCGTATCAGAAAGCAAATGCTATCCTCAATATTTGTCTCAAAGGCGCTTGACCTGCTTTGTGATGTTTTTGGAAATAAAATGCAGGAATAGGCGTTGTATCACAAATGATGCAAGGAAAATAGGGTTGCTCTTTTCCTTAAATATTAACAGATCTTTAATACTGCTGAAATGTTTGTTTTGGTGGGGGAGGTGAACTTTCCAGGAAGCTGGACGGTTTCTTGACTTGTTTATTTTGGATATTTCCGCTAATGGATTGTAGTGTAATTATCAAAATATAAAGCCAGACCTCTGAAACAGACAGAGGTTTCCAACTGTAGTTGGAAAGAGTTATTGCAGTCCTTCTGTTGAGTGAGGAGATGTGAGTGGCATTTACGTTTCTAGTACTGTGTATAGCTGGCAGTGGAGTCACCAAGTCGGTGAAGTGTACAATGTTTTGTGACTGGGAACCATCCTTCAATAACTGTTCTCATGACTTCCAGTTTATCACTGCATAACTCAGTTGCATGTTATAATGTAGAACAAATATCAACAGAGCAAGGCTGACTTGTGTAGAAAATTATGCAAGGGAACATCTTGTTACCTTTCCTGTTTCATATTATAACAAAATAGTCCATTTCAGATTGCTGGTAAGAATTTTCAGCTTGGAAAGGTGACTACTATAAAATGTAAATGCTGGGGAATGTATCTGGTTAAAATACACCTCTTTCCTACATTGCAGCTGGTTTTCTTTTGTGTCTAAAAGGTGATTAGCACAGGAGACGGAGGTTGGGGGAGGAGTGGATATTGCTGAATGGAGTGGAACAGGTTACTCATTCTTTAGAATAGCCAGAAGGTAAACTCAAAAGTGCACTTGAAAAACCACAGTGGTAAAACACCCCATGTGTAGGTCAGGCTTTTAAATACAATGTTTACTATTGACTTTTATACCGGGTTAGAGAATGAATCAACTCCCGAGAATGCACTGGAAAACTATGCCATGGAGGATGTTAAAAAGTGGCAAGTGTAGGCTGTGGTGCTTTGCACTCTGCGCAGTCATTTAAATGCAAGGGTGTGTGTGTGTGGTTTCTATATACTATATACATATAGGCTATACTATATACACACATACATATATGAGGTTCTATATGCATATAGAATCTACATATAATCAGATATATGCATATTTTTGCATACATATATATACACACATGCATGTATGAGCAGATGCATGTGTATACACATCATATACACATGTGCATATATATACACATATGCATCTTCTGCCTTCTGGGATACTTCCTGCATCACTAGTTTGAGAATCTCTGTGCTAGTCCTTGTTAGGCATACACATACATATACACACATATGCATATATATGTATGTGCACATATGCATATATGCACACATATATACGCTCACATATATATGTACACACACATGCACATGCATATATGTGTGCATATGTATATATGCACACAAGACATGGCCCAGGAAGATTGACTCCAGGGTTTTCCCTTCCTATCCATCCCCAGATACTCTCTCCTCACCAGCACTCATATGAAGAGAGTGATGTTTAATTTGATGTAGTGAGGAGGAGGCAACAGGAGTCAGTGAGGGAGTACAAAGAAGCTTGTAGGCCACTGGGTGACGTAATCCCCTGCTCGTAGGTGAGGTGCAGGATGTGGGAAGACGGGCTGGAATGGGCCAGCCCAAATCTGAGATAATTTGGTACTTAAAGTGCTTCTTTTTTTTTCTTTTTTTTTTTTTTTAAGGTAGGAGAGGAAAAGGGAGCAAAGAAGTTGATGGTATGATTTATCACTAGACCTGTCAGGACTGAAGTTTGGGATTGGTTGGGAATAAGGTTCTGTTGTGTCATATATCTTAATACTGCAGGAGGAGAAGAAGCAGAAGAAGTGGTAAAAAAAAAAAAACAACTAAAGTAGAGGAAGGAGAATTAACAGTTCTTGAGAAATGTGGCACAAAAGTCTGAAACCGCAGACTATACATGGGGAAGTTGCTGACCAAAGTATTAGCTGTAATGTGATTAAAAAAAACTTGTTCAGGTATTTATGGAAAGATGAAAATAAAGTAAAACAAGTTGTGGTGGCAAGGGCAGGGTAACGTAACCTTTGCAGCCTTAAGGGATCAAAAGCAGGATGTAAACACGGAAACTAAAACCACCTTATCTTGGTACAGAAAGTACGATTTGTGTCTCTTGTGGCCTTGGATAAAAAGACAAGCTGTAGGATGCCTAACAGAAGTTGTTCTAGACACTGGTAGTGGAAACAAACCTGTTAAATCCCGTGAAACAATGAATAATTTTCATTATGAATGCACATCTTGTGGATCCATGGAGTTGTAAGTCCACTGCCAAAAAGGTGTTGGGTGGCAAGTCCAGAGCAAAAGAGGAGGAAGTTGAGTAAGAATTTGATCTGCCTGAGCTGGCTGTTGCTGACAGAGACTATTTTAACTGAATCCTGGCATATTAGTATTAAAATACTGTGTCAACCAGTGTTGTCTACTAGAATAGCAGAAAACACTTTGGAAATAAGCTGATCACTGCAGTTCCCTGGAAATTGTTATCTGCAGTCATGACTACCTAATGCACAAAACTGTAATGTGCTGCACCAGGGTAGTACAATAGAAGCATTGTGATAATGTGATAATTTCTCTTCCTGGAAAAGCATAATTTAGATCACAGAAATCAGTGGGACTGAAGGACATAGTTAAAATAAATCATGTGTTGCTGGCTATACCTTAAACCTTTTACCAACCTTTTACCATATGTTCCTAGGTAGTGTAGTTGGAACCGTAGCGCATCCCTTCATCATATTTGGGACACAGAGATATTCAGCAGCCAAAACTCCTCTACGTGTTAAGGCTGAACAACGTATTGCAAACTACTGAAGCTATGCATGAAGATATGCCATTTTGATAATCACAGCTTTCTGTCTAGAACTGAATTATTTGTATAATGTATTGCACAACCTATGGGCATGTTGAATGAATAGGAACGTCTCTAGGGACCTACAAATGGGAATACTTATTTGGAGAATTAGGAGACAAATTCAAAGGACTAAGCCTGCTGTAGAGATCAGACTGCTGCACTGAGAAAATCAACAGTCCATGTGCATGATCTAAACCATGTTTGACATGCCAGGCTTTGGTTTCACCAGGAGACTCACTATGGTATTTGGTTATGTTTTTAAAACCCGCAAGTGTAAATTAGAACGAGCTAATTTTATAATTATTCCCAACAGACATGCAAGTAATTTAGTCTCAGACATATTTATTTTATAAAGACACAATCATTCAAAAAAGAAGTGCTGAGAAACCACAAGTGGTTTGAGCAATAGAGGCTTAGAGCTTTTGCAAACACGCACGTGTTTAAAATGTGGTAGCATTTGTTTAAAAGCCATTGAGTGTTCTGTCTCTTTCTTTGAGGCTTTATGACTGTCCTTAAGATTAATACCAAGAAACTGGAGGGTGGGGGGATTGTTTTTTGTTGGTGGTGGTGTTAGTCATTAATTTAGTTTAAATTCCAGGAAAAAACTCAGTTGTTCAGACTTCAGGAATGAAGAATAAAATCATGCTTGCTTAAGATGCTGCTGGAGGAGAGACTGATCCTGAGACTGAATAGAGAAAGGGATTTTTTTTTTTATTCTGAGACTTGATGGATTGTACATTCTGAAGAGACTGGGATACTACTATAATGTGTCTTTTTCCCTATCTCACTAGCTTGAGGAAGTGACTGCTGACAGGATACAAATACACCGTGCAGAAAGGGCACCATATACAGATACATTAAAATAAGATTGTAATATTAGCCTGTATATAAGTCCATAAAAAGACGGTTAGAAATGGTGAGGTTCGCAGCAGCTAATGAGCAAGTTCATGTATGTCATGACTCTCATCCATTCTCTGATAGGTATTTTGGCATGACCCAAGAGGAAATAAATATTTGACAATGACAGAAGTTAGTTGCCCTTCAGCTTTTGGGTCTTATACAATGTATGATACAATGTTACAATTTTTTGAAAAATAGTGCTAGTAATAACAATACAATTAACGGGTGGCAAACAGCTCTCAAAACATTGCACTTGCTGAGAACAGTAAGCTTTATTGGCTAGTTAGTCTTTGCTTCTTTTACTGGGACAGATTAAACAAACAACTTTAGCATGGCTGTAATGTGATGTCAAAGGGGAGTTGTAGACTACTTTGGTTCTTTAAGGTGTTGTTTAAATAAATCTGTATTTGCTTTTTCGTAAGTAGTATTTTGTTTTCTGTTTTTGAGAAAAGTATCAACTTTGAGGTGGGGAGGGAAACTCGTGGTGAGTTTTGCGTGGTTGTATATATAGGCTGTTCTGTTTATAATGTCTATGTTTACATTTATTTTATATAGTACAGATATAAAGCTTTTTATAAACTTTTTGTAAGATTTTAAAATACAGTTAGGTAGCAACCAGACTTTTTACATTTCCTGTGTAAGTTTTTAGGATCAAATAACTAATCCTTAATCAGGCAACGTATCATGTTTTAGGTTCAAGTGTCTTCCTTCTGGAATAAGGTATTTAGCTGCGTCTGAAGCCTAATGCTGCTGGAATTAATATATAAATCTCTATTTCTAGATTTTTCAAAACGTCTACATAATCAAGCACCAATTTTTCAATAAAGGTAAGAGAATTCAGGGCTTCATATAAGCTTTTAAAATTTCAGGCCCTGCTCAAAGTAGGATAGTATGGTTGGGAAGTCAAGATGACATGAATCACAAAAAATTGTAGTAAATGGTTCTTTTAGATACCATACCTTTCTGGCAATTTCCATAAAATTTCTAGTATAAAGTAGGCATGAGTATTTTGTGAATGCATCAATTGCTTTCTAAGTTAGAATGTATATTTTAGTCTTTCAATTGTGGAGAACTCACACTGATTTAAGGAGTTTTTAGGCTTTATGGAATATCTTAAAATGTATTTAAAACTTTTCACTTTTAACATCGTATGGGCATTGGTTTTCACAGAATCACAGAATCACAGAATGTTAGGGATTGGAAGGGACCTCGAAAAATCATCTAGTCCAATCCCCCTGCCAGAGCAGGATTGCCTAGACCATATCACACAGGAATGCGTCCAGGCGGGTTTTGAATGTCTCCAGAGAAGGAGACTCCACAACCTCTCTGGGCAGCCTGTTTCAGTGTTCGGTCACCCTCACCGTAAAGAAGTTTTTCCTCATATTTAAGTGGAACTTCCTGTGTTCCAGCTTGCACCCATTGCCCCTTGTCCTGTCAAGGGATGTCACTGAGAAGAGCCTGGCTCCATCCTCATGACACTTGCCCTTTACATATTTATAAACATTAATGAGGTCACCCCTCAGTCTCCTCTTCTCTAAGCTAAAGAGACACAGCTCCCTCAGCCTCTCCTCATAAGGGAGATGTTCCACTCCCTTAACCATCTTCGTGTCTCTGCGCTGGACTCTCTCTAGCAGTTCCCTGTCCTTCTTGAACTGAGGGGCCCAGAACTGGACACAATACTCCAGATGCGGCCTCACCAGGGCAGAGTAGAGGGGGAGGAGAACCTCTCTCGACCTGCTGACCACACCCCGTCTAATACACCCCAGGATGCCATTGGCCTTCTTGGCCACAAGGGCACACTGCTGGCTCATGGTCATCCTGCTGTCCACTAGGACCCCCAGGTCCCTTTCCCCTACGCTGCTCTCCAACAGCTCTGTCCCCAACTTGTACTGGTACATGGGGTTGTTCTTGCCCAGATGCAGGACTCTACACTTGCCCTTGTTATATTTCATTAAATTTCTCCCCGCCCAACTCTCCAGCCTGTCCAGGTCTCTCTGAATGGCTGTGCAGCCTTCCGGCGCATCAGCCACTCCTCCCAGTTTTGTGTCATCAGCGAACTTGCTGAAAAGTATTTTGTAAAATACACCAGAGTCATAGGTTCAGTGAAAAGTTAGATTTTTAACTTGAGTGAAGAAATATAGCCCTGATGAGAACAGATTTTAGTGGCTTGAGGAAGGAATTATTATGAATATGTAAGTCAGACTTCTGCATGAACTTACTTTGTACCGATCTTCTGCAACGTTTTAATACTGGTCGTCAAGTTTCCAGCACAGTCTAAAACTGTAATTCCAAGCGTTTCTCTTTGGTCAAATGTGCAAGTCATTGCTCTCATTGGTCTCTGCTCTAACAGGTATGCCTTCATATTTACATTTCCCATCAGAAAATGTGTGTTTTAAATTGTTGAGTGCAGGTTTCAAGATCGCCTCCAAAGCTGGAGAACTTTGTGCAGCAAGGGGTTATGTGTGGTACATCCTTATCCACATTTCACCAAGGTCAGCAGAAAGGCACCCATTGATGGCAGTGGGTGGTTGAGCACCATTGGTAGCCTTCTCCTCTAATATGTTACTGTATGTCTTTTCTGTTAGTTTACATGGTTGTATGCTAGAAACATATTTTTTGCAGTTGCAGTCATTAAAAAGGTCCGCCTTTCAGTTTTTGCAGCAGTAGGTATGATGTGTAGCATTTCTGTGAAGTTTTTAATGCAGATGCACTGTTTCATCACTTTCATCTAACAAAGAATTTTCTTGATAATCAGACATCAAAATCCTCAAATGCCTTAATCTTCAAATCAGCATTTTATTTTAAATAGTTACCAAAGTTGAGTATTTACATACTTGCTTCCTGTATGCTTTAATGCTGAAATATTTTATTTACATATTTAATTTTCTGTACATTAACCCCCTGCATCATGTGTTTTCCTGTTTCATTTTGATTTCTTTTTTTATGCCTCTAAGACATCTTGCAGTTTTTGAGGTTAGATTTGGGCTTCCCTTTTGGGAATATCGGCTTAGATAAATGGGAATGAATGTTCAATATAGCCCTTTTAGCCCTTTGTTATGAAAAGCAGATGTAATAGCTTTCCAGCTGAATTTAGCTAGCTATGTTTGTTATAAATGTCATCATTCACAAGAAGAAAAAACTAAATACAATGAATATTGCAAAGCCGCAACAACAGGAAACGTCAATTATTTTGTCAAAGCTAAAAGAAACTGGTTTTAGTCTCAAGGTTTCTGCAGTGATGCAAATTTTCTCAAAATAAAGTATGCATATTTAAAACACCAACAAACAGATGAAACCTATGAATACTGTTATTCCTCATAGATCTCTAGTGTTTATAGGCATATGAAGAATTACACTAAACCCTAGTGCTACAAAGGAAAAGGAAGGACCTTAGCATATGTGGTACCACGTGGAGAGAGCCTCAGGGTGGTAAGCAGACATTTCTCAGTTCCTTTTTGTTTCATATAGCTGTGAAGTGTGGGAATTCCGCTTCCCTTTTTGCATGCCCATCCTTCTGTGCTTTTAAAATGTTTTCACAAATGTAAATATTGTCAGTGAGGCTTTGCGTATAAAGACCACCTAGAGAACATCTTTTATGAGGGTCACGATATTGACTGGGAGAGATAAATTTATTGATGGCTGAAAACAAAATAAATAAGTAAATAAAATCACCAGGTAGTCCTGTGAGAATTTCTAGCTCTGGGAATATAAAAATGCATATATATATATATAGACACTCTGTGGGAATTTTTGACAGAATTAAAAAAACCCTAAACAATAAGAGGTGGCAGATGTGGAGATTTGGGAAGTTGTTTCCATAACACCATAAATTATGAAATTACATTTGGATTTTAAATGCTTATACAGTGCAAATAAAGTTTTAAAAAAACCCTGTGAAATCCATAAAGTTTATTTTAAAGTCTTTTTTTTCCCCGATTGCATTTAACAGTATTCATAGCTATCACATTAATATAAAGTTCAGCAGTGCAAAATAAATTCTCTCAGTAAAGCCTCTCCATCTGAATGTATACTCAAAGAACTTTCTACTCAGTTTTCCTCCATTAGCCTATGTGTAGTTAAAAGCTACAATTAAAATGTCATCTGAGATAGGTGAGCAATGAATTTGTTTGAGACTCAGATCTGAGTCTAAAAGAATTAAAAAAAAAAAAAAAGAAAAAAAGAAAAAAGGAAAAAGGATCCTACAGTACTTCAAACATGATGCATGCTCCTGTTTGGCTGCCAAAATTACCCTTGAAGACCTTATTTAAAATGATAGAGATTTACAGCACTTGTGTGCATAGTCGACGAAGGGAAATGAAAATGTAATTGCAAGAACGCATCAAAAGCTCCAGCTTTCAGTAAGCTTCAGTTATAAAGCACAGTTTGTTATGAAGTGACATGGTAAAGTTGGCAAGATTTTGTCAAGTCTAAGCTGGAGCTGAATGAGCTACAGGTAGGAGATTAAAGGCCCGATCCATACCCCACTGAAGTAAATTGGAAGTTTCCCATCAGATCTAAGACTTTAAAATTTGCCAAAAGATTTTGATTGTGTGTGATAAGATTTTTTTTTAAATTTCCAGTAATTATTAGAAACATTACTTTATTCATTTACATATGTTTAAATAAGAATAAATTAATATTGCAGATGAAAATCCCATTGTAATATATTGTGGAAGTCATTGTGTTGATCCCAGACATTGGTGAGTGAGCCCTGGGTGTTGTGAAGAGTCAAACAGTGCCTGTCACCCTGTGGGGCTGTGATCCATCAATATTTGTCGCTACATCTGCGTGCCGCAGCACAGCCAAGCCATGTGGATTTGAACCAGGTCAGATGTGAGAACTTGCTCGCGTTTCTGTCAGGCTGGCAGGAGCACACAATGAGGTATTTATAGCTGCCTCGTACCAGCTGCAGGAAGAATGATGATACCTGATCTGGCATAAAATCTACCAAGATAAAATTACTTTCAAAAAAATTTTTAAAATTTATTTGTATCAGCAGAATGGCTTGGTACCAGCTTAGCCTTTTTTTGTCATGATCTTTCACTGCTACTTTAGGTACTGAGCACCGGGAAACTGCAGTTACTGTCTCAGTGAACCACAGCTTACAATTATTATCACAACATACTAAATATTAATATATTAATAATTTAATATTATTAAATATTTGAGCTGTATAGAAGTAAATTGGGCTGTTATCTGAAAGCTAGTAGTTGTCACAGTATAATTTGAGGAGATCTTTTTTTCCTCTTGTTGCAAAGAGGATTTTCCACGCCAGGCTGCTTTCTCCTCTCCCTTTCCCCAACCTCTCCTCCCACACAAAACTTGTGCTCTTCCTTGCCATGATGTAACCATTTTTCATGAACAGGAGTCAACTATAAGATAAAATTATACTGTTTTTTAAATGGGAATTTATCAGGCATGATCCTTCTCTTTTATCAGCATAACTGGTGGCACGGTGAACCTGACTCAGGAACATATAGCTGAGCATGGTGAATGACAGAAGTGCCGTAAAATTTGTTATTGGACAGGGAGTACTGGCCTTATTGGGCTAAATGTGTGTGGAACTGCACCCTTGGGGCAGACCATGGTGTGGTGGTAGTATTTCACGTGAGGAAGTCTTATCAACAAAGGGTTAAAAGTTCCATCCTTTGTTTTAATTTCATTTTAGATACTTGTTAGTATTTTCAAATTTCTGTCAACTTGTGGGCTTTCGGTAGCCATGAGGTTGGTAAAAGTTTGTTGAAGAGGAATGCAGAATGATGAAAATAAACAGCTCGGTTCTAAGAAAAGAGGTGATCACCTGGGAAATGTGTTCGAAAAGGTAATTTATGTAGAGGGGAAAAAGAGAAAACTACGAGAGGAGAAAATAATTGTCATGTTTCAATCGCAAGTGCATATGCACACATGCTGTTCTTCCGTGTATAATCACATTACAGTCCAGGATAAGTGAATAGAAAAGCCTATGCAGATTTTGGTAAGAGATCCCTGCAACATGAGATGTGGGAGGTGAAAAGCTCTGGTGAATGACAATCGGTTTTATCTGGGTTAGAGAAGAAATGGCACTTTCACATCTCAGTTTTATAACACACTATCCACTGTGTTTATGTCAATAAATACACTAAAAATAAGCTCTCAAGAACTGACATTTACATGCAGCTGCAGCAGTGTCAAGAGTTTCAGAGTATTGTCTTGTTTTGCATCTGATCTTGCAGCTCTGACTCAGGTAACAGTCATCATTTATATGTACAAATTTGGCAGCACCAAATAATCACTGGTAACAATTTTCCTCAAAGAAAAGGACAAGTGCGTGGATTTAAAACACCGTACAGAGCATAACTGTCTACCTTGGACCATTTCATTCATGCAGTAATTAGGTGTGAAGGGTTTTCCACAACTGCTTTTTACAGTTTTACTGACTTGTCCATGACCAGGAGTCAGATTACTGGAGTGATTTTTGCAAGCTCTATTGACAGTACAGCCACAAGTAGGCAACATCAGCGTTCAGGCAGGAGAATCTGATGGATAAGATAGACTCTATATAAACTAACAAGCATATCCCTTGGCTTTATGAAAGAAGATGATGGCTGTAAGGTCATGTTAAAAGTCTTGAATTGTTTAGGAAAGCTTATGTCTTCCAGCTGGGAAACATCACACAGACAGTTCAGAATACACCAAAGTTTTGGTTTAACAGAAACACGGAAAGTCAACTTAGGTAGTTTTATCTGCTGTGTTCCCTTGCGCCAGTGCTCTGAAAAGGAGAGTAAGATCAGTCATTAGTCATTGTTGCCTCTTGTGAGCTATTAATTTATTACGCTCTTTTATGTCTGTATGTATTTTTGTAAATAGTGCTTAGATTAAAGTTAAGTGTATGTATTTGTAAAAACGGTTGGATTGGACTTCTGGGGAAAGTCAAGCTTTTTGCCTCTGAGTAGGGCTAGTAACATTCACACTCAAGTAAAACATCCACACTTCTTTGCTGTCTGTGAAGGTTTTGGTAAATTTAGAAGCAAGACTAATGATCAGTGATAAGAGCAAGTTGCAGAAACTCCGATTCCAGTTTTTCTCATTTTTATTAACAAAGGAATAGACTGTGTGTGCTGGATACCTGAAGTAACTTGGTAGAACTTCATATACTCACCTCTGTACTCACAAAGGGCTGTTGGGGATGCTTAAGTGCTGTTCTGTCCCGGGGCTGTGTGTACACAGTCATGGAGTGTTTGGAAGAGAGCTGTGGAAGAACTCCTGAAGGATCTTTCAAGGTAATGTGTAAATTTAACATTGTTTTTTTATTAAATAATCTTTCAGCTTTTCCAGCTTTTGATCCCGTTATAGCGGTGTTTTGTGTTGAGGTAAATAGGAACCTTGGAAACATGATGTGATGCTGCGTAATCGAGGTCTCCAAAAGTCGTGAATTAAACTTCTGTCCTCCTTAAAGTCCTCGCTGTAGGAAACTGAGCTAGGATGCACGAACAGGCACTACTTGAGCAGAAGGTGAACTCAGCTTTTTGAAGGGAGATAAGGCACAAGCTAGATAACTTTAAAAGTCTCAGGTGAGCTTTTAGTTTGACTTGTCTTTAGATGAATCAAAAACATTCTGTGACTGCTACAGTTTTACAAGGAGTATTGTACTTAAGTCTGAATTCACTGTGCCATAGGCAGTTGTTCTACTAGTTTTAAAGTCTTGGATTCACTAAAAAATGGATTAAGAATTAAAAAAAAAAAAAAGTCAAGGAAATCTCACTGAGGATTCTGGTATTCAGTGGCTCCAGGCAAGCAAGGTGATGACATAAAATTAGGATGCATATTTAGGTTAGTGTTTTGGCAAGGTAAAGGATAGGTTAATGAGGCAAAGATAGTAATTAGATAACCTTCTCGTTTAATTTCTCTTTTAATTTCTCATTAGGTTTTCCCTTTGGGTATAGTCAGCTGTGGCATGATTTTATGCTTTATCATGTTGAAAGGGGGTATTGGAATTTGGATGCAGACTTTGGAGTGAACAGCCTTCTGGCAGAGAGGCGGCTTTCTGGGAAGGATGGATCCTGAAAGGAGGGACTCCAGGAGAAACAGACCTGCAGAAAACCTGGCTTGTTAATACAACATGACCTTTTGCATGCTGTCTCTTGATTCTTGACTGTACCCTTGAGCTACAAGTCTTCTTTGGAGCTTAGCTTATGCCTCCTAAATGTTGTTTTGTCAATCTTTTGCCTGACAAGAAGGGATGATGGAGGTGTTGCATCTTTGCAGTGTCCCAGTTATTTCTGTGGCAGTTCCTTAAGTGAAGGGCAAAAGCTGCTGAGAAAGACGATGAAGCTTTGAGTACATGTGCCTGGAGCTGAAAGGAGGATTGAAGCACATGCAAAAGTGCTTTGGCACTGCTGGAAGGTTGTACGGTTAACCTAAGTTGAACTACGTACTGGCGTAACAGTTGGGGTTCCCTTCTATGAAAGATGAGGTAATACTGAGTTACTGGAGGTTTTTCACCCTTTCTTAGTTAAAACAAAAGCTCATTTCAGGCCTATTTGCAACATCGCTACTAAGCATGATGAGGCCTCTTTACCCAGAGCTCAGCTCTCTTCTGAATGGGTTTATTTATGCCAAAAATGGATTATCCCAGCGTTGCCAGCGAGTGTGACCCACAGTGCAGTGTGAAGATAAATCCAGTATGTGTACTACAGAGAGAACTCTTTTCCCACTCGTACTCTCTGCGGCTTGCATGCTTGCCTGGTGCCTCTCCCAGCTCCCTCTTTGTCATTGTAGCTGTCTGAATGCTTAGAAATATGTAAGTTGTTTTTTTTTTTCCTGTTTGCGTTGTCTGTGAACAGATGGCCCAATGGCTGGTGGTTGCTCCTGCTGCTGTTGGTTTTACTGTTCTTCTCAGGTGCCTCATGAAGAGCTTTCTCAGCCTAGAGCTAGCCTTATGTTCTGCCATGAGGGCAGTGCTCTCAAGCTGAAGAAACCTGAGAAGGAGAGACAGCCTTCCTGCAAGTAACAGATGGTTACTGTTTTAAATACAGGCGAAAAAAAAAATATGGATTCTTACCTAACGTGCAGTGCTGGGAGAGAAAGGAGGATTTTTTTGTGGGGGTGTCTGAAGGGAAAAGAGGTGGAAGGAGGGAGGTGAGGGATGAAAAAGAGAAAAATTGATTGGAACCTTTTCATAGCCTACTTAATCACAGTCATATGTCAGGCTGTTTGAGAGGAGGAGGGAGGGGATGGCTTGTTGAAATCTGTAGTGTGCTGGAATTCTGCGAGTGAGTTGTGCGGTGTGGTGAGTCCTGTGGCTTGCTGCTGCCCTGATGAATAGAGCCTTTCCAGAGCTGCCAAGCCCGAAGCAAATGTGGTCAGGGATTTATTACGAAATGTACCAAACCTTGGCATGGGGCTAATTGCATATAACAAGGAGCGTGCTGGAAACTCAGACCTGAAAGGTGACAAATGCAGAAAGTATTCTATATCTGATGCTGGTGAAAGAGGTTTTGTATAAGGGAATGTCTGTATGTCTGTGCTTTTTGCTAATGAGCTCCCAAACATAGCTGCATGTTTTCTTGTTATTAGCTTGGTTAAGACAGATGTAGCTTTCTTGTTTTGGTTATTTATTTCACAGCCAACAGTAATTGCTATATGGCTGTAATAGCTGAAGTTCTCAAAGCAAGTGTGTGGGTGCTGTCTTCAAAGTATGTGATGCACACATCCAAAGACATGGTAGAACAGAAAGTTATGAGGCTGGATATTAGCAAAATACTGAAGTTGAGAGCTTGAAACTTGAATATAAGTTTTACTTATAAGTTTCGCTGTTCCAGAGACAGCGAAAGTGAACTGTTGGCCTTGGAGAGAGTATTCTGTTCAGTATCCTCAGGGGCTGAGTGACAAATTTGTATGGCAAGACTGGTGTTTCTTCAAGTTTTAAAGTTTACTGGACTTACTGTATATGCATCCCTGAATGTCTAATGTTCGTTTTTGCACTACACAGCATAGACGTGCACCATAGTGACATTTAATCCAGTGGAAAGCTTCTTGCTTCCTTTTAGTGCTTCTTCCTGTTCTTCACAATATTCATAGCTGCATTTTTAAATCTTGTATTGGTCTTTGATGTCAGCCATAGTTAAGATTTATGTCTGTGGCCATGCTGAGATAAAGGATACTGCTTGTGCTTTGAAAACCATTGAACTGTCGAAATGTGTACTGTCAAAAATCGGAGGTACTTCAAGAAGAAGTGCAAAAAGAAAAACTGGAAAAAAAAACAACCAATGAAAAATAAAACACAGGATGGGTATTATTGACTTAGATGCTAACTAACATACAAGCTAGGCAATAGTGAAATATGTTGTGAGAAATAAAAAGAAATGCTGCAAAATTTTATGTGAATATTCTTTCTCGTCAAATTGGCAGCATCAACTTTTTTCTTTTTTTCTTTTTGAAGGACAGCAGCTTTTGAGTTGATGTTTCGGCCAGAAAACAAACATAAATCCATAGTAAGAGATTTCTGTAGATAATTCTTATCTAAATTATAGGGTCTGAAAAAATACTGGCTCATTTTATGCTCTTCCTGGTGGTGCAGGATTTTCTGTACGGTGAAGTACTCGGGAGAGACAGACATTGAAAGTAGAAGCTTCCTTCATAGAACTGCCTTCATCTATGTTTAGTTGTGCCTAATGTCTTGCATCAGTTTGAGACAGTAATGACTTGTGTGGTGTTGGTATGTGGAATTGCTCTGAACCTGGCAAGTCTGTGGCAGGTGAGTCCTGTCAGGTTTATCTTAGCTCCTTTCTATCCACAATAGTCTTTCTTGTATTATGTTCCTGCCAGTGGCATGAGAGAGGAAGCAAAGAGAACCCAGAAAAGTCAAACAGAGTTCCTTAGTCTCGACAATCCTCCAGAGGTGCCAAGGCCCTTTATTTTGTAAAAACAGTGAAAAAGCTTTCCACTCTGAGCCAAATCCTTCAATGTTAGCATTGATAGAGGTTACATTGTCCTGGTTGGTATGGGAAAAACAAGTGCTTGGTGAAAGCTGGCCTTATCTAGACAACAAACATTGTCTTTTGGTCTTGACACTGCTTCAGTCTTTGTATTTGCTCAGTGCCTGTCTCTTCTGATGCACCAAAGGAGCAGGTCCTGAAAATAACTGACTACCCCATAACCATCAAAATCTTCTTGATCTATCTCAACAATGCAATAAAAATGATCCAGTCCTGCTGTAAAAAAAGTGGTTTTTTGGTAGTATAGGTTCTTAATTGCTACAGACTCTTTAAATCATACTACATATGCATTTAAAGAGGTATTCCCCTCATGAAGATTGAGCTGTGATATTTAGAAATGACCATGTTAACAGAGAACCAAGTAATCTAAAATAAATGCCTCCCATAGGGAATGTCCCATACCTTCCTAATTGCAGATCAACAAAGTCGTGTGTGCAGAGTGGGAAAAGAAGAAATTGAAAGCAAGGGAAGCATCTACATTGCAAAGTAATGGTTGGAAACGGTTTTGATTTTTCTTGTATTTTTTTATTTAGCTTTTGGTTTGTATTTCAGTTATGGATGGGTATACACAGAGCCCCTGTGCAGAAACTCATAATGTGAAAGACCAAAAATTTTCCATATGGATATCCAACTGGTATTTTTGTCATGAAGAAATTTATGCATTAAAAGATACTTCTGAGTTCGGCAATCTTTTTAAATTCTGATTTTTGTGAAATCAATTAAAGTTTAATTAAAAAATAGACCCTACTTTTTTCAGAAAACATCTTTAATGAAAAATGATTATATTAGAAACTGGTCATACCATTTTAACAATTCTCTGCCTCCATTTTCAAGAGTCCCAGGTTGGGGAGGATATTTAGTGA
Organism: Nyctibius grandis; assembly: GCF_013368605.1. Lineage (NCBI taxonomy): Eukaryota > Metazoa > Chordata > Aves > Nyctibiiformes > Nyctibiidae > Nyctibius > Nyctibius grandis. The sequence continues at coordinate 56,923,485 of NC_090663.1, forward strand.
ACTAGAAACACCTGAGGCATTTGGGCTTTGGTAATACTTACACATTCCACAAAGAATCATAATCGTTTGGACAAATTGTGTCAATATAACAACTTATTATTCTGAATCGTAGCATGTTAAACACAGAAAAGAGTAGTCTCTGTATTCCTCTGAGTATTCTAGACTCTCCTGTGGACTACTGTAAGTACTGGTGGCACTGGTAGTACCTCCTGCCATATTGATAGTCAGGAAAGGAGAAATTTACAAATGAAGCAAAAGAAAGTACAAGAAAACTGAGAATAAGCATGCTACACATTTACTTTCATTCCATCAAAAGCTTTTATATGGAGTATGCAATCTAAGACACTTGGTTCAAAGAATGCTTCAGCCCATAATAACTACTTGTGTAAATACAGATACGGGCCTGATATGTTGTGCTGAATAAAATGGTATAAAATTGTCCCAGTGCAGAAAGTTTTTTGAGTATGGGATAGTTCTAATACCTACCAAAGTTTTTTATTATTTAAAAAATAAAATGCAGTAGGTATAAATCTAACAAAGCTACAGGGTTCATCCCAAGAACTATTCTTGCTGGCTTTAGCAGCATTACAGAGATCACATTTTCACTCAGATAAGCTGTTCTTAAACCATTTCCTAAATCTATGAAGCCCAAACATCCTTTTTTTACCTTAATTTTCCACAAGAAATATTCAAGATTTTTGTAGAAAGCTAGAAATAGATAGTTTTAATATCAAAATGGCAATGTAAGTTTTGTAAAGATGCCGCCAGTTAGGTTTGAACACATACAGAGTTGTATTTGAAAGACACTGAGTAAAATAAAAGGAAGAGAAAAGACCACAGAATCAGAGAGAGAATCTCTCAAGATTTCTAGAGTGCTCCATCTTCCAGGGTAGAAATTTGTGATGACTATTGACTATCACACTTCCATCTGTGTAAGTTACAGTAGTTTTTGTACCCATTACAACCTCTGTCTCGAGCATTAATAGCCTCATGGTCCTTCTGTTGAAGCTAGTAGGATATCTGTGCTCAATTCTAGCAGAGCTGAAATATGCTGTAAGCAAGGGATGGTGCTGAAGGAAGAAAAACAAATGCTACCATAAATTATCTTCAGTTGCACAGCAGACCATAAGTTTTCCTGATCTCTAAAGTGTGCCTTCTTGCTACCTTTCTAGCAGTTGTTCAGAATAGACATCAGGGAATGCTAATCTTGCAGTTATTGTTCATCTAGGGAAAGCAGATCAGATGAAATGGGTTATCTGGTGGGAAATGAACTGACATCTTTCAACTAATTTTTCAACTAAGTGGTGGCCAAGTTCATCCCTCTGTTTTCCTTTCCACAGTGTAAGACTTAAACTTAAGAAGGATTCATAAAAGCTGCAGTTTTCACTCTGAGGACAGTGTCCAATTTTGGAGGCTTCCGCTGAAGAAATTATTTTCCTCTGCAGTTCATGATCCTAATAAGCATGTTAAAAAAAGCAGCATACAAGTAATCCTGTGATCCAAGCCAAAAATAATACTGAGCAAGAGCATTGTTATGGGCTAATTGTATTAGAAGAGCAGTAATAAGTTTATTACTTATAGACAGCATAAAATTTGAGAGATTCTCTTTACATTTCACCAGACAACCTTCCAATGATGTCCTGTGACAAATTAATGTGTATCAGGAACATGTAAAGGTGAAGATAAAGACTGCAGTAAAGATGGAATAGGTGTGTGAAGTAGATGGCTGTTGGGTTTGTGCACGAGGCAACAGTAGGGGATATTTATGTTCTAGCATTAGTTATGTTCCCTTGTTAAGGAGCACTGAAGGTTGAAACCTTTATATCCCTTTCTGGGTTGTTACTGTTGACGCAAGTTCATAGCTAATACCAAGTAAGTATGTGACAGTTTGCACCAAACCCAGATATGCTGCCTCTGTCACAAACTTTTTACAAAGGATACATTAGGAGGAAAAGTATAGGTGACTCAGCGGGGCAGTTTTGTCTGCAAGAATTCTGAAGTTTTGCAGATATACTTATTATTGCTTCATAGTTTAAGAATCTTAAACATTAATTTCAGATGAAAAGTTAACAGCTTTTAATATAAGCAACACAAGATTGTTCCTTGGCACTGTATTAATGGACTAGAAGCATAAAAATAAACCTCCTGTGAAGTTAAAAGCCCTGGAAAGGTGATTTCTGTTACAAATACCTCCTAAGAAACATGTTTTAATGTAAGATCGAATTACCAATGTCATATGTGTGAATATTTAATATATTCAGGAATAGATGTACATGGGACCATGGTTAGAGTGGGCACATAGGCTGGGCTAAGATAGTGGTTAGGAATTGCGTAGGTCTGTAAGGGCTACCCGTAAAATGCGGTGCTCACAGAGTGCTTTAGGATCTCAGGCTTCCAGCTAGTGTGGCATTAACTGTGTAGGGATGAGGGGCTGTCAGCTTGGTAAGTGCTGCTGGAGAAAGTTAAATAAAAATAGCCATGTGGATTTCATCTTATTCAAATATGTGCAGGGGAAAAAAGTTTTAAAAAATAACCAAACAAGACAAAAAAAACCAAACCCCAATGTATGCTGTGGTAGGACACGAGGGAAGTGCTTTTGTTTTCTGAAGTTTGGGGTAGAAAATCAGGTATTTATCTTGATGAGTTTAAGCCTCTTTCAACTGCATTCTCCTAATGACATCTGCCACTTTAATAATGCATAAAATAGAGAAAACCAAGCTACAAAAGTCAAGGCACGTGGAACGTGGCATTTGCCTGTGCCTCACCCAGATTGGAAGGTGTGATGCACCTGAGGGGACGAGGACCAGATGCAGTGGCCTTAAGATGTGTGGTGAAGTTCTGGGCTTCAGTGGGGTGCAGAAGCGGTCCTTAAAACATCAGAAGCGTGTAGCAGCTTCTTCAGCGTGCTGTTGTGCTTGCTTACAAATTTAAAGTATATCTTTGTAAGTGTTCCTTGAAACGGCTTCTTTGCTCTGTGCGGTGTGTGCTGAGTGATGAGCAGAAGCCACAGCAGACCTTGTCAGCTGGAGTGAGTCTTTTGTCTTTTTCTGCTGATTAGATCTGCACTTCTAGCTATCCTGGCTGAGTAAGCAGAATTGCGGCAGGGGCATGTGAAAACAGGGATTGCTTTTCTTTTTTTTTATTATTTATCATTTGTGCTGATGCACTGCCTAGACCTGCTGCCCAAGAACCTCATTGGTGCACTGTTCGGGGTACTCTACAATACAAAGTGAAACCATGGTCTCTGCCCTGAAGAGCTTGTAGGAAACATACTACTTTGCTCTCTCTGTAGGGCTGCGAGTGGTGTACAAGTATACAAGCAACTACAGACTGCCAGGTCCTGCTTCCCTCTGTTTTGTGTGGAAAAGCTGGGTGAAGTTCAATGACCCGTATTAGAGTCAGTCAGATAAATACTGGCTAATTCACTACAAACATTACTTAAGCTAAAAATGGGTTTGTTGGCCAGTTTTGCCTAGATGCCAAGCGATGATGCTGTAACAAAAAATGCCATGCCAGTACAGTTGGGTTTAGATGCAATTAACCATCTCTGCCTGCCTTCTCCAGCTGGGATAAGCAGTTAGGGCTCAGAGCGTGCAGCCCTGGCAATTTACGGCCGATTTTTAAGTGTCACGCTGCAGAGAATGGCAGGTTGTTACTGCGGGGGCTGGCTGGAGAGGGGCATGGGGGGCGGGTGGGAGGCTGGGGGTTAGAAATAACCTGCCGGTGGGGATCTTAGAGCCTTTATGCAAACATGGCTGGAATGAAAACAAGGTGATTTTTTTTTTTTCTTTGGAGACCTGTACGGCATCCAAGCACAACATTGCAGGCTGAGGTGCTTGCTCCCTTTTAGAAAGGCACCACAGTGCAGGAGATCAGGCCCACGAGTCAGATTCAGTGCTGGCTTTGTGCATGGCGCTGACCTTCTACATCAGTTGTATTTTTGCACTGCGGCCATAAAGGGTGGAAAAAAAGAAGGAAAAAAAGGATAGTGATTGTAGGGGGGGAAAATAGCTGGTATAATAGCAGTGAACTGGAATGACAATATTTATCTTTAATTTGAATGATAGGGCCTTGGGTGGAATAGAAAGTAATAATAAAAAAATATACTTGATGTCTTCTGTGCTTTTGGGTTTTAAAAAATCTCTCTTAAAACAGAACCTTTCTCACTTCTTAATCTAAAAGAAGCAGTTAATATTAATAGCCTGCCTTGTTTTACTAAGACTCCATACTTTACTCATCTACACGTTGAGCAGAAGTTTGACTGTATACATAGGCATCTTGCTAGAAAACTATGTAGTGGCATGTGATTTTGACAAATTTAAAGTTCTTTTATTTATGCAGTACTTGCGTTAAGTATAAATGTGGTTATACGTTTTTTTGTTTGAGAAAGCAGAGTCAACAAATGTGCTTTGGATTTGGAACAGAAGGAGTCTGTGGGGCTTGGAGGATGTTCATCTCATCTTCATGGGTCAGCACCTCCATAAATCTGTGCCAGATGTAGGAGGCTTATTGCAGAAGTGGCATAAAGTGCTGGCATACACTTTTTTTCAGGAAACCCTGGTCAGGAAGGCAGAAGCCCCTGCACTTCGCCGTACAAGGTGTCAATTCCTAGCACGGTGCAAGATCAGACTGTGTAACCCTTGTAGTACTTGTTGTGCCATGTTAAGAGCCATGACAACTGAGAGAGATATTGTCTCTATCCCTTCACCTGTTCTGCTTTGGCTTGGGGGAGTTTGGTGGCCCCAGTACACAGCTTTGTAAGACGTTCATGTCCGTGCATCTTATGGTGTTCCCTAACTCCTTATCCAAGTGCTCCACTGACCTGTAAAGATTCAGTGCAGGTTAGAGCAAGGATCAGCTTACAGATTAGCCCTCATTTCAAATACTCTTTCATTGTCTTTGCCTTTTTTCCCCCCTTTTTTTCTTCTTTTTCCTTTTTTTGGCGGGGGGCGAGGGTTGAGGTAGACAGAGGAAAAAGCAGAGGTTGCAGCTGCCTGGGAATCTGAGTCCTTTCACAGATAGTGGGGTGGGGGTTGAATGCCACTCATTTGCTTTTGTCCCACAGAGAGAGGAAGTCCAAGTACATTTAACCGTGGCGGGCTTTGGCCAGTTCCTTCATCATCATTACAACCCAAGGGGCACACGGCATGTTACACTGCTGCTCAGCCCAGAGGCACTGAAGGGCTTGCCCCCATGGGGAGCTGGGAACAAAAGCAGCCTTCAAAGTAGAGAAATGTATTTTTAAAGGGAAAAAAAAGTCAAAAGGGTGAGGGGCTTTTGGCTTAAGCACTGTATTTTCATAGGCTGAGGATAGGTAGGGAGTGAGAACCACATGGGCTCCATGCAGAAGGAGCTGAAAGGCACACCTGAATGGAGAGCCTGAACTGTGGAGGTAGGGGTGCCCTGCAGAAAATGTTTTTTTCCCCCTGCAGTGACTGAAGTCCCTTGTGTTTGTCCCTGTGTATATAGCTGAATTATTAGTGTGGCTTCCTGAAGCATCCACTCTAATACCTGTTCTAATGTTACAACAAACATAATAAGCTTTAGTATGTTTTGCAGAAGGTTAAACAGGTTAGTGAACAAAGAACAAAACCTTTTTTCTATTTTTTCCTCCAGCAAATATAAGCAAATAATAATGAGAGTTAGAAACAAGCTATGTTCCATTCAGTGTATAAATGCTGAATGGAGAATATCACACAGAATCACGGCTTGCTAACCATGTATACAGATTACTTGGAAAACAACATGTGATGTGCAGGCTATATTTCAAAATGTACAGGTTTGCAAAATGTCATTGGTGATATGGTTATGTACGTGAACAATTTTACTGAGGTTTAAGAGACATTGACTAGTTGTTAATATGAAAAGCCCTGTTTTCAGTTACTATTTTCTTTTCTAAGCAGATATTAATGTATTGGTTTTGCTCATGTTTGAGGAAAGCAAAATTTCAGCTGCCATAACCACATTAAGTCAGTAGCTGGTAGTTCAGGAATGCTGCTATTGGCATGTGCTCTTGAAGGCTTATTAAGAGAGAAGAGAGTTTGCTACAATCATTAAATTTAATGAATAAAATCTTCCTGGGTTTTTGTGCAAATGGTAGATTGTCAAGAACTATATGAAATCTCTGAGAGATGTGAGAAACAGGTCGTATGGTCTAAAATCAGAGCCACTCTTACAGAATTAGTTTGCTTTTCCTCCAGAGATTAACACTTAGCAATTCTGGGCTAAATTTCAAGAAGAACAAACTCTAACCTGTGCATTTTCCCTTTGCTTGTTTTTCTTAATCTGAAAACAGTCTTAAGAGTGTTTGCAATAAAATGCCAGGAAAAATAAAATGAAATTAAATAATCCATTTTCAACCTTTGGGAACTACTCTTTTCAGTTTGTAAAGAAAGCTGAAAATACCTCCTATACTTAGCAGGCATTTGAAGGCTTGCTCAAGTTCAGTTTGTGCGCCATCAGATGTGCCTAGGTAGGTACATGCCCCTATAGAAATGCCCTTGCCCTTCCAGATGAGTTTGTTCATACGTAGCGCTTGTGGAACCTGCTCCTGAGTTAGCAAATGGGCTTCTGTTTGCTGTATAGGCTGGGAGAGCTCCGGTCCGCTGCTCATCTCTCCTTCTATCTCTGTCCAGGAAGAAAACTTCGTTCCAGCGCAAGAGTGATTCATATTTACCACCCAAAAGTTTATTTTTTTCTTCTCAGATATGAAGTATAAAACTAATATCAGAAAGAATGCTACAATAATAGCTATGTGAGTGGCAAGTATGGAAGTGCAATTTAAGGGAAGCTTCAGGAAATGTATGTTAAGATGCTGCATTGTCAAAATTTGAACGTATTTGAACTCCTATTCAGCTGAAGGCTGAATTAGGGTTTGTAGCTGGGTGTAGTTTTGGTATGAGACGTATATGTGCGTTTGAATATGAATGTTGTCAGTTTGCTCTTTTAAAACTACTAGAATGCCTCCTAGGCCTGAGGTCGTGGTAGGCTGGACCAGATGCCAACCCCAGGTCCAGGGAGAGGGACATCTAGACCTGAATGCTCAGGGAATCAGGGTCCTACCATGTATTTCAGCACACTCCTGATGTAGTTTTGATGCAGATTTTGATTATTTTTATAGTAAAAGTAGTAGCAAAGTAATTTAAAAGCTGCCAGTTGGCCATACATTTTAAAAACTTGTTCTTGGTTCCCATGCTTCTGTCTCTTGACTGTTATTCAGGTGGTACATAGAATTTGTATCTGATATCAAGTGTTTTGAGATGCTGAATGCACTGAGAAAAGGCAAATAGCATACTGCTGCCGTACAAGGGCTAAGAAATACAGTAAACACATACATACAGGTTTTCAGGTCACTTATTTTAGATATTTCTTGCTGAGACATTCCTGTGCCTGTAAAGATTTACAACTCCCTTTTCATTAGTGTCTTCTATCCTGCTTGTCAATTTTAAGCTATATTTTTTTGAGGTGCTATTTTGTCCTTTAATCAGCATAAAGTGTTTATTTTTCTACATTGCACAATTTTCTAGTGCATAAGAACTTGAAAATGAAAATGAATAGAAAATCATTGTATAAGGTGCTGTGAACCTAATTTTTCTGCTTTTGGTGCCCTCTCAGATGGAGTACTTTGATTCTGTGATCCTGGACATCCTGGATAGATAAGCAAGGATAAATATCACTTGGGATGTTTTCACTTGTGTAGGTAGTTTTGTTTCAGTTGTCCTCATATGAAATAGGTGAGTCATTTTTTTAGAGTTTCAAAATCAGTAAACTCCCAGAAGTAAAATGCATATAGGAGAAAGCAAAACTCTACAGAACAAACTGATGTCCATATCCATGCTTTCTGAATATGTTTATCTCAGTTTTTTGTCTCTTGGGCTCAAAACTGGAATTCAGCAACAACTGAAGAGCTCCTTGCTTGGACTTGCCTGCCTCTTAGCTAACTTACTTTTTTTCACTGAAATCCCAGAACTGCCAAAGCTGCTGTCTGATTCAGCTGGGCCCTGGATATATGCATACCAACTGATGTTGTAAAATAACAGCTCAATAATTAAAGTAAATTATTATCTTTTATTGCTAATTTAGATTTTACATTTGAAAAATTATAAATTGTGAATGACATTTGCATTTGAAAAATGTTTTTTCCCCCTGAGGCATTAACTGTTTAAACGGCTGAATATACGTGCATTCTTCATGAAGTTAGAGATGCTTAAAGAATTAGAAGAATGAAAAAAATACTCTGCTAAAGCTTTCAGGGGACTGTGGAATTGAAAGCTTTGTAGATTTTAATTTCTCTGAACTGATTTTCTTAGAAATTAAGTTGATTTTTAAATCCAGAGGAAGTCTAAATAAAACCAAGGCAAGTTAATAATACTTCTCTGAAATCTTCCCTAATCGCAAGATTTCTCATCTCATGTACTTGGAAAACATTTGTGTGGCTCATTTGCCTTTAACTCAGTAATACACATATGCATGTTAGTTGGATTTAGCAACACTTTTCCTTTGGGCAATGATAATGAGTCAAAAGAAATGTTTGATAAAAGTATGAGCAACTGAAAAAGTTGAATTGGATTGGGAACAAGTATGTCTTCAATTATAGGAATGTGTTTGCTCTTTCGTTTTTTCACTGTTGGAATATATAATAGTTTTTAATCTTCATTCTTAATGTAAGTCATACTGTAGTCCATAGAGAAGCCTGTTTGTTTCTTGGTAATAAACTTGTAGCAGCATGAAAAGTATCTTTTCACCATTAGGAAAATAGGATGCCGTTCCCAGCAGCAGTTTAGATACTGAGGATACCACTCCTGGGTATGGGTCCACAGACACTCTTTTTGGTGATGAAAATTAGTTTCTGCCTCATTTCCTCCAGTTGTGGCTGCCTATTCTTACTGCTGAGTGCTCCTGTAATGGAGGCAGCACAGCCGGTGGCATGGAGCAGAGGGCTGGGTGATAGGCTGGCGGTGGGAAGGGGCAGGACGCTCCTCAGCCATATGTTATTCCTGCAAACCTACACCTCTGAAATGTCATCAACATGGACTGCTCCCAGCCATGTCTGAAAACCTTGTAGTTCACTTTTAGTTTAGAAGATAAGAATTCTTCTAAATTGGAATATGCAGCATTTCTCAAGTGAGGTAAGGCTCTTTCCGAAATTTGGCACCACCAGAGAACGGCAGCTCAAAATTGCCCGGGTCTCATGCTCTCATTTTCTGGTGTCTTGAGTTACTGACTTACACTGTAGCACACGTAAAACACTTGCTTTAGGCACTTTGCTTTCTATCTCAGTACATTGTCTGATCATATTGATGTAAATCAGGCATGCGACTTCTCATCTGGAAAGGTCTGTGATGAAGGTGCGTAGGGACAGTATTTGCAAATCGTTTAATTAGCACAGCTGGCGGTGTGCCAACTTCCCTTAAATGGGCCTTGAGAGAGAGAGGGCTGCTTTTAATTTAGGACAATTACAATATGGATCTAGCAGTTGTACCAACTATGCCTACTCTCCCCTGCCCCCAAATTTTGATTAATAAAGGACTTTATGGTAGAATTTAACCTCTGAGTGACCCCCTCTCTTTACATACTATTTCATTGGTTATGCACAGGCACAGAGATGACTTTGAATCTTTTTCTTAGCAATTATTACATTGGGAAGGATGGTGCTTGTAGGAGTGCTTCATGTGAGGTGGCAGATGCTAACTGCAGTGGCTCTGAGACTCCCCTGTTCCAAAGAGGCTTTCTTATTTTCCAGGAAGACCAGGTTTTAACAGATGTTGTAATAGGAACAAGACTACTTCAATATTGTGGGCTGTCTTGTTTGAGGAGGGTAGCGGTTTAATTGAAGGAATAATTTCATGGATGGCTGTGTCAATGGGCAGATGTTATACAATTCAAAGAGATAATCTGTTCCAATAAAAAAAAAATTAATGTTGCAGGACTTGAGAGCATTATTGTCTCCCTAGAGGTAGTATTAATTAAGAGGGTAAAGCCAAGAACAAGGTCAGACATTTTTCCCACTTGCAGAGCTTGTTGGAATAAATTGATTTTTGTCTGAATCTGTCTTTTACTCATGTATCTCGTTAAGTGTGTTAAGTCAGAAGTGGCTGTGAACAGCAAAGCATCCAATTCATTTTTCCTGTGTTTTTGTAACAGTCATCTTTGGAGAGTGTACTGAACACTTTGACTACAGTAAAATTAAATAGAAAAGGACAGACGGTCATATTTTTATATTATTAGCAAGGTCTACTAGTGCTGATACTTTTTTATTATAAGAACTGTTTTGTCACTTAGGTGTTACTTCTTCCCCGTGCCTTCATTTCTCTTGACTTCACTGCCTTTTATTCAGTATATTTGTTTAAGGAAGGATAATTCTTGCACCATGCCTTTCACCTGCCCTTCGCTTATTTAAAGGTTTTTGCCTTTAGGCCATAAATCAAATGGATTCTGTTCCCTAAAATTGGACAATTTCTACTAGCTGCTGAATTGGGATGGAAAGGTTCAATAAATAAATTCAAAGGCATTAGGAAAGTCCAATTCTGCCAAATGTGAGCGCATTTTGTGAGGAACTCTGTGCCCTCAAATCCTTTGTCATCTATAACAATTTAAATCAGTTAACTCTTTGCTGAATAGTATGCAAGAAGAATATATTAAGAATATATGTGGCAAGGTAGTTGGGGTTTCATTATTTGCAGATAAGCAGAAAACATGGCTTCTTTTTTTTCCATAGTGCTTTCCACTTGAGGCTAATTGTAAAAATAAAGAAAAAAAGTAAATCTGACTTCTTTCCCCCCCCAGAAATTAACAATGAAATCTATTTTCTTCAAGTGTTTCTGGATTATTCAGTTTTTACAGAATTAAGAGGCAAAATATTTAGTAATGGCAGGAAGACTCTTCCACAGAAACAGGCTTTGCACAATTCTTGGTTTTTGTTTGTGGTGTCTGTAATTTTCTGATTGTTTTAAGAGTTCCATAGTATTTTGTTTTCCTATAAAAACACCTGCCCTCATATTTCATCAAGTATGGCAGCTTTTGCACTGGGAACTATTTGTTTTGGTGCAAACATCGTAATCCATGCATTTGAAGTGATGAATTTTGTTAAATCAACATTTAGGAAATAGTTGCTCATAGCAGGAGGTCCTCTTTAATATGTGAATTATAAACTGGGAGGTCTCTTTTCTGCTCCAAATTTTTTCTCAAACATATTTAATCCATAAGATTAAAAGGTGAAAATGAATTCTTTGTACCTTGCTGAAACTTGAGAGCACAGTCAAGGAGTGAAATTATCCAGAATCTGGCAGTACTATGAATTCAATAATATGCTTTTTGTAAAGCATTCATGCAGTGCCCTCTTTAATTTTAATGTTTCCTCACGAGAGAATTCAGTTTTGAATGTGTATTGTTTCTTATTATTTACACCAAAGTGCAAAACCACCACTTGATGTTTTGGACCAGAGAAATTCTGTGGAGCAGATAGTTCCCCTGTGTGCTCATCCGATGGAGAAATATTGACAGATTGGACAAGGTGGCTTTTGTAAGGCTCAATTTGTGTGAACTGCAGTGATGACCACAAAGCACAGTGAGAAAGCCAGTGAACAGTTTTCTGGGTTGGAGCATTTTTTTATGAGATTATGATACAGGACAAGGACTGCTGCCTTTTCAGTAATGTGGGTTGTAATCCTTGGGACATCCTATACCTATTTGAGATGTTATTTGCAGGAGTGTAACCAAAATTCAGAACTGTTACATGAGACCTTCAGTGCCAGTTTCATGTTTGCTCTGAATCCTTCATCGATGCATACTGTGCTTGCCTCTGATTTTCTTTAGATTGAGTCTCTTCTAACATCACATTGTCCTTCTGCTAGTCCTGGCCAAAGTACTGTTGCTATCTGCTGCTTTATGCAGACCGTTGACTGAGTTCATACAAAAATCTTTGAATACGTTTATAAAGAAACAAATTCTCTGGTTTGTGTGTGAAACTTCAAGATTGCCAAGTAGTGTGTACAAAAAAAAGCAGATTGTCATTGAATTCAGGAAGTGAAAAGGAATATTCCATCTGCTAAAAAGGCTAGTGTATACATAAACACTACTCATAACATAAGCACAATAACGCTGCTCATCAGTGAAACGGGTCAGATGATGATAGTGATTAGTCAAGCTCCTCATATGTAATAAACCATCACATACAGTGGTAAATGTGAACCATGAAGAAATGGCTACATATTGGTTGCTCAGTAAACCAAAACCAATTTTCAAGATACCTGGACAGGCAACTTTTTCCTCCAGCATTGGGATACCAGGTGGTATCAAGCTCATCTGAGAGTCTTTGGTTTCCATAAAGAGTTTTCTAATACCTTGTGTATTCATTCCTCATAGACCTTCTTCATTATTAACTGCATCAGAGCTAGTAGTAGATTATGTCTGTGTCACACCAGCTGGAAGGGATTTGGCATTTTACTTTGTGCAGGGCAAAGGTTCCATGTGTAAGTGCCACTTCGTTGACACTGCAGCGTTTTCTGTATTTTATGGCAGTAGTTTGGTGTTACTAATTCCATCAGTTAGCGACAAGGATGTTACTCTTGTCCTAGAAGATGAAATTTTGCTGGAATTTCTGAAAGTAACATTTCCAGCTCTCGATATAAGCAGTAGTGTTGAACAAACACAAGCGCAGCCTGGCAAGCTGTTTATCCTGTATGTGATCCAGCAGGCATTGTGCAAACTTTGACAAACCCTTTGTGGTTTTGATGGAAGGGAAAGTAGTGAAGTGCTCTAGCAACTCTGCTCTGACCTTCCTCCTTAATCTGGTTGTACAGTTTGTTCCTACAGCTAAATCTCTCAAGCTGTGCAATATTTTATTTCTGATCTTTATACAGCCACCTGTCTTCCTGTCTGTTTTTGAGGTCTTCCCTTGCTGTGTTTTTTTCTTATCAGTAGCACTCCTTTCCAAGCTGTATTTCCAGTCTGTGAGTATGTAAGGGAACTGAGTAAACTCTCAGTGCTTGCTCATTTGCAAAGGTAATCCACTTTTGAGACATGCTTGCTTTTGCTTAGCACATGATTAAATTTTACTCGGATATCTTCCCTGAGATCAATTGCTTGTTTTAGCTGTTGTTTTCCCCCCTAAGTGTCTCGGGGATTTTTGTTGTTGCTGATTTTTTTTTTATTCTGGCTTCATATCACTTATGTGCTACCAAAGCAAACTTGACATTCAAGTAGGATAATGTTATCAGTTTCATGTTGTACTGTACTGGACACATTCTACTTCATTCTCCTCCTGTCAGCAACAGCAAGTCAAGCAGCCTGAAAGTATTCAAGACAGTACAGTAAACGAAAGAGAAGAATGGCGTATGTTTTTCTTCTTTATTTGTATAAATAAACCCTTTTCACTCTTGGTGCAATGCTAATGTTAATTCCTTTTGTAAAGTTTAAAAGTACAGCTGTTGCCTAAAGTATCTTACCTTCTAACTTCAATTGCCTTTTTTTTTTTTTTGTATCATTCGTGCAGTCAAAGAAAGTAAGACTAGAAGGGTAAGTGGAAAAAGTTGTCTGATCCTTTTGTATATCACAGGCCGTTGTACTTCTTGCACTTACTATGTATTAAGACAGTGAATTGTATGTGACTAACACGAATTTGTTTTTTGCTGTTGTATATATTCTGGCAAGGTTTCTGATTCTCAATCTCTTGGTATCAAGAGCTGAAGAATACAACATAACTGGCTTTACTAATTTAGACCATTGATTAATCACCCTTTCTGGAACTTCTATCCATAGCTGAGTGGTTTGTTGTTGTTTTGTTTTGGTTTTGTTTTTTTTTTTTTAAATGCCTTCCTCAAGTGAAGTAAGGTTGGTGTTTTCTTCCAATGGAGGCACTTGGAAACTACAGTAAAGTCTGTTCTCAAAACTCCTGTATAAGTTAAACAAGTTGAACTCTTAGTGGCTTACTACAAATCTTTTTTTGGGTTCTGTTCAATTTAAAAATATCATTTAAAGGTGGGCCACAAAATTTAAAGCTGGTTTTGATATTAGCAATGCTGCATGTAGAAACACTTCAACTTGGTGTTGAATACTAGTGGGCTAATAGATGTTCTGGCAGAGCCTTGATACAGATGTTGCTAGTAGAGCCCAGTTCTACATTGGTGATGACTCTGAGATCAGCCAGTCTTTTGAACATGTGTTTATTAGTTATTTTTAGCATCAACTTTTTTTTTTTTTTACCAGAATTTTGTATACTACAAAGTGAAATGCCTCACAAATATTGATGTGTGTTATTTGTAAGCCCTTATTTGATCTGATAAATTTGTTATACTCATCAGAGTATGAAACCTACTTTGTTTCACTAGATCTATTTTCCATAAATCCATGATGTCTGGCACTAATTTAGTAAGTGTTCATTGGTTCTGTATCAATTGAATCCCCTGAAAATTTTTCCTTTTCTTGTATGGATCAATGTTAGATTATAAATAGCCTGGAAGTTACTTGGGTTGTCCTCCTTTGAATGTTGACACAATATTAATGATCTTCCAGGTTTTTGGAATGTCCTTGGTGTTATAGACCTTATTAAAAGCTACTAATGGAGCAGAGATCACTTTCACCAGCCCCGTTAGGATTTATGCCACATGCTGTTGGGGCCTGTTCATTCACAGTGAGAAACGAACAAGTGGCACCTCATCTTACTGTGGTAGCAATGTTTTATCTTCCTGTTCTGGTACAGTGTACAATTAAGGACTATCGCTACGTGATTAGAATGATGCCTTCTGTCTTTATGTAATCTATGTGTTTGAAACTTAATGTGTTTTCTGCATTGTTGTTAGATCATGTCCATCTTCTAATGCTGATAACCATTGTGCCCACTAACCTTGAAAAAGACTTTACTATCCTTAGCATATTACTAAGCATGATCTTTTTTTTTTTTTTTTTAGCTTTGTTATTTTGACTTACTGTAATTTGTCTAAGCCCCACCTAAAAATCAAGAGGGGTTGGTGTCCCAACCCTGCATCTGGAACCCTTGCCCGTGTGCTTGCTGCACAGGGAACAAATCAGGCCCCCACATCCCGACCCGTGAGCGCTTCTGGTCTTCTGCTTCTTGGTCATCAGTCTGAGAAGAAGGAAGCTACACCTGTAATGTGAAACACCCTCCCTCCCATCCAAAGCCGACTAACCTACTCTCTTCTTTGCCCACTCCGTTTCCCCAAACATAACTTTCCACATTACTGTCATGCAAATCATCCCAGCAGGTTTCAGCAGCAGTAAGTAAACTTTAGGGGCAAGGGAGTAATTAGTTACAAAAGTAGTTTTTCTAAATAGAGTATGTGACTCCTTTTTTCTTCTAAACTGGCATTTCTCCAGACAGTGAGCACCGGCAATGAATACTGATAATTGAAACCAAGTAATTTTCCAGAATATGATCTGGTTTTAGCGTTACAGACCAGATCTACTGGTGTCTTAAGCACCATGTGTTGTGAGCCTCTGGATCTTGAGGAATACAGACATTATCTGTGCTTGCCATCTTGGGACAGGCTTTTGAAGGATAAACTTGGTATTGAGCAGTGCTTACTCAGAGCTGGAACCTGAAGGCTAGCCACTAGTTTCTGTGGACCTGTGTCTCGCTTCTAATCCTCCATCTAGCCCAACTGTTTTATCCTAAACTTACTGCTGAAGGTGTCAGACTTCTGGTTTAACTCCTTCAGGGTACAGGTAAATGTATGCAGAGAAACAGACCCTTTTACGAGGCTTACAGTCTTATTTCAGTAGCATGAGAAATGTGGATGACTTAAAAAAGAGAAAACACCCCAAATTCTGTGACTTTTTCACTTAACTCTCTGTTCTTTCTCTTTGTAGTCCCTGGTGGGGTCCATCACTGTTTGTCCAGAGAGGGTCTCTTCTTACCTTATTAGGATTTATCCTGAGTTAGTGAAGTTGATTCTCTCCTTTTATTTTATTTACTTTTTAAATCCTCTTTCAAGTGGCCCTTTAAACAGTTCCAGCAGCTGACCCGAGCCTTCTGCCAGTAAACCATGTTGCCACAGTACCTTTTCTTTGTAACGCTTAGGCTGCATCTCCCTTTTGCCCAGGTGCCAGAAGATCAAATTCCTGATTTGCAAGTACCCAGTAACAGAGTAATTTAAAAACTTAGAAGGATAGTGGTGGCTGTTGGGGAGTATCTTAGCAAAAGGAATTTTTTACCAGGTTTTGTTTTGTCCTGTGTGGGAGCAAAGCTCACCTGGGTACAGGTTTTGCAATTACAGGAAATAGCGATAGTCTATTTCAAGAAAAATAAAGGTTTCACATCTTTGAACACTTCTCAGTGTCTTTTCCTTTTGCCAGCATGACAGTTTCAGTCCCCTTTTCTTCAGTGCTAAAATCCTTGGCATTAGAGATTTTGCCTTCTGATGTAGCTTAAGGAAATCTTTGAAGTAAGGTACATTAGCATATAAACTCTGAAACTCTTTGGTTGCACTTGGGTCAGGATAATAAATGTTTGTTCAGGTGCCCTGTCTTAGGAAGTGAGTGTTTTCTGCCTTGTCACAATACATTACTTATTGTGCTGTATTTTAGTTAAAACACTTGTCATATTTTTCAAACGTAGGCTTATTATTTCTAATTTCTGTTCTCCCAAATTATGTATCTTGAATGTTCTTTTGATCTCGCCAGCTTTAAATCAGAATGGAAGTGTTCCTCGTGTGGATATGAACGTCTCCCTCCCTTGGGGGAGTCCTCCCTGACTGGCAGGGGAAATGGAAACGGATCAATCATCTGTCACTTAACAGTGTTAACGATGCCATGAGCTTTATCTCTTACTGACTCTGATAAAATGCTTGTTCCAGTCGCATGGCAAGCATCTGTGTTTGGTAGCTGGTATCTAATAAGTCATGTTTTTGTAGGGCTGGCCATATGGCCCGTACCTGGACAGTGAATCTGAGGCGCTCTAAATATTGCGAATTTACTGTCTGTGGATGAATTGTGCAGTTGCTCGGCACATATGCAATAAATTTGATATGTAGATTTTTTTTTGATTAATTGCATGTACGTAAGCCATCTGTGCAGTGATTGTGCATTAAGTAAGGTGCAAGAGCCGTTCTCCAGGACAAATGGCTAAAAGTGTATTTTCAGTTAGAAGAAAAAAAATAAAAAGTGTTTTGGAAAACGAGTACACATTCAGACTAGCCAGAATGTGTGATAACTTCGTTTTTTGTAAGCAGAAAGAGTATGAACAGAATGATACTGTATGCAAGCAGAAGTTTTAAAGGTATATTTTCTTAGAGAGCTTACTAGGGACAGATGATATTTCCTGTGTTTTGTATGTGTGGTTTTATATGGGATTTACTTTTGGGTTTTAGTAAAATTAAATTGTACTGGGAAAAATCATCATAAGAATGGTCCACAATAGGAAGTCTGTAGAACATGTGCACATTTCAGAGCGACTCTTATCATTTGCTTTTCCTGATTCTGCCGCATTTAAGTGCTCATTTGCAATATTGCATTAATGTAGGGGTTTGGAGTGAATTATAAAAGGAGTGGATAACAGCTTGCTTTGGCTGTAAAGCCACACTCTCATATTTTTGACAGTAGGCAAAAAGGGCTGATTAGGAGAATCTATTTCCTGTATGTTCAAATATAAACCAGATACTCAGTCATGAAAAAGTCATTCACTGTTTTCCAAAGACCTTTTTTTTTTTTTTTCTTTTTTGCCAATGTGAAATGGTAGTTTGAGTGGAAAACTGGGCAATGTGTTAGTCCTTACACACAAAACAAGCATCAAGAAAAGGTGATTGTATTAATTCCTTCCTTCCTTCCTTCCTTCCTCTGTGGATTCTGATTGTTTCTGGCTTTAAACAGATGCGATTCCCTAAGGACCACATTAGTGCTTTTAATCTTTCAAAGCAGGAGTGAAAGTGCAATTACTGTATGTGAATATCAAGAAGACTTCAGTTCAAGCAGTTTTTCGATGCTCCAGGTTTTGTATCATTTTTAGAAATGAAGATCTAACCTGTAACAGTGGGTGGTCCATATTCTGACTGTTGATGCTTGCACTTTTTAATGCTCATCCCTTTGAATACTTACATTATCATTCGTATTTAGATGTGAGATCAGCTTTTTTCCAGGTCCTGTGTATAAGGGCTCCTTTCAGGTGGTGTTCTGCTCTTGGCCGGCTTAGAGCCCCTGCCGTTTTTTCCTCAGGCTGGTCAAGTTGCTCAAAGTAGCTGGGGGAAGCTGTGAAAAACTTCAGTAAATGGGCAAGAAATATATTCTGGGTGACAGTCAATTACACAGTGATAGTCACATTCTGCTGCTTATGTTGTGCTGGTAAATAATGAAAGTGGGTTTTGGATGACGTGGTAGGGAAGTCTCATAAGCACAGGCCTATATATCCAGGGAATCTGTTTCCTCATGAGGCTTCTTGAAGCAGAAGTGCCTCGATGCTCCCTGCAGTCCTGCAGCCTTTTTTCCAGGCTGGGATCCTGAGTATCCAGTGTAGCTGACTGGCAGGTCTCCATACAGTGGAGAAGCTGCACCTCGCATTACTGGGGTCCAGGAGCAGGAGCGAAGCAAGAGTCAGGGGTGCTCCATAACTATGGGCAGGGCTGCTGTCTTCATCCCCATATGTACTTCTGTAATGCTCTTCAGAGCAGGGGTCCTGCCTTCCCTCTGTCTGGAAATGACTAGTACTCGGCACTGCAGGTGATGGTAGCAGAAATCTGCAGAGATTTTGCTTAAAGAGAAGAGTCGTCACATTTATATGTAATGGAAAAAAGAGGCAGAAAGACCCTCAGTGTTTCACATATCCCTCCTTGAGACAGCCGTGGTCTGCCTTCCATCTAGAGGGAGTTATAACTGATACTCCTTTATCTAAGAATAATTCATTGAGGGGACAGTGAATGGTACCATCCCAGTGGCAGCTGCGTATCGCTGTTAGATTCGTGTTGCCTCTCCAGAGCACATAGTCCAGGAAGCTTGTTCTGCCGTCCTGTCTGGCTGATGGGCTTCTACCTGGCTAACCTACTCACCTTGCCTCTGGTCATTTAATACACAAAAAAAATGGAGAAAAAAGTGATCTGTTATTATTATATCAATGTTTGCTGTATGAACTGTGACTTGACGTTGCAAACTGCCTTACGGAAAATGGCGTCCCAGAAGCTCGTGGTGAGGTCTGGGGCTACAGGCACCTGTAAGCTTGGGCTGGCTGTGGTGCCGTATGGGAGCTGAACTCTTTATACTGGTGTACAGAATCACAGAATCAGTCAGGTTGGAAGAGACCTCAGGGATCATCGAGTCCAACCGTTGCCCTTACACCACCCTGTCAACTAGACCATGGCACTAAGTGCCATGTCCAGTCTTTTCTTAAACACATCCAGAGATGGTGACTCCACCACCTCCCTGGGCAGCCCATTCCAATGTCTAATAACCCTTTCTGAAAAGAAATTCTTCCTGATGTCCAACCTGAACCTCCCCTGGCGAAGCTTGAAGCTGTGCCCTCTTGTCCTATCGCTAGTTGCCCGGGAGAAGAGGCCAACTCCCACTTCACTACAACCTCCCTTCAGGTAGTTGTAGACTGCAATAAGGTCACCTCTGAGCCTCCTCTTCTCCAGGCTAAACAACCCCAGCTCCCTCAGCCGTTCCTCGTAGGTCAGACCCTCCAGACCCTTCACCATCTTGGTCGCCCTCCTCTGGACTCGCTCCAACACCTCAACATCTTTCTTGAAGTGCGGGGCCCAGAACTGGACACAGTATTCAAGATGTGGCCTCACCAGTGCCGAGTACAGAGGGATGATCACTTCCCTAGACCGGCTGGCTACGCTATTCCTAATAGAGGCCAGGATGCCATTGGCCTTCTTGGCCACCTGGGCACACTGCTGGCTCATGTTTAGCCGGCTGTCGATCAGCACCCCCAGGTCTCTTTCCACCAGGCTGCTTTCTAACCACTCTTCCCCCAGCCTGTAGAGCTGCATGGGGTTGTTGTGGCCGAAGTGTAAGACCCGGCACTTGTTCTTGTTGAACCTCATGCCGTTGGTCTCGGCCCATCTATCTAACCTGTCCAGATCCCTCTGTAGGGCCTTCCTACCCTCCAGCAGATCGACACTCCCACCCAGCTTGGTGTCATCTGCAAATTTGCTGAGGGTGCACTCAATCCCTACGTCTAGATCATCTATAAAGATATTGAACAGCACCGGCCCCAGAACTGAGCCCTGGGGAACACCGCTAGTGACCGGCCGCCAGTTGGACTTTGCCCCATTCACCACCACTCTCTGGGCTCGGCCATCCAGACAGTTTTTAACCCATTGAAGAGTCCACCCATCCAAGCCCTGGGCAGCCAGTTTGTCTAGGAGGATGCTGTGGGAGACAGTGTCGAATGCCTTACTGAAGTCTAGATAGACTACATCCACAGCCCTGCCCTCATCTACTAAGCGGGTCACTTTGTCATAGAAGGAGACCAGGTTGGTCGAGCAGGACCTGCCTTTCATGAATCCATGTTGGCTGGCCCCGATGCCCTGATTGTCCTGCATGTGCTGTGTAATGGCACTCAGGATGATCTGTTCCATCACCTTGCCTGGCACCGAGGTCAGGCTGACAGGCCTATAGTTCCCTGGATCATCCTTCCGGCCCTTCTTGTAGATGGGCGTTACATTTGCTAATTTCCAGGCAGCTGGAACTTCTCCAGTTAACCAGGACTGCCAGTAGATAATAGAGAGTGGTTTGGCAAGTTCATTTGACAGTTCTTTCATTACTCTGGGGTGAATCCCATCTGGGCCCATAGCCTTGTGGGTGTCCAACTGGCACAGCAGGTCACTAACCATCTCCTCCTGGATCATGGGAGGTTCACACAGCCCCCCATCCCTAACTTCAGGCTCTGGGGGCCGAGTCTCCTGAGGACAACCGGTCTTGACATTAAAGACCAAGGCAAAGAAGGCATTGAGCACCTCTGCCTTTTCCTCATCACCTGACACTACACTACCCTCCTCATTCAGCAAGTGGTGGAGGCTCTCCTTGACCCTCCTTTTGCTGTTGATATATTTGTAAAAGCTTTTTTTGTTATCTTTGACTGTAGCAGCCAAATCGAGCTCTAATTGAGCTTTGGCCCTTCTAATCTTCTCCCTACACGACCTGGCCACGTCCCTATAGACCTCCCAAGTTACCCGACCCTTCTTCCAGAGCAAGTAAGCTCTCTTTTTTTCCTTAAGTTCTAGTCTAAGTTCCCTGTTTAACCAGGCCGGTCTTTTTCCCCGACGGCTTGCCTTCCTACAGACTGGGACAGCCTGTTCCTGAATATTTAACAATTCCCTTTTGAAGCATGTCCAGCCTTCCTGGACTCCTTTGCCCTTCAGGACCGACTCCCAAGGGACTCGGTCCACCAGCCTCTTAAACAGGCTAAAGTCAGCCCGCCGGAAATCTAAGGCAGAAGTTCTACTCTTGCCCCTCCTTACTTCCCCCACTATCGAAAACTCTAACATTTCATGGTCGCTACTCCCAAGACGGCCACTGACCCTCACATCTCCCACTAGTCCTTCTCTGTTCACAAACAACAGGTCAAGCAGGGCCCCTCCTCTAGTGGGCTCATTTACCACTTGCATGAAGAAGTTGTCCTCCACACATTTGAGGAACCTCCTAGATTGCTTCCTCTCTGCCATGTTGTATTTCCAGCAGACATCCGGCAAGTTGAAGTCACCCACGAGTACAAGGGCCGGCGACCGGGCGCCTTCTGACAGCCGCTTGTAAAACGCCTCGCCCGCCTGCTCATCCTGGTTGGGTGGTCTATAACAGACTCCCACCGTAATGTCCGCCCTAAAACTGTACACTGCTCCTGAAACTTTTTCTGACACAGGCTTGCTGTTTCCATCAACGGATTTTATGGGACTCCCTACACATCATATCTTGCACAGCTTACCATATTGGCTCTTAAAAGTGGCTTTGAATACAATGCCAGGCTCCCCCAGTAGCAGTTTTACGGCTGCTGGTGAGCTGGGAAGCCCCAGTTGGTTATTCCTGTTCTAGTGGAGCCCCCGTGCTGAATTTTTCAGCTAAAATGATGGAAATCTGTTTCGTCTAGTTTTCTAGTTTAACTAAAACACGGCTTCTGTGCTGAATAAAGCAGGGAGCATTGCAAAGTGCCACAAGCTCATGTTCCAGACGTGCCTCCTCCTTTTCAAAGGAGAAAACTGTTATAATGCCTAATACCCCTCTGTACTGCACCATCAGTGCCTGTGTAAAGGTTTTTCACGTTGACCCTAAAAATGAAAACAAAAGCTTCATCATCAGCGTAGCTTCTATTTCTTTCAGGATCTCTGGCATAAAATTCTTTTTTCTTGCTTCCTGTTTTGCGGAGTTGGTAAAAGCCACAAATCCAAATATTTTGTGAGGGAATCTGGCACTCATTGCATATACATTGATTTATGTATGAGTGCTCCTAAACTCATCAGTGCTTCTGGATCATTAGATGTGAAATAACGTGCTCAGGACATTTTTGCCATTATTTTTGAGAGCCAGGTAGATGCTGCGGCCTTTAGCAGCCAACAGCAGCTCAGAGGCATGGTGCTGGCAGGCAGGAGCCTTACCTCCACCTTGCCTGCCTGCAGGCGCTACCTGCCCTTGGGGACAAGGTGTGTCCTGGCGCTCTCAGCATGCTGGTGAAGTGCAAAGTGACCTCCAGCAGCCTTAGGATGAATCCAGCTCTTTTTAGGGTAGATGTGAGGGGAAGGGCGTCCCGCTCAAACATAAAAAGGTTTCTTGTGAGCAGCAGTGTTGTGTTAAGAGGTGCATATGGACAGATAATGCAGCCTGGCCTGGTTTTCTGCTGCCTGTGTAGTTACTTCAGTGTGCATGGGGGAAACAAGTGTGTAAAATGAGAGTGTCCTATTGCATACTAATTTTAAAAGTGATGAAAGGATGTACCAGCAAGTGATGAATCGGGCACTTAAAAGCACAGCACAGCTTGTTTTTTTTAGCAGTGACAAGGACTGAATTAATATGTACTTTTGTTCTGCAGGCTAAATTTTAAAATATGAGGGGAATAAAGCTGAATGCTATGTAAATACACAGCATTTTTTTTCCACAGTGAACAGAAAATTAGAACTCAGCTGCTTAGTAAACACCATTTAAAGATCAGAGCACTGAAGAAACAAACACTACGTAAACTTTTAATGTAACAACAACATAGTCTGGCCTTTTTTAAAGGAAGAAAAACACACTAAAGATCACGTGCAGGTAAGAAACATGAGGGAAACTTCCTAAAGTTTGGTGCTCTGTTTAACTTAGGTGTGAAGGTGAAAAGCCTCAGGGAAAAAGGAGTACTAGTAACGCTGGATCTAACCAGGCTTCATCACCAAAGAAACTGTGGGAATTGGTAGTACAGTTTTGAAAAGACACTGCCAAGGTAAATTCTTTTCAATGTAATTAGTAAAGAAGGAAGAAAGTGTTCAGTAATACTGTTCATGCTCCCCATCTGCCAGTGTTGTATTTCTACTTGGTAAGAATTTTCTACTTCATGTTGCTGCAGTTGATATTTGGAGGGAGGAAAATACAGATAATAAAAGACAGCATTGGACAGGGAAGGGGTGAACTTAAGGGTAGGGCTGGAACGCATGTGGATCCTTTCAGTGTCTGGGAAAAGCCAGGAAGGACTCAGTGGTTTGATTTAGACCCAATACCGTGTTTTAAATAGCTTGCCCATAGCAAGCCAGTCGATAATGGTCTCTGCTTTTGGTTAGTGCTTGTCCTCTACATTGGAATAGCGTGTCGTAGTGCACTTCCAGATGTGATTTCCCAGGGTGATTCAAAGGCTCAAAATACTTCAGTGAGTCACAAAGCAGGGTGTCAGTAGCCACGTTTTTCAAGATTACGGCAAGAGTCCAGAGAGGAGGATGTAAAAGGCTACCCCGCGGTTTGATTGCAAAACTGTTGGCTCCACGTTCTCCTGAAGTCTGTGTATGAATATGGCTGGAGCCTGACATCTTACAGCTCTGTCTTGTCTACACATTTTCCAACATCTTTTTTACACAAAGACTACAGGGAACATCAGCCAACATGTGTCTTGTGTTATTTTTGCATTATTTTTGTTATGATTTTGTATGTTGACTAATCTGTTATTGCTGTGCTGTATCACTGAAACAAAATGTGGCCTTATTTTGATAGGGAAATGTATGTCCTGTGACACAATTGCTTTGTTATATATTGCACTGCCTTGTTAGTTTGAGATTTTCGATTAATGTGAAAGGGAAGAGGAGAGCAGAGTAGGAGAGTAGAACCATAATAAATGTTCATCTGGCCATGAATTTTCCCTCTTCTTGAAAGGCTCTCATGTCCTTTACCAATTAGTCGCCTTCCCTGTCCTACGTGATATGGTTGCCCACTCAGAGTTTAGCTGGCAGTTCAGACGCAGTTTGTTCCTGCCGAAAAACCACTGCAGGCAATGCAGCTCCATGAGTCTTCCCAGGCTGCCCCGTGGCTGCCAGGCTTGGGAAATAGGAGTGTGTTCTTCTGGGTTTAGCCAGAATATAAAGATCCAGGCATTTTCACGTAAGTGTGATCCTGCTTATTTTCAAGTGACCAGGTTTATTTGAAACAGTTTCTATAGATTACTTCAGATGGTTTTGGGGTTTTGTAATGATTTTTGATGTGAAAGAACTCAAATTTTATGTTCACTGCCAGATTTGCTGAGGTTTCATGATGCAAGTAATTTATGGACTTTACTGGAGATGGAGATTTATGGAAGCAAAAATTTATGCAATTAGATACTTCAGTGTATTTCTGTTTAACTTTTGGAGAAAAAAACACAGAAGTTATTTGAACAGTTGGTAAAAGTTTTACGATGATATAACTGTATTATGATTTTCCATTCATTAGTTTCACTGCGTTGTTTTGTTTGCTTGGCTGTTCATTTATTGATCTGATTTTATTCAGTAGGAGTGGCAGTGGTTATAGACATTCATTTCCAATAAAGATCTTACGTTACTCTGTTAAAAACAAAACCTTACCCCCCCCCCAAAAAAACCTCTTCTAAAAATTCCTATCTGAACAGAAAGTTTGAACACAAACTGACAAAAATCACAGCGATATGTGTATATATGTACAGTGCTTTACCAGGGAGACAGAGGAGGTGTTGATTTTATAGGAGCCTTGATATCTTCAGAGGAATTCTGAAACAGTTGTGTGTTTAGGCACTCTTGACTTTCTTTGAAATGAATCCTTTTCTCATAATTTAAAAGAAAACTATGCATAATATAGGCTCTTAGCCAGCATGCTTAGTGTCCTATGTTGGCCTTTATAGGGCAGAGAGCAAATGTTTTACTTAGGGGAGAGGGTGCAAACCTTTTACTTCTATGTCAGAGCAGCATCTCATCCAAAATAGTCCTCAAGATGTGACTGAGACTGCTCACGTCGTAGCATCAAACCAAGAGCGCACGCCACTGCCACCCGGGGTGTGAGGTTTTAGCCGGTATTTGAGTTGTGTTTCAGTGGACAGGTGGAAGCAATGATGACAATAGGAATGTCTTTGATGCCATATTTAGCAAGCGCTCTTTTCCTAAAGTGGGAAGATCAAACAGGAAGCACTTTCCTCGCTTGTAATACGAAGCTTGGCTTTGCAGCCAGCACCCTGTCTGAAAATCTGCCTCTCTTTTGCAGGGAGGAATAAACTGTTGATTTCCCTCCTGCCCATGACTTCCCTGTTGGGTTTGCTCCTCCATACAAGTTTAATGCAGGAAATATACCTGGAACCAAGTCAGCGCTTCATCCCTTTAGGTACATCTGTACTATCACAGTTGGAAGAGCCTGAAAGCCTCCTGCCCCTCCTAGGAAGCTTACGTCTTGACGGCGCTCAGGGCAAGCAAAGTAAATCCCTGAGTTAGGGAAATCTGGCCGTGGACTGGAGGCTATTGCATTTTTGTCCCCATGAGTGATGTGCTCCAAAACCCCGATAGTTCCCATTATGAATGTAAACCAGATCACACCAGGTGGTCCCAGAACCGCAAAATTTTGTCGAGCACATCTGTCAGAGACAGCAGAATTGTAACTGACTGTTCATGCTGGTCTTTGAGTGGTGGCTTTCTTTGTCTCAGCTGGCATTTAACAAAGACCATTCTAATCATCCTCCATTTAGTTCGGTGGCTAATAAAGACATCAACTTTGGAAGGGGTAGTGTTTGCTCATAGTCAAACCCCCTCTAAGACATTGAGAAAGATAAGCACTGAAAAGTAAGGACATCCTACTGATCCAACTGGATGACTGTTATCTGCTTAAGAACTACTCACCTGCGGGAGTCAAATACAATAAATCTATCCTGTAGACCTGAGCCTCTCAGTTATATGTCCTTTAAAACAGGGACCCACATGGGAGGTTATCTGTTGCTTCCGCTGACTTGTCATCTGTTGTCTTTTGGCACATACTTCACTGTAAATCTAAAACATAATTGAGTTATGAAAAGTGAGAGAGAATACTAATTCTATAAACTGAATGGAAAATTTTGGCTCCACATGTAATATTTTATTTCTGTTGTGTTTCTTGTAACTAAGAAAACAGTGGTAGAGGACATAGGAAATGTACCCGAGTTGTACACATGGATGAGCTAATGTTTGCAGTGACTTGGAATTGTGGATGTAAGCTGATCTATGCTGTTCAAGCTTGAGTCTAGCAGGGCTGTCTTTTTTCATGGTTTTTGTATTAAACCTGTGTTTGGCATATCACGTTTTGGTTGAAGTGCAGGTTTGGAGTTCAGTAATGCGATGTGTATGAATTCAGAACATCAAAGGTCAGGTTTTGCACTTCCATTTTTTTCTGACGTTGAAAGGCATCTGCCAATTAGTCTGAAACCTTCAGGGATCCCCTGCTGTTATTTTTCAGCCATGAACATCTTGTTAAAAGTCAGCACTCCATGTTGAGTTGCTGGAGTTATTGGATTATTCTTCCTGTTAGGACTTGAGCTTGATTTGAACAGAGCGTGGCTATATCCCAGTGACACCCAGTATAGCAGCAACTTGTGGTTATAAGCATAAGGGAATAGTGCAGTGGCTACCGACAAATAGTGACTTGGTGTGTTACGCTAATCATGCATTTTTCTAGTGGCTGGATTTTGAAATCCTTATGTCATCCAGGAGATTGTACACAGACATCTCGCTAATAGTGACACGTATAAACCCACCAAAGTAATTATTAGGCAGTGTATATTCATGTGACTACTAAAATGCTTGTAATTATGTTGACTATAGTGTTAGGTGTGCATATTTGTAATATTTGAATAATGGAAAATATA
Source organism: Nyctibius grandis (assembly GCF_013368605.1). Taxonomy (NCBI): domain Eukaryota; kingdom Metazoa; phylum Chordata; class Aves; order Nyctibiiformes; family Nyctibiidae; genus Nyctibius; species Nyctibius grandis. The sequence goes on from NC_090663.1 coordinate 56,950,711, forward strand.
TTCCCTGTATTTTAATAGCTTATTAGCTATTAAAATTCTCTAGTATTATATATACTACAGGTATATTTGGTCTGTTTTCCATAGACATATGGTAAACTTACTGCATGGGTATTCCCCTATTTCATAAAGGAAAGAGCAAATATAAAGAAAATCCTCTTTCATTTATGTAGATAAGTTTCACATCAGCAGATGGAAGGGAAAAGGCTAAAAACATTTTTATGCCTGTAAGTTAGATTTCAGTTAGGACAAGCACTGTTGTGTGTGATCTCTTAATTTATGCGTGTGGCAAACTCAAAGGTGAGATGACCCAGATCTGATTGCGATCTTGTATCGGTGTAAAGCAGATGGACAGCGGCAGCTCCCCATGCAGCCACGACGCTCTTGGTGGAAGTCAGCCTGAGATCAGAATCTGAAAAATTTACATATTCTAGATAAGAAGGCAAAACTTTATATTTTGTGTTGCTAGTTTTGAAGGAACTGTAAAAGAAGCCAAGTCTTAGCTGGGTTTCTACTTGTCTTCAGTTTTCTACTGTCTCCTTTTCTTGTGCTGTGAAGTACAAGGAAAAACTAAGCTAAGACATCAGTGTAAAATAAAAGGCTATCTCGTACTTCACAAAAGGAACCTGCTCTGAACAGTTCGTCTACTACTAGTGGGGCATACGACCAGGTCTCTGCAATAAATATACCATGGGGTGCCTTGGGTCCTCTCTGAGCACACAAAAAGGGATTTCTGAACTGAGCATGCTCATCAACACTGGAGACATCATTTTTGGTTACAGTGAGTTCTCCTCTGTGTTCAGGATGGACAATAAGTTTACTGATGTGATGAATTTTTGGCCCTTTTGACTTTTTTAGGATACTGGTTTATTGTAATGGAGCACTCGCATAAACTTGTGCTGGATGTGCATTTTCCAGATGTTGCTGGGTAAAAATAGCTGCAAATTGCCATGAACTAGCTTCTGGGGTATAAATGTGAATTTCTTAAGTCTTTTTAGTTAAGGTTAAATTAGAGCAAAACCAAGGGAAAGACCTCCAAGATCTTCGTTAAAAAAAAAAAACACCCAAGCAAAAAAAAAAAAGAAAAAAAAAAGAAAAAGTGCATTGTGAATATTAGGCTTGTGAAAATCTTAATATAGGAAATAACACCCTAAAAGAAACAAAGGTCTTACCCATCACACTTGAGCAAAGGCTATCTTCAACCTAAAGTCCAGAAGTACTAGATTTTCTTTGCAAACAGGAGGTGTCTTCTGAATGTGGATGAGGAATTGGACAAATTGGTTAGCATAAATTGGTTAGAATAAATAATAAAATGTTGCTTGGAGGTGTAACGCAAGGTTGCAATCCAACAGGACTTTAAAATTATGCAAGCTTTAAAAGGAAGATAAGATAATACAAAAGTACTGCAGCTGATTTTAGAATTGAGTTGGGTGCTGGATTATACTACTTCTTGTATGGTTTCAAGCAAATAACCGAAAACTCCAGGCTTCTATTGCTGTACATGAATACAATGAGATAGTGTTTCTTACTTTCATTAGAGAAATGAACACTGTTTCTCAAAAATTTCTTCTCTGTGATTTATTCATATTGTATGGGTTTTTTGGGCGGTGGGTGGGGGGGTTAAACTATGTTGTCTTATAAGCATCTTTGCGAAAAAATTTTCATGGCACTATGAAAACAAAGATCTCTTGAGTCCCAAACTGAAATTCTTGCATTGCACATTTGAGCAACTTTAATCTGTAACATAGTTTAATGAAAAGTTATCAAGCAATATTTTAGTTATTTTATAAAGAATACTGAAGAAACATTTTTGTTTGTTTTCCTCAGATAGGTTACTTCTACATTTAGTCTGTGGCACTCCATTACTGTGGATCTTACTAATGTCATCTTACATGAACTTTTCAAATTTCCATATAAACTATGTGTTTTTATTACAAATGGTTGGGTTTTCATTTTGTATTGACAGATTGTATAAAATCTTGCAAATGCTTGAATATATGTTTTTAAAATATTGCCGAACCAACTATTTTGTAATCTCCCTGTCTTCCTCCGATGTATGTCCTCCAATTTTGCCAGAGGTAAAAAAAAAGTTATGCTAAAGGAAGTGGAACTTGTTGAGACCACCTCCCATTTCTAGGTTTGTGTTTGATTTTGGTTGTATTGAATTCTCAGCAGAAATTAACTCAGTGGAGGAATGTAGTGCAAAAGCCCAGATCTGGATGACTGGCTTTCCTCCCAGTTTTCCCACACCAACCTGGACCTCCGAGACAGAGATCCCCCTCTCCGAAAACAAGACTCAGACAAAGTGCAAATTCTTCATTTCCTGAAATCTCATTGTTTAGGCCAACAAACATGCAGGTCAACATGCAGGTTGCAGAACCGAAACTGAACACCAGCTCAGTTTCTCTGGATCAATGAAGCGTAATCTGATGCTTGTGGCTGCCTATCTGGCCTGGAGAACAGGCACTGAGAACAAAGACTTAACACCGGTTCCTTGAGATATTTGAGCAGCAAAATACTGTTACTGCTGTTTTCAGCTGGCGTTTGGCTCAGTGCTGCGCTGTTTAGGTAGACCAGGCTTAAATTTATTGTGATGGTTATGCCAGCAAATTCTCCTCGGACAGAGTCAGCTTGTGCTGTCCTTGTGTAGGTGACTTGAAGAAAAAAAAAAAAGGAAAGGGGGGAAAAAAGAAACTTGAGGTCTGCACATGTTCACATAGACCGTCTCTTATAACAAAGCTTCTCAATCTGACTATAAGTAAGTCCCTCTAAAATCAAGTCAACAGAGAGTCCTCAGTGAACAATAAAGGAAAAACTTTACACAAGTGTGGCACCAGATGCAGATTAAAGAGCAGTAGATGTAACTGGCTGTGATACGTAATGGTGTTTTCAGCAAGGCGTACGAAAGATTAAACCCATAGCTTCTGCCCTCAGTGGGAGATGATGCTTACGAATGTGGGCTGTCTTGACTTGAATGTCTTTGCAGTGTGACTGCTGCTTTTTGGAGCCTTTTTTTGGTCAGCAGAAACTCATGCTCATAGTGTTTTGTTTAACTGCATTTCAGGAGGCTAATTGATACTTAGGCTTTGCTGAGTGTTCACTAGGATGTAATCAGAGCTGTATTTTAAGCAAGGATGATTTTTTGTTTGTTTTTACTGAAGAGCTCATTAGAAGTCGATGGGAGTTGAGTGCATCTGGGCCCAGTCATGCATCTCTGCCTGAAGTGCCTGATTCAGTTGACTGGGTTGTTTACTAATAAGAAATACAATGTCAGCAGGACCTTAATTGTTTAATCTATCTAACCACAACATGCCCAGAGAGGTGGTGGATGCCCCATCCCTGGAAACATTCAAGGTCAGGTTGGACGGGCTCTGAGCCAAGTGATCTAATTGAAGATGTCCCTGCTCACTGCAGGGGGCTTGGACTAGATGACCTTTAAAGGTCCCTTCAGACCCAAACTATTCTATGATATGATTCTGTGAGCATTATGAGTAATGCATAGAAGTAGACCAAAACTCTTACATCTCCATGTCTGAGCAGAAACACTGGAAAAGGAAAAAGGTATCTCTTATTACAATTCCTCACAAAGAATTATTGCTTGACATGTGTCTCCATAAAAGATGTGCCAGACCATGATAATAGCTAAAATTTTATCTGTCAGTTCCCTCAAGTGTGATTGAATCACAATATCAAATGTAATTGATATATCTTTCTGCTCTGTTGTAGATTACACCATCTTACTTAAACTGCGAAACAAGAATATTTCTTGAAAATTAAGAGTTCTTCAGGTAAGGACTGAGTTAAATAATTTTCTTTCTATAAAGACTATTGTTGTTAAAGAAAACACAGAGGACAGTTACCATTTGTGAACTACGCTTTGAAAAGCTGAAGAAAAATCACTTCAGATGTTCACGGTGATACAGGTTGTAGTAAGCAGGCTACTTGAGAAAGACACAGGCATGCACTTTTGGATGATCTTACTATTTTGAGTGCTTGGTACCTAGGATGTCTTTAAAGAAGAAATTGATAAAGAATTGTTTTCTGACAGAAAAATGGGAGCCAGCTGAGAATGTGGCTGGAGGTAATGGGCAGCACTCTGACACCAGGTTTTAGCATCATGACTCCAGTGCAGGCTGCTTGTTGTTGTCCACCTTATATTTTCAGAGAAGCATTGGTAGACCTAAACTTCATGTTCAGGAAATGTCCCTAGTACCCTTGGGGTTGTTGCTAAATAATAGCGTGCCCAGCAAGTTAAGTTGTCATTCTTTGACTGATGTCTCCCCTGGGATAAACAAGCAGTAGTTCTGCAGAGTGAAAAATCAGCAGCTCTTTGTTTAAACAGTCTGATAAAACTCCTGCCTTGTGGTTAAGAAAAAGGATTTGGGGCTTTTCAAAAGGATTGTTGAAAGATTAAATAATTATTCTGTTCATTATGGGAAAAGCCCCAGTTTGCTGGAGATGGTGCTGTAAAGCCATATAGTCACAGCTGACATAAAAATAAAATGTGAGAAAAGTTTTAACTTATCACATAATAGGGTGGGGGTTGTGCTTATTTTACTTCTAATGCAGACTGGTACAATGCAGGTAAGCAGTTCACACGACTCCAGGTAAAAGAGAGAAATACGTTAATTTGATAACTGTTTACAAAACATATGAAGATACCCTTTAAGTTATGAACTGTCAATCCACGTTTTCAAGGTAATGAAAGATTTGTAAGCTGATCAATCTACAGAGCCCTTGCCATCCTTTGAGTTTCTTCCATTTATAGACATCTATTTCATCTTAGAGCTTATAAACAAAATACAGGAAGTTGTTGAAATTAAACATTTTCCATACACAGACAGTTCTTCTTGACCGTACCATATTCTGTTACCTTGCCTGAGTATCATAAAGAGCCTGAAATTGAAAAATTGTGTTGAAATTCCTTTGGGTTTGCATTCTTGGAACTATTCCTAGAGCAATTTCATGACTTAATTTGCATTTGGTGTTAGAAAATTTATAAGACTCTGGTGCTTTGTTACTTATGCTTAGGTTTTGAAAGGAAAAAGAATGAATGCCTGTTAAGTTTAAAATAAAATTGTAGCCCTTTCTTATAAAAATGGACATGTTATCATTGAAGTGCCAGCAAGTTACATGGAGGTATTAAGAAAATAAAAAGCTACTTGTTATTTGTTTAATTTATAAACTTGGGAAGATGAATTAAGCATAATCTTTTCTATGTTAATCTTTATTTATATAGGAACATGGTATATAAGAATTTTTAAGCCCATTAAAATGCTATTAATTTTCTGTGTTCTGTCCCAAATCTTTGTCTTGCCATGCCTGTAGAAAACGATTATTTTTCTTGTTAGATGTTTAAGCAGGTTTTAAACTGAGTTTAGAAATATTTCCTTTTACAAGAAACTTTTTTTTTTGCTGTTGGTTTTGAATCTTTTTAAGGTTAGTAATCTATTTACCATATGTAACTACATGATAGCAAATGCTGGTCCTCCTTCTCCAGTATCCTAGTTTATTGTTTATCTGCTTAAATCTGCGTAGAAATGAGTACAAAGATTATAGAAGTACCAATTTCATTGCGTGGATGTCTACATTTCATTTGGTTGTACATCTGCATAGACATAAATGGCTTTACTGCTTCACACTGAAGACCTTCTGAAGGTCATTGGCTTATTCTGTGCTTAAAATGTCTCCCTGGAGGAAGGGGATACCTTGGACATCTTATATGCCAAGCCAGTTCAATCATTTTAGGAAGAAAATGTACTAGTAAATTAAACACAGAAAGAACCATGAGTAGTTCCATGTTCTTTCTATGTCATTGTCTGTACTGTTCCTTGTTTTTAAATTATACTTGTGTAATACCAAAATTTTGAGCTGGCATACACTGCATTATAGTATTCTGCCTGTAAAATGCTATAGAAGATTGTCCACGCTTTTAGCAGTAACTTTTTAACTCTTGACCATTTATAATTCAAATCAAGCTTTGAAGTGTTAGTGTCTACTTAAATTTTGAATTCCCTCTCTTATGTGATGGTTGAAGTAGCTCCAGTGGGTTGTAATGGTTGTGCCTGTCACTGCTTTACCAATATAGGGAACTGTTGTACTTCAAAGGCTGTACCTATTTTAATTGTGTATCTGTACTACCATTTATTACTGAAAAAATCAATAATGAATGATAGGAAAAAGTAATACTAAGTCCGATGCTTCATGCATTGTGCACCTGAAAAACCCATTTGAGCTTGGTTTTGCTTTGAGAAGGACTTCAACTTAACTGTGGTTATTCCATAGATAATTCTTCTGTGGAAATAAGAAATAATAATAAGAAATAATAATAATAATAACATAAATCATAATTACTTCAGAAAATGAAAGCATTTTCTGCTAATATTTCACATGGAACCTATGCAGCTGAGATAAGGATATGGCAATATTGAGACAACTGTTGCTCTATGGCCTGGGCTTGAAACCACTCTGATTCTTGAGCTGGTTCTTTTTAGGTCCACAGTGAGTTGTCTTAGGGAGCAAAACTACCTGAAACTTATTTATTTTGGGTAGGGGGGATCAGGGAGGAAGAAGACAGAGGTAGCTCTCATGTGGTTTAGCTTCGTAAGCTGGTGTCACAGACAGGGTCACAAGAAAAGTAGCGGTAGTCCAAAGGATGTAGAAGGAGGGTGAGGGTGGGACTGGGAGAGGAGGGCGGAGTAGTCCCTTCAGTGGCAACATACTGTTGTCTCAGCTCAGCTGTCTCATAAAACTGCTCTTTGCAAGTCAGTGAGGAATCTTCCAGTCTGCTGAGCAGGGCAGAATAAAGGGGCAAGTGTCTTAACAGTGTCAGACCTCATGAAACATCTCCATCCCACTGGCTCCTAAGGAAAATACTCGCTGAGCCTCCCTTCAGCTCAGAACTCTTTTAAGACTCTTGTTCTTCCTCCTTCTGAATCCTTTTGGCCGATTCAATTTACGTCGTGCTCTGGGGAGTTGATTAATTTCCTATTATTGGCCCAGTCGTGCAAACCCCTGCACTCAAGGTTGGCAAGTGTGCTGTTGCATCTCTGTATAGATGAGTTCTGTACCTGCACATTCAACCTATGGCATGTTTACTGTACAGGAAGATACACCCAAACTATGTTTGCTTCATGAATAGGTGGCACTAGAATGTGAGATCTACCCTAGTAACAGAGTGAATAAATTTACTCAGTGTAGGACTTTTAAACAGTTTTTACCATATGCCTCAGTATCATAATTTTAAATTAGATTTGCTCAAAATGGAAATCCAGATTCAAGCTGACATCATAACATATGACCTCCAGTAGCAATGAAAATTGAAAACATAAGACAAGGGCATTAGTCACTGAATAGTTTATAAGCTTGCCCTGAATGTTCATCTGAAATGTTAACACTATTTTATTATATCCAATAACAGCTTAAAGTCAAAATTTATGAATACTGTGGGGTGCCTAAGATAAGGCATTCAGACTCATGTTATTGTACTCTGTTCAAATCTTTTGAGCCTTTAGTTAAGGGCACAGAGCTACTTGCATGCCTAACCTATTGCTTTTAGTGCATATATAACCTATATCTTTTACTGGGACTGGAAATGTGAGCAAGATAGTAGGGATCTGATTTGGCAGCTAGACTTCTGTTAACTCAAGAAGTTGTACATACCCAGTTGCAGGAGGAAGTGTTAAATGGCGTCAGCGTGGATGCGTCTATGAAGTTATGGTCAGTGTTTTCTGGGGCTTTTTAGTTTGCTTAGCAATTTGAATTTTGGTTTATAGAGTCCTGCTAGTAATTCTTTTTGTAAAGATAGTTATAGTAGTAGTGCTGAATGTAGTTTAATATGGAGTATGATGAGAGCAAGTTAACTTACATATGCATAACTGATGAGGGCTGTAATCAAACAAATGACTTGATGGAATTATCACTTTAAACCAATTTGTAGTTCCATTATTTTTTTGAGTCTCAACGTATTTTCATTGATTTTGTTTGTTTGTAGCTGGTATTTTATAATTAACAGATACAAAATTTATTTGATATTTTGAAAAGAAAGAAATTTAAGAATGTTGTATTTACTTTCAGTTGATCTCAAATTTATAATGCTTCATCTATAATATATTCCCTTTACATGTGACCTCAGTGTATCCCAGAATATTCAAAATTTGTTGTCATATATAGTTGACTTCAGTGGAGTTTGGAAAAACACGAGGGAAGTTGGGATCATTACTTTCCAAACTATTCATGGCAGCTATTGAGTTGAGGGTCTCCTCTCTTGTCTTGAAGAATATAGCTCTTGCTCCTTCTGCCCTCCCAGTATACAAGTTAAAACTTTGACTGTGGTATTTGTGCCTGGTTTGGTTTGGTCTGTGTATTTTTATTGTGACTTAAAAGTATTAAATGTGATCAGTCTTGCTTTACTTTTCCAGCTCCTGAATATGCAAAAAGTCAGCTTGAACGTTAAAAGAATGTGGGGTAAAAATATGATCTCACATTAGCAGAAGTATATGCATGTTGTGCTAAGTACTTTTGCATGTGTTAGGAAGACATATTTAGGCTACCATCAGAAAAACCTTTCTAATGAAGGCCTTAGGGAGGAAGGTGTAGCTTAGAAATGGAACAATGTAAAGATAATTTTTGAGACATCCAGATAACCACTAAACTTATCTGTTTCTACTACAAACCCTCCTCTTTTCAATGTACCCCAGGGAAGAGAAGCATAATGTTTGAGCAAGCCTTGGGCTGGTATTTTGGAGTGGTATGCAAGCAAGCTGCAGCAAGAGGTGCAAACTTGCTAGGGCCCAGGAGTAGCATCATATAAATTAAGAATATCTGATTGATGATTATAGGTTAAATGGGAGTGCCTGGATGGGACTCCCCTTAGCTGCATGCTTTAATTCCCAAGTTGGATGTGGGGGGGAAACCCCAACAAAACACCTGTCCTAATGAGCTGAAGTTTATACGTCTCACTTGTCAATGGAGAATCTTTTGCTGGGAGAGCTTCTTTGTTCCTATGTAGCTTGAGTCAGCTACATTGGCTTGATTTAAATGCTTTTGTAGGTGAAAATGAGCTTAATTGACACTGAGCTGGCTGTGGCTTTTGTATTTTGCTTTATTGGGTAGTTCCAGTAGTAAACTGAATTTATTGAAGTAAATCTATGAAATGACCTTAATTGCTTGTTCTCAATAATATTTTTAGGGAACTCCACTCTTTGCCTGTTTTTATTTTAATGTAAGGTGCATGGTGCAGCTTGTATACGCATATTGTTTGAAGGCTTTGAATGGCTTGCCTGTGTGATCCATTTTAATAGATTCCAGCCTTTTTCCATGACATCATTATTATAACAGACTTCCTAGAAAATATGAACAGCTGCTGTGTAATTTTTTCCTGTGTTTTATATTAAAACTGTAGCAGCTTTTCCGTTCTCTACAAATGACAGCAATAGGCTTGTGTGATGTAACACGAAATGAAAGAAAGTCCAAGTAAGGAGCTGCGATACTGTTAACAAGCCAGTAATGTAACAGGTCCCCATGTATGAATCGTTTCATAATGCAATAAGGGATTACTTATGCTGCTGTCATGCTGGTCAAAGGTTGGTCCCATTTCCTTCCCCCCCTTCTCCCTGAACTAAACTGTGCATCATTAAAGATGATGAAAACAGTGTTGTACTCAGCTTACTGGCCCAGATGGCAATTTGCATGAAGAATTTTATTGTATCTTTTTTTCTAATATCATTATTATGCAGACTGTGCATAGAGGTTTTAAAGTTCTTTTCAGTTCTTACTGTTCAGGTCAAGGAGACTTGCTTTGCTGTTTCTCTGCGCATCCTGGAGTTCAGTGATGGTTTAGAGGCCACTTTACATGGAGCCTAGAGTATTAAAGAAAACTAGGAATTCATCAATCTTGTTGTTACACCTTATTTTCTATCTGGCTTCATCTGTAAATAGCTGAAAGGTGTCAAAGAATGATGTGGGCCTTTAGATAGTTATATTGCGTTTTGTCTGGAACACCTCAATTGAAGTTCTAGTGTCTTTTAGGTGACTTGTCCAAACCAACCAGGAAGTCTGGTATGTTTCATTCAGCAATATCTGCATTTGATTTAAGAAAAATATCAGGTATAAACAAAACCTATCCTTTACGTGTCTCTAGGTAGAAACATGCAGTGCTGTGCAGGATAGCGAGGTGCTTGTAGGTCACTCCTTCCATCCAGCAAACCAGGAGTTAACAGCCAACTCAGGTCTCACCTGGGTGCTCCAGCTGGAGTAAGGAGACAACACTGACTGTTGATGGAACAACTGCTGCTTAGAGAAATCTGAAAAATCCACTGTAAAGTCCAGCGTCTTGTTAGCTGGCGTGGGTTTTGCTTAATGGTTCTGCAATCAGGGCTCAACTTCAGCTGATCTTTTTCTTTTCTGTGTTCCTCTATGATTCATTTCAGACTTGGAACCTGTCTAGAGCATCCAAAAATCAGACTGGGTTATTGGGGAAATGCCCAACCCATGTATTTCAGTATATGGTTCCAGTAATGCATGAACTGTGCTGTCCCCAGGGTTGTTGCATGCTGTGATAGATTGTGGCTGCGGTGGTTGGCTGTACCCAGGGATGTGTGGTTCAGAGGTGCGTGGAGTATGAATCGCCGTAGGAAGTTGATCCCAGCTGCGATATGAGAGCTCAGGTGCCAATTTTGGGTGTTTGGTGTCCAGGAGTGCCCAGCAGGCTCCAGCCCTGCACCGATGTGGGTGGGAAGCGTTGCCAAGCTGACTGGGAGAGGGTGTGCTGGAGCCTGGCTGACTTAGAGACCGGCCAAGCCTTACAATGTAATATGGCCGTAAGATGACTCATCATCAGTTAATGCTGCTATCTTAATCCTATGTCTTCTGGGGTGCTTTCTCCCTTCACTTGAAAATAAGGCACTTGTGTTTTGTCTCCTGTGTGGTGAAAATATGCAGCAACTAAGTACTTTTCTCTTTGTGATGCAGGGAGATGGTTCATGCACCAGGTAGGTGACTGTGAGCTGATTGAAAAATACTAAAAGAAAATCAATACTAACCTTGCAATGAGAAGCTAGATAAGGATAGGGTACATTTTCCCCATCTGTGGTGCTCATCAAATGGCACCCATTTTGTGGCTGCATATAGAGAAATAATTTCATGAAAGAAATAACTAATGCCTCCTGGGGATTATCAGTTACAAGCCCTTCTTCATCTAGCAGGAACTTTACAAAAGGCTGCTTGACCTGTTCTCCATTCATGTCTTAAAGCAGACTTGAAAGTACATAATATATAAATAATATTAATGCAAATTATTATTAGCCCAGATGTGGCAGAACACATGAAAATTACCCTCTAGTTTATAACCACAGAAGGCCTAAACCAGCATGTAAATATATAATGTGACTGATTCCTACAGAAAATGCTAAGGTCATTGTTTGAATATTTGATGCATCATGGTAACCAGCGACTAATGGCTGATGTCTGTGGTTTCTGTGCTGTACACACTCTGGGTAGGAGGACACCTTCAAACCACACACCCCCTTTTGAAGGTCAGCTCACACTGGGGTGGTACGCTTAACACAAACCAGTTTCATTCCAGCATTAAACCAATTTCTGAATCTCATTTTTTTTGTCGTTCTCTTCTTGTTTACGTTTAAATGGGTGTAAAAAGTCTGATGATGAGTGGAAAAAAATCTGTGCATCAGTTTCACTTAGTTTTTACAGGTAATTAGAAAGCAAAATGAAGAAACAACATGTTATATAGAAGGTATTTTGAGACTGTAGTTCTTATCATACCACTCATGCTCTGAGGAAAGTGTCTTTCTCATTACCCTAAAATTCCCCAATGTGGGGAAAGCTGTAGGGACTTACTTGTACTGATTTTAGCTTACTGTTTGTCTTTCTTAGAGCATGCAGAAATTAATTTCTTCCTTCCCATCCCCTCAACCCCTGTATCATTTTAGAAATCACAGCGCTCTGGCATTGCATTTCTAGTCAGTCTGGTTTATTTCAGGAGTACAAACAGGCTGTGGATTGTTTTATTAGTTCATTTCAGTAAATAAACTTCTTTACAAAACATTTTTCCATTCACCCCTCCCCATCCCCGAAGATTCCAGAGAGTAATTGATATTTGCATAAATATATATGAATAGTTTTTAAATAGATGTCAGAGATAAATATTAGCCATCTCAGCTTATAAAAATTTTACCTACAAAATAAATCTATTTTGTAACTATTATTTTTATTTTAAAAATGCAAAATATCAAGCATCCTGTAGAGACAAAACACTTTATGATGGAAAATAATTTTGCAGTCATTGATACATATAATCTACATTATATACAATATGAAGTAGTTTAATGATAATGACCACATCCATTCTGGTCTGTATGGAGAAATTCCACTGAAATTAATGTAATTAAACTATAGTTACAGCACTGAGTCAAATAGAAGTATGGATCATGCATTTGTAATTTGAATACAAAGAGAGCTGAAAAATAAAAGTTCTACCATTCTTCACATGCATCATGAAAAATGTTTTGTGTTTTGCTTCATAGAACTCTGAAATAAAACTTGGAATATGTCTTGGTAACAGAATATATCAAAAAATATAATTCACTGAAAAATTACTTAACTGTGGCTTTCCTATTGAGACCCTTCCTACAGTGATGAACATGAAATGGTGGTTATAATGAAAACATGAACCTTTGAGTAAGAGGAGAGAACAATGAAGAGTGTTTAAATACTGTTTAAATACTGTCTGTTTTATAAATAAATAACAGTAAATTGTATGTTGAGGGTGAGAATTGATTTTTCTCATTTGCAGTACAGATGTTTTTCAATTAGATTTACTCTAAAGTTTTAATGGTAGACTATGGGAAGAAAAGTATGTTTTAATTAGCTGAGCATGAGTTTTCAGATATTTATTGCATCTCCTAGCATCAGTACCTGACCATGAAGCTACTTCATCTGTTCCACCAGAACTACTCAGAATATCAAAATACGTGAGACACAAAGACCTTTCTGAGGCTTACAGTATTTGAAAAGCTTTATTTATTTCTGTGTGGTTTTCTCTCTGCTATGTAAATGTGTATCCTCATGACAAACCCTTTAGGGTGTAGTTCACATTAACGCATGTCACTTGCCAAGACCAGTCCTTGTAAGCATGGCAGTGTTGCTACAAGTAGGAGAAAGTTTGTGGATGTGTCTTGAAAATAACTTTATCTCATTAGTTCTATTTAAAAATCCACTATGGGGTTTGTTTTCAGTAGCTACTCTTCAGCAGATACTTGAGAATTTGTGCTCTCTTGGCATTTCCTAATATTGTGGTACGTGTCATACTTGGAGGGTATTCTGATGGTTGGTGTGAATAGTAATAAGAGGGCTTGGGGGTGCGGGCGGGTTTAGGGTGGGTTTGTGGTTTTCTTTTGCTTTCATCACCACCAGCTTCAGGATATGGCCCATGGAGGCAATAAGTACAACTTATTATAAGCTATTGCCTTTAAAACCAGTAGCCTGTTCTCTGTGAAGTGAGTTGATGCCTGTTAAACCAAATGCAGAAGTCTATGCTGCAAACCACCACTACAACCAAAACACAATAGTATCGCTGTTGTAGCCACCATGTTCAAAGACTGTTAAGTGGGGCACGGTTTGCAGGGAGAGGTAATATCTTTTATTAGATGAACCAATATAGCTGGAAAAAACAGACACTTTCAGACAAACAAGCCCTTCTTCAGGTCTGTGCAGGAAAAGCTTTCTGTGCCCAAAAGCTTGACTGTTTTTTCCAGCTGCATCAGTTGGTCTAATAAGAGATATTACCTCTCCCTGAAAACTTTGCCCAACTGAAATATTAGCATTCCTGTCGGCAGCTTTAACAGAAAAGCCAGCAGCAGCATGGGCATTGTCTTTTGCTGAATTTCATATGCCATACCTCTGCTCGTGCTTTACCTGACCTGCACTCCTACTCAGATGTGGGGCAGAAAGGGAGAATATGTTCAATTACAAAGATGTCTCCTTAGACACAGACTGACAACACTCATCGGAGAGTGTTTATTGCTTTCCTTAACTTATATTTTTCATTAAAAGGAATTTTTGCATTCTATGGGGTCTGTTTCTTCCTTCCCGCTTGAGAGATGTAGGCCCGTATCTCCCGTTAATGCTAACCTTCCCTGCATGGCCAGCCTATGCATTGGAACGGTAACAGAAGGGAAAATTGTTCCCTGGACATCGCTCTGCTTTTCTGATGAGTCTGATTTGTGATGTGCTTAGGTCTGGAGCAATGATACTTGCCTGATAGCTGCTCGTAAGTCTCTCGCCTAGATTTAGAAAGGGCTCTCCTTGCAGAAAATAGAAGACAAAAATATTTAATGTCTTGATGGAAACTGGGTCTGAAGGGATCTGCTGTAACGTAAAAACAAAAGGAGCAGTGTTTCCAGCTGGAGCGCCAAACATCTTGGAGTCAAATGCGGAAAATGTTTATAGTGTTGTATAGTTTTATTACTACAGACTGAAGGAAAAGAGCTTATTGAATGACTTTCGGGAACTAGATTTTGTACCAGTGAACTATCGAATAGTGGACAAAGAAAACCCCTCTCTACTATGGGCTGGGAGCAGGGAATCTGTAAGCAGTACTCAGCTTCCTTGTACAGTGTACAAGGACAAATTCTGTTTTCAGACTCATTGAGGGTCATAAATTTGCTGGGGTGGGATTGGGTTGTGATGCCAGGAGGCTGTGTGGATGCCCGTGGGCACATGGATTACCAGGCTGGAGGTACTGCCAAGTCCTCCCATGGGGACACTGGAGCTGTTGCCTTTCTACTCCTCCACTCCCAAGATGCTTCATATAAAACCGGTTTAATTGGGCTTGTTTTTTAGCTGACATTCTCTAGTTGTGTTTTGCTCGGTGTTTCCTTGGTGTGGTGGGTACTAACACATGCAGAGCAGTCAATTCTCTCTGTACCAGCTGGACCGTGTATGATAACCATAGTTCTTGTACCCTTCTTGGTGGGATTTATCTCTTCTAAAGCAATAAACGTTATTGAAGCAGCAAAGTCCAGTAGCAAGCTCATCATTGCTGTTTGTTTAATTGTCTTTGGTGTCTTTGCTGCTTTTACGGTGCCATGCTAATGCCAGCTGCTGCTGAAGACTGTAACCACAGGGTGAGCCTAGGGCTGCGGTGAAGTCCCAAGATGGTTTGGATATTATGCTGTTACAGCAAGAGAACAAATAGTTCTCTGCGCATTGCAGAATGAGGTGCGAGTGAGCTGTCGTGTCATCTCAAGGAGCTGGACCAGAGAGCTAGGCTGAAGCGAGGGCCTGAAAAATGTAGCCTGTGCCTAAGTGCCAGGACAAAAAATAGTTGGTCTGCCATTCTCCTTGTGTTCGTAGGCAGTGACTGAGGAGGACTTGGATTTGAACATGAAAAGAAACAGATGTGTCTGTGTTAAACTTACATGTCGACTAAAAATGAGTGAGGAAAGAAAGGTATGAAGGAGGAAAAGGTAGAAGTGTGTTTTGTCACTGCTTTCATGCGGTCTGTTGTGTCCCTTACTCTTCTGCATCCCGAAGAAAAATGTATTCCTTGTTTGGTCTCAGCTGGTGTGAGCTGGTCCACTTCCTCTTGTAGATCCCTAAGCATCTTTGAAGCCTTTAGCCTCAACACCTTTCAGCTCTGTCCTTCCAACAGACTGATTTGCTGAGCCCTTCTCAATTTCAAAAGTTATATGCGCTGAATTTCTCCCTTCCCCACCCCCCCCGCCCAAAGTACTGGGATTGCTTTGGCTGTGCTGTCACAGGATTACGATGAGTGCCAGAGTGGGATCCTTCTTGATATGTGCCTCCAGGTAGGAAGTGACAAATGGTCTTGAAAAGAGCCTAAACCGTAGTACCCTGTAGCAAGTGAGGTGGAAGATGTCCTTTCCGCTTCGAATTCTGAGGTGTTTTCATTGCTGCTCACCTGCCGTGTTGTGTGCCGTCCTCACATGCTGCCGTTCCTTGATGTTTTCATTGGATCTTGCGAGGTTCTTGTGAGCAGCCGTGATCTGCTGTAGCTTGGCACGCATCTCTGCAGCTGAAGAGATATCCAAAAAATTGTTTACTTGCTTGCAAACGTGAGAAGCCAGCTGTGATGTTTACTGCCCATTCATGTTTGAAAGATCATTTTGCAGCCAAAAGAAAGCTTAAAATCTGGAGATGTTTTGGTATTTGTCTAGCTGAGTGGGTGGACAGATTGTTTTCAAGCCTTGATTAACGCACATGTGTTGGGGCACAAGGATGGAGAAGCAAAACAATTGAAATGTAGTGTGAAGTATTGTTTAGGAGCTGAAATACAGGTATATAGGTTGTCATGCCAAAATATAAGGTGCAAGTCTGGTGTAAGCAAACAAATGGCACATATGGCCAAGAGAAGTCAAGCGGAGAAACAGAAAAATGTGACCTGAATAGGCTGACCACAGACGCTATGGGTAAGGGCTGTGTATGTGGGACAAATCACTGTCATCCAAATCTCTCTTTAAAAAATAATGAGACATACAACTACCACCATGAAAGCTTAATGTGTAAGGTCTGCTGTAAATTACACTTCAGTGTAACATGTACAGTGACTCTGAATGCTGGGACTGGTGCCTCCCTGAATATAATTTGAGGCACATGTGGTAGTAATTCAAAGAGAAAGTATAAATTAGGTTAATAGAGTATGTATCTTGTACTGTAGTCTTGTTGACTTTTGCCCAATCTAGGCTAATAATAATAAATAATATTTAATATTTCTGCTGATGTAACAAGCTTGGAAGCCAGCCTGTTGAATCTGAACAGCTTTGCAATGATAAAATTACCAGCATCAAAAATTAAGGAAGCAGTGAGATTGATGTGGAATCTTTGTTTGTGTCGTGGTTTAACTCCAGCCAGCAACTAAGCATCACACAGCCGCTCACTCACTCCCCATCCAGTGGGATGGGGGAGAGAACTGGAAGGGTAAAAGTGAGAAAACTCGTGGGTTGAGATAAAGACAGTTTAATAGGTAAAGCAAAAGCCGCATGCACAAGCAAAGCTAAACAAGGAATTCACTCACTACTTTCCATGGGCAGGCAGGTGTTCAGCCATCTCCAGGAAAGCAGGGCTTCATCATGCGTAATGGTTACCTGGAAAGACAAACACCATCACTCTGAACGTCCCCTCTTCCTCCTTCTTTCCCAGCTCTATATGCTGAGCATGAAGCCATATGGTATGGAATATCCCTTTGGTTGGTTGGAGTCAACTGTGCCAGCTGTGTCCCCTCCCAACTTCTTGTGCACCCCCAGTCTACTCGCTGGTGGGGTGGTGTGAGAAGCAGAAAAGGCCTTGACTCTGTGTAAGCACTGCTCAGCAGTAACTAGAACATCTCTGCATTATCAACTCTGTTTTCAGGAAAATCCAAAACACAGCCCCATACGAGCTACTGTGAAGAAAATTAACTATCCCAGCCAAAACCAGCAGAGTTTGGTATATAATAACTTTTTATTGTACACTGGTTTTCATGTAACTACTTTGAATGTTGTGATGACAGAAATAAAAGTCATTGGATTTGTTCTCTTCGATAAATGGAAGGTATTTAGCTTATATTATTTTAACTTTTCCAAGAAGAGTCACAACATGGACTTATTGTTCCTGTCCTTATCCATAGTAAGCATCCTCTTGACAAATGTTTCTTTTCTAGGTGGAAACAGTTATTTTCAGTTCTCCACTTAAGCAAAATTCCTTTCTTTTTCTTCTCCACATCAATTAGTAGGTGGGACTTACCTCTGGTTGCTGGAAAGCATCTGAATTTTAGCACATGTACATTAATCCTATTTTTTAATATTTGCACTTTGCAAACACCTCAATGAATTTTTTTTTTCCTCCAGAGAACTTTTGGAATGGTTCCTCTTCTCCATCTTAGAGGATTCTTATGCATCCTCACATCAGTTTGTACTCATGCACACAGGAGCCTCACTTAACTCACTAATTTTCCACAGCCCTGCAGGGCAACAGTTTTCTTTTGCTGTTTCCTTGTGCTGTGAAAGTGCATCCATTCATTGAGCATGCTCTCCTCCTCTTGGTTAGGAATTAAATGCTTTTAAATCCCTATTCTCCCAAGTTATTGCTGGCTAAGTAGATCGGTCTTTCTCCTTTTCCTTAGTAAATCCATTAATTCCCAATTCCTCATCTGCTTCTGAAGAATCTTAGAGCCTCCTCTTCTGGGCAGTTTGCTTCCCTTCCATCATGGGTGACTAAATCTTTCCCTTCTTTTTCTGGTGATAATCCAGGAACTGTGTCCTCTCTGTTCTTCTCCCATCTCTCTGTTTATTTGAGAGGAGACAGAAGTGCTTTTGTCTAATGTCAGTTCAGTTAGGTGCGTGTTATCTAATCAGTGACATTTTCTGGAGGTTTGCAACCTTCTGGCTCTGGTTGTGGTAAGTATCTGACATTTTTCCATCGGGTTCCATATCTTTCTTTCATTGTAAGGGGACATCATAACCCCAAACACCTTTCTATCACAAGCTATTATGACTAAATTTATTTTTCTCTGTCTCAGCTCCTGGTTGTAGAAAAATGTAAATGTAAGTTACAAAAAAAGGCTATTTTATTTTAAAAATGCATGACTCCTTAGGTAGTGCATTTGTGCCTTAGCCAAAAAAAAAAATAATCTTTTTCCAGACAATATAGTTGAACTATATATAACTTCCAGGATGTTTTAATTCAGAATTTTGCTTATTTGTAGCTTATCTTTGAGCTGCTTTATTTTTAGCTTAATGAAGAATGAAGAAAAACAGTGTTTACATTTGGCAAATAAACTGACTATTTATCATGGGCATCCAGAAGCTAAAAAGTCAGGCAGATGCTGGGTTCTTTATTCTCTGTTCTTATGTTTTGCAGTAGATAACATACCAGCTGAGTGTCAGTCTTCGTTAACCATTTTAAATTAATGCTTTTAAAACACTCATCACTGCTAAGTAAAGTATTTCCTTTATTGTTAGAATAAAGAGTACAAAGACAATATTTCATACACTTGAAAGATGTTATTTTTATTCCTCTATTTCTTATCTGTAAGAAAATGCCACCTCCCCCTCCACGTAAATATTTTTGTGCTGAGACCCTGTCCTGGTTTGGCCCAAACCAGGCCAATTAGTCTTAGAGAAACCAAGGTCACTGCTAAATTCCTCACTGCTTATGAGTGAAGAGCCGAAGGGGGCTCGCACCTGCAGGGAGGAGCAGACAGGGCAGGTGACCCAAGATTGACCAACGAGGTATTCCATCCCATACATGTCATTCTCACTTTCCTATTTATCACTAACCCACCGCCTCCTGGAGGTGGGGCCCAGGAGGGAGGGGCCCTCCTGTCCCCCACTGATTGGTACCAGCTTTGCCAATTCTCCAGTTAAAAGCCTGCAGGTGTGATGGCAGGGAGAGCTACTGCATTTTCCCCTCTGCCTGTGCTAGGGGGAGCAACTCTGCCTGAGGAGGATTTCCAAGCTCTCGATCTTGGTTTTGTACATATTTGTATATATTTGGTTATTTCTATTATTATTATTATTATACTCTTTTTCATTACTATAGTTTATTAAAACTGTTTTAACTTTCCAACCCATAAGTCTCTCTCCCTTTTCCCTTTCCCTTCGGGTGGGGTGGGGGGAGAGGGTTAACAGAGAGCGTCTGCCACAGGTTTAATAGCTGGCCCAGCTTTAAACCGTGACAGACCCTCTTGTCCACATGGACCTAGCCTGCAAACTGCACATCTGGTTGAGCATGTGTGTTCGCTGCAGGACTGATGAGACATCCAGGTTTTTGTCAGAGATTCTATGAAGCTAATATATGGCACAACAGATAATGAAATTAATTATTTTATGGGCCCCACTTTTGAGTGCCCTATTTCTTTTTGACTCCTACAGCTTGAACATTTCCCAAATGCTACATGTGAAATATTAATGCAAAATTCCCCTGAGACTGGTTTTCCACCAAGATTTTATGACTACACAGTCCATCTGTAAGTCTGTGTATTAGTAATGTTCAACCCCCATTGACCAAATTCAGCCTAACTTGTGTGATGGCTGGAAATAAAAAGACCTAAAATTTCTACAAGAAAACTAGAAATTGTATGAAAAAGAGAGACAGAGTCAATGTAATATCCCACCTGAATTATAGATCTATAAAAGCTATATCAAAACTCTGAATTAAAACTGAGTTCCCTTTGCCTTTACTATTTGTGGGGGTGGGGGTGGGAGGAGTGGTTTAAGCTACAAGAAAGCCACACAACCATACTTTCCTAGGCTGCCAACTTCCCGGATAGCTGAGCAAAATTTGCTTGCTTGTGTTAACAAGCAAATACATACAATTAATCAGCTTTTAATCAGTTATGTAGTTACAGGGAGAGAGAGACGGTTGATTGCTGTGTTTTATAACCCCATGGGCCATAATTGGCTTTCTTGACACATGTTGTGCACCCTTGCTGTGTAGTCATAAAATCAGTTTTGCAACTACATGGAACAAGGTTCAGAACAGCCTTTCCTCTTTTTTTTTGTTTTCTCTTCAGCTAGTAGCCAGTGGATAAAGGTTTTGGAAGTGATATAGGCATAAAATGGGGAAGTTTTAAACAAAAGATTGTTTTTTAAAGGAAATAGCCAATAGCTTCTCAAGCTTTGAAGTCTTATTTTTAATAATTTAGCAGTTTGATACATGGGTTTGTGTTCATTATGTATTAGCACTTTCCAAAAACATGTTGAGAAGAGTGATGGGGAATGAGTCCAAGACTCTGAATAATTGTGGAAACATCCATACCTGACTGAATAAATTATGATCCGTGGTCAACCAAAAAGTTGTGGTACACAGTGAGAATTTTTCCATTCATTTCTTAAGATACTTCTTTCTACCTTTTCCTTTAATCTACTGTTTAGATCAGATGTATTTTCAACATCTTTACATAGCTTATTTTGGAAGATTCATTAGTCACCAATCCATCTGCCCTTTTCTGTAGCTTTTTTTTTTTTACAAAAATACCAAGCTTTTGCCATGCAACTAAAAAAAAAGAAGAAAGCTTCTTGGGATTGCAGAACTAAATGATTATGTGAATGTTTGACTAATGAGTGGAATTTTCACTGGTATGAGATAACTCTCAAATTCATAAAATTCACATAGTGTTGAAGACTAAGCAACATTCATATAACAGTAACTCAGAGAATAGAAAAAAATAAGGAAACAACACAAATATGAGCCAGCAATATGCCCTGGTGGCAAGGAGAGCCACTAGCCTCCTGGGCTGCATTGGGCAGTGTGCTGCCAGCAGGTTGAGGGAGGGGATCCTTCCCCTTTGCTCAGCGCTGGTGAGACACATCTGGAGTTCTGGAGCCAGTCCTGGGCTCCCCAGTACAAGAGAGACATGGACATACCGGAGCCAGTCCAGTGAAGGTACCATGAAGATGATTATAGGGGACTGGAGCATCTCTCCTATGAGGAAGGTTGAGAGAGGGGACTGTTCAGCCTGGAGAGGAGAAGGCTTAGGGGGATCTCATCCATATGTACAAACACCTGAAAGGAGGGTGCAAGGAGGATGGAGCCAGGCGATGGGCTGAGAGGCAATGGGCACAGACTGAAATACAAGAAATTCTGTTTAAACATAAGGTGCAAGGGGGGAAGTTTTTTCACTGTGAGGGTGTTCAAACTCTGGGACAAGTTGCCCAGAGAGGGTGTGGAGTCTCCATCCCTGGAGATGTTCAAGACCCAACCAGCTGAGGCCCTTGGGAACCTGCTCCAGGTGACCCTGCTCTGAGCAGAGGAGTTGCATTAGACTCTCCAATGTGCCTTCCAACCTCAACCATTGTGTGATTATATGAAATAATAAATTCAATTTGGAGTTGGGTGTTTTATCTGAAAGATAGATACTTTATTTCTCACCAGAACTGACCAAACAATTTCTTGGGCTAATAGGAAGATACTATATGTAGTTATCCTTTTCCATAATAAGGAAATATATGTCCATTTTCAGACTTGAACCACAACGATGCAAAGCATGGAAACTTAAGTTTAAAGAGTAGGAGCAGCCTTTCATTAATTAGTGTGCTGTTTGTGCATTCCTAAAGATAATGAGATTACTTAAAAGAGTAATTGAGATGGCCCTAAAATTATTTTTGTTGTTGCCAATGCAGCTTTTGGAATGTTTCACCAGTTACTTTCTCATGTTGTGTAACTTTTGAATCACTTTGTATTCATATAAGTGGTAGTCATCTTTTGGTTAGAAGTCATTCTTCTGGGTGGGAGGGTCTGAGAATCCAAAGCAAGAAGCAGTATTTTAATGAAGATCTGATCTGAAGCCTATTTAAAAATGATGGTAGTATGTCACCTCTAATTTTCACGTAATCTCTGTAAGTGGATCAATCGCTACCTGTAAAGTGGGTCAAGGAGTCCCAGGTGAGACTGCACGTCTCAGACCCCATTCAGATTTCATGTCAAGGATGGACCCAGCATGCTCATGGTGTTCCTGCATTTGGTATCCTGGCTTTTCAGAGGAAGGAAGCTTGACAGCATGGAAGGACCAAAACTTGCCATAAATTTTTGGTGCTGTTGACATGATTTACCACAAGGTAATAGAAAAAGTTGCTGTTAGCCTAGTGTAAACTCTGTGTGGTTCTACAGCTGTCATCAGTAGCAGAGTCAGTGTGGGATTTCTGCTAGTATAACCAAAGATAACATCTGTCCTAGTAGCACTAAGTCTTAAATCAGGAGACTGTTACATTAGAATATCTTGTGATTATGTTTAGATTATTGCATTTATAGTGTGAAGAAAAGGAAGATGCATGACTAAAATATAGCTGGAGAAATAAGGACATCACATCATGATGATCAGTTCATCAAAGCTTCCATGTATGCTTGAGAGATGCCAGACTGCAATAACTAACTCTACTAGGAAGCTAATTCTTATAGGATTGCAAGAAATAAATTAATTGCATTTGTCTGAGAAACACTTCGGGAGTTAGTTTGCCTTTCCCATGCATTGGAGTCTTACTTATTTCTTTCTTTTATATTTCTCCTCCAACGAAACTCATCTTCTGACTGTCATACATATGCCTGCAATATGTATTTTGGAAGGAATTTGACTATAATCCAAATATTTAGTCTGATTCAAACAAGCCCAATTCACTGCATATCATTACCTTCTGCTATGAGTAGTGTAGCTGTCCAGCAGCTTGCACCCAGCTGTGAGTGGAGGATGCAGCTGTTTGGGGAAGTCCAACATCAGAAATAAAATGAAGCACCTATGAGAGATGCGTTTGTAGATAAGTAGCATCATTTACTCTCACAAGACTACATTGATCCTTTACTATTGAAAACAAACCATCAGCACGTTTGAGTCAGTAGGCTGCCTAATTGTGAAGTTAAAAAATAATGGCATGTGTAAAATAGTTATAACTGAAATGTATGCTGCTTTTTGAACTTTTTTACTGTTCATTATATTTGTTTGTTTTTTTTTAACAAAGTTAGAAAATGAAGACATACTGGACTGCAGAACCTAAGTAAACTCAGACGTTTTTTGTAACGTTCAGTTAATTTGTGCTCATTTGTGCTACAGTGACACTGTACAAAGCCATAAAGAAACAGATATTCCTCAACATGTGTTATTATGGATGTTTTGCCTTCATTAGTTCCTACAAGTATTGTTTTACTGTGCTTGAGTACGAGGTCTGTGTAAGATTTTTTTCAGAAGCATCTTAGAAACTTTTGTATATCCTACTGTATCAGGTTTTTTTTATACATTAATAGGAGATTACTTATATGTGACATAGTTGCTTTTATCATGGGAATGGATCACTTAAGTATTAGCTCTCATATACATATTGCTTTTTCTCATTGGGAATCTTACAAATTATCTATTGTTAACTGCTCTGCACAGTTGGTGCCTTTTTTTTTTTAAATTCCACAATTGTATGTTTTGAATATTTCTTTTTCTGTCTCTTCCTTCCCAGTTAATCTCTTCCTCCTGTACAATATGCTTCTATTCTATTTCTTAACTGTGTGGAATTCCTTACAGTAATTTAAATTGTGATGTTTTTCCTTCTTGTAGTCTAAGTGACAGTTATCTAGCATGTAGTTTATTAAGTGCGGTCTTAAAAGCAGTGCATTGATTAACAGTGATTTAGTGAGTAGCTGAAAATATTTACATAGACTGACTTAGAGAAAAAAAACCTTTAAAATGGGAATATTTTCTTCTCCTCCTAAATGAAATTAGGCTCCTTTCAAAAACAAAATACGGGGGAAAATATTCAGCTGTATGGCTTTCACTCTGACAACTTGCTGGTGGTTTGCAGCAAAGTGGGCTCTTTGCCTGGTTCGTTGTTGTGTGCTTTAGGGCAGCATTTATTCCCTGGCAGAGCCAAGGCTCCCATTTTTGTCCAGAGAAGAGCAAAGTGATTACACTGTGTTGTTATAAATCTCACTAATAAAGTTATAGTTTACCTCAATGCCTCATTTCTTGAAAATGTCTAGATCATTCTTAGGGTGTATGAGTAGCCTGCACTAAATTTTTATTCAAGCAGCAGAAATTTTAATTGATGCAGCATTTGTTGATTGTGCTGCAACAAACAGAAAACTGAAACCACATTCCCCAAATTACCTGCTGTGTGATGTCTTTATATTTTTAATGGTATTCTCTTCAGAAGTCGTGTTACAGTATTTCTTCAGTTGAAAAGAACAAATAGGCTATTTATTAAGTGTGCAGTCAATAGCATTTCAGCAAATAATGAATAAGCACTTACAATAATCTATCAACAGTAAAGGTTTTTTTGGAGTCATGTATGATCTTCCTGTCTGCTCCCTCGAGCCCAAAGTATTTATTACTTGGAAACAAAGGCCCTTAGAATCAAAGGTAAGCAATGGCGTGCTGAAAGAGCAAGAGCATGCCCGTAAACAGGAATACGGTGGAGAGCAGTTAATAACGGACCTCTATCAGGGCCCACTGTATGTTCAGTCTTCTCTTCCCACCCCATCCCCTTCTAAGCTATTTCAGCTAAAAGGCTGAGCCCTCTGGCCGTGCTCATAAAGGGTGAGTTCATGCATCATTGTATATTTTACATGTGTTCATTAGTCTACATGGAATGCAATGCTCTTGCATGTTTGTTTTAGCCAAACACATAGCATTCAGTTTTGCAGATCCCTCTTTCGAGTGTATTGTTGGTTACTCTGAGTAGATTCAATGTTCTGTGAGACTGGACCATTAAACAGTGTTTGGATGAAAGCTGTTCTTAAATACATAAAGCCTTTGTGACAGCATGGCCCACCCATGTTGTAGAGCAATAATCTTTGCGTGAGCACCCTTTTTCCATGTTGTAATTCTTCAGATGTGACAAATTCATATCATGGATGGGCATATTTAAGAAAATAACATAAATTAGGAATTAAATTGGTCTCTTTTCCATTAGCTTTATGAGCAAAAACTAACAACTCTTACAGTGCAGGATTCACAGATCTCCAGTGAACTTGAAAAATCTAAATTTTGTTTTACTTTGAGCTGCATACAAATAAATCCTTTAAAGCTGAATAGAATTCACTCTGGTGAGTGAAGATTATTAGAATGGCTCATAATACGAGGATGAATGAGATATGATAAAGTCTCATTGCGATGTTTGGCACTTGTTCAGAGTTTCAAATACGCATCCTCAAGGAGGAGAAGGAAAATTGGTCTGTTTGTGGAGTTTGTTGTTTTTGGTTGTTTTTTTTTTTTTATGTACTCATTCTCCTGGCATTTTAAATACTCTTTGAGATATGTTTGATTAAAGCAATTTCACAGTCAGCATTGACAACACTGTGAGATTATTTTCCTTTTACAATTCCCTTTTTGTGGTTCAGTTGTACACATTGCAAACATCACACCTAAGTAAAACTCAAATCAATGCTGCTGTTAAAAATGTGTATTGTGCTTGTCTGACCTAAAAAGGAGATGATTTGTTAGCTGAATAGATCAGGATTTATAATAAAAAACAGACTAATCATAAAGGTTGTGAGGGAGAAGAAGCGAGAAATTCGGAATCACAGAAACCTGAAGTTCAAATTTCACAAAACTTGACTTAGGTTTTCATCTTTCAGAAACAGAACAGTGTGTGCAATCACATGTGGCTTACTATCTGTGGGCTTCTTTTCCCAACTTATTTTTTTAGAATCATAAAGCTTTTTTTTCCTATGGAATGTGGAGAAACCTGTGGTCTTCTCCATAAATGAAGGGACCTTTTTGTGGTTTTATTATTTCCTCTCCATTTTGCAAGCCTCTTTCTTCAGTGATAGCTATTTTATTGGTACTGTGTTTAATGAATATCTGAGGTGCTTGTTAAGGATGCTTTAAAATTTTGAAAATAATTGGTGGTATTTTAGTTTTGACAAAACATGTTTTTGAGCTTGGGTGGAAAATTTAAGGGAATATTTTAAGGAAGGTTATCCTTTTGTTGGTGTTTTTAATGCAGGTGGAATTCAAGCTGTTTCACATACACTGTGCTGAATTGCTAGAAATGAGCATGCCTGTATAGGATTTTATCTCTGTTCTAATCAAATTTCTTGCATTGATTTGTATTAGGTATGCAGATGATTCCACAGATGTGTATATATGTATCTAAACAACTAGAAGGTTTTACAATCCCCAGAAGGGGAGGAGACATCTGGTTTCTATTGCTGGGTTAGGGGAGGATGTGCAAAACCAGGGAGAAGCTCCAGAGTGTCCTTCCATAGCAGTATCTCCTTTTCTTCTGTCAGCATACATCCCTAAAGGAAAGCATACATGGAGGAATATGGAGTGTAAATTTAGAGTGTTGAAAATGATCTCTGCTAATTACATTATTTTGCACATTTGCTTTCCCACCGCAGGTCTGCGACAACTCCCTCTACCCTTCTGCCTTTCGTCCCTCACCTTTCAACATTTTCCCAGGTGTTCTTTCATACAGATGGGCTTTTAAACTCATGTGAAACATTAGGAAACAGTGATGTCTGATAAATTCAACTGAAATAGTTTACAGGATCAGTTCACTTTCACTTCACTGCTCAGTCATGTGGCACCCAAAACACATTTTATTGGAAGAACTCATTAGTGTAACGTTAACTGTGCAGCTGCTTTCAGTAAATAAATGGATGCGAGTCACTCCTGTAAACGCTGGGACTAGATTTGTTCAGTGGGAAAGAAATGCCATTTGATCTGTTTTCACTTTAAGAACTTGGCAGCCTCTGCATTACTGTGTGAAACTAGCTGTTTGTGATAACACATTTCCTAATTTTGCCAGACAAATCAGAGATGAAGCGATATAGAGATGCATCAAAGCAGCAAGGTACTGGTAGCAGATTTTTGACTATGCAATAAATGTCACACTGATGCTTAGACTGTGTGGTTAAAGTTGTTTACTGAACTTTTATAGAAAATAATTCAAGAAGATGGCATTCCAAACAAGTCATCTATAGGTGTGTCTCTTGCTGTAGTTGTCTTTTGCCATAGCTGTGTCTTCTGTTTCTTATGGCATTTCTGAATAAGGAAGCATAGTGATGTAGCTGGAAGATTACTCTTCATTTACTCTCTGATTAAACAGCTAAATGAGTTTTACATTAAAAAAATGAGTACAACATATTTTGACTAACTTAATTTTTAAAGATTAGTGTCTCAAGTAAGTGTCAGCTGAATGGGTAAATGAGAAAGCATTATTATGCTAAACTATCACTAGGGCATTAACCTGCTGTTCATCAGTTTTAAGAGATGAGGAAGTAATTTTTGTAAAGTGTAAAGAGCTCTCCTGCTGCAAATGAGGTGTGTTAAAAACTATTCCTTATGCTTGACCTCAGGCCGTAAAAGCTCAGGTATGCACCAGCTACTTTTCCCACAGTTCACTAAAAATGTTTTCAACTAGACCCACAGACATCCCATCATGTTTACTGAGAATCTTTCTCCTCTGACTTCAGCCTTCCAAGATTTTGGAAGTTGTTGTTAGTGACCCAAGTGTTGTTTCAACTGTGGTTTCTTTATCTGTTCACTAGTGAAGTATAACATCCAATGCTAGAATTTGCATGCTGAATGAAAGTTAAACATAAGCCATGACATGAACCAAATCTTTCCTTTGCCTGTGTAGCTTACTGGGAAGCATCTGCTACAGCAGTGAGGTGGCTGGTGCAGGAACGAGTCATTCACGATGGACGTCTGTGGTCAGGGAGGCAGATCCCAAAGATGATACAGCGGCTACTGTGTGGAGCTGGTGAAGTCCAACTCCGAAATGCTTAATTGATTATTGATTTTTTAATGGATTTTTTTTCTTCCTTATTGTGAGGCCAATAAATTAGTGCAGGTTGAAAGTAACAATAAGTTACCTATTACTTGTTAGTAGTGGCACTGCCTTGGGATGCGCTCTTGTTCCCATGCTGTGCATTTCTGTTTGGTAGAGAGTCACTGTGCTACAGGAAGAACTTTAAGCAGGGGATCTATTTGGATCGCATTGTCTATCAGACAGCAATTTGACTTCTCCCATATTTTTCTGCAATACCTTCAAGGTATTATTTCAGATATATGCAGCCAGGAGTGTAAACACAGTTTGAAGCCCTACTTCTCCTTCTCTGTGGCACCCTTAAGGTAGCATATGGCCATGCAGTGCCAGGACAGGTGATGCATGATTGAATTCTGACAAGTAACAGACAGAATTTATCAAACAGAGTTGATTTGGATGGAAGTTGCTGGGATGCATGCACTTTTAAAAGTGATTGAAGTTAAGTGCTGAATTAGATATGTAGACTTTGGGAGGTGGTGTTAGAATCCAGTTTTTGAACAGCTGACTTACTTCTTATGAGCTTCCCTCCTGGCAATCGTCATCACACATACTCAGAGATCAGACTGACTAGGGGTGCTGCAGACATGAGTATAGCTTCATGGCCTTAGCTATGGCACGTAAGTGTTCATTCACAGGGAAGCCTGAAGTGTTGTGTTGTAATCCGAAGTTTGAACATAGTGGTCACTTGGCAAGTCTAGGCTCTTTAGTTTGAGTTTTTAGGGGTTTTGCTTTTTTTTAGTTGCAACATTATCAAGATTTTGATGAAAAGGTTTGATTCATTATAACTTAACATAAGGCAATATTTAGTTTGAAACCTGTAGAAGAATAAAGATATTTAATGTAAACAAAGAAAATAAATATTAGGGGTCAATTACTTTTCCTCTCAAAGTCAGTGATAGGTACCCCATGAAATTTCACTGAAGCTGATAGCTGTTGGAGACCACTGTGAAAAAATTCATCTTTTCAGTGTAGCCTTAATATGTATGTGATAGAATAAATTTGCTTCTTTTTGAAAGTATCTTTTTGGATGCAAACAATATTATTCTTGTGATGTATCCTCTGCTAGTCATCTTCAAAATGAATACAACATGAAGTGGTTGATTGAGTTATTCTTAACAACTTCCCTTCCAAACTACTGTTTAATGGTGTCTTCTCAAGGTATGCTTCACAGCCCAATTGGTTCATTACTGTCGTGTCCATTTCCTCTTCGATTAAACAGATGTGATCTGTCTGGGCATCAAAGAGAAAGGAGGCAAGGGACAAACAGATTATCATTTATTTCAGCGTGAGATCACCAATTTCAAATTAGTTTTAATTTTCCTAAGAGGGAATGCATCCATGAAGCAGAAATTAATTTTCACAATTTCTGGACAGTTCTACATTATTGTGTGACAAAATCCTTGCTGTAATTTCCACAAATTTTAGTGATCTTTGAAATGAAGAAATGACATCATCAAAGGCCAACTGATTCCTTCTGGCTTACTAAATCTAAGACCTTGCCTTTAAAAATTTGTAACATAAATCACTTAAATTATTTCTAAGTGTAGATGTCTTCCATGAATTATTTATGTTCTTGCTAAAATTACTGTGCAAGATTCTTGAAGATCTTGATGAGAATGCATCATATGAAAGAGAGGTGACCACAATGTATGCATGAGCATACATTGTATATATGTTTTCTTGGTATTGCTAAGTCAGTACATCAGAGTTTCTTGGAATTGGTAAGTCAGTATATCAGAGTTATATGGCTTTTCTTTGGCCTTGAATGCCTATAGATTGTACCTTTCTAAGGAACTGGGAGGAAGATTTTACTCTTACCAGCTAAAATGAGCCTGGCATGATACACTGGTTGATATGTGATTTTAAGGAAAACTTTCCAGAAAGGGATACTGATAAGGCAGACAGTGGTAATTAGGAATAGCTTGGGGTAAGTGCTTGATTTTTTTTTGAGAAATTCTGTTAATTCAGTACATTTCTCGTTACAAGTCTGGATGAAATCCTGTCACAGGGGAAGGTAGAGAGAGAAGGTAATTGTTGAGAACCCTCAGGGAACCTTGACACCTTGGGGAATCCAAAGGCAGGTGAGCCAGCTTCTTAAGTCAAGGTGGAACAAGTTTGGAACCAGAAAACGTTGTCAGGATAAGCTGAACCTGAGCTGAACACAGGAACTTGAGAAGCGAAAGATATGAGTATATAAAAGAAGAGAGGCCAAAGACAGAAGAAGAAAGCCATCAGAACATATTCTAAAAGATAGACTTGAGGACTGGGCAAGCCTGTAAGAAGTCAGGAGCGTGAACTAGACATAGGACAATAGTGGGCAGAAATCAAAGTACAGGTGTGAAGACAGAAGTGTTATAGCTACAGCCAAATGGCACAGCTGTCATCAGCAGTTAGTCCAGTGTCCTCAGCTGGGTTGGGAGCAACCATCAGTTGGCTATATAGGCCAGTCTAGAGGCTTAACAGGGTCTTAATCACTGAAGAAACAGAGAGCAGGTCTCCTGAGAGCAGGCTGTACCTGCAGAAATTGACAGTGGCCCTACCATGAGAGGTTGGGTCCCTTATTTGGTGGAACTCACAACAAATCAAAGTGTGTATTCATTGAGTAGCCATTACAGAGTCAAGCACACTGATAGCGGCTTTCATGAGGTATCTTATTTTTTGTAAATTTATAGGTGGTTAGAAACTTCCTGCTGGGAAGAAACGTTAGTTGAAATTAACTTTCAGACTCAAGCTTACAGTTCCAGAATTGAGGGTAATTAACATAATTCTTTAGATGGTATACATTGTGTAGCATTGAATGACTCTTTGCACTGAGTCGCAAAAACTGTGGAAGAACTGAATGCCTCCAGCAATGTCTTTAAATTCTCCAGATTTCATAAAAGCAGACTGAAGCCATATTCGTTAGCGTCTGCACAGCTGATAGACTTTCCTGCTGTGCAGCGTACACAAGAGTAAACTATGATGAAGACTGAGAATTCAAACTCGGAATGACCACAATTTCACATACATTGCATTTGAAAATGCGCCAGTCTAGATGACAGATGTTACTATCCTTGTGTGGTTAATATAGGTTTCTCTAAGTTTTTGCTACATTATGAAAACTCCCAGGGGTGCTTATTTTCTTATTTTTCTTGGCTGGTTGACAAGTAACACTACAGAATGCCATAGCATTTGGTCTTAACTGCTTCAGTTATCTGCTCAGAGAGCTCACTCAGAGTTTCTAAAGCACTTATTAATCAGAGAAAACAGCAGAAAAAATTCTGGAGGATTTCTGTCTTGCCTTTCCAGTTAAAAGGGAACATAAGCCATCTTTTATAGTGTGTGACACACAATACCAAATTCCAATATATACAACTTCAGTTAACTTCCTTCTTTAAACTAGGAAACACAACTACTGCCTATCACAGAATCACAGAATGTTAGGGATTGGAAGGGACCTCGAAAGATCATCTAGTCCAATCCCCCTGCCAGAGCAGGATTACCTAGATCATATCACCCAGGAACGCGTCCAGGCGGGTTTTGAATGTCTCCAGAGAAGGAGACTCCACAACTTCTCTGGGCAGACTGTTCCAGTGTTCAGTTACCCTCACTGTAAAGAAGATTTTCCTCCTATTTATGTGGAACCTCCTGTGTTCCAGCTTGCACCCATTGCCCCTTGTCCTGTCAGTGGATGTCACTGAGAAGAGCCTGGCTCCATCCTCATGACACTTGCCCTTTACATATTTATAAACATTAATGAGGTCACCCCTCAGTCTCCTCTTCTCCAAGCTAAAGAGACCCAGCTCCCTCAGCCTCTCCTCATAAGGGAGAAGTTCCACCCCCTTAATCATCTTCGTGGCTCTGCGCTGGACCCTCTCTAGCAGTTCCCTGTCCTTCTTGAACTGAGGGGCCCAGAACTGGACACAATATTCCAGATGCGTCCTCACCAGGGCAGAGTAGAGGGGGAGGAGAGCCTCTCTTGACATACTAAATACACCCCTTCTAATACACCCCAGGATGCCATTGGCCTTCTCGGCCACAAGGGCACACTGCTGGCTCATGGTCATCCTGTTGTCCACTAGGACCCCCAGGTCCCTTTCCCCTACGCTGGTCTCCAACAGGTCTGCCCCCAACTTGTACTGGTACATGGGGTTGTTCTTGCCCAGATGCAGGACTCTACTCTTGCCCTTGTTATATTTCATTAAATTTCTCCCCACCCAACTCTCCAGCCTGTCTAGGTCCCTCTGAATGGCTGCGCAGCCTTCCGTTGTGTCAGCCACTCCTCCCAGTTTTGTGTCATCAGCGAACTTGCTGACAGTGCACTCTATTCCCTCATCCAAGTCATTAATGAATATATTGAATAGTACTGGTCCCAGTACCGACCCTTGAGGGACTCCACTAGATACAGGCCTCCAACTGGACTCTGTCCCATTGATCACCACTCTCTGGCTTCTTTCCATATGCAGATAAAAATTCTGTGATGGTTTCATAGGATGCCTTAAGTTTCTAATTTTGAGGGAAATTCAGAGTTTTGGAGAAAAAAATTAGTTTCAGAGTCAAGAAGTAGAAATAAACTGAAAATAATTAAAATGATCTATCTTTTACTGGTTAATTTGCATACAGTACTGAGATGTTGGATTCTAGCAATATATTTCTATAATATAACAGAAGCCTTCAGATGAGTATTAAACACTGAAAAAAATGGAAGAAACTGGTGGTCGTGGTCTACTGTATTAGTGTTGTAGTTTACGCTCCCTTGCTGGAGAGACTGAATTCTGAAACAATCTATAACTTTCTAAATCTACACTGAAGTCAAATGAAGCGATGTCTCTTTTTAGTTCTGCTATATTTGATGACTATAGAAGACAGTTGGCGCTTAATTTTCTTAATGTAGTCATCTCTTTCTTTGAAAAGAATGCTGCTGTTAGCTTTGATTCTTCTCTGTGGCTTTCCTGATGTAGTAGTAACAAGATAAGACAGAGAACAGTGTGAAATTAATATTTTAGCCTGCTCAAACAATGTTTCCTCTTAGTTTTAAGACTGTAGATTTATGGGAAAACAGCTGGGCCATGCAATTGTGCTTTTGAAATCATTAGGAATTATAGTAAGCTTACTAAATTTCTCATCTGATATCTGTAATCAAAATGAAGTTCTCTGAAGATGATAAAGTTCAGGATCTCTAACTATGAATAAAAAATGAGAATTCATTATTCCACAGTTTTCCTTGTAGTGACCACCTTCATACAATGACCATCTCTCTGCCAAGCAACAAGAAAAGGGTTTCCCGAACTAGCTGGTAATACATGAGTCTTTCTAAGCACAAAAACATAACCATTACACAAACAAAAACAAGTAAACATGCAATTAGTTTGTATAACATCTGAAAAATAATTTTAAAGCTATTTGTTACTAATACAGGAGGTGTTCTGTGTGATAATAGTGGGTAGAGAGGCAGAGAATAAGTCTATTGTTGGTAGAACTTGAGACAGATTTAAGTTTGCAAGCCTCAGGCATAGAGCTTTTTGAACCTACAGGATCAAGTCATAATCTGTGTTTGGCTTTTAGTGTAGATTTTTTTCCCTGCTTGGCAGGAATAACCAAGGAAGAAGTCTTTATTTAAGTGAAGATAAAATTCGCTCATTCATTATAGGGAATAAAAACACAATGTACCATGAAGACACAGGTGGAGATTCTCATATGGTAATGAAATTTTATGTAAGGTGTTTGAATGTTTGTAGACGCACAATATGTTAAGGTAGTTTTCAAAAGATTTAAAAATAATCTTGCAGACCTTTAAAGCTATTTTGTGGTTTCAGAACTTTTGGCATAAATTACTGATGTAATAAACTGATGTAATAAAAGAAAACAGAATGAGATGCTTTTAAAAATACACAGAATGTTTGGAATATTTTTCATTATTTAAACTGGTTTATAGTTGCAAAAGTCCAGGCTTCTGGGCACAATTTGGATTTTAGTGTCTGCTACAACCTTTCAGTTTTATAATGTTACTGGAAATATTTTTTCCTTATAATACTTTTCTTACTAGTGGACACATTCCTTTTTTCCTTCCCAAATAACCTGAATCTTTCACACTACTGGTTTCCTTTTTTTCAGTTTACTTTATTCAGCAGGTTTTTCCTTTTTTAAGTCAGACTAGGTGATTACAAAACTTTGATATTATTCATCTTGCTAAAAGGGGATTTTGGAACTGTACTGGTCCATACTGTTCATATACAGTTCTGTGTCCTGTAGGGATTATCTTATCTCTAACTACATCATTATTTTAAAATTTATGATACTGTTGGCATATTTTAAGTAGGCGTATTATCTTTGATTAATGTTAGTGGTAGCCCTAGATTTAGGGCTAACCAGATTGTATTTTAAGATTTTAAGCTTAAATGATATAGTAAAACCTGCCTCATTATTAAGTTGCAGACTTGCTGTGTATGCAAAATACAAGCAAAAAAGCAATAGTGCTATGTTAACATCTTTCTTGAGCCTGTCGTTCTCCTTTCACAAACTGCAGGCTGTGATTCAGCTAAGCCTTGCCCATGTTTAACTTTGCATGTCCTGATTTGTCCCATCAACTTCAGTGGTTGGAGTAGGAAAGGTCGTAGAAATGCATAGTTAGCATTTCCTTCAGAGCTTTCCTGTTACTGAAAATTTTGTTGGAGGCTTTCAGAAACTCTAGAAAAATATTAGGGTGACCCAAATTAGCGTCCACTTCTTCTACATAATGCACACTCTAGCCATGAGACTTTAATGTAAGTTATCATTTCTAACACAGACAAAGGAGACCTTTTTTTTTTTTCCCCCCTTGACTAATGAAATGAATGGAGACAGTCATGGCATTCACCAAGGGATGAATGGCAATAATACGGTTTTAATCCTTGTGGCATATTGAACTGAGTTTTCTGTTGAGAAAGATCAGGATAATAAGCAGTCTCAATGTAAAAAAAAAAAGGATGTGAGATTGGATGAAAGTGTTTCTCAAACTCAAAACAAACTTTTTAGTTTCCATAGGGGTGGAGAATGGACCTTGTATTTGGGAAAACTCTTGTCCTGGTGAATTGAATGAATGCTACTTGGAGTAAAAAACCTAAGTCCTTGTCTTTTGCAACAGATGAGATCCAACAATGTATTTTATGCTGCCTGTGAATTTTAAGAGGTTCTTTTGGCATTTTGTTAAAAAATTTGGATGTTTTTTCTTGAAAGTTTGGCTAATGCTGCTGTTCCTCCCATGCCCTCCTCCAGATCATCCTCTCAGTGTGGTCAGACTTCTCCAGTGTGCTACGCTCTCGTTTTGTGTCAGTTCACTGCCCTTGTGCCATTTGATGTCAGTGATGCTGGTTTTGTGTGCTTCGTCACCTGTGACGTAACCCCTCTGCATGTGCAATGCAAAATAAACAGATTGTTAAAAAACAAGCCTTTACTAACAGAAGTATTTGTGGTAGCCTCCTCTTGCTGTTGTGTATGTGTCTCCTTTTGCTTTTATGTGGCATGAGCACCTGCCGGAGAGCTCCCAGGATCGAGGGACAACTGTACTCTGCCCCTCTCAGGTGGAAAACAATAACCTAGAGGAGAAGAGTGAGTGGAGGCAAGTCTATGGCCGTGGCAAAAGGCGAGTGCCCTCCTTGCCTACCTTGCCTCCACAGGTGCCTCTGAGCAATAGATATGAAGCCCTAGTGGAATACAGCCGGTCCAACGGGGATGTGGTGGAGAGGCAACCTATATCAGAGGTCCCACCACAGTCAGAAAAACCTGACGGGCGTATAGCTACCTCCTCCACAAGGAAGAAGAGAAGAGTTTTAGTGGTTGGAGACTCCTTCCTAAAGGGATCTGAGGGCCCAATATGCAGAGCTGACCCCCATCACAGGGAGGTCTGCAGCCTGCCTGGAGCCCGAATCAGGGATATCACCAGGCAACTCCCCAACCTGGTGAAGGCCACAGACTACTACCCCCTGCTGATCTTCCAGACAGGTGGGGAAGAAGCTGCATCCCGTAGTCTGAGGGGGATGAAGAAAGACTATAAGGCCGTAGGGCGGTTGGTGAAAGAGTCTGGAGCACAAGTTGTTTTCTCCTCTCTCCTTCCATTTTCAGGTGATGACGTGGGATGGAACAGTAGTATTCTCTCTATTAACGCCTGGCTACGAGGACTGGTGCTACAGGCAGGGCTTTGGGTTCTTTGATAATGGCTGGTTTTATAAGACAACAGGCGTGACAGTGATACATGGGAAAGGTTTATGTCGTAGGGGCAAAAGGGTTCTGGGACAGGAATTAGCAGGGCTCATTCGGAGAGCTTTAAACTAGATTCGAAGGGGGATGGGGTGGTAGCTGGGCTTGCACCACTGGGGCAACGCTCTAGTGTTGAGGTAGACCAGGAGGCTTCCATCCCCCTGGGGTGAATTCAGGGGGTGAATCTGGGATGAAACCGGTGTGCCCAGCTCGCTCCCTGAAATGCCTGTACACCAATGCACGCAGCATGGGGAATAAGCAGGAGGAGTTAGAAATCCGTGTTCGGTCGGGGGGCTATGATCTAGTGGCAATTACAGAGACTTGGTGGGATGCCTCGCATGACTGGAATGTGGTCATGGATGGCTATGTCCTGTTCAGGAAAGACAGGCCACTAAGGAGAGGTGGTGGAGTTGCTCTTTATGTGAGTGAGCAGCTAGAATGTATTGAGTTCTGTCCAGGGGCGGATCAGGAGCGAGTTGAGAGTTTGTGGGTGCGAATTAAGGGGCAGGCTGGCAGGGGTGATACTGTTGTGGGTGTCTATTACAGGCCACCGGATCAGGATGAGGAGGGTGATGAGGCCTTCTACAGGCAGCTGAGAGCAGTCTCGCAATTACAGGGCCTGGTTGTTGTGGGGGATTTCAACTACCCTGATATTTGCTGGGAGGCCTACTCAGCCAGCCATCCCCAGTCCAGGAGGTTCCTCCAGTGCGTTGATGATAACTTTCTGATGCAAATGGTGGATGAGCCAACTAGGAGAGGAGCGCTGCTGGATCTGATCCTCACTAACAAGGAGGGTCTGGTTGAAGAGGTGAAGGTTGAGGGCAGCCTTGGTTGTAGTGACCATGAGATGGTAGAGTTCAGGATCTCATGTGGCAGGAACAGAATAGCTAGCAGAATCACAACCCTGAACTTCAGGAGGGCCAACTTTGGCCTTTTCAAGCAATTGCTAGGGGAAATCCCATGGGACAGGGTACTAGAAGGTAAGGGGGCCCAAGATAGTTGGTTAGCATTCAAGGACTGCTTCTTCCGAGCTCAAGATCAGAGCATCCCAACAGGTAGGAAGTCAAGGAAAGGGTAGCAGGAGACCTGCATGGTTGAACAGGGAACTGCTGGGCAAACTCAAGTGGAAGAAGAGGGTGTACAGATCGTGGAAGGAGGGGCTGGCCACTTGGGAGGAATATAAGTCTGTTGTCAGAGGATGTAGGGAGGCAACTAGGAAAGCTAAGGCCTCCTTGGAATTCAACCTTGCAAGAGAGGTCAAGGACAACAGAAAGGGCTTCTTCAAATACATTGCAGGTAAAGCCAACACTAGAGGCAATGTAGGCCCACTGATGAATGAGGTGGGGGTCCTGGAGACAGAGGATAAAAGAAGGCGGAGTTACTGAATGCCTTCTTTGCCTCTGTCTATACTGCTGGAGGCTGTCCTGAGGAGCCCCGGACCCCTGTGGCCCCAGAAGAAGTCAGGATAGAGGAGGAATCTGTCTTGGTAGATGAGGGCTGGGTCAGGGACCAATTAAGCAATCTGGACGTCCATAAATCCATGGGCCCTGATGGGATGCACCCGCGGGTGCTGAGGAGCTGGCGGAAGTCATTGCTAGGCCACTCTCCATCATCTTTGCTAAGTCGTGGGCAACGGGAGAGGTGCCTGAGGACTGGAGGAAAGCGAATGTCACTCCAGTCTTCAAAAAGGGCAAGAAGGAGGACCCGGGGAACTATAGACCGGTCAGCCTCACCTCCATCCCCGGAAAGGTGATGGAACAACTTGTCCTTGGTGCTGTCTCTAGGCACATCAAGGACAGGGGGATCATTAGGGGCACTCAGCATGGCTTCACCAACGGGAAGTCTTGCTCAACCAACTTGATAGCCTTTTATGAGGATGTTACCCGGTGGACAGATGATGGTAAAGCTGTGGATGTGGTCTATCTCGATTTCAGTAAAGCGTTTGACACGGTCTCCCACAGCATCCTCGCAGCTAAACTGAGGAAGTGTGGTCTGGATGATTGGATAGTGAGGTGGATTGTGAACTGGCTGAAGGAAAGAAGCCAGAGAGTGGTGGTCAGTGGGACAGAGTCCAGCTGGAGGCCTGTGTCTAGCGGAGTCCCTCAAGGATCGGTTCTGGGACCAGTTCTATTCAATATATTCATTAATGACTTGGATGAGGGATTAGAGTGCGCTGTCAGCGAGTTCGCTGATGACACAAAACTGGGAGGAGTGGCTGATGTGCCGGAAGGCTGCGCAGCCATTCAGAGAGACCTGGACAGGCTGGAGAGTTGGGCGGGGAGAAATTTAATGAAATATAACAAGGGCAAGTGTAGAGTCCTGCATCTGGGCAAGAACAACCCCATGTACCAGTACAAGTTGGGGGCAGACCTGTTGGAGACCAGCGTAGGGGAAAGGGACCTGGGGGTCCTAGTGGACAACAGGATGACCATGAGGCAGCAGTGTGCCCTTGTGGCCGAGAAGGCCAATGGCATCCTGGGGTGTATTAGAAGGGGTGTGGTCAGCAGGTCGAGAGAGGTTCTCCTCCCCCTCTACTCTGCCCTGGTGAGGCCGCATCTGGAGTATTGTGTCCAGTTCTGGGGCCCCTCAGTTCAAGAAGGACAGGGAACTGCTAGAGAGAGTCCAGCGCAGAGCCACGAAGATGATTAAGGGAGTGGAACATCTCCCTTATGAGGAGAGGCTGAGGGAGCTGGGTCTCTTTAGCTTAAAGAAGAGGAGACTGAGGGGTGACGTCATTAATGTTTATAAATATGTAAAGGGCAAGTGTCATGAGGATGGAGCCAGGCTCTTCTCAGTGACATCCCTGACAGGACAAGGGGCAATGGGTGCAAGCTGGAACACAGGAGGTTCCACTTAAATTTGAGGAAAAACTTCTTTACGGTGAGGGTGACTGAACACTGGAACAGGCTGCCCAGAGAGGTTGTGGAGTCTCCTTCTCTGGAGACATTCAAAACCCGCCTGGACGCGTTCCTGTGTGATATGATCTAGGCAATCCTGCCCCGGCAGGGGGATTGGACTAGATGATCTTTCGAGGTCCCTTCCAATCCCTAACATTCTGTGATTCTGTGATTCTGTGATGGTAGTGATGTGGTATGGGGAAGTGATGCTGCATATTTGTTTCCAGAATTAGAGGGATGTGCATGTTTCAGTAAAATTATGGGCTTCTCCTGTATAATTTCCAAAAATCTAAGATAATTCTGTATTTTACAGATGTAGATGTCCAAGAATATCTTTTGACCTTATATTACACATAAAGCTATGATAAATACTTCAGTTGCTTCCTCAGTCTTATTAAATGACTCTGGTTTCTGGTTGTTCAGGGATTTATTTGTGGCAGCTTAAAGCTTTGATGGAATGATATTATGAAACTCTCATGTACATCATTGAGGATGAGAGCTATATGCAGGGGTTTTATGACTGAGAAACTTGTAATGAGCAAATTAGTTGGAAGACTTTGCATCTGGCAGTTCACCAAGGCTTAGCAATTACCCATGTCATCAAAATGTATTTTCGTTTAAAGACAAAAGGTTTCTGTGACATCAATGACGAGCTTCTAAACCAAGGTTTTATAAACAATGTCCCTTTAAACAAAGTCCACTTCAGTACTGGTGTATTGCTAATGATAAACTTAGTTCTTCAAGTTGTACAGTAAAAATAAATCATATGGAACGAGAGCCTTAACTGCAAACGAGGTACTAGGAGCACTTCCAAAAGCTGTTGATGTGAGCAGTGGAAGTAAAGCAGTAAGAGTTAACATATCTTTCAATAGATGCAGGGGATGAAATTCCTGTTTTGTTCCAAACTTACTATTAAAACTTCTTCCCTTGACTGAGCTGCAAACAGGTGAGTGAGCACTGGCCACGACCTCGGTGGTAATCTCAAAGGTGTGCAGGGATGCCAGCCACTGGATTTGCCAGGCTGTGCCAGTGGCTGCAGAAACTGCATTGTCTTAATCACACAAGCTTGATGGTCCTATAAGCCTTGCAACAGACTTGGGTTTATGTATAAACAATGTCCTGGGGAAAGTATGGAGGGCAAGGAAAACTTCATAATCATAAGCTACCTTAAAAAGACGCAGATTTTAAGATAAAACAAACTCCTGTACCTCTTAGTGGTTAATGCAGTTATGATGTTTTATGTTTCACTTGGGCAAAAACTTCCAGTTATGCCATCTAAGGTTTTGTTTAAGGGCAGAAGTCTTGTCTGCATTTGTGGTGCTTGTCCCACAGTGTTCACTGAGGGCATGCCACAAATACAGAGTTGTTGGTGCTGGTCTTGCCATCTTCTTTTCAATTTCACTCTGTTTTCAACTGCAAGGCACCCATCTTTTAACAGCCCAGTTTCTCAGGGGGTTCACAGAAACGATGATTCTGCTTTTTGGAAGGGTTTTTAAACTTTGAAACTCCAATTTATTGCATGCAAGAATTGTGGATTCCTGCCCCCAGTGATGTCTCATGCTTACTGTCATGCTGTGCATAATTATTAAATATCAATTTGGACACCAGATACCTGACTACTGACAGAAATTTTGAGAGGCGATGTTAATGTGTATTTTCTCATCACACTATGAATACCTGTATAGTCTTAATGCTCTTGCGTGAATTTTATGACAAACGCTCATTTTCTTCAATTTGGAGAGCTTGTTTTATAGAAAATGGTTTTTTCAGAATTTTTTGACATCCACAATATCTGGGAATTAAATTCTATAATCATAGTTAATGGTATGTAGATGTGCACTGTAAAGGGGCTAAAACAAAAGTGCTTCCTCCTTCTCCCTCCCTCATTTTTCCACCTGCTTGCAAAAAGCTGTAAATTTATTTTTTTTTTTATTGTTTCAGACAAGCCTCATAATTACCCTTCTGTGCCTGATCTAGGCCTGCAGGAAAGGCCTGCAGCATCTGTAAAGCTGGCAGCAGCACAGTATTTCCAGGCAGGCAGGGTGGGGAGCCAGTCCATGGCTTTGTCTGAGCAGCTGAGAACTTCATCCGAGCCATGCTGTGGTGTACAGTAACACTGACCTGTGCCATCAGCAAGGAAAGCACTGAGCAAGTGTTGGGGCCAGTATTTATAGACCACTACGTAGCAGTCCTGGAAAGAGAGACGGAGAGGGAGTGTGAGAGAAATCTTGGCTGAACTGAGGGCAATTTTATTTCAGGTTTCTGTTATTTAAGCAACATTAAATAAATACCCCTTGTCAAGTTTAATCTTCTCTTGGTGAATCATAGCAGCCCTGCTTTGTGTTATGACCAGGTGGAAGCAACAGATTTAAAACAAGACATTTGAGAGTAAGTAATTGATTTACTGTCACTTCTACCTCCAGCGTCCTGGCCAGCTTGCTGCCCTTCGAGGGCACTGCATCGAGAGCTCGGCGCGTGTCGTGACCGAGGCGTAGTGCTGCCTGCGGTGTGAGGATGTTCTGCGTGCGGGGATGTTGTATACAATTACAGAGGAATATCGGGTGGTTTCTTCATTTAGCAACGTGCTTGGAAAGGTCAGTTAGCATCAGAGAAGAAATAGACACAGTCTACTTCCACTACTGAAAGTAGCACGGGTCGTTTAAAATACTATCTTTTAGTAAGTCTAGGTTGTGTTTTAAAGCATCTGTCTGTTGATGTATATAGATGATTGTACTTGCATGGCAACCCTGCTGTCCTATATACACTGCTTTTAGTAGCAGAAAACAAGAAATTCTGCTCAAACTTCTGTCTGTTGTTATATTAGCAATCGGGGTCAATACTGCAATAACTTTTTCTAAGAGAAGCAGCACAGTAGTTAATGGATGTTCTTGCACACCTCGGTTTAAAAGATTAAAACAAGGTGGGGAGACGAGTGGGTTATTAGGAGAGAAAAATTCCTCCTCCTTCGTGAATTGCTCAAGGTGACATAGAACACACACCCCTGTGGGATATTCCCTGATAACAGAAGGGAAATGAGTGTTTATAGCAAACTCTTATAACCGAGGTGAAAGAGAGATTCTCCCTCGCCTACCTTCACACAGGCAGCTCCCTACAGCTTTTGAAAAATGAACCTTTTTCCATTACTCACAGTATCTTTTTCAACAGCCTCCTCAATGCGTACAGGCTGCTGAGTTCATTAGTCTTCTTTGTTTGCATATTCTAGGGTGTAATTTTAAAAGCCAGGTTACCTAAAAAGGGGATAATTCTTCTAAAACTCTCTCCTGGCAGCAACATGTGAAATCTGTGCAATTCAACATTGATGTTTACTATGGTTAGCTCAGAGAAGATTAATGTGTTGCTTAAAGAACACAGCATTTCCCTGAATGAAATTTATCAGTTGACAGCCCTGGAATTACTTCTTTAAGTTAAGAAAATATAGACTTTGGCACTGGTTGAAGATTTTTGGGGGTGAGTGGGAGGGTGGCTTGCAACTCCAGAGGGTGTTAGACACATACTGAATATGTGTTGAAAACAAAAGTGTGTTAAAATAACTTTAAGCTTGAGACTCAAACTAACAAATAAAAGAAAATGCAGGATAGGGCTCACGTTAGATCCTTAACTTTACTTGTTAACACCGAAGTTTTGCACGCACGGGGCATGTAATGTAAGCCACTATCCACTGGTTTAAGACTTACCAAGTAAAGGATAAAAACAGTGTTGGTTTCCAGAGAAGAAAAGTAGCCTATATGAGAACCTGTAGAAAAACATGTATATGTGAAATGATCATGATGATCATTATTTCCTATGTGTATCATATATTCCACATTTTGGTTAGAACGCTTGTTATCACAAACACTAGAAACATGAAGAAACTACTGCTACATTATAGAGCTTTTCTGGTACATTGGCATTGAAAAAAAAAAATCAGCTGCCTTATATCCAGTGAATTTTATAGAGGACAGCACTGTCACATCTCTTTGAGGTTTATAAATAAATGATAAATGCAAGCTGAAACCTCCTATTTTTTCCCTCTTCCTTACCCAAATTTATCTCTGCTTCTGTTTGAAGGTGATATGGGTGTTCTT
Organism: Nyctibius grandis; assembly: GCF_013368605.1. Taxonomy (NCBI): domain Eukaryota; kingdom Metazoa; phylum Chordata; class Aves; order Nyctibiiformes; family Nyctibiidae; genus Nyctibius; species Nyctibius grandis. The sequence goes on from NC_090663.1 coordinate 56,994,175, forward strand.
TTGTCTAGTATCTTGGCCAAAAAGCAACTAATAAGAAGTGAGAGAAAGTATAGTTGTTGAAAAGGGACTTTGCATGTTGTATTTAGACACAGTAGGTTACTAGGCATTAGCCCGCATCCTCAGAGTTGCATTGTTATGACTGCACATCCCTAGATGATCACAGCCTTGACAGTTTTTTCTATTATTGTACTTTACTATTACTGTGCCTTTTACTACTGTAGGCATACAAATGATTTACCATTAGTGAACTTGCATGGTCGTTACAAAGCATAAACTGTTCTTCATTAACTGCCTGTGTGTATATCATTACCCTGTGTTAATGTGGCTTACCTGTTGGTAACAGAAAAAAAAAGTAGGTCTCTCACTTATAACCAGGGACTGTAAACTGTGTGTACAGTGTTGTGGAGTAGCTGATGTAGAATGGTATCCACCCGACCTTACAATGAGGTAGGTTGTTTGCTTTCCCATATAATTTAGTAAAACATTTTCTGTTTTGCATATTTAAGTGACATTCGAGGGAAGTTGTGAAGAATAACAGCTTTGCAGATATTGCTGGTCCCGCCCCGGGGAAGAGAATAGTCTCTGAGTTGAATTTGACCTGTTCATGAAGATCTTGATATAACCACATATGAGCTCTGTAGGTATTTTTGTTCTTTGTAATGGAGTTTTCTTGACCCTTCCTAAGCCCCACAGAGAGATGCTTTAATGGCATGTTAACCTTAGTGATCAGTGAACTCTGTGCTAATGGGTCACTTTAGAGGCAGAGATTTTCTCTCTGATAGCTGGGATTATCCATGGAAACTCCAATTACCTGCTGGGTCTGGGGTGAGAAAAGTCACAGGCTGCTTCTTTAGCACTTGTGTTTGTAGGAATTGTAACAGCATTGGGTGTTGCAGGGGTTAATGTTGGGGCTTTTTGACTATTGTTAATATGCCTGGGAGGGGTCTCATGTGGTTACCTGCTAGGATGGGATAAACTCCCAGGCTGAGTGAGGCTGAAGTTGTCTTGCAGAGGTTTTACAAAACTGATGGCTAGGAAGGCTTCACAGGAAAGGACAGTAGGGATAACTTTTTTATGATGGCCCTGTCCCCCCATTAATAACTGGAGCAGCAGCAAAGATACAGAAATACATTAGTGGGCATGGCTCTGTCTCTTCATGACCATGTTGTGTTTGGGGTTGGATGTGGGTTATCTTTGGTTTTTTGAATGTCAAAAGCCAGCCTGCCCCTTTTAGTCATTCTGGAGCTTGAAACTCATTGTATAACTTCAGGTTTAGCAGCTGCATTTCCAGGAACGATGTAAACTGGGATTTTTGCTTTCATGTTGTGTTTGCTTGCTATTTAGCTTGTTCTCATGTTCCATTTGAGGAGTCCCCATCAGAACTAAGTAATCAGGTTGACACAACAGCATCATCCTTGCTCTGCATTCATGCAGGAAATGAGATTATGGCATAGCAAAAAAAAAAAAGCACATACAAAAAAAGGAAGGGAGGAATAGACTGGAAAAAAAAAATATGCATGTGTACATGTAAAGGTAACTTCATAAAAATAGGTGCATGCCTTGGTTGAAGGTAGTCCTTTGGAGTCCTTATGCAAAGTATGCTGCACAAATGACACAGGTAGTCGCTGGGGGTTTCAGTGATTTATCACAGCGGGGAGAGGGCTGAGCATGATTTCTGATGTTATTTCTAATGGTAATATGCTAATATGGGAGCTTAGCTTATGACACTTCAATTTTGAAGAAATTTTAATTGGGAAAGCTGTCTTCGATCTGGGAGTGAGTTTCTAGTCAGGACCAGAACTACAAACACCATTCTGTTAAATAGGCCTGATGGAGAGAGCACATACATGGGTTGTAAAAGATTCAGGTTTAATCTCATGCCTTTGCCTGATTCAGGTCAGGGATGTGGGCCCTCATTTCCCACACTGTAGCTGAGCACTTCCCACACTAGCCTATGAAATACTGAGAGCTTCTCAAGCCTGTTCACTGGAGGCTATTTCTTTTTGTACTATATGCTGAGATACTTACTGGACTGGGGGACTCAGACCTGGATCTCCCAAGTTGTAAGTGACTCTTTTAACATCTGGGCTATTGAGTCATTCTGTGTTTTGTGATCTGTCTTAAGAAATACTAATTTCTGTGTGCAAATTATATAATTCAAAGCAGGCTATGAGGTATTCTGAAAGAATAATCTCTCTTTCCCTCTGTGATTTTAGAGGAAATCTTTCTGAAAGATCTTGGTTTCAAGAGATTGAAGAGTAAAATAACTCCTTTTTTTTTTTTTTTAATATTCCTTTCCATCAGCTTTCTTGACCGTCTCTACTAAGCTATCCCCCCATTCAGACTTCATTTTGGGGCAAACTGTTTCCTAGTGATATACATACACATTTCCTAGCAATAGGTGCCCAGAGACTGGAGAAGGATGGCAGATCGGCAGGAGAGCACCGGAAGAGCAGCGGAAAGGAATTTCAGGTGCAGCAAGGCAGCTTCGTCAGGGGCCCAACTGAAATGCCCCTATGCAAACGCACAGAGCATGGGGAACAAACAAGAGGAGCTAGAGACGTGCACATACCTGCAAGGCTACGACCTTATTGGCATCACAGAGACATGGTGGGATGACTCTGATGACTGGAGTGTTGGAATGGAGGGATACAGGCTTTTTAGGAAGGACAGGCAGGGGAGACAAGGACGGGGTGTTGCACTCTATGTCAATGACCAGTTTGAGTGCATGGAGCTCTGCCTGGGGAGGGAGGAAGAGCTGATGGAGAGCTTATGGGTCAGGATTAAAGGGCGGGCAGGGATGGGAGACATTATAGTGGGCGTCGGCTACAGGCCACCTGACCAGGAAGACCAAGCGGATGAGGCCCTCTACAGACAGATAGATGTAGCCTCACGGTTCACAGGCCCTGGTCCTCATGGGGGACTTCAACCACCCTGATATCTGTTGGAAGGACACAAGCAATCCAGAAGGTTCCTGGAATGCATGGATGACAATTTCCTTCTCCAAGTGATAGAGGAGCCGACAAGGAGAGGTGCCATGCTGGACCTTGTTCTCACTATCAAGGAGGGGCTGGTGGGGGATGTGAAGCTCAAGGGCAGCCTTGGCTGCAGTGACCATGAAATGGTGGAGTTCAAGATCCATAGGGCAGCAAGGAGGGCGTGCAGCCACCTCACCACCCTGGACTTCAGGAGAGCAAACTTTGACCTCTTCAGGGATCTGCTTGGGAAAGTCCCTTGGGATAAAGCCCTGGAGGGGAGAGGGGCTGAAGAAAGCTGGTTAGCATTCAAGGACCACCTCCTCCAGGCTCAGGAGCAATGCATCCCAACAAAGAGGAAGGCAGGCAAAAACACCAGGAGGCCTGCATGGACTAACAAGGAGCTCCTGGATAAACTCAGGCACAAGAAGGAAGGCTACAGAGGGTGGAAGCAAGGGCAGGTAGCCTGGGAGGAATACAGGGAAATTGTCCAAGCAGCCAGGGACCAGGTTAGGAAAGCTAAAGCCCTGATAGAACTAAATCTGGCCAGTGATGTCAAGGACAACAAGAAATGCTTCTATAGGTATGTCAGTGATAAAAGGAAGACTAGGGAAAATGTAGGCCCTCTCCAGAAGGAAACGGGAGACCTGGTTACCGAAGATATGGAGAAAGCTGAGGTACTCAATGACGTCTTTGCCTCAGTCTTCACCAGCAGGTGCTCTAGCCTCACCACCCAAGTCACAGAAGGCAGAGGCAGGGACTGGAAGGATGAAGAACCACCCACTGTAGGAGAAGAGCAGTTTTGAGACCATCTAAGGAACCTGAAGGTGCACAAGTCCATGGCACTTGGGATGATGAAGTGCATCCACAGGTTCTGAGGGAACTGGCAGATGAAGTTGCTATGCATCATTTTTGAGAAGTCGTGGCAGTCTGGTGAAGTTCCCACTGACTGGAAAAGGGGAAACATAACCGCCATCTTCAAGAAGGGAAAAAAGGAAGACTAAGGGAACTACAAGCCAGTGAGTCTCACCTCTGTGCCTGGGAAGATCATGGAGCAGATCCTCCTGAAAACTATACTGAGGCACACGGAAATCAAGGAGGTGATTGGTGACAGTCAACATGGCTTCACCAAGGGCAAATCGTGCCTGCCAAATTTGGTGGCCTTCTACGATGGGGCTACAGCACTGGTGCATAGGGGAAGAGCAACTGATGTCATCTACCTGGACTTGTGCAAAGCATTTGACACTGTCCCGCATGACATCCTTGTCTCTACATTGGAGAGACATGGACTTGATGGATGGACCACTCGGTGGATAAAGAATTGGCTGGATGGTCACACTCAAAGAGTTATGGTCAACGGCTCAATGTCCAAGTGGACACCAGTGACGAGTGGCGTCCCTCAGGGGTCGGTATTGGGACCGGTCCTGTTTAACATCTTTGTCAGCAACATGGACAGTGGGATTGAGTGCGCCCTCAGCAAGTTTGCTGATGACACCAAGCTGTGCGGTGTGGTTGACACGCTGGAGGGAAGGGATGCCATCCAGAGGGACCTTGACAGGCTTGAGAACTGGGCCTGTGTGAACCGCATGAAATTCAACAAGGCCAAGTACAAGGTCCTGCATGTGGGTCGGGGCAATCCCAAGCACAAATACAGGCTGGGCGGAGAATGGATTGAGAGCAGCCCTGAGGAGAAGGACTTGGGGGTGATGGTTGACAAGAAGCTCAACATGAGCCAGCAGTGTGCACTTGCAGCCCAGAAGGCCAACCGTATCCTGGGCTGCATCAAAAGCAGCGTGGCCAGCAGGTCGAGGGAGGTGATTCTGCCCCTCTACTCTGCTCTCATGAGACCCCACCTGGAGTACTGTGTTCAGCTCTGGGATCCCCAACATAAGAAGGACATGGAGCTGTTGGAACGAGTCCAAAGGAGGGCCACGAAGATGATCAGAGGGCTGGAGCACCTCTCCTATGAAGACAGGCTGAGAGAGTTGGGACTGTTCAGCCTGGAGAAGAGAAGGCTCCGGGGAGACCTTCTAGCAGCCTTCCAGTACCTGAAGGGGGCCTAAAGGAAAGCTGGAGAGGGGCTTTTTACAAGGACAAGTAGTGATAGGACGAGGGGTAATGGTTTTAAACTGAAAGAGGGTAGATTTAGATTAGATATTAGGAAGAAATTCTTTACTGTGAGGGTGGTGAAACACTGGAACAGGTTGCCCAGAGAAGCTGTGGATGCCCCCTCCCTGGCAGTGTTTAAGGCCAGATTAGACAAGGCTTTGATCAACCTGGTCTAGTGGAAGGTGTCCCTGCCACAGGCAGGGGGGTTGGAACTAGATGATCTTTAAGGTCCCTTCCAACTGAAACTATTCTATGATTCTATGATTCACCATTGCAGTATTTATTTTCATCTTCAGGTTGGTTTCCTCTGCATTGTTTTGTTCTATTTTAAAATATATGTGCCCATGCAGAGGTGGGAAAATGGGCATACATTTACAGTTTATGCCAGTGTTGCCTCAATTGTGATACTTTTTAGTGTCAGAAGAGTGGCACCTGCACCTTTTCATTGCCATAGCTTGCTGACAATGACTTTGGGAGCTCTTCAGGTTTTGTCATAAACTTGGGAGCAAATAAAAAAAAGCAAAAATGGGCTTATACAACCAAAGAAAACCATTTATGTTTTGTGAGTCAGTGTTCTTTCTATATCCAAGTGAGCTCCTGTTTGGCTCCCATCTCTCCCAGAGGTGATTTTGCCTTTTCTATTCCTTCCAAATTTTAATTTAAGGCTGGGCATATTCTTTTCCTAACCTGAAAACCTTCCTAATCAGCACTTTTGAACACTGCCTGCAGGTGTCCCGTACAGTAATGTTATTGGCATGATGCCATGGATATTTAAAAATTGAACTGGCATTGGAATTTACTCCTTGAATGGGTAGAGAGTATTGGATTTTGCAGTTTGATTTGTATTTGCAAATCACTACTAAGTGCTTCTTATCATTGAATTTCCCCTATAGGTGAAAAAACTTTAGTTAAGTGGTTACATCAACAATGTTATGTATAGATACCATGAGAGTATTTAATGTCCGAGGGAAACGCTGCTTAGCCTGAGAGCAGGTGCACATTCAACAACACGTGTGTTTACAGAAGACTCTATTTGTGGGCACTGAGTCCCTTGATCACTGACCTTTATATTTTTCCCTGCACACAGGAAGTCCAGTCTTATTTGAGCAAGACTTATTCACTTAACCAGTGCTCATTTAGGCAGACCAAGAATGCAGAGAATTACACGTGGTCACTCGTTAATGTTGGTTTAGAAATAGCATTTGCAGTGTGAACAGTCCTTTCAAGTTTATCTTTGTCTACAACATGATGTGTGAGTACTTACAGCATGAAGAAGGCTCAAGTTTTCATGCCATTTAAAAAACTGATTTTTTTGGTCTACTGCTGCTTCTAATTTCTTTGTAGTGTTTAATATTTGTGTAAAAAAATACTATCATTGCTAACACTCCTTTGTGTTTTGGGGTTAAGCTACTGAGGCCTGATAGCCTCAGACACATCTTGAAAACTGATCTAGCTTGACATTCTTGTGCTTTAGGAGTTACAAATGCACAAGACCTCCTTGACTATACAGAAAGAAGGGTTTGGGAAAAGAGATGGAGCTTTTAATGTGCTTTTTAGTTTAGATGCTGTCTTTCATATTGGCTAATATGGGCAGAATTTAACATGGATGGACCTCAACAAAGTAACAGTGCTTCAAACAGTGACCATGAAGAGGAAGAACCAGGCAACTACTCTGTTCTAAAATGCAAATTCAAAGTCTTCAGCCTGTTGCTTCATATGTCAAACTGGCACTCAAGAATACATTTCTCACAGCAGAGGACAAAATATTCTGATTTTTCTTAATCCTTTGTGGCTCAGATTGTTACTTGGCCTGCAGGCCATAAGTTTGAAATCTCTCTCTTAAGGTCAGCGTACTCTTTACTTAGACTTTGCACTATGTGCCAGGGCACTGAAGTGGGACCATGGTTTCTGTAAAAATTAAAGTAAGCCAGTGAATCACAGTTATTTACTGTATTTCATCCCACCTCAGAAAGCATAAGTGTAAACCGTGATTTTTAATTAACAAGCACATTGTCCCAGTGCTTTGACTTGGAAAATTACATATCAGTATCTAGACAGTTTAGCAGACCATTCATTCCTCACTCTAAGCCATAAATAATATCCTTCAACTTCCCAGGAATGTTTTTCTGCTTACTTTTAGCAGTCGTAGGTACATATGAAGTATTAATGACCTAGGTAAAATAAATGAAGGGTGGTAATTGAATAAGGCTATACCATTTACTAAACAAAACAAAAAAATACCCCTTTCCATCCCTGCATCTCCTTTACTTCATCACTACAATGGCTTGTCATGACATCCAGCAAGAGTTTTGCCTACTAACCTTGAAACGTATCTTTGTGTTTATTGTCAGGACCTTGCTGGCAAATTGAGCTTGACAATGAGATGGTGAAGGCAGGGGGAAGCAGGGTGACCTGGGACGTGCAGTTCTGCTAAAACCTTTCAAGGTCCGTAGAGTGCCTTTTCCTTTCCAACGAATCGAATTACCAACTGGGCAGCTAGTTCGGTTAGCTAATCATTAATGTGGGACCCATGAATTATGGAGCTTGTAACCCTTTCTCTTGCTAATTATTTTTTTTTGTGTTCTAAAATACTCTTCGTCCTGATGCTGTGAGAGCCTTTAATGGAGGCAAGTGCAATGAAACCTGGCCCGGGTTGTCCTGGAGGTGGGTTGACCAGCCTTCGTCCAGAGCCTTGGCTCAGAGGAAACCAGTTCTGCCGACACCCTCTCGTGGCCAGCGAATTTGGGGACTGGCCCGCGGAAGGTGCAGTTGGTGGGCAGATCTTCACAGCCCTGAGGGTCAGGCAGCAGCTGCCCTGGGGCCCCTAGTGCCTGCAGAGGTGAGTGTGTGGGGTGAGACGCTATGCCATGCCCTTCACTTGGGATGTTTTTCACTTCGGATAACTCCTTTTCTTCTTGTACTGAAACGTGCATGTCTAATAAGCTCAGTGCATGTGTAGCGTTGTCGTTCTGTTTGTGTTAGTAGACATGTGGCCTTTAGCTGTCTTCTGCCAGTAAGAGTGGGGCCAGGTAGGTGCTGGCTGATGTTCATCTCTATTCCTTCTTCACACTGCTTGTCTCCTCCACACGTAGTGCACGGAGCCACTGTGGGTTTTGAGAGTAGCATTAACTCATGTTTTCTTGGCATGACAATGGAACGAATTTGGAAGGATTACCCTTGTGTTCGCTCAGGGCTGCCTTGTCTCAGCTAGTCTCTTAAGTCAGGTTCAAACCTGGTGACCCTCTCCTCTGTGTTCAGAGGGGCTGTCAGAGCACTTCTCCCACATGTCCCCGGCCATGCTGCTTTGGCTTCATGGCGCGTCCCCAAAAGCAATGCCATGTGAGTGGCGGCAGCACTACTGGCTAGCTGGCTCTCTCTCTCTCTCTCAAACCATCCTGCTTTGCTTCCCAAAAAGATGAGGAAACACATGTATGGTGCAAGATTTTTGCTTTATTTTATACCTAGTTAGAACAAAGATGTTTCTTATTTAATGATAATAGTGCAGGCATCACACGGCAGGTACTAACTCAGTTTCCTAAGCCACCAAGCACAGCTGTGCATCTGTCACTAGGCGAGGAGTTTTTTTCAGCCCTTTTCAACAGTTTGAGGGAAGGAAATCGCATACCCGCTGGATGTGGCTGGAAAGAGATGCTATTTAAAATGCAGTTACTTTCCCAGTTTTGAACAAGTCCAGCTAAGATACTGTGGGATAAGAAAATTGTTTGTAAAGTGCATATATGGTCAGAAAATGACTGTGTACAAATGCTATCATCCTTCTCTAGAGATCCAAAATCTGTCTCTCTTCCAAGATATATCTGCTTTCTTTAGTTCAAAAATAAATCCTGATGGCTTTTTACTCTTATTGGCTCTATAGCGGTATGAGAAAATGAGCTGGATTCTATTCCGGTTTGTTGATCATCAACAAAATTGTTAATTGCTTTCTAACGCAAGCCAGAGAGCATGCAGCCTGACTTCACGTCAGGCTCCAGGTGTGGTTTGTAAAGCAGGCTGTTAGAACAACAACTTGTTTTCTTATTTTTTTGGTTTGTTTGTTTTAACCTTGTAGACTAAGAAAATGTACTTTGGAGTCATTGTAAGACAAATATTGAATTTCATTGTGTCATTTCTGCCAAACCGCTTTTCATCCTATACTTGCGCTACCAGGTCTTATTTCACTTGTGGAGGTTTTTGAATATTTCTGCCAGTTAGAAGCATCTTAACTTTTTCCACCATCAGAGCTCTTTTGAGTGAAGTAATATCTACTACTTAAATAGCAATTTGCATCCTGAGAAGATTTTGAAAGTCTCTGTTAATGCTTCTTTCCTGTAGGGAAACGTCGAAGTGCATGTTTTTAAGATGAAAGCTGAGAGTGTGTTAAGTAACTTATTCTGGGCACACGAGGAACTGGTGCCATTTAATCTCAGAGTAAGTGGCTTGAACATGTAATTATCTTTCATATGAATGTTTGGAAATTAATTATAAAAAAAGAAAAATTAACTGCAGTGTGGTTACTCCACCTGTACTGAATCAGTTAGTACTTTGTAAAATGTGCTGGGCAGGAGGAATTGACTACAGGTCCAGAGTCCAGGCATCTAGATGACATCTCTATAGTATAACATTGAAATAAGCAGGCACTTTTGCCTTGGGGCATCAGTCTAGCTCTCTAACTCAGATGAAGTAAAAGTTGTTTTCCAGTTCAGGTTTTCCACGAAATGGAGGGCATGCTGTAAATGACAGATGGTTTTGCTTTTGATGTAGAGTCCATTGAAGTCATCAGTAAAACTCCAACAGCAAGATAGTGAATCAAGGGATGCAGGGTCATGATACAGTTCAGTGTGAAGAAGCCACTACACTTCTTGGTTGCTTTCCATGAGCAGTAATTTAATGGTTCAAAATGTTGCAAGTCATGTCATGTCCAATTTTGGGTTTTTAATAGATTTTTTTTCTTATCTAGAGTTCAAGGAAGTTAGAAAAGTGAACGGTTTAAAAAAAATTAAAACAAGCTCTGATTTCTTTTAAAATGATGAATGAATTAAGAATGCAATTTAAATGAGGCTGGAGAACATATCATGAAGTGGACATAACTTTGAGAATGTTCCCTAAAAACTCTTGATGTTGTTGGGTGTGCATGATACAGTTATTAATGGGAAGAAAGGGGAGATTTTAGGATTAGGTAAATTTATGCTGTGTTTAGTGTTGACCTACAAAGTGATGCTAACCTGTATGCCCAGCTGGAGAATATTGTACATATAGTCATACTAAGTATATTGAGAAACCTGACGTCTGAACATTAGAGTGGAGTTTTATGCCTTCTTGTAAGCTGGAGTATAGCCACAGTGAAAGGATATAAATACTGGAAATCTCCTGCAAAGGAAAAGAGAAAGGAAAAAGTGTAATGAGACTAATCAAGTTATCGGATTATCTAAGTAATAATGAATTTCAATGTTAGTGAATGTTTGTTCATTGAAAATAAATGAATACACTCAGATACATGCTATCTGAAAATATCTGGTGTATTCTCTCTAGGTTATATTTCTCTTTGTCAAGGTGAGATTCTACGCCATAGTGAAGGAGGTATCTCAGAAATCAGGTCGTTTCAGGGATTTCAGTGGCATCAGTCATGGAGGAGGGTATTATTTCACATGAGTACAACTGGTAGAACTGGCTTTAAAATACTTTGCACAGGTCCTCAAAGGATTTATGAGAAATACATTTCAGTTGTTGACAGTATCATGCTTGCCTTATTTATTTGCCCTGTTGTCTCTGTGCTTTTGGAAATACCACCTCTAATTGTTCTGAATAATTGCAGCAACACCTGCTGGCAAGCCCAGAGCTGATACAGTGGAAGCTTTCCCATGGTTGACATCAGCCAACAAACCATTTGTGTCCTTAGCAGATGTTTTTCATTTCTTTTTCACATGGGATTTACTTAGATCTATTCTCTTATTCCAGTAAAGGCCAGCCAGCTCTTTCACGCTGTTTACCATCAGAAAATGTATCAACTGGGTTACTGGCACCAAACTTATATGGATGTTATTTATGCACAATGTTGATGTATTTTATGTTTTATGAATTCTCTCAATCTTCTCTGATCTTCTGTTTTGAAGAAGTTTGGCATTTCTTATTTTTAACCTTCTAATTAAAAAAAAAAATAAAAACAACAACAAAAAATTCCTCTACTTTGTCTGCCCTTGGATTATAGATCAATCTGATGGTGTTTGCTCTAGTTTTTGGTCTTACTCTATTACCATCTTGAAAGAGTGACTTTTGCTTCCATTTGCTTTTAACATCCAGAGTGCTTGGTTCTTCGCTGGTTTACATTCTGTATGGTTTTACAAATTTCTGATTGCTTCCTCACTGTTCCTTTCCTTTTTTTAAAATTTATTTTTATGCTACATGCAATAAAGGCTTTGGTTTTCATTTAAAGGAAAAAAAAAAAGATAAAATATTAACAAACAATGAAATATACCCAAATGAATGGCCCTACAATGGAAAATAGTAACCTCCAAAACTATACATTGTTAATAAGATGTACTTTGAATCTTTTTGTTCTTGGGGTGATGTGTCTTCTAAGTAGGAGAAAATACTGTCTCTTTCTTTTGACAGAATAGACTTGAATAAGATAAAAATTCCACATTACTTGGGACTTTATAAGTTCAGGTTTTGGTTCATTGTTCTTTGGTAGGGTAGCTACACTAGTTTGCCAAAATGCTATTTCATCAGCGTACAACAGAGACATATACATATAAAGTGTTTCTAGATTTCAGACTGGACCATGATATACAGCAGCAATGTCTTCCCCCTCTCTTTCCCTCCTCTGCCAAAAGAATTACTCCCTCCTCCTAAAAAATGCATTCAAAAGCAGACTTCAGCTATCACAGAATCCCAGAGGGGCCAAACAAGCCCTACTAGTTTATTAAGCGCAGCAAGAAAGATGGTGTGCACTTTCTCAATCTTTCTGCAGCAGCGGAAGAGTACTAAAACCAGTATACTGTCCTTGTGTTGCCTGTTTTGCTGGACACCTTTATAAAATGCAAATCTACAAAGTCCTGGGCATGGGTTCTTAGTTCCCTGTCAATGTATCTTCTGCTGTCAGTGGGGCTAGTCTGGTCTCACAAAGTCACCCTATGTTCTTTCAGGGTATTAACCTTATGTATCCAATGGCAGAAATCCTTTTCGCCTCTTTTAGGCTAGTTGTTACCAATTTGTACCATATTGTGAATATTCTTTCTCTTAATGAAAAACCTCTTAAAGGTATTAATTTTTCATCCAAGAGAGCTTTTCATCAGTTAGATGTGCTTTATACTTGACTTTCTTTGTGCAGGAGTGTTAGTCATCTGCCTTGGAATAAGAAGAGGTATATAACTAAATGAAGGTATTTCAGTGAGCCAAACTATGTATTTCTAAAGCTTACGTGTATTTGCCCTACTAGCTTATGTACTGAATAATGGACTTCCTCTGATGATGCTTATTATTGTTCATTATACTAAACTGACAATTTTGTCCTGTGACTTTTGAAGCAGTATGGCTGGCTGTTCCTTGACTCAAATTTAAAGTAAATTCCGTCTTGACTTGAGGAAAGAACCACTTCTGTTATGCTCAGATCTCATCCTAATCAAGAGTTAAAATTATATGTATATGATGCCCTATACTTATATATTCCTTAATACAGTATAGTTTCAGTATGAACACATCAGGTTGTATAAGCTAAGTAAATTATACACTCCCCCTCCTGACCCGTTCCTCAGTGGTAAGATACCAAGATGTTTGTGTTGATACAGTTAACAGTTTACAGCCATTCTTTCTTTTGGAAGGTTCAAGTTATAATCATCTCCAGGCTCCAATTTGTGCCGTACATGGCCATCTATGTGGTTTTTTTGTACCCATTCCAACCACCTGGGTCCCATTACTCCCATTTGGTTCCCATTGCACTGACTTCCTGTCTGTATTACAGAATTTATTTTAATTTTTGAGCATTTAACATAAAAGGTTTTGTATGGTCTGTACGTGCAAAAAAACCCTCCACCCCATAATCCAAAGCATTCATTTAATTTCTGCATATTCCTGCATATTCGTTGTCCTATCACTCTATAGGAAGACAGTATCAAAGTGCAAGAATGCCTCTTGTCAGAGATCCTCCATAGAGCAAAGAATGTTTTTAAAATACCAGTTTTTAAAATCCCATTTCTTAGAGAGTCATAGAAAAATGCTGAGGAAGATCTCCAAGGGTCAGCTGACCTATGGTTGTATCACAAGGCAGGATCCTTCTATACTTAAGCCACTCAAGAGAGACACTTTTATGACCTTTTCTTAAATCGGTATTCTGCCAACTTTACTGGTGTCTCTAGACCACATGGTATGCAACAACAAATTTGTGCTGTGCAGTGATGCCTGATGCTGAGGCTAAATTTGCTGTTCTCTTTTTCACTGGGAATTCATTGGAATTTATGGGATGCTTTTTTCATTTCCTCAAGGTTTTTTTTATTTTTTTGCTTTTCAAAACATACATATATGTGTATGTGTATATATGTGTGTATATAAAATGTACTACAGCATCTTTCATAGCTTAAGTATTTATATTGTACTGCACTTCAGAGATTAATGGTAGATAGACAGGAATAGTTTTACTTCTAAGCAAGGACGATGATGGTGCTATCCAAAAACAGGCAAAGAGCCTTAGACCTTTCTACGTGAATGTGTAAAGACAGAAGGAGTTTTGTTCAAGACAGTAGAGTTCATTTTCTTTGTAATCAATTAGAATTTTTAACTACATATTAGTCCCACAAGTGAACAGGATCTAGCTTCTGTGGCACAGCAGGAGGTAAATAGCGTCAATGGCCAAACTCCTTGTTCCTCCTTTACTTTTCTGCCCAGACGAATGCCTTCTACCCCACCCTTACCATTATTTTCTTTCCCTAAATCTAATGGCTGAATCTACAGGTCAGATGCATAAAAATGTCCTGCACATAGACCATCCACAATCTGAATTAGGGATTTTCTATTGCACTTGTGGATGTTTTTTCTTCTGGCAGTGCAGGGATAAAGCAGAAGGTTCCTGGTGACTGATATAGGAAGATATACTCACGTATGGGAAGTTACAGCATCCCAGCAGAAAAAAAGGCCAAAATGCTACTTCATGCTGGCTACCCTGCCATTTCGAATAGCAATATCAAATTGACACTATCGCTGTCTTAAAAGATCATGGAGGGGGGAGATACACAGTGACTAAGTAATTCCAGTAATTTTCACTGGGTACGAAAGTAATTGAGAGCTAGAGAGGAGTCAATTTCCATGGCCATCTAGCCTAGAGGCAAGTCCTTAAGCTATATGGATGTATTTATCTCTATTATATGCCTGTTGAGGTCAAGTAAGCAAAGGAGAAATATGGGTCTTTGCTTCCATAAACTGAAATGGCACATATGTAGAAAGCTAAGCCATAAATAGTAGAATTCTATGAATTTTTAACTTGGTTGGAAGGTGAAAACACAAAGGCATAGCTGAAAATGCTAGCTGATTAGTCTTGTGTATAAAATCTATTTAAGGGGCAATAGCAAAGTTCTATATAAAAATTAATTAGAACATAGCAGTCAGTTGTGATCAAAGAGCATGCATTTATTGTGAAATATATGGTTGCTGGAGACAATTCATTTTTAATTTATTAGATTCCATAAATTGTTTTCTGATAGGTTAGGAACAGAGATATATCAAACTTATTCACATAATACTGGCTCTGGTAACTAGCTAAGTGAATTATAGTTTTGAAGTATATGCTTACCCTTTAATAGTAGTAGACATCAGCAATGAAACTATATGGAAGTAGTGCTAGTGTGTTTTCAGGATTACAAAAGCACTTCCAGCATAGAAGAACATGTTGATATTAGCAACGTAAAACCCTGTGCTACTCCTATAAGGAGTGAAAGTACACGTTGGTTCCTTTTTGTTGGTTTGATGTCTAGTAGTTTTTCTGAGATGCAGATTTGAAAGCGTGGATTGTTGTGTCATTAAGGATCTAAAGTGGCTGTGTCCAGGGTGCTCTCAGGTTCTTGAAAGGTCTGTATGAATTTATTGCTAGGGACAGAGCAAATCTATCCCATTCAGAGCACGACCACCCCCACCCAGCTGGTTTAACTTGTGCCTTCAGAATTGCCCACATGGGTAGAAGCTGGCCCACGTCCTGCTGCTCCAGCAGCTGCCACTGATAAAACAGACTCACAATGCCTTGGTTATCGCTTGCTTTGTAGTGTTGGTTCATAGAGTACTGTTAAAATGTATAAAAGTCAATTTTGCTAACCTTTTCCCTTATTTATTTCTGCTTTTCTTCCAAAATACAACACACGCTGTGCTGAAGACAAGGAAGATGTAAAAATGAGTGCATATAGAATTAAAAATCAGTTCAGTTTATAGGCATAGTGGCTGTAGGAGTGTGGAAATGAGGGGAGGAAGGTGAGCAGTGTTCTCCCATTTGAAAACCCTCAACTTAATGGCACGCTTCCCCTGCTGTTCTCTTAACGTAAGCAGACCTTTTAGTTTGAACCTGTGCTCATTTTATCCCGGTGCAGATTGGGTTTACTAACAAATAATCATTCTGTGTTGCTGTGAAAACCAAACTTATTTATGTATATTACATAAAAAAGCAACCTTTATGTTTTTTTCCTTTTTCTGCATCCTAGTGTAATTAATTTTCAAGTACAGCTCTTTGTGAATGTCAAAGTTGATCTGGTAAAGTAGAACAAGATATTTTTCATTCAGAAGAATCCTAAAACATCTGTTCAGCAAAGAGACCTGATGGCTGAAGGATGAAGCGAGTGTATATATTCTCATAACTGCATTTGGGTATTCAGTACAGGATGTATGCCAAACCCTTCAGGAAAGCAGCAGGATATTTTTGTTTTAAGATTATTCTGATATCTTGAGCCTTTTTAATGTTATTTGACATATCTGGTAGCAATTTAAATATAATACACTCACTCTCCTCTCTCTAATTTATAAAAGGAATTAGTTTCTCAAAAAGAAACTGTCTTTTGGGGATGTCCAGGTGTGCACATCTAAATCCTGTGGAAGGTTGCACAGGATCAGACTTTTGTTTTCTGAATAAATAAGCTATTGTAAACCAGTAGGCATGAAGCCAAGTTATAATAGAAGAATTTATTATAATTTAATGTAGATGGTGGATAGAAAGGATAGATTGTAATTGAAGCTAAGTGAATAATTCCAGTAAATAATTTATTCAATGAATTTATCCTGTTTTTCTACTCAGAGATTGTTTTTACTCCCCCCTTCCCCTTTCCTCCCCGTGTTTTATAGCCCCTGGATTTTTTTCTCTAACCAGGAGGATGAGGGCTCTCTTTGTTTCCTTACGTGCTGGGCTGTGCTAGCCACTGTGGCAGCATCGCCCTTTCGTGCCTCTGCATCCTCAGGCATGCATAGCTGGGACCCCATGCTCTGGGGGAAGTCTGGTGAAGGTGATAGGGCTCTGTGTGGGACATTCCCACCACAGCAGCGATGCTTACAGAGATGTGGGTCTGGCTGTGAGTGCTGGTGCCTGCAAACACTGGTCTTGCCGCTGCAAGCAGTCCTCGCTGTGCCAAGTGAACTCCCAGCACCGCAGTGGGCATCCCTTCAAGGCAGGAATTAGTTACATCAAGGGATTAGAGCTTCAGTCTCTGGGTTCACAGTTGGATAGGACCTACTCAACAAAGACCTACTCAAGACAGTTAACAAGGGACTTTCTAGAGGATAAGAATCATGTTTCACTTGGGCCATCAACATTTTCAGTTTGCTTTTTGTGTATGTGTGTGGTTTTTGGGTTTTGTTTTTTTGGGGCTTCAAGGAGAGAGGAGAAATATTTGTGCCATAAAAACTCCTTCCAAAAAAATGTCTCCAATCCAATTAATTTGTTTACTCAGTAGGAGCTGTGCTGTTGGGCTGTAAGCCTTGTGGGGTTTTGTTTCTATTCCTGTATGTACTAGCATCATGCCGAGTCCTTGCCCGTATTCTGTCTTGTTCTCTCCTTTCTTCTAGTTTTTTTTTCCAATCTTTTAAAACAGTGTTTCTGGACTTTGGAGATTTTTGTCAAGCTTTATCTCTCTTCAGCAGGCCACCCCTTCTCCATCAGGAACTTGAACAAAGATTATTAGATGCTTACACATCCACTTGATTCATTTTTTTCCAATTCCCTCAAAGGCCCAAGCTGGTCCTCCACACTTCGTGTAACAATAGATGCAGATTTTTATAACGTTTCCGCTCCTTATTGCTTTGAGTAGTAAGAGTCTCATGTCACAAGAATGTACCTAACTGATATTTGAAGTAGGACCACTAAAACAAATTGAGCTGCTGACATCTCATAGGTATTATTATTCCAGGTGGGCTGCAAATTTAAGTAGGCATCACTTCATCAGGATTACAATGGTCACTGCTTGCTTAGTGCTCAAGTAAATGGAGCACAGGCTGAGGCAAAATTTGGCCAGTAGCATGAACTTGTAATGTTTGATTTTGGAGCTCTGAGCCACCAGACTGGGATACAGAAATTAAATCTTTAATGTAGCAGGAGATCCAAAATGAAGTGCTCATGGCGTGTGCTCTTCCCTTCCTCCTGTGGGAGCAGCAGATTGATGTACAGTGGTGAGCAGGTCCTGCCATGGTTATAAATTTCCCGAGTTCATCCCCGCAGTTACTAGATCAAGGTCTGCAGATATTAGTATTATCATTCTGTTGTATATGTTATCTCTTTGCCCTTCAAATTTATGTTTAGCGTGTATTAATACCAAAATCTACCGCACCATAGAATCTGGTCTTCCATGCCCTGTCTCACTTCTTGCTCCCGTAGCTCTAAGACATCTACCTGTACCTGTGGAAAAGGGCTTTAATCCTAGCGCTGGGTACTCAGTGCAAGTTTGGAGTGATGTCACACAAGACTGTCCATCTTCTCTGTGCTCTTGTGGTCGAACTTTCTCGCTGAGTATAAAATTAAGTAGCAGGCAAATTGATTTCTTAATGTGGCTTGCAATTTTCTTTTGACAAAAGTGGAATTGTTTGGTTTTACATAGATAATCCATGTACTCTTCAGAGTGACACTACTCCTCTTTAACAACTTCAAAACATTTGAGTTTAATGTTAATTTATAAAAGCAAATGATTTTAATAATAGAATGTATGAACAATAGTCTAATCTGTTCAGCAGTCTGGTGTATTTGTTCATTGATTTCTATATTAATATTGGAGCAAAGAGTAATTTCTGGTGCTTTTACAGCTGTGAAAATATGCCTATTGCGAAAACAGACTAAACTGTACCAAAGGACTCACTGTGCCAGCAATATTTAATACTTCATTGTAGGTCCACTCTTTTAAACATCTGTCCCTCATTTTGTATATTTTTAATACAGAATTTTTAGTGTGGGCAAAAATGTAACTGTTTATAGTAAGATGCTTTCTCTGCTACTGAGAAAAAAGCAACATGGGATTCTATGAGAAAAAATATTTTCCATGATTTATAGGATTTGGGTCATTGGCCTTAAACTTCCGTAAAATAGTAATTAATGAATTGTTTTGCATGGAATGTAAGGGATATATAAAAGAAAAAAAGTGCAGTGTATTTGAGAAGACCCATTATCAGTTGGATCACTGATCACTGGAAATGATTTTTTTTAAAAAAGTATATTTAAGGTAATTCAGCAAGACTTGATATTAACTAAAAATACAATAAATCTATTTTTTGTAATATGCCAGGCATACTTTTTTTTACTGCTGTAGAGGCAGCAATCATGTACAGGTGATGATGTTTAGAAATTTGTCAAACTATGTCAAAGATAAAATCTGTTTTCTTTTGAGTTTTAGACCATTTATGTACACTCAACTAGGGTCATTTTGAAGAGCAGATGTAGAGAAAAGTGTAAATGTGTATCTCTGAAGATGGCCAGTGTGGGCAGTTTCTTCTTCTAGGAACCCTGCCCACAAATCCTGATGTGGAGTCTGGAATCGTCAGGATGTGGTCAAGACCAAACTCCCAGTTCAGAGACGTGTAGGCAGGCTTGGGGGACTGCTGAGGTAGGAATCATGTCCAGCAATTCCTGTTATTGGCAATGCAGTCCCCTCTCCTAGGCCTCTGTCCTCATAGGAGGGCCAGGATTAGGCCTGCAGCTGCACAGACTTAGCCACTAATTAAGAGAACCTGATTTTAATGGAGTTACAGCCAGGGTTAAAACTCCATATGAAGCCAGCTGAGAGATTCAGAGGTACTGACTCAATTCAGACTGCCATTGGGATCACCAAAAACTTGTCAACCCTAAGATTTACATGTGCTTTCATAAGGATATCTAAAACAAATAGAAACCCTCTGAATTCTCTTTTAATGTAAAACTGGAAAAAAAAAAAAGGGTTTCCCATCCCTTGCCACTGTATGCACAGGTAACTGTGGTTCACATACCTGTTTTAAACATAGAAACAAAATATCCCTAAAATATCCCAGTACTAAGGGTCTTATCTCTACTAGGCTGAGCAACATGTTTCAGTGCGCGTTTCCATTTGACCATACTGCGAGATAACATTTGCAAAGCAGCTCTGATGTAATAAAAAGTGCTGATTTCATAGGAGATTGTAAATGACAAGCTCTGTGTCAAATTTAGCTGCTCTTTGGAGGTAAAAATGGAAGCGGAGAAAATTAAGAGCCCAGTATAATTAAACATCTTTCTGAACTGTTGCATTTTATATATTATGTTAGTTTTCAAATGTGAGGGCCAAAGTAAATGTTTGGAGTTCGCTCTTGGCGCGGCAGCACGGCAGAGATTGACATGCATTTATGGTTCCATCATGGATACTGGAAAAACCCCGCTCACCGTCGGGGAGGAACGCGCTTGGCGCCCAGTCAAATGCGCGGCATGGAAGCATTCGCCCAATTAGTGTTTTAACAGCTGCTTAAGGTTTCTTTCAATGGGAAGAAAATTATTGAGCACAATTTTATATAATTAGTAGAGCATAAAACACGTGGTGTGTCTAATTAAACGTTTAAAACTATTGACGTTACGTAGCTACTGTTGAGGTAAATGAAGTGGAAAATCGTTATGATTTTTTCAGTTGGTAAATTACTTCACAATACGCTCAAAGGCCCATTTGATAAGATGAACTCAATCTTGATGTGGAATGATGAGCACCAGTGGCCTTTTCACACCCCACAGGTATGTGGAGGTCTCACCAAGTTAACTGGTGCGACTGGTTGGTATTTCAGGGCTTTCAAGTCCTGCCAGCATGTGCTCTGCTCTTCAGAGCACGCCGTGTTAAACGCAAGTATGTCCTGCTCCTTTGGTCTGCTACCCCTTTATCCAAAGGGTGACAAATTGTGCATTGTAGAGCTGAAGCCCTCACTTTCTGATCCCAAAACAGTAAAGCCATTGAGTAAAGATTCAGCAGAAGAGGAGGCTGGAATTGCAAGCAAATTTGCTTTTAAAACCTGTCGTATTTCACAGGTTGCCATTGTTGAAGTATTTGGCATTTGTTTTGTAATTATGTATCATGCAACATTGGTTGTGCGATTAGTTGAAATCCAGTTGCGTTACCTGGTGGAAGGCTATTCTGTCCAAGCTTGTAACACCCCTGTTCTCATTTTTATTTACAGGAATATTGAAAAATGCTGATAGTGAAAACAGACTTCTGAAATGAATTGTTTTCCAATTTGAATCAATACAGCTTTCTCCTAGCTGCTACTTAATGATCCACTTTGTCATGTACAATACTTTTTTTTCTATTTTAAATGCAATAAAGAAGAAATAGCACAAAACCAGGGAGAGATGTTTAATTCCAGCTGTGGCAATCAAATCCACCAAAGACAACAGAAGAACACAGAATTTACACTGGGCTAACTGAGGGTTTGCCCAGCCTTTTTGCATTGAGCATTTATAGCTCTTCAAGACAAGTTTATCATTCTATCTTATCATACTTTTAGTAGTTGCCAATGTAACCAGAAAATGAGCATAAGCACAGAGGAGAGGTAAACATTCTCTAAAAGAAATTATATTTCAGGGAAATAAATGAAATAAAGAGAGCAGTTGCCTTTCTTGGCAACTGGTTGTTCATTTGTTTTCTGTGACCTTCAGGAAACCATGAAGTAGGGTTAAGCTGTGTTTACAAGTTGCATAAAACATGCTAGCACTGTCTCCCTCAAAAGCAGTGGATCACGCTTCTGGTGAGGTAGCGTTGAAAATGTCATTACTGAGTGTCTTTCTTCCAACAGGTTGAAAAAATACAGAAGCCCCATGCATGAAGTACTGACTACTTCTTCTTTATGACACAGCTGCAAGCCCACAGATTGAGGGGAGGTACAATTTTGAATCTTCTAGGAGGAGGAGGAAATTCTACTAAAAGTGGTATGGGATTTATACTAGGGGAAGGGCAAACGGCAGTAGCTCTTCCCTTTCCAGGGCCACCAGCAGCCTGTTGTACAAGTGCTAAGGCAAACTCCCCTTATGGACACTGCAGTGCCTTTGGTGATGGCTCACACTGCATAGATCCAAATCCAGAAATATCTGGAATGCTCTGGTAGACACTGGATTCTCCAATAAAATAGATTTGCAGTTAGTTACTGCTGCTGAGCCTTCCTATTTCCTTTCTCAGTAAGCCTTTTCCTCCTGGAGGCATCCTACCCAAGAGCTTGAAAGAGAAGAGGTTTTTCTTCCTCTTATATAGGGAGGGAGAGAAGGGGGCAAGTACATATGAGCCTGACCTGCTTCCTAGAAAACTAAAACCTTTAGCTGATTTCTGTCAATAACTGGAATTCTACTCAGGGACTCACTGTCTTAAAAACTCTCTGGTATGGCATGGAAGATGATCTACATTTTCCTGACGTACTTCAAGCACAGTAAGAAGTCCATCTTTTTCTTTGAGGAATGCTTTCAAACTTAAATGATTTTATCTGCTATTTTAAATTTCCTAACATATTTTTTCAAAACTACACTGGTGACTTTGGGAAGAGCAGAAGTGGTTATCCTTCACAAGACCACAGGAAACATGGATCTGCAGAAGTCTGTTGTGCGTTTTCAGTGTGGGGCTTTTGGGGGGCTGTAGCAAAAGTATCAGGGCTGTGCGTGAAGCTGTGGGACTTCAGCTGTGAGCTGAAAGAGTTAATTTTCAAGTTCACCATGAGCTGTGTTTACTGATCCTTTCTTATTCCTTTGTGATAATTGGCACCTCAGATTCTCTACTAATTAATTGGGTTTCAAGGGGCAGGTGGCGCCATTCTATTTTGGTAATCCCTGTCAGCAATGTCTGTATAATCTCTTTGTTTAATTAAAATGAATTTGTAATAGGGGTGCATGAACTTGTAACAGTTTTTTTTTCCCCTTTCTTTCTCTCTTTTCTGGCTTTGCTTTGCTTTAGTAGGCGTTCACTGCTTGGGGGGCAGTTCTGGCACTGCCACAGTCCCTGTGCTATTGTCACTCTCCAGTCTCTTTGGAAATGTCTTACTTCATTAACACTCCCCAAGCCATAAGCCATTTATTTTGAAACGCCTTTTTTTTTTTTTTCTCCTTTAAACAAAGAAGTTATCTGTAAAGAGATTTCAAAATTTCTTCCTACTTTGTTAGAAAAAGTTCAGAAGGTACATTGAGGATTAAAATTATTTTACTTAAAACCAAAATATTTAACCATTCAAACACATTACTGTAATGTTTTATCAGTTTGTTGCTCATATATCTCCATGGCCCTGACAAAAATTTAAAGCAAGCAAACAATACCCAATGCCAAAAGCATTGCCTATCTTAACTTGAGTCAGTTCAGGCAATATGAGCAAGGGTCAGCTATTTTTAACAATTGCTCACTGAGGACAGATTTCAGAATGGAGAGCTGAAAGTTTAAGTTTCTGCTAAGACATATACAGTTTCAGTGTGTGTTTTATCATGATTATTGAAACTTGCTTATGCCAACCGCAAATACAGAAGTGGATTGTAAACTTCATTCTTGAGGAAGTTGTGTGGGTCCGAAGGTCCCCTCCTTCCCTGAGGGCCTCTCTGGTGTTTTGTCTAGCTTGTCTTCACATTCCAGAGCAGAGGACAGAAAGTTGCAGGAGTTGGAACAAAATATGGGATTTGTTTTACAAACACTTTAAAGGGATAGGAAGGTGAAAGATAGATGCTGAAGGCCTCCTATGCCATGGAGGACATTTCACTTCACGTGCTTATCTCCTCCAGTGGCCTGATAGATCACTTCTGCTGGCTGCTATTTAAGGGGAAAACTATATTCTTTCCTTTTTTTTTTCCTTTGCCTGTACAGGAGGCATGCTGGAGCCTGACAGAAGTAAGAGTCCCAATTTTGGCCAAAGTTTAACTGCTAAGCGGTCTCTAAAGCAGTCTGTCAAACTCTCATAGTAATGTGAATGCACACACTTGCCTAGAATCTTAAAATTTTAATTACATTAAAGTTTAATTACATTACCATCCCCTCTGTGTTCAGGATGGGCAAGTCAGGAATTGACAGCAGCAGTCATTGCTGCTTTACGTTTATTTGAAAAGGGCGGCACAAAAGATCACTTCTTCAGTAGCATCTGTCTCAGCATTTCCTCAGATCCCTAGGACTCTGCTGTTGCAGGTATTTTTCCCTGTTACATTTGACATGTTCACTTGCATTTTGTGCTGAAGACACATATCCAGCTCATTTTCCTGTGGTGTGTTTAGTAGTGACACAGATAGGTGGGAATATCCCTGTTGTATACCTACAGAACTTTGGAATTGTACGATGCCAGCCAGTGTGGTGATGCAGGGTGCGTTTCATGCCATCTTTCCTACACATTCCTTTCCTGGTCTGTTTCCCTCAGGTCCTTCCTCCCTCTTATTGAAAAAGCAGCTGGTGGCTCAGTGTGATCGGCTAAGGTCACACAACACTCCAGTCATCTGACAGCGATCATCACACCCGGGAAGTCAGCTCACATGCAGGAGATGAGGTCCTAAAGTTACAATGAGGAATGTTTTAGAAAGTCCCATTTGAAAGATTTTTTTTCTTTTTAACAGATGGCAGTGAATTAGCATTTTCAATGGGAGATTGAAGGATAAGGAGGCAAACTTGTCAGCATCCCCCTACAATGCTCTGAATGGATGCACAGAGCTGCCAGCATTTGTAACCTCATCATTAGCTTCCCAATAATTGCTCTTTGTCTGATATCCCTAGTGTCCACACTCAAAGGGATGAAATGAAAATTTCTGCTTTCCTGGAAGAAAGCAAAGCAAAGTTTCTAGTTCTCATCAAGTCAGGGAGAAGTTTGAAAACGTGATTTCCAAAAGCTTGAAGACTAGCATGAAAAAAAAAATAAAGAAATCTTTGTGTTCGAATCAACTGTATTTTTAAGGGAGTATCCGAAGCTACGAATGGGCTTTTACTATTAAATGAGAATGAAAACATAAAATGAACACTGTGCAAACATTTGCAGGGTGCTTTTACCTTTCCTGAAAACCCCACCCTACAAAGACATACACACTTTTCTAAAGGTACCTGCATCAGCATATAGCAACATGGGGTTTATTTCCACAGTCATAAGCTGTCTTGCCACTGTTGCCCCCTTTACCAAAAGGGTGCTGTGCAATGCCTACTGGGCAAGGGAGAGGAAATTTCAGTTCTGCCTCCTGGCATTTGGTGAGCTGGGTGCTCAAAATAATTTTTGCAACAGCAAAAAGCGATCCCCAAACTCTTCTGGAACTGGAGATACATCCACAGATTTGCCCGCATCACATAAATTGTTAGATTTTTGTCTTGTAAAATTGTACCTTTGAGGTACAAGACTGTGCAGATGTTTAAAACAGAAAAATATCTCAATGTACAGTGGCAGAAAAAATAAAAGCTAAAATCTTGAAAAGCTCAAAAAGTCCAAACTAATCTTTTCTCCAAATTGTCATTGAGTGTAACAACTAGGGATCAACTCAGAAGCATCTAGTCCTCACAAATGGTGTCTACTGCAAGTGTGACTACAGTGTGTTTCCTTTTCCTGTTAATTAAGGGTAATTAAGATGCTATTGTGTGAAGGTGTATCTTCAAAGTTGTGTCTGTGCCCCCCACTCTTCTGCATTATTAGTATGTTTCATGTAATAGTGATAGTCTTAATGGTTTTGCTGAGCTCTATTTGTGAGTCCAAATTAAAACATTTGGGGAGTTGAAAGAACTTCAGAGAGGTGTGAAGAGATCTCTCATTTGGGGAGTTAATTGAATTCCTGTCCCTCTGGCTTTAGGTGACAGAGTCCCATGCAATTTCATGTTTTTTTTACAAACATCTCCTCGTTGTGACTACTACATACATGCAATGATTATTAATAGACTCACAATTCAAGCTATGATGCTGGGTTTCTGAGAGGTGTATGTAATATACACAAAATAAAATAATAATATGGATGACTGACATGGCATTTCAGGCAACGCCATTCCTCCTGTTTTGAGAGTCTCAGGTTTCATGGATTAGTTAGGGTTCTTTTGGTTCCAGACTTAGTTACTTCTAGATTGCCACAGGCAAATATGAACACATTTGCTCCCTATTACTCTGTAGAATAGAGGTGGAAACTACTAAAATGCATAATTTAATTTGTGAAAATCCAGCTTTGAATGTGAATCATCATATATGGTAATTTCTGTCCAAGTTTTAATATGGCAAGACCTGAGTACCTCCCAAAGTAATCCTTCTCTTCTGCTAAATGTTAGCAATAGCAGAATAGCAATTCAGTTGCAAAGACTGTCTTGCAGTCTTTGAAAGAATTGCATGAATGCTAGAAACTGAATAAAAATTACTCATGCCACAGAGTATTAAATGCCTTCTGGGAGCAACGAATTCCATATCTGAAATACGATTCTGTTCTTGCTCAGATGCTTTGAAATGGTAAGTCCATTTCTGTGGTTTATATGTACTTGCTACAGAGAATCTGGCTTTGCTGATTTGAAAGCAAGGAGTTAATGCTGTGAAAGGGTCCCATTTGATTGCACTACTTAGGTCTCCCATGTAGATTGTGAATAATTTTTTTTAAGTTGAGGCTCATGACGTGTGAGGGGATGGTGGGATTCATCCAAAACTTTTATCAGGAACAATTCCCCTCTCTCAGTCTAGAATGTGGATATTAAGGGAATTCTGTTCTCCCCTGCCTCCAGTGTCTGACCCGTAAATTTAGCAGTTCAGAAGAAAAATTGTATCAGCTATATATTATATAGAAGATTGGTACTTGAGTAAGTAATTGGTAGGGTAAAAGAGACTGAGCAGTAGGAAAGACTCACATGGCTGTATGGGGAAGGCACAGAAGCAGCTACATGAAAAATTCTACAAATCCATTTAGATCAATAAAAATGGTGACTTCTCTATTTCCTGACAAAGTTATTTGTCAAAGCCAGTGACCCCAGCTGATGGACATTAAGAAGCCACCAAATGTGACAAATCACATTGTAGATTATTAATTTAGATCATTACTTCTCCACAGGCGGTGGAATTATGACTTGTCATAAACTGGTATTTGGAGCTGGCAAATACAGTGGCATTGTAGGTACTGTTCTGTTGGCAGGAAACAATCTTCCAAAGTGATATTGTGATGAGTCCATTTGGGCAACTGTTACTGGGAAAATAAATAAATAAATAAATAAATTAATTAATTAATAAATCTCAGTCTTCAAGATAGCAGCCTTATGGGTCCATTTATCAAGAATTAAGATCAAGACTAACAAGTTGATGAAGCGATCAAGATGCTGAATGATGCACCATATGAGTTTTTGAACAAGTACTACACATTCTGGATTTGTTTGGCTCATGGAGGAGGAAGAGTCTCCTAAACTGTCAAGGTTTTAAATCCAGACTCTCAGTGTAGATCAGGTTTATCCTAGGAGCTATTTAGTGTACTTTTTTTTTTTTTTTCTGCTACAGGCAAGCTGTCAGCACCAGAATGCAACCTGGAAACTACCATTTGTTGTAGCAAAATTTGTAAATGTTATGGTGACTGTGCTTTTATACTTTGACTGTATTTTTAAATAGTGCTTTTTAAAAGGTAAACAGTTGCCTCTAAAGAAACATAGAAATAACATCTTGATTTGGTAAGAGT
The DNA here is from genome assembly GCF_013368605.1 of Nyctibius grandis. Taxonomy (NCBI): domain Eukaryota; kingdom Metazoa; phylum Chordata; class Aves; order Nyctibiiformes; family Nyctibiidae; genus Nyctibius; species Nyctibius grandis. The sequence goes on from NC_090663.1 coordinate 57,021,295, forward strand.
TCTGAGAAATAGCACTTCTTCAGTGTGCCTGAATTTAACAAGTTGAATAAATATGTTTTTTTTTTAAAAAAAAAGAGCAGTATTAGTTCTGTGAGCCTATTGTATATATTTGTGTTATTGTAGGATTATTGCCTATTCAGTATTTGGCCAGGATTCGAGGTCACAGCCACTGTGGCTTCTGAGAGTGACCACAGCTGGCCAGCGGATGGCTTGCCTTTTGCATTCACGCACTACTATATGGCCTCTTATGGCCTTTCTCATGATCTTCAGTGGGGTGCATCACTCCTCCCTAGCCAGCTCGTTCCGTTGCCTTTGAGATAGCTTGCTATTTGCCTCTAGCTTTGAGACTGTATTTGCATCCTAGGCACATGCATAAAGTACCATCTCAGTCTATACATTTTAATCATTGTAACACATCAATCCTAAAGCAAAATACTGTCACTGGAATAATGGTCTTCTAGTTATCAGAGAAGGACTACAGTTAATGCTTTCAAGCTGTATTTGAACTTCACTGCGAAAGTTTAGGGCAGCACTTGTGTTTTAAGAATTATCAAAGAATTGCAATAATCCCTTATAAATTTGCAATTAGAATATTCAAATAGCAACATTTCATTATGTCAATTTTCAGACTTGTGTTATAATCTTGTGCAAGCTTATAGGTATGAAGGAAGCAAGTAGTACCACTTTCTATATATTAGCCTGTGTCCTAGCAGGGTTAGAGGGCTTTTCAACCCAAGATGAATGATAAATACCTCATTCAGATGCCCCTTTACAAAGCTGTTTCTGAGTATGGTTGAATAGCTCTTGAGAACAAGAAAGAAAAGATAGGACTAACCCGTTCATGTCATGTTATTTCAGCCACTGAATAAGCTTGTGGTTACTGCCTATCTATCTGGGAAAAATCCCATGCAGAGGTTTTAAAGAGATCGTAATCAGCCTTAAGGTGATATGTTAAAAGGGCTACCAAAGCTGCCCACAGAAATTTAAAGCACTAAAGAAGCAGACACTGGAGACAGAAAATGCAGATGACACAGCTACTGTATTGATTTGTTTTTCCTGGAATTACAAACCTATTCTTCACTTAAAATTAGCAGTCAGCAGGGGCTGGGTCACCCAGTTCGTGATCTAGACCCCACTTTTCCCTCTCTCAAGGCAGGTGTGGACAGGCCAGATGCACTGTACTGCTGCACTGTGGTCACTTCCCTGTCACCTTCTCATCTGTGTGCTCTCAGAGAGGCGTGCATCTGTCCTCTTGCTAAAGGCAGAATTCCCCCTGTCATGGTACAGAGGAATCAGTTGCAAGAATAACATGCCTTTGGGGTGTCTCTGCATGAAGGTGAGGCCTATTGTGGCCAAAAAAGCATTAGCATCTCTGGTTCAGGTTGGTTGGTGGGTGCAGCAACCTTCTGAAGCTGCGCAGAAGCACATCTCATCTGGTAATCAGAGAAAAAAAAAAACCCTGACGTTTAAAAAGCTGTCTTTCAATATGGGAAACACTTTTCCCAACCCAGGGATCACACAGGAAATAAGGAGGTTTTCATTACATGCCATGGTATTTGTGTGAGCTCCTGGTGTATACGTTAGTAAAGCTGATCAGACCATAGCAAATGCCTGTGGATGTTTGGTGATCATCAGCGATCAATATGTAACCTGAGCTCAAAATCAGAAGAGTCTGTTAACTTCAGTAGTCTGCTCATCTCATGTTAAGTATCAGAAAGCAAATTAGTAATAAAATAATTGACAACATCTCTAGCTTATACTTGGGCTCTTTAGCACCCCTAAACTATGCTGGAAATTCTTAGTCTGCATGATAGGCATCGTAGATAATAACACTGAGCTCCCTTACAGTGCTGAACTCCAGGTCAGTACATTGATAAAGTAGGATGCAGACAGATGTTTGCTGCTGGAACAGATGTGCTGGTCCTAATACATTACTGCTTATCTGCGGATGATTACTGCCTTTCTCTCGAAGAGAGGTGGCAAGACCACTGAGTGCTTCTCATCTGCTTTGGTATAAGCTCGGATATCTTGCCTTAAGCTGCTGTTGAAGGCTGTTTAAACTAAGCCCAGCTGACTTGTCTGCGAAATAGATTGAGGTCTTGCTCGGTTCACTCTAGCTGGTGTTTTGTAAGGAGCTATAACATGTCAGCAGAGAGAGAAACGGATGTGATAACTTTCTGTGTGACAAAAAAAATAGGAAAAAACACCTCTTAAGATCTCTGCCATGATCGAGATCAAGAAGACAGGAAGGGACATTGCTGTTACATTGTATGTACCTACAAAACCACCATTGACTTAATAACAGTACGACTTCCTAGTTTATAACTCTTTAAAGTCATCTTAATCAACCCTTAGGGTTCCTAAAGCTTGGAGTCAATTGAAAGTATACTGTATGTTCAAATTGCTCCTTTTTGCTAGCAGCATTTACGAAGTATACAGATTTGTATAGTAGCTTCCTCTATTATTTGTGCTGCAGCTCTGCACAGAAGTAGAGAAGCAGCATCTTTGCAATTAGGAAAATAAGTAGTGGAGTTAAAGAAACAAAACCAATGCTTCAAACATATTCCCTTGATTTCAAATAGAGAGTGTTTCTTTAACACAGATCTGATTTTTGGAGCTGGGAGCAGGGAGTGTATTCAAGAGATGCCAGAAATATTTACTTATGGGAGGCTGTGTGGTACTGTGGCCACTGTTTGCAAGGAAAAAATGTAAACGTCTTAAAGATAAAATATTATGTGCTTCCTTAAAAAGCAAAGGGTGTTTAATTTGTAATGTTGCATGCTTAAATTAATGGAGGTAAGAATATACTGCTAATTGGCATGACAATTCAGTGGAACTGACCATCTTTACGTACAGCTCACATTTCATTAATTTCTACTGTCTGATTCCACAGGATTATTTAAAAAATAATAAACACATGAACATTTAAAAAACAAGGTTGGACTATTTCTTAAATAGTTTTTAAATACGGTGTCTGAGCCATAAAAGTAGCTCAGAAATGCTTCTGGAGTTTCTTGCTTTAAGGTTAGGGGCATTATGTTCATGTATTGTGTAGACTGTCTGCATGACTTGCTGCAAAGTTCATTATACTGCTAAGGCTTGTCAGTAGTATTTACGGATGTTCATGTGCAGTGAACCCTTGAACCTGAGCTGGTCATCTGAGCGTTGCTTGTAGTTAGAGTTGTGTTTATGCTTAACATTGGTAGCAGTATTTAATTGCTCCATAGGAAAAATAATTGCAATTTGAACTCAGTCGTATAGTAGACAAGGGATTGCAAAAATGTCAGGCTCACAGGAAGGATCATCCTCCTTATACAAGTATTAATGATTAGACTTGTGTTTTCAGACTCCTGTTCCCAGAGTTTGTAAATTAATATGGAACAAGTATATAATTCGAATTGCGCCATGTCCCGCTCCCATTAAAATCAGTAATGGCAAACATTGCATTATGGAATTAATCCTATTTCAAAAATATTTTCCAGGCATTTTTCACGTCAGCTGCAAACAGGGGAAAGGGTGATGATATCATTCTGCAACAGAGAGGAGTGGAGATCTCGCCTTGTACTCATCTGAAGAATTTTTAATTCAAAGTATTGCAATGTTATCCCTGCTAAAGTTTCTGTTCTCATAATATAATATCAGATGAGAAAATCCTGCGTGACGTCTGGTATGTCAACAGAAGTGTTATGGTTCTGAGCCTGGTGGTGGTATACGTGTCTTCAGAGTTACATTTTAAGAGCTCTCCTGCCAGTGTAAAGGGAGTTTATATTTCTGTAATTCTAGTGGGGATTCCTTTGGCTTGACACAATCCCGGGAATGTCTTTCAAACCATGTATACACACAGAACAGATGGCTTTCATGGGAAGCAGGAACTACTGTTCAGGATGTAACTTTTTTTTTTTCCTCATTTCTTGGTAGCTTTCTAACTTGAAATAATCCTTCCACAGATACTGTGTAATGGGAACAATGTCTTGATTCTCTCTTTCTCCATCCCTCTCTTTTTTTTGTTTTCCTGTCAAATTCAAGGAAAACCGCTTTTCTCAGATTCTGAGGGTAGGGGGGATTTTTGAGCTTTAAGTTCAGTTACTACTGAATTTAAGTATTTGGAATGAATGCTGAATTATTGAAACTAAGCCTTACTGGAGAATTTTACAATACAAGGTACTGTTTCCTTTCTCTCAGGCACCAATGCAATCTGACCAAAACTCAGAACTGTAATTCTTGACAGAAACATAGATGCATATGAAAAATGATTTTTAGGATGTAATGCATTTTGCTTGAATTTGACTAAATAAGATCATTTTGTAGTATCAGATAGCAACATCAGTGAGTGGTATGTTGTGACAGAATATGATATGAAGTGACCACATAAGAAGATAATTAAAGGTCATGTTTTATCTAATTTTCACACTCTTGCACTTAAAAGGCTGTCACCATAAATGGATGGTTAAATAATAAATTGGCAAACATTGACTTGTTAAATGGCTCTGCTTTCTTATAACCAAGCATTTGCTTTCCAAGTCTTGTGGCCTTATAGGAAATTAGCCTTTTTTGGTTACAGAATAGCAGTAAATACAACTACTTCTGCTTTTGTTGTGTTACCCGCTCCTCTGCACTCTTGTCAGTCTGGCAGTCAGTTTCTCGTAGATTTTTTTAATATTTCTGTGTCTTGATAAAAAAGATGAGAACAAGCAACCAGATAAAGGAAAACAAGACAACTTCAAAAATTTAGTGTGTAGACATCTTTGTAATAAAATCAGGATTTGACCTTGAAAATGTTTCCTAGTTACTACAAAGACAAAGAACAGAAGCTGTAAGTTAATATTCAGCTGCCTGTACAATAATGAATTACAACTTAACATTAGAGAGAAAAAATAAGAGTCTATTGTAATTCTTTAATTGAAAATGTATCATTGTGGAATTGTTACTTGGATACCACTTGTGGAAATGTGTTTCCTTTTATTAGCAGGTCAATTTATTTGATGATATTACAGAATTCTAGATTAATTTTAATCTACTAACCCTATGTCATATTGATACTGTCCAGCTACGTGTTTTAAATAAGCATGTGACTTCTAGTGTCTAGTTCTTATTTTCCATCTGAATATTTGCAAGTGCTGAGATTAACATATTATCTACAGACAGAGAACTAAATTAGCACATTTTAAAGAAGGTACATACAGAGAATATATCAAAAATAGATCAGCCAAAATTAATGAAAAATGTGGCAAAACTGAATCTAGACACGAGGTACTTATTATGTTAGAACTGAGTGAATATAATAGGAATTGAGAGCATAAAACTCTTAATGTCTGTCTGAATCACATCTCTTAAAGATAGTGGTGAATCATTCAAGAAAAGAAGTTGCTTTTCTGTGTTTGTTTTGGTCACGTTAGATTTGGGAGTCTCCCATCAGCTTCTAGCTTTCATCTGAGAGTATGAGAATTACCACAGCCTGATGATGGTTTACGGTCATTGAGAGACAATGAAGATACCAGACTTGCATCAGCACGTGAACTGACCATCCAGATGTTGTTGAATCAGCCCAGTGAAACAAAAATTATAGGCACTACGCTTTAGCCTCCATCTTGCTTGGATGTTTTGGTGGAGGTAGATGGAGTTGCACTGGAGGCAGGAAAAAGAAAAAATAATTGCAACGTCAGTTATACTTGGGGAGTTTAGTGGCAGAAGTTTAATGAGCTCCCAAGAGCCTCCTCGAATACATCACTGAGTGGCCCGTGCTTGGCCGGTGTGATTTCGTGGAATAAGTGTGTCAGTATGGTTTTGGTGTATGCACATGCTGCTTTTGGAGATTGGGCAAAATTCCTTTTGTGGTACCAGAGCTGCCAAGGGCCAAGCAATTATTATGGATTACTTGAGCAGCCCTTTCAGTGATGACTGACTGGGGCGGGTTCAGTATCATAAGACTTGTGTGATAATTGTTGGGCTAGTTTTTCCTGACCAGAGCAAGCACTTATTGTGGTTGCAATGAGTGGCTGGGAGCTCATTGACTGGCAATCTTCACTTTAAGAGCGTACAGGAGTTAAAAAGTATGTTACTGTACCATCCAATGAGGATTATACCACTGATTATATTTCAGGTGGTTTTTGAGAGGCATGTTTGTTCTATGGATGAAGCTGGAGCCTCCAGGCCAGGGCAGTGTACTGATGGTGCCCTACAGCAGAGGAGGTGGTGGCAAGACTTGCAGACTTTCAGTGCATGGAGACTTGCAACCAATTCTATCTTAAATAAAGTGTTACAATTATGCAAAAATTCTTCATCAGTGAAGTCTCAGACATCAGAACTGTCCTCAATGGTGAACACACAGGTTGTGCTGTTAATATTTGCTCCCTTCCACGCTGAGATGTAGGGACAATTTTCACCTTGACGGATAAAAAAACGTGAACTGCAGTAGCAACTCAGACTGCAAACGGCCTACACTGTGTGCACTTAAGGGATTATGTTTTTGAAAGACAAATTCTGCATAACCCTTAAAAACCATGTTTAGTGCTTATTCAAAGTGCTAACAGAGCGATCATAAAAAGTGACACCAATATTTATGGCTTAAATAAGATGATCTGTGCTTTGATCCTGCAAAATCCTAGCATAATGCTCTGCCGCTGAGCCCCGTTCCTTCTGATGGCATGAGATATCCCACATACCCCCCTCAGTTTTTGGTCTTTCTACTGTGTCCCTCAGCAAGGGAGCACCAGTCGCTGCTGCTTTGGGTGTGGAACATGCCAACTAGGGACCTGGTTTGTGACTACCAGCTAATTTTACATAGGCCACCCTAGAGCTGTTGGAGACAAATAAATCACTGCAGAGCTGTCCTGGGTTTGAGCCACTGAAAGGCCTGTACAAATATTTCTTATCCAGATAGCTGAGCTGGCCAGCCCTTTGTACAGACTTTAAACTGTCTTACACATTTTGCAGTGCTCATTTTGGATACGTTTAGACAGGCAAGTTGAAAAAGTAGTTTTTGGCAGTTGGAGCAGGAAATGTGCATTTGCCATCTAAGTGCATGTAAATAGGGAAAAATCCCATTAAACTGCAGTTGATGAGACCATGTGCAGTGAAATGAAAACTGATTGTTTTGATAGAAGTAGTTGATGCTATAGAAGTTTTTGTAATGGAGCCTAAAAATTGTTCCCATTTCCTCATAGAGCAGTTTCAGACTTTCATCCCAGCTTTTCTTGCTGTCACTCCCAATGTCTCACATATATCTGCTCATCACCAAGGCTGCTCTGTGGAGGTTCTTCTCCCTGAAAATGCTTTCAGGACATCCACAGCATGGCTCGTAAGATCTGACAGAATGCCTATCTATAAAATAATGAGGTCTTTTTTTTTCTCACTTTTGTTTCACAGTCTGTTCCTCCTGGGGAGGCTTGTCTCCCGTTCTTGGGAATGGCTGAGATGTCTGAGCAGCCAACCTGGTTGTGGAGCCTCTCCTGGAAAGTGCAACTCCCTGGCTCCTTTGAGATGAGTACTTCCTAGGCTAGCAGAGAGAGGGACTTGCCTACATTTAAACGGAATGATTTACAGGTAAAGGAGCTTGCTTAGCACATGATTTGTTTTACACACAGAAGATACTGGGGATTACACTTTTAATGCTGTTTTTCAGCTGTAGAGAGAGACAGCAGAGAGAGCTGCTGCATCTCCAGATTTGTTCCAGCTCCTTCCTTGGGGCCAAGCTTTGTTCCCCTGCACCCTCCGGCTGCTGAGGGTTGCTCTGCAAGGAGGGGTTTGGGTGACTTTTTTTTTTTTTTTTTGCGCAGAGATTGCTTAAACAGCCAATCCTTGCTCCACTCACCCTGGTGAAGGAAATCCTGTATGAACTGGAAAGTGTTAGAAAGGATTTAATGAGATTATCATGAACTGTTACTTCACAAAAAAATCTTAAACCCACAAGCAGCTGTGCTGTGTAACTGGGGACAGGTGAAAGAATGTGAAGGACTAAAGAAGCTGTCTACTTATTTAAAGAGGCAGAGCCAAGGGTTTTTTTTAATGTTTAATATGCATTTTAGCTAAGAAAACACAAAGAAGCAAACAAATCCTTCCACCAAAAGAAGGGATACTGTTGAAGTCAACTATCTTCAAATGTAGATTCATTTTTAATAATATTGCAGAAGTGATACTGAAATTACTACTTGAAAATTCAGTAGCCCCATGGTCCGTGCAAGCTCCTACTTGCCTTCAAGTTCATCGTACCAGTTAGAAGTGACTCAGAGAGGTTATATTGTGTCCACGTCACATTAGGGACTGCTTTGAGGTTTTGACATGTCTTCTGTTGTAATACAAAGAATTTAGTAGCAATGGAGTGAAATTTGGTTGTTGTTTTTTTCTTTTTTCTAACATGTGCTTGTGGTAAACCTGTAAATACAGCTGAGATTTATTTTGATGCCAAGTACTGCTTGTGCTCTTTGAGACATTGAAGTCATGAAATGCATTTAATTTCTATGTGTTTGGTTACTTCTCTGGTTGTGCACCTGTCATTATAGGAAAGTTATAAATAGTGGGTGTGTATTATGATGTTAACCTCCCTGGAGGCCTGGGTACCTAAAACTAGTGTGCCACTGTGGTTGGCCAGGGTGATCTGCTGTGGAGTCCAACCTGTAGAGCAATGTGACTGCAAACGGAGGAACGTGTTGTTTTGCTCAGTAAAAAAAGTGATTTCAACTGGAAATTGTTAACCAGTAAGAAAGAGGTATGGGAGAAAAAAAACATCCTCTGCAAGCATTTAGTGTCGGATTTATTTTGGCAGATGCCTATCTTGAATTTGTTGGACACATTCCAAATCCATCAGACATGCATTGGGGGTATAAAACTATGTCTTTGTCCATTTATTGCCTGGGAGAATAGCTTGGAGGCTGAAATGCAAACTGTGGTGAAAGGAACTTCTGAAATATGAAATTATGTACTGATAAGATATTGTACCAAGAGACCCTGCTATAACTTATTTGGTGAGAACACTTTATGTTATAAAAGCATTACCTATTATTTTTAGGCATGCTTAAAACCCGTTAGTGTAATTTTTCTCAGTTATAAAAGAGGACAACATTTATGACAGAGTGGCTTTTTGATGCAGGTTTAAACCTTGACGTTTCACGCTTTCAAATTTGCACGTTAGCTGGTGGTACAACCACCTTGAAAGCTCTCGCGCAGCAGGGAGATGGTTGGTTTGCCTAACGACGTACCAAGTAGGAGTCAATGTGTGCAAAGATGCACGCGTGTTGATTGAGCTCCCTAATGGCATGCCGAGAACAGGACTGAGCCCGTCTGCCCTCGACCCTTCAACCCTTTCTTCTGGCCAGGCCAGAGGACTAAGTTTACGTTCCCAGGTGGCAAAAGGGGCTGAAGAGCAGCTGCCAGCTCTGCCCGCAGCAGGCGAGCGCACGGGCTCCCAGGGACATGGGGTTTCGGCTCCCCAGTGGGAGGCTGGCTGCGGATCTCATCTACGGGTGAGAGAGGAGAGCCCTGAAAAATAGTGTGAATGATTAAAAGAGTTTTGAGGGTAGTTACAGCTCTCTCCTTGCTCTCCTCCCCTCTGTACCCAGCCATCACACCAAACCATCCATCTCTGTTGGTCTTCCTCTTCTGATGTCTCGCAGCCTCATTCTTTGGCGTACTGAGAGGGAAAGGAGAAACGGAGATTTGGGAGGCACACTGCTCCTGCCATGTTAATCAGGAAGGCAATAATAAGGTACTTCTGGAATTGGTTTTAGATATGTTAGGCTTTGGAGGAAAGAGTGACTTCAGAGGAGGAAAAAATAATTATCTAAATTAGCTTAGATCAGAAAGAATCAAGCAAAGCTGCGAAAGATTTGCTAAAGTGATACGAGTAGGCAGGTTAAAGTATTTTTGGCAAATGCACATTGTCAAATATGAAATCCTGGTGTATTTCCTGAATGTTGAATTAACTCTGTGTACAAAAACTATCTATCTTGTCCTCTTGAACAAGGCAATGAAATCTGCTTTGCACAGTGAGAAAAGCGAATAAAACATTTGACTCCAAACAACAGATAGAGCTGATTTCTGAAAGTGACTGTGTCGCTCAGTGAGGCCCCGTCCCTCCAGGAACATTGGATTCTTATCTGGCCAATAAAAAGATGCAGCAGAAATAGATGGGTGACTAAAATACAAGATGAACTATCTCCTAGAGGAGCGAGGGATTTAGAATTTGGAGGCTGGTTAGAGAGGACTTCAATAAGAGGAGACAGAAGAAGGAAAATAAAATAATACATATAAAAAGAGGAGGCAAATTGGATTCTTCCATTTAACCTTTTACATAATAAAAGACAGAAGACATCCCAATGAAATTAAAAAGCCATGCGTTTAAAAATTAATAAAAAAGCAAATACCTTTTATTGGAGACAGGAATATGGACAAGCTGAGCTGTTGGTCTGATCAGTGTGTAATGCAGAGATCACTATATGACCTTTTGGGGATGTCTGTAGCCTTTGTAGCTAGATGCGGTTTTGTTTTGCCACAGTCTGAGACATCTGGACACAAGCCTGCTCTGGCTCAGCAGCTGGGTAGATACAGTCTCAGTGGTAGCGGTAGTCACGGCAGATATATTTCTGTGGGGTGCCCAGTTGTTTGAGCTGATGGTGGCTGTGTGGCTCCCAGTTTGTGGGGGTCACTTCTGGTTGGAGTACCATGTAAAGGTCTGTACAGGTTCTCATTGCAAGATCACGCAAAATATGACAAAACACTATAAATAATTGTTTCTGATTTATTAAGGCAAACACGTGTCCCAAGCTCCTTTGACTTTCCTAAATAGACACCTTTTACGATGCTGGCTCCTTACTGAAATGTAGTCAGCCTAGCAAGGAGCTTTAGTAAAGGTAAAGATGCATTCTTCCCTCACTCATTTAGATTTTGATCCAGCTTGTCAGAGAAATGTGCTTTTATTCTATAATAGGGTAATGCATTTGAAACCAACAAATGAACTTTTAATGGGCTGAGCATCTGTATGTGTATGTTTGTGTGTATGCTTATACAGGTAAATGGAATTCATTTATTTTCATCAAAATATTGCAAGTTTTAACTTATGTTTATAGGCTAGTTTTTAACTAAGAAAAAAAAACAAACCACAGACCCAATCATATTAGGCTGGGTAGGACCTATTACTAGGATGATTATTTTTTTGAAACTTTGTGATCCAAATGCTGTGTAGCCAAAAACTTTCTAATGAACACTTCAGTTAAGGCTGAACACAGCTTTACAGACAGGACACTTGGACTTACATCTCAGCCTTTAGTTAGCATACCATATCCTGATCCCCACATATGATGAGATGGATCATTTGCTCTTTGTATTGTAAAAAGAATATGTTGCAACACTTGATGCAGAGCCATAGCAGGTCGTCACTAGGAAATGTACCTCCTGAAGGCAGTGAGTGTCCAAACTACTGCTGGGAATGGCTTAAATTAAAATATAGAGAAACTGGTAGTGGATTTCCCTATGCTATCATCTTGGATATTGTCCCTTTTATTGGAAGCTACTAGATCTTCTTGTGCCTGAAAACTACTTGCTTCTCAATATACTTTTCCCGTGGCTTAATCCAAAGGTGTTTTCACCTCTCTTGGCAGTGTGCTGATCCATTCCTCAAGGATCAGTCACTTTTGACATATAACTGAGAAATGAATGGTTTTAAATTGGAAGGAAAATAAACCCAACCAACCAGCCCTGGAAAAGCAGATGAACTTCCCCATGATGAGATGCATCATACTCTGAACTGATCTCCCAAACTGCAGCAACAAAGCCTCCATTACTGAGAGCATCTAAAACTGAAACAGAGAGAACACACTGAACTCTTCAGAGAATCCTGTCCCAGGCTTTGGTTGACAAATGTTTGCATTTCCTACTTACTTATTTTCAGTCATAAGCTAAGGTATGCTTAGCTTACTGTTACTGCTGGAGTGGCGAGCTGTGGAAGAAAGAAAGTTTACATGGCCTAAGTAGGTTTCAGAGTTAACAAGCATGTTCTAGCAAAGCAAATCATGCCTTGTTTTGAGAGTCATTTCATGCTGTCTACAGATACAGGGAATAAAAGATGTTTGAGAGCTAGGTATGATGGTTCATTTGGGCTGTTTGTTTGTTTCTGTGAAAGTTTGCAGTCTACAGAGTCTGTTTGGTCTGGAAAGATGATACTGTAGGAGAATTTAGACTTTACAAATGAAGCTGGGCCCTGCTGGTAAGTACATTTCAAAGCAGCACATGCATCACCTGCTGTGTGCTCTTATTTCCTCCTGACTCTCATAATAAATAAATAAACGTACAGACTGCAACAGAAGGTTTATAAAACTAGTTGTAATTCTTGTGAAATCAGGAAAGTTTAAACAGAGGTGTCAGTCATTGCAACAGATGAAATGTTTTAGTGGTTAGAGATGTTTATAATATATTCTTTACAAAAGCATGGTTTATTTGAGATAATGAGCGTAAGTATTTGCGTGTGGTGAACAATAGGTTCATGAGTTCTTAAGGATGTGATTTGCTTTAAGACATGTTTTGAAATTACTCCATTTTTAGGAATGATTCTGAGAACTTTGTTTTTATAAATACATGGTGAATAAGAGAGAAGGGGTTTGGTTGGTTGGTTGGCTTTTTTTTCTTTTTTAAAGGACCTGGCAAGCCCTTTGTTCGCCTTCCCTCCTCCCTACAGTCTGGCCCCCCCCACGCCAATTTGTTAAAGACGAATTGTTGCCCTTGGTAACTGCAGAGAATTTGTTGAAAAGCACACTTTTAGAAGACAATGGGCCCCAAATATACTGTGGCACAGCTTTAAACTTTATTAAGTCTGTCTTGGACTACTCTCTCCTCTCCCGAGTTAAAGGGAAGAAAAGTTTGGCAGCTTCCACACTGTGAGCATGATTGATGCCCAGAACATCTGAGGGACTTTTGTGTCCAGCATGCTTTCCATGAGTGCATAATGTGTGAATACTCAAATAAGGTCAGCCCTTATCAGATGTAATCTAGGCCTGAAAGCAGATCAGCGGTGACAGTCATACCCCATGAGTGAGAACACAAATCATCCTTGCATGCTTTGGACACGTTATGGGATTTTCTCCCTTCTTACTCCCATTTTACCCTTTCCAAATGGGGGGCAGGTGACAGAGGGGAGAGGAAACTTTGGCAGATCTCTGAGGGAAAAAAAAAAAGACAAAACCCAGAGGAATACGTGCCTGGAATACCAGACGGCCCCCTCATCCAGGCTGCAGGGGGATGGGGGCGATTTGAAAGGTGGTGACAGTCCCTGCACAGGAGCTGGGGTCTGCTGCTCCTCTCGGGGCTGACAGTGGAGCACCCCACGGGTGCAGCGGGGTGGGAGGGAAGAAACTTGGGCTAAAGAAATTCAGCTCACTTCTCTGGTGCCTTTTAAGAGTCTTTTCAGAGATTTCTAAGCATGTCACAGCTTTTGTTGTCTGCCTGTCCCTGGGTTTGAATGCCTCAATTTTTCAAAGTAGAGTGAAAGCATCTTTTTATTTTTGAGTTTGTGCTCCACAAATGGGGACACCGTGTTTCACCACAAAGTGAGTGAAAATATTAGAGAATAGTGCAGTAAAGAATTCATTTCTGCCAGCTTTTGCGTAGAACCATTGCTAAGCAGGTTTCATCTGAAGGAAAAGCCTTCCATTTGTGGCTATTACTTATTGTAGTTTAAGTACTGGATTGTTTTTTTAACTAGGAAAAGAAAGAGAGCAGCAATGAAATGTTAAATTTAGAGTTTTTTGATTTGTGCTTCTGCTTAGAAAAGGATTTTAATGGGTGAAGAGCTTTTACAGAATACAAAATATATAGAAAAATAGCATAATTAGCAGGAAGAAAGCAAAGATACAGTTACATCATTGGTGACATTAACAACTATGGAAACAATGATGTCATCCTCTATGATGTGAAAATATTTTTTCCACATTTATGATAACTTGAAAATTTTCTTTCCATTTTCAGAAATATGTCCCTATCAGGGTAATAATTTGCAGTACTTTTGCTTGCTTGCATACTCTATATGAATAAGTGTGTAATACTGATGTGTTCCCCAGGATTCAGGGGAAGATCCATGAATGCTGACAGCCTGCCTACAAACCCTGGAATTACAGCATGTTATTTCTTGCTTCATTTATTTATTTTGCTTTGTGCTCTAATAACAACAGGAGTGTCCCGATCCTCATAGAAAATGCACAATAATAATAATACCTTAGTCGCACCTCACACCTTGAACTCTGAAGACATTGGAGAAACATAAGCAGGTCGTGTATCTGCAAACAACCTCTCTCTTCCGTTTGCTTCCCATCACTGAGCTGTCACCTCTTTGCTCTGCTGAATGGGACGGTATTACTTATGTTAAGGCCAGAAACACTGGAATATGGGACAGGAGGGAGATCTCTTGTGTCATCAAATCCATGACCATGGTGCCTCTAGCAACAACATTACACTTCCCCCTCCCCCTTTTTTTCTTCGAACAAGTGATCAAGATATGTGTTAAAGTAATTTATGCTTTCTTTTTGGCCACTGTCCCAAGAAGGAATACCACCTGATATCCATATATCCTGTATGGATTTGCATGGAAACTTAATTTAAAGAGATAAATCATTGACTTTCTGTCTAAAAGAGTCCTCCTGTCATCTGTGCCCTAACAAATACCTATTAGGCACCAGTGGTTAATACTGAAAAAGAATTGACGATACTGGAAAAGAACTGATGAAAGCCATTAACTTTTAAGAGGTGCTCTACCTCGGCTAACTTTCATGTGCCTACTCGCAGATCTCTGCTTTTCTTCAGTGAGCCAGACTAGCTAATGGTGGCCATCCCAGCACTCGTTTACTTAAATTGCCCAGTCATGGTGCAGCTTTCCAATCATATTTGAGGTTCTTCCCACTGTGAGTTTTGACCTTGCTACTGCACTCTGTTAGTTACCTCTGTGGACAGATACGAACATGAATTAAAGACTAATTTTAAACACTTGAGTTTGCTTTAGTCTGCACAAGAAACTCTCTTTTTTGATGCATTGATTCTGCTGGCATCCTAAAAGCACCCCAGTTAGATCCCCCCCACTTTTAATGGCAGTCTTTCAGACTCAGACATTTGCAGCTCTGAATTCATCCAGTCCTTTCTGGTCACACAACTGGGGCTTGTGGTGTCTCTCCCAAGTGTCCAAAATGATGATATTTTTGCATCTTGCAGTCAAAAAGGTCATAGGAGTGCCATCCTGTGTTTGACATAGGAAGAATGGTTTGCTCTGTAGCATTTGATGAAAGATGTGTGATATGTGGCAGTTTGAGATTTTTTTGTTTTAGTAATAGAAACATTTAAAATGGTGTCAGCAGATGATAAAGCGTTGCTCTAAGGAGGTTTTTTTTGTGCTTGTACGGGAGCTTGGGAAGGAAACATCAAGCGTGCTTTTTGAAGGGAGCATATAGGTTAAATATGAATTTTAGAACTAAGATAATTTTTCCCATGAAAACTAATACGTGTGGACCAAATCTGTAATTAGGACTCATATTAGAAAATAAATAGTTTAGACACTACCATGTTACTTTCTTGCTATATATTCCAATGAAAACACAAGAAAGACTGAAAAATTATATTCACATAAATTATGTATTCCAATTATGTGCATCGAAATGTGTGTCTCTGTTGCAGTTGCATTGTAAAATGGGTGGAGTCATCAAGCAGGTGTAATAGAGTTTTAAACAAAAGGATGAGGAAAGGAGAATAAATTCCACACACCACTGCGAAGACAAGAGTAGTGCTCATCACATTTACGATAGCTGGTCAAGGTCTGGTTTATGAACGCATTGGCCAGACTACTCTCAGTCACATTAGGCTGAATTTTATTCTGTTATTACTAATCGTTGTATGAGAGTTGCTAGGTGGCCACTTCAAAGATTTCCATTTCGCTAAGCATCATCAAAGATGTGGATCTTCCCCAGAAAGCTTCTGGGGGATCACTTTTTTGGAGTAAAATACCATTCGAAGTGTGGCAGTGGATTTTACCCACTGAGATGCCAGGCTTCCGTTAGCTACAGCAGTCCAGTATCAGTGCCAAGCTGAACAAACATCAAAAACAAGCTAATGAATCACAAAACCTACTTTTCTTATTCGTATAGATAAAAAGAATAGTGCTTTCATTATTAATGACTATATATTGATATGGAGTTTATTTGTAAATACCTAGTTTACCCCTGCTTTTGGGGTTTTTTTGCTCAGTGGTAGTTGGGAGTCTTTTTTTTATTGCAATGTGTCAGTCTGTAATATTCCTGTTACGTTGCTGTATTCAGTGTCCTAGGGATCTCACTTGTGTTTTGTTCAAGAGCATAGACCACATACTTCTGCTGTTCGATGCCGTAACAGTTGTTCAAAACGCTCGTTCCTGTCCTAAGGGGCAGATGTGTCGGTGGGTTGTCTTGTGGATTGACTCTACCTGAGCAGCCTTTCTCTGGGCAAGTGCTCAGAGTTGGTGTATCTGTTGAAAATACTATTTTGCTGAGCAAATATCAGGGAGTTATTAACACAGAAGTCTAATAACCCTAGCCATAGATGAGGTGGCTTTGTTTCAGTGCACCCAGTGGAGAAGTGACAACTGCTGTGCGCAGCGTCACCATCAGGGGTGAAGTTAAATCCGTGTGTGCGCGTGATTCACTAACAGGCTTATAGGGAAATGGTGCGCCGCGCATATGTTGAAGCAGCTCATTTAGTACTTGAATGACACCAGTTTAGAAAGTGTTTATAACAGTTGGCCAGTGAAAAGCAGTTCATGCTGCAGGGAAGGTGCCTTATCTTAAATAACGCCGTGCAGAAGCGTCGCTTTCTGTGTGTCTCCTCTCTCACGGCTGCTCTCCTCTACTGCTTGTGAGCACTTTCTGCCTGCGAAAGGGTCGCAGTTCCCGAGCGCGCCGGTGTGGTCCCGTTACAGGCAAAGGCAACGTTTGATGTGCGAAAGCCTGAAGCGGTTTGACGGGACGGCTCTGGCTTCCTTGCGGGGCAGGGGGAGCCCAGGGGTCCCTCGCCCGGCGGCGGCTCCCCGCTGCCCTCCTGCCGCCGGGCCCGGTGGTGGCCGCTGGCCTGGCTCCTTCCTCCCGCCGCCAGCCCGGCCCGGCCCGGCCCGGCCCTGCCCCGCCGCCCGAGGGAGCGGCCGGGGGCAGGGGCCGCCGGGGAAGGGGGCGCGGCGAGGAGGCGGCCGGGGCCGGCGGCCGGTGCCACGGTGCGGCGGGAGGAGCGGCGGTGGCCGCGGCGGCTGTGCGTGCTGGCGCTGCGCTGGCTGCACGCCCGAGGTGAGCGGGGAGGGCCGGCGGGGGGAGCGGGCTCGGGGAAGGTGTCTGCAGACGGGGCGAGGGGGGAAGGTTTGTGGCTCCGGGCTGTCGTTTGGGGCTGTGGGGCTGCCCGGAGCGGCGGTGAGGAGGATGCTCCGGAGGCGGCCGGCTCGCGGAAACAGCCGGCGCGGTGGGGAGGGGGCGTGAGGAGCAGCTCCCGCTGCTGTGTGCCTTTCGGTAGCGCAACTTGGGGCTACGTGCACCGCTTAAAAGGGAGAACTCCTGAAGCAACTCCGTTAAATTAAATCCGCCGTTAGAAATCTTGAACAATTTAGACGTACGCGTTTTGTAACTCGTCTGTTTACCCCTTTTAACGGTGAGGAATTTTTTAATAGTACTCATAGACTAAGAAACATTATGCTGGTTTCGTAGGAAGACTGAATTTGCTCATGCTTCAGTTCCAACCGGAAAGCATCATGCTAATTACAAGTGAAAATGCCGTATTTACGCATCGAGAAGCAAAAATTTGACATAGCTAATAAGAAAAGGGGGCACTAATTAGCAGTAAACAGAGATTGTAATAAGACAGAATTTTGATTGACAGCAGAATCATAGTAGCTTTATTCATTACAGAGACTGAAAATAAGGAATGTGTATTGAATGGGTTTGAAACGTACTTAGAACAATTGCATTTGAAAACAAGTTCAGGATGCAGTAAATGAGATGGTGGGTTTTTGGGAGTTTATAAATGTGCTTACAATAGCGAGCTTCATTCACGTACTGATGGTCTTTGGAAGAACTGTAAAATTACTGTCATTGAAGAGATATTTTTCTGTTAAGCTTAGTGTCTTTTTGAAAGTGGTAAATAATTTAATGAAACGCTGTTTTGGCTTGGATGTTTTCATCATGAAGCAGTTAGCTAGCAAGCTGAAAAGAGAAAAAAAATATGCACAGCAAAGGTTTTTCTTTCTTCCCGTAAATTAGTCAGTTCCATTAACTAAACAGATAAACTTTCTGTGACCTCACCTACAGCCCTTCAGCAATGACCATGAGTTTTTCTGATGCTTGAGATGCTTTTACTCTGGCTTTCTAATAAGACATGATAAAGCTAAGGAGCAGAAGAAACAGCAGCACCACCACTCGTGTAGTCCATTTGTCCTGAAAGCTTTCATGCGGTGCAAAGTGGACGCAGTGTCCACAGGAGTAGCTGGGCTTGGGGGGAGCACGGTAGCTTTAGAGCAGAATGCAGAGCAGCAAGTTGGACCGCAGGAGTTTGTACCAAGTATAACAGTGTACGCAGTTCAGATTCAAGCTTGCAGTCCTTGGTTGATCATTTTTTCCTTGCATCACCAGATGTTTTATAGCTAATGTTTCACCTTGTTTTTAGACTCTACTGCAGAAGCTGTATCTGAGGCATAGGAGTGAGCACGCTGCACAGCTTTGCACGGGATGAGCAGATCTTACAGACTTTAGGTGATACTGAAAACCTAGTTTAAAACCATTCACTGGTGCTGTTCCTAAGTGATACTTGTGTGAAGCGCACGCTCTGGACAAATTGCAGTCACACCTGATCAACCAGCTGTAGCTATTTTTGCAGGGACCCTCGGTATTCTGCCAGCACCCTCTGCTGCCGAAGTGGGGAGTGCAGCTCGGGCTGCATCAACTCCTCTGAACCCGGGAGTCGTAAATGTTTCTGAGTCTGACTGTTTTTTTCTGTTCCCTTTTAAAATGTTGATGGGTGAGTGCTTTGACACTTTTTTTTTTTGTGTGATCCCTTGATCTTAGGTTATCCTCAGAGTTATCCATGCCAAAATAATGTGCTCCTAAAAACACTGAGAATCTTGGTGCATGACCTTCAAGGAGATCAGATGTGTTCTGATTTAGGAGCATCTGCAAGGGTATTAAGCAGATCTGTAGAAGAAATGCAGTAGGTTGCTGAAAGATGTGCCCAGAAAACTTCTCTTGTCTGGAAGAGACCAAGATTTTTCCCTCTCTGCAGAATTCTAGGCACAAAGATGAGCATGCAAAAGTTTTGCCAAAACATAAGATCCTCAGACATTGTGTCTTATCAACAATTAACCACAAGTGTGGTAGAAGATTCCCAGTAGTATAATTTGAAACCCAGCTGCTCGTTAATTCACAGTTTGCATTTGAAATACGTTCCCAACTTCCCAACGGCTGGGAGTCAAATCTTTTCTTGATTTTTGGGCACTTGTACAAACTTTTTAGGAAATGTAACTAGTGGCTTATTCAGCACAGGATTTGTTCCCTTCCAAGGACTGTGTATTTCTTGTTTGCCAGCACCACTCAGAGGGTGAGAGACTTGTTCTGGGGAATCTTTGCCAGGGAGCGCCCATGCGGGTTTCCACAGGTGGTCTCACCAGCTCCATGTTCTCCTCCGAAATACTGAACATGAGATGGAATCCAGCCTAAGATCTTTCAGCAATTAAAGTGATAGCAATTGAAGCTGAGCGCTTTAGGATAATTCAAGGAGCTAAATCCTTGAAAAAACCCGTTGTAAAACTATGCATTGTGTAATGATATTCTTTAAGTATTTATTTCTTTTTAAGTTACATGACTGTAGCGCTTTGCTTCCTCCTACTCCTTGGGTTATGGGTCAGGGTCCCATTGCTCTAGGCAGTTTAAAGGCCAGAAGTTGTTATGAAAAGAGACCTTAAAATCAAATTAAGAGGTCTTTTAAGTAACTCAGTTCATGCCTCAGGCTGAGAGCAAGGTTTTCTAAAGCTGTATTAATTCTAGTTTAAATTTGCTTAGTAGATGCTTCTATTCTTTCCCTTCAAAGCTTCTATTTCCTTGCAGGGTGATCACAGTGGGGACATAAGTTATTAGCCTGCAGAGTCTGCCTTTTGCCTGTACATATACCTGGGTGGGGAGATCCTGACAGTTTCCACAAGTTTACAAACATTAAATATGGCTATATCATTAATGTAATGCCAGATTTGCACTGGATAGAGGGCAGGAAGGCAACACCAAGAGTTTAGTCGGTCCTTCTGACATGCATACGGTGTTTGTTACCAATATTTGACTTTCCTTCAGTGATGAGGAGAGCACAGGTTTCCAGGCAATCAGTGCCAGTGCCTCCCTATTCTCACCTCTAGAAAAATTAGTCTGAAGTGTACTCTGGTCGTCGTTGCTCCAGTTCAAGCCCAGTTCTATTTGTCTGGTCTTGAGTGTTTCCAATTACTCTTGCTGACCTCTGCTGTGCATTTTTCAGTCTCTCCATATATTCCTCAAAATGCGGAACTCAGACCTGAATGTTTCTTTATTTGTGTGATTCCTTGCATGCATTATGTTATACCGGCTGCGTATGGTATTACACCGGCTGAATAGCACCCCAGCTTCTCCCGATCATTTCTCCAGCTTCTTAAGAACATTCTTGAATACTAGCCCTGTCCTCCAGTTCATGTGCAGTCTTGCTTGTCTTATGTCTACAAGGCCTATACCTTGTCTTAGATGGAATTTAAATGCTTTTGACATAGCTTGTTCTTGACAAACCTATGTTGGCCATTGCTCATCTCTGTCTGTTGGTTGGGGAATTTTTGGCTGAATTTAACCTTCTCTTCCTTAAACTTGAGATCGAAGTGTAAGGAAGAAAGGCAGAGCAGTTCAGTCAGACTGAACTGCATATCTTGTGTTCAGGCTTTTGGACCGAGCGCTATTTTCTGTTTCTATCTTGCATTGCAAACTTGCAGAGGGTAATTTTCCAGGCTGGAATTCAGACTTAAGGAGATTCTTTCTGAAGGAAGTGTTCAAAAGCAAAGTCAGAAAAGGTAATCATAATTTGAAAACTGAAGCATAAATAATGTAAACCAAAAGCTAATTTAACTGCACATTAAGAAAAATGCTTAACTGAGCTTGATGATGCAGACTAGAGGGTTGTACTGAAAAGGAAACAGGTGACAAAAGCTCCTCTTGCCAAAACACTTCTCTTTTTTTGGAAAACTCTCTTCTATACCATAATCTGAGCAAAGTTCAGCTCAAAAAAAAAGAAAGAAATCTTGCATAAGAGGCTGAATTTTGGGGCAAAGTTGTAGTTTGGCCCAAATCCCTTGCATCTGGCACTGCATAGCTGTATCAGTCCTGTAAGTGGAATGAAGTGTAAGCCGTAACTTACTGTAAAAATGGAGCTTTACCAAAAAAAATGGAGCTTTTCCTGCCCATCTTACCCATATAGGATAGAGGCAGGATATTGATTTGGCAGATTTTTTCATCTTCCTGTACTACCATTGGTGGTGTCCCAAGTGGAGCCACAAATGAGCATCTTTCCAAAAGGCACCGACCACATCGCAGGCTTGTCCTAAACCAGTACGTGGAAATCACAGAGAAGTGTTGTGAATGAAAGAGTGTATCATTTGTGAAAAATATGGGGGAGAAAGTATGAGAAAACTGGGCAGGAGCCAGTTGTATCTTTGAGGAGGAGTGTAATGCTTATGCCTATGGTGCTCTCTGTTGGTATATGTCAGGCTCATGCTGTGGAACGACATACCAGGCTTTACAATTAACAGATCCAAAGCTGCAGGGACTTTGAGGAGACGCAATTGTTAATTATCGTTGCAATCTGGTGAATATATAAACCCGATGTAACGAAATTCTTTGCTATAATTACTTGTCATACAGTTCACTGCTCAAGGGATTTAGCAGGCAGTACTGCACTTTGGTTTAATCCAAAAAAAAATTCATGTCCACCTGCTGGTCTAGTTGTCTGGCAAAGTGCCAGGCCTCCACCTCCCACCTCTGATATTTGCTGCTCCTCGATGGCGTTTTTAACACTCAAGAGGTTTAAAGCTAAAACTTCTGGGAATTAGGAGATAGGACCTGATAGTTGTTTGGCTCGTTGAAGGCTGCAGGATGATTCGGGAAACACGAGGATAGGTAACCTTTGGGCTGTGTTACTTTAGAGGTAGCTATGCAGTATAGTTGTACAGCACATTTAAGGTAATAATTTTGTAAGTGTAAACTGATCCTGGTTACCATATGGCAAAATCCACTGTAAGTATGAACCCAGCTGTTAAGTGCATAACCATGACTGTGTGTTCAAGAGTTTTATACTGCAGCTATTATGTGGCATCCCCAGCTATTAATCTCTCACTATTAATCAGCAAAAAAGCAGCCTGTGGTGAGCATCACAGATGCTCGAAATCTGATCTCTTCAGCATCATACCCGGAGGGAAGATAGCAATACTAGGATCTTTCCTTCCTTTATTCCCTCTCTCCTCATTTTTCTAGGAGATACGGTTCAACCCAGGACACATGAAGTGTACTTTGCACCCGCTTGTTCTGAACTGGAGTTTATCACCCACTGAGTGTTAGGTCCTCAGCTGTCTGGCCTTGACAAAGATACTGGGTGTGAAAGGCTTGACTTGTTTTGCAGTTTGGCAAATGCTTCACTGTGATTTTTGAATGCCTTTTGCTCCAGATTCATCACTAGAAAGCAGAATATTTAAGTGGACTGAAACTAGATGTGCCATGTGTTAGCTAAAGTAACCATGAAGCGTTTACTCATCAGGTTACTTCAAATACCTATAGGATTTTAAACTTAAATGATCCTTCTGAGAGTGACAGGTCTACTCTCATCCTTGAGTACTTTGCAGAAGTGGAGGCTTAACTCCTTTAAAAAAATAACAGGACTACTGTGTCAGTTTGGTTATCCAGACCAAGGATAGTCATGTCTGTTTACTAACTTCTACTTTCAGATTTACTATTTTTTAGTGTTTTACACCGCAAACTGACTGTAGGGAGATATTTTCCAACGCTACTGATTTTTCTGACATCTGTTTGTCTGTGGAGTTACTGTGATGTTGCAACGGTACTGATCATCTATCAGCAAATTTTTGGGCTGTTGCTAAAGACATAGCATGTTCATGTAAATGATACAACTCAAAATGTGCATGCTAAGAAAGCGTATTTTGTTCTTCCTTTGCTGAAATCTGGCTTTGCATTAGCTTAGCAGCATAAAAGGTATTTGAGTCTTAGCGTATAAACATGCCGTGAAAAGGAAATGGGATATTTGTCGCTCCTCTTTTGTAAGAGAGTTTGGAAAATGTCGTTTGCTGGCCTTCTTCAGATAAACCCCTGATCTCCTTTGGGACAGCCCTGCTGTCCTGGCTCATCCAGTGGCCCTGTAACACGCTTGGGAGGCGTTCAAGGAGCACAAGGGCGATGGGAAGTGTCAGACTGGTCTCTGTTCCTGCTTTGCTGAAGTCAAGGGCCTTTTGATTTCTGTTTCAAAACTATTCAGTGAGCCACACAGAGAGCTGCAGCCCCTTTATTATTAATCTACAGAATGAATATTAATCTTGAGTATTAGTTTTGCTTTGCTAGGAAGACCACATCTGCATGAATTAAGTCATAGTTCTGTATTTGAATGGATATTTGTATCAGGCAGGATTTTGAAGTAATTGAGTGCTAAATGATCATAAAGATTAACTCCCTAAAAAATTCTTCTGGGTTTCTCAATCCCCCAAAAGAGAGAGAACAGCACCTTGAAAGACAGTGCCACCCTTTCTAACATGGCTCCCCGCAGAGGGTTGAAAGGTAGGAACAGCTAGGGAAGGAAAACCTGATCACGTTCTGTAGTAGCACTTAGTATAGTGATTGCAGATCTGCTGAGACAGGTAAGACCTAGGCCGTGGAGTAAAAGAGATGGTAGCTGTGCTTGGGGATTTTATGCAAGATGTTTATCACTGGAAAAATGGAGGTATTTAGTGCTTCTATGGCTTCATTCAGCTGTAAATATTATCTGAATTAATTTATGCTTTCTGTTGCTCTTTTACCACATTGACTCTTCCTTTCACTGCTCTTTTGAGGAAACCAATACAAGTATGAAGTTTTGATGAACAAATAGTCTGAAGATGTCTCAGAATATATTAATTTGCTTAAATATCGAATAGCATTCCCTTAAATGTGGAACGGGAGGGTTTAGTTTGTTCCAGTAGTATTTGGTGTCCAGGGCATGGTATCGTTACACGGAGTACTGTATGTGATTTGAGCTTTTCCCTGGCCTTCAAAATACTAAACTTTTGGTGAATAAGGAGTAAAACATAATATTTCATTTGAGCGTGCTGTTTATAAATGTTTGATACACTGGTGTCAGAGACAGTATTTGCGGTTGCTGTTTCTGGAATGAGTGGTTTGAATAGAAGCTAAGCAGTCTGCAGGAAACATAAGCATCTCGGGAGCTCCATGAATACCACTGCTATAACCTAACCTAACCCGGCTGGGTGAAAAATGTGGTTTCCTGTCTTCATTCGAAAAAGTGTTTTTCAGGCTTACTGACATGCATCCTGCAAATTGAATTTTCATAAATATTTCATCTCTTTCTTATGCTCAATTTAATCTATCAAAGCCACACGGTGCAGGAGACATCTGGGATTGTGCTTAAGCAGCTGGGTTTCATTTGCAGGAGGTTTCTAGCAAATTTCTCTTTCTTGCCCACCACAGAATGTCTTGGTGACTGTGCAGTAGCACTGGGAAATTCAGTGTAAGTGATATAGCTGAATCAAATGGGCTTAGTTTCTTCCTTTACCTGGGTTAGGTACCATCTAAGGCTTTTGATGGACAGCTTTGTTTTGTGTCTGGTCAGCCTAAGCAATAAGAGAATGTCCGTGTCCTGTCCGTCCGTGTGTCCCCCCCTTCTTTTTTTAAAGGTGAAAAAGGAGTAACATTGCTTCCTCTTTTTTTTTTTTTATTTTTTTTTTCCACAATGTTCCCTTAAGAAAATGAAGTAACTAAAAATCAAACTGTGGGAAATCCTTGCAAGTCAGCCTTGAATCAGAAATTAAGAACTTAAAAATACCCAATTTGCTATTGTGCAGGTTCACTCTTTGGAGAAGTTGCCATGATTTTTACTAACCGTAGCAACTTCTATACAGAGTGAAGCTTTACAGCAGCCAGATAGATTTTTCCTTTAAAGAAAAATGCGCAAAAATCATGTACTGAAATGTAGTGATTAACGATCCAATTCCACAATTACATATGTAGTGATCAAGCAACATACGTATCAAATAAATTAATTATTAATGAAATACGCTGTGTAAGGAATGAAGATAAAAGTATTTCCCACACTTCTCAGAACAGAACATACAGTGACAACAGTGTGTAAATCAGCTTTATCTCTTTTGGCAACTCAGTTCTATTAGAAATATAAGGCAAGCACAAGCATTACATGGTCTTTCTCTTCAGTGTTGGCTTTAACTGAGCTTGTCTTGTTTCCTTCTGCACAAATAAATGTTGCTCACTGTGTAATATTTGAAGCTCTTACCAACTAAGATGTCTCAGCGTTAAATTATGCAGCATCTTCATACAGGGTAGAAGTATCTGACATTGGGTTGATAAAAAGGTGCCCTCCTGAGATACGCTGTTCTGCTGGGTGGATTCGCTGGGTCCCTCCATCACAGGGCGAGCCAGTGGTCTCTTGGGACTTGCTCTGATTTTTTTTCTTTCAGTGCAGATTAGCTGTTGGAAGCTGAACCAAACTATGTTTTTCTTCTTAAATCCTGATGCATATTGATTAGATCAATATGACATTATACTAACCTCTTTTCTGTTATGACTGAGTAACAAGTGAAAACTCAGTATTTTATTTAAGTTGTTAAATATTTTTGAATAAGGGCCACTGAGTAGATTTTGTTGAATGAATGATAGCTGCCTGTGGGAAGTCACCACAGCTGAAAATACAGCTACCGATGAAGAAATAATATCACTGCCTTCTGAATCTGTCATTACTGTCTTCAATGTTGTGAATAAATTTAGGCTTTGGGATCATTCTTTCAGATCAGTTTTCAAAGAGCTGGAACATCTCATAAACGGTGTTATTTGTTAAATGTAGTTTTCTGTATGTTGTCTTAGCAATTCAGTTGTTAGTAGCTGGCTGAAGATGCACTGTATTTATTATTTTTGTTGCCTTATAAATTGGAAAATAAATATATACCAGAAGGCATCAGTAAAAAGAAGGAAGGTAAAAAATTGTCTGCAGTAGTTACGACTTTTGTAAAATTTTATACCTGATTCTGTCGAAATCAATTGTTATTAACATTTCTTCTCTTAAAAAAAAAAAAAAAAAAAAGAAGGGAGACAGGAAAAATTCCAGCTATATAGCTGCAATAAAGGAAATTCAGAGACATTTGTTACTGCAGATAGGGTTAGCACAGCTGCTGTAGGCGTTTTAGCTGGACAGTGAGGATTAAACTACCTAGGCAGAGGCTTGTTCACATGGGAAAATGTAGGCATGGAATTGCTGCTCTGTATGAAATAGAGATGCTAGTACGTGAAATGGTTCCTTCTTGTTAGCGACTGTATTAAACGTACATCAATTCACATTTCTCTTAGATTACTGTCTCCCTGCAAAACCAGGTATAGAAGTATTGTTAGATGTGATAGTTTTACTGGTCAATTCCCTTTAAAATGGTGTTCTCCAAAACATTTGGGATTGATCCAGTATCCTTAGTAGCAGTGACAGCTGACACTACTGTTGTGGATGGTTATTAACAGTATTGTGTGGTTGTTTGGTTTTTGAGGGTTCTTTTAAATACTTGTCTTAAGCTGACTTTTCTGTGGGACGGAGGGAGATACTATGCTTTATACAACCTGAGGAGGATTCGGTCTGGAGTATCTACTGTCATTGTACTTCGGTATTTTGTTTTTTAAATATAATCTTGTAACTTTTTCATAAATCGCTCAGAAATTCTTCTTGCGGGGGTGGAGGGAGGGAAGCCCTAGACTCTTTCTAGCTCTGTGGACATGAATTTGAGTCATGTACATGTTTTGTTTAATAACAAAATAGTACCACCAAAGAAGAGCAAAGTAAATCTCATAAACAAATAAAATGGAATGCTGCTGAGTTATGGAAGCACGTAAAGCTCTTGGGCAGTCGTTTATGTAAAAATCTAACCGTTGTAACCAAGTGTCTTTCAACCCTGGCAAGAGGCTGCCGAACACATTTCCCTTGAAACATGTTTGTGCACTAAGCTAGCATTCCACCAGCAAAAAATGTGGTAAAATCAGCTTAGTGGTATATCCTGCCTTTTGTAACAAATAGTTTACTTGAGGTAACGGAGAGGAATAAAGGCCTAGCTGATGTAAAATGAAGGGAAAATAAATTCGGTCTCTAAAACACATTGTTTTTAATAGGTGAAGAAGCTCTCATTTTTCTGCAAGTTTTGTAAGCGACGTGTTTGCAGAGTCCTCCACGTGTATAGAGAGCATGGAGGGAATGTAGTCTGTAGCTTTACAACCGTGGGCACCAGCACCCACTAAGAACAAATGCTTCCACCGGTATGTTTTCATGTCCTAAGGTGACACTGCTGCTCCTGGGAAGCACCTTCATGCTTTCAGTGGGCAGCTGTTAGACGGGTGTTACATCGGTGAAGGGCTGCAGCCCTGCCGTGGTTGTGATGGCAAGTGGTCGGCAAATAAAGCAAATGAGAATTGGTGAAAAAATTCCCGTGATGGTGTATTGCTCTCACTGCTCTCTAAATGATACGTTTCTGCTAGTGGGCAAACACCTTCTATACTCGGACTTGCAGAGCTAGAGGAGAGCTTTGGTCCCATGTAGGTTTAACACATCTGACAGCAGAAGGATTTTTCAGCTAACTAAAAGAGTTGTTGTAAATCTTTATTATATTGTTGTATAGATCTAAAAGATGTATAGAAATTTGTGCTTCTGAAACTGTTGTCTAAAATGACGAGATTTTTCTTATTGTGTGACAGCATTAATGATTTTTATATTTTCAGTGTTTATTGGCATACTGTTTCTTCTAGCATGTGGAAAATATTAGGGGGAAAAATGAGTCATAAGCAGCATGAAAAAGAGCCATTAAACCCACAATTGCAACCATTTGGTATAAAAAAATCTCCCTTCCCACCCCCCCAAAAAATTTCTCTTGTCTGTTTAATATGGTCTTAGTAGTAAAAGAAAAGAGGACCTTACTGAAGGAAATAATACAGATCAATTTTCTGAATAGGCAATTTTGTGTTCAGTCCACTAATGACCTTTTAAACATATAAAACCAGAGTGGGAGTTAAAAGTCCGAAGTCCATTTTGCAGCTTTGTAGTATAATCCTGCCTGGATGCACATCTGATTTGTGGATCCAGATCCACAGAAGTTCTGTTGCTGAACCAATTTCAGCTGATTTCAGTGGGAGTTAGGCACAAAGATACCTTTGTGATTCTGGTGTGCTCTCGTTTCACCTTTTCTCCTGCAAAATGGAAATAATAATGCAGTCTGACTCCATAGAGCTGTTTACGAGAGACATTAATTGGGAGCAGCTGTTTCCACTGGTGACAAAGGCCGCAGAAATATTTGTAGATATCTATATATAAACAGCAACAGACTGTTGCTATTCCATATGCTGCACCAAATGGCTTTCAAAATCTGAGTGGTCCTATGGCAGCTCACTAAGGCTACGAGCTAGTTTCATGTTATGTGCTCATTGTTTTTCTCAGATCAGCTTAATCTAAAATAATATTGAATAAATTTCCCTTGTAGAATGGCAAAGAGACAGGATCTTCACTCGTGGAGTGAAGGCAACCATGTTTTGGCCTCATCACAAGAGCTGTAGGAGGGATGTGGTAGAGGAAAGGTGTTTGTCCCAACCTCAGTACTCCAAACTGAATCTGTTAATCTACTCTCCTGCCTGATGCAGGCCAAAGAATTTAACCAAGTGCTTCATGCACCCAAACTAATACATTTTAAGGGCAGTAATGTGACATTTAGAAAGACAATTTATAGAACTAAAATGATGGCAAGTCTGTAGACACTGCCTGGTAAGTTTTATATTCAGAGCAAGTCACGCTACACAAGCACAAAACCAGATGAAAGTACCCGTACTAGTGTTGCATTCAAAGTGTCTGCATTTACGTTGCACATGCAACCTTTGTTTGACCTCTGTGCGTATGCATTACTATGCAGTCTTTAATTGCATGATAACAGATCAGCTTTTCCATTGGACCCCTGCTTTCTTCAGTCCAAAGGATGAGCAGCACTTGCTTAATGAGTCTCTATTCAGTGTTTTATTTTAGTTGCATTGTTCAATGTCTGACCGTCGCCTTATTTACTGCGTGCTATTCAAACCCTGCTGAGGCCATAATTATTAATTTCCTTGTGTTTTTTTTCCCGAGACGCCCATCATTATAGTATCTGAATGTTCATTAACTTCAGTTTAGTTTCACAAATCCCTGTGGTTAGACAGAGATATCTGTCCCCCCACTTTGCAGATGGAGCGTCGAGGCAGAGGACAGTTCGGGCTAGAAGATGACACGCGGGCTGTGGTTTCACATCTGGGTAAAACCAGCCTAACTTAGCATGCGAGCAGCAGTTCATACCTCCTTGCTATTGATCCTTCTCTCCACTTTTCCCTGGTACTGAGGCAGCTGCATGGTGGAGTAGATCACTGAAGTGACTGCAAAATAACCCCACCAAAACAGAAGGAAAACCAATTTTCGATTGGACTGTCTCTTTCAATGGAGATGTGTTCTGACATTGGCTAAGTCCACTTGTGAAATGACACCATCATTCTACCACATGCTTCGTTTGAGGCACTTTGGGCTCGATCCTTTGGCATGCACTTATGCAAGGTAATGCACAGCCTTCCTGATGTCAGTGGTACTTGTGAGTGTTCAGTGTGCTGATTAGACCCTCGGTTTTCAGGCTGAGCACATAGAAAAGCTGAGCAAAGAACTGGGCATCCCCTGAGAAAAGAGTGACTTAGATGTTTCTGCTGGCTTCATACTCAGATAGTGCTGGGAGAAATAGGTCATGGCAAAGCATGTAGCTGCATTATTCTGAGATAATTCCTTTTCTTTTTCCTTTTTTAGTAGTTTTTTCTACTCATGGTTATTTACCTTACCTACCTTTTAAGTTTCTGGCAAAAAAATGAAAAAGGATTCCACAGGCAACAATAAGTATCCTTTATTAAACAAACCTGCAGAAGTAACATGAATTTGACCATCTCCTAAGTAGGTGAGTGGGTGGGTAAGTTGATGATTTTTTTAAGTGTGCTTTTAACATATTGTGGTTTTATAGGTGATTGTTCAGACTTGATAAAAGCAAACGGAAAACAGAAGTCCTGTCACGTAGGGCACACACCCATCGTGCCAAAGCATGATGCAGCATGATGACCATGCATATCCACTGCACAAAACTTTTCCCTTGAGTGAACAGAGTAAGTGGCAAAAATAATAGGTTACAAATCTCCATGTGTCCAGCACTTGGAAGGGACAGGACATTTTGCCAGGGCCTTGCAGAAAGATTTCTCCGCAGAGGAGCAATGAGATTCAGCAAACCAAAGTACCGTGCTAAGCTATAGAGAAGCATCCAGTGACTCTCATTCCCACTCAACTCAGTTGTCCCCAGCCCGTTCGCCTCTTGAGCAAGTGTATATGTAGTTCCCACTGCTCTAGTTTCTCAGCTCACTTCTGCTGCTTGTCAGACTTATTGGTTTTACCTTCAATCCTTTTTCTCAGCTTTTCAGTTCATCTTGGTCTGTTTTCTCCACCCATTCTGACTCCTCATCAGATCTGCCTGTGTTTCCAAGTATTGGGATGAACGACAGCGCATCATCCACTGTGCTGTTGCACAGCCTTCTGTAGCCTCGGTCAGGCAGGAACGGAGGCTGCTGGAACAAGTCCTGCTGAGTTGGCATATCCCCTTTGGAGGTGATGTGAGGAAATCCAACTCTTCAGGTCCGTGGGGTGTGAATTAGTACAGCCTGGGGGGTTTACTGGTTTATTACTTGGTCGAGCTAGGTCAGATTTTTGAAGGAACAGTAACAAATGCACACAGTACAAACTCCTCCAATCATGGTAGAGATTTTGTTTAAGAAGAGGTTAATAGAACTGCTTCATGGAATGAACTGTAATGCTTCAAATTATATTTACTAGAGCCTGTAATATTGAAATATGTTTGGAAGTCTCTATGTTTGTGTGCCACTGGTAAGAATATAGGTCTTTAAGGGAAAAAAATCAATTTATGAACACTTTGAACAATTTTTTCCTTGGACTCACACTATCAGTATGGTAGGAGTAATGGAAATCAAAGCTCATGGCAATGTGTGCATCCAAGGTCTGAACTTCAGTTTAAATGAACAGTGTTTTCTCGTTTTGTAAGTGTTTCAAATAATGGTCAGTATAGCACTGGAATGGCTTATGCTTTGTAGGCTTTGGAGTGTGATTCACTGCTCAAGTTACATCCATAGCACCCTCCACACTATTCATTTCAACAGGAGGGAGGAACTCTGTATCTCACAGGATCAGGTTATTATTATTTGGATCATTTTCATATCCCCAAATAATGCCTAATGCCACCTGGCAGAGATTTTTTTTTACTTTGATATATATTGTAGAATAGAAAAAAATGTTTCTGCTCTTGTTAACAGGCAGCTGTCGGGAGTTTTAACTCTGCTGTTCGGGGAGGGTGTTTGCTCTTCTGTACCACTTTCATCCCTTGATTCTAAGAAAGGAATTTTTTACTTAAGCAAAACATGGCCTTTTACTGTCAGCAGCTGGGAGAATGAGGATTAAGTTCTCTAAACAAAGCTCAGCGCCCTTGTCAGGTCTCCCTTTTCAGAAGGTCTCCAAAGCCGTAATAATCAAAAGGCAGGTTTCAGGCGAAGCATTCCTTTGAAACACCTGTGCGTGCTTCCCAAAGGACGAAGCTGAATGCAGCATCCTTGCAGTGTATCGTGCTCCAGTGGTACGCCCAGGGCTGCCTCTCTGGAAATTTCCTCTGAAACTCGGTGGACGCAGACAGTAAAGAAATTAAAGACATTTCGGCAATGGTGCAAGCACTTGGTATCCGTTTCCTTAAACCCCCTGAGAAAAGACATGAAGGAACTCTTTGAAATAGCATTTTTCCACCTTTTTTGAAACATTCTTTGGCCTGTTAGGGATCTAGGCTGTACATAGAGCATTATTGTTGTTAGTAAAGAAATGGTATTGCTTGGCAGCTTCAGTCCAGCAGAGCTGACTGGTTTTACCACACTCTCCATGTCCTTTGTCATGAATGGCCCTTGTTGATTTGACTATTTATTATCTTCTTTCACTCTACACTGAAAATACTGCTTTCCACCTTCCCCTATAAATTAACAATTCCGTTGCGTGTGCACACATGGCAATTCTGTGCTAAATGCAAAGTTCTCCATCAGTGCATAAAGGATGAGCTTTGGAAAGCAAAATTTTACTGGCAGAAGCTACCATTTGCGAAAGATCGCATACGTTGAATGGGGGAAAGCACAGTCAGTTGTATGGCTTGTTACAACTTCAGTTTGACTCGTGAAAAGTCAAGGCGATTTATAAACTTTATATTTCAAAATATTGATTAGTCTTTTGGAAAAAAAAAAGATTGTATATGTGAAACTGAACATCTTCTGAGGGAAATTGCATTAAACAATTAAAGGTCTGGAGACAAATGTGATATGGATTATTTTACTTGAAAAAGATGTTTTCTTGCCTTCATTAAAAATAATCTCAGAGGAGATTAGGAAACACTGATAGAGTCACAGAGCAGTTTTTAGTGTTGCTTTGTTCCTCTGAACTTAAGCTATCATGACCAAAGAAACATACTGCAGAGTCAGGTTCACTGTGTAATAAAAATATGTTTTAATTTAGCCTAGAGCTTGCTGCAAATTGAGTCTCCAGAGTTAAGAAAGAGCAAAATACTGTAGTCTCATAATTTCCAAAGCTTCAGAGTCTCTTCAAAACAATTTTCCCCTGAGTTCCTTAGCATTTTTTTTTCTTCTTCTCTCTGGTGATAACAGTCTGGGTTTCAGACTATCACCAAGACTGATACTAGAACTGTTCCAACCTCTGTTCATATTCTGATGTAAAAACAGTAATGGAAACAATATGGAGCAATATTGTTGGAATCTTGGAATTCCAATAATGGAATTATCTTGATAAGAGCTCTGTGGAGGATGGCTCTTCTGGCTTGGTGGGCAAGTAACAGTAATACAGATAGTCACCATAATACATGTTTTATGAGCATTATGTTGAAACATTTTAGTTTTACATTATTTTCTCTTTTGTTCATTAGGCCAAGTTAGAATTTCAATATTATGAAATAAAAAAGTGAAAGCACATTAAAACAGTTTTGATGTTTTAAAAATTAGGAGGTTTGGATTCAATTTTTGCATGAGTAGAATTTGCATTTTGGGGTAAATTTTTAAAGAGTGACAGAAAGTAAGCCTGGAAGGAAATTTGAGTTGTCTAGGCTGTCCTTCTACCTGAAGGCCCATATAACTGTACCTAAGCCACTTCTGACAATTGTTTGTCTAATCATTTTGTAAACCTTTGGGAAGAGAGGTTTCTCTTGTACCTCTGTAGACAATCCGTTCCCATTCTTAGGCTTTTGAAGAAAACTCAATTTTTTTAATGTCTGAGATCTAAGTGTTAAAATTTGAGCCTTTATTTCTCATCCTGTACAAGTGCATGTGGAGCAAGAGTACATTCCATCTCTCTTTGGAGAGACCTTTTACTTATTTCAGAGCTGTTACCATGTGGCCCTTGTCTCTAGACTAAACAAACTTTGTCATGTTAATCTTTCCTCATAATTCATTGTTTTAAAATTTTTGAGGGTGCTTGTTGCGCTGTTCTGAACTTTTTTCACAACTTCTTGTCCTCTGGGAGCGATGCTACCCAAAGCATGACACTACTTTTGAAGAGGCTTCCCAGCTCTGAGCAGGAGGCTTCTTTCTTCTTTCTTATGCAGAACAGTCTATGGATATCTCCTGGTATGGTAACTGCTTTGTCATTAATTATAACACTGATGACTCGCATTAAGTCAGTGACCTGCTGTCTGATGCTGCAGATTATTGACTTGCCAGTTGTTCTCCATGTTGTATTTGTATGGCAAATTATGACTGTTCATTATTTGGACTTGTCCTTACTGAATGTGTGGTGTGTCAGAAATGTCTCGTATGGCTTTGTCATCAGGGCACGTTGTTCCTGTTGTTAATAACTGTTACTGTTTTTACAGATTAAATAGTTTGGGGTCAGATTGAAGTTACAGCATATAATAATTTCTGGGGCAACACTTGAAAATATGTCAAGTCTGTGAAGGAAAAATTACCATTACTAACGTCACTTAGTGGTAACCAAGTGATAGCAATAGTTACTTTATATAGTGTATGATTATTATAAATCATGCACTCACACGGTTTAAGAACAAGTAGCCTGGAGATATGAAAGGATGCAGTGTCCTTGCACAGCTCCTCTCAAACGCCTGTGAAGGAAGATGACCAAAGCAGGCAAGAAACAGGGTAGGCAGAAGCAACGGGCATTCAGAAAAATAGGAACTTAAAGGGAGAGGAGCGGTACTGATGATGCTGTAGCTGAGCATCCTAAGCTATTAAAATGTTTCTGGTGGCACGGTCCTAGTCAAGGACAAAGCCATTGAAAATTACTCATATTCCTCTTATTGGAATTATATTCCACACCCAAAATGGATGTGGGAACCCAGACAGAGCTCCCACGGAAGGAGGCGATGGTGCAGGTTGCGGGCTGCAGGGAATGCTACACCGTCTCTGTGGTGTCAGGGGGCTGTGTGCGCTGTGAGCAAGTAGATGATCTGCTCGGCCGAGCGGCACAGCTGCAAAGCCAGGTTGAAAGGCTTCAAGCCGAAGTAGAAAGTCTTAGGAGCATTCGGGAGGCTGAAATGGAGATAGACTGGTGGAGCCAGGCTCTGCCCTCCCTGCAACAAAAATGGGAGCACCTGCCAGAGAGCTCCCAGGATCGAGGGACCCCTGTACTCTGCCCCTCTCAGGTGGAAAACGATAACCTAGAGGAGAGGAGTGAGTGGAGGCAAGTATATGGCCGTGGCAAAAGGCGAGTGCCCTCCTTGCCTACTTTGCCTCCACAGGTGCCTCTGAGCAATAGATATGAAGCCCTAATGGAATACAGCTGGTCCAATGGGGATGTGGTGGAGAGGCAACCTATATCAGAGGTCCCACCACAGTCAGAAAAACCTGACGGGCGTATAGCTACCTCCTCCACAAGGAAGAAGAGAAGAGTTTTAGTGGTTGGAGACTCCTTCCTAAAGGGATCTGAGGGCCCAATATGCAGAGCTGACCCCCATCACAGGGAGGTCTGCAGCCTGCCTGGAGCCCGAATCAGGGATATCACCAGGCAACTCCCCAACCTGGTGAAGGCCACAGACTACTACCCCCTGCTGATCTTCCAGACAGGTGGGGAAGAAGCTGCATCCCGTAGTCTGAAGGGGATGAAGAAAGACTACAAGGCCCTAGGACGGTTGGTGAAAGAGTCTGGAGCACAAGTTGTTTTCTCCTCTCTCCTTCCATTTTCAGGTGATGACGTGGGATGGAATAGTAGGATTCTCTCTATTAACGCCTGGCTACGAGACTGGTGCTACAGGCAGGGCTTTGGGTTCTTTGATAATGGCTGGTTTTATAAGACAACAGGCGTGACAGTGATACATGGGAAAGGTTTATGTCGTAGGGGCAAAAGGGTTCTGGGACAGGAATTAGCAGGGCTCATTCGGAGAGCTTTAAACTAGATTCGAAGGGGGATGGGGTAGTAGCTGGGCTTGCACCACTGGGGCAATGCTCTAGTGTTGAGGTAGACCAGGAGGCCTCCCATCCCCCTGGGGTGAAATCGGTGTGCCCAGCTCGCTCCCTGAAATGCCTGTACACCAATGCACGCAGCATGGGGAATAAACAGGAGGAGTTGGAAATCCGTGTTCGGTCGGGGGGCTATGGTCTAGTGGCAATTACAGAGACTTGGTGGGATGCCTCGCATGACTGGAATGTGGTAATGGATGGCTATGTCCTGTTCAGGAAAGACAGGCCGCTAAGGAGAGGTGGTGGAGTTGCTCTTTATGTGAGTGAGCAGCTAGAATGTATTGAGTTCTGTCCAGGGGCGGATCAGGAGCGAGTTGAGAGTTTGTGGGTGTGAATTAAGGGGCAGGCTGGCAGGGGTGATACTGTTGTGGGTGTCTATTACAGGCCACCGGATCAGGATGAGGAGGGTGATGAGGCCTTCTACAGGCAGCTGAGAGCAGTCTCGCAATTACAGGGCCTGGTTGTTGTGGGGGATTTCAATTACCCTGATATTTGCTGGGAGGCCTACTCAGCCAGCCATCCCCAGTCCAGGAGGTTCCTCCAGTGCGTTGATGATAACTTTCTGATGCAAATGGTGGATGAGCCAACTAGGAGAGGAGCACTGCTGGATCTTATCCTCACTAACAAGGAGGGTCTGGTTGAAGAGGTGAAGGTTGAGGGCAGCCTTGGTTGTAGTGACCATGAGATGGTAGAGTTCAGGATCTCATGTGGCAGGAACAGAATAGCTAGCAGAATCGCAAACCTGAACTTCAGGAGGGCCAACTTTGGCCTTTTCAAGCAATTGCTAGGGGAAATCCCATGGGACAGGGTACTAGAAGGTAAGGGGGCCCAAGATAGTTGGTTAGCATTCAAGGACTGCTTCTTCCGAGCTCAAGATCAGAGCATCCCAACAGGTAGGAAGTCAAGGAAGGGTAGCAGGAGACCTGCATGGTTGAACAGGGAACTGCTGGGCAAACTCAAGTGGAAGAAGAGGGTGTACAGATCGTGGAAGGAGGGGCTGGCCACTTGGGAGGAATATAAGTCTGTTGTCAGAGGATGTAGGGAGGCAACTAGGAAAGCTAAGGCCTCCTTGGAATTCAACCTTGCAAGAGAGGTCAAGGACAACAGAAAGGGCTTCTTCAAATACATTGCAGGTAAA
This sequence comes from Nyctibius grandis, assembly GCF_013368605.1. Taxonomy (NCBI): domain Eukaryota; kingdom Metazoa; phylum Chordata; class Aves; order Nyctibiiformes; family Nyctibiidae; genus Nyctibius; species Nyctibius grandis. Next base: position 57,058,276 of record NC_090663.1, read on the forward strand.
GCCAACACTAGAGGCAATGTAGGCCCACTGATGAATGAGGTGGGGGTCCTGGAGACAGAGGATAAAAAGAAGGCGGAGTTACTGAATGCCTTCTTTGCCTCTGTCTATGCTGTTGGAGGCTGTCCTGAGGAGCCCCGGACCCCTGAGGCCTCAGAAGAAGTCAGGATAGAGGAGGAATCTGTCTTGGTTGATGAGGGCTGGGTCAGGGACCAATTAAGCAACCTGGACGTCCATAAATCCATGGGCCCTGATGGGATGCACCCGCGGGTGCTGAGGGAGCTGGCGGAAGTCATTGCTAGGCCACTCTCCATCATCTTTGCTAAGTCGTGGGCAACGGGAGAGGTGCCTGAGGACTGGAGGAAAGCGAATGTCACTCCAGTCTTCAAAAAGGGCAAGAAGGAGGACCTGGGTAACTATAGACCAGTCAGCCTCACCTCCATCCCCGGAAAGGTGATGGAGCAACTTGTTCTTGGTGCTGTCTCTAGGCACATCAAGGATAGGGGGATCATTAGGGGCACTCAGCATGGCTTCACCAACGGGAAGTCATGCTCAACCAACTTGATAGCCTTTTATGAGGACATAACCCGGTGGATGGATGATGGTAAAGCTGTGGATGTGGTCTATCTCGATTTCAGTAAAGCGTTTGACACGGTCTCCCACAGCATCCTCGCAGCTAAACTGGGGAAGTGTGGTCTGGATGATGGGGTAGTGAGGTGGATTGTGAACTGGCTGAAGGAAAGAAGCCAGAGAGTAGTGGTCAGTGGGACAGAGTCCAGTTGGAGGTCTGTGTCTAGCAGAGTCCCGCAAGGGTCGGTTCTGGGACCAGTTCTATTCAATATATTCATTAATGACTTGGATGAGGGATTAGAGTACGCTGTCAGCAAGTTCGCTGATGACACAAAACTGGGAGGAGTGGCTGATGTGCCAGAAGGCTGCGCAGCCATTCAGAGAGACATGGACAGGCTGGAGAGTTGGGCGGGGAGAAATTTAATGAAATATAACAAGGGCAAGTGTAGAGTCCTGCATCTGGGCAAGAACAACCCCATTTACCAGTACAAGTTGGGGACAGACCTGTTGGAGACCAGCGTAGGGGAAAGGGACCTGGGGGTCCTAGTGGACAACAGGATGACCATGAGCCAGCAGTGTGCCCTTGTGGCCAAGAAGGCCAATGGCATCCTGGGGTGTATTAGAAGGGGTGTGGTCAGCAGGTCGAGAGAGGTTCTCCTCCCCCTCTACTCTGCCCTGGTGAGGCCGCATCTGGAGTATTGTGTCCAGTTCTGGGCCCCTCAGTTCAAGAAGGACAGGGAACTGCTAGAGAGAGTCCAGCGCAGAGCCACAAAGATGATTACGGGAGTGGAACATCTCCCTTATGAGGAGAGGCTGAGGGAGCTGGGTCTCTTTAGCTCGGAGAAGAGGAGACTGAGGGGTGACCTCATTAATGTTTATAAATATGTAAAGGGCAAGTGTCAAGAGGATGGAGCCAGGCTCTTCTCAGTGACATCCCTTGACAGGACAAGGGGCAATGGGTGCAAGCTGGAACACAGGAGGTTCCACTTAAATATGAGGAAAAACTTCTTTACGGTGAGGGTGACTGAACACTGGAACAGGCTGCCCAGAGAGGTTGTGGAGTCTCCTTCTCTGGAGACATTCAAAACCCGCCTGGATGCGTTCCTGTGTGATACGGTCTAGGCAATCCTGCTCCGTCAGGGGGATTGGACTAGATGATCTTTCGAGGTCCCTTCCAATCCCTAACATTCTGTGATTCTGTGATTTTCCAGTCCCGAGGTGATGCAGCTCTCTGGAATTTCTCACTGAATGGAACAGCATTTTCTGTTTTCCTTTTTGTTTGTTTCTGATTTTTGAAAGGGGATAAAATAATCTGCAGTTGTTTTAGCAGTCTTGTAACAGGTGATACATGACTGGAAACATGAGCCTTCAGTTCTGGGATGTACTCCTAGATATGGCCATGTGAGTGCGTCTTTGTTATGAAATAGTTATGCTGGGTGTTACATTTTGAATGAATGTATGTATACACACATTGTAAAAAAATAAAAAACACGTGTGAAGTAGTGCAGAGCTGACCAAAGATGTTATTAGCAATATAGGCATGATGGACTGGTGCATCCTCAGTGCTGGCAGAGCAGGGAGCTGGAGTTGGCGGGTGGGAATGGGGATGAGAGACCAGGGAGAAACCGTCCTGCTATGGGATGGGCTAGGACCACTGCTGCTCTTGCTTTGGTTGAGCTCTCCGCCCCTATTCACGTGTGAGCAGCTCCAGCAAGCCTGGCTTTCTGTGGCACACAATGTGGGCCAGGCAGGCAGTGGGGCTGATGCCACACTGCTTCCCCCATCGACATGCTGCTTCAGTCCTGAGGAAGTTCCCTGCAGACCTTTGTGGCCGAAACAGCCATCCCCTTGCGGGGATGTGTGAGTGAGTTCTTTCTAAAAGGCAGGGTGTGCTCGGCTGGGGAGGGAATATAACTAGTTGGGAAGGAGGCTCGGTGGTTCGTCCAAACCTCAACTTTCATTTAAACTGCTCAAAATGTGGAACAAGTACGAACTGCTGCAGCAATGCCTCCCTGACGTCGTGGGTTGTGTGAAGTGATGCCTTATTTGCTGTTGTGTTCGTAGCTAACTCAGCTGCTGGAGGTGGCAGCTTGAACTGTAAAATGTGCAAAAACATCTTTGCATCAAGACATGTCCATTCTAAATATTTGATAAGATTTGTTTTCATTTATCCGGAGAGTATTCAGTGCTCAGCTGTGGGGAGAGAACACCGTATTAGGAACTGCCTCCGCAGCGGAGGAGTCCCCTCGCAGGGGCTGCTGCCGAGCCCCTGCAGCAACGGTAGCTGCTCTTTGCTGTGCATCCCTGGAGTTGGGTGCTGCTGCCACATCCCCATTGTGTGCAGGGAGGTACTCCCCCATCTGCATGGAGGGAGGCTGCTATCTCACAGGACGGGGAGGGAAATCAGTGCCATGTCTTCTTCCTGTCATCTACAATTTCACATGTCAGTATTCTCACTAACCTTTTCGAATAATACCAAGAATATGTGATTGATGTCTGAAACAACACATTTATTCCTAGCAGCGAAGACTAGACCCAGAGTAACTTATTGTAAAGCTCTGTTTCCACCAGACAGCAATCCATATTGAAGCTTATTAAAGTCATGTGTTCAATTTTTTCATAATTGCCCCCATTCAAACCATGGCAGGCAGCCAATAAAGCACTAAGTGGAAGTTTCTGTCGGTCCACCTGTCTTTCTGTAGCTAATGAAGTGTGCCGTTTTTTGTCTTGTAGACGTTACACAATTCATTGTCAGAGGAACTTGTTATATATAGACTTAAAATAAATTAGTTTGAGACAAGGCCAAAGCCATTCAACTATACTTCTTTGTATAGCAAGTCATGTATTTATTATACAGAGTGACACATTAATACTTTGTTTGGGTAGAGAGCTTATTCTTAAACAAGAACAGGCAATTCTGGTTCTTGGCCATATTCATCTGTTAAATGTCCTGATTGAAAAGGACGACATCCTGAGCAGCATGGGTTTCAGCAAGGGTGCCCACCAATCTGGACTATGGACTCTGCTGCTTTGATTCATCAATTAGTTGGAAGCTCTTCCCCTGCAAGGGTTGCTCTGTTTTCAGGCCGTTGTCCTCTGCCAAAGCCCAATTTACAGCTGAGGTATCCTTTTGCTACGCTTCAAACCACAGGAAGACATTAGCGATTGCCTCATGTTATCCTACTTGGAGAAGTGGGAGATTAATTTTACAGACTTCTAGGAAATAAAAGGGTTTTTTAAGTTTACCGCTCCCGATCTCTATGAACAACAGGTACGCAGTTTATCAAACCAGTAATTAATTCGCAGTTGGAAGTGCCTCCAGGATCAGAAACTTGACTCCAGGAGAAGCAGCACTGGCAAACCAAAGAAAAAAAAAATCTCCTGCTTTCTATCAGAGCAAGTAATCTTGAAAATTTTCTTTGCCTGGGAGGAGATTGGCAAAGACAGCTGTTGTTTCATCCTGGAAAATGGCCCAAAAAAGGTCTGCAAAAAAAGATCTTGCAGTGATTTTATTATAAGCAGTAAGTTTAGCAGCAGGGTTCTGGATTTTCCTTTATTTCTGCTGTAAAATTCAGGTGTGCTGGGGCATAGTCATTAGAAGGAAATGAGCAAGCCAGCAACTTTGCTTTCTGGCCATTAGCAGTGAAACACTTCTGGATGAGCTAAGATAATTCTTCAGTTGAGTGATCTCAGAGTAAGACCGACACCTTAATTTTGGTGATACCCACACTGTCAGCATGTGATTTCCTTGTCCAGCCTGTTTGTGAGAAGCAAAGTATCATGTCTGGTCAAGTGTGAAGGGGAATAAAACCTGGTCTCCCTTGGATCAACTTTAGACTGCCCTGATTGCTGTCACAGAGAACCTCTCACTTTTATAAACTGCTCTCCTGGAAGGCTTTTTCTGATTCATTTTCCCTGTTCATCTTCCACAGAAAGACTCTTAACAGAAGCTTCTCCCTACAGAGTCTTGCCCTTATTTTAGACCTTTATATCAAGACTTCTCAGCAAAAGTAATTTTTTTAATAACTCAGTTCAGATACAAGGATGCAATTCACCTTTCTGTATGTATCGCTAGCTCTTTGTTGTTGTTGAGCAACTTGGGAAAGGGGAGACAGGAAAGGAAGGATGTTGAAGGGGTTGCCAGTGGTTAAATTCTTGCTAAGACTGGGCATGTGGCTTGTGTCAGGTGACTGGGCATATGATTTGTCCTTTGGCTAATAGGTTTTCTGGTTCTAGATGTTTTTACAGGCTGGATTAGCATCTGTGACCTGTTTTTCCAGGGTGACATAAATGTGATTCAGACAATGTTAGACCTAATCAGGATTAGCCCCTTTGTTGATTTTACTTGGAAGGATGACTGAGGTGACTGTTTACTGTTCAGTAGATGGGACAAAACACTGCAGGGTAAATTTACACGCAGTTCAATCCAGCCACTTTTCTGAGCAATGCAGAAACTTGTCTTTTGCTCAGATCTGCAGTATGCACATTCATGTAGCATTCAGAAGAGAATAAGATGTAATCTCCCATCTCTGCCTATGCAAAGACATTCATGCTCCCCTGGAAGATCTGTGTCTCAAGATATGCACATTAATTGCTTTGGAAAGTTGAAGAAAACCTCCTAATATCTTGATGATCTGTTAAATAATTTAAAGACTCTTCTAAACACACTTATTAAACACTAAGATCTCCTCAGCCTATTCAGGAACTGGAGAATGGTCTTCCCACCAACACAGTGTAAAGGGGCCTTAGCAGTCTTACCTAATTTTAACTGAACAAGGATTATTTGTCTGGGGTTTTTCACACAGCCATGTTATTGGGTTCTTTCACCACAATAATGCTCGCTAAAATCGCTGTGTTGCTTTATCCCTTCTGAAGGAAATACCAGAGCTTTGAGTTTCATTTTCAGCACCGCCCATAATGCATCTCACTCTTTCTATACACTTAATGTGTTTGTTCACAAATGTATCCATCAGCATCTATTCAGTGTATGAGAACTGGCGCTGGACTTCTGACTTGAAGGCTGCACTTCTGTCAGCACCTCTCAGGAGATGGAGACAAGAATTGGAGTCTCATTTTAAAAAGTACAGTAGAGACATGCACAACAACTTAAAGCTCAACTGGTTAGACTCAAAAGTTTCTCACCCCAAATTATCATTTGTTTAAACTTTTTTAAAATCATTAAAAAAAAAGATCGTATTTATTGTAGAAAATCCCAGCGAAGGGCAGCATTCTGTCCTCATACACAAGTAATCCCAGTGTATCATGAGAAACAAAAGGCAGGGTTTTGACTGCGCGGATTTCAGCTCTCCATAGTCCATCTCTTCCTTCTGTTAATGAATAAAGGTGAACTTGTGGGTGACACAGAAAGGTGGTAACGGAGAAAGAATTCAAATAGTTGTTTTGCCTCTGATCTGTAGAGCATGGAAGTAAATCCCACTGCCAAACACTTGAAACAAACCCCCCCAGAAAATCTGAGCCATTATTTTCTGCTCCTTCACTCCTGTTTTTCACACAGTTGTCAACAAGAAGTTGAAGTACAGACAAAATTATTTTTCAAAAGCAGAAACACTTCCAGGGTGAGCAAGTTTCATTTATAATGCTATTATAATAAGCATTATACTTACAAACTCCCTTTTTCAGGTTATAACTTTCATTTAAAGTTATATAAGTGAGGGTTAATGTGATGGTGAATGAAGGGGTGTTCTTTGTAGGTGGTTTTTGGCAACATTTAACTCTCATTGTGCTAAGATTTGCTTCAGTCTTCTCGTATTATTCTGTGGGGAGCAACATTCATACAGTCTTATCCTAGCAGGACATAGTAATGCATAGTACAGATCTCTTCAGAGAATAAAGACCCTTGCATAATTTGTTCCCATTTTCAGGGGCAAGCGTTTATGAAAAATAATATATTAAGTATGTTCAAAGTAAACCTAAAAATTCCCTTAGGTTTCTTTGCAGCACTAGTCACTGCAGTCAGTAGTAATTAAGTTTTATTCCATAGACTTTACATGTACTCTATCTAAATATTTTTTCTGTATTAACAGCAAAATATCCCACAGAAAGTAGCGCAGGACTGACTTTTTTAACACTAAATGTTGAAAAATAGAAACAAATGCTGGACATCTAATACATTTTAATCTTGAAAAGGTATTTAATACACTGAAAATGTTAATGAAAAATTTATTTCTGTCGGCTTAAATAATGACCCTGCCAGGTGGGCTGGAAGCAGAGGAGCTGGAAAAGGAGCAATGAGCGGTTGTTAACAGGAGAGTGCTATGTGAAGCATGCTGAAGTTACCCTGAAAAGTCCAAATTGGGGACAAGGCACGCTGCCAGAACTGGAGAGCTTTTCGTATGGCTACCCTGTAGTCTAGTAGAGACTTCATGCATCAGGACTGCCATTTAATTAGTGTTAAATTTGTCTAATAGTTGAAGCTAAAGCTTATAGTTGTTTTACTAGCAAACACAGATGGTATTAGCTTGTAGCCATGTTGCGTAGAGAGCCATGCAGAGTTTGAAAGGCATCTTTGAACCTTCTCCTTCAATACTAAACTCAAGCAGCCCTGTGCTAATAGCAGTGAAGCTGTGGTGGAAACAAAAATGAACTGCCCCAAGAAGTTTGCATGCTGTGTGAAATGGTGCACACTGCAACACATCAGTGGGAGAGGAGATAAGCTTCTTAGCTAGCCTTATTTTTTCAGCCCACCTGCATTTTATGTGAGGGTTTTTTTTCCCTCCTCCTTGGCTGTTTCTTAATAAGTAAATGGAAACACTTCAAGCAGTGGGATGTTTTGAAAGGACTTGAGTGATTGACTGTGGGGTCTACCACCGAAGGAGAGCTACAAAAGAATACGTTCCTCCCTCTCAAAATGCCACTTTTCCATGATTCCGAGGGAAATATTTGGTGTATCCTCTGTAATACTTTTTATCCAGCAGGACTGGCCCCAGCTGTGGCTGAAACCCTTGTTTCACCCCTGGGATTTAACCATTGATGTGGAGCTGCGGCGTCATTGCATACTGAAAAAAAAAAGAGTGTGGTTTGCATTAAGCCTTATTAAAACCCGGGATTGCTTCTAAATGGATCACTGGCATCTTTGTGAGACCAAACTTTTGAGGTGAATTTGTGAAACGGGGGTGTTTCCCAATGGTATGCTGCCTACTGTGACAAAGTCTTGAATACCAAGAGGACAGTGCAATGATGACTTGTTTTAACTAGGACCCATTATGTCACTTTATTTTCACATCTAAATGGGGCTTTTTTAGATTTTTATTATAACGCTGTAGATATTTAAGTGACTATCTCTTTACTATGGTGACAAGTGTCTGCAGTGACTTCCTGTGAATTTTCTAAGTGCTAATTCCCCAGCATTTCTACTTTTGGGGAAAAAAAAGGCATTTTTATTTGGCTTTGTCTTGTATTTCTTTTCGGTTTAATATGTGACTGAATAGGAAATTCCTAATTAACTTTTTCATCATTATCCTTAATTTGTCTCCTAGAAGACTGGAAAATGATAGGATTGATAGAGCTGATTGAAAAACCTAAGACAATTAAAAAGCATAAGAAAGTACAGATCAGCAGAAAAATGTTTTGTTTTAGGCCTAAAGTATTCACAAATTTGAGTTACACTTGGCTAATAGTTTCAACTAAATAAAAGCAGGATTTTTGAAAATTAGTACAACTCATTCTCAGTAAAATGTAAATATTTTTCTTTCAAAATAACATTTCACTGTAAACGTTGACCTAGCTCTAAGCAACAAAACCAAAAATACAATGATTTCAAGAAGCAGTAAATAATCTAGAAAAGAAATTAAATCTTTTGGGCTGAACAATATGTGTTCAAAGTGACATTTGCAGGTTGGCTGGGACATTATCGGAGGAAACTTCCATAGCTTATTTAAGCTTATTTCCAATTTTTATTTTTTGTTTAGACACCACATTTGAAAATTCCTTATGTATTTATCCTCAAGCTTGGACATTACTGTTTTATTTAAAAAAAACCCAACCAACCAACCAAAAAAACTGACAACAACAGACAAACCATCCAGGGAGAAGTATTACAGAGGTGGGAGTGAAAAAGAGAGAGAGAGAGATAGGTAAAGCACGCAGCATACATGTGAAACCAGACCATGGAAATTTTTAACTGGCTGCTTTTCAAGGTGCCTTAATATTTCCATATGAATTCCTCAGTATGAGTGTCTTCTCCTCTTACTCGTATGGCAGCATCATTGGTGACACCGGGTTCTTCAGGGAAAATGCACTACTTGTACTACTTTTCAAAGCTATTTTCAAGTTAAACAAAGCATCTCCCACGCCAGAAATGCAGATCACTTAGTGGCTTTCCTCAAATAGAAACTCCCAGGCGTCTCCTTCGATGAGCACCCCGCAGGAGTGGGGAACACTTGCCTTATAAACAAACACGGTCCAGGGAGCTGGCATGCCAGCTTGCAAAAATAACGTACATGGAGGCAGGGTAAATAGTTTACATCTCCTTCTGCCTCTGGGTGTGTCACGGAGCTGCTAGTTGAAACGAGCAAATCTGCTGCGGCCCGAAACATGCATCTCTAGAACAGGAGGATGGAGAGGTGGTGCTTTAGAGAGCTTTTTGTGGGGAAAAAGAGATTTCTGCCAATGTCCTGTGGACCACAGCTGGCCAAAGAGCATCACTGCATCTGGTTTTGGCAACAGACATCAAAACAGTACATGGGATTTGAGCGTTTTGGATATTGTGTCCTATTTTTCTTTGCAAAGTGCAATCAGGAAAGGAGTCATTTGCTTCTAATTCATATCTTTATGAACCGCAAAGTGCAGAAAGTGAAGAGCGTATCCAAACTATGGGAGTATAATATATAGCACCTTTCCTTTACTTCCTAAATGTTAGGTGTCTGCTCAGTGTCCATAGGCAAAGGAGAGTGAAAGATGCTTTAGAGATATTTAGATATTTTGGAAAGGTGGGTCCAGAAAATGATTCTTTATATCTGGAATATGTGTCTGAGTTATGTGGGAGGAAACTTAGGTGACTAGGTTTGGATGGCTAAAATGAGAGGAGACTTCCCTAAATCTGCCAGCCTCTGATTTTTCTTTGTTTACAGTTTAAATCAGATATAAATCTGATCTCTGGGGATTATTTAGATTTCCATCATTTGTTTTTCTTTAACAATAATCTCTACAGTTTAGGGAAGTCCCATCACACATGGTTTGGGACTGGAAGATGAAGAGGTCCCTCAACCAATGGCCTAGAAAATTAGGAGGGGGGGAAACACCTGCACATCCCTGCTGGCTGCGGAATTTTGAAAGGGGTGTTTCTTTTGGCAAGAAGAGCTCCCTAGTTGGGGTCACTGTGGAAGTGGAGTCCTTTGTTCCTATCCTAATTGCTGGGCGGGGTTGAGAACTTTGCAAGCAGGGCTAATTGCTCGAGCGCATTGTCCTCCATCTCTTTGCCTTGAATGAACCCCTGGAAACCTTTTGTTGAGATGAAGCTGAGTGTCAGCCTCTTAAAGTCTCATGGCTGGCTTTATTGGGGAAAGGTTGGCCCCCACCTGTCAGACAGTCTTGTGATGGTGTTTGGGGGTTTTTGGTGACGCTCTGCTCAGGCAACTTGGAAGGAGTATTGATCTGGCTTTCTTCTGGAAAGAGTGGCAGGGCTGCAAAAGAGACACTGGTGGGATGATCCGTGTTTGCTGTAGGGCAAATTAAACAATGGATATAGAGTATCGGCACACAGAAAAATTTGGAGGAGCAGTTCTTCGGAGGATAGGGAGAAGATGTTTCTAAGGGAAATTTTCTAGTGCATCTGTTCCATAAAGAGTTCTCCTCACATCTCTAAGATAGGTGACTCGTGGTTATTTTTGAGTGTGTTGCTTTTTTTTTTCTTGTTCACATATTTAGTTTGAAAGGTCTCAAAAAGAAGTGTACAAAAAAAAAGAGAAAGAATCTGTTTTACTGGACTTTTTTGGACTTCTGTAAGAAATACGACATACAGACAGAGTAATATGATTATGCTGGTTTCTTGTAAGCATGTCTGAAAAGCATGGGTTTTTTCACTTTTAATTTGGCAGTATTTTGGTTTGAGCTATTCTAATACAATGATCTACATAAAGTACATCTGGTCCTTGCTAGAAGTGTGCTGAGCCCCATTTTGCCACCATTGTTATGGGTAGAAACTGAATTTGACTTTGGAAGAAACAAAAACTCCTGAGAGTGCTAAGAGGGAGCAATTTTGTGGGGAAAGGAAAAGGTGGTCTTAAAACACTTGATTAATATTATTGCAGAATCTGAAAACATTTTATACTAGTGAAGGGAACCAGAAATATGATGCTAGAATACTGTTCCTAATAATCTCTTTCTGAATAGGTGTGAGGTTTTAAGTCAAGAGTTTTGACTTCTTCCCAAGGCTCCCTAGTATTTCATGGGCTGCAGAACAATGAATGTGAAATCCAGAAGGGACTCTGTAAATCTATTACAGTGCATGCTGGGCTTGGTTTCACCTTCATTTTAAACATCACAACTTGGTCTGTTTTCAGTGGGAACTAAGGTCTAGGTGAGAAACGGGGGAATTGCTTCAGTACATAAATTTTTTAATTGACTTTCTCTAACTGACAGAGAGAAAGCAAGAGGAATTCTGCACATACGAGTCTTGCCTTGAAATCCTAAACCTGTTGGAGGTGATGGCAAAACTAACAATGCTTGCAGTAAAGCCAGGATTATGTTCTCTAGCTTCAGGACTTTTAAAGGGGTGAAGATTTGAGATCATGTACTAGAGATGTACAAACAGTTTGTAGAAATCACCAATTCTCTCCTGAAACATAGCCAGCTTTGGGATAGAATATGCTCGATTTAATAACTCACATCAACTGTGCTGTTGAGGATAAAACTGAAGAAATATGGTTGTTTTTATCCTGAGTGTATCACATCCTACTGAAACTGCAGTCGGCAGGATGTAGAATAAATTATAAAGTGCTAATTCAGTTATTTTTGTATTTAACTCTTCCTCTTTTGGATAGTTTTTAATGGATATCTGAACCTTTATTTAACTGTAGCTTGCCAGGTTTGTTGGTTTATGACAATTATTTTCATATAAGAAATTCTGTTGCCGAGTAACAAAAATACATAGTTGATTGTACAAGAAAGTATTTTTTTCTCTCAGAGCATATTCTGGACTTTTCTGAACATAAATTTATTAACTTCATTCTTTCAGGTAGTTATTAAAAGCTTCATTCTTGCTTGTTTTGAGGTTAGGTGGGTAACATTTAGTAAAGAAGTAATGTGTATAGCCTACCAACACATCCACAATCTCTAGGCTTGATGTTCAGTGTCATGTTTTTCTCATTTTAGGAGGCAGGGTTTTGAACTTCAGTTTTAAGCCAACTTCCAAGATGAAGCTAACAGAGAGTACCCATGATGTTTCCTCTCCAGTATAGTCCCTCTTACTTTTCTTGATACAGCCCAGCAGCTTGAATGCTGCCTCACAGCTGAAGAGTATCCTAGAACCGTAGTTCATTATCCATTTGGCAAACATTAGTCGGAGTTGCAGCTGAATTTCCGATTGGCATTCTTGGGTTTGTGCCGTCTGTGTTATGTGTCATTTTTGTCGGTGAACAAAGTAGGCATTGCAGATATGTGGACCTGCAAGTGCAGTATTCTAAAGAAATAATTTTTGAGTAAGATTAGTTAATTACTTGCAACCTAACTATGGTGTATTTTACAGAAGACAATTATTAAAACTGACATATTTTCTGATGGTACACATATTTAAGCGTTTACATTGACTTTCTGCTGAATGTATTACTAAATCTTTTAACTGCATTTCCTTGGACATGGTGGTAACATAGAGCAAAAAATGTTAATTCTTTCTTGGGGCAAATCAACTAGCCTTTTTTGAAGGATTTTTTCTGCAACCTGGGCGTGGAGATCAGCCCAGTTCTTTAGCTCACAGAGGTGGTACTTTTGTTCACTACCTTCTGTCCAAGGGGAGGCTACTTCAGAAAGGAAAGCAGTGTAGAAATATAAATTATTTCATGTAGGAAAGTGTGTGAATGTCTAGAGTCGTCACATCCATCCTTAAAAACTGGTTTTACCCTCTTCCTTCTCCATCTGGCTGCAACTCATTGATACTGGTTGTTTTATCTGGTACGGTCCCCACCCCAGAAAGGGATTTAGAAAATCATTCCACTATTGCAGAGTTGATTAGGGAATTAATGTAGCAGCCCTGCATTAGAAGAACAGCAATAAGAAATACAAGCTGGGTGGGAGTAATTTCAGATGACTTTATAGGAAAATAATACTCCCTGTGCTTATTGACAGAATATCCAAATACTTTTTCTTATTCCTTAGTTAAGGTTGATCAGACCAATAGTCAGGCTGTGTAACATGGAAACAACCTCTTATTTGTCAGAGACTTGACCACCAACACATTCTTTAAGAATTCTGCTATTTTATAGAAGAAAGCTGGCTTCTTATGGTTTTTTACCCTATATTTGGCATCTGTTCCCTTACATATTCTGATGGAAAACGTTGCACAATTCATGCATTTAGTTATGTTAACAGTATTTATAGTGGGTTACAGTACATTAGACTAATGAAGAAGTTTAATTTTACATCCTTACCTAGCTATAAAATAAACTATTTTATATGAATGAGAAGTTGAAAGCTTGGGAAAATATTTTTCTTTCTCTCTGAAATTACACAGCATCTCAGCTTGAAACACATATTTGCTGTAGGCCCCTTGTTCTTATGACTTGGAGTATTTTTAGAGATTGACTGGAGCTGAGAGAAATGAAACTTCAGCTGGATGACAAGTTCCATCTCTTTAAAATAGCTAAAAAGAAGAAAAGGGAAAGAAAAATCTAATTTTGTTTTTTTTTTTTAAATTCATATCGGTGAGCATAGTCACTTCCTTGCAATTTCATTTGAGGTCTCTGGAAGACCCACGCTATTTTGTTGGCATTAGTTGTAACTTCTCGTAGACTTCTGCTGAAGTCAAGGTTTCTAATTAAATTCTAATGGGCTAATGGAAGCTTGGTGAACTTCAGATGGGATCTCATTTGAAATGACTAGACGGCAGCCTCTGTTTTCTTATCTGGATCTTCTCTAAAAAGCGTACCAACCCCAAAAAAACAAACCCAAAAAACTTGATCAAGGAAGAGAAGGCAGCTTGTCATGTCAGTTAGGGACTTGGCAAGCAACACGTTGCATTGGAGGACTGTTGCGTGTCTCCAGTTTGCTTCTCCTTCTCCTTGGGGGTAGCAGTGCTCCTCTTGCCCTTGCTCTAGTCCGCAGCAGTCATTTCAGGGTGCTTCCCAGGGGGAAACCTGGGAGGGGAGAAGGGCTTCCCTTCCCAGGGGAGCATGAGGAAGGACATGTGGAGGTTGCCCTCCTGTAGAGGACTGAGTGTGTCTCATTGCAGGTATGCTGAGTGTATGGGTACATACCAGCTGGGAGCCAGCAAGTGCCTGGTTTGGGACTGGGAAGTCCATATTGTGTGTGCTTTTAAAGGGATGTGAAAGTGGGGCAGATGCACAAAGGCTGAGGAAGGAGTTGGGGTCAGATGGTTTTGACATAAATCATTCAGGAAGTCAGGAGACCATAAGTGAGAGATAAAGGGGAAAAATATCAGTGAGCTTGTCAAAGCATCATTGGGAAGTGGGAGGAGTGAGGGGCTGGAAGAGGGATCAGGTTATAGAAGAGAATAGAAGAAAGGCAACTGAGAGAGAGAGGGAGGCAGTCCAGGGGAATATAAGTGGGGGGGAAATGAGTTTTTGGAAAGAAGCTTGCTTGGTTTATGTAAAAGAAAAGTCCATGAAGAAAGAAACAAATACAAAAAAAAGGACTGAGAAAAAGAAAATAAATGCTTAAAACATTATGGAGGAAAGTAGGTTGAGGGAAAGTGGGAAAGAAGAGAGAGTGATTTGAGGAACAGAAGAAAAAAATATGGGAAACATTGTTTTGCTTTTGTTTATAAATGGTGTAAAATATGATACTTAGATTTTTCTTTTCAGCATGGTAGGGAGGGCATAAGCAGTCATTCTTGCTGTGCTTAGCACCACGTGGTCATCAGAGCCCATGCACTGCACAGTACTGCACATTGTGTCTCTGCAGTATGGGCTGTAACTGAGTTGTCCAGGGTGGGGAGTGGCTGGTTTCTTCCGCAGGGCTGTTGCTTTGGCATGTTTCGTAAGTCTGTTCAAGAACAGCAATTTTCATTTAAGTTGTCCCTTATTTTATAGTTAGATGCGTGTGATCAAAATGTTATGCCACAGACTTGCGTTCGTCGTGCACATGTGAAGAGTGGCTGTGAGGACCATAGCTTTCATACTTACATTGCTTATATTGACATTATCATATTGAATAGTGGCGGTATTTTCAATTGTCAAATAATTTCATTTTCACAGTGATTTGTTCAGTGTAACTAACTCTTTGTTCCCCAAGTTTGGCGCCCTCATGGGTTATTTATTTATTTATATATTTATTGTTTAGCTCTACTATGTATTTTATATATGTAAATAATATAAATACTTGTTATTTATTTATATTTCTTTCTTTCAAAAAGTCTCTACCAGCTGGAACTGAACTGACCAAAGACTGTGGATGCGTGGCTTGCCTTCTCGCAGTGCTTTTGCCTGCATCTCCTTTTCCCAGTGTCCTTATTCCTGGCAGTCCCTTTTGGGTGTTTGTACATTGAACAACAAGCAAAAAGAGTCACTGGAAAATACAGCACTGTTTGGTCTGCTGTTTTCCTCAGAGCAAGCAACTTACGATACGACTGGTTTTATCATTTCAGGGTTGTTATTAGAGTGTGTGGTTAGGACAGGTATATATCCTATGGCTGCGTCTTCTTTCTATATTTGGTTATCCTCTGCTGTATTTGGAGCTTCAGGCCATTCAGGGCAATCTGGATGGAGTGGGGGAAGAAGGAATGCCTGTGGAATGGTGTTCTTGTGCCAGTCCTGTAATAATGATTTTCATCTGCAAACCAGAAACACTTTTAAAAGAACTTTATTGTTCACATCAAGGATTTGCAGATGGGCAAGGTGCATCATGGAGCATCTGGGATAAGGTCACACAGGTAGTTGACACTTTGGGAAGAGGATCCACTTTTGGTTTCTGCATGTCATAACCTCACTTTTTTGTTATGCTGCTTTGCTGGGTGCTTGAATGCAGAGTAGCTCTTGTTTTGGCTCCACGATAAAGCTGGGTGAAAGCACGTTCAATTTTTTTAATCGTTCTAGTGGCAATGGCTATTCATGTTAAGAGAACAGAGTCTGTGTGATCCCACTGAAGGCAGAAGGATTTGTCTAGGGAGGGATACAAGGCCATTTCAGGAGCGTGAAGAATTGAAGGTCCAGGAAAACACCTGCTTTAGGAATACTGGCCTGTTAATTCACTTGGGCTTGCCTGCTTGCTGAGGTGAGTCACCCATATAAATCTATCAAATCCTGTTTGGAGAGTGGTCTCTTTACTCTATGGGAACAGAACCTCTCTCTCTCTCTTAATCTCTGTGTCATAGTCTTTAGGACATTACTACCATATGATGAAACTGAATATTTTTATTGAATCTATTGTGTAGTGCCAGTGGACCTGAATAGGAGAAATGATACTGGAGAGAACATAAAAGGAGTTTCTTTTCTTTTTAGATGGGCGTAAGGGAGTTCAATATTACCAGAAAAACTGCTTTGAACAATGCTGATAAAGAAGAGGTTTAATGAGGCTGGGGCTGTTTGCAGAAAATTAGTCCGCATTAGGGTAATATTCCTTCAGGGAGCGTTTATAATGCCTGCAGGAATGTAGGGGGGCGGATCAGATTCCGGTGCAACCTTGCAAGCTTTCAGCTGCCGAGGCGCAGTGCACCTGCGTGTTCCCCTGTCTGACCTCAGAGCTGGCTTGAAAAGCTCTGGCACCTGGAAGTGCAAGAAAAGATCAGGTCTTTAATTTTTGTGACTAAAAAAAAAATTTCCATCTTTTTCTTGATGCTTAGAATACCTTGTATTTTACATCTTTTTAAAGGATACTGGAAACTATTTTGTGGGTATGCTTTTTAGTGGTTTGAGGTTGGTTTTTTTGCTTTTAATTTTGATAAACTAGTATCTTAATGATCTCATACAGATATGTCCAAATAGATGAATAGTATTCAGTTAAAAAAATTTGGTTAGTTGGCAAGACTCGAAATAATTTCCTACTCGGTTGCTTATCTCAGTAAGAATGATCTCCCTAGCAAGTGCAGATCCAGGCATGACAGCTTCGGCATTTATCACATTCGCAGAGGTCTGGGGTAGCATCTCATTTTCAAATTGTAGCAATGTGGAGATAAAATGTAAATACTGCAGTACAAGGATTGCCACTTCATAATGTTATACTTCATAACTGGTATCTGCGGTAGTAACTTGCAAATTGTAAATGCATGTAATTTACATCGCTTGGAATTAACTTTTTTGTAATTACACTTTGATTTGTATTTCTTTATCAGACATTGCAGAGTGGTTAAGCTATGCTGCTTATGAACTTCCATGTCAGTAATTTCGTGGTATATAGTTGTGCTTATTAAATGCACAGATTTTCCTTTTTGGAATTTAAAAGTCGCTCGCTTTGGCATCTGCAGCTTATTTCTTGCAAGCTACTTAATTGAGTAGCTTCTCTGTTTATCTTAAAATGCAGATAAATGGCTTTCAGAGCAGTGTTTATAGCTTAATAGTTCCTGAAATAAGAGTCAACATTATCTCCTAGACTCTACCAGTCATAACTAATGATCCCTCTGCTTACACTGTTGAGCAAGTCAGGAGACACTGAACTCTGCAGAGAGCAAGGGCCCTGTGCAGTGGGAGGATAGTTTGTATGTGATGGCGCCTGGTAGACAAGGCTTTCATGGCTTGGTAGTGTTAATTGGGAACCAAAATTTGTCCTCGGCCACCTCTAACCTCCTATCACTGAACTGTTCTTCTACGAATATGGATACAAACCCAAGGGTGAGTTGACAGCACACAGTAGTCTTGCTTCCCTCATCATTTAAAGTAAATAATATCAGTTTACTCTTACAATTTTGCCCATCAGAGCACATTTTGCAACATGAAATCTCTGCAGAAATTTTGGATATTTTTAATATTCCAAATATCACTGGCAGGCAGCCTAACGGAGGCATTGTGTTGAGGGCTGAAACAGGATGAGAAAATAATTAGGCAGCTGGCAATTACTGTATTTTGTCCTGGGGCTTTTTTTTATGACATTTTAATGTATTAATGAAAGTAAGAAGCCTTTTTTTATATTTTCCTGACAAGTCCTTTGGCTTGGTTCCTCAATGGAGAGTGGTAGGCTTTCCTTTGTAATAGCGTTAAGTGCATGCTTCAGAAAGAGAGAGGGGAAAGAAAGAAAAAAGGAGTAGTTTTACCACCCATGGGAAATACTGTATTATTATTACCTTGGGGACAAAAGTTGCTTCTTTGTCCATGAAATTTAAATAACATAGGGAGCAACAATGCCTCATGGTGTTAAGCATTAATATTCTTCTATACTTCTGTCAGCTTGTCAGTACGATCTTTTACCTAAGATTTTTTAACTTGCAAGAAGAGTATTTATTGGAAATTGCAAATACAAGTGTTGTGAGATGGATCTCACCCTTGAAGAATTTCAGCCAGGACAACGTTCTGGTTTCAAATAGGCAATCCAGCAGCTAGCTGTTGCTGTTTAGGTGAATTTAACTAGTGATTTACAAAGCAGTCTCCATACCTAATTCCTATGTCTCTGCAGCCATCTAGTCCACTGGTTTGAAAAGCTAATTAAATGTAAACATTTAGGCGGGTGACCGGTTGTAAAAGGAACTGTATAGGAAAGCTGTTCCTACTTAAAGAAACTTATATCAGTCTTATTTATGCTGCAGCTTCCATGTTTTTCATTGTTTTTCTGAGCTTTCACGTTATCTAAAAAGTAGGTTTTGAGCTTCATATTGGCTGGAGAACAGCAGGCTGATACGGAGCACAGTCTGGGTAATACCACATACGGTGCAAAGGCCACGCTATACAAAGAAAGCAAATTCAAAACAGTACTTACAGCTCTGAAGATGTTTTTATTGTATGTTCCCATGAATGGACTACAAGAGACACAAGGTAGAAGAAGCCGGATGCCCTCGGAGGGCTGCAGAGGGGGAACGTGATGGCTGCCAGGAGCACCACCATGCAGTTCAAGCAGTTTCTAGCTGGATCATGTCACAGCATTGCATTGGCAGAAGATTGCAAGTCATGTATCTTTTTCGCATGGTCTTGTGAGCGTGTACCAGTGGCTCTCTAAAGTAGGGATGCAGCAGAAACAGACCAAACAGCATGGAGAAGTTCAACCACTGCCTCTGCTTTAAAAAAGCATGTGTAAGGCTCCAAAAAAGGAAGTAAGTATTTGCAGAGACAATATATGCAAATTTTTTGAAAGCGGAAATTGGAGGCAACTTTTTTATTTTGATGTTGTATAAAGCGTTGTTTCTTACCTTTTCCTCTGTAGATCAAATCAAATATCCAGATACCTGTCTTTGGTTATTGCACTAGGAATCATACTGGTTTCACTCAGCATCTTGAAGAGGCAGCCCTTCTGTACGAAATCAGTTGAAAATTCATATAGTTCCAGATTAGTTTTGAGCATTTTCTGGTAGGAATATAGCTCTTATTTCTTTGGAAATCATCCCACTGGTAAACAACAGCAGCAATAAACCTTCCAACAAGAAATTGGATACATAGTTCTGAATGTGTAGATATCTCTTAATTTTCATTACCAGTTTCCAAACATGGAATTAGATTAGGTAATGATGGAGCAGAAACTGAAGTATCATTTTGTAGAGAAAAGCATTTAAGTATAAAATGCTGTGAGCATGTTCTGACTGCAGTGTCTGATGTTTGCAGCTTAATATCAGAAAGAAAAAAAGCTGATTAGTAACAGTAGCTATAGGTCATCTCTAACAGTTACATACTAGCATGGAAATGATAGCTGTTTTTGTGTTACATGAAGGGAGTGTGGTATATTAAATGACCACGTTATCTTGAATAAATGTCAATTACCAGATTACTTTTCCTTGCATTAAAGTTACAAGCTAACTAAATTATTTCAATGATGTGAAATAATAATCTGCGTGGGGTTTTTTAAATGATATTTTTTTGTTAATGTATCTGTGCAGATCACAGTTACAGGGAATTTTTAACAGTGGTTAGTCAACTTGTAAGACAAATTTCAGAATAATTAATTACTCTCAACTGTTATGTCTCTAGCTTGGAGTAGAATTCTTGCTAGCGTTCCATTATGGGACCAAATTTTGCTGCTCTTGGTGTATAGTTTTTGTCAAGTTTCCTATCTTTTTTTTGTGACGTGCTATGATAAAACCTACGTATCCTGGTGGCAACTTCACTACCTCTTTGGTGGCCCTTCCTCTGAAAAAAAAAATCACAAATTGCTAGTTGTATGCCATCTCTTTTAATAGTCTGTTCTGTATCAGCATTTTTTTCTTTTGCCTATAAAGTAAACAAGAGGAAGCCTAAAAAAACATTGAAACGTTCTTGTGATTGAGCTTGTTGGAAGACACTTACTGAGTTGGATAAACGAGAGCCAGGCTGCTGTGGTGTATCCTGTGTCGCAGGTAGCCCCTCTTTAAAGGGAGGTGGGGAGCAGAAGGCTCCAGCTCTGGTGTGCATTTCACATACTGACCTTGGAAGCCCCTATCAACCATCTGGAAATAGTTACAAATTCTGTATTGCTCAGAATCTTTATTTGATTTGTAATTCCAGGATTTTCTTTTTTTCTTCCACCTTTCTACTGTCATATCCTATGTAGCCTGAATACTGCTTTGCGCCTGGCTGAAATAATATTGTTTGCCAGCTTACAATCAAAGGGAGCACAGCGAAAAACAGCTGAGCCGTATTAGGCAGAGGCAGTCTGGACTACATTTCTTTACTGGCGCATAACAGGCCACAGGTGCAGGATTAGCCCAGCGCACGGTGCTGTGTTTGCTTAGCGGAGCCCCCCCAGCCGCCCTCTCCCTCCTCACATGACTCTCATCTTCGTGGAATCTGGCGGCGATGTAGCAAGCCCGCGGAAACCCAGTGTAAGTAGGCGGCTTAGCTTTTTAGCTCACAAAGCACTTGCGCTTTTCCCCCCCTCTTTTCCCCACTTTTTCTTTTTTACTTTTTCTTTTTTCTTTCTTTTCTTTTTAATTTTTTTTTTTTTAATCCTGGTTTGAGCAAAACACTAAAGAGACTGGAAAAAAAATGACACAAGTTCAGTGGGTTTTGCAGAAAGGTCAAAGAGGGAAACCCGTGACTGCAAAAAAAAGCAGCATCGTTGGTTTGCTGGCAAGATGTGGGGCTGCCCCACAGGGCAGTGGGGAGCCGGCTGCTCATGACACGCTCCGTCGTGTGTTTAAAACTTCAATTCTTGCATGGGGGGTGTGCATACGGGAGATTTCCTATTCATTCACTTGGACTTTGGGTCATCGTATGGTGTCAGGGGTGTGCTCCAGACCTTTAGGTGCACTTCGATTACTTTAGTTGTAAGGAGAGAGGTGGTAGGTTTATGGAGAAAATACTGCAGATAAAACAAAAGATTTCTTGTTTTCTTTTTTGGTGAAGAATGAAAAAAAAAAAAAGAGATTTTTAGAAAACCTGGTAATTGGCATTCAGCCTGACAATGAATTTAAAAAGATGTTTCTCTTTTTCTCTTGAACTGTGCTTTTATATTAATCTTTGGGTTTGAAGTTAATTTAAAAATGAATGTTTTGGCAATAATAGACCGATTTTGATGCCAGGTTTGCATTTTGAGGATGAATTACAGAGCTGGGACTGGTTTTAGCCTTAGCAATAGACACCTTTCTGTCTAATTTTAAAGGTACTTTGGCAATCTGTAGTGCATGGTATGCCAATAATGCTTATTAAAAATGCTGCATCTATTCTAAACATTTTAAATACTAGTTAATTGGAAAAATAATAAAAACAACTGTACTTTCTCTCCTAAAACTTTTCATCACTGTTTCCTATATGTCTGGGTGCTGAAAAAAAAAGTGTTTTACATTTGACCAGAATTGTTTCTTGCCTCATGCTCTGTAGAGAAAGTCTAATTAGAGAAAGGTGGTCACGCAGCTCTTGAAAACTTCTAGTCAAGGAGAAGAGCATGTCGGATACAAGTCTTAAGGGTGTTTGCAATTCACCTTTCTTAGACTTTGAGGTGCTTTATGAAGTGCATTATGAAGATGTAGCCATATGACTTTGGAAAAAAACAGAGCAAGCAAACCCAGTGAGGCTGGCGGCTGGTTCCTTCTCTTCCAGAGAGCGGAGTGGGTGGGTGAGCGTGGCGGCCTGCCCATGAGGACCGGCTGATGGTTTGGCAGCAGGGGCATCGGGCCGCCCGGACACGAGCTCAGCAAATGCTCTGAAGCGTTCAGACAGGGAAATGCTTTTAGGCTACTTGAACACTTCAGGAAAACTGTAGTGCTTATGTCTGCGGTCAAAATTGATTATTGTTGTTCCATGCATGCAATTAATTTTGGTTTGTAGTAGAGATGCTTTCCTCCCCCTTTAAATGGATTTATTTGTTTTCTGACAAAGTGAATAAGTCAATGACACTTTCTGTTGCATTTGGCCACATTTGCAGAAGATAAGATCTGTTCCGCAACCCTCCTTTGTGAACACAAGATCTTCGTCATCGCTTACGGTTTCTGCACATGCAGTTCAAATCCCTACTCAGTGTGTGTGGTGAGGCCAACAGTAGCAGCAGTCAGTTCAATTCAATCCCTGCCTTGGCAGCTGAACAGAGCAAGAATTTATACTGTCACTTGTTCAACTACTTAAAACACTGCTTGGCCTGGTGACCTGGCAGGGTGGCCTTTGCTTCCAGGAAGAAAAATTCTTGCAGATCCTTGAGCGCTTCATTGAGCAACAGTTAGTTGCTGAGTGTGCCATAAACACATGGGATTTGGGGATGCCAGTGGCATCTGCCCATGAAAAATTATCGAAATATACTAGTGATTTTTTTCAGACACTAAATAATCTGTCCTTCTGGGAGATAGACAGGCACTTGAGGAAAAGTGGGAAGGGGAGTTGGTAGGAAGCATCATCACCCCCATGATTTCGGAAGCATTTGTGATAGCTAATCAATAAACCAAGTTTAAAGACAGTTATATATGTTTGGCCATAAAATTTTTAAAAAGCCATTAAAAATACAGCATGCTTATGCCATAAGCTAGCTATATGACAGTTTCCGTTTTCTGAATGTCTACATTGTTTAATTTATTCTTATGCGAAGTGAGAGGGAAGAACTCCAACGTAGTAGGATTGAGAAAGGAGTTTGTGATTTGTGAATTAGGTCACTCTTTAGGCTGAGCTGGGGTAACGTCACATCTGCTTGTGAACAGCCAAACCCAGTCACTTAGAAGGGCACTGGCACCTCTGAATAGTGTTGGCACTGTCTTCTGCAAGCGTGGTGTGTGCACATGCTAATTATATTTTAATATACAGGTGCAGTCTTTGATGTTGGGGTGCAAATGGCTAGCTGATATTTTTATCTTCCAGGCACTATTTTTGTCTTAACTACTGGCATGGTGCTCTTGGGTTTCTTTTCATTGTGAACAGGAGTGACAATGATTTATTAAACATATCTAAGAGAGCCACAGGGTCAAAGCTGTCAAAGCTGTCTATTGCTGTTTCTTTTAAATGCCATTGTCTGAATGCCTCAATCTAAATATCATCTGAAATGATAATAAGTAAAAATCTACAGCTTTTCCATTGCAATCTTTGATGCTTTCCTAAAGATCAGGTAGTAAACCATAGTCTAATAGTAATGGTATCACATCACATTTCATTGCTTCCCGTCTGTGTTTTTATCTCCCCTGTTTCTAGTGTTCAGAAGAGTTTTCAAGATTACTTGTAGTGATGTTTGCGTAATCTCCTGATGGTGGCATTCAGTGTTTGCTGCTTGGAACTGCAAGTGTATGCGGGGACTTGCAGCTTAAAGCAGAAATAACTAGCTTTGGAAGTTAACAGCAATCTTTCTATCTTTCTTTACGTAAAAATTTTCTAAACGAAGAGTGTGGCACAGACTCTGCTGTTTGTAGCTTCTTATCCAGACTGCTTGTTTCACATCTTTGTACCTGAGCTTCCATTCCCTGTTTTGATCAGGTGATGCTCATAGCTGGGAGATGGGGTTTTGCAGCTGGCATAGTTTCATGAGTTTTGATTACATACAGCTAGACGTTTTCTCAAGATGCTGTTGAGGAAGAGATTAAAAAGCTCAGGTACATAAAAGCGATGAAAGAGAAGAATAACCTTTCAAGGAAACTGCTTCAGCATTTTCACTGAAATAGTTAATTTTGTTTTCTGTGGTAAGGAATATTGTGAGTTTGATGAAGACGTGAGACTATCCTTTAATGTGCCTTTGTACATTGTACATATTCAGTAGCTTATTTTCTGTCTGAAGCTATCCTGTAAAGTAAATGTAGGCACTCAATATGAACCAAATTGATAAATGAAGCAATATATAAAGTAATGCCACCATGGAAACCTTAGATTTCTGTGTGTTGTCTTACAAAGCTAGGCTAGCGTGCCTTTGAAATAAATATCCCTTTCTAATTATTTTGTGGTACCTTCAATTCTAACACTTTGGGGAGACTAGAAGAGGTCTGATCTAGCTACACCTGCATCTCCTCTGTTTTTTTCTTTTTTTTCAAGTGATGCTCTGTTACGACTCAAAATCCTTCTGGGCATGAAGTCGGAAGAGTCAGTCATTCTCCGATCGGACCCTGGATCTCACCTTAGTATTCCTGAAATATTTGCACCTCACTGCTCCAGTTTTGTTACCTGTTATCCTAATACATGCACAAAACAGTAGGGCTTTTACACAAATGTTTGCAAAGCATTTGTTCATTTTGAATTGTACAAGAACACACAATTTAGAAAAGAATGGTGGTAGCTCCACCACATTTTACCTTTGCTGTGTAAAATGTGGCTCTTGAAAAGAGATTAGAAATAAAGAAAATATGTTGATATCTTAATGGGAATTATGTGAAATACCTTTTCATTCATCTTTAAAAAAATTTAAAACGTACTTATATTTTAAAAGCTTTTCTTTGTCATGGAACATTTATAGATGGAACCAAAGGATTGTAGACAGTAGAATTAAGTGAGAGATTTGACAGAGCTGGGAAAATTCTTTAATGGAGAATTACAGTGGGTAGGGGTAGACTTTACTGAGTCCAAGCTGGCAGGCCAAAACACTTTGCATGTACTTTCCTTTGGAAATTTTAAAGTCTGCTTTTTGTGCTTTTTTTTCCTATTCTGTTGGTATGCTATCTCATACTATGAAAAATGTGCCAACCAATTCTCATTTTCTTCCAAATGAAAAATGTGTCAAAGATTAACTGTGGCTAGCAGAAATGAGAGGAAACCAGGAAAAAGTAACACTCAATCAAACTGTGATGTAATGGTGGACAGCAAATTACATGTGCATTTTCTATGGGCTGTGACACCAAAGAAGACTTTGCATTTTTAAGTTGCAAGTAGTATGGTATGAGTATTAATTTGAAGGGTCTTGTCTCAGTGGCTTTGTCACAGCTTGTTATATTCCATGCTGAACTTAATGAATTTAGCTAATAATATCATGTGTGATTAAGATGGTTTAAACAGACTTTTTGGAGAAGGGTGTTTATCCTTTTCAAACCAAATGCAAAAGCAATTTCTGAAAAATAAATACATTATTTAAAGTAGTGCCATATACATGTAGCTATATTGGCACTAGGTGGAAATTCTATGAATATGGACAGCAACAGTTTTTAAGAAATCTACTTTGATAGATGGTTTAAAATTACATCAGATTGTAAACCTTGTTTATTTGCATCATGAATAGAAGCAAAACCATACCAAATTTTGAACTATACAGATGAGAAGGAGCAACATGTAGGTTCTGCGTACTTTGGTGTACAGGAAATCCAGCATAGGCGGGGAATGAAGCAAATCATACATGATAAGCCCAACAATGCTACATTTTTTTTAGTATGCCAGTTTGTTACAGTGGATGTATATGAGAGTACAGCTATTTTCAAACACCATTTGATACCAACCTCAGTTTGGGCTCACTAGTGCAATGCAGCCACGCACTGAAAAGGAAAGCATGTTGCTTTCATGACAGGTTTTATTTACTGTGGTTTTGGATCAAAAATATGCAGGTCTCAGCATCTGACCTTTCCTCGAGATTTATGGTAGCCTTGAATATCCAGCAAAGAGAAACTGTCATGATCCATTTTTCCTGCTCTGTTGTGTGATTGTCACCAATAAAAAGTGTTTTACTATTACCTCTTGACTATTTTACACAGTAGATCAGGCTGAGTTAAGAGGTGTAATTTATTTCAAATTCTTTAACTGCACTGTGTTTTCATTGCTGACTATTTGCCAAAAAATATCCCATGGAAATTCTTTTATCTGATGACTGTGAAGTACAGTGAGTTAGCAGTTAGTTATTTCCCTTTCTCTTAAAACAATCATGTTGATAGTATAACCCTGGCCTGGTGGGAAGTCATCAGGCTGTAGTTTATGATATGGCATAGGAAACTCTAGCAGGGTGTTGCATGATAGTTTCGTATTTTATTAAAAGTATGATTCGAGGAAGAGCACACAAACAGTATAGGCTAGTGCAGGGTATAGATGAAGTAACCTTGTAGTTTAAAATTTATGTACAACAGTTTTATCAAGTTGACTGATTTTCTTTTGCGGTTTGGGTGGCTTTTTTTTTTAATTACTGTTCAGACACGTTTATGTAAGGGTACTTAATTTGCAGTCCAAAGCAGCAGTTGAAATGGCCGTTCCATGATGTGCAAAGCTTCCTAGGTGTGTACCTGCTGTGAAGCAGTGAACATTGCGCCCCATCAGTGCGTGCTGTTGCTAGTCAAACGTTGTTGTTACTGGCCTGGGCAAATGTGAATGGATGGTACTGCATTAGTTTGAGGCTTCAAATACCCTATGTAGAAAGAAGAGTGAGCACAGCCTTCCGATACCAATTTCTTTTCTGAGTAGACATGTTTGTGGCCCCTAGCATCTGTTTCAGGAAGGAGCAAGTCTGACTTTTACTCCTGACAAACTCATGTGAGGTCATGGAAGACCTGCTTTTTCACTGCATAGACAGCACATAAATCACACAGCTGTGGCACAGAAATCAATCTGTTAAGATAACTATTGCTAATTATTCATCCTTTGGGAACAGAGTGGCTTAAGATTTGGACTACAGAATACTGAGTAACAGAATACAGTGCTTTTCACCTCCTACGTTACCGGACTTGTTGAATCAGAGCAGTGCCCAAAAGTCATTACCATCTGATGGCTGTGGGCCGGTGTGAAATGAGTTACTGGGCTTTATCCAGATTCTAGTGGAGAAATCACTGTCCAAATTGCATAACTATGGCTACGGTTGGCAGGGGCTGGCATACTTATTGGCAGCCACAGCAGAGAGCTTGAGGACTGAATGTACACTAAGAGATGGGCTCTCTAGATCAAATTATTTTTGCACCTACATGAGTCAATGCAAAGCTTAAATAGGTGATTTTCCTTTTGTGTGCAAGGTACCATGGTCTACAGACCTGTTAAACCAACATTAAACAGCATTATTTAAAACCAAGATATTATTCACCCTGATGGTTACTTCACTTTGGTTGTGGAGTGGGGATCTGTGATCACTTCTTTATAATTTTAAAAAATTATAGCAAAACAAACTGAAAAACCATGAAGGGTCTTGCCACTTCTCACGTGAGAAAGTTAGTATTTAGATGCATAAGATTAGTGCTCATAGATTACCATGAAGTCTAGGAGGGATGAGAGGCAAAATGGAAGAATATGTCTAAGAAGGATTATTTGTTGGCATGGAGATTAATAGGGGTTTAGACTAGACATTAGTCATTCTCATGGTCATCCAGGATAATGCTTTCATTTTACAGCCCTTTATTTTCCTCATTTTCCTTCTCCTGGCTTCAGGATCTCTGTAGATGTTCCTTTCTGTAAAGACTGCCTTGGGTTTATGATAAAGGAGCTCTGGTGAAGCAAAGCTTGTTGAGAGAGACACACTAACACATTTGGAAAAAACCAACAGTAGCATGCTGCTTCTGAGCACACAGCCCCATTCTCAGGAAGAGATGCATAACAGAGGCCATCACATCACAATTTTGAGTGGTCCCAGCCCTACACAGGGAAATATTTCTCAGGAGCAGTACTCCAAAGAGACATAAAAGGCCTGGTGGCTGCCTGCCTGTCCTCATGGTGGAAGGTGCTTTGTACATGCTGGTGAATTTTAGTGGAAAAAGAGAGAGAAGCTGAGAAAATCAACTAAATTTGGTGAAAGTATACCAGTCTGATGGTGACCTTAAGGCTCTCAGCTGTTTTGATTAATTCCCTGATGCAGTCAGTAAGTTTCTCAGCAGACTACAATAACCTTGTTTCTGACACCACTGTTTTTCTGCAGTTGTGCTAAACTGTGCTCAGTTCATCGGCGATGGGAAGCTGTCCATAAGCAGGCTGCAACAGAATAGGCTACAGCAGAGAACCAGCCAGATTTAAATAGCCTGAAATCCTTTGCTTTCAGGGCACTTGGACATAGCTCCTTAGGAGAGATTTCAAAAGCCAAAGGGCTTCTAATCCCTAGACAGAGCCAGGGCTGCATGGCCAACATGAGCTTGTTACAGCACAGCAGCAAATGCAAGAGGAGTCAGCTGTGCACTGTCCCAAACTGTGCGTTTCACACCTGAAATCAGGAGGAACTTGATGCCAAACTGGAAAGCTCTTGTGGGTTTCTCCCTACACTTTACGTTTTGGGGAAGGGACTGCTGAAAATATTTCTGCTCCAAAGTCAAGCAGACGTAGAATTCAAAAAACCTTGTTGAAACTTAACTCTTGAGTGGGAGAACAAGAGTTCTTACATGTTCCACAGTCATCTGTTGGGTGAGACATCTGAATTTCGTAGGCAAAAGGTCTGCCTATCTTTATCTAGCAGACAGGAATTTAAAGCATGAAAAAGGAGCAAGAGAATGACATGAGAAGAGTTTTTCTTTTTAGAAGATAGGAAAGGGCCTGATTGAAAGTATCTTATTCCTACCTCTTTTAATTTAATTTAATGTATTCGACAGTAAACTGCAATGATTTTACACTAGTTTTGACCCTGGGCATTAGCTGAAAGCAAAATCTTAGGCTACATCCCTACTTCAAATTCTTGTAAAGCGTAAATTGGAATGCCAGCCTATTTGTCCTAAGTTTTCTAAAAACAAAACTTCATCTCTGGCCACGCTTTAATGGTACTTCAGTTTCAGTCTCTTAATTCAGCAGCTCTCACCTGTCTTATTTTACCTAAGACTACAACCAGGGCCAGGATGTAAGCTGTTGTTGTTTATGACAAGTTCTGCAGAAGCTGTTCATGATAACATCCCTGATGAGTGATGGGCACAGATTGCGCTGGAGTATGACTGCCTTACACATTTGTTGAAAAAAGGAATGACCTACAGTTTTATGTATTATGAGGAGAGTATTTAGTCGTCTAAACTTAACATCTTCAGCCACTTTCAAATGTGTAATTAAACCTTTCCTTTTTTTTAATGCTAGGTGTAAAATGCCTTTTTTTTTCCACTCCTTGCTGAGAAAAGATCCCTGCTGAAATTGTAGATAGCTTGTAAAAAGAGCCCTGGAAATGGTACACAGAGCAAACTATTTCACTCAGTTGCCTCATGAGCTTGAAGTCTGAAAATCCTTGACTGCACCTTGAGATACAACTATGAGTACGCAGATACAGAATGCATCTCGAGCGACCTAATTCATTTAGTTCTCATTTTGCCAATGTTAGTAAAAACAGTGTGGGACTTCAGTATCCAGTTGTGTCACGGATCTAATTTCTGGCTTGATGCTGGGCACAAAGGTTACAAGCCCATAGTTTGTATATGTTTTGTAACTAGTTTTCTGGTTTGACTTTAAGAAGAGGTGAGCTAATTAAAAATCCTGAGTTGGTTTCAGTGGAATACATCAGTACTGAGCAAAGATCAAGCCGCATGAGTTTCGTATTTCATAGGTATTATAGTCTGATATGGTGAATGATTGTCTTTCATGTGTATCACCTTAATATTATTAATATGCCTCTTATGCAAGGAATATGGAAGGAATGGAAGGGCTATAATGTTCAAAAAGTTAACACCTCTCTAAATGAGCTGTTCTTAACTGCAAAGCCCCACTTTTCCCAGAGCTAACAAATTTCAGCTTTTCCCTGGTTTGCTAGGGACAAGCTTGCATGTTTCTTGTTACACTAAGACAACTAAAGCCTGTCTGCCAGTTGTTGCCAGCGCCTGTCCCTTTGCAGGGCTTTCCTGCCAGAGCTGGCACAGGAGAGGAGGGGTGTGCAGCTGGGAGGCACGATGTGCACACATGTGCTCGGGGCACTGACTGGCCCCACGCACCCAGGAGCACAGACTGGACTTTGTTAGTCCTCCTAAGGGCATGGGCTGGTTGAGCAGCCCTGCTCTTCCCTCCAGCCTTTCACTGCTTCAGGACCTTTCAGCCTGCTCTCGCCTTGTTTTTTGCTTACCATCCAAACCCTGAACTGTAGCTACTTGTTCCCATCACCTCTGCCTGTTTGCCCACCCCATCTCTCTGTAGGGTGCTGGAAAGGATACAGTTTTCTGTCAGCTCCACAATATATCGGTACTGGTGATGGAGGTTTGGGGAAGATTTTAATAAGAGTCAAAGCAGCAATTCAGGAGCCAAACAAAATAATAATAATGCCAGTTGTTTCTAAAGATTTAAAAGTAAATCAAGATTTTCAAGCCTGCTCTTCAACTACTCTGTTGGAGACAGTTGTTCCTAAACGACCCTTTAGTAAGAGTTCTTATAGGGAAGCAAAAGGAAAGTGAGAAACTGCCAGTTGAAGCTTTTCATGCTGATCTCATTTTTGTCTTTGAGGCTTAAAATATTCACAAGCAGTGAAAGCTGATATTTATGAGTAGAGCTTGTGGGGGGGTGGGGGGTGAAGCAAGTCTCTTAAACAGCTCCTAGCCCATCACCAGCATCTCTAGCTGTACTCCACCAGCACCATGGGGATTCAGTACTCTGATATTTTTTAGAAGTAATTACCTCCGTGTATTTCAGCATTGTTCATTCTAAAACACATTCTTGCCTTTTACTTTGTTTATAGAATTTTTTTTATAGAAATGAACTATTTTCCCTTGTTTTCCAAGTAGTGCTTATGCAATTCAGTGAGAGAAAGCACTGTTGAACTTGAAGGGACATCACTTGCTCTTATATCTTTGTTAAATTATATGCCTGTGTTCTGCTCTGCCTTGAGTACTGTAAATCCCACTCATTTTTATAGGGTTCAGTGGATGTAGATGCATGCCAAGTATAGAGACAAAGAAAGCACAAAGGTGTAACCAAGGATTTGACCTGTGTAAAGCAATAGGAGAAAAGCTGTGCTGTGCAGTCTGAGAAGCACAACATCTCTTTTTGCAATGCTGGCAGCAGCAGAACATCAGC
This sequence comes from Nyctibius grandis, assembly GCF_013368605.1. Taxonomy (NCBI): domain Eukaryota; kingdom Metazoa; phylum Chordata; class Aves; order Nyctibiiformes; family Nyctibiidae; genus Nyctibius; species Nyctibius grandis. Next base: position 57,089,334 of record NC_090663.1, read on the forward strand.
GTCTGTGGTCTAACACCACTGAGCCCCAATAAGCCTCAGACACCACAGTGACCATTTCAGAGGCTTCTACAGAAAACTGCTCTGTGGTGAACACCCAGTTCAAATAACTTCCTTAGATTTTGATGGGTAGAAATACTTTAAACCCTTCATTCCAAGTCTTGCAATCCAGCTGAGAACCATGTCTTTTTTTTTCCCCCTTTACAGCCAATTTTCTAGACAACATGCCCTTGCGAAGTTCTGGCAAGTTGAGCGTGGAGACCCGAAAAGAAGATGGTGAGAGCACAGCTCCTGCACCTCCGCAGAAGAAGCTGTCCTGTCAGTGCCACCACCACTGTCCTGAGGACTCAGTCAACAGCACCTGCAGGTTTGTAGGATATATATTTGGTGGTGAAACATGGGAAAAACTGTTTATGGTAGCTCAGCAGTCCCAAGTTGGATATTGCAGTTTTTGTTTAAGCAGCAATATGTAAATGAGTTGTTTATACACTGTGGCTAAAAATTAGAGTTAATTTTTACCTAGATATCAGCTACACATTTTTATGTTAGCATGTTCACATCTTTAAAGTTTTAGATAATACTTGCATTAATTCATTGCATATGAAATATTCTGAAGGTATAATTTTGTTTTTAAAGGTGCATGCAGTTAATGAGAGGAGACTTAATGGATATATATTGAAATGTCTGTACATGCTTACAAATTTATAATCACTCTCTGCTCTTGGTGTGTGTCTTTGGAATAGCTGAGCTATCTTTTGTAAGTCCTCAAGACTTTGTTTTTTTTCTTGCTTCCGTGCTAAAAGGAAAGTGCTTTTTCTTGAGGTGAAGTATTGAGTATTTTCTTATACTAGCTATAGTCTTCTGCTTGGTTTTCTGTTTAGAGTACTAGACTTCTTATTTGGGTTGGATTCTGCTTCCTCAGAGATTAAATCCTTCTGCCTGCCTGGGGGAGAGGCACATCCACCTGTGCACAGTCACCCTTGAAGGCTCAGCCTTGCTCTGTGTTGCACTGACGCTGCCTGAAGCAGCAGAGGAAACTGAGGATATACCTGTGGTGGGACCGAGCTGCTGTTCATCCACCCAAAAGCAGCTCTTGCTGCACACGTACTATTGCTGTTGAATGAGAGTAGTGGTCAAGCACCTCTGTCCTGGCTTGAGGTGCAGGTACAGTTTGCCTTAGCTGCAGCAAAGTAGGGGTGAGCTCTTCATGTTCCAGGTGGAGAATTTAAACTTTTCTGCTTACTTAGAGCAGGTGAGATACTGGAGATGTTCACCATCAGCTATAGCCTAGTGGAGCTGTGGGAATGTGAGAAGCATCAAAGCAGGGCACAGATGTGAGCCCAGCTGGATGTGCTGGTTGGGTATGCAGTGCTGTTTGAGGTGAGACAACCTAACATTGTGTCAGCTCTTCAAGGCAAATGGATTAAAAAGATAGATGGGGAAAGCTTAAGGTTGCTGAAGGTATTTATTGCTTTGTTGTATTTTTGAGTATTGTTTTGCAGCCTGTCTTAATTCTGCTCAGCCTGCAGTTTCACACTGAAGCATTTCAAAGTTTTGATGACAGCTGTAAATACTGTTTCCGCCTCTCTATCCTCTTCCTTCAAACCCTTGCTTTAGCCAGGAGTTAGACCTAACCGCTCTCACATGGCAGTCAGTTTAAAAAGCTGTAAAAACCCACTCTGATATCAATTTGCAGCTCCCCTGCAGCGCAAATCGGCTGTTTCCTGTTCCTGCCCAGCAAGAGCCACTGCTTTTGCCCGTGCTGTCTCACACACGCAGTATCAGGGAAGTTGCAGATGACTTTTAAATCCAAGAATTAGGAAGCACAAAGGGATCCATGTTAAGGAACCCACTGAACAAGGTTTATACCCCAGCTGGGTAGGCCTGCTGTTGCACATTGCTTCATAGGGATCATTGACATTAAGTGTTTTTCAAGTTACCAGGAACTGTAAGTGTCCTATTAAAATAGATTTGTGCATTTTCCCTCACTGCAATACTTTAAAGAAAGTCTCTTCAGAGTCCCCCTTACACTGTCAAATATCAAATTTGTTTTTTGGTATTAATGCCCAAGAATAGACAGTTTAGTAATAAAACACAAAATTATACCCTGTTTTGTTGCATAATCTTTGCACATTTCAGGCTTGAATGTTCTACTTGAGTGACAAAATTATTTTTTCCAATTTATACATCAAAAGAATAATTGAAACTGGAATTTACCCATCAAATATTAATCACTTTTCAGCTTAGGAAAATGGAAACAGTCAAAAGACTTGCATTCTATCCTGAGCTACTCTTTCAGATCCTGTGCTGTCTGTCACCGCACTACCTGCCTTGCTGCTTGCCCTGGTATAAGTGAAAAATTGCTGAAGAGTTTGTAGTAATATAAAACAAAAAAATTAAATTAAATACCCTGCCTTCATGACTTGTCAGCAATAATCCTTTTCAGGATGGTAATCATTGCTATGGGTCCCCTTACCTTGGTGTGAGAGCTGCAGTTAGGTACAAAGGACACAACACCCCTTGTTTTCCCTACATCTGCTTAACTGTTAGTCTAATCTTTTGCTTCTTAAATTCCCTTCTACATAGCTGGAATTAAGGATTAAAAGTGAAATGGGATGTTATAGAGAGAAGAGGGTCCCAAGTGTACTGTTGGGAAAGAATAGTTATTAGGTCTCTGGTTAGCTGGCTGGGTTGAGACCAGATTTCAAAAGATTTGACCCAGACCAATCAGGTTAGGAGGGATTAGTAGTTTCCCCTCTGTTGTGGGATCATCTTGCTAGTCAGGCAGTAACTTTCATATTTCATCCTAGCCCGAATGAGTGCTGGCACGGTTTTAAAGCACTCAGGAATTCTCATTTAACCTTTCTATAAAGGAAGTTTCCCCATATTGAAGTTCAAGCAGTATGGATCGCACTGTGTTTGTCTGAAGAGTGAATGAACTGCTCCAGATTAAAAGTTATTGCATTAATTATCTGCTTCCCTCAGATGTAGCCACTAAAAGCCTTTTACATTTTATATTTAAAAAATTCAAACCTCTCATCATCTCTTATCAGTCTGTTAAGCTTTGGGCTGTGCTTGGACCTGCAGAGCTTGGATCTGCCAGCCCTGCAGGAATGAGGCAGCACGTGCTGGGGCACCCAAGGGCCTGGCAAAGCCCTGACACCTGGGAAATTCACTGAGCACATCCATAGCCAGGACTTGGGCTCTGGAGAGCATCAGGCACTGTCTTTACCAGGGCCCTCCCCAAAGCAAGGAAGCCTTTTGTGTGCCCAGGAGCAAGGAGGGCTCTGAAAGTTCAATGGGAAAGCACTTCCAGCTGTGTTTAAATTAAAACTCTCAGAATAAAATAGCTAGTCCTATTGCTATCACCATTAAAAATTTTTCATAAAAGCAGTCTGCCGTCCCACCTGAAGATTTTGGTCTGCTACCACAAGTATTTATCTGTTAAAGTATAGATCCTGCCTGTAGTGCCAGTAGTCTGAATGTTTATATAAAAATGAGGACATCTGGTGGCCATTTAAAATCCTCTCCGTAATTGTATTTTTAGAAATTTAAAAGTCAATATTCTTTAACCACATCTGTATCAAATCCTCTTGCAGCCTGCTGTGTTCCTATACCAAATTTCCCTTTTTTTATACTTCCGCACCTTAAGTCCAATAATACTTCAGGGAGCTAAGGATAACACTGCAGCTTCAAATGCAGATTGCTTTCTATATCAACAGAAAAGCAGTAGCTCTAGTTAGAGTGTGCTTTAAAAAAATGGGCCAATCCACAAGCACAAGTTTTGGGTCATTGCATCAGGAGAGGATTAGTGTCAGGGAGCAGTGAAAGGGGGCAGAGCCAGGAGCTGAGGGTGATGCTAAGGCCAGACCTATCCTTACCCACCAGGACCCCATTTCCCCAAGGGTACCTAAAGACAATGGGTAGAGATGGCTCCCTCAATGGCCCTTCACATGGCTAGTAGTGATCTGGATCCAGGCAGGAGATGGAACTGGAAACAGGCACTCCTGCATCATTGCTTAGGGAAAAGTCTGATGCTCAGACCTGAGCTTAAGTGGAGCCCTGGGCAGGGGGTGTGTATGGGGGGGGGGGGAGGGGCAGTCCCAGGTGGGGCCCCTCCGGGCAATTGAAGCTCATTAGTGCACTCTGGGCCCTAAAAATTAAGATCTTTGCAGAAGCTTCGCAATCCTCTGCTTCTAAAGGGTGTGTTAACCTGCAGTGTGTTGAAACTTTATTCTTCTTTCTGAACATCTGTGTGATTCATGAAAGGCTTTCAGTGAAGAAGCTCAAAGCTGCTTTGAACACAACCAGGACCTTGTTTTACTGTTCCATTTCAAGTTGTGTGTATACAAAGTGAATGCATGGGCAGTTGTGCCTAATTATAATTAATTGCATATTTTAAAAAGTAGTGTTAGATTTAATTGGCTTTGAGTGTAATAGGATTGCAGTAAAGGCAGAGGCTGTTGAGGTGCCTTGTTGTACTCTATTTTCCATTCACAAATAAATGCTGACAGTTTTAAAGATTGGGCTGATAGAGTTTAATTTCTTACGTGTTGCCTACTGGTCTTGATTGTGTTTCTTCCCAACTGTGTCTTGAGGTAGCTTTGGTTATCTAAAGCAATAAAATAATTAAGTTGCTTTTTCAGTGTTACTAGAGGTGATAATTCGCTTGAGTGAGAGTCACATTCACCTGTTCTCCAGATGAGAGGATTGAATTTTCTTTGTAATTTGGTATGTAGAAGGAAGAAGAGTTCAACAGTGGGCCGAAACACTGAGTTCAGGCAACTTTTATTTTAAGCAACTTTAATTTTTAGGGTAAAGTTGAGCTTTTTCTGATAAAGAAGAAATGGTGATATCTTACAAGTTAGCCTTTCAATTTTTTTAATGTTTATTTTTATTTTTTAATTTAATCCTTCATGCAGGGCTATACCAGAGGCAGTTAAGTCCCCTTTGATGATTGGGGAAAAAAAAAACAACAAAGGTCAACACAGAAAATTCTTGTAAGCTCCAGCCTTTCCTTGTCCCCTGTGCCAGGGCTGTATGTCTCACATGTGTCTCAGCAGGTGATTTTGCCCCCAGGGTTTAAACTGAAATACAAAGTCCCCCTCCCATGCTTTTCAACTGTGCCACAGAAAGTCCTCATTCTTAGTTTTGTTCAGGGCTTGCCCATTAGGTATTTAATATAAACCTTAAGATAAATAGTAATACAAGTCCAGTCTCCCTGTGTTGAGACCTGTTGCATTACTCAGGTATTTTTTTAGCATGTGGGAGTCCTTTGGTGTTACTGTGCAGAAAGTGCTGGAATACCTAAGACTTCCCTTGCATATTGAATTTACTTACACCAAAAAAATTTCCAAAACAGCAAATATCCATGTTAAGTCTGTCCTAGCATTAAAGAAGAAGCTACACCATACAAATTCAACTTCAGTGTAATCTTAAGGTCAGATAAAAGAAAATATTTGGTCTGTGTTTAAATTTTGGAGACAAAAGAAAGGAAGAAAAGGAAAAGAGGAAGATGAGTAGCTTTATTTTGACTGTTTGCTTCTTGGTAGTTCTCACATCTGCTGAGATGGATTTTGGACATAAGTGAAAGGTTCTAGAGAGCCCTAGTGAAAATGCAGAGGTACCCATGCTTGGTGCTCTTGCCATACCCCAAGTTGTGCTATTAGGTCTATAGACCTGTTAAATCTCATATATTCAGCATGAAGCCTGGACAGTTTCTAGAGCTCTCCTTCACACATCGGCATGATGGCTTGTTTTCTGCGTTGTGACCCCACGTGTCAGGGAGAACTGTTTGATCTGATTTGTGATTTAGTAGAACAATGCGAGACATATTTGGTGGGATAGGTCCTGTCTCAGTCCTGGGAGAGTAGTATGGGCAGGTAGTATAGAGAAAATATTGTTTGGTAGACCTGTGTATGAAAAGATGCTCTGCTAGGATGTGTTGGGTACCCTTCTTTCTCTCTGTGTGTAGGATCATCATTGAGCACCCAGACAGCCAAAAGGTACCATACAGAGCAGAGAGTGTGTAGTAGGACCAGCATCATCATCTTGAAGACTAATGTGGCAAGAAACTGTGGCCTACTGTGAGCCAGCTTCTTTGCTTTGTTACACCTGTATGTCTCTCCTTGCCTTCAGAGTGGCTGTGCAAATATCTGAAGGTGCATCTGGCTCAACAACTGTGTAATGCACTTCTCACTTGGTTTCATGTTACTTCCCTGATGCACAGCTGCTAACTATATTATTTTTTTCTGAAAAATTAGAATGTGTTGAACGCACTTACAGTGACTCTTTGTTTTATGGATGGTGTCCAAAGACAGTGTTTTGCTAAGTTTGGCCTTCCTTAAATGAAAGATGCAACAAAATATGTGAATTAGATGCAAACTGTGAGTCAGCCAATTTTCCAATTAGATTATTTCAGCCAGTCTTTACAGAAGAATATGAACTTCCCAGTTTCTGTACATAATATAATCTAACATTTTTTGATCATTTTTAAAAACAGTGCAGAAACTTGTCGTGTTGCTTTGGGTGGAAACGAAAAGATGCTGTAGCACTTTCTGGTGTCAAAACCAGGAGTATAAAGAGGAGGCGTGGACAAAAATAATAGTACTTGCATGGACTCAATTGTGAATAAAATTAAAGATAAGGAATCTTTTCATCAAGTTATTAAACTCATCTGTTTGTGATAGGCACTGAACAAGAGAAAGATGTTGCTTTTCCAAGTTACATATTGCCATCCCTGGCTGCGTCGCACACACAGACAGCAGGACCGGAAATCTTCAGCAGTCAAGTTTTGGTAGCTGAAGTATTACATCTTCTGTGAGAAATGGCTGTTGGCCAGCGAGGACATCTGTGCGAGCAGCTGTGAAGCTGCTGGCCTCTGTTCCTCTCTTCTGACTTTAGTAAATGTCTCAGTTAAGATCACCTCTTTTCTTGCTGGTAATCTGTAAATTAGCGGCACCTTCTACATCAGCGTCTGTCAGTGTTTCCGCTATTAACTCCCTCTGTTTTCCTGGCATTTGACTTGGCTGTAAAAATTCACTGTTGGCAAATATGTGACATACCAAATCTGTGCTTATTAGTGATCGCATCCAAAATGTATTTAATCACTGTCCTGCACCATACGCTTAATAAGATTTTGCTTTAGTGGAGGAGGTTAGTGGGCATGTACCTGGATGTATTCAGTAACATCAGGCTGAGTTCCTTCTTTACACACCATTCACAGAATCAAATTCCACAGAATTCAAATTACAGAGTTTAAGAAAATAATAATTCTGTACTACAAATTTTTGCTAGGAAGTGGAGAATAGGTTTTTCGTATTGCTTTGCATGTATCAGTGAGGTACATATGTTTCTATTTGTGCAGTCACCAAAATAAACATAAAATTGGAGATGATGCAGACTTATCCGACTTGTTGCTGACTTGTTATAATAGTAAGAACAGTTTAATTTCTACCATAGACAGGTATGAGGCAGGGTAATCAATAAGACAGCAGGGGTATGCCCTGACCTTTACTTGCAGTATGTGGTCCATCTGATACCCTGTGAACCAGGAGAAGAGGTCGGGGGCGGGAGGGGGGAAGCAGGTAAGAGACACTTCTTTCTTTTCAGAAGAATCACTTCTACCTCTCACCCAAACACCTTAGAAATTTTCAATAAGATAATGAGTACTTACATTGCATGCAAACTTTTTGTTTTGTTTTTTTTCTTAGAGGTAGCAACAAGCGGTACCGATGTTTATTCTGCTCAGCATTGCTATTTCTAATTGTCTTGCACTTTTCCTTCATTACTCTACCATTGTCTGTAAAGAACATGTTTAATCCTTATTGTTGGAGCTTTATAACTTTTCCGTTTTGCTCTATCCAATCTAATTTTGTTTGCCTTTTTAAATTTGGAGTAAAATTTTCAGAGGGACTAAAGTGCTTGAGGAGCCTGAATTTAATTTTCGGAAATGAGCTAAGAATCAGAGTCCTAGGGCAAGTCAGAAGAAAAACACAGAAATAAAACTGCTAACTTTCCTGCTTCTTTTTTTTCCCTTTTGCAAACAATTTGACTTTTCCTTCCCCTGCTTTCCTTTGGTGAACTGAGCGTTTTGTTTTTTGCTGGGGACTGTTAGCTGTGGAGTTCATTTTGTGTTTCACTTGATTGCAATTTGTTGTTTCGTTGCTCTGTCCCCTGGGTTAAACTTACTCATTACTTTGAATCAAAGGCACCATGCAAACAAATAGAATCTAATCTAATCTAATATTCTACTCTAATGGATTCTTTACAGTCTCTCTTCTTGGCAATCCTGTTCCTATCTTTTAAGCTTAAGCAATGAAATCAAGGTGGTTGTTGCCCAGAAGGGTTGCTGTCTCCTTTGCCTTACTCATATGCACAATGTCAAAGAAGGGTAGAAGTCATCGCTCGCTTCTCCAAGAAAGTCATTTGTAACGTGCAACTGGTTACTTTTCAAATCCAGAAGTCAATAACCCGTGATAGATTATTATTTGAAGTAATAAGCTTACTGTGGCTAGACCCTGCACCACTAATATAAAAATATGCCACAGCAAATGTTTGACGTGATCCTATCCAGCATCTCTCTGTCGTGTACCTAATACTTACAAATTGTGTTTATCTCTTATATGTGTAACTGTGCCTCTCGTTTCCTACATCAATATTGCCTTTGCTGTTGCTCTGTTAGACTCTCCTTTCATTCAAGTAAGGAGCAAATAATCTGAAATTTTGCTGTGTTTAAATTTTCTAATCCTTTTTTCTTTTTATTTCCTTGTTTTAACTGAGTTTGTTTCTTCTTTTCTGAAAAATACTCATTGCACATAATAACCAGTGTTATTTTCCTGGGGAAATAACAAAATATTTTCTTATTATGTGACTTAAATGTCTTATATTAAAGAGTTTTTCTTTATTTTTGGATCCTCTTCCTGCAAATCAGTCAATTTGTGTTTCTTACGCACGTTACATATCTGCCTTAGAGTGCTGAGAAAGTAATGTACAGCAGTCTCTGTAAAATGCAGCCACCCTTTTCGTGCCCTCCTCCCCCTCTTTCCATATCATTCAGGCATTTGACCTTCATCGAGGAAGGACATTTATCACCAGCACCATCTAGCCATCTGTTAGTATACTTGTCCTCCCTGATGCACGTTCTTGTAAACGGAAGCATTATGGATCACTTTAGGCTTATAACCCAAGTAAACAGTTATGAAGGGTGTTGATGATAACTCAAGGACTCATACACAAGAGTGTTGCAGTTTGTAATATGGTTAAAACAGGAATCACAAATCACTCTTAATAATATTTTACGTTTATTATCTCAACATTTTTTTTTCTTCAGGTCTCCACCATGGTGCAAATATCCATGCCTTGTTCCCACGCACAAGGCAGACCTGCTGTAGCCTTGATGCTTGCATTTATATAGGTCTCCAAAGTGTTAACACACTAATGACCATAGGCAGAGAATTGAGATGTTTGTTAGTGGGGTTTATAGCTGTGAAATGTTGCAAAGGTAAATGTGTCAACTCCAAGGCAGAGCCTCCTTTGTGTGTGCAAGAACTGGTCCGCAGCACTGTTGGACTGCATTGCGAGAGATTGCCTTGGGTGCCTGAGTCTTCCAGCCTGCGTTAGTACATCGATTTGTTAATGGCAGATTTGCCTTGCAAGGAACAAAGTTTAAAACTATATTCAGCAGCACATTGTTCACTTCAAAGCCTTCTCCTGATTCATTCTTTCCAATCCTCAGCACTGATGGCTACTGCTTCACCATAATAGAAGAAGATGAGTCCGGTGGACATTTAGTCACCAAGGGATGTCTTGGATTAGAGGGCTCAGACTTCCAGTGTCGGGTAAGAAAGCATTTGCTGCCAGATTGTTGCTTGGCTTTTTGATAGCTTTCAATTGAAGTGCAGTCAACAGACATTACTATATCCATCTTTTTTCACTTCTGTTCATTTGGCAGGTAGTTGATCTGCATTGATTGCTGAGGGCAGTGCATTTATATCCCCAAATGGTGATATTACAACTGCTCCTAGCAGTAACTTAAGTTTTTGGTTTTGGTGCTGCTGTTACTAATAACACTCCTGCTCAGAGGAAGTTTGAATTTAGAGAAATGCAGTCTAATTCCTGAAGTCTCCGTGTTAGTTAGTTAGTTAGGATGTTATTTGATGGACCACTTTATGTCTTACATGCAGCTGCATTTTGCTTTTGGATTACTGGTGCCAGAAATTCCCTTCAAGTACAGTCATCACCTGATGGAGAGCAAAGCTCACTGCAGGAGTGGAAGGGGTATAGGCAGTGGAGCAAGGTTGCTCTAAAGTGTTTGCCTTTCCTAGCGTTAACCTTAAATGATTTTACATGAGTACAGCAACAGTCTAACCATCAAGGTCCATGGAAGGTATTTTACCCAGCTTCCCATGAGAGCAGAAGCACGAGCTAAATCAGTCCACACAGCAATTCTTGTATTATTCTGACTAAACTGTTTTGAATACCCACGTTAACTTATTTTTGTAATATAAGTCTAACTGATGGGCATATGTGACTATCACAGTTCTGTCTTGCACCATTAGAGTGAATCAGTCCCTTCTGCAGCACTAGGGCACCAACAGAAATACGTTAGGGGTGAATTCATCCCTTAATTATCTAGATGAAATGTTGCTGGATACGGTCAGTGGCAGAAATCCTTACTACACACATCCTAGAAATGTGTAACAGATTGCAGTCCAGCAAACAGGCACATCTTTCTCTCAAGTGCCACAATGAATGTGATACAACACAGATAATTACTTTTCTTTCTATCAAATTGTTGCAGGACACTCCTATTCCACACCAAAGAAGATCTATTGAATGTTGCACAGGCCAAGATTACTGTAACAAACACCTTCACCCTACGCTGCCACCACTGAAAAATCGAGGTAAGGTGAAGTAAATCCAGTCCCAAACTGATCTTTTCCTGCCCTTGCTCTTTGTACCTTAGGAGGAAACAAAGCCAAAACCAAAGCACCCCTCTCCAACTGCACGTGATTAGAGAGATAAACTGCATTAAAGAGTATTGCTGAATTCCTATAGGTTGTGTAAGGAGTGGTGCCTTGACCCGTGGTTGCTGATGCTTGCTATTATTCCTATTGCAAACACGCGGTGAGCACCAGACGCGTTAGAGTCACACGATACTGTGCTAGCACAGACCTGCTGGCTATCAGTGGTCATCCAAGACTTAGGTTAGTCGTGGCAGAGGATGCCTCTTGCTGGATTTGTTTTTAGCCTGATAATAAAATTGAATCCTCTTTCTAGTCCTTGCAGCATGCATTACTGTGGTTCATAACTCCACACACATCTGGGACCAGGTCTCCAGTGGTTAATCAGTCAGTTCAAGTTGACTGAAGCCCATTAAGCCTTTCTTGTTTAAAAGACCTGATAATCCAGCACGAGGACAATAACTAGTTACTAAAGCGGCTTTTCTACTGGAAAAATGTAGCTGAAAATAGAATGTAGAGTAAGATCTCATGCACTGATTTTTTTTTTTTTACTATTTGTTATTTGAGAACAAATGGACATATATTAACTAAGTAGATTCTGGGGCAAGGTTTTAGCTTTTTTTGTTTGTTTGTTTAAACATCACTTTCTGAAAATTGGTAAAATTATTTTGCCTGGATGTTGCAGAATACACTTTATGGAAATGTATTCCTAAGTAAGTGTAATTCATCTGGGATGAACTGTCATTGGCAGCAATGGCCAAGATTTGTGGTGATGAGCATGGAGTTTAGTCTGCGAGAGTCAGTTCAAGGTTGCAGGAGAATTTGTAATTGTGGTGGTCCGAGTTGAAAATCCAGATCAGTGTGCAGATGCACTCTTAATTACACAAACAGCAGATACACAAATGCATGCTCAGAGGAGGCCTTCACTCATGTAAGCTGTTCCCTTCACGCCTATGAAATTCTGCACAGATGGGCTGCAGAATCTGGCCTGTGGAGAGTAGTATGTAAATATTTCACTGTTTACTAGCAAGCCATTAAGTCAGCGAAACCTCATAAAATTCTGACTTCCAACACAAGAGTTATGTACTACTTTGTTGGTTTTTTCATTTTAAAAAGTTCTTTGGACTGAGAGAGAAGCTCCAAAAGGAAGTCAATATTTGTTCACACTTACTTAGTATATCAATAAATATCATTTCAGTTTGAAAAACACTGCCATGATTTGTTTTTGCTGCTGACTGAGTTTATTCTATGTTAAAACTACTTAAAAATACTGAACCAATGCCTAACACTAGACATCTGTCTTATTAAGATTTTATTTATTTGGCAATACTATCTGCTGCTTATACAGAAAGCAATAAAACAAGCTTTTGGTAGTGGCAGAAGTTGTTTGGATCGATGTTGGTTTTGCTGCGTGTGTATATGGGGTAAATAAATCATCACTTGGGCACCGTGGTGGCAGACCCATTAAATAGCAGAGAGAATGTTTGTTGAAAGAAAAATTTCACAGTTGGAACAGGAATCTAGCTTCTCTGTATTGCAAAGTTGTCTATTTTGGCATGACAAACAAAAGGTGATGTATTCACTCAACATATTCCGAGGTCTTGTTTGAAATAAGTTCTCGCACTACTGATATCTTGATAGTATATTGGAGAAATATATTTCAGGAGCTGCTTTTCATTAAATGTGACTGGACAGGGCTGAAGTCAGCACCTTTATTAAAGCCTTAGGTAAATATGTCATGCTTGGTGCCAGGCCTGTTTTAATTTGTTGTTGCTATATGTATGAAAGCTCAGAGAAAAGCCATAGTTTGAACTATACATCCTCGCTGCAGCCAGGTGCAAATACCGCGTACAAACACACGCTGCTGCCAGTGCCCAGTACTATGGCTGTGATCATTGTTTTTATTGGAAACATTTAGATTAGGCTGTGATTGACTGAGTACAGTTAGAATTGTATATCAAATTTAACATAAACTGTAAGTACTAAGAAAGAGAACATGAACTTAAAAACAAGCGTCTAGGAACAACCTTCTGACCTCCAGGATTCCATGAAAAATATGTATGTTCCTCAGCGTTTAAAAAACAAACAGAAATTTGGCTTCTGATGAACTTATATCCGAGGTCATATCTCATGGGGAACACGAATCTATGGAGAGCGTTCAGCTGCAGGTCAGAGGTTGTTGAAGTGCAAATTAACCTGTGCACCAAGGTAACATCTACAAAGGAAAGCGACTTGTGTTCTCAAAGTGCTTTTCCAGACCTAGTATGTGCTGGAGAGTGGGTTTTACCCCCCACCTGTGAAAAGAAAGGAGGACCACATACATGAAAGTGGGAACTGGAAAAACTAACATGGGTCAAAGCAAAGCTTGTTAAGCAAGACGGAAGAAACAACACCTAAGTGTAAGTTTTGAGCTCATCTTGGTCCAGAACTAGCAGGATAAAATACCCCAGAGAAAGCACGAAGTCCTTATCCCAGCTGTACATCTGTCTTATTAAGGAAATGAGAGTCATGATTGGGTCTGATACAACACCTCTGCTTTAAACAATAAAAGATATTCCTGGAAATCCCAGCGAAAGCGCAGGCTGAGACCAGTTGAAAGGAGAAATATATCTTTACTGATTTAGAGCCTATATAAGCAGAAGTGGTGGTGCCACCGTGTCTGGCTCCCTGCCTGGAGAGCTCGTGATGAATGGGCAAGGGAATGATTGCAGGAATGATGGGGTTTGATGTGTGCACATAGTCTCCACGCTTCAGATTTCACTGCAGTTTTTACTTGGATAACTGTAACATTGTGAACTGGAGGGACCTGGGGAGGGAGGAGCACCTCCTCTCCCTTTTTGATATGCTGACTTCTCCCTTGAACCTGCTGGGTGGCATTTTTCAATGCAGTCCTCAGCACTGTCCCACAGATGGCAGTGAGGGGAACGTGTGGTGGAGGAGAGGGAGATTAGGACAAAAGCCTGAGAGGCAGCTTGGTATCACCAAAGACCCTCCTTTTGTTGCCATCTCTCCCTTTCTGTGCTGCTCACTGCTGACACCAACACACACCACTGTTTTCGTGCAACATCAAACTGTTAACGTGCCATTTGCTGGACTTTGCTGTTATCAGCCAGCCGAGGTATGTGAAGAAGCTTCCCAAACCTGCCGTGTGTTTGTTCTGCGCTCCCCCCACCATGCTGCTCGCCCACTGCTGCCTCCGTGGAAGCTACTGCTTATTGTCATAACCCCGCTGTTGGCATGTTGCTGTTGCCAAGTAACATAACACTAAAAAGCATATCGCTGGGCTTCTTAAAGGACAGAGTATCTCCATCACGCAAACTAGCACCGACTGGTACCCACCACAGTCTCCACCATGGAGCCTGTGAGCCAGTGATTAAGTGGACTCACAGCTGAGCTGCCCCGTCCCTCCACCTGGCCAAGAAGGTGCTGAAAATGGTGCAGGGAAAGGGAAGTTTGTCCTGCTGCTCTGTGGGGAACAGGGCAGGCTGTAGGAGAAGAGTTGGTCTCCAGCAGCATCAGCCTGGCTCAGTTCAGCAGAACAAAGAGACTGCTGGTATAAGAATGAGGACTTGCTTCTAATCTTGTGTTGTCCATGTGCCAGCAGATTTATGAAGTCCTCAAGTGAGCAAGCAAATGAAATTCTGCCAAAATGCTTTGAAAATGCAGGAAGTATTTGAAAGGTGAGACAATAGCTGATTTATCATCAGTGTTGCCTCTTACTATATATGTAGCCAAATAAATATAGAGACAGGTGGAAGTTATTCTCCTCTCCTGTGAGAGCCAGTTGTGTGCCCATGCTGTGTGTAGTGAGCCACTACTAAAGCTGTGTTAGCTGACTTCATCAGCATGGAGACATCACCTACTGCAAGAGCATCAGCATCACTGCTGCTGCGGTCTGCATCGGCCGCTCCCGGCACGGAGATCAAGACACGTGCCTTTACGTCTTGCATGCTTTCCTTGCACTTGCTTCACATAATTGCATTTGGGTACCAAAAGATTTTGCAGTGTTGGAGTCTGAAGTTTGTTTGAGAGCTACACAGGAGTTCCAGAATGCCATCTGGCCTCAGGGAAAATCAAACTGCATTTATTTACTTTTCTGAATGAGAGAGCCCATTAGAAACATTGAGCACAGGGTTTGGATCATTTAAACCCTAAAAATGATCGGAACTTGATTCGATTTCAGCATCTTTATCATCCATCTCCCAAATGTGCATACTTGGACACACACAGGCAGCATGAACAGAATGGGTGCTTTACAAGTTCTGGTAATGCAACACTTTGTGTCTGTGTAAATACGCAGATTTCCACGGCGTTAATGTCTCGCATACACGAGTATGAGCAAGACCTGAATTGCTCCCTCTCCGTCTGACATCAATCTTCATTACTGCTAAGCACAAAAGCCCACCATCCATTGTGGCTTATTCTGTGAAGCGGGAAAGTCCTTGCTGTGGACAGATATCCAGGTTTCTCCTAAGTATAAAATCCTACTATATGGTCTGTGTGCTCTGTTTATCCTCTCCTCAGCTGATGGCCTGCAACATCTTAAGCTGTTACAAACCACACACTTTAGAGGGATGTAGCACAGGCTGCTTACAAAGCATGAACGAGAGCCCTTAGCCCTGCCGAGCAGCCATCGCCTTCGCGAGGGAGGTCTGGATTCCCCGGTGGGCTCTTGGTCTCGGCTCGCAGCCTGCTTGGAGGGGCAGGCCAGAAAGAAATCTGCTGCGGCAGGGAGGGTGATGGGCTCCAGTGTTTTCCTGATAGACATCGTGCCAGTGTCCCCTTTCAAAGGCATCAGCCGTGTCTTGAATGTTTACATTGTTAATGCTCCTGGAGCAGGTAATGGCAGGTTAAAACATGACCAGTGTGATCAAAAGGTGCGTTGGTAGGTAATCTCTGTTTGTAGTGGGAAGGGGAAGGAAAGAAATAGTTTGGGGGCAAAAGCAGAAGGAGAAACTGGATCTTTAAAATAAAAGAGCGTGACAGTAAAACAAGAGTCCCCAAGGAATCTCCTTGTCTCTTTACCCTTGTAAATCTGAAACGTAATAGTGCCGATCCAGGATGAGTGGGTAAGGATAGATTTCTTGCAATTTACGATGTGTTGGGCATTAGTGTGAAAGATGCAAGGCAGCGAGGCTGGAAGAGCTTCAGAAAACATAGTCCTCATTTGTATTATAGCAGAAAGCAACTTTGGGAGGGCGGTGTGTGTGTCTACATGCTGAAATACCATAGTTTTGAGAGTTTGAGGGGCAGGGGAGGTTAAAAAAGAACAGTGCTAGGTTTCTATGTTTTTCAGCAGAGGAGCGTGCATGAAGGTCAGACTTGCTTGCCCGAGAATACGAATATGGAGATTAATGGTATACTTTAAAGGAGAGTATGAGTCTCCCATGCAAAGACTGGCTGAAACATTTTAATATTTTTTACATGACGGCATTTTCTACGAGTTATTTGACACATTTCATTTTCAAAGTGTGTTAAAGAATAGCTGCTGGAAGAATGGTTTTGCTCACCAGCATAGGAAAGACTTGCTGGCACGCAGGGCTGCTATAGAGTGAATGGAGGAGAAAGTTCCTGCTCAGGTGTTTAAAACAGGATCCAAGAGGTGGATTATTCTATAGTGATGGAAATATACTTTCAAGGCCTCTCATGGCCTGCCGCCTTGGGGGTTAGATGGTCCGCTGAGTCTTCCCTCCTAGGATAAATGCAATTATTCTTTTTTTTTTCATTATTAACTGCTTGATAGGATGCTACTTAGTAAGAGTGATTTAAGATAGAGGTAGTAATTTTTGTACGTCCTGAGTGATCACTTAGGTTAAGGCACAGAGCTACGGGTCTTAATTGATTTTTCATTCAGAACCAAACAGAGAATTGCAAAACAAGGCAATGTTTTGCCTGAGTGAGGGCTGAAAAATCAAATAGGCTTTTGGAGGTGCTGGTTCTGCCCTGGTCAGTGAGGGTCTAAGAGGAAGTGCACAAAATGCCTGGGGAATCCAGGGGTGTCTTGCACAGGACTTTGGTAGAGAAGAAAGGAAACGATCTTGTGCTCACTGCAATTTTTAAGGCATGTGTGTCTTTTGATACTGGCTTTGTATGACCTCCCTTTCCAAACTTTCCACCTTCCTTGTTTTTAACCCCAGACTTTGCTGAAGGAAACATTCACCATAAGGCCCTGCTGATCTCGGTGACTGTCTGCAGTATACTTCTGGTGCTTATCATCATATTCTGCTACTTCAGGTAAATAAGGAATACGTTACCAGCTTGTTAATGTTCCTCCCAACATTTAGCTTTATATGGACTTAGGAATTTGAAAAAATTGAAGTGGACCTTAAGGCAAATAAATGAGAAACTGTAATTTTAGTGTTATTTTATTCATGGTAGTCACAGGTATACCTGTGTGATGTATTTCATATAGCATCTTTTGCCCAACATGCTAAAAAGCCATTCAGGTAGGAGCACAGATTATTCTTTACTGAATCTAAGAAAGGCACAGGACAAATTTTATGTAGGGTAAATAAACCTAAGGCTTCTAAATGTGTTTATGTGGTGAAGAACTGAGCATAAAAAAAGAGAGGGATACAGGAATGTAAGTAAATACATCTAGAATGTTATAATAATCTACATACATTATGTTTAAATAATTTGTCACGTTTTTTAAATGGTCCCAGATCCCATGATCTTACCTCCTCTGGCTCCTAAAAGAGCTACTGCAGTCAGTGAAATAAAATTGGGTGTTTACTTGGCCTGTGTTTTAAACATATTCAAGTTTCTGGAAGAAAAAATTTGGTTGCTTTGCAAACTTACACCAGATTGCACGATCTTTGAGTTTTATACTTAAGAGTTTTGATGCTGAAAACAGTTGCTAAAAATAAAATGGGAAATTTTGGGCAGTGGGTCCAGCGTATTCCTCAGAGAAGCAGAGGAAGCTCTGAGTCTATAAATGCAGTAAAGGTGAAGGCCGATGTGCATTATTCATTGCATATGTGTGCATTGTATTCAAAGCTAATTTCACTTTCCTGTAAAACCGCAGATACAAACGCCAGGAGACAAGGCCCCGCTACAGCATCGGGCTGGAGCAGGATGAGACCTACATTCCCCCTGGAGAGTCCCTGAAGGATCTGATCGAGCAGTCCCAGAGCTCAGGGAGTGGCTCCGGGCTCCCTCTCCTGGTAAGGAAGCAATATTATTTTAATGCAAGTTTAAAAGGCAAAAATTAGTAGAGGGAGAAGACAAAATGAGGCACAAGAAATCATATTTATGTGTTCTCAGTTGTTGTTTTAGGTTTGTTTTTTTTTTCTCTCCCAGAAGTGACAAGGATTTAATCTGGAGAACAGCTGCTTTAGAAGCAGGAGACTTTTTTTCATGTAGACTAAGCCAAAAAAGCATAGTGTTTTTTTTTTTTTACTGCAGCTCATTTCTTATTTTAGATACCATAGGGGAAAGTACAGGCTAATAGAGCTCACAGAAATTCATCAGGATTTACCCCAGTGTACGGGACAGCATCTGGCCCGCTGATCGTATTTTCTTGCTTTTCATGTGCAACACACAATAGCGTTTCAAACACTGACAGGTCGTCTTTATGTAAAGGGAACTGTAATTCATCAAACCTGGAACCTTTTTCTGTGTAGACTTCACTTTGCATTCAGAAGTCAAGAGCAAATTATTTTTCCTTGTAGTGTGGCAATCACAGAGGTTAAAGGCACAGTGAAGGAGTTTGTGATTGTTTCTGAACAGACTCCAGGATGACTGAGCTCCCTGAACTCACCTGCTGAAAAGGCAGAAGTTTTACCCTCTGTGGCAAAACAGTTCTGTTCACCAGGGGTTTTTCTTTCTGGGGGTCATCGTTGCGTTTAGCACTGGAAAAAAAAAGCCAAATTACTTATTTAAAATACTGCCTCTGAGAAAATGGATTAGATTTCAGTTTCATTTTTCAGAGATGATATGTCCCTTCTGTCACCCAAACAGTTTGTAGTGATCCTATTACTGTAGATGTTGTCCAGTTTCCAAGCACTGCATACTATCTACCTGTTTTTTGACCACACATCTTTTTTCTACACTCTAAGGAAGAAATAAAATGGAAAGTTTTATAATAATTCCTTAAAACGAAGCAACAGGCTGAGTGGTTGGTGAAAATCTGACTAAACTCAATTTGTTCTGGCAGAAGTGCTTAGAGTCCCATTTGACTTTTTTAAAAATACAATTTTCTGACAGTTATTGAGAAAAAAAGCCAAGCTGCCAAGTGGGTGCTGTGATTGATGCTGAGCATGGAAAACCCACGGTCATTTTTCTCCATTGAGAGAAACTCCATCATTTAGGTCTAGGCTTTAAGAAAGCTCTGTCATATCACAGAATCACAGAATGTTAGGGATTGGAAGGGACCTCGAAAGATCATCTAGTCCAATCCCCCCGCCGGAGCAGGATTGCCTAGACCATATCACACAGGAACGCGTCCAGGCGGGTTTTGAATGTCTCCAGAGAAGGAGACTCCACAACCTCTCTGGGCAGCCTGTTCCAGTGTTCAGTCACCCTCACCGTAAAGAAGTTTTTCCCTCATATTTATGTGGAACCTCCTGTGTTCCAGCTTGCACCCATTGCCCCTTGTCCTGTCAAGGGATGTCACTGAGAAGAGCCTGGCTCCATCCTCATGACACTTGCCCTTTACATGTTTATAAACATGAATGAGGTCACCCCTCAGTCTCCTCTTCTTTAAGCTAAAGAGACCCAGCTCCCTCAGCCTCTCCTCATAAGGGAGATGTTCCACTCCCGTAATCATCTTTGTGGCTCTGCGCTGGACTCTCTCTAGCAGTTCCCTGTCCTTCTTGAACTGAGGGGCCCAGAACTGGACACAATACTCCAGATGCGGCCTCACCAGGGCAGAGTAGAGGGGGAGGAGAACCTCTCTCGACCTGCTAACCACACCCCTTCTAATACACCCCAGGATGCCATTGGCCTTCTTGGCCACAAGGGCACACTGCTGGCTCATGGTCATCCTTCTGTCCACTAGGACCCCCAGGTCCCTTTCCCCTGCGCTGGTCTCCCAACAGGTCTGTCCCCAACTTGTACTGGTACATGGGGTTGTTCTTGCCCAGATGCAGGACTCTACACTTGCCCTTGTTATATTTCATTAAGTTTCTCCCCGCCCAACTCTCCAGCCTGTCCAGGTCTCTCTGAATGGCTGCGCAGCCTTCCGGCATCTCAGCCACTCCTCCCAGTTTTGTGTCATCAGCAAACTTGCTGACAGTGCACTCTATTCCCTCATCCAAGTCATTAATGAATATATTGAATCGAACTGGTCCCAGTACCGACCCTTGAGGGACTCTGCTAGACACAGGCCTCCAACTGGACTCTGTCCCATTGACCACCACTCTCTGGCTTCTTTCCTTCAGCCAGTTCACAATCCACCTCACTACCCGATCGTCCAGACCACACTTCCTCAGTTTAGCTGCGAGGATGCTGTGGGAGACCGTGTCAAACGCTTTACTGAAACCTGATGTCCCTCTAGCAGCCATCGAAAGGGAGGGATCATGCTTACAATTTAGGACCATTCCTAATGAGTGCTTCCAGTTGATTTAATTGTGAGGGGTTCTTGCTTTTTTTGCTTTGGGGTTTTTTTTTGCATAACACCTGCCACATCAAGGTCTTGGTCTGTGCTTGGTGCTCCTACCTGTTACAGTGACAGAAATAATATAATAATTTAGAGCAAAACCAAGGAACTGGGTTGTTCTTCTCTGAGGGGGTGTGTTTCCAGCAGCCCACGTGGGTAGCAAGTGCCGTGGGGCATCTTGTAGCAGTGCATGGCTCGATACTTCATCCCAGGATGCCCTTGAGACAAAAAAGCTGGAGCAACGCTGGTAGTGACCGCTTGTGCTTTATGCCTTCCTCTGTCCTGGTGAGCTGGTTGAAGATGGGATCTACAGTCTTACAGGTATACCCAGGTCTACTCTTGCGGTGGACAGAAAAACTAACTTCTGCTAATTAACTGCTGTAATGACGAGGTGACATCCCAACTGGGTCATTGCTCAGTAGCTCTCAGAGCTGTGCTGGTGCTCCGTGAAGCAGAAACCATCCTGTCTTCTGCCAGTCCTGCCCTCGCCCTCTCCTCTCTGAAGCCTGGAGACTTTTCAGCCACTGGACCAAGTGTTCTTCCTGAGGGCACTCTTTTCCCCTCTCTCTTTGCCTATGAAAATGCATACCTTTTTTTTCCCCAGACTTTCCCTTTATGTAGTGATTTTCTGTGGAAGGGAAGAAAAACGAGAGCTATAATGAGTCATGCACTTGGTAATAGATGTTTGCTGCATTTCCCAGACAGCTACAACTGCCACAGGCTCCCTAGAAATGCACAGATTAATACCTCTGGGCCCATGCGTGAAGCATGTATATAGAAAGTGCCTGGCAATAATGCTCTAGACTTTATTGTGGAAGTTTGTTTTTAACTGTAGTATTTCTTATGCAAAGACTGAAACATCCAAAGTAATTATTTCAGGAAAGTAAGCCACAAATTTATTACAAAATGTCACTTTATGCTAAACAGTAATCTTTTCCTTCTGTGCAGAACATTTATTATAATGAGTACAAATATTATACCAAAACCAAGCATTAAGCAAGATTTTATTGATACTTTGACATTCAGCAAGCGTTCTTTCTCCTGACTTGTTCGGACCTCTGACAGAAAAGTTTGCTGCAGGTCAAATGCTGCCAATTAATTTTTAAACCAAGAAAAAAATACAGTGAGTTGTAAATAAAGGCTTTGAGCCAACAAACTGGGGTGCACAATCAAGTCTGTGAAGCAAGGAGAACCCCATTGGCCTTGACAGAGCAAGAAGTGTAGGTGAAGCTGTTGCCCCTGTGAATCCACATGCAAAATTGGGGAAGGAGATTAGATGCTGGGGAAATTTATTTCAGTGGTCTGTATGAAGAGTTTGCTAAATTACAGTTTGGTCTCTACCTGTTCTTGTGTTTTTTTCCTGTTTCCTCTTCCAATGAATTCACTTTTCAAGGGACTGCATCCCAGCCATAGGTATGAAGTTCTCTGTTCAAAATATTGAAGTTACAAAAGGTTGGTTTGTCTGAATTTTCATCTGCAGTAGCTGAACACATTTAGCTGAACATCAGAAAAATAGAATGCAGAAAGTAGAAATAGTTGGTAATTGGACTGATTCCAATCAGGGAGAGGAAACAAAGGGCCATGTAACCATACCTGGCTGCTTACGGAGCTTAAGCAGCAAAATATACAGATTTGAAAAGAAATAAAAAAAAACAACCAACCCCACTGAATGTAAATAATTCACATGAACGCATCATTCAGCATGCTTATGAAATCAGTTCATCCAACAATTTTGATTAACCAATTTGTTTTAAAAATTGTAATCAGCTTATGATTCAAGAAAGGGCTAAATTCCTTAAAATAAAATAAATTGTTCATAGGAAATCGTTTGACCAGTTCTAGCAGGAGGAAACGAGGTTAAGGCCCTTCACATAGTATTCTGCCGCCTGAAAACCCATAACAGAAATGTGTTTTTCATTTTCTTAATGTAATTTAATAAGGAACTTTTCATCATTAAGTATTGTAATTCCATGTACTTTATGATGCCATTACATATATTTACACAAATTAAGTTATTTGTTATAACTGCATTATTGTTCAGGATGCATTTTTAAAATGGGCAAAATAGAAAGCAACAATGCTAAAATGACATTACAAAATGTTAGAGCAAAATTCCAATGTAATATAACTATTGTTCAATCACTATATGAGAGTATAAAAGAGAATAAATCAATTTAAAAAATTAAGGCCAATCTCTGTTCTTGGCTTTCACCAATGTTAATCAAAAATAATGGCACTGCAACCACCATCTTGGAAGTCTAATATACGTTGCAGGGCTGAAAAAGTGGAATTTTGTTTAAATGACAGAAGAAGAAAGATGGGACTTTTGAAATAGCTTTGCATAAATGCCACTGTATGTTTTTCTTCTTTAAATTGTCTAATATGAAAGCCAGTGATTTATTTACAAAATAAACGATAGTGGACCCTACCTAATAGGTTTTGAGTTCATCTTTGGACGTACATTCGTGCTGCAGTGGGGTTGTGGCAGTCCTGCTCTGCATTACCAAACTGGTAGTTTCCACTGGACCTCCCAGGGATAACAAAGGAAGCAAATGATTTTAAAATCAAGTTTTGATCATTTCCGTCAGTCAAGATTGCAAAAATATTTGGGATTACATGAAATGCATGTGATTTCACAGGGATTCAGACAGTGCACACTTGCTGCAATAAACTGCTTGAAATTTGTATATAGATGGTGCAAAACTGAGAGATCTCTAATTTGCACTTGTCCAGATTTTGCCAGTTGCTTGGGCCAGATGAAAAACCCTTGCCTTGGAGGCTAGAAAGTTATTTTCTTTCAAAATCTTGTAAAATCCTACCAAACCAAAAACCGTTAGCTGTAGATTGAACTGGCAATACTGAAGCACAAGAAGGTGACATTTTAATCTCCTGTTATACTAGGGTGAGGCTGAGTCAACCATGAACACCAGTGGGTTGTGTTGCAGCATCTACTTGTGTTTTTATTTGTGAACTTTTAGAAATTTGTGATCCGCAGACATGCTCCAGTCCTATGAGAATATATTAGTCTCCATTAGTCCAAGATTTTTTGTAATCATAAAAGCTTGTTAAACGTAGAATCAGTCTATCTGCTACGTGGGGTCTGCCGTCCTTATGAAGGGTATCTCTTCAGTGCTGTTGAGGACAGTGATCTTACGCTACAGCTGCACAAATGGTTTGACTTTAGCGTCAGTTCACAGTACAGCCACTGACAAAGCTGGTATGGACACTAGAAAGGGCAGATTTAGAGCTGTGCTTCCATATCTTTGGAAAAAAAAAAATCTTACTTGTTATTACTATGTAATGATGATTATTAAAGTTAATGCAGGCACATGGGTTCTAATTGTGTAAGTAGTGGTTGAGGTTCCTAACACGAAATTTATATTTTTGAAATTATTAGACATGGGATTTTCAAGGAAGGTGATAGGAAGCTGCTCTCAGTAATTTTGCTAGTTTTGGAGTGCTGATATGTTTTTGGCTCTTGTGAGCCCTAGCCTTGAGTCTCAGTGGTGTTGAGTTTGGAACAAATGTCCCCGTTTTCACTAAGAACGTGTTACCTACCCCTTTGGAATTCGGTTTTTCACTTTCTTGAGAGGCCATGGTGTGTTTTGGGAATGTATGGAAAGGCTTCTTCACAGTGGCAGGAATGGCCTCAAGAGCACTGTGTCCTGGGGGAAACGGGGAGCATCTGCATTGCAGAGCTTTGCTGAAACCCACCCGACGGCTGCGTATTCCCCTTTCCACCAGGCTTGCTGCACGGGAAGGAGACACAGAAGGAATGAGGTGAATGCAGAAGGTTTCTGCAGAGCAAGTTGTAACCATGCGTCTCGGCATTTCACAGGTTCAAAGGACCATCGCAAAACAGATTCAGATGGTAAAGCAGATTGGAAAAGGTCGCTATGGAGAAGTCTGGATGGGAAAGTGGCGTGGCGAAAAGGTAGCCGTGAAAGTGTTTTTTACCACGGAGGAGGCTAGCTGGTTCAGGGAAACAGAAATCTACCAGACTGTCCTGATGAGGCATGAAAATATTCTTGGTAAGTGAAATTAAGGAGAATTATTTCATAGTGTACAGGTTTCTTAAGTTTAGTAATTTTGTATTTGCTGTTGTCTGATGCCCTTTCCTATGTGCTTTGTTACCTGCTGTGCTCAGCAGTTAGCCACCCAGCACTTTTCAAAAGAAGGATGTTTCAAGGATTACTGAAACATAAATAAAAGTTAAAAAATAATGAGGTTTGAGGGCTGTTACTCCAAACACTACACGTCTGTTTCTGACATCTGTATTTTCTTATCTGGGATTTCTGAAAATATGTTAAGGGCTAGAGGTGAGGCATAGTACATTGAAGTAAGATGAAAGGAATTAAATATGTTGTTAAAATAGAACTATTGAAGTGGCTGACAGCCCAGGGTTCCGAGCAGTGAGAAAAAAAACCCTGAGAAGTATTAATTTGAAATTCTTCTTTTGTTTTGCAGGATTCATTGCTGCAGACATTAAAGGTACAGGATCTTGGACCCAGCTGTATCTCATCACTGACTACCATGAGAACGGCTCACTTTATGATTATCTAAAATCTACTACCTTGGACACAAAAGCCATGCTAAAACTGGCTTACTCCTCCGTTAGTGGCTTGTGCCACCTGCACACTGAGATCTTCAGTACTCAGGGCAAACCCGCTATTGCTCACCGTGACCTAAAAAGTAAGAATATCCTGGTGAAAAAGAACGGCACCTGCTGTATAGCAGATTTGGGCTTGGCTGTTAAATTTATCAGGTGAGTAGAAGTGAGGAGGGTGAGGAAAAGTTAGTAAATCAGATGTAAACGCTGGTTTGGTTGTTGACTGAGCGAGCATGCACGTGCGAGTAAGCACGTGCAGTGTCTGTGCGTACCGTTCAGGCTATACTCATCTGTATGTGAGATGGGGTTACCTGTGTGGGTGAGAATGTCGCATAAACACATAATGCAGGTGTACAAATAGTCGCTTTTTAATTATTGAGCACTTTAGTTGTATTTGCCTAAAGGTTCAGTTTTCATCACTTCACCCTCAACAGCAACTTGAGTATGGCTGCCGCATGCTAGAAGGATGTAGCACTGACAAGTTGAAGTCATGCCAGTAAACTTGTCACTGAAGCTTTCAGCTTGTCTGATCCCAAGATAATTCACTCACAACTTATATAGGATAATACTAATCATTTGCACAAGTTACTAATTGGGATTTATTGAAAAGCACCCCATTTGGGCTGTGTTTTGTTTCATTTCCTACAAATCAAATTGCTGAAGTACAGATTTGATTTTTGAAATGGCTTTTAAATTTGATTTAAAAAAAATGGTTGTGTGCTTAAACAACTTAGAGCAGACAAGTAGGAGTTACTCACTCCTGGGATTTGTAAAGGAGTCGGTTGCTGTCTGAGAGCCCTGTTCAAAAGGATCTTGAGCTCTCGGCAGTGGTCCTAGTGGTGGAGATGTCTGTTACGAAGTCTCTGATTTTTCTGTGCGCAGAAATGTGGCCATAGACTGAAGGTTTCAGTTTCAGAGGTCAGCTTTGAAACCATGTGCTCCCTGAAGTATCAAAAAAAAATTTAAGAATTCTGTACAAATTTTGAACTGAAATTATTCAGAGGGTAAGGAAAGGCAATTTTTATGTGCTTTTCCCACCATGCACTTACCCACCTGGTTTCTTGGTGAGTCTTTTCCTTTATGAACCTGACATTTCCGTAGGAGATGAGAAAGGAATATTTTTAGTTTGAGGAACAGGGACCTAGAAAACAACAACTTGGAAATATACTATTTGCTGTAAAAGTTTAAGGGAAGAAATTTACCCTTTGCAGGCATACCTTGCCTGACAGGTACAGAGCAGCACACTGCTTAGGTATGAACTGAGAACAACTAGACATTACCAAGTGTTGCTATAAAAGAAGGTGAAATATGTATTTGTCACAGTCCAAATGCAATTTACATTACGTATTTGGCTTGTTTTCATACTAAGTCCTTCCTTAGACAGCATTTCTCAGGCAATGACCAGGAACAGAAAAAAGTAGTTGAAAGGGGTGTTCTCTGCTGAAGCTAATGAGTTTAGTGAAGTTCTCTGCATTTCTCATTTTATTCAAAATATTGCAAGATGGTGCAGGTCACTAGATTATGTTACATTCTTAGAGGTATACAGAAACACCACCAGTATATGTATGATTTAATGACTGTGTAGGTGACCGGTTGTACCTCAGGCTCAGCTTTTTTTGTGTTTTCACAACCGTAGGTGAAAAAAATTGCTGTAGGTGAAGAAAGTACAGAAATTCTATAACTATTCTGTGAGATTTTGTTGTATCCATCACATTTAAAATATGTATGTTTTGAAGGTGGGGAAAGGGAAACAGACGTTTTTAAGCAAACCACAATGGATGACATATGTTCAACTTTTAAAAACATTAAAACTGATACAGCTGAATCTGAGTTAATAAGAAAAAAAATAAATACAGTTACATAATTAATGGGAATTTGCTTCCCGTTTGTTTCCCGTTTCTGGTCAATGTGTGAGGTGTGACACATTTAATTGGATTTTTTGAATACATTTATGTCTTTCTGTTTACACATCTTGATGTGTAAGGTTGGGAGAGATCAAACGTAATGCATGTACAAAAAATAGACTCATCTTCCTTGCAGATCTGATTTGCTATAGCTAAGTGTTACTGCCTCAGCTATTTGGTGTCCTCCATTAATTGCTAAGACTAAAGCATTAGATGGTGGAGTATGTTAAGAAAAGAGCATTTAATGAAGGTTTGATTGTTATCACCAGCATTAGAGCTCAGGCTAATGCTAATGAAATCTCACCAGTGTTACAGCATCCCTGTTGAGTCTTATCTCCATTGTGGTTCTGCATTTGAATGCTTAACATAGCCTCAGGCAGGTCAGCCTTTTAAGGAGGGTTGCCTTCACACTAAGAGGCTTTCCTTGTAAGAATTGTGCCATTAAGATTATGCATTACTTTTGACCTTCTTTGAGAGTGGATGTGGTGTGAATTTACTACTTCTCCCATCTAAATTGCTTTCTTTTCAAGCCACTTTATTGCATGTTTGATGCCCTTTTTCCCCCCTTTTTTGTCTTTTAGTGATACAAACGAGGTAGACATACCTCCAAACACCCGCGTAGGAACAAAACGCTATATGCCTCCTGAGGTGCTGGATGAAAGCTTGAATAGAAATCACTTCCAGTCGTACATCATGGCTGATATGTACAGTTTTGGACTCATCCTTTGGGAGGTAGCAAGGAGATGTGTTTCAGGAGGTAAAGAGCTGGCAGATTGCTTTTAATTATGTCAGTGAACCCCATTTATAACCCAAATCTTCTATTACATCCTTTTCTCTGGGTAATTGTTTTTACTGTAATAAACAAATGTGGATAAACCATACAGGTAACTCTCTTTAATATCTGTTCTCTTGTTGAAATTATTTTAAAGCATCAGTCAGTGATATTTCAACAGCAAAGATTTAGACTGTATTTTAATGGCTCGTTTGAAGGCAGTGGATGCCTGCACTGAAGAAGGAATATGGAACTCATTTGGGGGCTTTTTCCAATGGCAACACATTTTTGCTGGAGTGGGGGTATTCAGCTATTTTAGTAGAAAGAAAATAGTGATTTCTTTGTTTTGTTAGAGTTAAATAGAAGGAGGAGGACAAACATTTTGGGGGTATGCTGTGCCACTATTCAAAATAAATAATCTGTTTACAGGACAAGTGGAAAAAAAACAGAGGGAAGTGGCACTTATTACATCGTTGTCATACCAGTGATGTACTTATTAATTTCCTTCTGATAGCAGCCATTCAAGTGTGAGGACAGCAAAGATAAAGCAATGCAGCCAGCTGCAGACTCAGGGCATAGATCCATCCTTGTACATATAGGCTATGTGTGCTTTCTGCACATAATGCTCAGTGTAGTGCAGAAATGATGGGTGTTATTACTTCTGTTTTGCCACTGAGGAAAGTTAAATGCAGAGAAATGACTTGGCAGCGGTTACGTGCCAGATTGGTGGCAAGTAAGAGTAGAGCATGTCTCGCTTGGGTCTACGCTACCTTCACCAGACTTTATGGGTCTTTAAAGGCTGCAGTATTGTGCTGAATGCTCGCTCCTTGCTTAGCCTAGAGGAGCTGCATGATCCCTCTGTTTACAAACTAGTAAAGTGTATTGCAGTGATGCGATGTAAACTCTGTAATATTGTTGTCATCGCTGCTGTGCAAAAAGAATGGCACTTTGCCGTGTTCTGAAAAGGCACAGAAATTCTCTTTAATATATACCAGGTCCACTGATAAGAAGGAAACCTAATTCAAGGTTAATCCTCTGCCAGATTTCTCTGATACGGGCCCTTTGCTAATAGTTCTTTCTGTGATAACTTACTGGAGATTGCTGGACTGGACAGCAGTGGTAGACACTGTCTCACTTGGCAAGTAACCATGCTTTTGGATTAAGATACCTGCCCACTCTTTACACAGCAATGGTTACATTGGAACTTGACTGTGGAATAAACTTCTAGGGAAGGGAAGTCCTTTTAAGGAGAAGTACATCTAATTGTTAAACAGCATGGTCCATCTGTTGTAAAATGAGAGAGGAAGAGGGTAGTGGAATGTGTCTTCTCCAAGTGACAGGCATCTAATTGCTACTTTCAGGAATAGTTGAGGAATACCAGCTCCCATACCACGACCTTGTGCCCAGCGACCCCTCGTACGAGGACATGCGGGAGATTGTGTGCATCAAGAGGCTACGCCCTTCGTTTCCCAACAGATGGAGCAGTGATGAGGTATCATCCCTCTCAAAATGCAGCCTGTGTTTTTAATCAGAGGAGTGAGTGACATTGACCCGATTCTGCATCAGTTTGAGTGAGGAGGAGCTTTACCACTGATGATAACACCAGTCATGGTGTAACAGGGCTCGGGAAGGAGCGCGACCTTCTTGAATACCCCCGCTGAAGGTTTCAGAGCCCCAGGGGCCATAGCCTACAATATTTGCAAGCAGATTCCTTGTGTGCTGTCTACCAGATCCCACAGCAATAGCAGGCTGTGCTCAGACCTTCTTAGTCTCCCTGTTTTCCTATTCCACTCATTTTGCATTCTGCTGCTGGCATTAATAGCATTAAATCAGTGGCTAGCCAAAATTTTTGAAAGATAAATTATTTTGTAGTGCACAGTGCAGTGGCAGCACACTTGGTGTACTGGCAGCTACTTCAGCATGTGCTGATATGTGGGCTGTAATGCCAACCTTTTCCTTTTTTTTTTAAAAGAAGGAAATATCTCCTGTCTTTTTGAAATGAAATTAGCATACGGGTGTGCAGGCTTGGAAACACGATTTTACTGTGATTTTTACACTAACATGAGCACAAGATATTAAGTTTCACTCTTATGGTATTGATATGCAGTAGTACTGACCCACGGTATCTGGGCTGCACCGAGGAGCACGGATAGTTCACCCCTTTACATCTTACAGAAAATAGTGCTCGTGTATCTCTTCGCATTTTAGCGAAGGGAGCTACAGGTGTAGCCCTTCAGAGGAGACGTAGGATCCGGACAATGCTTTCCAGAATAAAACAAAGAGGTGAGAGGGCTGGGAGAGAATCTGAACTCTCCCTGCTGAGCATCTGTAATGAAGCACAGTTGTGCTCGTGGGATTGGAACAGTTGAGGTACCGGAGGCAAACCTGATGACTGCTCTGGCGATGCTGTGGAGGAGGGGTCATTAATCGTGTTAATTGGTACAATTTAATGCTGTAAAGTTTTCTACAGAAGACAGCTGCCATTTGGGAATAGCAGTGTGTAGATGAATGCTCTGCAGGTAGATGAAAGATATAGGTGGCGTGAGATGTAAGCAATTTGGGAACGTGAGGGAAAAATAAAACAACCTCCCTGTGAGGCTCGAGGACTTGTGCAACAGCCAGTGTGGGAAGATCTAACCGAGACTCACCTGCCGCATCCTCTCCCTAGCCAAATCCCTCTGAGCCGTCAGACCAGGAGTGGAAACTCTGGAGGAAGCGCTGTTGGTATCGATCCCACGAAAGGCTTTTGTGTGGTGGCACGCTACCACACAGTGTGTGTTTGGTCTGCTGCCACACGTATCGAGGATTGGGGAGGCTTGTTGAAATAACTGTTCTTGATTAATTGGTTAGCATCATCAGTAATGCCACTTCAGGCATTCTAGCAATGAGAGGCAAACTTGTTGGTGCATAAAACCTTGTGTAGCACCAAAAGTGTTTGTAAAAATCCACATTAATGTGAAATGTATTAGGCTGGTCTGGGCACTTCTGGTGGCGTTTATGCTTAATGCCTTTCAGGGTCTGCACTGCCTCTGGGCCAGGAGCCTCATGAAAACAGAGAGCAAGCTGGATGAGAGATGGAAAACTTTTCTTTTCCTATTGTAGCAAGCAAATCTTCAGGCAGCACAAAATCCGTAGGCTGATGGGGTCATCACCCGGCTGCGGTGGCTTACGTGGTGCTTTATGTTTGGAAGAAGGTGATAGATGCAGAGCAGGGATGTATGCTCCTTTTCCAGGGTGGCAAAGGCAATGCTGGGATGCTGTCCACAAGAGAGTTGTTGCCGGCAACAGGGAGCCGGCAGAGAGTCTGGCTGTGCTTCGGAAGTGAGCAGGGGATGGAGCAGGAAGGGGCAGAGCTGAGCCCGGTGCTCACAGGCGGCTTTCTGGTGGGGACAGCTGGGCAGGAGCTGTGCGTGCATGCTCACACCGGGCTGTACCCAGAGGGCGGGTCGCTGGCTGAGGAAAATTAATTCCACTGAATATGTACAGCAAAGGGCTCACTGTACAGAGCCACGCTTGTGCGGGTCAGGCTGCGCAGGTTTGGGGAAGGGGAAATAAGAGAAGTGCTTTTGCAGAGCGTACAGCCAAGTCTAGACTATAACTTGTCATAAATTATAAGAGTAATTTCCATGTTTGGAGAACTCTCCTTAATGTACAGGAAACAAAAGCTCTTGGAAAGCGATACCAGCCAGCACATTGTCTTTTTTTTTTGATTGCCCTTAGAAAAGACCTTTTCCCTTCAGTTGTTTTTGGCTCCTCTTCCACTGACCCAGGTGGGACTTTGTCTCCCGTTTCTCTCCGCAGTGCCTACGGCAGATGGGAAAGCTGATGATGGAGTGCTGGGCTCACAACCCCGCCTCCCGTCTCACAGCCCTGCGGGTCAAGAAAACACTTGCCAAAATGTCAGAGTCGCAGGACATTAAACTCTGACTCAGCCAGAGGCAGCTCTCATGAAGGCCCATGGAAACGGACTTTTTCACGCAGGCAGAAGTCCTGAAGAGGTATCAAAAGTCTTCGCTAATGAGTACCTTGAATGCAGTCATGCTTAAGAGCAGCTGTAAGTTTGTTTCACAGCTTTTGAGGAGGCTATCCTTTGCAAAAATCAGCTGAATTTTGACATACAAGATTGGAAGAAGCTTGTCTGCCCTTGTTTACACGGGGAAATACAGTTTTAGTAACTGGTTTAAGATTATGCATGTTGCTTTCCGTGAAAGCCACTTATTATTTTAATATTATTATTGTTATTATTATTATTTTGATTGTTTAAAAAGATACTGCTTTAAATTTTATGAAAATAAAACTTTTGGTTAGAAGTAAAAAAGATGTATATTGTTACATTAAAAAAAATGGGAGGAAACTGTGCTGAAAATGAAAGCAAAGTGACTTTTTCAGTTATAAAGAGACTATTGCACTCCAGCGTTTAAAAAAAAAAAAAAAGGAGAGTGGGTCTGTGCATCTCAGAGGAGCTGCAGTGGAAACAGTCTTAAAAGCCACCTACCTGCAGAAACAACTTTCCATAGCCCTGCGCGTGGTTCTCACAGTATAGAGATGGAGTCCAGTTGCATCCCTGCCATCGTTAGCACAGGCAGCCAGGTTCCTGTGGGTGGTGTGTCCCAGGCGAGGTCATGCTTCATGTAAGATAATTGGGAACCATATGAATATGGTTTGGTGTGACTTGTTTGAAGAAGCTCTTCATGTTTCCAGGAAATCTGATGGGTATGGTACCAGGATGATAAACAAGTGCCCCTTTTCTAGGCTTTTTTTTTTTTTCTTTCCCCCCACTGCAAAATAAAGTATTTTCTGTGTGAGTGGAAATGAAGTACACATTTGGATCTGCTGGTGAATTTGAAAGTGCTGTGACCTACATACACAACCACTGGTTAAGAGGAAGTTCCTTGTGAGGAAAAATTATTAACTTGCTCTTCCATCTGTGTAAGAGTGAGGTAGCCATCTACAACCACAGTTGGAAAAAAAAAATAATAATCCGTGTTCCCTTTTTTAAGGGAAAGTGAAAAACCTCGAAAAATTCCCATTTTTTGGGATGGCAGTCATTTTTCTTTAAGCATAAGGAGACCTGGTGCCTCCTGGCCACAGTAGGAAACAGACAGGGAAGGAGCGTGGGACTTGGGTGGGTGGTGAGAGCTGAGCACCGCGGCTGGCAGCGGGCAGGTGCCTCCAGAGCTTCTCCTGCTGTAGTGAGAGGCACCACAAACCCAACAATTTGGTTCAAGCTCCATCTGCCTTACTATTTCGGGTGGCCTTCCAGCAGCCTCTGTGCCTCTGGGAGCCGCCACGTGGTAATGACAGGCTCTGCCACCAAGCAGGGGCTGCGTAGCATCGTGGTTCCCAGCAAGAGGAGCTTTTACGGCAGAAGAGCAACGGGAAATGTATTTACCATCTTTCCCCATTCCTTCTTCCTGGGGCTGCAGCAGTTGCTGCGATGTTAATGCTACAGAAGGGGAAATGAGAGGTGAAATATTCCCTGTGAAGTATTTTCTTTGGAAAGATCTCTGTTCTTTGTCAGATTATCAAAGCTGAGCTGTATAGGAGTTACTGGTTTACCTTTCTTTACCCTTCTTTTATTTTTTTATTTTTTTTTTATACCTGCCTGTTTCACTAGATGGTGTTCAGTTTCATTTTGAAACAAGTCCTTACAAATGCTGCTTTGATTATGCTAAGCCTATTTCAGAACTGAAATAATTGCCATGCTGGTTTTAGCCTCAGCATTTCTGTAATGCTTCTTTTTTCCCTTTTTGGACAAAACTGATTTATTTGTGGTAGGTAGGTATATAATTGGGGTTTAGCTTCACAGCTCCCTGAAGGTATTTCTAGTTGGAAAAATTACCATTTTATACTTTCAAGCTAACAGAGAAAAATGCGCAGGTTCAAGAGAACCAGCAAGATCTCCATGATTGTAGGTGTTACAAAGTTTAATCAGAGGATTTTTGTTAATTAGAGTGCTTTTTCCGCAGTGCAGTTTCCCTACCTGTACCCAAGAATACCGAGCAATACGAAAAGAAAAATCTCTGAGAGTTAATAGTACACCAAACCCTGTCCTCAAGAGAGGCGGTGCTGGTTTCCCCTGTCCCTAATAAACCGCATGCTTGGGTGGCTGAGAGCAGAGTTTGCTCCTCTCCTTGGCTGCCTTGGCTTGAAGATTTGTGGCCCAAAACGAGGACAGCCCAGCCTCTCTTCACCTTTTTGTCTTGGTGAATGGGGCTGCGGGGTTTCTCCCCTCATTCCTTTCGCCTTCGTGCCCTTTCATAAGAACCAGCGCAGCCCCGGGGAACTAGGGTTTCTTGGCTCCAACGAAGCGGATGGGACCGTTGACTTTGGCAGCGACTGGGGCAGGCTTGGTCGATCCCACCTCCAAGCCCGGTCCCTGCAGGTCCTGGGTAAGCAGTTGTGCAGCAAGGATGCCTCTTCCCTGCTGTGATTAGATATGTTTCACGTCTGCTTTCCTCAGATAGATTTATTTTTTTTTTAATTATTATGACTCTCCACAGAAATGTTTCGGAGGGTGCTTTGCTGGCTGGTGGATGTGAGGCACGCAATGCCCCCGGGCACCTGCCGTCAGTGTGTTGTAAGAGAAAGGGCCAGTCGCTGGTTTCCTGAACAAGTCTTACTTTTCTCAGTCCAAAAGAAAGGGATCTAAGATACTGGTTGATAGGTTACATAAAGTGTGTATGTTAAATGTTCAAGTTTATGTGTTTTTTTTACATATATATATATATAAAAAAAAAATATATATATATATATATTCAGTTGGGAGTCTGGAATAACTCCAGTATGTGGATTAAGAGTAAACTATGATGGATGATAAAGCACTAAATGAAACATAATATTTATTTATGAAAATGCATAAATGACAAATCACTGCAACGGTGCTATATAGGAAAATAAATATATATATATGAGGAGACACACGTCTGAGAAAGCAAAGGGTCTGCAGTTGTATAACTAGTGCCTGCCCATTTTCTCCCAAGACTCGGCCAGATTTTGCCCTCAAACCTCCTGCCCACTGTAATCGATGATATTGTAGAGGGGTATTCCTAAGGCCAGAAAACAGCCTAAGGCAAGCGTGGAAGTCGTTTGTTCTAGCACTGTGATATTCGAGTTACCGCCCACATGGTTGACTTTCTGCAACACTCAACATGTAATTATTATGGTTTCAGCATGTACAGTGACTACAGGTTAGTACATTTATTTTGCCAGGTGTGGCCTTTTAATGTCACTTCCAGATTCTGGTAGTTTCACAGCGCACGTCAGTGAGAGCTTGGAAGTCGGTGGCAGAAATAATCTTGGATTCAGTGCCCACAGGTCTGGAAATCCAGTTTTCAAATGTAAATCACTGAAGGAAGTTTAGTTTAGTGAGTTATTGGCATAGATAAGATGGCATAGGTAAGTGGGAGAAGGAGGATAAAAAAAACACCCAAAAAGGAAGAGAGATGCCATCTAGCAACTGCTGTCCTTTCTCTAGCACAAAGTTATTTCTGTTAAAGAAAAGGTTGACAATGTAAAGACTAAGAAACAAATTTGTGTTCTTTTTTGAGAACCAGTGCCTTATTAAACCTGTAAATACTCTAATTAGAAAACCTGGGGAACAAACTGTTACGTTGTATTTGTTCAAATTGTATATGGTTGTTTTAACATTCCCCCAAATAAAATTGTTTCCGTCTCTCCATGAAAGAGATTGCTTTTACTTTATTTACTTTTCATGTGCATGAAAAGCACCAGCTTTGGGTTTCATTTCACTGGCTAGATTATTTTGACCGTGCCTCACTTTATATATTTATTTTTTATAAGATTTTTCCTCTGAGCAAACAAGTAAACAGTAAGATGTTGCATATGTTTCCACTGGCATAAAAAAGCATCACTGCTTTCACAACTCAGTGAAGAGAGAAATAATAATTAAAATAGTGTTATCACTAATAGAGCAGTCACTCGCATTTTGTGGCTGATTATGTAAATTTATAGAAATCTGGTATTTGCATAATATTTTTGTGAGGCCCCCCCCTTCCCTTCTTTCCCCCACATATTTATGAATTGTGACTACTGTTTTTAATAGCACAAGAGACACAGGAGGTAATCTGTGCACAGACTGAAGCTAGATTTTCCAGCTCCGTGCTCCAGGAGGAAAAAAGTTGCAGGCTGCATACACCACATCAGCTGAAATGTGGTGGGGCTTAAGTGCTGACAGACGGCGGACGTATGTATCTCTACATACACAGAGATATTTGTATGTATTTGTATTTATGGCCTGAGCTCTCTTCTCATGCTGCAGTGCCGTGTTTCAGCATGCAGCATTCAGCTTGGTGTTTCCTAACACCTAATTACCTTGCAGGTTATTTTCAGAGAAGCGTGTAAACAGCATTTTTCCCTTGAGCCGTGTCTTGCGGGTGACGAACACAGACCCCGCAGCCCTCCTACTTTGCCCCAGGCCGTCTGCGATCAGCGGCGGAGCGTTCTGGTTGTTCTCCAGCAGCATTTCCACAGTCCCTTGGCCAGGCCATGTCTGGGTGGGAAAGCCCTGTGCTTGCTGCACGTGGTCCCTGACATGTCACTGTATCCCATAGTTTCGGGGCTGTTTCTGCTCCCCTTGGCTGCACAGCACTGGAGGCGATTCGGTGCTCCAGCACAGCCCATCTGGGCTGCACCTTCTCCAGCATGTCACTGAGATCGGTGTTTCTGCAGCCACCTCTGTTCCTTTGCTTTCCCCCCTAACTTCCTAGGTATGGCTTTCTGGGTACTCCTGGGCTCTGTTCTCATTTTCTTTCCCCTCCACCTTGCTAGGCATAGCCACCTGTATCTTCTGCAGCTGCAGGTGATGCCAGGAATGTTTTGCTTCCGTTCAAGGTTAGCAGAGTCACGCTACTGTCTCCTGATGAAACCAGAGCTCTGCTTCCTCGTGAAACACACTGAACCATGCTTTTCACTACCTGGGAAGGAGAGCGGCAGTCCCACCTTCCAATGCAGAAACACTGGATCAGATGCTTCCAGAAGTCTCAGGAAAAATCACCTAGAGGTGAGGTACCTGAAGACAAGGAGGGGACTGCTTGGTCAATGCAAAGACTGCAGGCTGCAGCAGAGCCAGCCCACGTGGTGTCAGAAACAAAAGGAAACTCGAGTTCATCAACACACGTAGGCAGGGTGGGAATAGTGGGACGGACAGAAAAGAGCTTGTCTCCTGTAAAAGCTAAGTATGTAAATGGAAAGGCAAGCAGACACCAGGAAATGTAAAAGCAGCGACTGCCTCCAAAGTGGGCATCTTAATTTCGCAGAAACAAGCCCTGCCTGCAGCTCAGCCCTCTTTAGCTGCGGGACCACAAGGTGGCCAGAGTTACCATTGAAGAACTTACACCTCACGTCCCTTGGGATACAGGTCTCCTCTTCATGTCATAGCTCCCAAGTTGTCCTTCATACATAATCTCTTCCTATTACAGAGAAGATAATCATAAAATAAAAAAAAATGAATAGTTCTCCATGTTGCCAAACGTCCAGTGGCTTTTGGATGGAGTACACCTGCCACTGGACCTTTGGCCGCAGCTCTGTGCTGTGCTCAATGTACTTGAGCAAAGCCTGGTATTTCACCCAGACTTGGGGGCAGGACTTGGCTCAGTAACCTGCCAGTACTCAGCTCCATCCCCAGTAGCCGCAAGGGACCACCGAGTGAGCTGGTACCACGAGGCTGCCTGTGCCCGGCCTCCTGCGAAGGATTACTGCCTGTTAAGTGCAAATAAATTACAGGAGCCAGCGGGTAGAGGTGGCCCACATCCTGGTTTTAGCAGAGCGGCCAGGGAAACGGAGGAGCCTTGTGTTAGTGAGGAGCATTGAAGAAGCTGGTGGTGTCCCGTGCTCAGGGAGAACAGCCTGGGCAGTTGTCTTCTGCTCACCATGTAGCTCGCATTAAAAATTGCAATGGGAGGAAAATAAAATAAACTGCCTTACACCTTGGGAAAAGCTCGCTGTAATCCAAGCATATAGGGGACAGGTTTTTAAAGGTCTGCCCTTTTCCAGCTGGACTGCAGGGTCTTGCAAACCCAGCAAATGCACTTGTCTGCCAATGTTCTCGGCTCTTGGGCTGTGTGCTGTTTGGCTTTGTACGCTATCGGAGTGCTTCAGCTTTGACTTAACCTTGACTTGCCCTTTGCAGGGAGAGCTGCTGAGCAAGCACGTTGTGCAGCCGCGCTGGCAGGCTGCGGGTCTGGTGTATGAGATGGCAAGGGCTGAGCGCTCCTCAGCATGGCTCCTCGGCACGGCACAGCAGGAGCTGGCAGGCAGCCCTGCACCCCAGGGGATGGGATGGGATGGGACGGCGCTGCTGGATGGGATGGTGTGCTGCCCCTGGCAGTGCACAGGCCCCTGTATCGCCTCCATCACGGGCAGGATGAGCTCCTGAGCCCAGGGATGACCCGCTGACGAGGGGCTGGCTGTAAGAGGTTACTGTTTTCCCACCACCACCCCACTCCTCAGCTGGGAGAAGCAGCTGCGTGGCTGCACCGGGGAATTGCCTCTTGCACCTCCAGAAATTTAATATTGAGCACAATAGGTCTAACAAGGCCGGTGAGAAACAACCACCATACCTGACAGTGGGGAGCGGGTGCCAGAAGGGTGAAGGTCAGTGTTTGGGCATTGTATCCACCCGGGTAAACTGGACATAAGCAGGTATTGTTGGACAAAATCACCTTGCCCAAGTGGCATTTACTTTGCCTCCCAGGCATTTGCGACAAGCCCAGCAGGCTGCTCCCCTCCGTAACAAAAAGGCTGGATGCAGGGAGGGGGGCAGAGCTCGGCAGCTGAGCATGTGTTTTCTTGCCTGTTGCTTTTCTCACCTTTGACTGCAGCCACGAAATCCAAACGCCAGGAAAACTGTCCAGGTCAGATCCTCCCGTAGCTGCTGTGGTAAAACCCCATGGGGAGGGAGGGGTGTGAGGGTTTATTGAAGTGCAATGAAACGGCCTGTATGGGCGTGTGGATGTCATGAATGGTATCTTAAGAGGGAGACAACATCGCAAGGAGTTCTTATGTGCAGAAACATTTCTTTTGAGCAGATATTTTTTTTAAAAAAAAAGAAACTAAATAAAAGGCTCCTCTTTCCTTCCAAGCTTCCAGGAACTAAACAATTGAACACAAGGTAGTGGTGTATTTTTTTTTCCAGTTGCTTATAAATATAATTTATTACCTGTTTAAAAATTCTTTCTTACACTTTGTACATGTCAGGCTGACAGAATAAATGCAGGCATTTACAAACAGAGGGAAGGAGAAAAAGGGAGAGGGGTAAGAGGCACACTCAGAACTAATAAACCACACCTCCACTGTACAGCAATACAAATAATGCAATGGCTAGCGCTTCTCTGGTAATTCAGTCAATCTTTAGAAAAGGAATTGCATAGAAGATACAGCAATAGGGACATCAAAACCAAAATAGTTCTTCAGATCTGAATAGCAAAGAAAACAAGTCCCGTGAACCCTGGTAGAGCTGAGACATGGGAAGAGGAGGGAGAAACGTGACGCACCATCTTGGCCCGGGTCACACAGACTTTTCATTTCCTACAGACCCTCCTTTTTTTGCTTTGGGAAGGTACCAAAGGTACCATCTTCACTTTTGTGTGGTTTTTTTTTTTTTCTCTCTTCAACATTAACAGACAGAACATGTATTAGCAAAAAAAGTCCACCACACAGATGTGCCAAAACAGTAATGCCATAACTTGTCTCAGCTGTGTTACGTACCCTGCTCCAAGGTAGGTTATTGGCTCACAGCACAGGGCGGTGTGTTTTTGCAAGGTGCCTCGCAAGATCTATGGGAGAAGAGTGTTTTGCTTCTCCTTCTTCCTAATTTTATTTACTTTCCAGACTGATTTTGCTTTTTATTCGTATTGGTTAATCGCCCAAATTTACGGGCAAGCTGTAGCAAGAGCCAGCTGGCAGCAGCCAAAGCAGCTTTCAGGGCCACATGAGCTTTCCTCATCTAGGGGCTATTGTCCCACCAGCTGCAAGCCAGCACCTGGAGACCAGAGTGTCAGTGCTTGGAGAGCCACCTCACCACTGCGGGAGGGCCCTGCCTGATTACATCCTGCTTCTTCACAGGCACCCAGCAGTTATTCACGTGCCAAGGCATGGGATGCTTTTGGAGAAAAGGGCAGGCCCAGGGTACAGCAGACGCAGCAATTAATTTCTTCGTAAACAGTTGAGGGGACTGCACCAATATTAACTACATTTAACCACCATCACAGAAAACGTGACATACCTATTCAGTGATAGAGGTTTGTGGGTACTCTGGATTATCTTTGCTTTTTTTTGTACAGGTAGAGCTTATCAAAGGACTTTCAGACAAAGGGATTTTTCAGATTTCAGAGAGCAGGTGCCAAGCTTAAAGGACAAGTAAGGAAATAAACTAAATGCTCCTATTTCAAGTGAGGAGCTTGACCTACCAAACTTGAGGGCTCATTTCTGTGGCTTTGGTTCAAGTCCAA
The DNA here is from genome assembly GCF_013368605.1 of Nyctibius grandis. Lineage (NCBI taxonomy): Eukaryota > Metazoa > Chordata > Aves > Nyctibiiformes > Nyctibiidae > Nyctibius > Nyctibius grandis. Next base: position 57,129,651 of record NC_090663.1, read on the forward strand.
CTCTAGTTCCTTGCCAGTTTTTATTCTGTTGGCTTTTGATGTACTGCCTATTTGACCTTGCAGTGATGATACACTGAATTGCACTGAATTTTGACCTTCACCTTCCCAAGCAAAAGTTGGTCGTAAGAGGATGCCCACAAATAACACCAGAGCTAAAAGCCTCCAGCAATAGGTGTCCCTTATTTTCTCCTCTGTGTGTATACACACACACACACACTTTGCATTTCTGTTAAATTCTCACTTCAAAGGATATACAAGATAGATGCTTCAGCAGTTAAAAATCTGCAGTGCAGCTCATTTTATGAACTCAAGGTTTCACACACAAGCTTGGAATGGAATTGCGGTGGTGACCCTGAAGTCAATACCTCATTGGAGTCCTTGCAGGAGAAGGGCCAAAGGTTTGGTTTTCATTCACAAAACACTCGCGTCTTTGCACCGCCTGACATTAAGCAAGCCAGCCTTCAAACAATTCTTTACTTCGTGGCCAGATGAGAGCCAGAGTAATACCTGAAAAGACTTCTGAACACTCAGTAAGATAGTTTACAAAGTGCCCTGGACATGAGATTTAAATAAACCAACCTCAACAGTGTCATCTGGTTTAAAATTAACCTCAGAGCTTTGGTAACTACTTGGCTAGAGCATATAATGGTCTAAGGCCCTCCCCTCCCCCCCTGTCCCCCCCAAAACAAGAAGAAAAGGAGAACCAAAAAGAAGCCATTGTAGGTAGCAATACAATACATTAGGACACTGTCCGCAATGATGGGCTTACAGCATGTAAATACATTTATTCTATATGTAAGCAACAGAAATAGCAAGAAACCCAAGGAACACACATGTTTTGCGCTGTGGGCATCCCAGACTCCAACATGTCCCATGAGCGTCTGCATTTCTGCCAGTGATACAGGGCGGGGGGGGGGAAGTCTCAGTCTCCTATGGAAGAAAATCTTGACTGAAGAGACCCTCACTGCCTCAAAACTTTTGAGATTTAGTAAAACAGCACTTAGGTCTCGCACTGTGGCTCAGCTGTGATCAGAAAATTTGGAAAAAAAAAAAACACCAACCAAAAAACCCAACCAAACCCCAAACTTTCCCTATACACTGACAGCCACCTTTACAAGAATACAACACAAGAAGAACTGAAGAAAAAAAAAAACAGGTGAAAAGGATTGCCTCCCATAGTGTTTTTTCCTTGGAAATGAAAGGTTTTCCTTGAAGTCAGTTGATATTTTATATATATTTATATAATATATATATTATTCATAGCACTAGCAATCAACATGTAATGAAGAGATGGTGTGAAGAGCAGCAAAACTGCTACAGCGCATAGCCAAAGGTGGACAACTAAAAGGATAAGCATTTTAAAAAGTACTAATAACTGGAGGATAAGAAGCCTGCAGCCATTTTTTTTTTTTTTTAAAGCAGATGTGCTTACCTGACATAAAATATTACAATAACTTTTAAGAGTCGGTTCTGTCTGCCAAAGTTATTTGCCATTTCCAAGAGCAGCCCCACAGGAAAGCCTTTTCCCCGAGCGATGGTGCTCGCCGTGGCAGGGGTGTGTTGGAGCCGGGGGCTCAGCCCCACGAGATGGCACTGTGTCCACGCAGTCCAGGCGGTGGGACCGCTGCTGTTTTTGGTTTTTTTTTTTCCTCCCAACAAAAATAATATCCCGAGCGGATCTGGCCACACTTGCTTCCCACCCTCCCTCCTTGGGGGCAGCACGATGGGAGGCTGAGGGGTGCGTACCATCGGCCTGTGCCAGAGCCCTCTGCACGCCCTGCCACCACTGTCCCCCCGGAAAACCGGACAAAAAAAAAACTGAGAAAAATGAATGCAGGGGGAGTGTCAAGTGAGGTGGGAGCTGCCGTTAGCAGTGGTGGCAAAGCACTAGTGCAGAGCTGCTGGGACACGGTGTGGCTTTGTGGAGGAGAATTCCCCATCCCCAGCAGCCCCTGCTTCTCCCTGCCCTGTCAGGGCTGAGGCAGCTGGCATGGTGCCGTGCTGGGGACCATGCAAAGGCTGATGGAGAAACCGTCCAGCCCGTGACTGCAGCAGGCAAGGGAAGGTTTCTGAGCACTTGGGATGGAAGAAGATCAGCTTCACCTCCCAGAGACAATGATGCCACTGCCCTAGCCGGCAGTGGTGATCTTTTAACCTCCATCCACCTCTGTGGATGCTCCTCTTAATCAGAGCGTGCTTTTTCCTCTCAATAAATCTCCTTTACCGTAATGCTGTAAAAAGAAAATGCCCCAGAATACTTTAAGAAAGTTGCTTATCTGTTTTTCTTGAAGGAGACATCAGGGGTTAGGTCAGAGAGCTGGCCAAAGGAGCATCGACTCATAGCAATACAGATGACTACGAGACACTTTCTGGCAAGGCCCTGGTGAGAAGGGTGCACAGGCTGCCCACCCAGCAAAAGCTGAGAGCCGGGAGTACCGGTGAGCCTGGGCAGCAGCTAACAGAAACTGAGCTGCAGAGCAGAACGGGCCGAAGGACAGTTCAGCTCATGCGTCCATCTTGGAAGAGGAGTCACGCAGGAAGGCTGCACGGGAAGGGTGAAGAAGCACGAACTAAATACAACTAGTTACACCTGAAGACAGCACAGGAGGGAGAAAAGCTGAGATCTATCTTTTAAGAGCCATTTTAGAGCTCCAAGGTGAGTAAAAAATTGTAGGGAAAAGGCAGAGCTGGAAGCCTCAGTCAAAGCCTCCTGAAGTTGAAAGCAAGATGTCCATTAGCATTGCAATGGGCTGCATCAGATGCTCAAGGTGAAAAAGAAAAGATGGCTGGCTGTTGAAAGGATGCCCTTGGCATCTCCATGTTAAGAGAAGGCAGGGCTTACGCAGGCAAAATGCAGACAGATGTTGAAAGTTAAAACGTATGTCCTCTGGTCTGCAGTTTTAACTGAAATGCTGGTTTGCAAACTGCCAGGTTACCTCTTACAAGGAAGGGAGTACTTTTTGATCACTGCCTGGTGGTCAATCAAAACCCTGCTGGTGTCAGGGAGCTGAAGAATTAAAATCAAGAACTCCCAAGTCTATGGAAATGTCAAATCAGAAAAAGGTCAGATGAAATTTTCCTTTCATTTTTGACCAATGACATTTTCAAAGTTACCTTTAAAGGTGCACTCTGGAAAGCCTTGAGGAAAAACAAAATCAAAACCACAAGCCAACTCTGGTCTCGGGAAGCACACGGAGTGGGAATATGTGTGTGGGCAGAAGCATGCATGTGAGCACAACAGCAATAACCAGGGCCTGGCTGGAAACCTGGAGCGGACAGGCTGAGAAAGAAAGTCTTTTTTGCACCAGAAGTAGAGGACAGACAAGCCTGGTGGTCAAATCACTGCAATTCTATATGTGCTGCCATGTACCAAAGAGTCAGTCTTTTCACTGAGCACAAAATAAAATCACAGAATCACAGAATCACAGAATCACAGAATGTTAGGGATTGGAAGGGACCTCGAAAGATCATCTAGTCCAATCCCCCTGCCGGGGCAGGATTGCCTAGACCATATCACACAGGAACGCATCCAGGCGGGTTTTGAATGTCTCCAGAGAAGGAGACTCCACAACCTCTCTGGGCAGCCTGTTCCACTGTTCGGTCACTCTCACCGTAAAGAAGTTTTTCCTCATATTTAAGTGGAACCTCCTGTGTTCCAGCTTGCACCCATTGCCCCTTGTCCTGTCAAGGGATGTCACTGAGAAGAGCCTGGCTCCATCATCATGACACTTGCCCTTTACATATTTATAAACATTAATGAGGGTACCCCTCAGGCTCTCTTCTTCCAAGCTAAAGAGACCCAGCTCCCTCAGCCTCTCCTCATAAGGGAGATGTTCCACTCCCTTAATCATCTTTGTGGCTCTTGCGCTGGACTCTCTCTAGCAGTTCCCTGTCCTTCTTGAACTGAGGGGCCCAGAACTGGACACAATACTTCCAGATGCGGCCTCACCAGGGCAGAGTAGAGGGGGAGGAGAACCCTCTCTCGACCTGCTGACCACACCCCTTCTAATACACACCCCAGGATGCCATTGCCTTCTTGCCACAAGGGCACACTGCTGGCTCATGGTCATCCTTCTGTCCACTAGGACCCCCAGGTCCCTTTCCCCTAAGCTGGTCTCCAACAGCTCTGTCCCCAACTTGTACTGGTACATGGGGTTGTTCTTGCCCAGATGCAGGACTCTACACTTGCCCTTGTTATATTTCATTAAATTTCTCCCCGCCCAACTCTCCAGCCTGTTCAGGTCTCTCTGAATGGCTGCGCAGCCTTCCGGTGCGTCAGCCACTCCTCCCAGTTTTGTGTCATCAGCGAACTTGCTGACAGTGCACTCTAATCCCTCATCCAAGTCATTAATGAATATATTGAATAGAACTGGTCCCAGTACCGACCCTTGCGGGACTCCGCTAGACACAGACCTCCAACTGGACTCTGTCCCATTGATCACCACACTCTGGCTTCTTTCCTTCAGCCAGTTCACAGTCCACCTCACTACCCCATCATCCAGACCACACTTCCTCAGTTTAGCTGCGAGGATGCTGTGGGAGACCGTGTCAAACGCTTTACTGAAATCGAGATAGACCACATCCACAGCTTTACCATCATCCATCCACCGGGTTATGTCCTCATAAAAGGCTATCAAGTTGGTTGAGCATGACTTCCCGTTGGTGAAGCCATGCTGAGTGCCCCTAATGATCCCCCTATCCTTGATGTGCCTAGAGACAGCACCAAGGACAAGTTGTTCCATCACCTTTCTGGGGATGGAGGTGAGGCTGACTGGTCTATAGTTCCCCGGGTCCTCCTTCTTGCCCTTTTTGAAGACTGGAGTGACATTGGCTTTCCTCCAGTCCTCAGGCACCTCTCCCGTTGCCCACGACTTAGCAAAGATGATGGAGAGTGGCCTAGCAATGACTTCCGCCAGCTCCCTCAGCACCCGCGGGTGCATCCCGTCAAGGCCCATGGATTTATGGACGTCCAGATAGCTTAATTGGTCCCTGACCCAGCCCTCATCAACCAAGACAGATTCCTCCTCTATCCTGACTTCTTCTGAGGCCTCAGGGGTCCGGGGCTCCTCAGGACAGCCTCCAACAGTATAGACAGAGGCAAAGAAGGCATTCAGTAACTCCACCTTCTTTTTATCCTCTGTCTCCAGGGCCCCCACCTCATTCATCAGTGGGCCTACATTGCCTCTAGTGTTGGCTTTACCTGCAATGTATTTGAAGAAGCCCTTTTCTGTTGTCCTTGACCTCTCTTGCAAGGTTGAATTCCAAGGAGGCCTTAGCTTTCCTAGTTGCCTCCCCTACATCCTCTGACAACAGACTTATATTCCTCCAAGTGGCCAGCCCCTCCTTCCATGATCTGTACACCCTCCTCTTCCACTTGAGTTTGCCCAGCAGTTCCCTGTTTAACCATGCAGGTCTCCTGGTACCCTTCCTTGACTTCCTGCTTGTTGGGATGCTCTGGTCTTGAGCTCGGAAGAAGCAGTCCTTGAATGCTAACCAACTGTCTTGGGCCCCCTTACCTTCTAGTACCCTGTCCCATGGGATTTCCCCTAGCAATTGCTTGAAAAGGCCAAAGTTGGCCCTCCTGAAGTTCAGGGTTGCGATTCTGCTAGCTATTCTGTTCCTGCCACATGAGATCCTGAACTCTACATCTCATGGTCACTACAACCAAGGCTGCCCTCAACCTTCACCTCTTCAACCAGACCCTCCTTGTTAGTGAGGATCAGATCCAGCAGCGCTCCTCTCCTAGTTGGCTCATCCACCATTTGCATCAGAAAGTTATCATCAATGCACTGGAGGAACCTCTGGACTGAGGATGTCTTGGCTGAGTAGGCCTCCCAGCAAATATCAGGGTAGTTTGAAATACCCCACGACAACCAGACCCTGGTAAATTGCGAGACTGCTCCTCAGCTGCCTGTAGAAGGCCTCATCACCGTCCTCATCCTGATCCGGTGGCCTGTAATAGACACCCACAACAGTATCACCCCTGCCAGCCTGCCCCTTAATCGCACCCACAAAACTCTCAACTTGCTCCTGATCCGCCCCTGGACAGAACTCAATACATTCTAGCTGCCCACTCACATAAAGAGCAACTCCACCACCTCTCCTTAGCGGCCTGTCTTTCCTGAACAGGACATAGCCATCCATGACCACATTCCAGTCATGCGAGGCGTCCCACCAAGTCCTGTGATTGCCACTAGATCATAGCCCCCCGACCGAACACGGATTTCCAACTCCTCCTGTTTATTCCCATGCTGCGTGCATTGGTGTACAGGCATTTCAGGGAGCGAGCTGAGCACACCGATTTCACACCCAGGGGATGGGGGGCCTCCTGGTTCTACCTAACACTAGAGCGTTGCCCCAGTGGTGCAAGCCCAGCTACTACCCCATCCCCCTTCGTTGCAGTGACAATTGAAAAAGTAAGAGGTCATGCCTTTTGCCAAGTTCCCACTTCACCCGTTTGTGGTGGCCCAGAGGGATGTGGCTGAGAGGGACAAACATCCCCCTGGTCAGCCAGCAAGGACCTGCACCACCCTGCCCATGTGGCGGCGGTGGAAGGCGCGCAGCGCAGGCAGCAAACTGCAGCACACAGGATTTCGACTTCACTCCATTGCCCTAGGCTGGCCCACGCAGCGGATGCTTCCCTGGCTGCAACAAGCTTGGGAATATCCACGAAGATCCGCCGAGTGCATCTCACCCAGAAATGTCCCAGCAGAGGACCCTCAGTAGCCCTGACCACTGCAAATGTTACAGGAGGCGGTGGGTTTCAGTAAGAGTGAGTACCTGCAGCTCTGTGGGAAGCTAACAGGAGCTGCTGGCTCTCAGACCACTTCAAAGCAAAGCAAGACATACAGAGGCCCACCTTGGATGCACAAATCAGGTGGTCAACATCAGTGCCTCCATATGGTTGCACCTGTGCTTCTAGCCAGTGGCCTACGTGTAGTTGGACTGGGGAGGCTGTCACTGGTTCACTGCCACCTCGGGACATTGATTGCTTCTTGGAGCAACCTGGAGGCACCAAGGTGGTGCAAAACATCCCAGGGAGGGGTGCTGGGTTGGAACCTTTGCAGGTGCAGATCAGTGACTTCAGCGGAACGTCACCGTTTTATACCACCTTTGCATCCAGCATGAAGCACAGCAATGCTAACATGAGGTTAGCAACCCATGTGGGCTAGCAGAGGACTTTGGAGGAGAAGTACAATGGCTGGAGAAGGGAAGGACAGACAGCATATAGAGGAGCATGTCTTAGAAGACCTTCAGGAAGGGAACAACAGGTTCCATAAAAACAGGAATGATTCATTCTGCTGCTGACAAAATTAGAAATAAAGTAATAATGGTAATAATAATAATAATAGTCATTATAATCCTTGCACTAGATACTAATTAGTAAATAATTATCATAGCAACTTCTCTTTTTTTTTTCCTGGGTTTCTTTTATTTTCCTCCCTAACCCTCTGAATTGCATATCCGGTCCCTTCATATCGTCAAAGCGTGGAAAGGGTGTTGTTACATTGTGAATGAAAATTAACTCCGATCCTACATTCCCCCACTGTCCTACAGCTATTCTCCACACAGGCTCAGTGGGACTTCGATCAGGGAAGGAAGGGGACGTTACGTGTGTTCCTGCTTAGCACCCAGAGTACCTGCTTTCCAGATGCACACCTCTTAAACTCCGATTTCTTGTTTTGGTGTTGTTTTTTGTTTTACAAGTAGGTCTAGGAAACAGAACAATGACATGAGGATCACTGTGAGACAATCGATGTGCAGAATTGTAGCCAAAAATCTGAATTCACCAGAAACCAATAAGCTGAAATAGCCACAACCAACTGTCCATAGCCTTGTCTAGAATGGCTTTAAACAAAAAATATAAAGAGCCATGGACAGTCTCCTTACCCCTGTCCAGAATTTGATGTAAACAACATCCATAGAAACTGGGATTGTTAAGAAAGTTTATCCATATATCTGGATAGCAATAAAAAGCGTTCCTAGGAACTGTAAAATCCTGTACCAAGCAGTGTACAGCCAAGCCGAGAGGAACATTAGGTTGATTTATATTTTGAAGGTACAACTTTGCAGGATTTCTTTTAGATCTTGTGATAACGTACAAGGAGAGCACGTGTGAAGGTCAGGGCTGTTTTTTTTTTTTTTCCGTTTGTTTGCTTGCTTTCTTCTCTGAAATGTCTCTTGTGTAACTCATTGGTCTGGGTTTTCATTTCAATTCTCGTTTGTAACAACAGGGCATTACCGCTCCCTGCGTCCGTCCTTCCTGTTCACGCCAAGGCTGCATCAGTAATTTCCTTCTGCTGCCAAAGAAACAACAGTTTCATGTCTTCCCATTTCTTCAAGAACCGCCGCCAGCATGCTCAGGTTGCCATCAGGGAAATTCTGGGCTTCCCAGAGATCCAGGATCACCCCGGTGGGACTCGATTTCGTAGCAAAATAATTCAGGTTACCTGCAAACAAGCCAAAAGGAAACTCATTTTTTGAGCTGCATGAAGGCTACCTGGCTTTATATGATTTCAGCCCATCCCCATTGCTGTCACTCACCCTCACCAGGACCCTTTTGCACATACCTCCCGGGAGAGCTTTGCCACCTGACCACATGTAGGCAGCCCACTCACCTGTCCAGTTTCAGCTTGTGGGCCAGCATCCGCCAGTCGTGGCCCCTGGTCTGGGGCGCATCCAGGCTGCTGCACAGCTTCTGCCTTATCGGGAGGGGGATGCTGAAAGCACTGGGCCCTACTATGGTGGTGATGGTGCCTGCTGAGTCCATAGGAGGATAATCGATGCCAGTAGGTTCCTGAGGTTGGAAAGAAAGCAAAAAGAAAAAAATAAATACAGCAGTTTTTTTATTTAGTGCAGAGACGTTTGCAGAAGTGTATCCTCTGAGACTCAGTGCTTTTACTTGCATTAGAGGGGAGCAGCCCTCTGCTAATCAAGCATTTATGTTAGTCAGCTGAAAAAGAGAAATATTTATGATCAGCTTTGGGTAGACAGCAGATTTCTTTTTTTCCCTTTTTTTTTTGAGGGTGAAGATTACTATGGCTGGACAAAATTAAGCCCAGCTTAATTAATCACTTACTGGAAATAATGAAAGATCAGGCACTTTGACACATTTCAGAGCAAATTGCTACTACTAGTGTGGAACAGGGCTTTCCTGGCTTGGCTGGCAGAAGCCCCTTCCCAGCAGCCCCCTAAGACCCCTCCCCACCCCACAAGAAGCCAGCACTGGGCTCATGCCGTTGACATCCCTTTGGCAGGACCTGTGCTCTCTGAAGCCTCTGATGCCAGGCAGACCATGGAGAGACAGTTAATACTGCTTCAGGCACAAGCTGATCCCTCATTTTCATGCGGCTTTAACTCTGTGCTGGAGATAGATGGAGCACTTGGTGGGTGGCCATCGCCCTCCTCCCCGAGACCAGCACTGCACTCAAAGGCAGTGGCAGCAGTGTTTCAAGGGGAAAGTCACCTCCAAAGCCAGCCTGTCCCCTGTGGGTACGGGGTTGATGCTCTCAGATGTAGTCCTCCCAGCTGGGAGGCTCCCCATGAAACAGCTGTAATGTGACCTGCTGGGAATAACAAGCAGATGGCTCTTCTGGGCAAGGATTTTATCTCTTCCTTGAAATGACAACTTTCCTCTAACCGCCTGGCAGTGGGGGCTGCCCCAGAGATGGCAAAACGACTGGCAAGCCACCACAGCTGCCTGCAGGCTCACCCGCGCTGGCAGTTCACAAGCAGCTGTAGGGTGCTGACTGGTGGCATCGCAGATGGACAACCTTTCCTTTTTATTCTGGGCCAAGGGACACAAGCAACACATTGAGGCAGCTCTGCCCTAGCTCTCGAGGTGGCCTGCTGCCCCAAGTGCACCAGGATTGCTGCAGAAGGAGCCCAGGTATCCGTGGCGGTGCCGTGGGGCTCTTTTGGGTGAGTATCGACAGCGCAAGATAAAAAGGGGGCTTCAAAAACAAACGGTGGGAGACCTTCATCGCAATCTTCCTCTTGCCTCACAAATGTGCATGTTTTGGCACTCATTGCATTTGTATTTTTGAAGTCCCAGTGGAAGATACTGTATAAAGCCAGAATAAGACATTTTAATCTGCAGAAGTTTTACAGGGGACAAAAAAGAAAGCCCATAAAGGGAGGATGCAGGAAACTGTGTTACTATATTTTTACTGCAGGGTGACAGAGGCAGAGACACAGATCTAGCAAAGAAGAAAGGCATCAGCATGGTCGTCCAATGCCTCACCACTAGCTGGATACCACTAGCCTAACCATAGAATAAAACATGAGGAACCACAGCTAAGGTTGCCTGATGCCTGGTCTGGTGTCTTTATCACACCTCTAGAGGCATACACACTGGTTTCCAGGTTGTTATTATTACACTTCCAGGTGACCTTTGTCATCAAATTGTCTGAGTTTTAGGGTTTTTTTCTAGTTGACACAACCCTGTATGCCAGCCTTCAGCAGCCCAAGGTCCTCCTGCCCCTCGCTGGGGCTCGGGAACATCACGAGGTGTCAACCATGAGGAACAATTTTGCAATAGGCAGCCTTGATAACAGCGGTATTATTCACTCCCTCTATTCATCCCTGATGGATGGGATCGCAGCACAAGACAAGAATATTATCCTGTTCCCTCTGAATCTATTACCAGGCCCTATTACACACAAGCAGCTGAAGATGATTATAGTGTATACTTGCATTTCATTAAAGTTACTCTCAGTTCTTTCTCTTCTCTGCGAGGTTAAATTAGAGATTACTTCAATGCAGCACTTATTACAATAATTGTTTACGATACTTGTTTTACCATCTGTCTTTAATGCTGTGTAGTCCCCAGCTGAATATGTAACTTTACACCCAATAACCAAGCAGATGTTATGGGTAATGGTGCACACCGTCGGGGTCCTACAGCACAAGTAACTTTTGTCTGTGGTCTCCCATCCCTTCCATAAGTCAGCCAGCAGTGATTGCGGCCCAAGAGCCTGCTCTTTGTAGCCACAGGGGGTACCAGGCATAAAACCCACCAGCACATTCACTGAAGTCCATGCCACTTCACAGCTGAACATATCACTTGGTTTCAGCCCTAAGCTTGACTGTCCCAAAGAGCAAAAATTCTCCAGGTGCTATGTAGCATCAGCAAAGATGTTCCAAAACATATGATCATTTTTCTACTGGAAAATGTCAGCCATCAAAAGAAAAATTGTCAAAGATAATAGTCAGGATCTGTAGCAGTAGCAAAATCTGAGGAGAAAAGTCTATTGCAATTAGACCATCTGATATTCCCTATTGCACAGCAGTTATTATGTGGGATCAGAGTGGAGTGGCTCATGCAAACACACGGCAATGATATTTTCCTATTCTCCTTCCTCCCTCTCCAGGGAGACATTAGGCATGATGGTCTTGTGCACTGCCAGGAAACAGGACCATGCAGTGTTTTGCAAGATGCATTATGGAGTGGCAGGCAAAGAGCTCCTCCACATAGACACAGAAACGCAGCACTAGCACAGAGACCATAGCTGCCCTCCTCCCTCCCTCGAAAGGGATATACTCCCTTCCAGATCAGAGAAACTAAGGGAAAATGCAACAGGAGACACAAAGCAACGGCTTAATCCATCTCTTATGTCCATCCCAGCAGTCAGGAGGAAAATGGGAAGCACCAAACAGGTAGCAATGGGAAAGGATATACCTCCTTAGCCCTCCCACGTTCCTGCAGTCGGATAGAGAAGTTCACCGATGTCATTTACCTCTGAGAGGGAGCAGTTGAGCTGAAAGATCTGCCCTTCTCCTTCAACCTGTCGCACACAGAGTTTGCATACCAGCTCCAGGGTATTCAGGCTGAACCTTTCCAGCGTGAAGGTGCAGTGCAGGTTTCTCTGGCATCCGCTCCAGATGTGGTAAAAGGGAATCTCCTGCAGGATAAAAGCAAAAAAAAGGTATAGTCAGGGAGGGATGTGGGACCAGGGCATGGATGCTATATGACCGGAGACCGTGGGCTCCATGCTACTGTCACTGCAAATGGTCCAGGGAAAAAAAAGTCCACAGCACTGCAGTCTGGCACCTGGTGTTTTTTAAACACCCTGTGTGTCACTGTATTTCTTTAAGCCTTGCTGCTAGGATCGAATGTGAATGGTTTGTGACACTCACCTGGTATTTAGCCAGCAGTTTGCTCTTCCAGAGAGAGTGGGCAATGTCATGAATGGACAAGCGGAGGTTGTGGGTGCTTCCCTTAAAATGCAAAGCTTTGGGTTCCTCCAAAAGCTGCCCGCCCATCTGCCGCTCAAGCTGGAGGACCTCCTGCAGTATTGCAGTATAACAAGAAGAAAGTAGTCAGGTTCATCAAGACAGCACACTGGTCTTCTGATTCCTCAAGATCAACTGCTGTAGATGCTGTAACTTGTGTAATACAGAAAAAAATGCAGAGTTGTGTTTCCCTGTGAACTTGAATTGCACTAGTATAACCCCTTTACCCTTATCATACAGCAGCAGCCCAGCAGGGATGCAGGCATCCATGTATCCTTTGGGAGACACACCATTATCTGACATGTCCTATAAGCAGAAAGCTTAATTGCATGCAATTATATTGAACACAAAGACTTTGCATACAGGCACTGTTTGAATACGGAAATATATCAGTCTTTTCCATTTCTCACCAAACTGGACATCTAATGATAGCTTTACTATTTTGCTTTCTTGGAAGCTCTTATTTGCATAGGTCCTTCTGACATGGGATCTGTGCATATTGCTGGTCCTTCAGCTTGTGGCCTCCTGGCAAACTGCTCCATGACAGAGCAGTACAGGAGGTAACAGATGCCTACTCTGAGACTAACCGTCAAGCAGGATGGTATCAAAACAGGAGCAAGACACTGTGATGGAGCATTTTGTACATATGAATACATAGGTTCAGGGTTACTGAAGTAATGATCTTGTAATTAAAATCTAGTAAGCCAAGAGTCTGCTCATTTTCTGCAGCTAAAAACAAATATATGCCTGTAACTAATGAGACCACAGTAGACAACTGCCTACAAACAGCTTGATTGCAGCCCACATGAAGAAGCAAGTACAAAGGCACTACACAAGCCCCATTAGAAACCAACACAGCCAAACTCAGTCATATTTAATTACAAGAGCAAACCAACCAACCAGTTTCACATGGCCAAAGCCAATCATGTACCGAGTGAGCACACTCAAGGAGTATGGGGGCACATAAAACTACCCCAGGCCAACTAAAGGAGCCTCCATTTTAGCTAAGTGCAAAACAAGCTATTCTTGATCACTTTCAGGATCTAGTTAGCATAAAAGAAAAGCCCCTGTCCTTGGTGAGCCCAGTACCTGGCAGATCCTGAAGCTAAAATGATGTTTGTTGATCAGCCATTAGAGGAAAAGAAACAAAATCAAGAAACCTTTTAGATTAAGGTTACACCAATGAATCAGTTCCAGCTTCTTTCCAGTGGCCCCCAATTACCTCGTCAAGATGTCTAAAGAGCAATCGATAGTAATTATCTGATTACTATAGATCTTCATTACATCTGAATTACCTCCCTAGAAGGGCCAGAAGACAGCTCGCAGCACTGCGTGAGCTAATTACAGATGCCACCTATCAAGCACGTGGGGCGCAGGGCTGAACGACCGCTCCTCTCTGTGCAGTGCCAGCCCTGGGAGCCATGCTACTGTGGGGAAAAACACTGCAGCATGATGCTGCACCATCCCTCCCACCAGACCTGGGTGGACACCTCACTTTCGGTAACCACCCTTGTTCACCTTAGCCCCTCTACATGCTCCAACTGGAGGATATCGAGCAGCTCATGCTTCTCCCATGCTGCTCAGCTAATTAATTCAGAATTAATTCGGAGCCATGATTCCCACAGCCCTTCAGACCTGCAGGCTGGCTCTAGCCACATGGCATTTTATTTAGAGCAGTGCTTATCCCACTGGCTGGTGCCTCTATTTCTTCCTGAGCCAAAACCTGAGCTGCGCATTGCTCACCCTGTGCAAAGGTGGCTCTGGCCACCCTCCCCATTGCCTCTCACCACCCTTGTAAGCTGGGACTTATGCCCTTATGCCCTTCCTAGGAAAATGACCCATGTAACGCGTCGCTCCATCATCAGTGCCACCAGGACAGCCACAACCTGTATGCAGAAAGGATTTCCTCAGTAATGGGGCAGAAGCAAGCAACAGTGATCAGTGTAAGCCATTGCCTTTCTCCGTTAAGAGGGGAAGATACACATTAAACAACCAAGAGAAGATCACATGCCTGTTATGCCTTTTTTCCTTTCTTTTGGAGGACAGTTACTGCGCAGCATGAGGCAGGTTGGGGGATGCCATCTTGCTACAGCCTGAAATCATGCACTCGCTGCCGGTGTGAGAGGCTGCTCAGCCACCACTATGCTGCCACGCGCACCACGCTGCACTCTCATACTTCAATGTCAAAGCCACACGTGAATAAACAGATGAGAATAAAGCAGCTGGATTTCTTTATAGTTATCATATTATTACTTTCTTATTTTACAGCAGCCTAGTTTGGGCATCCCCCTCTAAGGGAAAAACTCAGCCTTAAAAAAGAGGCCAGTGCTCAAAGTCATCGCTACCCTCGTCCTTCCCCAAAAAAGTGTTTTTGTGAGCATCCCATCCAGGTGACTCAGGACGCTGCGGAGCAGAGGATGCTGCACGCGTGATCAGTGCTGAGCCCGCTGCTCCACAGCCCCCAGGAACCCCACCAAGCTGCTCCCACAATAACTGAGCCCTTACTGATGACAAGTCATTACACTTCCCTACTGTACTGCGGGCACCAGCAGTTCAGCAGCAAGTGCTGACTCTGCATGATGAGAGGAAAAGCCTGCTGGATAAACACAGCACTGTGTTTTATACTGCAACTGCGTGTCTTCCTTTGGTGGCTGTTAGGACACATTCAGCATATGGCACACACATTCCTAGTTGTAAATAATAACAGAATGCACTCGATTGCCTATTAAAATAAACACGTAATTCCCTACAATGGCTCTTCCAAACCTCAGACATCCCAATGTGGGAACATCTCACACTGCTCTTCCCTCCCCTTGCCTTGCCCAGAGCTACCAGCCCCAAGACACTGAGACGGTGCAGCTGGTGCCTCGCTTGCTGCCTACAATGTTCCCACCCTCTCCAAATTACTTTTAACCTCAGGACCCACTGTCCCAGCCCGGTCTGCACGCCTTGTCCTGCACTGCCAGCAGTGAATGCCTTCCCCATGGCAATATGGCAGTGCCAAGGACCTTCTCCTGGCACGGCTGGGGCTGTTGAGGTGTCAGCTGTTGTGAAAGCACGTCGCAAACACCCCAATCTTTTTTTTCTTTCTAAATAGTCATAGTTTGAGTCTACACAACACCATTGCAGAGGGCTGGTTTGTACACACTGGTTCATACAAACCGGTCCATGCTCAACCCTTTCATCTACAGCTAGTTTACTAGGTTCGTTTTTCTTAAACGTTCTCTTTCCCTAGACCTTTCATTTCCAGAAAAGTGCAATTGACACGTTCATAAGAGTATGTGGCCAGCAAGTATGTGTGCTTGTCCTCCTATAAACAACCAGCTAGCTGGGTCTTGAACCCCATGGGTGGCCTTTCAGTCTTGGGGTAGATGAAGAAAGAAAAAGAAGAAAAATAAAATGCATGTACTTTGCTGTAAAAAAAGCAGTAAGTACAAGTGGGTCAGTGGCCACCCAACTTTGCTCACCTTTTCTCACCAAATTACAAGCTCGCTTTGGGGTATACCTGCAGCAGAAGCCCAAGGACTGGACTGCTCCCCTCTCAAATGCTGGCTGCAGCTTCTTGGGTGAAAGATGGTCCCTCCATGTTGCTCAGCGCCTCTCCTGATCCCTTCTGCTATCGCACCGAATTGGATTAACTATACCTTGCAACGCTCTCCACAGTCTATTAGAAACAAACCAACAGCTCTTGAGTAACACCTAATTGGATTCCCCCAGCTCTGACTGCATTAGCTGTCTGTCCAAGGCACCTCTGAGTCACTTATTATTACCTCAGGCCTTCACGAACCCGTGGAAAATTGTATTATGCAGCACAGGCATAAAACCATCAGGACTTTGGAAGCTTGATCACTACAGAAGATCCTTTTTACTTTTTTTAAAGAGGAAAAACAAAAAGGAAATCAGACCAGGGAAAATAATTGTTTCTAAAATCCTGATAACACCAACGCATTGACAGCGGCCAAGCTCCCAGGCCCTGTACACACAAAACCAAGCTGAAGTCACGATATGCCTGCTTCAACCCTTATACTTTATTGCCTTTCTTACATATAGCGAAAAAGTATCCCCGCAGCAAAGCCTAGGCAGGCAGGCCTTGATATCAGATAGTACTGGGGAGGAAAACGGAGTGTGCCATTCGCAGTGATGGAAGTCACTGCTCTGAAAAACACAAACATCTCCCAGCCAGTGTATGTGGGTTTGAATCCCAATAATTCCCATGCGGAGCTGAGGAAACAAAAGCACGTACAGCACCAGGATGACCCTGCTTAGAGCCAGGGTTTGAACTCATTTTGCTGCGAAGAGGCATTTGGGAAGTTGCACTGGCTACAATTAAAGGAAAAAAAACCCCACCTTTTAATAACCTCCATTCTTACATGTGCAGTTGGAGATACCTATTTCATGAGTGCATTATCGATACCGTCTGTATAAATACAGGTATTTATAAAGAGAAATAGCAAGTATGGTTATATATCTGCTCATCTGTATGTAGTGAGTGCATGTTTGTGAGCATGCCAGAATTAGGCAGTGCAAGTAAGCTTATATAGTTGGAGATAGCAACAGCTTTGGTTTATTTCAGTTGCGAATTCCCAACACAAAAAGCTGCACGCAAAGAGGTGTAATAAAGCAGTATGAAAGCAGGCAGTGATTAACAGCCCAGAAGCTTCTTTTATCATTATCAACTATTTACAAAGAAGCATTTATATGTTTCCCTATCTCTGGAGAGCTGGCACTTAGCATTAAAAATACATGAATAACGAATGAAGCCCCGTGTACCTTATGGCCTTTTAATAATGCAAAAATCTTAGGATTCAAGATATGATATAGGTAAACAAACGAGAAAATACTGGTGGGTGGAAAATAGTGTGAGATCCCTTTTTATAGCCTGTGGAGGTTAAACTGTAAAACAGCAGCTTGTTGTCAAGCTCTTCTAATTGGAAAAATAACCCAGGGAGCAGGAATACATGGAGCAGAGGGTCTAGTCACCGCTATGGCTGCAGTCCTGTGAGAGCTGAAGAGTGAGAGGCAAAGCGAGTAAGAGGGCAACAACCACCTTAAGGGCATCCTGCGTGTCATCGAGGCAGTAGACCCGGATGCTGTACTCCAGCGACGAGCAGGACAGCGGTCCAAAGATGGCCAGTTTGAGACGTTTGGCTGCTGCTTTGGTGATTGACTGTCCCACCAAGGCATACGTGCTGAGGGTTTCTGTTAGAATATGGCAGGCCTCTGGGTCCAGCTGGATATAGCACGGAGTGGTGAAGTTTTCCTCCCCGACCACCACCACATCCTAAGGGAGAAAGAAGCCAAGTTAGAGTTCTCGACCCCTCAGAGCTGCTCTCCTTTGAGGCAGCAATGCCGCTTTCAAACCTGGATGATGCACAAAGTCCTTGCTGTTTGCACCTTAGATTAATCGATTTAAAATTCCTGCTTCTGGCTTTTCTCCTGTGCAGGCACGGGGAGGGGATGATTTCTCTGAGGTGATGATGGTGGTAGAAACCTCCTCCTGTCCTCACTCTCTTAAGACTTGTAACTCTTTCCTTTGGTTTCTGCATCACCTTTTAAAGCCCTGGGCAGAGTTAGGCAAATAATGAAAATATCACCAGTACTTTATCGAAAAAGATATTGCAGAACTAATCATTCGGTGACTATGATTTAACATCAGTAGCTGCAGAAGTGTTGAAGAAATAACTGCCCTTCACTTCCTAAGCATGACAACATAGAGTTATAAAAACTCAAGGAAGGGAAGTAACCTCTACGATGGCCGAGCGCCACATCTACATGAAATATCATCTGCTGCTTTGTTGGAATAATCCTCTGTCACGAGACTGCAGGGTGAAGAAAAAAAAAAATACAGCCCGAATGCAGACAACCTCCCCACTCTGTGCGTAAAGGAAAACAGCTCTCCTGCTAATTTCTCCATTCAACCCTGTGTGTATAAAACACAAGGTGCTTTGAACGGCTTTGAGAGAGAGCAGAAGCGAAAAGGCAGCCATGGGTGACAGCCGCCTCTTGCAAAGCCACAAGGCAGCACATGATGCTCGGCACAACTCATCTGTGTCACCCCCACTGCCTGCAGGTCCGCAGCACAACGTACACATCTGGCAGCTGAGCAGCGTGGGCTCAACTGAAAGCTGGTGTTAAGCTTGGGCCTCCAAGTCTCAGGAAAGGCAAACACGCCATGTTTGCAGGGGTGGCACAATCCTTCTGGAGGACAAGGTGCTGGTGCTACAGCACTGATTGCACCCCACTACGGCCACGCCAGCCACTGGCTCTAGCAGGAGGCACTGGGGTGTGCACGCATGCACGTGTGTGTATGTATGCATGTGTGCGTGCACGTGTGGGGCTCAGCTTGGAGGAGCTGCTCCAGAACTGAGCGGAGGAAGAATATGGTGGTGCGATGGCCAGGGACCCTGTGGATGCTGTGTGCTGGCACCAGAGCATGTGCACGGCCGGCGGAGCAACCGCTCTGTCAAGGGCAGGAGGAGGACAGGGGAGAGAATGAAGAGGTGCCAGTAACACACAAACACAAATAAGGAACATACGTGCGGTGCCAAGAGTCAGGCCAGTGGGGTGCAGATTAGTTGGTGCGACAGACCTGTGTTCACTGCACACTCCCTCCCAGTGTAAGGAAGAGCCGGTGCCACAGGCAGGGGACAAAACCAAGAGCCTTTTGAAGGCAACGCTGGACACAGCATTCTTGCTGCTGTCAGCCCAACTGACTTCAAAAGCCACCCTGCCCTCATTAAACCTACTGGTAGGAGAAGGCGCCCTTGCCAAATTAATTATGTGAGACCAAACTGGTGGCAGCAGGTACCTAGGAGCCCAGAGCTGGAGAGGAAGGCTCTGCCAGGACAGCCCAGCCTTGTTGAACCATCACTTTATGCTCCAGTTACAGTGAAAGACCCTTCTGCCACCCTGCCCCAGGGCATCCTCCTGCTGCACTACTGGCAAGGAACCACCCCAGGCTCCCACCAAGCCTGCACTACCCAGCAACGCTTGCGCAGCTCCTGAGTTAACAGGGTGCAGAGTTGGATCCCGTCTGCATGAACCGAGTCAAAGTGATGCTCAACCAACATGTTAGGTGGGAAAAAGGAAAGAAAAGTAGTAAGGCATATAAATATTAGTAAGCTGGCCGACCTCTTGATGCTGAAGCAGGAGTTCATTTGCAGCATTATTTTCATTTTCTTGAAAACGGACTATAAACCAGGGGAGTTCAAACTACTCCGTAAAAAAACATTTTCTCCAGAATCAAGTCAGAAATTATTTTTAGCCATTGTTTTTTATTTTGCCTTTTCTCTTCCTTCTCTCCCCATGACTTCAGCACAATATCCTGCCACAACCAAAAGCTCAAGTGTCAAAGTCCTGCGATGAAGGCTATTTCATGGAAAATAGCCAGAACTAGGAGGCACCAAACTGCCCCAAGACACAATCTCTGTATAGGCACTGGGCAGCTTAGACACCTGGTGCCCTCCTGCCTGCCTGCCTGCAGCAGCCATGCATCTCACATGGAAAACCCGAAATACAGACATCCTGGTTTGGAAAGGCAGCTGAAGGATTAGCAGAGAGCCCTGCACGCAGTCAGCACACAGGCTGGAGCTCTGGAGCCTCACCTCCCACAGCCCCTGGGCAGCCTGGTGCTTCAGCTGGATCTGCCAGTCCTCCGTGTCCGGTTCCGCGCAGTGGTGCATAGTTAAGATGATGGGCCGAGTGAGCAGTGCTCCGGGTGGGCCACAGCTCACCACTGGCGTCAGCAGGGTTTGGCTGTCTTCTACAGGTGGCCTGACAACGGGACAGAAAGAGGGATATGTTAACTGAGTTGAAAAAGGCAAAAAGGTACATTCAGGTATGTAAAAATAAAAAAAATCATGCTCTTAAAATAAAAAGATTGTGCAAGCAAAGAATGGGTGGGTTTGGTTTGGGTGGGGTTTTTTTTTCCAAATCCCAAAATGTTTTCTTTTGCCAAATATCACTCATTTGTTCAAAATGTGGGTTTAGGTGGCAGCAAATTATAGACCACACTTCCTGAGCACACCCAACTCTGAAGGATCCTTGCGGACCTTCAGAGGCTTCATTTCACCCACTGACGAAATGTGGTCACTGCTGCATTTGGCAGTGGTTTAGCAGTATGCAAAAATGGGCAGTGGCTCTTGCAAGCACCACGTGTGAGAATTATTTACTGTCTGGACAGAGAAAATTGAAGAACAAAGGAAGAGAATGAACTAATGAGAACATCTGAAACCTTGTAAGTAGTATACAGCACATCTGAGACGTGCAATTTGGGTTCAGAGCCATCACCAAAGCTACTGATACTCCATTTGACTTAAAAGGCTTCAGATCCACCAGAATGGCTTTTGCAAATATGCCTGAGGGGAGCAGGCGTCACTGGCGGCAGGGGAGAAAGGGCAAAGGGATGGTAAGGAACAGTGCAGAGGGCAAAATACACTTGCAAAGCCTGAGATTTCTAGTGATAACCTGGAGCTGTTCAGTTAAAAACATGGGTATTGTGCAGCACATTTGTGGCCAGTCCCTAGAAATGGGTGATAGAGGAAATCATGTAAATGCATAGGATACATTGAATACACTGTAGTTTGTGTACAAGTGTGTGTGTCTGTGTGTGTGCATGCGTGTGCATGTGTGCATGCATGTGTAACCTATCCCTGACCAACTGCTGAGGAGCTTAAAATCCAGAGGAAGCATGAGTGACTTTAACTATCCTGACATCTGGTGATGTGCCTCATCAACTGCCTCCCTTAATAATACACAGGACAAATTCATGATCCAGAAACCAGCAAGCAGGAGAGTAAAAGTGTTCGATGTGATCAGTGCTAAAATCCAGATCTGCCCACAGGACCTCCCATCTTCTGCTCTGGCTAAGGGTTCAATCCCTCGTTGCACTTACGAATCCCTGTATTCACATCTGTATTGGTCTTAGTGGAATTAGTTGAGACAACATTAAATACTGTTTATTTCTGCAAGTCTTTGCCTTTATCAAACGAAAGAGTAAAAAAAAGTAGCTGTAATCTTAGATAACGTTTTCAAGGAGGCCAATGCAGGATAGAAGCTGTTTCGATATTCAATTTATTGCACCTATTCTGGCTATTGCAAAGATATGTCCACAGGTATATCCTAATTTTGCCCACCTTAATTCTCCCTGAATAATCCATTAATCCCACAGAAAATGAAAGACAAACTTTTGAGAAATCCTTTTTCAAAGTGGGATGAGGACACTTTTGAAAAAGTGTCTCTTGTTGCTACAAATGTTGTGGGAGGTTTTTATAACATTTGAGAAAAAAAAAGGTCCGGCATGGAAAAATTCTAATCTATGCAAATCAGTAAATCCAGATGATATGCATCGGTGGAAATTAACTGATGAGTTTACTAAATGACTTAACAATTGTTTCTGAAAAACCATGGACTGGAAGTAAACAGCTGCGATAGCTGCCTTTCAAAAAATATGTAAAATACAACAATCTGGACAGCTATCAAGTATTATGCTGGTTATTTTAGCCTAACAAACAGTACACAAAAGAAATGAAACGCTAGCAGATAGAGTAGCTAGCCCAGCTCCTCTTGCATGCTATAGGGATCTCTGGATTCAGATTAAGAAGATCAGAGATCACCCTCTTGCAAGACTGAACTGAATAAATCATTGGGCAGTTTTTGACTAAAATGTTGCTTCTTTTTCAGACTCATTTACTTCAGTTTTTTCTTCATAAGAAGCAATAAAAAGCTTAAAAACCACTCACAGTGTGGTGGTGGGTTTTAATGGTCATCTACCTTGTGCATTAATGGGTATTTGAACACTCTCCTACAGTCTAATTCAAGAAATTTCAAAAAATGTACTGTCTTATGAGAAAGATCTTTGAAAATTACAAAATTTGTCTGGAAAGCTACAGATATGACAAGCTATAGACTTAATCATCTGGTTAACCTAACTTCATTTAAAAGACTACTGAACCCATGAAGAAGGAAGGAAAAAAAATACAAGTTATTGTAGGGTTTTTTTTGTACTGAATTACAAAACCATCAGTCAAAAAGAATATAGGAGGGAATATATCATGATCGCTGTAAAAAAATTCATACAGTGTCTTTTAGGTGAAAAATGAGTTAAAATCGAAAGAATCTGAGCACTGATGCATGCAGTTAAAAAAAAAGCCAAAAGGTCATTAAAATAATATGGTAATGATAAATCATACAGCCTAAAGTTGTCTCAAAGTAAAATTAAGTTTAATCACTGCTCCGTGACAAAATTTTGTTAGCTGTTAAATTTTAGGACTCTGATGGAGGGCATGACTCTGCACCGCAACATTTTATATCTGATTAGCACAAGTATAAAAAAATGATGCAAAACACAAAGTCAGGAGGCACTCCAGACTGCACAGTCAGCAAATGAGATGGGAAGCAGATACAAGCATTCAAAAGATATGCAAAAAAATAGGAAGGCTTAGTATTTTTTCCCCAAGTTGGTAAACAGCATCTTTGTCACCAGACTTACCAGATTGATTGCCAAGTGGATGAGATATGCATGCCTGGCCTGGATGTTTATGATACAGGAGACTCTGACGAATGAAGAGCTGAAAAATGGGCCAGCTGAGAGGGTGGTTGACTTTGTAGTCCCCAGTTGCCAACCACACATGCGTCTGGGTCTGGCACCACAACGTTATGGACAACTGCTGGTCCCAATGACTCTCCTCCACCACCCACCTCATGCAGATACTGACTCACCTCAGCTCTCCACCAATTTGGGGACTGCAAGTGACCTAACTACTTTAAGCCTTTAAAAACTGAGACATAATGAGTTGCAGAGAAGTGCTCGAGTGGAGTGAAACAGGGGTCAGTGTCACTGAATAGGTGAAATCCCAGTTCTATTGAAGTCAATGCTAAACCTCTCCCTGACTACTGTGAGGCCAGGATTTCTACTCACAACGACGAAGACAATGTAAATAGCAACACAATCAGTAAATTTACAGAAAACAGTAAACAAGGGAATTATGTGCAAGTAACAATGAGAGCCAGAAAATAATGCAAAAGATGAAGAGAGGGTAAAAATATGGGAAGGAAATGAAATCCTATTAATTGCTACAGCAGCTTACACTTCCAGAGCAAACAAGTTCCAAACATAGTTATTTAGTAGCAAAGAAAATCAATGAAAGTGAAAAAGCTCTCAGGTGAGCTTACTGCAATGCAGCAGGCATCAACCTGTAATGTGACACAGTGGTAAAAGCAAATTTCATTTCTTGGGCTGTATGGGACAAGACATGTCAGAGCACACTGAGGTGATATTCCCTTTCCCATCCAGCCTCTAACATGACTGCAGGTGTTTAGGGAACGCAGAGATATCCTCTGAAATAAACACCTGAAACCATAGGAATGAGGCTAAACCACGCAATGGCACATACAGCAGAGAGGTATCCTATGACAACTGACAGGAAAAAGGACCAAAAATCTCTTGACAGATCTTTTCTCATTTCTCACTGTTTCTAATTTCCATTTTTAAAACAAAAGGATATGCCATTACTATAGCTAATGAGAACAGAAACAGATGCAGTAGACAAGATATATTATACAAAAGATATTAATCTTTCTGCTTCAAGGCATAAACTGAACACTAATTGATGGGATTAGTAAACAACAAATTCCCCTGAAGACAGGTTATTGTGTAGTCATTCACTACAAGCAATTTTCTACCTTCTCCTGGAGCAGGTGATGCAGCACCATCAAAGCCAGGATCCTGGCCTAGATGAGCTCCTGTAGTGATCAAGTATTGTGATTTCTATGTTACAGATCGCAGGAGATCCAGCACAAACACAGACACAGGGGAGCCTATAGAGCAAGAGAGCTATCTCCTCTAAAGCAGAAAGATCTATGAGCAGACATCTTCAAAACTGTGGGTCAGAACCTACTTTCAGGCTGTTATCCAAAAAAAAAACCCCAACAACTAAACCCAAAAATAACCCTATCCACATGTGCTTCACTTTAGGCTTGCAGCAGTCTTGGGACTACTTATTAGATGGGACTGGGCATCAGCTATGCTAGTATGACTCCGAAGTTCATTTCACTGCAGGCAAAAGAGATGTTTTTGTTTTACAAAGATCTGACCGAGACTAAAATTCAATTCTCTGCTTAACATTGCTATTAAAAGACACTAACAGTAACTGAAAGGTCTTCAGATATTTTTAGATGTCCCATCCTGCACTGCTTATCAAGAACAGTCAAGTTTTATTTAAAAGCAAACAAACTTTTATTCACTATATCTGGTCCCTTCACAATCAAATTTGTGGTTTTTAATGGGATTACTCACTCGAAACCATCTCCCTGTAACAAGCCAGACTGCATTTATTAAGGTAGCTGTCAGACAGCAGATGTGAGCACAACTAGAGAAATCTCTGCTCCTCATCGCCTACATTGTGCTCCCTGGCACCATGCACAAATGCTAGAGGCAATCACAGCAGCTCAGGAAGCACAGGATGGAGCAGGGAGAGAGGAATGGCTAACTCCTAGCAACAGATGGCAACCCTTCTACACAGCTTAGCCAAAAGTCAGAGGGAAGACATTTTATTTCTCCTTTCATTGCTGGGGCTTTATTTTTAATATGTGTTCTTTCTTAAGTTTTAAACTTAATATTCTTGACTGACCTTGGTTCTTCTGCCTGTCTATCTTTAGAAGGAAAATGATCTGAAGAGGTTTCCTCCCCTTTTGCTCATGCCCTGGTCTTATTTTGAATTTTTCAATTATAATGATTGGCACTTCATGAAATTGTCTTCTGGAGCTGTGAAGTAATTTTGTTTATACAACTGAGATACAGAAGGAAGGTAGAGAAACAAGATGTGGAAGATTTCAATTTCTTTTATTTCACATCAGTAAGCTTGGAGTTTACTGGTGAAAAAGGCAACATTGCTCCTTGCATCAAACTCATTGATCAGCTGCGTGACTTTAAAATAAAGTCTACACATTCACTATGAAACCACCGACTGAAATCCTGACAAGGCTCACCCGACCCTGCTCTCTTTTAAGGTAGCTAATTTGGAAGTTGCCCAATTTATGTGTGTCTTCCATCAAGATCTTCAGGACTGCTGCTTGTTCCGTTCTTCAGGGTTATCACATTCCGTGGGCACAGCGACATCCGCTCTCATTTGCATCATCTATTGCATGATGGAATATACAGGAGTGTCCTTCACTGTGCCACATTTAGTGCAGTTCTTCCCTCTGATTAGAGTATGCAAGAGTAGCTCCTACCTAAAGCTGTGCAAGCTCGGCAGGGGTTCACATGGGAACACAGGAACTGCTGTACAAGATCAAACCAGTGTCCATCAAGGCCCAGACCCTGTCTAGCACTCGCCCAATGCCAGGTGTTTCCAAAGGAAGCACACATCTCTATTAATTTAGCTCACAGCTAAATTTGTAGTTTAACCCAAGACAGCCAAGAAAATCCTGAAGGTTGGAGGTTTATACTCATGCTATTTAATCCTTAGTCATGTAAGACCTAGGTTCTTACAGATACTCATGGAAACAGGCTCTTGCCAGGTACTGGTCACAACAACGTGTTTATTTTATAGGTGAGACCACAGCTCAAGAAGGCACCCCTCCTTGCAAACCTCAAAGTCAGTGATGCTTCCCCAGACTAAGGGAGAGAACATTTGATCACCATTGAAAAAGCCGATGAGCTTCAAGACAGAAACCTGCAAACAGTTGTAAAATATTCTCATAGGCTTGTCTTTTTTTTCAGTTATATAGGTCTATATGCACACACACATGTGTATATGTAGAAACACATATATACACATAGATACCGTTTTCCCCACTGTAGCTACTTCATGAAGCACATGGACCTTTCCATAAGGTCAACATGAATCTCTCATGCCAGCCAGGGATCAGAGCCTGGCAGCTGCTTGTCATCCATCTTGCCTCGAATGACAGGCAGAATGAGGATTAGCTCACAGTGCAGGAGCAGGAAAATGAGCCTGCTGGAGTGTTAGTCTAGGAAAAGAGAAAACCCACCGTGCCACAGGCACGCTAACACTTACAGAAAAAAACCTGCCTCCAAGTAGCGTTTATTGCAAGCCACCAGAACCCCAATTCACCACAGAAGGATAATGCTTTTAGGGTGACTCTCCTGCTCTCACATGCTTTGATAGATATGAAATGGAATAAATAAGAATGTCTCGGAAAGCTCTCCTAACCAATATGCTAGGCAACACAAAGAGTAATATTACTGGGTTGTGAAGTCTCTCAAATGTCTGTGCTACAGGTTTCAGAGACTAACTGGGGAAATGTATTAGGAAAACAAAGGAAGGAAAAGAAAAGCGGAATTTGCTGGACTCTGAGAGATAACAGATTTCCTGTTTCAGTTTGACTGTTCAGAAGTCGTTTCATATTTCTGCAAACGAACTGTGAGCTAAATCTTAAGTTGCTGGAGATACGTGAGCTGTGATGGTGCACCTCTCGCTGCACTGGTTCTATTTAGGGTAGCGCTACAGGGACCACAATCTCACCTCAGTGGTGGCTGTATATCAAGAAAAAGAGCCTGCCTTCATTTCTGATCATAACACCCATTTTATAGTTTCCTGTATGTCCCCTTCCAAACTACATCAACACACGGCAGGACTTTTCAACCCATACACATTTACACAGCACACATGAAAATAAATATAGGGTCTCACAGGGTTTATTGAACACACTCCAGTTACCGATTGGCCACAAAAGGAAATGTCTGCAGCTAGTCCTTACTGTGGGCTATTACTCTCTGCTGGAGTGCTGTAAGAGTGCAGCAGTGGATTTAAAAAATAATTACGTTGCACACCAACTTGTGGTACCCATATGACTCCGACTATATGAAGCAACTTCTGTGGCCCATGCAGTCAGAAAGAAGAGGCTTTGACCAAGCTGCAGCCCCGCTACAGAAAGTGAAGTGTCTGGTAACACAGTCCTGCAGCAGGAGACTATTACAGCTGGGTGCTGGGTGTCACCCACCCCGTTCTGCTCCTGGGCACTTGGGGAAAGGGAGCAGGTAACAAGGGAGGACGTTACAGTCCTGCAGTGTTTAAGCCCTTCTTGGTGACTATTCAGTTCCAAGTGACCTAGACGACACTCAATGAGCTCCTTTTTAAATGTCCTAGAAGTGGTTGGTTTCCATGAGCATGAAGAGCCTGGCATGCTGGAGGGGGGGCTGAAAAACTGCCATGAATCAAATAAGCAGCTGGGGTCTGTGCACCCAGGAAGAGATTACCACCATGATAGGATGAGCCCTGCTGCCCCTATGGCCAAGGCAGCCCGCTCTCTGCTCTCCTCCCCTAGGGAAAGAAATCACTTCTCAAAGTCTCCATCGCAAGTGAGGATCACTTTCATTTCACTTCTGCAGGCATACTTCAGCATACTTGCTCAGTTTGGCAGACAGCAGAGCTCCAAGGACGCTTCTCCCTATACAGGTTAACCTATCCTTCTATTCCCTGTATGACCTCCTGAGTAACGGCTATCACAAAGCACATAGAGGAGGTTTTATGATTTATAAATCAGATTACCATGTGACTTTGGTTGTCCACAGTTGCATGAATAAGGAGGCAGGTATTCCCTCCATAACTTGCTGGAAAGAAAATAACTACATATATAGCTCCTTCTACAAATTAAATAAAAATTTTTTTGGCAGAATTAGATGTTGTAAAAAGGGAGATTTGGAGGCAAGATGAATAACAGGGGATGCCCTCTGATTTTAATTTTTTTTCCTTCTGCAGCAGAGAGTCCTTTTTCAATGCTGTTTGTAAGTGTCTTTAAAACACAGCCAAAAGTAATAGGAACACAATCAATACTAGATATGAAAAGAGACATCTCTTCTGTAGCTGCAATTAGCTATTTTCAAAGAGCAGGCTATGAATAATGTATGCAAAAGAGTGGGTGGAGGGATTACTTATTTTTTCTTCAACAGATTATTTTAGTATGGGTGAAAGACTACCAAGCTAAAGAATAGTGTTCAATATCATGCAGTGTATAAACAGCTGTGGCTTAGCACATAATAAAAGCCATTAAGGGGCTGAGCCAAAAAAATGTATCTAGCTATAAGGAGGGAAAAGAGGCAAAGTACCATCTAATCATTGCTAGATTCACATTTGCCATTCAAGCCTTTGTGCACGAGTCCATTCTGCAGGCTAAGATCTCACCTTTCTCTTCATTAGGTTTTTCTAAACTGCTTCAAATGGTATCTTGGCCTTTTTAGAAACTTTTTTATGCCAAGGCTGTCAGATCACTCAGTACACATTAAGATCTAGAATATGAATTGGCCATACATGCAGATAACAGGTGAGAAGAACAGGAGTCATCCCAACATTGGCTCTGGGTGGCCCTCGGCATGGAGTGCCTGGGGCTGAGCAGGACAACTGTGAGCAGCTTACTTCTACCTCGGAGCAAGGAGGGGTGAAGGACACCAAAAGCTTTGGCTCCATCCTCTTCACCTCATGGACTAGCCAAGCCCATGAAGGGTAAAATAAAAATTCATCCTCATTATATTAGGAGAGGAGATTTTCGAAGCCAGGTGCTCAGGCACCTGTCCCTCTGCTGAGCCAATTTGCCACCTTGCTCCTCCGCTTCCTTCTCCTTTGAGGCACAGGTCTTTATTAAGAGATTACCTCACACCTTCTCTGCCGCACCAAACTCATGCTGGCACATTTTCCTCACTTCTGGCTATGATTCAGCATCCCCCCAGCCTGCGGGCTTGCTGCAGAGTGCAACTCTTGGTTAGAAAAGCAAAAGTCTGAGCTGGGTTTGTGGTAAAGTTTATCCTTGGCTTTGCTTGCATTACCTCCAAGTCAGCAAATAGCTTCAACGCAGTAGGCTTTGCATAAGCATATTACCACAGGTCTTTAGTTATTACATTTTCCCCTCCATCAATGCACAAGCAAGTAAAGGCAGTCTTTTACCTCATGTTCTCCTCCTGTGAACTGTCACATACATTTCATAGACTCTCCCTTGTGGAACGGCCCCCGCTGGGATCAGCAAGCTTACTCCTGTGGAACAGAAGAGACACAAAAGATAAAATGGAGAAAAAAAAGGCAAGTGGGCCTGTGAAGAGGAGTGACAGGAGAGGCAGAAGATGAAGGCTGTGATGCCCGATTTTCACCCAGCCTTGCCAGCAGACTCTAAATGACCTCAGCAGCTCAGGAGAAAAAAACTATTTACTGCAACCCTGGCACCTCTGGCAGTCAGCCGGTCTGTTCTTACTCCTCTTGTGCATCAGCGCTGACATACGGATGTGAAGAAGAGGATTTTCTGCCCTTCCCTTTTATTTTATTTAAAGAGTAGACAGATGGTTACACTGTTGCTTACCTTTTAAAATGATGGAAAAACGAACAACTGACTAAAATTTCCAACAGCTATAACGGGACATCTCTCCCCAGGCAATTCTTACTTAATTAAAATCAGGAAAGCAAGGCAGTGGAGCACTGTCCCAGGAAGCAACAAGAACTAGTTGTTCCCTGAAAGATGGCTTCTGTGACTGGCATCTTGTCTTTTAATGCACTCAGCTTCTAATTAGACTACCAGGGAGACAAAACTGGGCTTTGTGGTATTTTGAATGTGCCTAGTCCTGTAGCGTGGCGCAAAAATTCAGGTCTCCAACCCTGAAAAAACATGTGGGCAAATATGCTCTGTGCCCTTTGCAGTGATGATTACCTGCACACTTGATTACAAATAACTGTTTCTACATTACTGCAATTTCAGAAACGTAGCAAGTGACTCCCCAGAAAATAGAGGGTCCTGTCACCACAGGAACGAGCTATTTCACTCTGCTGGACGTGTCTCAGCCAGCTGTCTTTGCAGATGTGGATTAGCTGGGAAACAGCAGCAAGGATTTTAATACAGTTATTACTACATAGCTGAAAACAAACCTACAGGCAGGTTATTTACTTATATGCATATGCACAAGAGAGGCTTTATAGAAACCTTGCATGGCCCTGTCTCTGTTCTTTGGCATACGTGGTTTGGTTACGCTGGAGATCTCTCATGTGATGGTGTACAGGGGCTCAGTCCCATACCTGGCTTTGAATGGGAGGGATTAGCTAGGAAAGCATTTTCCACGAACTCCTTCAGACACTTGTTTCTTTACAGGCCTGTTACAACCTTACCTGTGCATGTTCTCAGCTGTAACAGGGCAGGTGTAGTGTAAATGAAGGGCTTTCATCATATTACTAGGAGGGTATACATACATCTAGAAGCTGCACAGAGGAATACACCGTAGTGGTAGACAGATTGATGTATTTTACGAAATTTATTTTAATCATTTTGAAGGGATTACAGCAATAAATAACCATTTTTTTCTTAACAAATTGATATTAATATATGTGTATTAAATGTGACTAACAGACTTTGCTGACAATGTGCACCACTATGGCATAAGAAACCCAAGTATTAATATCTTCCTTTAGCTGCTACTTAGAGAAATGTGAAATCCAGGATTGTATAGCATAAATTTTCAACAACACTCACCAGTCAGCACCAAATTTCTTTAAGTAGTTCAGCTTTCACTCAGGCTTTTAAATTTAATAGCTGTTTTTGCCCCTGTTCCATGGTAGCTCAGAGAGGAGAGCTACTGCTCACCAACCACTTTTGGCTGCTTCCTGGGCAATGTGGGTCTGCGTCCTGGAAGGACCAAACCACCTAGGTCCGGGGTCACGCAGGCGTTTGCTTTTCCATAATATCAACAAGCAAGAAAAGATCCAGCAAAAGAGCAAGAGACAAGGGTAGGCACTATCTCCTTGGCCAGGGCACTGTGATGTAAAATGGCAAAAAGCTGACCACATAATGTAAAGGAGGGAGGCAGAAGCGCTGTGAAACCTTAAGCTATCGCATCAGGTAGTTGTGAGCTGTGGTCTCACATGCGCTGTGGTCCTACCTGGAGTCAGAGCTCCAGAGAAACCAATGCAAGGGGACTCCCTGACCCCTGTGTAGCCTGCATATCCCCTACATCCAGTGTTTTATGCATTTAATTTGACCCCATTTCAGATGTTAATGTCACTCTTGATTAGCATGCCAAACCTACGGGAACATCTAGGTGCTGAACTTCCTTTGAACATCAACACTTCATTAGGAACCAAACAGCAGTATGGCTCTCCTAAAAAATCCATCTGCGAGAGCCGAGCTCTCCCACGACTGTCCAGGAGCCCCCTGGATGCTTTGAAACTGCCTCCTGGTGCCTGGGTGGCTTGAAGGGGGCCCAGCAGCCTGGCCTCATACCATATGAGAAAGACTGAGCAGCACTTCACAATCACATCTAAAGGCACTTGCTGATTGGTCCCCCTCTTCCTAGTTGCAAAACAAGTCAACAATATGTAGAACAAGGAAAGAAATATAGAAAAGACACTCTTTGGGCCTTATTTTCCTTGGGTATTTAACATGTGCAGGAAAAAAAACCTTCCAAAAATTAGTATTCTGCTGTCCTACTTCAATACCACACAGTCTGCAATGAAGTGGAAGTGGAACAACCAATTTGGTTTTTAATTAATTTGTCCTTTTTATGTGTGATGACAAGATTGAGGCTTTCTGGCTTGGAGTTCCTTTTCTGGAGCTGCATGAAAGGAAAAGGTCAAGGATGCTGAATCGCACTTCATACAGGGAAGCTCTGAAGCCTCGCATGCCTCAGAAAGTGGCTAAGAGCCCTGCAATAGTCTGTTAAAAAGGTGTCCAGGACTTCGGGAAAAGAATACTTGAAGTATCTTAGTAGACCTGAATGGGGGGAAAAGACATGTTTGTTCTGAACAAAGAAAAGGCAGAGTCCCAGGAGTGACCTTGTTTTTTCCTGCATAAAAGCAAGCTAACTCCACTGAAAAACACAAAACAACCGAGCCTTTAAGCCAACATGGCTAGTGCTTACCTGAATTGGGAATTACTAGGTGACCTCCCAAAGAGTTGAAGGTCCCAAATGCAGTGCACGATGGGTCTGTTTGCCGAGCAAGGCTCTGGTTCTTCACGTTCAGAGTCTCGTTCTCCAGCAGGGACTGTGTAATCTGCGGGGACAGCTTGGAGGAGAAGTCAGAGAGGTCATCCTGAGGAGTGACTGCGCCAGAGGTGTTATAAACCTTGATCTTCAGGTTGGGCAGCGGGTCCAGGATTGGAGAATTGGTCATTGGGATTTTATCAGAGACATCATGCAAGGCGTAAACAGGACCCCTGTACATGGCTGCAGCAGAAGTGAGGTCTGGTGGTACCGCCAGGAGGTCTGCATTGGAGATGACAAGGAAGAACTGTATCACTTCTCTATTCTGTTGACTTTCTTCCGGGTAACAATTTGTGTGTGCATTCTGCATTTTACCTTTCATACCAAAGGTTAAGATACACAAAGTCCTTGCAGACTGACATTCGTCTCCTTTTCCATGCATCTCTCCAGCAAACTCCCAGGGCTTGTATTGCCCCAACTGCTATGGAATCGAATTGTCATACAAAATTACAGCACATTTCTGCTCTAAAGATTTCTCACTAGGATTATTTTTCCAGGCTGCACTCAGATTTCAAGCATGACATGCTTAGCTTCAGGGCAAGATGTTTTCCTTACTCAGTAGATCTAGTTTTACCAACTAATACCCTCTCCCTAAATGCTAAGTGACAATCATTAACCAATTTATCTAATTGGCTTAACAACAGCATGCCTGAAATAAAAGACAGAACAAACCTATGAAATCATCGTGCCCACAGCTTCCTGCAGTGGGGGATTAGTACCTGCATCACCCTTTTTGAAGATTTCTTTTAAAAGTATCTCCAGAAAAGAAAATGACACTTCTGCTGATCTTCCACATGACAACTCTCTTGTCACCTTAACTCTTATTTTGATTTATTCATCTTGCACACATATTGGGAAAAAAGGAACTCTTCAGCCTAAATATGGGTCTTGAAAAAGCTAGCACTACCTTCAGAGTGTTTTTTTCTGGCCAGTGAAGTGTGGAAATAATCAAGCTGTTATGCACCAGTGATAAAAATGGTCATTATTAAATGATGTCCTACTGCAACTTCTTCTTTCACATTGTCTATTGAAAGTACAGTACTTCTTAAACTACTATTTATGCCTGTGGAGACAGGGCACAGTAAAAAAAAGGCTATTAGTGAACGAAGGGAGGAAGATGTGATAGAATGACTGTACTGTAATATCACTCCTGTGATGAATCCTGCCTCCGTTGTTTCTGTCAGAGCTTTGCCTTTGCTTTAAATTTGAACTGGACCTGTATTTCCATAAATGTCTCTGTGTTTCACTCTTACATTCACACTCTCTCTTCAGAGGTTAAATTCCTCTGCTTTATGCTCTTGAGCACATCTGAAAAATGCCAGTCTGAGTTTTGAGCACTTGACCATCAGAAACAAATAGATATAATCTTTCTCCCTTTTATGAAGTGCCAACAAGCATCCAGCAAATATCATTCATGCAGCCCAAGAGACCATACCCATCTCCCTGAATTGGTCAACACGGAGTGAAATGACAACTCACCTTGCCTTGCAGCCTTGATGTTAACAGGCTGAAATCCCCCATTTAGCGCCGAGGAGTCGATAATATCTGACTCAAAGTCACGGTGGTTCTTGCGATAGACAAACAGGGCCACAACCACGGAAATAGCCAGGCACACGATCACGGCTATGACGATCCCAACGTAAAGAGCAACATCATCTGAGTCAGGAGCAGCTAGAAGGAGAGAGGCCAGGAACATTGAAGAAATGTGCTCCTCACAGGGACTTCCAAGAAACTACATTCTTATTATTCTCATTTCCTGCAGATATTTACTACCTTTTTTATAGGTTAATTTAAAATCTATTTCCAAAGCTACATAACAGGTCTATGCCCTTTTGATGGAAAATGATATTTGATTTCTCTCTAACTGGTGTTCTAACTCTTTCTCTATCTACTCATTCGTCTATCTAGTACCTAGGCTGTGAACTACTAAGCATAATACATGTTATAGGCTTAGTCTCATGAAGCAAATTCACCCTGTGAAATAAAATAGTATGTCTTAGTGATATAGTGTCATAATATTGGTATTCAGTGGTTCATTTGATAACAAAAAAAAAAGTTGTGGGTTTTTAAACTTCAGAAGCCTTATTTTTTAGTAAAAAAAAAAGTCAAACCCCCCAAAAAGTCCATTTTCTTTGTAACATTTAGAATATCAGGATGTATCTTTGAGTTTGCTTTTTTTGAACTATAATGTGTCAAGCCATTTTTCCCTTCCATCCATTTCCCTTTAAAAAAAAATAGTAAAGCAGAGAATTCTCATCACTGGCATTAACATATCCGTATTTAGATAAAAGCCGAAGCAAGCACAAGAAATAATGTGGTAATTTACGAAAAGGAACCCAGATTTATTAGAGCTGTCTTGTGAGAAAATGGCTATGATATTTCTACTGGCTGCTTATACCATATCTCCGGCACTAATTCCAGGCTAATCTCTAGCATCATTATCCACTAGACATTTTTTTCCAAAAGGTCTGAATATATGACCAAAATTTGATGTGTTTCTATACAGTGAAGAATCCCAGTTTTAGAGATAGCGTAAAGAACAAAGAAAGTGCAAAAACAAAACAGACTTTTTTAGTACCCCATTTTTATTAGTTTGAAACATGTGAAATAATTTTTATTTTATTTTTTTGCTCCCTGCCTTCTAGCCATTTAAGCCAGGCTGCCCTCCAGCGCAGAGGTGAGAGCTGGCAGATGTTGAAAGAGACTGATCAACCTCTGCAAGCTCCCAGCTATCAGACCTTCAGTGTACCAGTCTTGAAACATCACATTTTTTTCCTCAGCAGTTCAGGAAGCAGATCTCTGAGTTCCAGCTCAAAGAAAAGTTACCCCTCCACCACATTTCCTCCATTTGCTAAGGAAATCTTAATGAGAAGAGGGCTCATCCTCTCCAGTTTCTGTCTCTGAGGCAGCATCTTCTCCCATTTTCCTCATGCATAAGGGCCATTATCAGTCTGTGTCAACTCACTGACAGCAAAACACTGCAACTGCTGTCACGTTATTCTGCCGAGTAGGTCCCTCTTTGCCTAGTCACACAGAGCTGGTGTAACAGTAAAGCTTGACCCAAGGAACAGCATCAAATTAGTATCCAGGAACGTAAAATCAAACATTAAACTTACAAGAAAATCCATATTCATTCTGGGTTCTCTGTTCAGTTGAAATAGGATAAATGAAACCTTAAAAAGAAAGAAATTAAACAAAAATGGGAACAAAATCAAATTAATGAGAACAAAAAAGGGAAGCATGAAAAAAGGTTTAATTAAAGAAAGAAGGAAAAGAAACTGATGGCACTTTAAAATTCTGATACAGCACAGAAGTATGATTTTGCATCCCCTGTCTCTTCCAGAGCCTTACTAAGAATTAATAAGCAGGCAGATTGAATTTCTAAGCCAAAATCGGTCTCGAGTCACTAACTTTGGAGTGCTTAAAGTCTTTCTTTTATTGAGCATAAACTCTAATGGATCTAATTTATTTCAGACATCAAGGGTCATTAGCATATGGAAAGTCTTTTTTCCCTATCCCTGCCATATGCTTTAATTCCCAGGACATGTTCAGTGAGGCTCTAAACAGTTTTTTTATTTAATTATAGTAGCTCACTGTTGATCTAATAGAGCTAAAGGAGACCTGTCATCGCTGGTCAGAGGTTAAATACCCATTCGCTGAGCAGAGCCCATGCACAAAGCCCTCTCTCTGTATTTCCCTGGAATTATTTTATCCCGTCTTTAATGTATGTTCAATAGGGATTCCTCAGAGAGCAAAGAATTTGTCAGCAAACGGGAAACTGAGTGGCTTCTCTTCGAAATTATTACAAAATCAATAAGGGCCCTGAGGTCATAACATTATTTATTTGAAATCTCTGTGAGCACCGTATATCGACAAAATCATAACACAATTTACAGCTGAATTTCAGAACGGATAAATAAGAGAGATCGTTTCCTTTGTCTCTTCTTTCTGCAGCTCCTACAGCACAGCATGCTGGAGCTGCTTAGTTTGCGCACGAGTCCTAGGAACTCGCTGAGCACCTCCCAGCTGCTTTCCATCCATATGGGAAACAAGTGAAATGCTCCAAGTCCCATCTTGCTGGAAAGGTAAATGACAGATCCAAAGTAAGCGGAGGAGTAGCTGTCAGGGATGGGATTAGAGTCAGTGTAAGACAGAAGGTACCTCTCCTCCACCACCTTCCCTTCAGTGCTTTTGAAGGGAATTTCACCCCCTCTCCTTGGATTGCACTGCAAGGAGCTCGCACAGCCAGGGACTCTCTGCAGGTGAAATGAAACTGGAAAATGCACTCCTGGTGCACGCCTAATGCACAGGACCATGCTACAGGCAGACTGGAGTAATAATCCCCAGCTCCCAGAAATGCTGAGTTTGGGTGCTCGGCATCTGTTGCACTTTACATAGCTCTTCCTGCTGGGCTGCACTGCTTGGTAATGAAGATACAGTCTGTCCCAATCACAGGTATAGACATACCTCCCCTCGAAGTTGCCAGACATTAACTATTGCATAAATGCTACCTTCACTGAAATACCAGAGCAAGAAGAGCTACTTTTTGATGATGATGTTTTTTCTGAGTCGTCATGGGACAGATTATATTGCCTGTAATATCTATTCAAAACTTTTATTTCACAGCAATAATTCCAGTCGTACAATTGCTTTTAGAAATATTATGCTCTTACATTCATTTATTTGGTTCTTTGAGGCAAGTTCACCTATGTGTACTCTCAACACACATACTCAATCTTTCGTAATAACTGCTTCCTACTTCTACTAGTGTACTCCAGGTATTGGCCACAAAAAGTCAGGCGAGCAACTTCTGAAGGCTTGAGTGAGTGCTCAGCAAATCTGGGCATAAATTTACAGTACCCTAGTTACTCCCCACTTACCCCCCAGATGAATGCTGAGGCCCCATATTTAGTCAACTTAAATTTCAGCTATAGCCTTATGCCCAATATTTCCTTTGGCAAAATGTCTCTGGAGACCAAAAGGTGGTCAGCAGGAAATATGAGGCACAAGGACAAGGTGGAATTTAGGCTGGTTGCATCTCCGAATGCCTTTTTGCCTCGTACTCAAATCCACTGGGAAAGTTGAGGACATCTCCCTGCACTTCATGTGCCCCAGCATGTTCTTGTGGGAGCTGGCGTGGGGCAGCATGTGTCCCCTGACTCTGCATCACCCATGGAGCTCGAGCTCACCCGTGCATAGCCAGGAAGGCTATTTCTATGTTCTCATGTTGCATTTCAGCTGGCAAGTTTTGTATTCAAGGTTGTGTGCCATCCCTGCCACGTCTGAAGTGGTCTAGCAACTGCCACTCAACAGGCACAAAGGACTGGATTAGCTGTGATATTATTGAAAGCATTCTTTCCTCACAGAAAAATGGAAATTCAAATTCAAGTCTTTTCAGCAAAGTAAACAAGTGTGGTCCTCAAATATTCTAAAAGAAATTTACCTCATCGCAACCTCTTTATAGACCCTCTTTGTCACAAAAACTTATTTGCGTCTTACAAGTTTGCATAGATTCTCTTAACGATAACTACGGAGAGCACCCTTGCAGCACTCCATAACAGTGACACCAATTTCTTCAACAGAAATGTTTTGTGTATGTATTCAAAGGCATGTCTATTAAAACAGGAGGAAGAGGCGAGGATACTTCTTGCTGCTTCTATTAGCCTCACAAACCAACATGCTTAGTAAACTGAGCTTGATTTTATTCTCCTGTGTATGCTGTGAACTGAACCAAGCACCCAACTCCAGCCAACTGCTTCCCTGCAAACACAGCCTGGCTTGCACAAGTGTCTGCGAGGACACATTTTCAGTCTGAGAAACATACGTTTTTTACATAGAAGAAAGGCATGGCCTAGGTAGAAGGGTTAAGGGCTGCTAAGTGAGATGTCAAGTTGTTGAGGTGATGGCACTACACAAGCTAGGCTGTGGTGATCATAAAACACTCTTTGCTCACAGTATGTGGGCAGGCTCCCCTGGCTGAAGCTAGCAGAGACCTTACCTTCGGTTGACTTTCAGCATCCCAGCCAAGTCGGTAACCCCAGTCATCCACTGGTCAAATGCCAGCTCCATTTGCACTTGCAAACTAGGCACATTTGTCAGAGATCACTCAGACATGGCAACTACAGATGCCTTCTGCCATTTGGGCAGGACTTTTTAGAATAGAACTACTTTTAAACACTCCTTTGTCATGAAAGTGCTCTTCCAAAAGGAAATGGGCATTGCATTGGCAGCGGTAAGGGGAAGGCTTGCAGCCATGCGCTGGTGGTGGTGGCTGGGCAGGAGGTAGGGTTGCTGCCATGCTTCCAGCACAAGAGCACAGATATTGCTTTAGAAAGTTGGCTTGCACACTGGTCCCTCTGACTACACCTTTAAACAATGAGAAAGGACATTTTAATCAGATAATGATGCAAACCTGCTGGGATTAGTAACTGAAATAATGAAGAATGACTTCTCTCCTCTCTTCAAAGTAACTGCAGTGAAAAGAGATCTTTTTCTTGTGTGTTTTTTTCCCCCCCCCCCCCCCCTCCTTGTATTAACAGCGCTGCTTGGCAAGTACCTGAGGGACTTCTACCAGGATCATAAAAATTTTTAACAAGGGTGAATTTAGAAAGGTGCTGGTGGATTTGACTCTGGGAAGGCTGCTGAGGCTGCTGACTCACACTCAGAGCAGCTGGTTTCACAGTGAGCTACTTGCTTTGAGAAAAGTAATTTAAGCTTCTTCCTACAGCTTGTTGGGAGATGTACACTTTCAAAGGGGCTTTTGATGTTTTGTTGTGTAACTTACTGCTGGATGAGTAAAATAGCAATAATCATACTTTACACTTGCATAGTCCCTTCTGTTTGAGGTTCTCAGAGGCCTACCAAAAGTGTATATTTATTTCCCTCATTTTACAAGTACCTCACCCTATGTCATACCTGGAGAATCAGTGGGAGGCTTGGGTTAACGCACAGAAATTGCACCACTGTAATTGCACGGTAAATGCATTCATTAAAAAGCCTTTAATTAAGTTGATGTTTCTCCATGTAGTCTACTTCATATTCCACTTTAGGCTTGTAAATAATTTTTTTGTCGCTGTGGAAGTGCTTCTATTAAGTGTTAAAGGTGGGCTTTTTTAAACTAAAGCAATTATACTGGCACAAATCCTTTGCACAAATGCAGATGTATCATTGTAAAGGTGCATTATGTAGGCATTGCCTATTCTCTTTCTATAAAGCATGTGAAGAGCAATTTAAGCACCTTTATAATGATGGAACACACTGGGAAAAGTGAAGAAGGGTGAATATGTCAGATTGTACTGGAAAGATAAACCGGTCCAATGTTGGTATATTGATAAAAAGCCTGCTGAAGTCTTTTCTATTTAATTTAACTGAATTTCAGCATCAGTCGCACTTGCACTGGTCTGGGGAATTGTGTCCATTTAACTAAATAGATTTTGAAGCTCATTTAATTAGTTTCGTGCAGTTAGTGAAGGCAGATGATCCTCAAATGCTGGAAGTCCAGCCTGAGCATTCTGATCCCACATGCCTTGCTCTGACCTTCTGGAAACACATCTGTGCCAGGGACCCCAGGAGACCCAACGGTGGGTCTCTGTGGCTGAATGGCCTTCAGTGTACCTGCCTGTGTGAGATCACCTGCTTTAGGGGGTTAGCTTTGACAAACAGGCAGGCTGACCCTTTTTACAGCAAGTTTTCCTTGGGAGGAGTAGATAAACCTTCTGCCAAGTTGGAGAAAAATGAAGCATTTGGGAACAGAAGAATCTCAGACCTAGAAAGATAATTGGGCAGAGATTATGTCACTGACTCCCTTGAGACTGAAATCGAAACAGGGTGTCACCAAATAGTCACCAAAAGAACTTTTCTAAGCTCTCTTTTTTTCTGCTGGGGAAGAATCTACCCCTCAGCATATTCATGGGCATATATACATACATATTGTATTAATGGATATCAATTTTAGAGTGAATTGATCAGATTATGAAAATATTTTATTCTGTTGCTTGCAGAACATAATATATTCACATAAGAGAGAAAGAGAAATTCCCAGTTTTCCATTTGTATTTTCCCCAGCTACTTTCTCTCTTCCCAGCAAGTAACTAGGTAAGATGGTGGAGTAGCTGAAGGTGATCTTTCTGGGAACTTATTTACTAGGCTTATACAGTTTGAGTCATATTTACAAAAATATTTACAATTATCCTGCAAAGAAATTGCTTTATAACATTAGCTGCTGAGGTCCCAGTTAATGATACATATTTTGAGACTGTATCAAGGTCAGTGAGAGTTGGAGACATGCATTTTCATTTAATAAAGTGCAGATTGCATAAAGCACGCCATAACTGCTTGTTTCCTTAATGCATCATATTTTAATCCAGCACCACTTGCTTCTAATCTATAAATGCTCTTTACCCTCTGTGTAGCAGTTTCAAAAGGAGCTAAGGTCACGTAATTATGTGGCCCTTTTGAAAGCCTAGCCACATGACTTGTCTCAATAACATCCTGTTGCAATGAACTCAACAGGTTGAGCATAATATATTGTAACAGCACTTCTCCTTTTGGCTCCAAGTC
Organism: Nyctibius grandis; assembly: GCF_013368605.1. Taxonomy (NCBI): domain Eukaryota; kingdom Metazoa; phylum Chordata; class Aves; order Nyctibiiformes; family Nyctibiidae; genus Nyctibius; species Nyctibius grandis. The sequence goes on from NC_090663.1 coordinate 57,170,416, forward strand.
AATGCCCTTAAATTGCCTATAAGAAAAGAAGAGGGCACACATTCAACTGCCGCCCTTCTTTCTCTACTTTGATGGCTTTATCCAGAGTAGCGACACTGAAGTAGGAAAAAGCTCTGGCTGGCAACAGGCTCTGAACCACAGAGCTATGATGGACCAATGAACAGAAACTAATTCTTACATGTAGATGCCTAAAATTTGAAGGAAGCAGTTCCCAGATGATTTAAAGTAGGTATGTGGTACACACATTGTGACATGAGAGTTTACTGGAACAATCCTTTGTTTCTCTGGGATATAGACACATCAGAGTTCCAGTTCAAAGCCTGCAAGCTCATAATTTTTTCCATACGCGTCCCAAATGACATGCACCCAGTTGCTTCTGTTCTTAATTCCCATGATGAAGTCTTTTCAACATTAATTCAGTTATCCCTGGAGCTGCAAAAAACTCTCAGACGGAATGTGCCCAGATTCTTCCTATATTTGCTGTTCTAAAGAAAGACCTTCACGTCTGCAGTAATGATGCTGAAGGTCAGATATGATATCAGGCATCCCAGAGACAATGCACAGTAATTTATTTTCCTTCTAAAGGACTAATTATTGTCATGTTCAGGGTGGGCTAATAAACAGGGAGCTTGAGGTTTTGTGACTGATTATTTACTTCGGTATTACAGAATCACAGAATCACAGAATGTTAGGGATTGGAAGGGACCTCGAAAGATCATCTAGTCCAATCCCCCTGCCGGAGCAGGATTGCCTAGACCATATCACACAGGAACGCGTCCAGGCGGGTTTTGAATGTCTCCAGAGAAGGAGACTCCACAACCTCTCTGGGCAGCCTGTTCCAGTGTTCGGTCACTCTCACCGTAAAGAAGTTTTTCCTCATATTTAAGTGGAACCTCCTGTGTTCCAGCTTGCATCCATTGCCCCTTGTCCTGTCAAGGGATGTCACTGAGAAGAGCCTGGCTCCATCCTCATGACACTTGCCCTTTACATGCTTATAAACATTAATGAGGTCACCCCTCAGTCTCCTCTTCTCTAAGCTAAAGAGACCCAGCTCCCTCAGCCTCTCCTCATAAGGGAGATGTTCCACTCCCTTAATCATCTTCGTGGCTCTGCGCTGGACTCTCTCTACCAGTTCTCTGTCCTTCTTGAACTGAGGGGCCCAGAACTGGACACAATATTCCAGATGCGGCCTCACCAGGGCAGAGTAGAGGGGGAGGAGAACCTCTCTCGACCTGCTAACCACACCCCTTCTAATACACCCCAGGATGCCATTGGCCTTCTTGGCCACAAGGGCACACTGCTGGCTCATGGTCATCCTGTTGTCCACTAGGACCCCCAGGTCCCTTTCCCCTACGCTGGTCTCCAACAGCTCTGTCCCCAACTTGTACTGGTACATGGGGTTGTTCTTGCCCAGATGCAGGACTCTACACTTGCCCTTGTTATATTTCATTAAATTTCTCCCAGCCCAACTCTCCAGCCTGTCCAGGTCTCTCTGAATGGCTGCGCAGCCTTCCGGCACATCAGCCACACCTCCCAGTTTTGTGTCATCAGCGAACTTGCTGACAGCGCACTCTAATCCCTCATCCAAGTCATTAATGAATATATTGGATAGAACTGGTCCCAGTACCGACCCTTGCGGTACTCCGCTAGACACAGGCCTCCAACTGGACTCTGTCCCATTGACCACCACTCTCTGGCTTCTTTCCTTCAGCCAGTTCACAATCCACCTCACTACCCCATCATCCAGACCACACTTCCTCAGTTTAGCTGCGAGGATGCTGTGGGAGACAGTGTCAAACGCTTTACTGAAATCAAGATAGACCACATCCACAGCTTTACCATCATCTGTCCACCAGGTTATGTCCTCATAAAAAGCTATCAAGTTGGTTAAGCATGACTTCCCCTTGGTGAAGCCATGTTGAGTGCCCCTAATGATCCCCCTATCCTTGATGTGCCTAGAGACAGCACCAAGAACAAGTTGTTCCATCACCTTTCCGGGGATGGAGGTGAGGCTGACCGGTCTATAGTTACCCAGGTCCTCCTTCTTGCCCTTTTTGAAGACTGGAGTGACATTCGCTTTCCTCCAGTCCTCAGGCACCTCTCCCGTTGCCCACGACTTAGCAAAGATGATGGAGAGTGGCCTAGCAATGACTTCCGCCAGCTCCCTCAGCACCCGCGGGTGCATCCCATCAGGGCCCATGGATTTATGGACGTCCAGGTTGCTTAATAGGTCCCTGACCCAGCCCTCATCTACCAAGGCAGATTCCTCCTCTATCCTGACTTCTTCTGAGGCCTCAGGGATCTGGGGCTCCTCAGGACAGCCTCCAGCAGTATAGACAGAGGCAAAGAAGATCTTCCCTGATCAGGTAGGTTAAATGGGGAGTCTCTCTTGTTCTGTCTTGAACAGGAGTTTATGATATTCTATAATTAAGATTGCAACTATGTTTTAATTTTAAATTAGATGTCTGACATTTTCTTAACACTGTTAGAAAGGTTTTGCCTGAGTTTAAACATGCATGTCATCTCTATGGGTGCGGGGGAAGATGGAAGGGTAGGATAACTTGTTGCTAACATTTGATGTGGATTAGAATAGGCAAATTTGACATTATGCAATCTTTTACAGTTAAGGACTTTGACCTTTTGGCTAAATCTTATGTCAATCTTTAGTATCTTAGAAGCACACAACCTTAACATCAGGTTTGTTATGCACGTTTGACAGCAAAAGTAAACACATGTCTAGCATCGCAATTTGCTAGATTGTGTACTTGCCAATTCCACGTTTGCAATGACTGAACGTTAAATAGACTTCCTGGGGTTTGCTTTGTTTTGCAGTTGTAGCAGTACAAGAGCAAATGGGTTACAGGAGGGCTGAGATAAGGACATGGGGCAGCACTGAAGAGGGGACACATGGCAAACAGCTAGATGAAGGAAGGGACAGCTGGAAGATGATCTAGAAGAGGGGATTGAAACTGTTAGGACTGCTGGAACAAAGGCTCATAGAAAGCATGAGTTATTCACACGGATGTTCAGTGACACATATCAAAATCTTTGGCAGGTCTATAAGCTCACAGGTAAGTTAACTTGTGTTTTCTGGCTTTCTGGCTTGTAACCTCAAAAATCCCTGAGACTCCAGAACCAGCTGATCAGCTCAGCGTTCGCTTCCCAAACTATAGAAACTTCCTTCCCTGACATGAGTTTTCATTTAAGGATGCTGCCAATGCTTTTGTTAGTCCTTTATGTAAAACACAGATTTAGAAATAGAGCATGCTGAGTTTTATTCCTGCTCCTGTCACTGACTCCCTGATGAGCCTTGTGCTGCTCATGTAAGCTCACTCTGCCTGACACCCTGCCAGGAAAGCAAAAATCATGAAATACACCCACCTTTGTGCATGGTAAAGAAAATATAAACACTCATTATTGTCACTGTATGGTTGGGGTTTTTTTTCCACGATGAAGTTAGTGTATCAGTTAGACTTTATTATAAGCTTGCATTTTTCTTTCATCTGAGTAACTTTTTTTTTAATGTGCAGAGAAATAAGGGAAGAATAAAAGAAAAATTCAAGGGAATTAAAAGAAGAATGAAAATTATAGACGGATGAGGTTGGGGTTTTCCTCCTCTCTGCATGGCTATAATATTTTTGAATACTTGAGATTTTTCAAAACAGCCTAGAGATCTTAGAGCACTTGCCTTTCATTAAAATTAATGTGGAGGTGGCTCTTTCTGAACTGACTGGGGTAAGACACAGCAACTTCAGTGTCCTGGGCTCTGCTTGTGGCTCTACACTTCTGCTTTCTCTCAATGCTTTTACCTGCTTTGAGCATTAGGTTTTCTAGGCAAGAGCTCTCAGTTGCAGAGGGCCCACCAGAGTGTGGATGCTTCTCAGCTGGGGATTTGTCATGTCGCTACAATAAAAATAAAGATGAGTCGCCACTCTGAGATGTGTGCATAAACTCCCTGGGCTGCTACATCATTACATAGTAGTTGGGTTAAAAACAGAATAACACATCATATCAAATAACAGTATTACAGAAAATTTCCTCTAGGAACAGATGAGATGCATTCTTCAAATGAATGAAACTACCCCTTCAAGGGCTCAGTGAAACAGGCCAGGTGGCTAAATCACTATGCTGACAGACTGAACGTATTAGAAGTTCTCTCTTGACCCACATGCTCTTAATAAAAGGTTTTATTTCATTCCTCTGCACACACGGGCTTCTGTTGTGGTCTCCCTTGAGTGAGCTTTGCTTACCTCCCGGACACTGGAAAACATTCCCCTGCTCTTTGCACACTAATCTGCTCTGGAGGACCAGAGGTCCTCATCAAAATGCTCTGCCCTCTAATTCTTCCCTGAATGCCTGCTTTCAAAACAAGCCAAAAAGGGAAACGAATGCTTATTCCATCAGAGGTTCTGGCATGTTATATTAAACAAGAAGGGCATGTGCAGAATATATATGTTTCAGAAAGAAAGAGATGTTAGTATCAGGTTAATCTTGCTTTCTACTCGAGATCTGTGTATTAACAGGCACAAGACTGGAAAAGGGCAGCAGTTAACCATTTCATGCACAAGCATGACAAACTGCATCTTTTTTCACTTGCTTAGGCACTATCACTGTAAGAAGTAACCTTATGAACTTCATACTGCCTTTCAGACGAAGATTTCAAAGTGCTCGGCAAATATAGATTTGCCATCACCATTTCACATCAATTCACTCTTGATTAGAAGGCAGCCTTTTTTTTAAAAAAGGAATGGAATTACTAGTCTGATAATAACATCTTCACCATAGTATAGGTGCCTTTTTCTCAAGTGGTGTATTCGCTATTTGAATTTCCAAGTACTTAAGCTACATGCAAAGACAGAACCAAAGTGACGTGAGAATTAGTCCAGAGCATTGTCTGCAATGATGGATGAAGATGTTTTGAATCTTTTCTTCCATTTTTTTAAGTGATAGTAGCACGTCTCAGTCTTTTCACACTCATTTATTTAAATCCAAAGCAACAAAGGAAGAGTCCACACTGGATCTGATGACTCTTGGCAATGATTCATGAGTGGAAATTGCCTTTTGGCCCTATTCAATGACGGATTTGTACTCCGTATTGTGAGACTGTATAAAGTAAACAGTTTTCACTACACAGAGCAACAGTACTATTTATGTAACCATATAATCCATAGTCCTTAAGCGATAGCATGTGCTTCGGTATTACCTTGCTGCTGTAAGATAGCTAGCCCTGTGTTTTGGAAAAAATTGAAAGCACAACTTAGCCAACCTTTTATGAAAAGCCACAGTGGTCTACTAAAGCTGAGAGTGAGCTAAAGAAGGGGCACTGGTTGTCTCCCTTTGACCATGCTAGTGCCAACCCTGCACATCACAGGTATGATTTCAGAAAAGATCAACAGCTTTACCAGCATGCACAAGCACCAACCTCACACCTATGGGCTTTCTGTACTTATTTATTCAGGACAGGGAGAATACAGATTTGAACACTGTCACTTCAGATCCTCAACAGAAAGGACACAGGTGACATGCTGTCTCCATTTAGCCTGTACCCAGGGCTAAACAATAACCAGTTGTTCTATCACCCAGTGGCCCCTCTCCATCCAAGAAAGGGAATTGGGAAAAGGAGGGAGACTCGTGGATTGAAATTTAAACAGATTTAATAAAATAAGAAAACCAATATCAATACTAATACAAAAGACACAAAATTATACTCAGCCCATAGAATGGTGGCAAGTTCCTCCAGGGATCACAACCATTGAGAAGAGATGAGAAAGAGGAAGAAGAAAGCAGAGCAGAGCAAACAGGGCCCCCCCCCCACCAGCCTTCCAATTTATGGTGAACGTGACGTTTACGTTACAGAATACACCTGTGGGCCAGCCTGGGTCAGCTGCCCTGGCTTTCACTGCTGATGGCCCTTGATCACCATACCATGGCTGGCCACAAACTGAAACAAAATGTAACAGAAAATTGATTCCATAAATTTTATCACCAGAAAACCAGGACACATGCTCTGAGCATGACAGCTGCATATCACAACTCATGTAATAAGCCTTCAACATAACCACGCAACACAGCCAACTCTATTCATAGGTTGTCCACCTCCTCCTGATTACCAGCAGCATTTTACACATAATGCAAAACAGCATCTGGCCTGCCAGAGACTTTTAGCACCTGTTTGGTACCACACACATGATCTCGCATGTCATTCCAGACTGGGCCCAGCAAAACACTTCCCCTCGTACTTTGCTTTAAACATATTTGTGATCTAGTGAAGGGAACTACTTGTGCTGAAGTTTGAGCTGGCAGTGGAGTGCTTCTCTTGCTTAGTCCTCACACAGAACACCCACCAAAGTCATTAGGTGGGATGAGTGGAGGGCTAATTGCAGTGTTTCAGTTTATAGCGATCCCCTGTGAGATGCAGTGCGTGCTTTTAAAAGTGTTGTTCCTTGCACTGAAGTATTTACCACGTCACTCATATTTCAAATGGGAAATAACGCAATATGAAGGCAATAATGCAACTAGTGTGGGTGGTAACCAGACAATTCTTCTTACATCTACAGCGTATTTTGTCCCAGAAGGTCATATTAATGCTATCACAGGAATTACAAAATTGTTCTAATGGGACCTGCTAGGCAATATTGTGTATTTGGAAATTTAAAATAGTAACGACCACGCTAAATTTTCACTACAGCTGCTTTTCTTTTTCAGTTCAGCCTCCTGTCTCTCTGCAGGCTCTCTAGTTTAATGACTGTTCATCCTTCCATGTTAACAGAAAAATACTAACTACTGGATAAGGAAGTCTACGTGTGTACTAGCAAAATCATTAGTCTGAATAAATGTGACAGCAGAGTTGCACGAGAAATGCCACAGTTAGTGGTAAGCACAAACTACAGCTTTAGGTGTAAAATACTGTAATTACAAGGGATGGAGAAAGCTCCACAGTTTTTATCCCCACAGAAATCGATAGTGGTGCAGACTGCTGCTCTTTGCTGGAGCAGGGGCAGTCTGATGAAAGAGCTTATTAATTTATCCAGCTGATGCTACTGTAGTGAATAATAGACTGGAAGAGAAAGGGCTTGTAAATTAGACTCATTCAACCCAACGTTTTCCAGGATATCTATTATGTACAGCTATATAGAGATATATATTTACAAGCGGGTTTTTGTCAAAGCAACAGCCTAGTGACTTCTGGTAAGAGGGTCTACCTACACTCTGTCAACTACACTCACGGTGCTAAAGTCAACCTTCAAGCTCTCACTAGAGACTGACACTAAGGAGGAAGCACCAGGGCACATACAAGCAGGATTTGGCTATGATGCAGGTAAGCAGCTGGCCAACCCATCTCCTGGAGGGCTATGGCCACAGAGGAAAGGTGGCCGTGGCTCCCCCCATGCCACCTGTGCCACGACAGACCCACTGGCACAAAGGTATTGGAGAAGTCTGCTGTGGACCCACAGGTCCCCAGGCTAGGAGAAATGTCAGTGCCAAGCCAGTCCCCACCAGCCTCAAATAACGTGGAAAGCAGCATGGTGTTTTAGGAACGAAAGGAGTCCTTTGTTTCTTCTTAGCTCAGCAGCCCGATTTGCTATGAATCTAGATCCACACCAGCAACAATGTAAGTTGGTTTTGCATAAACTGAGAAGGAGAAAGAAAAAAAGAGAGAGACAGAGCGAGCACAGCAGGCACACGGCCACCAAGTACAGCAAATCAATCTTCTCAGCAGTGATGGATCAGGGAGCAGGACTGTAAGTTTTACAGGTATATGAAACCCCACGAGTATAAAGACACCATTAAAACACTGCCATTAAATTCCAACACTGAAGGATGATCACAGCCCCTGGAGCCAAGCAGGTCAATATGTGTCTCTATATTTTTCATTACCATTTTTTATATACATATATATGAAGCAGAATAGGATACACAACAGCCTCACCCTCTCTCCTGCTGAAGACCTCTGCTTTATACTCAGCATCCACTTTCACAAATAAAATGCAATAAACCATCAACAGATAAATGAGATGCCTACAGGGCTTTTATTCTGCCGTACCATTCTATCTACTTTTCCACAAGATTTCTACTTAAATGGCTCTCTTTATGCACATACACAAAGACGACATACACCTGTCTAAATATAATCTGATACTGAAGAGCTCTTCTGTATGGGGAAACGTATCTTTTCTTCCTAATTTACCATAATGACTTATTCACACCGCTGGAGCTACGAGTACGTTAGCTTCCCCACTATAAAAGTCACCAAGGTGTTATACAGTAAGACGTGGCTGGATTTTTTTTTTCTATCTTTAGAAAGAAAAAGAGAGGAGCTCTGAATCTCACCTTTCTGTCTTCCCCAAAAAACCAAACATTTTAGGAATTATAGCTTTATAGGCTGCTGACATTGACTAATATTTTTTAAAGCGATGAAAGCATTTGTGTGAGCCACACTGAAGAAGCCTTTTTTGGAAACCTCAGAGCAAATGGCCACACTGTGCCACAGGGTAGCTCAGAGATTGCTGCCAGCACAGTAGCCACCTATATGGCACTTATTAAAGAAGCAGACCTATTTATTAGCTAGTAGTGTCACTATTCTGTCATTGTGACTATTATTTCAGTCAAAAGTAACCTGCCTCAGAGAACAAAAATTCCTGACTCCTTTTTCGTGAGAGAACTCAAAGCATTTTATGATCTGGACACATAGATACTGGATAGTTACAGCCACAACTCTTTGGGCAACAAAGAGCTGAGGCTTGACATAGAAGTATTGCAGAGAGGCAGGATGAAGGAACAGGAGAGAGGTGTATGTGAGGATTTTGGCTCAGGTTATTGTGCTAACAAAATGTGAAAGGAAGTTTCAATGCACCAGCAGAACGGAGATGACCTCATTTTTGAGAAGGGATGGGGTGCAGAGAACACTAATTGTTCGTCAGCATGTCAGAATCACACTAAAAGCCTACTTTTTTTTTTACTTCTCTCTCTTATTAGTCACAAAGGCAGGACTATGGCGTGAATAGGCACACACAGAATAGATTTCAGTGCTAGAGCTGATCTTCATGAGGCTGCAGCATGCTGATAACTATATATGAAGTTTGCATAGGCACTTCATAGATACAGGGCACCTCTTTCTACTACAGGGCACGCCAAATTCGAAAAGGGGCATAACTGTTATATGTAGAAACATATGCAACCACCATTCCTGACAGCAAGAAGCCACAAACTGATCTGCTTTGCCAAGTTTACACTTTTGAAAATGCTGGCTTTGCCCTAAACCCTCTACTTTTCATTTGCATTGCCGTAAGAGTCCCTGCCAACATTCCCTGGACAGATGCTGATCTGGTATTAGAGAGAAGGCCTGTTTTGTGGGGAGGGCAGCAGGGAGAGGGCTCTGTTATGAGACTTTCTAATTATTCACTGCTCAACCTTATAAACCTCAGACAGCATTACATTCCTCTCCAGGGAAGAAGAGTGGGGTATCAAGACTGGTGAGAACTGGATTAACTCATTCCTCCAGCCTACAAATGATTCTGTGACTTTAGGTCATTGATGTTGATCTGCAGCTATTGCAGGTTTTTCTGTGGCCACATACATCTCAGACCCCGCAGGTGTCACAGCGGCACTTACCCTGCATGCAGAGCCCATCAGTGCAGTTCTTGGACTGCAGCACCAGCCCCTCGCAGTCCTTCCCCCCATTCTTCGGCGCCGGGGCCGTGCACTCCCTCCGGCGCCAGTGGGTGCACTCCGTGCCGCAGGTGGACCACTTGCTCCACGACGTCCACTTGCCATCCACTAAGACAAGGAAAGGACCTGACTTGTTAGGGGGTACATAAAAGTGAGACCAAGCGAGAGTGATGCACGTTTCGGCACAAGCCAGCCTGCAACTCCTGGCCATTCCCAGAAAGGCAGAAGGATCGTCAGTCCGCTCTTCCTAAAGTCCTGTTTCTGGCCTGTAAATGCACATTCACTCTTCCTCTCCTTTCTCACTGCCCTGGCCCCATTTCTGCTCTTTCCTCTCCTTTTTATAAATTTGTCAGCAGTTTATCTGTGCTCAAAGTGTACAAGAAAATGAACAAGTCAGGAATCTGCAATTTTTTTTTTTGGCACTTTTCAACACAGAGGTTAAAGTTAAACTTGGCCAGAACTTCTTCTTTAGTAGGAAGACATTTAATAATAAATATTTTCTATTAAAAGAAATATCTAGAGGCACTGATCTATTTCACATGAGCAGAATTAGGAATGTGTTTAGCGCCTTTCAAAATCCCACAAATGACTTTCAAAAGCACTAAACTGAACAGCCAAAGAACCAACTATGAAATTGTTCCAGTGACACAGCCTGAGCCAAGAGTCTGTCACTTGGAACAGCGACCAGAGATGAAATTTCAGCTTTTAAGTATCACCCACCACTAAGACCAGGAGATGGATGGCCAAGCTTCACAAGCTGAAGAAAAACCTTCTGCCATCGGTTTGAGTGGGACTGCAGAGGTAGGAAAGCAGTGGACAATAGGACAGATGGCAGAACTTTTGTCACAGAAAGCCACCAACTACCTTGCGCATCCTGAAGCAATTTTGTACTTTTCAGAAGTTTACATTTAAATACTTTTTGAAGGTATGCATACACATCTCTTTCCAGTATAAACGTCATTGTAGTTGAAGTCAGGTAAACACATGCCTCAAATTTAACATCCACACCACAGATGCTCCACTTGCTGTGACAGCTGGACCGAACAGACATTGCAAATATATTTACATCACAGTTGCTTTCTATATTCAAATTCCAGTCCTTTTCCAGAGCTTTCAACCTTTATCTCCTGCAATTTGAAGCTCTGAATGTCCCCCAAATCCACTGAATTACCAGGGCTGAGATACCGGTGCAAGCTGCGTGCAAAAGTGGGTCTGAATCCTCTGCTTGCTTGATATAATGTGATCGCTATTTTATCTACTTACGTAATATAATTTCATATTCATTCACTGAAATGTTGGATTTATTAATAAAGAAAAGGAGGCTTTTGTAACTGATAGCCGTCTCTTGAAATGACTGGTGACAAACTATTTATCTAGGGCTATGTACTGTTCATACTGAACCTGGACACAGAGTGGTGCACGCTATTTTCTGAACACTCTGGCCCTCGCAGAAGGCACCACCGTTGAGTGGGGCAGGATTGGTGCAGGTCCTCGTACGCTTCTGAAAACCTCTCCCGCATCGGCTGTTACACACTGACCACTCAGTCCAGGTAGACCAGCCTCCGTTCACTGAAAAGCAAGAGAGAAAGAGTATGATCATGTAAGCAAGCCGTCCCGGTCAGCCCAAAGGCATCTCTGGCTCCGTGTCATGCTGCCTCCAACAGCAGTCATAAGCGATGGCTAGGAAGAGCACGAGAAGCAACACTGAACAGACACAAACCCACGTCTCCAACGTACTGAATGTACAGCATGCCAGGAGTCATTGTACAAGTCGAAGAAATGCTGACGCTGAATGAGAAACACCACTTGATGACTATTAGGGCTGGCAGGTGACCTGCCTTCTCCTGAAAACCAGCCTGACCCAGCACTAAGCACCTGGTGGCATGTGTATGGCCAAAATCCCTGCGGGTTCAGAGAGTATGGGCCGCTCTGCCAGACAGAAGTCTGCGCTCTGAAAGCTGCACCATTTTCCAAAGGGAGGTAACCTGTACTCCAGCATGTTCCCACATGTACCCATCAGCCATGCATGCTGAGAGACTCCCAGGCTTTGACTAGGAACTGATAATTTTCTTTCCCTTTCTTTCCAGAAAGTGATTTCAGCATGCCAGGGCAACTTCACTCACCCCTTTGTGGACACAGCTGGTGTGTATGAATGTCCCAGCACTTCCATAACAGATATTTAAGCTGCTCAGACTGAACTCTCACTAAATGCATTTTTTTTTTGGACTTTGGGAAGAAATTTATCTGATATTTATGATGACTCTCTTTTTTACCCACCTCAGTTTCTGGGATGGATCGATGAAAAAAGAGCTGTGCTGCTCTATGTAATAACGTTGTCGCCAGGGTATGGATAACATACTAACTGCTCAGATTACCCAATCCCCAAACGTTTGTGATATGACACAACCCTTAAGCAGCTTTTGTAGCAAAACCCATAAAAATAGCTGCTCGCCTACATATATGTCTCTTGACTGCACTGTTGAAAAAAATGCTGTATATGTATGAGGAAGAGTTGCAGTATGCCTACATCTTCATGTTTCCGCATTCATCACACTTACAAAACACAGTGCTCTCGCATGGTCCATCCCTCAATATCACAAGCACAGCTAATCAACTCAATTCAGTCGGTTTTCTATAAAAACTGAACTAAAAGGCCCTCATTGTAACTTCAGGGAAGCAACTGCTTACAATTAAATCTAACTGCTACGCTGAATATGAAATGAATATTAGGGATAATCATAGGGATTTTTTCCTACTTGTCTATCCTATAATTAAGCTGATTGTAAGGAACACCAGGACAGTCAGCTGGCACGTCGTCAGAGGAGGTTTTGTTCTGGTGGATACCCCCGCCTGGGATGCATCAGGGCAGTAACTTTGCAGGGGCAAAGGCTCAGACTGGTGGGGCAGAGCTGCAGCGGAACACAGCCTGGAAGAGACCCCAGGAGGGCATCTCATCTGGCCCCTCCCCAGCCAAAGCACAGCCAACCTCAATATTAGATTAGGGCTGCAGATGCAGACACAGAATAATGTTATCCCATGCTTTGTATTCCTCTGGTGTTTATTTTTAAGCTAGGTTGTGTGCCTATGAACTGTAGCCCCAGAGTGCTTTGCTACTTTGCCCCTTTGCCCCTGACATCAGAGTATGTTTTGGTAGCAGACACCAAATATAAACTTATTTAAAGAGATGGAAGAAGCTGGATGATTCTGCTGAGCTCTGACACTCTTACCAATATCTGGAAGCACAAGCTTCCTTTTGGCTTTACTCTTATTTCTGAAAAGCAACACTAAGAATGTGAAATGCATTGGCAGAAACAGTGCCTTGGACGCTGGGGCTGGAGGAAGTGCCCTCATGGCTCCTTGCTGCCTCCAGCCAATGTGTATTATGGCAAGGGGAGCAATCACCTTCTCTTCAATGAGGCAATCAGCTGTTTGTGTAGGTGCCTGTTCCTCCTTTAACACCAGTGTCTGTCACCAATAAGCCAAGCCCTCAGACCTGCACTTCTGAGGATTTTTCGGTAATGAACCCTGACTGCAGTCGCTGCATATGGCTGCAAGTCAACAGGCGGCCCAGCCTGGACACTGACTGCAGTACGAGCTGCATACAGGCGTTTTGTATCCTCCTCCTGCCCCATTGCTCTCTTTGAGTGCGTGCCCCTCCACATGCAGCAAGACAAGGCATCACTTACCATAGACAATCACAGTCGCCGTGGTGCTTTTCCTTTTGGCCACAATGTTTTTCGCGACACAAGTGTAATTGGCTGTGTCAGAAAGCCGGGCTTGCTTGATGATCAGGTTGTGATCAATGGTGATGTAAAAATTCCGGTCTTCCACGGGATCAATCACCTCTTCATTCTTCAGCCACTCCACCTTGGGGTTTCAAAGGGCCAGAGGAGAGGCAGTGAGTCAGCACCAGGTCACAACAGGCACAGTATTTGTGATTACATTGCTCATCCCAGAAAGTGCTACGAGTCAAGGCACATCACAAAGGACTCACCTGACGCATGCTGCCGACTGAAGTAAAACAGCACGGCAGAAACATGGGAGAACACCCTTCATGCCTACCCTTTCCTTCAGGTCCCCTTGCCTCCCACCCGTCCACACAACAGCTGTCTTGCCTTGCCTTGAAAAAATATCAATGCATTTGCAAAGGCTGCCAGCTACCGTACAGAGAAAAACAGCTAATCTATGCTTTCAGAGTCTGAGGCAAGGGATAAGGAAGGGGTGATACCTTAGGACTGTATCTACAAACAGAAAATTCCCTTACAACATCAGAAGCCCTAAACCAGCAGAGATCTCACCCATTATTTTGTACATCTTCTCTAATTAGGCAGTTAATAATGCAGTAACCTTGTATATACCTGCCCTGGGTCTAACACAATGAGGGCCTGCACCAGAGTAGGTCACACTAATAAATTATAAACACGCCAATGTTTTTAAGTATATATGCACTCACACATACATGCATGTTATTGTTTTGCTGCAATCAGGATTAAACAAAATAGAGACAGTTACCAAGGAAATAGGGAATCAGAAAGACTACATCAGTGCTTATTTTTCCCTTTTCTTTATGTAAGCTATATTTTATTTTAATAAAGCATAATTTCCTTGGTTACACAGGAAAATATTTTCATATGTGATTTTTAATCTAGACAATGTTCTCTTTATTGCCTTCTAAAGAAACACCCTATTATATCCCAGCTGACTGCTGCGAGCCACTCTAATATAATTTGGCTGCAAATGTAGTAGCTTGTTTTCATTTGAACCGAGCACGCTCTGAAGGACAGGAGTGGGGCCCTGGATGGATCAAAGCCGGGCCTTCTTGTCACTGGATCAGCTTGTGTGCAGGATTTAATTAAAGGAAGAAAAACATGAACACAATCAACCTGCCAGACCTGCGAGGTGCTAACTGCCAAGATCTGCTCTCACAAACCCCACTTTTCCACCGACATTTGAGGAACTGCCCGAGCACTGACATACCCCAAAACCAACAGAGAACCTGCTCCCCCCCTGAGACAGCTGTACAGACCGTCCCAAGCTGTGGGGAGAAAACCGAGGGCCTCTCCTGGTGTTAAACACAGAGGGCTCAATTCATCCCCAGATGGAGCTGGTCCAATGCTGCAAGGCCAGCGCTGGTGGACATGGACTTGGATTCAAGCTGCCCACTGCCCGCTCCCCATCTTTAGCCCTACTTTAATCAGCTCCAGCTCCCCTGCCCCAGTCTGGGTGGATGTCCGTCAGGTGTGAGTTGCTTCCAAAGACATACACCTTAGTGAATGTAAAGTCACGGCCCTGAGGAAAGCTTGATTTAAACTCTACTCTCCCACAGCAGATCACTGCAGTATGTCGTAGCCTCACAACTAACGATACCTTATATCTTAAAACTGGCGGTGCAAGAAGGGCTGTGGAAACAGATACATGTGTCTGCGAGGAACAGGGGAGGAAGAAAAAAAGACACAAAACTTTGGAGGCTGTGTTCCTGTCAGTACAACATCCATGTTTCACCACGGAAGGTACAAGCTCTTAGTCAATAACCTGGTTTTCCTTGCTAGGATGACTAAAATTGTTCTTCCTCCTTTCTTGAATCCTAATAGGTACCAGATATAATCAAGACAGACAGACTCCTGTTCAGCTCCTTCCTCACCCGCAGGTCAAGTCTGCATGCATCCCAGGCTGTAAAACAAGTCAGGACCTTACCTCTCCTCTAGTGGTAGGCTGCCACTTAACCCCTGCCTCTCACACAATCAAAATGTCTTTCTTGGGTTTTAATATCATTATTTATTTCTGGGATGAAGCACAGACTTGTGTCAGGACTCTAAAAGTCGCTACACATGCTGTCACAGCTGTGTATGTACCACCTTCAAATCCACCTGTACTTTTCCTGTGTTCTGCAGATTGAGGACATCAGGATGTCAGTGAGGACAGGACTACAGTCATCCCATGGACTAAGGCTCAGTCCAAAATATTGCTGGTGTGCTCATCCCAGCACACACACTAGCAGCCCTCAGCACTATGCAAGGCTCCATGCTCAAGCATGCGGTTCTCTTTCTCCAGTACTCTGCAACACTTTCTCTCTCCACAAAAACACACACATACATATTCAGTCTGGGTCTCAGCTGATCAGACAAAATTAAAGCTATGAGCATTAAATTCCCTTTCATCCCTGCAAAAACACTGAAGATGATATGAAAACAGGAATTGCCAATATCAGAAGAAAAAGATACTCAGTATAATTCAGTACACTGCCTCTGGCTCTTCACCAAATCTCTTAGGAAAAAGATCCTTTTCACTTAATGGCTCACAGAATTTCCTAACAATAAAATGTTGAGTTTGGAGAACAACAGGATGTCTTTTTTTTCCTGAAAAATCTGTTTTGCCAGTACATCGGTACTGCGTCTGCACGTCTAAACTGCATCTCTCTTACAAGATACCTCTTTAACATATCTAGTTCAGTCATCTTCTGGCATCTAGGTTCTTATGATGTCATGAGTCTGTTCATGTAGCAAATGATAATGTCACCAAAGGTGAAGGGAGGAACTGATGGATGATTTGACAAGAGACAGGAGTCTCCTTTCGTACACATTTTTAGCGGTTAGTAGAGCACCACAAAAAAGAGCACACCCCTGTAGCAGATGTGTTTTCTCCCTCAGTCTTTGTAGAAATTATAACTAATTTAACACACTACAACATGCAAACGAGACCTTTGTTGGTACTCATTTTCAATTACTAACAGCCCAATTTTTTCCGGTGCAGGTGACTGCAGTGCTCAGCACCTCGAAACCTCAGATTTATTTTTTTTGAGGTAACCAGAATAGGTGGGAGCAGGGTTGTTCTGTACCTAAGCAGGAAGAGATCAGGTGTCAAATACGAAAGAGAAGAGAACAAAGCGGAACGACACAGTGTGGTTTATGAATGACAAGTATGCAAACTGTTACTAAAGAAGTTAAAAGCAACCATCTCTTTTGATGCCATGTCATTCCCCAAGGCACAGCCCCCCCTGCTGAAGTAGGTTGTTAATCCAGTCAATGCAGAAATTTACCCTGAATTTAATTCTGCTGCCTGAATAATGGTGACTGTTGCCCTGGGGAAACCATCAGGCTCTCAGCAAGGCTGGCAGATGAGGCACTGGACGTTTATATGGCAGAGACCTGCACCCCTCTGGGCGAGTGGACAGAGGGGCAGGAGGATACCCATGGGCACTTCAAAGTGCACAAGATGCCTGTCTTCAGGGTCATACCAAATCACGCCCTCATGGCTCCATTTTTCAACTCTCTGCAGAAGACATTTCTAGAGTAGATGTTTGCCTTTGCCTAAATATTGAGGGTGTGTATGTACTGGCTATAGTCACAACAATTCTTGAACAGGTACCTAGCTCTATTTGTTCAATTAAATCAGGCACATCCCTCCAACAGTTACTAATAAATGTACAGCTGGTTGTGCATATACGTAGAAAAAGCCTGGGCATCAGTGTATCCTTATCATAACAGAAATCATTTAATTGGCAGTAATACTGCCATGAAGGATGGGGTAAGTGTTCCCTTGTGGAGATGACAGCTATGGAAAATTACAACAACATTCAACTGTTTTTCCTACATACCAATCCCCTGGAACAAAGCAGGTACAAAATCCCCATTTCTTTTTTTAGTTTTCCACTCAAGAAGGTAATTTTGTTGTATGTTTGCAAACTGACTAGTAAGAGAAGGCCCCTCTGTAAAGGCATGAGTGCAGCGAATGAAATCCTGACTCACAGCAACTGCGGATGCTGAGAAGGTGAAGCACACCCGAAGTCAGCTAGTTTTTGGTCAGAGCTCCTTAGTCCTCTGGATGTAATTTGCAGAGCAGTGAGGCACATGGCTCCTGCCAGCTGTGCTGGATCTACACACCCAGTGCTGCTAACGCGCTGGCAAGCCTGCCACAAGCCTGAGCCAGCCCTGCGAGTGGCTGAGGCAGCGCACGATCCAAGGCGGTTGGAATTTCACAGAATCACAGAATCACAGAATGTTAGGGATTGGAAGGGACCTCGAAAGATCATCTAGTCCAATCCCCCTGCCGGAGCAGGATTGCCTAGACCATATCACACAGGAACGCGTCCAGGCAGGTTTTGAATGTCTCCAGAGAAGGAGACTCCACAACCTCTCTGGGCAGCCTGTTCCAGTGTTCAGTCACCCTCACCGTAAAGAAGTTTTTCCTCAAATTTAAGTGGAACCTCCTGTGTTCCAGCTTGCACCCACTGCCCCTTGTCCTGTCAAGGGATGTCACTGAGAAGAGCCTGGCTCCATCCTCTTGACACTTGCCCTTTACATATTTATAAACATTAATGAGGTCACCCCTCAGTCTCCTCTTCTCTAAGCTAAAGAGACCCAGCTCCCTCAGCCTCTCCTCATAAGGGAGATGTTCCACTCCCTTAATCATCTTCATGGCTCTGCGCTGGACTCTCTCTAGCAGTTCCCTGTCCTTCTTGAACTGAGGGGCCCAGAACTGGACACAATACTCCAGATGCGGCCTCACCAGGGCAGAGTAGAGGGGGAGGAGAACCTCTCTCGACCTGCTGACCACACCCCTTCTAATACACCCCAGGATGCCATTGGCCTTCTTGGCCACAAGGGCACACTGCTGGCTCATGGTCATCCTGTTGTCCACTAGGACCCCCAGGTCCCTTTCCCCTACGCTGCTGTCCAACAGGTCTGTCCCCAACTTGTACTGGTACATGGGGTTGTTCTTGCCCAGATGCAGGACTCTACACTTGCCCTTGTTATATTTCATTAAATTTCTCCCCGCCCAACTCTCCAGCCTGTCCAGGTCTCTCTGAATGGCTGCGCAGCCTTCCGGCACATCAGCCACTCCTCCCAGTTTTGTGTCATCAGCGAACTTGCTGACAGCGCACTCTAATCCCTCATCCAAGTCATTAATGAATATATTGAATAGAACTGGTCCCAGTACCGACCCTTGCGGGACTCCACTAGACACAGACCTCCAACTGGACTCTGTCCCGCTGACCACTACTCTCTGGCTTCTTTCCTTCAGCCAGTTCACAATCCACCTCACTACCCCATCATCCAGACCACACTTCCCCAGTTTAGCTGCGAGGATGCTGTGGGAGACCGTGTCAAACGCTTTACTGAAATCAAGATAGACCACATCCACAGCTTTACCATCATCTATCCACCGGGTAACATCCTCATAAAAGGCTATCAAGTTGGTTGAGCAAGACTTCCCGTTGGTGAAGCCATGCTGAGTGCCCCTAATGATCCCCCTATCCTTGATGTGCCTAGAGACAGCACCAAGAACAAGTTGCTCCATCACCTTTCCAGGGATGGAGGTGAGGCTGACCGGTCTATAGTTACCCGGGTCCTCCTTCTTGCCCTTTTTGAAGACTGGAGTGACATTCGCTTTCCTCCAGTCCTCAGGCACCTCTCCCGTTGCCACGACTTAGCAAAGATGATGGAGAGTGGCCTAGCAATGACTTCCGCCAGCTCCCTCAGCACCCGCGGGTGCATCCCGTCAAGGCCCATGGATTTATGGACGTCCAGGTTGCTTAATAGGTCCCTGACCCAGCCCTCATCTACCAAGACAGATTCCTCCTCTATCCTGACTTCTTCTGAGGCCTCAGGGGTCCGGGGCTCCTCAGGACAGCCTCCAACAGTATAGACAGAGGCAAAGAAGGCATTCAGTAACTCCACCTTCTTTTTATCCTCTGTCTCCAGGACCCCCACCTCATTCATCAGTGGGCCTACATTGCCTCTAATGTTGGCTTTACCTGCAATGTATTTGAAAAAGGCCTTTCTGTTGTCCTTGACCTCTCTTGCAAGGTTGAATTCCAAGGAGGCCTTAGCTTTCCTAGTTGCCTCCCTACATCCTCTGACAACAGACTTATATTCCTCCCAAGTGGCCAGCCCCTCCTTCCACGATCTGTACACCCTCTTCTTCCACTTGAGTTTGCCCAGCAGTTCCCTGTTTAACCATGCAGGTCTCCTGGTACCCTTCCTTGACTTCCTACCTGTTGGGATGCTCTGATCTTGAGCTCGGAAGAAGCAGTCCTTGAATGCTAACCAACTATCTTGGGCCCCCTTACCTTCTAGTACCCTGTCCCATGGGATTTCCCCTAGCAATTGCTTGAAAAGGCCAAAGTTGGCCCTCCTGAAGTCCAGGGTTGTGATTCTGCTAGCAACATACGTTGTAGCGTCTTTTCTGTCATCCCGCTCCCCAGTGAGAGACAGATGTGTTGTCTCTAATTATTTGCTGATTGGTATCAGGAGATATATTAACATAATTGGCACATTTGTTCTAAATAACAGAGGGAACCTGCCACATGCCACCCACCATGAAAAGTGAGACCATCAGCAAGACCAGAAAACCCGCAATCACTACCCCGGCTATACCTCCGAGCTGCACCCAGACCTGTGCTGCTGCAGGATGGTTCCAGCAGCAGCCTGAAATAAGGCAGCACATGCAGAGACTAAGACTTGCAAAGCTGGGCCAGGCTTCTGTGCAGACTAAATGAACACAGGGACCATAAATCACACAAGCGATTACATATGCACAAAAACCGATTATGGAAGCTAATTGCTGACACAAATTTAGCCATACCAAGTTACTAGCATTACTAGACGCTTAAATCTCTTGGCACACTTGCGTATGCGTGACTGTTTTAGAAACTGGTAAGGCAGAAGCACATCTGCTCCAGAAGAAACCCAGGAATGGAAAAGGGATATAAGCTCATCTAGATCCTTGCCTCCTGATCATACAAGTCATTCCTTACACCTCTTGCAATCACAAGAGGAAAGTCAGCAGGGTCTGAGTCCCGGATCCTGGTCTCTCATTGCCTTCCCCGCACCAACCTCCCCTAGAGTAATCTTCAGAGTGGAAAGCACCTGCCGAAAACAGCAAGTCTTCCACTCCCCTAGACACAGGCAAAACCCTCCAGTGCCCATGAGTGCAATTCTCCAGAAGAAACAAGATGCAAACGGCTGGGAGCAGCAAGAGATTTGCCTTGATAAAAGGTGATTTAGGATTCTCAGAGGTGAGACCATTGCACCCCTGCCTCCCCATGCCTGGCTGACGTGGCAGGATCACTTTCCATCTGGTCCCCCAACCGCACCAGCGTTGTGGCTGGTGTTCTCCGTAGCTGTACCGACCAGTCCCTGCTAAGCTCGCATTGCCTCCAACAGCCACAGGGAAATCACAGCTCCCCTGCTTCACCCAAGTTGTAACAACAGACACGCGTCCCATACCATATTTATAGTAAGGGCACACATACATGTGCCAATAAGAATAAAACATTTGTGAAGGTAACTACTGATTTGGACACAGTACAAGATGTCCAAGTGAGACTGACAAAAATTTAGCAGTTTTCGTATGGGCTATTGAGCCAGCAGCTATTTCAGGTACCTTGAGACTTGAGTGCCTCTTTCAAGAATGTTATTTGATTTTTGGATTTGGTCTCAAATGTATACTTTCATCCCAGCAACTGCTCGCTGAAGAGGATGCTGTCCTCCACGCACTACTTGCTGGAAATCGTTTTTGTATGTGTTTAAGGTTAAAAAAAAAGAGAAAAAAAGAGTGGTCTCCAAAGAGGTTGAAATTACAGTTATGAGGGACTGCAAAACACATATTGAGAATAAGACAGCAAATGCAAACCACTGTGACATTTTGTTCAGTTGTTGCTACTGTGTTTCTGCTGCCAATAAGGGGAATTTGTGTTCCTGCTGTGGAAACACTTCCTTAATTGCACATATATCCAGCTTTCTGCTTGAGTACTAAAATCTACACAGGGTGTTATGCACAGCTGCTGGATGTCTCTGGCCCTATTACAGCTTTACTTTACGCACAACGGGGAAGTGAAGCCTCACAGAAGAATCTTCAAAGGCCGAGGCAGACTGCATGGCTGAGGTAGTAGCAGATGGATAACTTTGTTTCGCAGAGCCTCAAATTCAAATACAGATCACAGCATCATTAACCAAAAACCACGGTGACTGCCGTATGGCCACCAGGAGTTGCTGGGCTCCCTTTCCCGCTTGAAAGAGGGGTTCGGAATGGAGGTTCTACGTGTTGGTTGATGTTTTTGGCACCATGTGGCCTCCCTGATCCCCAGTGCAACCGGGAGGGGTCTGTTTGGAAGCAGCTTTAAACAGGTTACCAATGTGATGTCTGCGGTTCTTTGGGTGGATGGATAGATAAATAGATGGCCTCTTTCTTCACAGCACAGAGCTATATGCTTTTCAGGATCGAAAAGTTCAATAAGGCAAGAGGATGTTGAGGGGTGGCTGCAGTCCCTAAGGACAGCCCCTTTCCCATTGTCCTTGAAACCAGCATTGTGCCTGTTGTCACATGGACAACTCCTCCTACAAGTTTTAAAGTACACAGGATTTTGTCCAGATTACACTTTTCAGTGAAAGAAAAGCATCAATTCTAGAAGCACACGGAAATTCCTGAGCAAAATCCAGCAAAACCTGATCAGATGACTTTTGAGTGACAGCTGATGTGCGTTCTGCAGACTGCATTTTGGAAACAGCTCCGTTAAACATGGGAGCGTTGTAATTCTTCACACCTAAGGTAAGCGCTGCATCTGAAGAAGTTACTGCCAGAGGAAGTGACCAAGGCAAATGCTATCGCCAGGTGACTGAGGGTGCTGGTAAGAACCGGGGACTCTGCAAACTGCTGCCAGAGGTAACTCTTGCACTTCAGGCGCTACGAAGCCTGTTGGCTATAGGGAACAAGAATCAGTCAGTGTCAAAGTAGAACCTGATGGACTAATCATGTAGGCTTACAGAATAGTATGTCCAGGATGAGGACCTATCTTCTCTAAGGGGAAAGCTCGGAGGTATGCTCATCTATCTCATCAAAAGATGCAGCTAAAAGCTGTGTCTCACACTGTGTATCTTCCAAAAATATGCACAAGGTAAAATACTGCTCTTTCTGAGCACAGCATGAAGAGAAGAGGTAGTCTGTGTTAGCTAAATGAGCATCCCAGAGCCATCTTTGCCACAAAGAGCAAGCTGTAGAGAGGATCAGCCAGCAGGGTTCACATCACTGCTCTTGTAGAAAACTTCCCATTGTAATATTTTATGGAGGAATTAGAAACCTGAGCATTCTCCAGCCCCACAGATCATCCTTGCCTGTGGTCAGATCCAATCACACAGCAACTTGATGCACTTAGGAGCACGCTCTGCCCTCACTTACATCAGCATCAATAGAACTTCTCTAGAAAGGAAAAGTACAGGGGTAGATCCCACAGAAAATTCAGGTTTCAAAAAACTTGGTCGTGCAAGAAGAACTGTGCATCTCATCATGGGTTTCTGCACTGTGGAAATGAACTGGTAGGAAATGTAAAAATAAGGCCACCTAATAAGCTATTAGTCAGTATATTTCTCAGGGAAGCACGAGATCCAAACACAAGCCTGTCCTCAAGCAGGGGGTTGTAACCTACCTCTCTCATTTCTCAAAAGAGTGTCCTGACCATCCACCACTAGATTGGGGTGTCAAAAGTATGTAAAAAGGAAGAGAAATGTATGGCACTGGACATTAACAGCTACGGAGAGCTTTATCCTTTTGGAGAAGGTCAGGTCTGCATTGCCAGAACTTAACCAATGGCTTTCCAGTGGTTCTCATTCATTTTAGGCTGTGCTCCTCCTGCATACAAACCTGCCTCCCCCTCCTTGCTCTTCCTCCCGTTGACAGGCAAAGGCAGTTCTGCTGTATGTTGCAAAGCACTGCAAAAGACAGTGTCACTTCCCAGCTAATTAGTATTTGTGGCCGCAAGCTCCCCTACTCCCCTCTCTTAGAGCTCACTTTCCTGCCGGGAATATAAAACACTGCCTCAGCGACACACACCTGCATGGAAATGCATACACATGAACTCCCAATTAAAGGATAACTGCTGCAAAACATAAGTGGCTCTCATGAAACAAAGCAAACAGCGGTGGTATTAATAATCAATTAGATGGATCAGCCACCTGATGCTGCCTATTTGGAGAAGTCCCCAGCTTCCACCAGCTTTTGCCCATGGAAGAGCAGCTGAATAAAGTCTGTGTCACAGTCATCTTAAATCAGCAAAACATCCTTTTCTGCCACTTGACTCAGGGATGCTTTTCCCTTTGCTCTAGTTCCTGATCAAAGCCATGAATGTGGATAAATAGCACACCCAGTTTTAAATCCAACTGGTTAACCAAACCGTATGTTACACCCTGTTCTGCAATTAAACTACTCTGTGAAACACCTCAATTATAATTAAAGAAGGAATTATGCCCCTGTTAAAGGGTCCGCAAATCACACATTTCAATGCAAATGTTCATCTGGCAGCTTATGGCATATCAACCAACCTTACACCTCACTGATATTTCAATCTATAACTTATCGCAATGAGCTAATTTGATGTGACTTGGTGTCTCTATATTTTATCATGTGCAATACGATGCTGGCATCTTTCAAACAACAAATTAAATGAGCTAACAGGTTAATTGCTAATA
The DNA here is from genome assembly GCF_013368605.1 of Nyctibius grandis. Lineage (NCBI taxonomy): Eukaryota > Metazoa > Chordata > Aves > Nyctibiiformes > Nyctibiidae > Nyctibius > Nyctibius grandis. The sequence continues at coordinate 57,194,547 of NC_090663.1, forward strand.
ACTCTGCCATTACTGTTGGAGGGTCGCAGAATGGGATCCTTCCTGCCTTCTCAGGTTAGGTTTGAAAAAATGCACACACAGAAGAGAGTGGAATTGAAATGGATGTTTCTGTCGACATCAGGGAGCTGCTACTGTCTGATTTCCGCCAAGCACCGGCAACTCCCGCCGACTCTGGCGTGTCAGACTGCTTATCTCACCACCTTATCCTATTTCTCCCCATTGAGGAAAAGCAGAAGGCAGGGAAGCACGGAGCTAGGGCTGGATGTTGGGTTTTTCTAATGTCATTTTTTTTTTTTTCACAGCAGGAACATCTGAGTTTGTTCCTTCACCCCTCAGCTATGTGTGGAAGCCTCAGTGTAACAGTGTCTGCGCTGGTCCTTCTGCTGCTTGCCTGAGCCACGCATTGGAAAAGACAAAACATTTACCCAGGTGTTTCAGAACCTGTAGGTAGGTTCAGCTTGATATTGGCTATAAAGCTGGGAGTGGGGAGGCATGCCACAGTACAGGTGGCACTGATGCTGGTCAGGGCTGGTGGGCAGGGGTATATGGTCACAGAGAAGCTGATCTGCTTTTCCCAGAGACCAAGCAAACCCTCGGTTCCTTACTTTGTCCCAAATGAACAAGAAAGATGTATTTTGATTTGACCTCAGACCATGAGGCTGGTGTATTTTACTACACCTTCTTCTATTTGGATCTTGTGCTTTTTTTTTTCTCGCGGCCGTGATCTGAGCCTACTCTAATGCTCGTCACATCCTAGTGGATCTGAGGGACTGGTAAGTGCTGCTTTAAAAGATTTGCCTGCCCATCTCTGTCTTTGTCTTTCTTGCCCTCTGGAGCAGCTGTCTGTTGCTACGTGGTTCAGCTTTTCAGTAATAGTAAGGTCTGCTCTAGCATTGATCCATAAGAGCTTGACACAGTTAATTGCAATTAAATATGCTGGGTAATTCCCAGCTACTGAAAAGCGGACAGAATGTATCCCTGAGTGTCGTTGTTCCCATCACTTTGAAATACCAGGAAAAAAACAAAATGAAGGGGGAGAATAAAATCAAAGAGAAAAAGCAAGGTGAAGATGCTGGGACTCTGGACTCCAGCGTTACATTACACTAAATGTGTATTTTGTACAGTTTCACAGCGTAAGGTTTTCTTCCTCTGTTTTGGTTTTAAATACAGTGACTACTTCAGAAGCCAGTAAGTGGAAAAAAAACCAAACCAAAACAAAACACTGCGCCCAGAGAGGGAAAAGTCTGAGCTACACACTCGCCAATGCATTTGAAAATGCTGCTTCCAGCTGCAGCATATGCGTTACCCTTCTTGGAATCAAAGCAGTCTTTCTACAAGATGGAAAATAGCCTCAGTCTGCTGCCTGCCTTCTCCCAACTCCTTTCTTACTTAGTTAGCTGTACCAGCATATCAGAAACTTCTCCAAACAAATAAAAGAAGTCTTAAACGAAGAACTCAATTCATCTCTAAATTAAAATAATCATGTAATCCTTCAACCCACCAAGTTACCTTCCATCTTTCCATTTTTTTAAGTTTATCTTACCAGCTTCAGCAAGTGGCTGTAATAAAGTGTCACATTAAGGTAGCATATTCATTAGTGTTCAGGTCTTTGTTCTTTTCATAGTGTTGGAAAGAATCTACAAAGAGGCTGTATTAGGCAGCTGTCCAATCTGGGTGTTTGATCTCCTTCTGACTTCAAAAGTCAGAAAAGAGGAAAAAACCAACATTGAGAATGGTTCTTTTGAATGTCAGATGGGGAGTATATGATTTCTGAGCCTGCCAAGTGTTAATTGGTGTCTGACCACGGTACAAATAGATTCAGAGCCAGTTAATGTACAGTCATGAATCTCGGCTATTGACAGAGTGAGCCAGGATACTAGAAGGCAGGAAAAAGTGCAACTATTATGAGAGCAGCTCACAGAGGATCTTTTCAGAGATCACTTCCACTCATCATGTTAGATCATGCTGTTTGGGTCCCAGCCACCCTACTGGGGATTACAGACCTTTCTGAGCGAATAACCGGACTGGCTGCTGAAATTTCAGAGGTGCTTGTAACACTGCTTTCAAATAAACCACCCATCATCATCAGTCTCTGTTTCTAGCAAAGGTCATGAAGTTCCCCAGTACTTCCCTGCACCTCCAGAACAACGTATCCCATTGCAAATACTCTTTATCATGGCACAACAGCAAGTTGATTTGATGCAAAGAAGCGTCAGAAAATAAAATCAAAAATTGCTGCTAAGTTCCCAAGGAAAGCCAACTGTTTAACATTACAGTTGTCAGCAAGCTGGCTCATCAGAACTAAATGCTCTTTACAGGTTTGGGGATCTTAATGGGGAAAGAAAACAGCCTACGGAAAAAAGAAAATGGGAAAAATCTTCCATGTTAATTATTCCTTCTGATGTTTGTGGACATGTTTCTGCAATTCCGATTAAACCTAAACTGGGGTTAGATGGGGAGGTAACACTTTAAGCTTTATCTCCTGAGAAATCAGTCATCAGTGCTGAGTGACAACCACTTTGCTACTTAGCCATGACAGTCTAACTTATTCTAATGCAAATTGGCAACAGTTTCTTCTGTGTGTGGCAGTGGAAAAGCAAGGAGAATTCAGAGAGCGGAATTAACGTCATTAACAACCAATTTTTCTCTTAACAGCCACATCGGATTTAGGATTTTAGAGGCCCCCCTGTGACTCAGAGAATCCCCTCCTGTAAGCAATGAGTCTGAAGCTGGAGCCACCACTGCACTTAGGGAAGCTTCTGTTCACAGGGACACCCACTGCTGTTGGTGGGCACAGATTTTTCTGAAGATTAGGCTCACTCCTGCCAGGCGGAGGGCAGGCTACCTGCTCCGGGTTTACTTAAATGCCAGTAGAAAAAACAGATAAACCCCTGAAGATGGGTTATTAGGCAGACACATCCCCTACTTGCCCCCACATCATGCTGCTTCACCTGGGAGCCTGTACTGGACCATGGTACATCCTCTTGTGCTGAGCTGGCTGGCTGGTGTGAACACAAGCGTGTGCACAAACACGTGAGGGAAATATAATCATAGAATCATAGATTCATAGAATGGCTTGGGTTGGAAGGGACCTTAAAGATCATCTAGTTCCAACCCCCCTGCCACAGGTAGGGGCACCTTTCCACTAGACTGGGTTGCTCAAAGCCTCATCCAACCTGGCCTTAAACACTTCCAGGGAGGGGGCAGCTACAGCTTCTCTGGGCAACCTGTTCCAGTGTCTCACCACCCTCACAGTAAAGAATTTCTTCCTAATATCTAATCTAAATCTACCCTCTTTCAGTTTAAAAGCATTCTCCCTCATCTCGCAAACTAAAAATTGAAACATCTTTATACTTGAAAGGTGCCTCTCAGAATAAGTGAAATGTTCATTTCTTTAAAAGGAAAAGGAAAGATAGTAGGCTGGTAGTAATATGCTCCACCAGCTACATGCCCTTTGGATGCCAGATATAACTGTGATTTTGGAAAGGGAAGAAAAAACTGAAACCAAACTGCCCGCAGCTCTGCCCAGCAAGGCACCATAATCCAAAGCCATTAATCAGCTCCCGATCAATCTTGTCTACCAGCAGCAGTCAGCCAGCTCTCCCTTACCACCATGCCCTAACTCACTGCACCATTAGCCACCGATCAGGCCTTAGTTAGGCTGTCCAAGTGCCAGGACACTGCTGTTGCTGCTGACCTCAGCTACTGGGATGCCTTCGGGGGGACGGCACTGGAGCAGGACCTCTTGCTCCAGGGACACTTCTTTTCCCAAGGGCTCCTGCTCAAAAGTTTTCCGGAGATCTGGAGAGGGAGAAGGAGAAGAAAAAGAATTAGTAGTATTAATAGTTGGTCTTTTAAATTACATTTGATTGCCATACTGCATAAGATGCAAGAGGTCCTCCCAAACAGAGAAAATAGCATTTCTGCTCCCTGGAAAGTGAAGGACTTAAAAAAGACTGGGATGTGTTTTCACTTCAGTCCAACATTAAGCTGTCAGAGGTTTCATAGTGGATTTATTATTTATGTTGTGGTAGAGCATGTGAACCCAGCGATCCAAGGCCACACTGTGGAAGGTCAAGTCCAGACACAGAACGAAAAGTGAAAGCCTGTTCTTCAGATAATTTACGTTTGGTAAACTATGCTAGTGAAAAGAAAGTTAAGGAAAATTAAATATACCTGTAAAACTAAAGCACATAAGCTGAGTTGCCTTAAACTCATGGATGCAAGCATTCACGCTGTGATTTAACGAACTTTTAGTTTATAGGCATTAACTTCATAGCTTTAGCTAATTTGTCTTCACTTTATCATTATCCCTGTAGCACTAAATAGATAATAATAATAATCGTGATGCGGAGCTGAACAGTGCTTCGATCCCTGCACAGCACCACAGAAACGTGGTAGGCAGAGAGGCCATTGAATGTGCCTCCAAACGTTGGACCGGTTCATCATACTGGACAGCTGTGCACTCTGCCTTTTTTGTACGCTTCTGTAATATCCTTACGTTGGATGTAAAACAGACTTGAGAAGTTCCTTCCTTACCACTGGCTCCATATTTCCACCACGGTCTGGCACTCTCTCCACTGTGCCAGGGAGGACAGGATTTTGGAGAACTGAGTGTTCAGCCCCAGTAGTGACTGGGGTTATTTATCCCTGCTGCTGGTTCCTGCTGCAAATGGACATGGAGCCATGTTCAAAGTCACATCAGAGAGTTGGCCTGACTTTAAAAAAAAACCTTGCAAGAAAGTTATTTTTATTTTACTTTTTGTTCTGAAGTCAGACCTGTTCCCTATGCCAGTTCATAGCGAGGTTGCACAAATACTTGTGTCATATTGGAAACAAGTCATATGGGAACAATTTAAAAGCCAAATATTTCATATTTTGAAGCCATAACCTACGGCTGTGCTGGAAAACAGATCACTGAATTGAACTAGTTTACAAATAAACCATCCAAAGAGTTATTTTTCATCTAGATTACCTCCAAGATCTGATTTACAGCTGACCCCACAAGGAACTGCATCAGGACTACCAAAAGGCAAAACCCAGGGCAGGCAAATGCACAGACAGAAAACGAGATGGGGTGTCTGCCACCAAATTCAGCTCCTCTGAAACTCGCCTTTGGATAGCAGAAGACCTCTGTCTTTTAGCCTATATCAGGAAAATATGGTTGTTCAACTACCTGGAATTAAATGTCAATCTAATTGTGCCATGGAAAAGCTCTGTTATAGCTGGAGATGCTGATTTTAACTTAAGCTGATAACGTGGTAAACTTCTAACGTCCCATGCAGTTCCCTAGTGAAACTGAGGCATCTCTGTTCTTCCTCTGCACCGCAGGCATGAGAGGGGCGACCCCAAACCCCGCTCCCTCCCCACCACTGGCATTCCTGCTTCCTCCGGCACGCAGGGCAGGGAAGCTGAGAGCCCCTCTGATGAGGTGGGATTTATGGACACGGTTTAGGGCACAGAAAGATAAGCTTTGGCAGATCTTACTGTGGCAATATGAGAAATTACTGCCTCCAGCTGTCTGCTTGTTTGGGGGTTACCCTCTGTTGAAAGGAAGCACATGCCAATGTCACAGCTACCTCACTACAAAATTCACCATTTTAACCTCAGTTGTTGATGAAGGGCACTTTAACCTACAACACCGGATAACTTATGGCAAAGAGGAGGAGCAAACATCTGGAAGTGATCATTTCTTAGGATGACATGTCAAGCTTCACCAGATTGTGTCTGTCAGCAACCTTGTCACACTGGAATTATTCCAGGCCAGCGAGGCTAGTTCATGTGAGAGTGACCACAACAAGACAACTGACCAAATTAGGTCAGCCTCCGACACCTGTACGTAGCTCCCACCGTGTTGCCAGCTTCAGCATCACCAGCCCACCAGCTTCATCCCACCGTCTCCGACAGGCTAGCCAGGGGACATTTGAGTTCTATGGCTCAATATGACTAAAACCAAAACCCTCCAGGTGCCCTGTGGGTGGGAGTCATTCCAAGGACAAAATGCTGAGTTTTGGCTACCTGTACTTCTTCTGCATGTTAAACATAGAGATAAGAAGCTCTTTCAGGAGCTGGTGGGTATCTCGAAACACAACACCATTCCTTTGGCCCAGGTTCCTCACACATCCTGTGGGCTTGATACATATCCTGGGCACACATAATACCAGGTTAATGCAGTTTGCATTAGATTAGCAAATAACACAGGTTATATTGCTAGCAGTACCCATAGGATCATATTATGGCTAGTTCCACAGGTATTTCCGAAGGAAAAGAATCACCTCCACATCAGGGAGACCTTAGTGCATCTAACAGGTACACAGACGTGCACGGTGCAGACAATTATAACAGATGTATCATGCTCTAATATCATGGCTGAGGATAAATGAGAAAGTTACTGTGCTGGTAATAGAAGCATATAAGCACGGTACTAAATAGTACATTAATAATAGCTCTCAGGTGTTCCAATATGGAAGGATGAAGACAACAGAGGCAGATTAGATAGATAATAATCTGAGTTTTGTCTTTGACATGTTGATTTACGGTCCTGCCTACCTTCCTGAAACATTAATAGAGCTCTTAAGTTCTCCATAGCCTCACGTGCACAATAATCACCTCTCTCATAAAGCACTTGCCTTTAAAAAAAACCCCCAAATTTTAGTGCATACAAAAGTAAACAGTATTAGTTCAGAAATGTGCAATAACAGTAAAAAAATCCCACTTTAACCTCTTTATTATCAACAGCTGGAATTGCTGGGTATGAAGAGCCCCTTTTCCCTGGGAACCGTTGCAGCAGGGCTGTGGCAGGTGAGACAAGCTCTGTGGGACCCCGGCTCCCCCCACCCACGGAGCCTTGCTCTGTGCGGACGCTTTAACGGTGCCGTTGGATTCGAGCGGGTCAATGATCCACAAACTAAAAATACACTAAGTAGGGGCCTTGACATAATAGACAGTAATGTTCTCAAAGGAGCCATTAGATACTATTGAGTAAATGATACTCATTTGTGGGGAAAAAATCCTGTATATAATTGTATTTACAAGATTGGAAGCTCTTATACCCTGTTCTGTTGGCTCCTGCCCACGTGTTCCCAGCTTTATCCCACCAGAACTACCCACCACCTCCCGCCACAGCCATGACACCTACAAATAGCTACAGATGGCGGCTGTGCAGGGCAGGTTTTACCTCACCAAGCATAAGGTTTGCTGGTTGTAACAGACAAACAAGTTAACAAGGTGTTTTTTTAAGTGACGAAGAAACAGAGGGCCTGGACAAACAACTTCGTCACCTGCTCTAACTATCATGAAACACCCTGCTGGGACAGCACTGGGTTTTGAAATGACTGCTTTTTTTTTTCTATGGCCCTTGCAGTATGATTTCTGTGGCTAACAACGACGTCCTTCTAATTCTTCAATCTTCAGCTTCCTTTGCCATTTAACAATTACAGTCATCATGGCAACTTCACGCTGTCCACGGGGAGTGGGTGAGCTTGCTAATGTATTGAGGGACTTTGGATCTTTTCCAAGCAAAGTGTTTTCAGTAACATGTTTCACTTTTTTCAAAGTGTCATATAAGTTACAATTGCTTGCAAGCAAGGACAGAAGGGATACATTTTCCCAGCAAATGGTAAAAGACGAATAAAATACATCCCATAAAAAAAAAAGTTTTAACAATCTTCAGAAAATATACCTGAAAAAGCAAAACAATAAAACATTTGATCCATTCTGGGCCAGGACGTCTTTGTCTGTGAAGAGGCGGTGTGAATTATTAAAGCCTCGGGTCGGCAGCAGCCCTGTTAATGCGACGCTGAGAGAGCTCCTTCTCTATCCTCACCTTCAATAGGGAGAGACAAAAGAGAAAGGCAGTTGCGCTTTCTTTCCATTATTATTTTGGTAATATAGAATAATCCCTGACTGTCTGTGTTAGCAATACTCTTCTCCCCTTATACAGGTAATATTGATGCCACAGCTCATCCCCTCTGGAGCAGAGCCAGGCCTGTGAACAGCGATGCTGAAGGGTCCGTCTTGTTTTTCTCACCAGCTCTCTCATGTATTTCACCCGGCTGCAGGTGGGGATGTCACTGCCAGGCTCAGGGGACAGCCTGCACCCCCATCAGGCACTTCCCCCTGGCCCCTAGCTTCCCTTCAAGGCTGTCTTCATAAAAAGAAACCAAGGAGAAGAATTAAAATTCTGGTCTGCCACCTTGAGCCAGATTCTATTTCCTTTACTAATGTATAGTCTTAGTAAATTCAGAGGGGGCTCTTGTGGCATATCTTGCAGCACATTTACAGCATACTTAAGAGGAGACTTTCCTCCAAGACTCCTGAAATACTCCTGCACAGCCGTCTCTGGTAAGGACAGATGGCTGCATTCAGAGCTTCATTAAAATGAGAGAACTTCTAAAAGCATAAAACTGAAATAGTATAAAGGGAAATCAGAATCTCTGTGTACACCATATTGTTAGCTTTATTCCTGAATCCCTATGCTTTTTGTGGAGAGGGGCATTAGATCTTAATTTTGATGCACTGCTAAATGACTTTCTTTTACCTTTAATGCATTTTTAGCTTACCAACCACTCAGAAGTTGCATTTTTGCCTGCTAAAGGTAATAGGTTCTACAGGAACTCATGGCATTTCCCCACTTCCTTTTCTACCTGTCAACTTCTAAGAAAGAGCAAAGAATGACCCTATTCTTTTTTTTTAATCAAATGTATTTTATCTCTTTGCTGTTCTGGGTTTTACTGCGATGGGTGGGTGGGTAAAACTTTAAGGATATCTTTTATCATTTCAGAGAAATGTGATAAGAGGCAGACCAGATGCCTTCAAGGCAGTGCTAATGCAAGGGTGACTAATGAATGAGCATGAAAAACGGACACTTGTCAGCCAGGAATTAGATGTAAACTGAACAGAACAATGCAGCATTACTGTCAGGGCAAGATGGATTTCTGCCCTTGGTAGACCTTAAAGACTCTGTGCTCCTTCTAGTAACTCCAATGTCAACTTTCCTTCTACAACAAACAATTAAAAAAATGAGCCAGCTTTAAGAGCACAAAAAGAAAACCCACAGTATTTTCTATCCAACTTTCATATGAAATATGCCCATTAAGAGAAGCATGTCAGGTGTGTGCTTTCAGAGAAATAAGGTTTTAAGAATGTGAAAAGACCTTCACAAGAAGTACATATTTCCATATAGAATCACACAGAATCACAGAATCAATCAGGTTGGAAGAGACCTCAGGGATCATCGAGTCCAACCGCTGCCCCTACACCACCCTGTCAACTAGACCATGGCACTAAGTGCCATGTCCAGTCTTTTCTTAAACACATCCAGAGATGGTGACTCCACCACCTCCCTGGGCAGCCCATTCCAATGTCTAATGACCCTTTCTGAAAAGAAATGCTTCCTGATGTCCAACCTGAACCTCCCCTGGTGAAGCTTGAGGCTGTGTCCTCTTGTCCTATCGCTAGTTGCCCGGGAGAAGAGGCCAACTCCCACTTCACTACAACCTCCCTTCAGGTAGCTGTAGACTGCAATAAGGTCACCTCTGAGCCTCCTCTTCTCCAGGCTAAACAACTCCAGCTCCCTCAGCCGTTCCTCGTAGGTCATACCCTCCAGACCCACCAGCTTGGTCGCCCTCCTCTGGACTCGCTCCAACACCTCAACATCTTTCTTGAAGTGCGGGGCCCAGAACTGGACACAGTATTCAAGGTGTGGCCTCACCAGTGCTGAGTACAGAGGGATGATCACTTCCCTAGACCGGCTGGCTACGCTATTCTTAATAGAGGCCAGGATGCCGTTGGCCTTCTTGGCCACCTGGGCACACTGCTGGCTCATGTTTAGCCGGCTGTCGATCAGCACCCCCAGGTCTCTTTCTGCCGGGCCACTTTCTAACCACTCTTCCCCCAGCCTGTAGAGCTGCATGGGGTTGTTGTGGCCGAAGTGTAAGACCCGGCACTTGTTCTTGTTGAACCTCATGCTGTTGGTCTCGGCCCATCTATCTAACCTGTCCAGATCCCTCTGTAGGGCCTTCCTACCCTCCAGTAGATCGACACGCCCACCCAGCTTGGTGTCATCTGCAAATTTGCTGAGGGTACACTCAATCCCTATGTCTAGATCATCTATAAAGATATCGAACAGCACCGGCCCCAGAACTGAGCCCTGGGGAACACCGCTAGTGACCGGCCGCCAGTTGGACTTTGCCCCATTCACCACCACTCTCTGGGCTCAGCCATCCAGACAGTTTTTAACCCATTGAAGAGTCCACCCATCCAAGCCCCGGGCAGCCAGTTTGTCCAGGAGGATGCTGTGGGAGACAGTGTCGAATGCCTTACTGAAGTCTAGATAGACTACATCCACAGCCCTGCCCTCATCTACTAAGCGGGTCACTTTGTCATAGAAGGAGACCAGGTTGGTCGAGCAGGACCTGCCTTTCATGAATCCATGTTGGCTGGCCCTGACACCCCGATTGTCCTGCATGTGCCGTGTAATGGCACTCAGGATAATCTGTTCCATCACCTTGCCTGGCACCGAGGTCAGGCTGACAGGCCTATAGTTCCCTGGATCATCCTTCCGGCCCTTCTTGTAGATGGGCGTTACATTTGCTAATTTCCAGTCAGCTGGAACTTCTCCAGTTAACCAGGACTGCCAGTAGATAATAGAGAGTGGTTTGGCAAGTTCATTTGCCAGTTCCTTCATTACTCTGGGGTGAATCCCATCCAGGCCCATAGCCTTGTGGGTGTCCAATTGGCACAGCAGGTCACTAACCGTCTCCTCCTGGATTACAGGGGGTTCACACAGCCCCCTGTCCCTAACTTCAGGCTCTGGGGGCCGAGTCTCCTGAGGACAACCGGTCCTGACATTAAAGACCGAGGCAAAGAAGGCATTGAGCACCTCTGCCTTTTCCTCATCCCCTGACACTACACTACCCTCCTCATTCAGCAAGTGGTGGAGGCTCTCCTTGACCCTCCTTTTGCTGTTGATGTATTTGTAGAAGATTGCTAGTTTTATACTGGTAAGTATATACAGGCATCCATATAAAACCAAACATGTCACAAGCAAAAAATGCAATTAAAACACTAGGACAAGAAAGGAATATGGCTTGGTATTATTTTAACCATTATTAGAGGATCAAAAGGTAGCCAAGCTCTCCACTTCAAGTCTACTTCCTACCATGGAGAGTGGTCTCAAGAGGAAAGGTTCAATGCTGTTTATATTTTACCTAGCCTAATAAGAAATACTCAAACAGAAAAATAGTTGTAGAAAAACAGCAGGAAAATGCCACTGATGTACACAAAATGAGAGAGGATCCACATGCTTGTGAAAACACATCTCTCTGCATTTATTCGCAATCTTGGATGACTGATGCTGAGTTAGAGAAACATGACTAATACTGTAAAACTGGCCTGTTCCTCTTCTATCACCACTTTCCATGATGGAGGTGGAGTTAAGAAATGCATTTTTCTGCAAAAAAGGCATTAGAGACTGAATTGCAATTCTAAATGTAAGAAACCATGTGCTATCAGGCATACTTTGGCCTCTCTCTTCTGTTCACAGCTGAGTCTACGACCTTTGTGAGGGGATCGGTCACACTGGTGGGTAAGTAACGGAAAGGTTAGGTACAAAAAACTCCTTTTTTTTTCATTTTGTCCTTCTGTGGTTCCAGCTCTCTGTTGTTAATTAGATCAAACCAGCTCTCCAGTGAGACAGTCACAGGAGTGTCACCAGTCTGTAACCCAGGGGATCCCTCTGAAACCCCTATCAATTGCTTTTGTAAGCGTGGCGCCTCGCCCTGCGCAGTCCCCCGCTGTTATCAGCCCCACGCTGGCTGTTGATCAAAGCCGCCTGCCCTCCTGCCGTGCGCTGCTGCTCACGGGCTGCAATCGCGGCTGGACAGGGCTGCGCTCTCAGCTGGCCCAAGCATCAGCGGCTGGAGCTGAGGACAGAGGAAATAAGTCAACACCTCCAAACTCCGTCTTTATGCTCAATGCACAACTCTGCCACCCTCTCCTTCTCTGGAGGGACTGTTTCACATCTGGCCAGCCTTAAAGACAAATGCTGCAGCACTATGAGGCTGCCCCAGCTGTTCCTTCTTGGCCTGGAGAGGAACATCAGGGATGGTGGAGCTTCACCCTTTCCAAAGATGCTTGGCAGCCTGTGGCTTGGGCTGAGCTTGTCCATAGCCCTCTGGCAGCCCAGGGCGCAAGGCCTCAGGCTGCCATCCCACACAATCAAGGAGCAGCATCAGCTTTCACAGCTGAGCAGCTGATGGGGACTGAAGCAGACTTCTTGGAAGTGCACAATATGTTTTGGGGATGCAGGCTGCTACATCTGCTGACCTGAGGTACGGAATGAGATGAGGAACATCCTTTGCTTGCCAGGCTACAATCTGCAAGATGCTTTGCCTGAGCCCAGGACCTTCTCTCCTCTTTTACTCCCTATGTATTTACACTCTGAGCGATCAGGAGGTGCACACCTGCCAGGCCCTCATTCAGCCGATGGCATCTTCAGCCAGCTGGGGATAACGCTGCACCCTGATGACTCCTTGGAGACTCACCGCCTCCACATCTGCAGAAAAATCACTTTTTCCCCTCCTCTCTTCAACTCTAAGCTACTTCAGCCAGGTGCTGGAAAGACAAAACACTCTTTTGCAGCACAGCTTCCACATGGCCTGTGCTTATAATGAATAACGACCCACACCACATATTTGGTATTGATACAACTGTAAAAAATACAAGCGAGCAAACTTTATCAAGAATTCACTGAGCAGATGGGTTCCCAGGTGTACATCAATTGCACTGTTCTCCTCCTCTTATATTTTTACTTGCTAGCTCGATATTTCTTCTTTTTCTTTGTAATCTTAACCTGCAAACTACCTTATAAACTTAATTCTATTCATTATTTTATTTGGTGATTGAAGACAGAGCCAAAGTTCTTGTTTTTCAAATAAATCTAAATGTAAAGTTCAAATGACCTAACCTCAACAGGTGCCAGTACTAAAGACAGACATTACAAACATCAGGCGTACATTGCAATTCATATGTAGAATTGAATTACAACACACTGAAACACTAAAACAGAAAATATTTTGTATAAACATGGTATTTTGTTGTTGTTGCTCTTCTGATACACTAATCTGACTCATACAGCTGTCTGGTCACTATCAAAATATACAGAAAATTTTGTTAACTTCCTAACTGCATCTATGTTTCACTATCAGGCACTTACCAGACTCCACTGAAAGATGATAATTTCTTAGGCATGACAGTGTAGGTATGATATTCTCAAGGCTCCTACGCAGGGATTAAATTCATATCAATTCAGTAAATTGATTGTAAAAAAATCCATCAGTTTTTGATTGTAAAAACCAAAAACAAAATCAATTTTGTTTTTTAAGCAACACTAACAGTGAAGTCAAGTCCATCTTAATTTATAAAGTCTTAGCTCTTTATTACAAAGCAATGTGATTTGTATTTATTACTGTTGCAGCTGCATCCTTAAGTCTGGGAGTCAGTCATGCCTGTTAACTTGGGAAGCAGCACAGAAACAAGCCTGTCAGGAGCAAAAGCAGAGTGGTAGTATCAAATATGTTAAATGCTCAGTTAATTTCTCTGCTGCCCTTTCTGTGATCTGCCATTCCCTCCTCAGTAATCTCAGCTCAAGACCATGTGCCTCAGTTATCCCTTTATTAACTACAAGCAGCAGATATCGATTAGTAACAACTTAAATGGTACACAAGGAAGGAATTAAAGTCCTATCTCTGCTAACTCTCATACACACTTATCAAAGTGCACAAAACACATTTTTGGGTTATTTTTTAATACTGCATATCCTGGATGTACCTCCCTATTAAAATTTTCAAGTGATGCCCTTCTCAGCTCTCTCTCCTTATCTTGACATCCACCCAACTTTGTGTCTATTGCAATGTGCTCTAATGCTTTGGTGGCTACAGGAATATGTCCTCGCAGCATTGCTTGGATTAGGTGTGTGAAGAGAGGGAAGAAAGGCACTGCAGCAATGTAACACGGAGCAGGGGCCCCAGTACTAAAAGGTGAGATAACCGAGTGTCAGTAAAGAATCTGTGCTTATTTTTTTTAATATCTGTTTCTTTGTATGATTGCATACCCCTTGTAAGTGGAGATAAACCATCAAGGTGAACTAGTCTATTTTTCTGTACTGCATTTATCTTATCAGTATACAGTATCTGACATGCATATATTAGCGACATTCCTTCGAAAAAATGTCTGGGGGAAAAAAGGCTTTTAGATAAGTACACAGAAAACTAGTATCAAATTATACAAAAGATTAACAAGCACAGTTTATTTCTACATCAGGGCTTTTTAAAATTAATTTTTTTTAAATTCTGATTTTAAGATAATGAATAAAGGAAAAGAAAAGACGATCCACATTCATTACACCAAAAAAGATACTGGAACAGGCTGCCCAGAGAGGTTGTGGAGTCTCCTTCTCTGGAAACATTCAAAACCCGCCTGGACGCGTTCCTGTGTGATATGGTCTAGGCAATCCTGCTCCGGCAGGGGGATTGGACTAGATGATCTTTCGAGGTCCCTTCCAATCCCTAACATTCTGTGATTCTGTGATTCTGTGAAAGATCAGGTAACAGGAATTACAGAGAAAGCTGCTAATTTCTTATAGGTTTTCAACAAATCCAAAACTTGGCAGCAGATTTAGGCCTTATATACTTACTTTATTTTCTCAAGGACAGCATGGGTTAACATCATGAAGTCAGTGAGGCTACAGCAACACCAAACTGGAGCAAATGAAAAGTGAGGTTGCTCTATGCACATGGGCTCAGAGCAATTTGTCTTAGCCACCCCTTTATTATCTGATCTAAAATTAGGTCAAATCCTGCAGCTATTATTTAGTCTTTATCAGATGTATTTTCCAGTGGGTTTAACTCTGCTCTTGTTTATGCAGGCTCAGACTTCATTCATCCTTCTAACAGGAATTTTGCCCTGTTAAGTTTTATCTGTTCAATGATATCAGTCTTGTTACATAAAATTCATATTAACAACTTTATATTGGCTTGGTTTTTTTTTCAGCCAAAGGTAAAGCTACCCAACCCCCCTCCTTCCTCCCTCCACAAAAGTAACATTTTTTTAATTGAGCAGAAAAACTGAATCAAAACATATTAGTGACTCCTAGTGCTCCTGATAGGATGTGCCTAGAATAAGTAAGAAATGTGTGAATAAATAGGAAACGCGTTTTAGCACTTTCATAGGCCAGTATCTCAGAAAATTTATTATATCTTTCCAGCTCCACCAAGATAAACATTAGGTGTCCCTACTCGGTCGGTTACTGAGACATCTAGAATGGCAAAGTGAAAATTAATCCCAACAAATCTGCTAGTTTAAGAGGATGAAATGCTCAGCTCTGTTCTCATGGGGAGACCAACGCCTCAGGAAGATGAATTCAATGAAATAGGAAAAAAAAGCTCCTTTTCAGAAACAGCCTGTACAGAAGGGAGTGATTTCCTAGCATACTTGTGGTCCAGGAGTACTATGGTGAGATGCAGTTACATGCCCTGAACACTTAGAGAAGCCAGGATGTTGGCTTTAGACTCATTCTTTTCCTGTTTATATTGCTAGCATGGGCAGCCTTTGAAAACCATCAGCATCTTCACTCCGTATTTATAGATCATTCCCTTCCTGAATAACTGAAGCTCTCGGCCGGAGTGATGCTGCAATTGATTTTCACAGAGAACTTTCATTGACTAGGTTGTTATGTACTTTCTGACACATGCCTGACCCTGCATTAAACAAAAACAAGCCACTTTTTCAGGATGCACATTTTTCACACTTTCAAATTACTTTTCAGTTAATTCTATTACACGCTCAGTGAACAGAGATGTCGCGTGCTTTTTTTTATTTGTTTGTTTTAATGGAGTGCAGCTCCAGTCCTTGAGAGGACACAGTAATTCCAGAATAAGACCAGTGGGCATAAGGGAGAAAAGAGAAAGAGAAGAAGGAGAAAAAAAGGAGGGGAAGGAGAAAAAGGATGAGGAGGAAGAGAGGAAGAGGGAGGGGAAGAAGGAGAGAAACTTTTCTTAATGTGCTACATATGGCTAGTTATGCTACAGTTGTACCTGTCGAGATGAAATCACCAGGTTCAGGTATTAGGATAAATAATAATATAACTTAAGCAGAGCACTTTACATGCTCCATTTACCCCTCAGCTTTCCCAAAGGTGCCAGTGCTCACTTTTTGTACTAATTAAAAGTGAAGACTGCAGGCAACTGTAGCTGCAGACAGGACTGGAGAGATGGACTCTTCTGTCCCTCTTAAATTTTGGACATCCTTGATTTTCTGGATTAATAAATACCTCATGGACCCTACCTTGCACACCAGTCTCATGGCACATTGTGTAACCATCAGAAGACTTACCAGCTGTGTTTAAAGTTTATTAGGAAATATCTATTATATTGCCAGTACAGATTCAGTCCTCTGAAGTCAAGGCTGTGAATACATCGGTATTGGTATATCTGAGTCCACAGTTTAAAATAGTGATCTTGTAGACCAAATGACATCACAAAGTAAGGCATATACCCCACATCATACATCTGAGTTCTGAAAAAAATAGTCCTGAGTTACTTGAGAAATCTATAGAAATCTGTGAAATTGGAAACGGATGATTCTGCAGAGAACGTGCTTTTGCTGCTCTTTGAAAATCGGCACTTTGAAGGCCTAACACTTCAACCCTTAATCCCAAGGAGTCCAAGTGATTTGTCTTAGTCACAGCTGCCCAAGAATCCCAAATTCAGGAACAAGAGGTTAAAAAAACTTCAGTAAAATACAAAGCCACATTTGAGTTACAGGCACATAAAACTCCCTGGAATTTATTTAATTAGATTGTTCTAAAAAAAAACACCAAGGCTATAGAAAAATCACTGAACTGATTGTCCCTTTCTCTCCAAAATATGGTAAGAAAAAGAAGCAAACTCTATATTATGAGCACATTCAACAGAAATTTGGACACCTGGAAGGAAATGTCAATTGATATAAAATAACTTGCACACACATACAATGATTATGTGCTATATAGAAATTAAGTGCATAGGTATGGCAGTACACAAAAGTTACTTAACCATCAAATGAAATACACTCAGACTTCTAAATCATGTTAATTTAATGGTCATCTGTCAAGGGCTAACTGGCAGGACATGAAAATCTACTGAATGAGTTAATTTAGGAGTCATAATCTAAAAAACCTGTTCAAACATTGCTAAGCCTCTCTGAAGTGCTGACTGCTTAGAAGAAAAAAAAAATGAAATAGCTCTCTTTTGTTTCAGTACAGAAAAAGAAAATCCTCAAAATCTTGAAAAGTTTCCTGCCATGGGAAAGCACTAAGCACATACATAATGGCGTTTATAATTTTGCAGGAAGACTGTCTGTACAATAATTTTAACTCCCCTTAACCCTGGGGAAATTCTTCTCTGAGGTTAGTCCTGTACTCAAAAGTACAGGACCTCAATTTCCAGTCAGTTACTTGGACTAAAAGCATTCAAAAATGGGTATTTAAATTGAACCTCCGAGATTTGTATTTGGATGTTTATACAGACGGTATCTCCTCTTAGGGGATTTAACCACGTAATACTTTCTCAAGAACAAAAGGAGAATCAAGCTCTAAATTGAGAGTTTTAAATGACAGAGAGTTCTTCCTCTAACGTGTCTGTAAAAGCTTTATTTGGCTGGAAGAATTCTCTCATTATAAATTGTTAGGCACAATATAGGATTATATTTCCTATATATGCTTCAAATCCAGCTTCTAATGACCTTTTCTCACAAAATGTGTTTTTGCTGAGGTGAAAACAGTGGCAGAGATACAATTCCGGATGATATATTTTGTTCTCATTATACAAAACAGGATTTCATCATGTGAAAGAGAAATGGGAGTCCCCAGTGTGACTACTCTATTACAAAGAAAAGCACCTCTTTGAAAATTAATGAACATTAAATATTTGTACAGTCAAATGAAGATCTGTTTTCAGGGAACTGGTTGTCCTGTGTTCTTGGGGTCTAAGCTGGGAATGGTTCAAAGTAAATACTGAGGTTAGTAGCCATGAATAACAATGATGAAATATTAGGGTTCAGATGACCACTTTCAAACTCGTATTACCAATCTGATTACATGATACGCTAAACGCACACTTTTTTCTTTGTTAAGGAACAGCAGCTTTATTAAATGATTGCAAAGATATATAGTTTCAGCTTTGCAGAAAAGGACTTGGGGGTCCTGGTGGACACCAAGCTGACCGTGAGTCAGCAGTGTGCCCTTGAGGCAAATAAGGCTAATGGTATCCTGGGCTGCATTAGAGAAAAAAAATATTGCCAGCTGGTTGAGGGAAGTGATCCTTCCTCTCTGCTCAGCACTGGTGAGGCCACGCCTGGAGTACTGGGTCCAGTTCTGTGCTCCTCAGTGCAAGAGAGACATGGACATACTGGAGAGAGTCCAGTAAAGGGCCACAAAGATGACTGGTATCTCTCCTACAAGAAAAGGCTAAGAGAGTTGGGACTGTTCAACCTGGAGAAGAGAAGGCTCAGGGGGTCTCATCCATGTGTACAAACATCTGAAGGGAAGGTGCAAAGAGGACAGAGCCAGTCTCTTTTCAGTGGTGTCTGGTGACAGGACCAGAGGCAATGGGCACAGACTGAAACACAGGAGGTTCCCTCTGAACATCAGGGAATGCTTTTTCACTGTGGGGGTGACCGAGCATTGGCAAGGTTGCCCAGAGAGGTGATGGGGTCTCCCTCCCCACCATATTAAAAAAGCTGTCTGGAATCAGTCCTGGGCAGCTGGCTCTAGGTGGCCCTGCTTGAGCAGAGGGTTGGACCAGGTAACCTCCAGAAGTCCCTTCCAGCCTCAACTACTCTGTGATTCTGTGAAAGGAACAGCTGTCACCTCATTTCATAGCTTGCTTTGGTAATATTCCTACTCATTAGCTTCAGACATTTTTCTTGAGCCATCTAACTGCTGTACTCAAGAAATACTGTTTTTGATACTTTCCCCCCACACAAAAAAGAATGAGATTTCACTCTTAAGGACGGGATAAGCTGACATTCTTACGAATGCTTCTGAAGGCCTTAATTTTAGTAAGCATCTATAACTGCAGAAAACACAAAGCTTAACTGGTCGGAAACAAAATCTCTCTCCCAAATGGCAGAGACTCCACTTTTCCCTCACCCAAACACCATCAACTCAACAGGCAGCGTAAAGACACTCACATGCAATGCGGACGTAGGCTTTCCGGCTCTTGGTGGTGCCTGCAGAGCTCCAGGCAACGCACTGGCACCAGTAATCTTCAGGCCCAAAGAGCTCCTCGACTTGCTGGCGGGAAATCTCAATGCTTACCTCTCGGACAATCAGACCTGTCAGGGTGCAAGTAACACTGGTCAATATTAGGCTTACAGGTAGAAAGAAAAAAGTGTAGGTACAGAAGTCTGCTTGCAAAGTTGTTGTAAGACCTTATAGCTGTCTATTAATATCAACTCAGCAACACGGACTGTCATAAGGATGTGAAAAAAAACACTTTATCTGCATAGTAAGAGAAGTGGGTGAATGAAAAACTAATCACTGCAATTTTGACTTTTATCACATAGCACATGTATGTAAGACAAATAAGAGGAACAGCACCTCAGCTGATATAAATTGTACCATGTCTCTAGGATGATTTACATCAAGTGACGATCCAGCCCAGTTTTATTTTCATATGAATATCATAAAACCACAGAGATTCAATTTATATGACTCCCTTAGCCCTGCTGTATTTCATCTCCTTTTGCTAGACAGATACAGGACAAGGAGAAGTCCCGTTCACTCTGACACTGAACTGCCCAGGAAAATGGATTTTACCATTGCAGAAAATGTCCCGATACTCTTTAATGATGGGCACATGTGCTGCAGTATGGTTATTGCAAGCTGCAGTTTGGGGACTGTCACATACACTGCAGATACTGTGATATTTTTTAGGTAATTTTAGAATACAGTGCAATACACTTCAGTGCCTGACGGTATCCCTGGCCCTGCCCTCCATAACGCATCTCAGTGCAACCCCCCCAAACCCACAGTTGCACCAACGATGACAGTGACCCCCTTGCTATCCTTCTAAGCAGACCGCTATTTGCCCACATTTCCCACACAGTGCTCTCTGTTGGGAAGCCATTCTGCTTTTTCTAAGTTCAAGGAAATATTGCGGCATCTCAGACACCACTGCAAGGATCGCTGGTAACGTGTTGATCCTCTAATGACAACCACGGTGTTTCATACTGACACAACCCCTTTCTCTGCCTCAAAATGCACTGCCTGCTCAAAACGCTCTTAATTCCAGCCAAGATACTGTGCAGGGGTGGGAAGAGACTGCTTACACCTCTTGTCAGCCTATTTGGTCTTTGTTGCCAATGCCAAGGTATCAATAAACTTCTAGTGTGTGACTGCCTGTAGAGAACACCATCGCCATTTCAAGAAAGCACTTGCAAACAGCCTTGAATATATAAATTCACATACAAATATTTTGTGTAGTGGGATTGATTTTCTTTTTCCTTCCAGAATTGCCAGGAAACTCAACTGAAAGATCCTTGGATCACAGTGTTCACAGTTTGTCCCCATCACCAAACACCAAAGGGCAGGTCCTTCTGCTGAGCACAGACTTGAGCCCATGGAGGCCAGCTACCCTCAGCCTCCTGCCACACGGCTTACAAGGTGATATTCATAACGTGAATGTTCAGTTGTACAGCACGGCACATTCCTCAAGCACTGGAAACCAGGCCAGCCCTTTGATTTGCCTCCAGCCTCACAGAGGCTCCATTCAGGGAGCCATCGATTAATTACTGTTGGTACACACTTGTGCATTGTCATCAAGGCTGCATGCTGTTTGCATCCAAAACTTGGTTAACAATAGCAGAAAGGCATTCATGCATGTAATACCATAGACTTCTCTGGTGGGAATGCCTTCTAACGAGATGTATTTTCCTGCTAGAGACTATCACAGCCTAGCTCCCTTTTTATTTCATTATCCTTGACATCTTTAGCCATTGAATAATCAGCTACTTTGGGGGAAACACTTAATAGCTCTCCTCCTTGAAATGAAATACTCAAAATACAGCAACTGCACTCCAAAGAATGGAAATCAAAGCGGTGCATGGGCATTTGATATGCAGTGAACATTGTGTTATAAACTTGTTCTGCTTTGATGAGCTAATTTGTCTCCAAAAGGGGTCTGAGGGATAGCTTTCGTCCTGTTGAAAAGAGCATGAAGAGGGTGGGGAGGGACCATGTACATTACATGCATTAAAATGGTTGTATTTTTCCAGTGCAACTGCTGCTAGCCTAAAGATTACTTCGGTTCATTCCCAGTTTTTACAGCATTAGCCCAGGGAGCCTTTGAAGGTTACAATATTATGTTTTTATAATAAGGTTGATTATGACAGAGCTTGATGGAGCAGTGAACTTTGCTACCCGAGGGCTAAAGCAAGCAGGCTCATAACGACAGTATCGGTTAATAATGATTATGAAATAGTCTTAACATTCAGGACACAAATGCCGTTTTCTGATAGTCTGTTGAAGATACAAAACCATGTGATAAATAGCTCCCACTGAACACACCAGGAGCAATTTTATCTCTGACTTCCTGAGATGCTTTCTAATTCAAAATAACATGCTCCTCCAGGTAATGTCTTTCGGGACAGCCATGAAGTACTGATAGGTTTCAGGTTATTCAAAATAATTTGGCCTTTGATCTTTGAGTAATATCAACAGTTGTGCCATGTCCAAAGAGACGCACTCCTTCTTTACATACCAAATAGATGCTGCCTCTTTCTGCTTACAAGCAAGAAATATCATTGTGTCTGTCTCTAAGGTAAACTATTTTTCCTAGAGTTCAAAATGTACCAAACCAGCTGGTGGTACCATGAGATCATCCGAGATGTAAGGATCCATGGCTGGAATTCGAAGGTGATTCAACCGCTCCTTCCCAGCATCGCCCATTGGCACCTCATTGTACAAACAGCCACATCGATTTAGGAGAAACATCTCACCAGCTGAAATGCACCCAGCCTCAGACTCTGGTGCAAGCACAAAGGGATGTGTTTCCCCTCTACCAACTCGCAATCCTATTCCTTCTGCTAAAGCACGTCAACGTAACCCCTAATAGAAAATCCCTTTCTAGGCTAGATTACAAAAAATGCAATTTGCTGAGACACCTCAGATAGCAACTGCCTTGTTACCAGCTGACATACTGCTGTACATCAGATCACACAGAGGAGCTGGTACACTCTGTCTGCTTGCATTCAGGAGTGTATCGTTTAGCCACCTCATGTGGGCACCAAGTGCAGGACAACCCTGGTATGATGACTTCAGAGATCTTCATCTTAGCCTTGTTGAAGCTGCTTCTGCTTCTACATCGAAGAACAGTAGCTGGAGTCATAAGAAAAAAAAATAAAAAAAGAAAAAAGCGGAACTCATGTCTCAGTATTTCCAGATAACGTGACATGCTGTGCCTGTAGTTCAGGCAACTGTTCATCAAATTACTTGATTATAGGTGAGTTCACAACCTCTGAGTGCAAAATTAGAAGTCACTCTATGAGTCCCTATACTTTGCCTAAATATATTTAGGACAAGACAGATTCAGAGATTAGCAGTAATTGATGCAGCATATAACCTACGTGGTATTGGCCAATTCTACTTTGCCACAGTGCTAAGTAACAGAATGTTACCCTCTCACAGAGAGTATCTCCTCTACCTTACCTTCTTTACTAGAATTATATTGATTTTTTCAGTCTAATTCCTCATATGGCTAAGCTATACAGCAGGCGAAGATACGTAGTGTAAATGTTTTCTTACAACACTTGCGTAAGCTGCACATATCCAAAATGAATATAATTACATAGATGGTGGCATAATCCACAAGAAGTCAGGATCTTCCTATTTTAAAGCAAGGCAGTAACAAACACAGATGAAGGGTGTCCTGGTTTGGCCCAAACCAGGCCAATTAGTCTTAAAGAAACCAAGGTCACTGCTAAATTCCTCACTGCTTACGAGTGAAGAGCCGAAGAGGGGTCGCAGCTGCAGGGGGAGCAGACAGGGCAGGTGACCCAAGATTGACCAACGAGGTATTCCATCCCACACACGTCATTCTCACTTTCCTATTTATCACTAACCCACTGCCTCCTGGAGGTGGGGCCCAGGAGGGAGGGGCCCTCCTGTCTCCCACTGATTGGTACCAGCTTTGCCAATTCTCCAGTTAAAAGCCTGCAGGTGTGATGGCAGTGGGAGCTACTGCATTTTCCCTTCTGCCTGTGCTGGGAGAAGCAACTCTGCCTGAGGAGGATTTCCAAGCTCTCAATCTTGGTTTTGTATATATTTGTATATATTTGATTATTTCTATTATTATTGTTATTATACTCTTTTTCATTACTATAGTTTATTAAAGCTGTTTTAACTTTCCATCCCGTAAGTCTCTCTCCCTTTTCCCTTTCCCTTAGGGTGGGGGGGGAGAGGGTTAACAGAGAGCGTCTGCCACTGGGTTAATAGCCAGCCCAGCTTTAAACCGTGACAAGGGAGATAACAGAAATGTGGGCAGGTAGAATGCTTGACAGATCCCTTCTAATGCATATAAATCCATAAAGAGCACCTATATAGTATTTCTAACTCGTACTCTCCCTGTGATGAATAGCTAGAATATGACAGGGAAAAGCATTTGCTTGCACTGCCCAAACTTGATTTGCATTCAACAAAGTGAGAACTGTTTCTGTAGCCTCTTGCAGCCCATCTGGATCTTGGGTATGAAGAGAGATATGTGAAGATATTGAGTCTAATTATCACTGCCCTATTTCTGGCAACAAAGCTTTAAAATGAAAATGCAGAAAATCAAAGTAATTTAAAGCAATTTTCCAAAATAAACAGTAATTGTATCTTAAGATTGTTCACTGAAAAAAACCACAGATCCTTAAAAATGCGTCCCCAGGTTGCTAGGCTCTTTCTGCACAAGTGTTTCTCCTGATCTTGGTGAATATCTGCACCATTCCAAAGAGAGAAGCAATGTAAGAAGTTTTGCAACTTGAGTATGAGGAAGTAAAAAAATCTCAGGGAAAAAAACAAAACCAAAAATATTTGCTGTCCTCTCTGGGTCCTGAGTATACAGATCTCGATCTGCTGGGTTATAAAAGATGTCACAGAGGTTGCTTAAGGCTGGGGCTATTTATACAGGCAGATCAGTCAGATTTAATACACTTACCTAAACCTGGCACCAGAAAAAGACATTACATTGGTGGAATTTCCCTAAAGAGAGGTCCAAAACCCTGTAGCTGTTAGGAGACTAAATAAATCAGTCTAAGACAACCTTTTACCCCTAATACTTCTCTGTCCAGTTGAGGACGGAGGATGGCTTACAAGAAGGCTCAGGGCGTTTGGTATAATCAGTCTGCGGTTATGTCCCAGTCCTACAAATTAAATAGGTTCTTAATGAGTTACAATTTTACATATTTAGTAGCATAGTATATGCAATTATTCATTTTAATAAAATAAATTTCTCTCTGGGACTAATATAACTTGGGCTCTGAAAGGGAGTAAGAAGGAACCAGAACTTTACTTATTTCTGTATTTGAACATTAATGAGGGATTAATGGGTGGAGAGAGCAGAGGGCGGAGGGAGCCTTGCTCAGCCTGCCTGCTGCTAATGTGTGCAGCTGAATGAGCACAGGGGAGATGCACTGGCTGATGGTATATATCAAAATAAAATTACTACCCCTCCTGGAGCAAAAGGAAGTGTGAAGAGGGAATTGTGCCCTATATACATTGTCTTTTATTATAAACTGTATCTTAGAAACACAATCAAGCAAAGACACACTTCATTCACACAGTCCCCAAGCGCTTAGCTTAGCTGGCTATACAAACTGTGAGGTAGATTATCTGGTCTTCAGAGGCAGAAATGTTATCTTTTTTAATGTATGCAAATGTAATGTAATTGTATGATATTATGGTAGATTATTAGTAACTGCAATAGTAACCCATGGGTTCCATATTGCACCCGCCGAAGTAATTGGCAAGTTTCCCAATGATTTTAATAGGAGCAGATTTGCCAGTCAGACTCATTTCTTTCTAGAGGGAAACAAAAATGTCTTATAAGGTTCTGCAACCGAATGTGATTGCTCAAGACACGAAATGATCACTGTAAATGTCTGAAAACAGAAGATTATTATCAATTATCAAATGTAATTACCTGGCCTGGAGTCAGTCCAGGTCACAGAGTTAGAATCTACATCTCACTGGGCATCATTCTGCTAAGAAATTATTTTGATGTATTTTGGCTGCCATACATGTTCGGCATTTGATATTAATACCCCCACATGTGTGAAAATATTCCTCAGAACTTTGATAGAGCAATTTTTGTGGAAGTATTATATTTGCATGTATTTGAAACTCTGGCACAACACTAAACAGGAGCTATTTAGTTGCAAGACCAAATTGCACTTACAAACCCTAAGAAACTGCATGGATAATTTGTTTATTTACTCTGTAAGTAGAAGTTCAATTTCTGTGCTTTTGTGCTTTCATTTGCCCAAAAGGTATTTCATTAATTAGTAATCACATACGCCATAGAACACATTTCTTGAGGAGATGGAACTTTATGACCTACTGGTCTGGAAAAAGACATTACTGTAATACATGCATTTAGATTGCAGGAGTATGGCAGCCACTGTAAATAAGTACAGAAATATAGCCCATTTTCATGCAGGTAACTTGCAACCCTTTACAAGTTCAAGTCTTGAAATCAGTACTCAGAGCACCCTCCCAAACCTGACGTCCAGTGCTGTTGGCTCCCTCCCTGCTTAGACAGGCATAGATTCCCCCGATTGCACGCACCCCCAAATCTCCCTTCCTGCTGTGCAGTGGGAACCCAGAGGGCAGGGACGGTGTTTCTTGACGACATAAAAGAGGCTTTGGGGAGTCAACAGCAAAACAGCTCTATGGTAGGGGGATTCCTCTGCACGTCCATGCAATACATGCTGCTACAGAATCAAATTATATGGCACATAACTTGTAAAACCACGGTGCGTCCCCATTCAGATCCTCAAGCCAGACATAGGGAAAAATGCGGTGGCTTGTTCAGTCTTAAAATAAATCAGTGCCAGTCTGAAACAGTCCATGCTTTCTGACTCACAGCTCCTTTTTCTATTTATTAGGAGTAGGAGAGGAGAGTGGAGGAATACTTTATGAATGTTGCTCAGTCAGGACAGACTTGAATGACATAAGTATACATACTTTTTAATGCAAGACAAGGGTGCAAGGAGAATCCTGATACCAAAAAAGAAAATGGGAGTTCTGCAATAATTTCAGGAGGGGCAGGATTATCTCCACAGTATTTGGCAAAAAGGATGAAAGCATTTTCAGTTCTCATAGTTCCCATCTGTCTTACATTTCATACAAAGCTTCATCCAAAAATCCTTAAAACAGCATCGTTTTTTTTGCTTCATGAAAGTGGTTAAGACCATACACCAAAGTGGTCTGACTGTAAACAGACGCAATAAAAGGTAAACAGATTGCTTTCTCACTATGCAGTCCTTTGTCATTAGATTGTTCTCTGATGGTAAAACTTAAGTGACCAAAGCCAAGAATGATGATCTTTTTACTGACCGGTAGTCCAGAATGACCTGGCCGATTTATTTAATCACTCATCACAGGTGCTATACACAACCTGCCTCTGTAGCAGAAGGCTACAGAAGGCTACACCACTTTACTTGGTGAAATAACCACTTTACTTGGTGAAATAACCTTTTTACAAGGATAAAAATAAAATCAGTGCTATGTCAGAATTGAAATTTATTTACTCTCTTTCAGAGATAGATCCTTTGCAGTAACAGGGTTATTCCGCTCAAATATATCAGAGTACTTAAGCTATGGAACTCGGTGTTTAAAAAATGAATAAATAGGCTATGCACAAGAAGAACGGCTTCAAATATTAAAGTTCTTGCTGAGAAAAATGTACTCTGTGCATCCTAATGGGATGGAGATGATTGCATAATGGCACACTTTGCCTACAGTTTATTTTCTATATAGAGTAGCTGTAATCTTAACAAAAGATAGATAGACAGACAGATATCTAGAGAGAGTTTAAAAGAGCAACAGCTTTAACATCCAGTAATCCTTCACGCTGTGGTTGCATGCACCTGGTTTTGCCTCAGTACTGCTCTTCCATAAATTGTGGCTCGCTGGTGGTACGAAAGGACTGCATTAAGATTACAATTTTCCACAAATATTAGCTTAAATATTTAAATTAAAGGCTTCCAGCTATTCTTCCTCTCTTCATAACTTTCTCTTTAGGAAAGAGATACATTCTTGACTCAAATAAATACAGATGAAGGCAATAGCCTAATAAAGTCAAGTCTGCATTAAAACCGATGTCAAGTTTGCACTAGTTTGCATCAGTTACCTATGGTACCTAATTACCAGCCAATCATAGTGAGTTAAGCTAAAATCCCAGATCCTCTACTATTTTTTAACTGACTGACTTACATACAAAGTACAAAGGGCTGTCTGCAGAGGGATTTTACTTTGAACTGGAATTAAAGAACATGCATTCTGTTCTTTTTTTTTTTCTTCTAGTGAAAACAAGGCCTTTTTGTTCTTTTACCATTAACATCTGAAAGACCAAGTTGTATAAGATGCACAGAAGATTTCAAAACAGTTCTTGTGGAAAGCAAACTGCATGCCCTGGTCCCTGCCAGCATGGTGGAGGTGGGCAGTACGGCCCTGTGGGCTTGTCCCCTTGGGGAAGGTAAAATAGCCCCTCTGCTATCTCCTTCCCTGGCCAACCTCAGCAGCTGATTGCTTTACATAAGCCTTGAACTATTTTTGTTTAATACTTTGAACAGCATTGGATTGATTGCTTGTTCTCAGCCTATAAACAGTTCAGAGACAAAGGAAAAACACCCCCCCCCTCTTTTTTGTAATGGAGGCTATTTTCTGGTTGACGGCATTTTTTGCTAATAGGCACAAATTGCTCCAAAATGCATTGTTCTCCTCCACGTGTAACAACGTGTGTCTATTGTTGCTGCTTTCTTTTTTTTTCCTTTTTCCCAGTACAAAAGTAATAATCATGCCGGGTCATAGCAGGACTTCACAAGCATATATTTACGTTCAACCACAGGCATCATCATTTCTGAATTCACATAGGCTGAGGTCTAGGAGCGGAAACAAACGCGAGTTGAAGCATCTTGACCCAACCCATCCTGACACTAAGCAATCCCAAGAGGTGATACCCAAGCAATTCTCTGCCAGGCTCGTGCTACTTACAGGGATCAGGAAGAAGAGAGGTTGTCTGCATAGGAAACCATGAGTATGAGCTCTTAGCAGCTCTAGCTTTTGGGTCAAAGCCCAATCTTCCTTTCTTTTGGTTGAGGCACGTGCAGCTGAGAAAAGATCTGGTGTTTTGTTTTTTTTTTTCCAAGGGCCAGGAAAAAAACATGCCAATGGTTCATGTTTTACTTAAAGCTGCAGTTGAGACTTCACAAAGAAAATCTGTGGACTTTTTATTTCTGGTTCAGAGGATTTACATGCTCTTTCTAATGATCTGGGCCTTCAGCAGTGGATAATGCTTCCCAGTCCCCAGCTTAGTGCTCATGCAAAATTGAAGCACTTTTGAGGCAGTTTAGAGCCTACAGATGAATCTCAATGTGCAGGCAAAAAGGAATAATGGTTGTTTAGCACTTCACTAGAAGAAGCTGAGGAAATTATGAAAAAAAAAACTATTGAACTTCAAACATCTGGGAAGCCAACAGAGAGCATCTGAATTTTGAACAGCATGTTTACATTCCCTTTGCATAATGGAAGGGGGGGGGGCGCAGGGAAATGAACAATAAATGGGTTTGTGTGTAAATTTTTATATAAAAATATACACCAAGTTGTTCATGTTGTTGACTTACTGACATATAAGTGTGTATATATATATATATATAAAAAATATGTATCTGCACACGTACTTATGTACCACACCTACTCTGTGTGGTTCTGAGAAGCAGAGACAACGTGAAAATGCCTTATTTCTGTGAACTTGATGCAATGACACAGTTCAGTGGCTGGTGTAGCTATCGTGGGAACAAGGACAGTCACAATGTGACACAAGGGGTCACTCTGGAGCCTTCCTCAGCAGTTGCTCTCCTATTTTTTAGTCCACAATGTGCAGGAACAGCAGGTTGGGGGAGAAGTGCAAAAGCCCCACCGTTTTTTGCCTTGGCTGTTCTGCATGCTAGGGGTGGCTTCACAGCCGACAGGTATCTTGAAAAAAAAATAAAGAAAAAAAGAAAAAGTCAAGCAGCTGCTTTCAAAGCAGCTTTGTCTAGTGCGCTGTCAAGTGAAGTGACTTCCACCAGACAGAGATGAAGCTCTGGGAATTTACTGTCTGCTCCCCCATCCAGCATGTTTTCAGGGCTGTGCCAGTGCAGCCATCAAAACACCCGCTCCTGAATGCCAGGAGATTTTTCTTAGTTTGTAGTGAATAAAAGAATCATTGCAGGAAGGCATGCAAAAGACAGCCTGGTGGCCACAGAAGTCATTTGGTGTGTACGTGTTTCTGCATACAGTGCAACTCATGATCTCCGTCAGCTACAGCAAGGCACCAGGGATGCGAGCAAGTTGCTCTGCAGACCCATGTGACTTTGACATGAAAAAAGACCTTTTTCATTATGTAAGTAAGTGCCACCAATAGTATCCTTGTAATTCTGGCTGCCTCATTTTTTATTGATTTTTTTTTGTCTGGATACCCGCTCTGACTGAATTCCAATACTGGTTTCCACCTCAGTTGAAGAACAAAAAGATTAAAACTAAACCCCAAAGCAAGCCTGATCCACTTCTAGGGACCGTTATTCTTCAGGCCTGGCAATCCTTACTCCCGTTCAGAGGAGGGCATAGCAAAGGACCCAGCACTCATTAAAGATACATCATTATACAAGTCACTGGGAAGCCAAAAGCAGCAATCAACCAACCAAGATCCTCTCTAAAAATCAAAACCTGTAAGCAAATAATAGAAGAGGCCACAAGGGCCTAAAGATCAGTATTCAGGGGGAAGAAGAGACACAGAAGAGTCTGACAAAAGACTCCCTTTCTGCTCTCACAATCAAAATATGAAGAGGGATGAGAAGTTATGAGGAATTGTGAAAGGCATCCCATCAAAACCTGATGAGAAAGAGCTGTTCATAACCTTGCCAGTGAATGGCAGTCCTGCTGGTACCTACCACATCACACTGCCCATTTATGTACGAATCAGGAATGCATGGGAATGAGAAAATGAACACAAGCGGTGAAGCCACAAAGGCAGCACAAAATTAGATCCTGTACGGGTCAAAGCTGCATGTGACAGCTGCCTCTCTTTCCCTTACATGTCACCCATGATTTGGTACCCTACCTGCACAGTGAAAAAAGCCTCACTAAGCCTGATCTATGGGCAACGGTTGTTCCATATAAATGGCTTTTTTTTTTTTCAAAAAAGAAGGATTTCTCCAGTCTAGTTTTAAGCAATAGGAATTATTCTACCTCTCTTCGGAGAATGATTTCACTATCTAATGAGCTAATAGAGGAAAAAGTAGAAGGTACTACTCAGGTAGCTGAGATACAAGCTTACACAGGCTTCAAGGGACTCAAGACAACAACACTTAAATGTCTTGCACAGTCATCAAGACCCTAATGTCTCTAAAGAGGGTTAGATCACATTTCCAGTGACTGCATCAGACTATAACTCGTTCTCAAGAAAGAAAAAGTACCGTATAATTTGGACCTTCCATTTCCCTGAATATTTTCAGGAATTTTCACAAAGAAACTACAGACCTATCAGTCCTACTCATTCTCATATTTAATTAACTGAAAAAAACTACATTTATAGGATGCAAGTGTTCCTGCCCCTTGCACTGCCAGGGTGCCACTACTGCAGCACTTTCATTTAACAGCACACAACACCTTGGCTCTGCTCTTCTTTTCTGCCATTCCTGTATCCAAAAAACAGTTGTTTTCCATTTAGGCCAGTGGATGCAGGATGGAGACTAACCTTTGGGACTCGCTTCCAAACCAAGCTGACATTTATTGGCCTTTCAGGCACCAGACCACCCTCACTGCGAGGGCTCCAGATCCCACACAAAGGGCATTCGGCTCCGAAGGAGCCAGGGGACACGGATGGAAAAAGGAAGCATTGCTGTGAAAATCCGTGGCTAGTCTGAAGCTGTGGTGGGTGGACTGGTGTCTGAAGATGTCTTTTGGGGAATTAATGGGATTACGAGTGTGTAACAAAGGGTTTAATGAAGGAAAAACCTGGAGTGAGATAAGGTGTAGTCTGGAAATATTCAGAGGGCTATCCTCAAATGCTTCAGATGAATGCACTAAGCATCCATATTTCCCTTATTATTTTAAATAACTTTATTTCCTGTCTCAGATTTGTTTTTCTAGAAGCCCACAGGAAACCTTCAGGACAATTAGCCGAACAGCTGCAGATAGGAAGTTAATGCTGCAACAAGAAATGACTAAATATCCTAAAGCTTTTACCTTTGGTCCCAAAGCACTTTGCAGAGGTAAATAACAGAGACATTGAGTGATTTGCACAGAGATAGATGGCGAATCCACCGAAAATTTGTAACAGGCAAATGACCCTTCCCATGGACCCATCATTACTCACGGGAAGAGCATGAGCAGGATTAACTTGCAGGATGAGTAGCTCACTCTGAGCCCACCTGTTAGCATCCCTAAACACCCTGATGGATAGAGTAAGGGCCAAGGCTGAGGCTGGAAGAGCCTGCCTCAGTCAGCTTAGCAGCATGAGGGCAGAGGGTGCGCAAGGTCCACAGCTGTTATCTGTCAAGGTGGCTGGGCACGCACCTCCGCAGGGCAAAGAGCTGCTGGAAAGCACGGCGGTAGCAGAAGAACAGGCAGGTGTCAATGGCTGTGGACATGTAAAGAAGGTGTCTAAGAGCTAGAAGCAGCCTTCCACAAAGACTTACAGGGACAAAAAACCCCACATACAACAGTTTGATTACATAAGAAATTAATGATACGTTAATACATGTATTACAAATGAATACTATACTCAGTAGAGTCTAAACTCAAAAACCCCACAGTCTTTTGCAGGCTTCTATACAAAAAGATAATCTTCCTGGGTTTGGGGGATGGTTTTGTATTGCCTATAAGCAGATTTCCCTCTGGAAGCGAGTATCTGGCCCAATGTTCTTATTCTCTATATAAAAAAGATTATTTCCCTTCTTTAGGTCAGGACTGACCTCAGCGATTTCTCCACTCACTTCAATAAAAGTAACAACCATTTTGAATTCATATCCTAGAAAATGGTGATTCTCTGCCTCTGCATGTGTGTTGCTTCTGAAGTTTCCAAACAGGCTCTTTTTCTATCAAAATATACTAATTACTAAAGATAAAAGTGGAAATTTTGCCTGCTTGAAAAAAACATCTGCAGCAGCTTTGTTGTCAGGTATTCCCTTGATCTGGGCGTGCTGGGGACCACTTTGCCAGCATCTGATTTTGAAGATACAAACTGCAAGAAGAGAGAACTTCTCTTGCAGCAGTGATGGGCACGAGCCTCCTCTTCCCTGGGAGAGCTGCTCACCAGGCCACAGGGAGTGAGAGGCAGAGAGAAGATGGGCTGAGTGACATCTAAAATGGCTGCAACCTAAATGTCAAATAGGAGAAAAGTGTGGGTTTGTTCATATAGTTTTATGCAAGCAAATAGTCTGTATTTCCCCAGAGAATTCCAATTCTTTGGAGAAATAGAGTTGTCTGCTCCTTTCTGCATCAGCTGCAGCCTTTCAGACCATACATATAAATGTTTCACTTACAGCATCCTTCCAAAGGGGACAGACTTCGAATTACTAAAGAAAATGGACTGTAGTATCAATTCTAACCCACATCTCAAAACTATTAATAGAAGCATTTGGGAAGAGATATACAGACACATTTTTAAATTCCCTTGAAATGAGTTGGATTAGGGCAGAGTATTGAAGGAGCAGAGTTAAAAATTGGCAACATGTTGCTGTGAAATAATTATTTTGAATCGGGGTGCTTGATGTTTGTAATGGATTTGATCCAATGATAAACAGAAAATAAAATGATCTGTGACAACAATGGAATGAAAATAATCCTTATTTATGATATCCGGCTACCCTTACTAACATAACCCCAAGGTATTCTATCCCAGAGAGTCAAAATATTGCAGGCTAAGTATAACTGAAGGATTTAGCATTGCTTGTCATCTCCTTAGTGAAGTTAATAGGGAAACTGGCCACATTTTTTCAGAAAAATAGCTTTTTTCCTTATCTTTTGGACTCTTGAAAAATAATACAGAGAATTAGGAGGCTACAGCAGGTCAAGAAGCAGCAAAAAGAGATTAAGGAAGGAAGATGTGCAGAGAGGGAAAAGAGCATTAAGGAAAGGAAGATCTGTGGTTCACAGAAAACAAGTAAAATGGTACCCCCTCTGCGCTCCTCTCCCTGAGCTGTGCTTACATATGGGCAGGAGGCACCTGAATTTCATATCTGGACTCCCAAATTAAGTTCTTCAACACTGGTATTCAAAGATGTGCTGTATTTAAAAAGTAACGATAGTTTTTCTTATTTATAAAAAATACTAAGACAAATGAGCGCAACTGCTCAAAATGAGAGGCTACGTGATGATCTTTGCTGTATAATCAAAAGTCCCACCTTAAACAATGTCCGAACAAGTTGATAGGGCTTTTGTCATCAGGGCAATGCAGCCTTCCAAAACATGGTGTCACAAACACCAAAATAAATGGTTTTCATGAGATGTACACGCAGAGAAGATAAAGCACTGTGTGCTGGAAGTGATTTTTCTGCCTCTGTACATGGTGCTAGAAGAGCAGAGACAGTCGCTGTGGAGGTTTCCCCACTGCTGTCTTGGCTGCAGCATCTTGTAAGAGCTGTTTTAAAGGCAAAAGGGCAGACGTCAATCTTTGATCTTTCTGTTGAGAGGGTGATCTATTAAAGACTTAGCTAGCAGGGTACCTACTCCCTCGACAGGCTGCCAAACCCATTGCTTAAGGTAACAACCTCCTATTTGCCAGATCAATGCCAACTCTATGTCAAAAGCTCAGTCTCCTTTCATCAAATCTGCAAGTCATCCAAAAATACTTTATTAATGGGAAAAGGTAATGGTGGGAGGTAAGCGCGGGAATCACAGTGGTGGCTATGTAAAGAAACTGAACCAAAGAAGTCTGAGGTATTTGAAAAGAAGAGCATGTTCATTCACCTCAGTGCAGTTCGATTAACTCTCTTAATCAGATGAAAATCTTATTCTGAGCAGATTCTAACTTTATTTTTCTCGTCGATTTGTGGGGAGGCAGAGAGTTGAAAAGGCTGCTCAAGGGAAAGTCCTCAGAGCCATCTATGCTCCTTGCTGAAGGCTGGGTGGCACCAAGGATGCTCCTGGGGGACATTAGGTCTTCTGAGAGCCAGCTTCTGGAGGCAGGACCTGGGTAAAAGGATTGGCGACTTCATCTGCTCCTTAACAGAGCCTCCCTCAGCATGCCTTTCCTCTGAGATTGCACAGATAAGCCTGTTCATTTTGCATTAGCCAGAGTCTCAGGCCAGGCTCAAGGGTCCTTATTCCATCTTGCTGCTATTTGGGAACATGGAGGTCATCAGCAGACTCCCTGAGCCCTCCTCTCCCTATGCATCCCAGCAAAAGACGACAGAAAATGTAGGCAAACAATAATGCCATCTGAATTGCCCAATATGTCTATTTAATTAGCACTTAGAACTGAGTCTCAAATGTTGTTTTCTCCTTGCTTGAAGGAGAGAGAACATGTCACTGGCATTGCAGAGGGCAAGAGGGGTTTTATAGATTATTTCATCTTAATAGTCAAGAAGAAATTATTACAATGCATATCCAAACTGAAAAGACAAAACCAAGGTCCCGGTAGTCCTAATTTTTCTCTGTTGTACATCACTGGGATGTGGGGTGTGACTTAGCAGCACTTAATTGCTCTGGACAAATGAAAGGGGTGCAGGACACTGATTTTCTATCCATTCACAGCTACCCCATCACTGCAGAATTGGTGTGTGAGTGTCTGAAAATATTTCTCCATAAAAAGCACACATGCAAAATAAAATCTTTTGCCATAGTCATTTTCAGAGGTACAGTAATTTGGAAAATGTGCACAAATCGCTCTAACAATTATTGATGCTATTGAGCTTCCTGCCCTGGGATAATGGAATTTTCTTGCCCTCAAAAGCATCAGTTCTGCAGGGTTCCTTTTACTTTCATTGCTGTTATCTTTTATGACAGTCAGTCATAAAATCAAATGTGTTTCCTCAAAACAACTTTAATCTTTGTTTTTTAAAAACAGTGTTCTTATTCTTTATATATATTTTTCCACATTAATGGGAAAATATTCCAGTAAAAACATAAAAAAGACCATGTCCTGCCTTATATTTCACCTACATAGGAAATGAAAGAGTCAAAGATGTGCAGTAAAGATTTTCAAAGCACCCATTTGACTTCTTTATCAAAATGCTTAGCTTTTCCCATAAAGAAGAAAAATTCCAGTGAGTCTGAGGATTAAAAAACAGAATGTAATGACCTTCTCTGTAAAGCTTCTGGCTTCTCAGACTTGATCATGGGTTTTTTCTTGGCAAGGCTCTCTCTTCAGGCTTATCTAATTAAATAAAGTGGTACTAGAACACCCTGTCACCGTTACTGTTCTCATCCTCTCCAACCAGAAGGCAACAACTCCCACAGAGTCCCTGTGCATGTTCTTCACAGCAATGCTTTACCTACTGTTTAAAAATATCACACAGTGCAAAGTGCATATAACTACAACTCTTATTTTGTACCTTCTCTCTCTTACAAAGAAAAAATATCTATATACATCGGATAAAGATACAAATATTTATGTTCCCCTCTTAAAAATTAACTTTCTTAATATATTCAACATTTCTATCTAGTAGCTCTCTTCAATGAGAGCTCGGCTGCACACTCATTCCATTCCTTGTGCCACTGCTGTTGCTGTGCTGTTGTCTCTGGTTTTATCAATGACAGAAACAAATTTGCCTTATAAGAAGAGTTAATCATCTCTACATAGATTTCATTCCTGGGCACAGGCTCAAAGTCCATGAACACATAATCTTTTGCAAATCAAAACCTATTTCTCTCGTTCATGCATCATTTACAATCCCAAGATGATGTACTCTACTCTGCCCTGGTGAGGCCGCATCTGGAGTATTGTGTCCAGTTCTGGGCCCCTCAGTTCAAGAAGGACAGGGAACTGCTAGAGAGAGTCCAGCGCAGAGCCACGAAGATGATTAAGGGAGTGGAACATCTCCCTTATGAGGAGAGGTTGAGGGAGCTGGGTCTCTTTAGCTTAGAGAAGAGGAGACTGAGGGGTGACCTCAGTAATGTTTATAAATATGTAAAGGGCAAGTGTCATGAGGATGGAGCCAGGCTCTTCTCAGTGACATCCCTTGACAGGACAAGGGGCAATGGGTGCAAGCTGGAACACAGGAGGTTCCACTTAAATATGAGGAAAAACTTCTTTACGGTGAGGGTGACCGAACACTGGAACAGGCTGCCCAGAGAGGTTGTGGAGTCTCCTTCTCTGGAGACATTCAAAACCCGCCTGGACGCGTTCCCGTGTGATATGGTCTAGGCAATCCTGCCCCGGCAGGGGGATTGGACTAGATGATCTTTCGAGGTCCCTTCCAATCCCTAACATTCTGTGATTCTGTGATTCTGTGATACTGCTAGCATCACACCTATATTTTAGTCCTCTTTCTTCTCAATTACCTGTCCTTTAGAAAAGAAAGCATAGCTGACCTTTACTTTTTTCCTCTCATGTATTTTATTGTCTGTTTGTATTGTTTTCCTTTGCTCTGCTTTCCTACCTAAAGAACTGAAAGAGAAAGCTGGTTCAAAAATGGCTCAGAAGACCGCCTCAGCATGGTGCTCTTCCTCTGTGTTTAGGCAAAACAGACCTTAAGAATGGTAAAATATCAGGAAAGAAGAACGTGTCCAGTTTTCAGTTGCTTGGACTACACGACTGACCCAGCAGAAACACTGTGTAACCGAGATCCCTTTGAGCCCCAGGTTACCCATGTAAAGGCTAGAACTAACCTGATTTGTGGACAATTTCTCCAGCCCCTCTAACTGCAAGCCTGAAGCCTGCAGCAGTGTAGGCTTGGGCTGCCATCCTTACACCGCCCTCTCAGCATCTCAGTCACTACTGCTATGCCCTAGGTTACAACTACTGCACTAGCTAGCCAAAAATAGCAAAAGAAACCAAAATAGCCTCAAAAGTGGTAGAGTCAAAGGGCTTTGCCAGCCTGACTGGTGCAAGCTGCCAAGCCGATGAACTCATATCTCCTCCTTCCGGCACCAGAATGAATCCTCACAGTCACTGTCTCCTGCAACTTTTTCTCCAGCTCCATCTGCAGTGGATATATTTTCCCAAGCTTCCACTGCTTTGAAGAAGATATTATTTTACCGTTACCTTAAATACATTGTTTATCATTTTCTGTACTAACTATGTGCTACGAGCCCTAGATTCTCAGTCTACGTACAGGAAGGTGCAAACACTGCAACCGTGATGTGCATTAACCAACCTTTTGGCAGCAACCAGATTGACTGACAGATTTAGGTTCTGATGACAGTTTCATTTTAACAAGCTATTAGTGCGTCTGGGTTTGTGGCTCTTGTCCTAATAATCTATGTGCACAGCTTTTGACATCCTCCTCCCCCTCAAACTCCAATAGATTATGTTAATCTCTAATTGGATATGGGTTTCGTTTGCATATAATTGCTGCTGTTTGTTATGCAAAACATTGTCCTCTAATATATTCAGATGTATCTCTCCAAAATTCGCCTTCTACATTTGTAGAATGCAATTTGATTTACAGCATCGTGAAGTTTTTCTACAATGAGTTTTTTGAGAAAAAAGAATGAATTTTTCATCTGTAGTGAAAAATTTCACCTGTAGCGAAACATTTTCATGTTTCTGAATGTTGAGGTTAATGAAAGGTTAAAAAATTAACACAGTGATAGCTGCCCTCCTGCTTGTCCTTTTGTGTTCCAGTGGACTCTCATGGATGAAAAAATTGAAGGTGCATTAAGTAACAAGAATTTCTTTTTTTAGTTTTTCTGCTGCAGTCAACTTGCTGGAAAAGTCATTTCTTACAAACAAACAAACAGGCCCAAAGTTTAACACAGATTTTTTCTACAGTCTTTCTTCCTACACCCACCTTTTCTTTTTCAAGCTGAGAGCACCACAGTACCATTAAAAGCTTATGCTTTTGATCTCTGTGCAAATAAATGAGCTGAAACAAATAAAACCCAGTTCACAAGAGACTTCCAAGACATCTGGTGGAGTTATTTTTCTAAGTAATTAGACCAAGTGGTGGTGTAATTCCCAAATGAAAGGTACCTTCTTGCTTGGTATCCAGTAATTTCTCAGAGCCATCAAACAGCAGTAAGTCCTGCTTCTCTCCTTGTACGTGACTCATACTCTATTGATTACCAGTCTTCCCAAATAGAAACAACCATACCTTTGATTTATGCCGGTTTATCATGTTCGTAAACCTTTTTTTTTTTTTTTTTTTTTTTTTTTGGTACTATGAGGGTCCTATTTTTCTTCCATGAATGTCAGTGGTATTTCTGGTATTGACTAAGGAAGGATGAGGCTCTTGGTTTCTTTTTTTTTTTTCACTTTCTTGCTAACTTACTGTAGTTCTCCTTCATACAGGCTCTACGGAGCTGGCAGAAAAGTGCAATGGAATAACAGCCAGATGCTTGCTCTGGATCAATACACTGCTCTAAACTGTGGCCAAGCGTGCTTTCTCCTTCTTTCTTGCCAGAAGCTGAGTAAATTTCTCCTTTTCTCCCTGAATCTCCCCAAGAAAGCATCATTCTAGGAACAACTCAATTGCTCTTTGGCACATTGGGGAGAAGGTGGTTCATGGTCTGTGACTACGATACAGTGCAACCACTGGGAATTTGTGACACAGGGGAAGTGAACAGGGAGTAGACCTGGCTGAGAAAGCAATTCCTTTTTGTTGTGCACAGTTGTTCTGATTTTTTTTGTTTCAAACTTGGGCAAGATGCTCTACAATCATTTTACTAACTGACCTGGATGCAGACACCACCTCTGTGCTGTGACAGTGAGTGTTCAGTAATGCCAGATACAGAATTCACAGCTGTATCAAGAGTAAAGAAAAGTAGCTGCCATATGAAATAGCTGCTAGATTGCAATGGTGGGCTTGATCTTAATGCTTTTTAATTCTCATCCCTCCATGATACAACACAAACTCACCAGAGGTTTCATCTACTCTCTCATCCACCACATGGTCCTTCTGATGAACCCATTCGCTGTTGCACTTGAAATAGATCTGCGTGGCTGGGCTTGCTTTGCAGTACAGATTCACAGGCTTGTTCTTCACAATGTAAGCCTCTTCGGGTTCAATAAGGAAGTGGGGCAATGGCTCTGGAGGATCAGATGGAAAAGTTTCTGGAAGTTCATGAAAAAAATCATCATCTGCAGAGAAGAGACAAAAAGGACAAATGAAACAACCAAAATTCAGCTGGCAAAGACTTACGAGCACTTTCTGAAAACTTAAAAAGGAGCATACTTTTTGAATAAAGTGTTATCTGAAGAGCATTCCTAGACCAAAGCTTAAATGCACTGCTGTTTTCAAATGAGAAGAAATTGTTCTTTACATCCTGAGCTCTCTTTCCTCTACGCGATGTGAGAGCGATGTGCACATTCACATGACTGGGAATGGTCCTTTGTTATCATCACTGGCAATACTGGCAATAAAGCATTATGTTAGCGCTTGGGAGAGTTGCCCACAAAACCGTAAAAAGAAATAATAGAAACTTTTGGAGGCTTCAAGGTCACGCTTTTCAATAGTGCCTTATCGCACTGTTTAATCAAGTGCACGCACATAGCTAGTATTGGCGGAGGCTGGTACAAACAGGAAATAGTACCTTTTGTTTCAGATGAGCAATTTAAAATCTGCTCTAAGGGCAAAAGACTAAATGCAAGTCCAGTCTGTGCCCTTTGTTCATACATTGACTCTCTTGCTAAGACTGCTAATGAAGGTGCCAAGCTATGCTTTATTTACTTCGTCTGTGCGCTGGTCTGTGCAGTCCTCACTATGGAGAGGAACTGGGAGCTGGGTCATGGAGCTGAGTACCTGTGAGATGGTGATATTTTGGGCCAACACGGATGCATGCTATTGATGTAAGGCACCTCTGCAGCTCTGGTGCTACTGGTAGTGAATGAAGTCAATGTGAGAAGTCCAGAGAAGGAGAAAAAGAATCCAACACACAGAAGGCAACACTAAAAACACCTAACACACATACTTTCTCTTTTTTTTCCATCTTCACAAACCCCCTTTTAAAACCCCTCTGCCCTTTTCTGCAGAGGAAGTCTTCCACATCAGAAAGCATCAATTCAGTGGAGAATAACCCTCTTCCCATCCACCTCCCCACCAGCCGTCAGTGCACAAGAACATCCAAGAGGCTCCCAGAGGCAAAGGCATGGGGGGGGGGCATCAACTACTGACAGACCCACCAGCAGCAAGCTGACAGTCCTGAAGACCTTATTCCATCTCCCCCTTTCTGCCTCTGAAGCAGTTATCATTATATGCAGTGACGGATGTTGCTGATGATCAATTAAAACACTTCAGAACATCAAACTAAAAATACTGCAGAAGGCTGGCTATCTTCTCCCTGACAGTCTTCATGAAAATGAAATGTGAGATGGCTACTTCCCCGTACCTGAGACATGCCTGTGCAGGCTGTGTCCAGAATTACAAGGGGCATGAAAGACTCTCCTTCCAGCTACTGCTTTTGCAGGAAGACAAGAAAGAAC
Source organism: Nyctibius grandis (assembly GCF_013368605.1). Classification (NCBI taxonomy): domain Eukaryota; kingdom Metazoa; phylum Chordata; class Aves; order Nyctibiiformes; family Nyctibiidae; genus Nyctibius; species Nyctibius grandis. Next base: position 57,235,415 of record NC_090663.1, read on the forward strand.
AGGAACAGATGAAGGAGACAGGGGAGAAGGTAATATGGTACCCATCCATGTAGCTATATGGAGGTAGACTGTACGTCTTTATCAGTGATGGGAATACCTTACATAGCAAAAGATTTTGTGAACCTCTTGAACTATTTCTGAAGAGAACATATGTTCACCCAATATTTTTTTGGTTTTTTTCCTTCATATTATTTTAAAAATACTCCTGCCCTTTTATGTATCTCATTTTACAAAGAGTAACAAGCCTGACTTACTACCGCATTACTCCCTGAGAATTAATAGAAGTGAACTGGTTCAACAATAAAAGGCCACTAAATAAGGCCTGACATTTTCTAGCACAGAAAATCTGTGACGTACTACAACAATTCCATTTTCATCTTCGAGTACTTAAATTAAATTTAATTTTTATCACTTTCCCATCCTTCCTTTATTTCTGTGGTTTCCTTTTCACTCTTAACACAGCAGTCTCCTTTTTCTGCAATCCCATTTCCTCCCCCCATTAGGTATTTCTACCTTGCTCCATTTTGCTCTGTGTTTTTTCCAAAGAGAAAGATGAGTTACAATAAGGTAATGGGAGTCCACATTTGGTTTCATGACAACGAAACATGTTTGAACCGAAGCACGAGGCTTTTCAGCATTCCTCACCCCCTTCTAGCTGTATCTCCCCCTCTTCCCCACTCCCTCCCTCTCCCACACGCTGCTCCATAGACATCCACAACACAGAAACATTAGAGATGAATCATTTCCCCTGAATTGCCACAGGACCGTATCTTTTTCTTCTGGTCATTTAATTGCAAATCAGCAAGCAGACAGATGGAAACTAAAAAAGCACACATATGTTTTATAATTAAACAGTATTGCTTCACTAATTTCTGGTGACTGGAAGAACAAATGTATTTATTTTCACCACTAGACTTCTGCACATTATCAAAGACAATACTTACGCTGCCTGACCAATTAGCTGCATCTTATCAAAGATGTAACTAGAAAGTCTAAAAGGAGGGATCAGCAAGCTGCAGAAAAGAAAAAGGTGAGATTTTAAAATTATTTCTTTAATCAGTTTGGAGAACGTGTGTGGGCTTTAGCTTTCCCTCCTGAAGGTAACTGCTTCTAATGTTTAAATACTATTTTTATGTTAAAGTGGATTCACAGTACTGCTCAGTACACGACAACCTAGTCTCATGTTCTGATTGTGGCGATAGCTGTTTCTCTCCACCACCCTGGCAGCCCGCGGTCTGGAACAAGCCAGTTTTCTTACTGGCTTCTTGCTATAATTCCACCTTACTCTTCTTAAGCAATAATAAAGCCCAGCTTTATTTTTCCTCACTCTTTCTCATTGCTGTCGAGAGGCATCTGAACCGCTCTTAAATGTTAGGGATATAGATGGAAACCATTCACAAACTGTTACACAAAGAGAGCGTGCAGAGGCTGCCTTGTCCCTGGAAACTGGCATTTAAAGTCTGCAATTTCAGAATAAATTTAAGATAGTAGCTAAGACAGATTTTTGGGGCTTTTTAAATTGAAGCATGTTCATTCAATCCCTGCCTTCATACTGTTGCTATTAGTATCAACATTGGAGTTATATTTTTTTATAGAGCAGATTCTTAAGAGGAGCATCCAGAGTATGACCACGACTGGGTTCTCCTGCATTTGGCAGAAGAAACCCGACTCACACTGCAAAGCTAGTCCTGCCTCCATTAGCCTTCAGGGCCCCTCACTCCTGCTATTCACCACTGAAAGGTAACAGGGGGCTTTGTCAGCCCGTGTGAATCGCACCACTAAGTCACTTGGTGTTCCCTGCATTCAGCAAAGAGATGGGATTGGTTGCTGCAGGAAGGCAAACCACCACTCCCCTCCCACCCAAGGCACACCAGCCGCCACCGTCTGAAGTCGCAGGATGGTGGTTTACAGGTAGACAGGGTGTGCAGCCATGGCTCCCTTGTGCCAGTCTGTGGTTCTTGCCTCTCAGGATGAGGACACGTTGAGGAGGAAGAACCTTAAATCCCCTTGTGATGGCTTGCCCATCACAACAGGCACAGCTGTGGCACAGCTTAGGACAGTCAGATGATTCGGCTGCTGATTTGACATGGGGTTTTGAACCATTAACCTTAAAACACATCTTGGATCCAAGTCTTGCGTTTCATTTTTTTTATTAGACTGATATGCTGTTATGCTTTCATTGTAATGCTTGCAGCAACATGTGAGCATAATTATAATGGCAGTGTAATTATATAACTAAAATATTCTTAAAAATCCAACACAGATATTTACCTCTGACAACATCAATATAAGACATTTGACCGTGTTGAGATTTTTTGCTACTCTCGACAAAACGAACTTTTGGTAACACCAAAGCAATCTCATGAATCTGTGTTTTCATGAAGCCACAGTTTCTAACAACCTATTAAACACTTTCATCAAAGTTTCTCCTGACCAGCTTTAGTTAAACACAGGTCATTCCTCTGTCCATACAAAGACCAAACTCTGACTTAGGTTTTTCAGAAATGACTTTGTTATAACCGTGAAGCCTGCTGGGCCTGTTTCTATGATTTGGATGAAAATTGCCTCTTGTTGTGTGCTCCATCACTATATGAGGGGATAAATCTTGCCTGAGACTTTGATCTGAATCTTCCTGATGGTTACCACTGGTTATTTAAAATGTTCATCTCCCAACGGTGCAACAGAGCAGCAAACTTTATAACTGTCTTATTTAACTCTCCTAAGCAGTTAGACATTTTTAGTTCTGTCTGGAGGAAAAAAAAGCTAATTAAACCATCTGGGAGTGATCTGGGAGTGTAGATACAAACAAACACTAAAAACTCACATAATTGATTTCCAATAATTATGTCAATGTCATGTGCAGCAAGTTCTCCTTATAACCTTGATCAAATGCAAATACGAGGCACACATTGTTCTCCCCTGTTGTAACAAATCCCCTTCTGTGCTCAGTAACTTTGAGGTGCAAGTTTACTTCTGCAGTATGTCACATTCATCTTTATTTTCCCATAATAAAGTGTACAGCCCATCTGTTGTTATTGACTGATTTATATTAGCAAGACAAAAGACCTGATTAATGGTACCGCTAAACCGGTTTCACTCATGCAATTCATTCACAATTTTAAAAAGCCATTTTAATCTATAAACTTAATTTGGAATTTTTATTTTAGTTGCTGGCCCAAATACAGATACACTCTTTTATCTGCCTTCTGTAGTATCTGACAATATATATTTTTTTTTAAAGGCAAATCAAATGCAAAATGTATAGGAACAGGTGAAGTGCCACCAAAATCAGCATTGATAGAAGCTCGCATGGACCGTCACACAGAGGAATTTTAGTTTGATTTTAGTTCAATTTTCTTTTAAGGTAAAACAAATCTTCGCCTAAGTCAGGAACCTTTTGATGCTAGGAAAGGCCTTTATTCTTTTCATGCATTTGTTTGTAAAACTGTACATATTATAGCTCTTCAGGCATAACAAGTGAAAAAGGAGATTTTATGGTATACTTCCCTTTTTATGGACTAGTATCCCCGCTCTAATCTGTGGCAGGAAAATATTGTGCTCTGTACACCAATCTATTAATCTCTAGATCACTAGTTTTATTACTATATATCAAGCTTTAATTCTCATCAACCCAGCATATAACTCACTATATTTCTGAACTGCGAGACTTAAACTATTATTGCTTAGATCATAATATATTGGACCATTATCTCTTTGTGCAAGACCTGAAGCAAATTCTTCTCAAATGGAATTTACTTCAGAATGATTCAAGAGCAATTTAAAATGAATGGCTGCAAAGCTAATTCCATTTGCATTTGGATGCCCACCACTCGGCAAGATCATTCTCCATGCATTGCAAGAAAGGCAGCTGGAGTTAACTGTATGGATGGGATTTCTGTTCAGTTTTTTAATGTTATGATTAAAAAGCTTTCTAGAGCAACAAGTACTGTTTACTGTGAAATTAGCAGCAGGTGCTATCTCGGTAAAACAGCTTATCAGGATGGAGGCAAGCGTTTGGATTACAGTGCACACGTTTTCAGGAAAGAAAAATTGCTCAGCTGGAAGTCCTTTGGTTGCAGGGTTTCCTCTCCTTGTAGGAAGGGCACACGGTATCACGGTGCCACCAAATGGGAAGCAAGAAAGCAAAAAATCCTATAGGCCATATCGCCTGGCTCCACCTTAGAGCCCTGTAACCCTGACAGAGCTAGGAATCCGAAATTAGAAGTTGAATGAGAAATGGGAGAAAACAGGACTTTTTCTAAGAATTACTAGTGAGTAGTTTTCATGTCAGTGGGCCCTCCCGACCCTGCCTCAGCCCTGGAGACCACACAGGGACAGAGAATGGGCACAGCAAAGAACAGCCCATGCCCTGAAAGAGAAAGCACATTTTCCTGCCCTGGGGGAGAGGAAGAGGAGGGTGGCTTCCTCAGCACTTATTCTCCGTCAGCTCTACCTCCAGCTGATTGCAAGGTAGGCATGCAATAAAGGCAATTACATGTTATTCGTCAGCATCTCAAAAGTGGAAGATTTCACCAAATAGCCCAGGAAGATTGCAATTTTATAACAACATAATATTTGGCCAGCTTGGGTAGCTGGCATTCACTTGCTTCTAGCTGAATTCACTGCAGACCTTTATGTGCATAAAGAGAAGGCTTGGTTTTGTGGCAGCCCACAAACCAGATGCTTGCTGAACCTTGCTGAACTCTCAGGGGAGCAAGGTCAAGGGAATTTTAGACTCAAATTTACTGAGCACCCACAAAATTAAATGCTCTTTTTGGCAGGGAAAGCAGAGTGCAGGCATGGTCTGGGAAAAGTGATAGAGAAATCAATAGGGCATGCAATGTTCATCTTTTTTTCGGGTGACTTCAGTCCAGAAACAGAATAAATAAAGACTGCAAAGAGGAATTAACTTCCCCTGCACCTGCAACGGCTTGGTGAAGACCCTCCTAGCACATCGCAGCTTAACAACACATCCCCGGGAGGTTAAACCCAGCCTTTGCATGCACTTAGAGAATGAGGAATATATCCTCTGAGTGGCTACGTATGCATCAGAAGGCTGCTGGGCAAAAGTCTCCCCCAAAACACACAAACATCAAACAAAACCCAAATACAATCTTTCCTGTCCTCCTGTACCCCTACCAAGAAAGCAACTTCCACAGAGGCATGGGAATCAATACGTGATCCACTGTCAGTCACAGGAGCCAACATGGAGCCCTTTTGAAAACCCAGACAATGGGCATCTAAGACATCTGAAATATTGGATTTTTGGCTCAACTAGAGTCCAGGAAGGATGTTTCCGTTATTGAATGACAGCCCTACTACACTGAACATCCCAAATAAATAAGCAGGCTACCAAAGGCCTAATACAGCAATCATGCTTGTTATGCCCGTCTTTCCTTGACTAGCCTTTCCCAGAAAGCTGGGAAGAGCCAAAGAGGAGAAGAAAGCGCCATGCTTTCCCTTGCAACGGCAATGCACGGCCAGGCATTAGACAGGCTGCCTGCGAAGACTGGGAGCTGTGGTTCAAAACAGTCAAAGGCGGCAAACGAGCGGCTGCTGGTGCTCCCCACTGAGCAAGGCCTCTCCTGCTGTGCACTTCTCTCTGTGCTCCTATTTCACGTGAATGCTGCATGGTCAGATAGAATGCCAGTGGCAGAGGAAGATGAAAGAGTAAATGGTTATCACTTGGCCATGGCCACTGCGGACACTGTGAAACCATGTTACCTAGCGCTATCAGCTTGTGCTCCATCTCCCCTGCTTTACTAGCACCGTCGCCTTCTCTCAGGTTAATGCTTGGAATATATTTTGCCCGGCTTACCCTGGTAAACAGCACTGCTGGTAATCAACAGTTAATTCCAGTGGAGTCAGATCTGATTTGTGTCAGAGTAAGGAAAAGGAGAATCAGGTCTAGATAAAAACACTGCAAGCTTTATAAAGCAGCTTGCAAGTTATATATTACTGTCTGGGAAAAAGCCATCTTCCCTCAGTTTGTTTAATTCATAATTATAATTAAAGTTTCTGCTTCTCTTGAGGCTAATGGCAGTTTTATCACCAATCAGATCAGAGGCAAACTAAAGACAAAACATGTGTCCTCAAAACAACTCCCACAGCCCTCTGTAAGGGAGAGAGATTTCTTTATACATTCCATTGCTAATCCAAGACAAAAATTGCAGGTATATAGTATATACACAGACATGACTTTTAGGGTTCTGTATCCAGAACTTTATCATTGCCTTGAGACAAACTCCGTCAGACTACCAGCTGCTGCCTAAACATGCAAGAGATGGTACAGGTACTTGTTAGCATTGGACTCGGTGTAAGAAAATGCCAGAACATGGTATGATTTCATGCAAGGCAAAGAAAATACTTTCTGTTGTATATGAAGAGCAGCAAGCTGTTCTTTGGGCAATGAGGTTTATTATAATTGTCAGTATAAGAAATCTAATGCAGTAATCTGCAAGCGCAATTTATTATGAGGCTGCCTAACCATATAAACAGATAAAACAGAAGGGAGGCAAATCATCGGTGGGTGAGGCTGACTTATGAGCACTGACAGTGTGAAATGTCAAGCGAAAAGGCAAAGGCCCCGTTTTTTTTTGCTGCCCTGTCCTTTGTACCAGAAGTCACATCCCCTCTTTATAATACTTTCATTGATTCTGATGGAAACTTTGTTGTTGTGCTTGTACAGAGCTACTAGATAAGGTTGGCTCAGTTACTGTGCCATGGCTATCAAAAGCACAGCACCTGAAAATAAAACAAAAGTGCTTGTACAAACAGTAGATGACATCAGTGACATTTCTTGGTAATCATTATCCTGTGCAAGATTGCTCTCCTTTGTCCTGTCACTCTCTCCATTTATTTAAAACTAATAAAATATTCATGTTTTTTAAAAAAAAAGTGAGTTGCAGACTATCTCTGAAACTTTATCTCCCTTACTCTGTCATGTAACAAAACCACAGATTATAACATGCAAGTGTTACTTTGCTGAGCTTACATGCTGTATTCTGTAAGTGTGAGCTCCGGGCATTTAACCTAATTAGAAAACTAACATGACTCCTGTTAGACATAGTTGTGCTGGTAGAATTCAAGCAGTCTGGCTGCATATTACTGCTAGTTCTGTTTTCTCTGATACAAACACAACGCATGAACAGTGGAGAAACTTCAGTGTCAGACCACAAGGTTTTGTGTCCTGCCTGTAAAACTGAAATTCATTTTCCCTTTTGGATTCTACTAGCTTGTGATGGGTTTGCACAATGGCAGGGGATCCCCTCCTAACCACCTGCAAAGCAAAGTCTAATTTGAGACATTTTTGCCCCAGCTGCCATTAGTAGTCATAATGGTTGACACAGGGTCAAAAAATTACTAAACCTCAGAGGAGCATCATTTCCTCTTCAGTGTTTGGCCTCCCTTTCCTTTGACACATTAGTCCTGAAGCAGCTCCAGGCTCTTGACCCCTCCTTTAACCCTGATAACTAATTAAAGATGGACAAGGCTTAGGCTAAAGCACTTTTTGTTAAATCTATTCATTCTCAAGTCCCCTTCAGGCACTCTTTGTCACATAGGACAGAGCCTCCCGTATTTACATGAACATAAAAGTAGGTGCCTGTTACAATAATATGAATAATCTCTTTTTACAAGACCTAACTTAACCTTTGTGGTTAGACGGTAGGATGCATTTTATAGCACATAAAAGATATTCTCAACACATACGGGAAACAAGTTTCCTGGGAATAGTCCAAAGCATACAATTCAGGAGAAATCCAAGGATAATTAACCCTATATGTATATTTAGAATTAGACTGTGATGTCCCAAATATGACGAACAAATGAAGAATTGATCCTACCTTTCCTCATGCGAGGATTTCTTAAGGCTCTATCATGTACTAGAAACGACAACAGAGCTCAGGCTAGAGAGTCATCAGCTGTAGGCAGATGGATTTTAGGGCCAGTGGTAAATCGTATCATACAGCACAAGTTGGTTTAATACAGGTAAATCTGTGTGCAATGGCAATAGTTAGTGGCTAGGGCACAATGAAAGGAGTCCCATACTGCTAGCTTGAGAAAGGATCTGTAACTGAATGTGGTACTTTGCAAATACTTTCCTAGATTTTTATGTTTCAAATTAATAATTAAGCTTGCTTCTTGCGCTAGTATGTTAGGGTTAAAATGTCAATCCTATGGTTCTAGCAAGAATGGCTATTTTTATGCTTACTTTTTCCAGTACTAAAACTGCTGCAGATTTCTAATGCTTTCAATGCAAGCATTTTTCTCAGCAGAGAGTGATGACCCAACATCTCATGATTAATAAAACTGAGATCTAGTGGGATGTCATGGATCCTGATTTCATGAGCTATCTGAAGTGTACAGTTAATCTAGTTAGTGGGATCACTCCATCCCAGAAAAACACAGGACACTTGCCTATACGTAAAACAATAGCTCAGTTGTATGGCCACCTGGCTAACGCATAGAGCTGAGACCCAGGGGATAGATATTCTTGTGCAACCTTGGGGAAATCTACTCTGTCAGGTTCAGGGTCCCATCTGCAAAATGGATGTAGCAGCCTAACAGGTAGCACTCTAATTCACTATCTTTGAACTGAGTGAACAACTCAGTACTCAGATTTTTCCTTCAAAATTTCTCCAAAGTACCTGTCAGCATCATTAACTAAACAGCCAACACCAGTTACACAATGGACTACAAACAAATCTATGTTTATGAAAAGATTGGGGAACAAAGTAGGGCTATCTTGGAGCTGATGTAAGGTTTGTCACTGGTCTCCCTTTGTAACGATGGAGCGGTTGAGGAGCAGGAGTCTGACCTTGGGTGCTCTGAAGGACTCTCTCCATGGGCTAGGGGCATCCCGGTGAGACTGCTGTCCCGAGACTAACATCAGTCCTCATGAGTGTCTACCTACTCACTACTTTCTCTCATGGATCTTAATAAGATTATTATTTGCCTGGTGCTAGTTACCTAATTTCATCCACAGCCAATTCTTCAAGAACCATAAATTATTTTGTATGAGGCTGATTTATCCCAGCAGAAGTCCAAATTGAATTAGAAATCCATTAGATAAATTCTAAGCAGGAGCTTCTGGGGAGAAGGGGAAAGGGAGGGGGAGAACTTGGGAATCTGAGCACCAGATGTGAAAAAGGAGGAAAAAAATCCTTAAAAGAAGTAGAAAAGGAATAGAAAAGATAAATATCTTCTTATTGAATTAAGCACCCAGGTATTTAGGGAGCCAGATGGAAGAACACAGATTATTGCCTAGGATCAGAAATATGACTCAGACATTTATTTATTTATTTTGACTAGCAATTGGTTTTGTAAATACATGAGACTTTGTAAGCAGATGAAAAGCACTGGTCTGCTTGAATATCTTTGTTGCATTCATGAAAATAACAACAGACCGTGTGTACTATATATACTAATAAAGCTAATAAATAAGGTGTTCAACCAAATCGTAATACAAAATAATCAAATGTATTCCTCCCTCTGAGGGAAAATGAAATCAAGAAAGGCTTATTTACTTTGGAAATATACAGGATGATTTAATCAGCTCTCATCCTCCATGCAGAGCCTGCTTATTTGAGGAGATGCACAGACAATGTACTTCTTTGAGCACACGTTTATTTACAGGAGAGCACAGCCTCTCCTCTTGCCACTCTACCCCCACCAGCAGTAGACTCAGCAAATGAAGGATGATGGAAGGAGGATGCAGCTAGTTCGTTGGTATTAACACCCACCCCATCTTTTTCTAAAGTTGGAAACTGTGATGGACAGATCCCAGGGCTCAGAGAGGGAAACTGCAGTACAGTCCCTCTCATATGAGTTACAGAAACAGCCTGCGTCCACACAGTTATTTCAGGAGTCCACGAAAGGTCTGAAGTATTTGGTTACAGATTGGAAATTTCCCCCCCCGCAGTGGCTAATTTCATTCACACTCATTTCCTAAGTCGTGCTGATTTCTTACTCTCAAACTCTTGTAATTAAAAAAAAAAAATCATAAAATTCAAAGCGCAACCTGAGACATCAGGCTCCTGACTTTGCTTTACCTCCAACTCAACCTTCAGCCCAAGTGCCTGTGAAGTATCACCCTTTCCATCATCAACAGTACCCAAGATAGTTCAAACAGAAGTTGTTGAGACCAGACAGCAAACGTGCAGTGCCTATGGGAAGCTGTGACATGTGCCATCAGACTTCTGGATCCCAGCGTGTAAAACTCCAGTACCAGCAAAGTGTACAGTCACCCCTCCTAGCCACCACCCTACCCTTTGCCTCCAAATCTTTTCAAGTTCACTCCATTGCCACTAACAGGAAGAATAAGCAAGGGGAGAAAAAGTAAAGGAAACCTTCCAAAGACTCAGTAATCACAGTTATGACTGGCAATGGTAGTTAAAGTAGAGAAATCCCCAGTAAGTGCTGAGAATAGATCCAACACTGATGTTTTGTGGAAAGACAGATGGAGCCAATGTTCAGAGACCAGCAGCTGAAGTTTAACTCCTGGATCTATCACACACTGACTTGCTTCCCTTCCTTATTTGTGAACAGTTTCTTGTCTGCCACATTCATTTTTAATGTAAGATTTCTACAGGGACTGATATCTCTTAATTTGCCAACAGAAAATGCCACTGGAAGTGGGGCTTCAGATCCTGAGAAGCAAAAGCCTTGCTACCAAGTTACATCGCTGCTTCTCATGAGTGCTGTGAATTGGTTTGAACTAAATCAGAAGCAGTTTGAAACTGAAACTACAGGTCAGATAATAACAGTATTGTGTTTCAGTAGCTGCATACATGAGGAAACAGAGCAAAAAGGTGGCTTGAAGTGTTTCTACCTTGACCGCCTCTAGCAGCAGGGATAAAAAACACAGAGAGAGATCTACCTCTGTCTTGCAGATGCCACAGGGGCTAACACACTGCAGAGCACTCACGACAATATCGTTTAGCCAGGGTTAAACTGGCCCTTAAATGTGCATTGCTTGTACTGGGACACGTGGTCATTTATACCTGCCATTGACTCCCTTGTGTCTAAAGAAAGCGGTATCGTTCAATAATAGCCCAAATGATTTCAAGAAATCGCATTTGTCTGTATCTCAGTCTAGTCCAAAACTGTAAATATTTGAGGTCTCAACTCCCTGCACAAGTAACTTTGCTGCCTGTGCCAGAGCCTTGGCCCTAACCAAAAGCAAATAGATTCCTTTGGTTTTGATTTTTAAAATACGGACCTGCACTCAAAAAGATGGCACAGCAATGCTAATGAATGAATCCAAAACATAAAGAAAAATAAACATTGTAGAGGAATAATGGAAATGCAATTAATGTGCAGGCTTTGCTGGACATGTTTTGCATTGCTGTATCGTATTTATTTATTCAGCACTCCTCAGCAGGTCAGCTCGAAGCTGGGGAGCAATGAATCAGCGCGCTCATCTCCCTCCCCATCATCCCCAGCCTTTCTGTGGAAACTGATAGCCAGCCCCAGCTGAATCTGTCGAGTCCTGATCATAAATGCTGTCACTAGAGAAAGACAGACCTAAGCTATCTGACTGATTTGAGCATAAACCATATGTATTTCAATCCCACTTTCTCTCATCTCTGACCTCCTTCATTCCTTTTCTTGGGTTTCCTGTCCTATCTTTTATTCCCCATTTTTATCCTCTGCTTTCTTGCCCCCTTTTTTAAATTCCACATCCCTCCCATCCTTTTTCTCCTCAAGTTCAGCAAACTTGACCGGTCAGGAATCTCCCTATGGTGTTACAAGTGGATAAAGATTAATAGCCAAGAAGCAGAGACAGAAAATGATTGAGGACAGAAACCTTGCAAAAGCCAACATCAAACCTAAATAGCTGTACCTACTTTTATAACTCTCAGAATAATTAACTGCAGATCTACTTTACTCACATTCATGCAAAACCCATCCATCCATGCAATAGTAATAATATTCTAATATTTAAATAAGGTAAGAGGTAATCTCGCTTTTCTCCAGTGTCTAACCAGAGACTACAGTTTAAAGTGGTTCTCCAGTTAGTTTAAACATCTTTTTCTGCTCTTTATTTGGCAAAAATTGGCTCGAATAGCACAAGTTCATTGTGACGTTAGGTAGGCTTATTCAGCAGGTTTCTAATTTGTGACCAGCAGAGCACAGTAGTATTAAATCAAACATCTGTAAATATATGGTAGAAGGTCACATTCTGTGACTGTACAAGGATTGGGGCAGAAAGGGTAGAAAACACATAACATCAATTATTAGCCATAGTATGTGAAGGTTTTATACCAAAAAGGTCATTTGCAATGGTTCCATTTCACTCTCTGAGCCACATTTCCTTTTAAGTGGCAAAAGCACAGCACACAAGCAAATTAATAACTAAATTAAAACAGCAGCTGTGCATTTGGGTAGTAATTGTATGCAAGAAACCTCAGAAGCTCGTTGCTAATACTTAAAGCGAGAGGCTGTATTTTGTTTGGATTCCCACTGTACTCAGTGCTGATGCCAAAACGCATTATAGAACAGCTAAAAACAGGTATTATACGAGCAAGACAGTCAGTACTTTGCCTCAGGAGTCTGGGCTGTAGCTTCCTGTTAATGAACAACATCTTTATTAGCTGAGCTGCTTCTTTCCCAAGTCCAGCTCTGTTGTTTGGTAACATGTAGTACACTGTCACCCTATCAACACTAAACAGAGCACAGCACTTCCCACCACTGTAAATTAACCTGAATTTGTCTCCCCCCACAAAAAAAAACACCCCACTATTGCATTAATCTCTGCCAACATGCTGAAGTTAGACTGCTCTGTATGATATACTCACAGCTGGAGCTGTTTTTTAAGTGACTTGTTCTCTTCCAGGATCCTCTTTCCCATGTAGGCCAGTCTATGCTCTGGCCAGGTGAGCAGAAAGCCAACGGGTTTGGGAGTCGACTGGGAAAGGACTATTTTACACATAAGCCAGGTAGCAAATGAGCCAGGGTACTGGGACACACTGATGTATGACACACGCTTCAGAGATAACAAATTACCACCTTGTTTCTCCACCACCCCACACACAGCAGCTTCTTTCAAGTCCTGAGGATCTCCCCCATAGCACCCCTCAAACCCTGTGACCTGTAGACTTGGAAAGGGGATGTCCTGCGGCATCCCCACTGCCTCCGTACTTGCCAAAACCACCACTACTGCCTGACCCAGTGGTCTGCAGCACCTCCTGGCTTCATATTCCTCCGGTCTGCTACTACCAGTGGAAAAAAGTCATTACCCCAAGAATATCCTTAATGTATGCAAAGGTAATCTTGGACACAGAAGGAGAGGGGACCAGGTAGCAGCAGCAGCAGAGAACAAGTTGCTGTACATGACAGTTCATTTTTTTGATAGCTAGGGAGATTAATACCTTCACCTGCTGCTCATGCATTACTGTCCTCAGCCATACAGAGATGAAATGCTGTCATGTACAGCAACTTGCTCTTCATTGCTCAAGCAGAGAGAGCTCACGCAGTGACCGTTCTCCTGAACCCCAAGCCATGGTGCAGAATGTTTAATTGAGGAAAGCATGAATACAAAGCACGCACTGTATTTAAATAATGTACTGTAAATGCTACATCCTCAAACAACTTCAGAAAAAGTATAAAATGATGCAGCCATAAACTATCTTAGCACAGATAGCAGCAGTCAGCTATGAAACGAGTCTTCTGTATCTTTGTTAAATGAATAACATCAGAAAATATTATTCAAATCTTTCTTCATATTTGTCCCACTTTCCCTGCTTGTATTACTGCTCTTATCATTTGCCAGTTGTAATATCTCCTTACAAATCTGAAAATAACTGTTTCCCAGATACATTTTTTGAAATTTGTATTTGTAGCATGAATTAAGTACTAGAAAAAATGCTAGGCTGGTTGGCCCAACACCCAAAACCGGACATTGAGGAGTTTCTGCAAATGCACAGTAATCCTGTCCCCCTGCCAGAGAGCCTGCCCGTTTCCCTGTCAGCAGTGGTCTCGTGCACCTTGGAGACAGAATCACAGAATCACAGAATGTTAGGGATTGGAAGGGACCTCGAAAGATCATCTAGTCCAATCCCCCTGCCAGGGCAGGATTGCCTAGACCATATCACACAGGAACGCGTCCAGGCGGGTTTTGAATGTCTCCAGAGAAGGAGACTCCACAACCTCTCTGGGCAGCCTGTTCCAGTGTTCAGTCACCCTTACAGTAAAGAAGTTTTTCCTCAAATTTAAGTGGAACCTCCTGTGCTCCAGCTTGCACCCATTGCCCCTTGTCCTGTCAAGGGATGTCACTGAGAAGAGCCTGGCTCCATCCTCATGACACTTGCCCTTTACATATTTATAAACATTAATGAGGTCACCCCTCAGTCTCCTCTTCTCTAAGCTAAAGAGACCCAGCTCCCTCAACCTCTCCTCATAAGGGAGATGTTCCACTCCCTTAATCATCTTCGTGGCTCTGCGCTGGACTCTCTCTAGCAGTTCCCTGTCCTTCTTGAACTGAGGGGCCCAGAACTGGACACAATACTCCAGATGCGGCCTCACCAGGGCAGAGTAGAGGGGGAGGAGAACCTCTCTCGACCTGCTAACCACACCCCTTCTAATACACCCCAGGATGCCATTGGCCTTCTTGGCCACAAGGGCACACTGCTGGCTCATGGTCATCCTGTTGTCCACTAGGACCCCCAGGTCCCTTTCCCCTACGCTGCTGTCCAACAGGTCTGTCCCCAACTTGTACTGGTACATGGGGTTGTTCTTGCCCAGATGCAGGACTCTACACTTGCCCTTGTTATATTTCATTAAATTTCTCCCCGCCCAACTCTCCAGCCTGTCCAGGTCTCTCTGAATGGCTGCGCAGCCTTCCGGCATCTCAGCCACTCCTCCCAGTTTTGTGTCATCAGCGAACTTGCTGACAGCGCACTCTAATCCCTCATCCAAGTCATTAATGAATATATTGAATAGAACTGGTCCCAGAACCGACCCTTGCGGGACTCCGCTAGACACAGACCTCCAACTGGACTCTGTCCCGCTGACCACTACTCTCTGGCTTCTTTCCTTCAGCCAGTTCATAATCCACCTCACTACCCCATCATCCAGACCACACTTCCCCAGTTTAGCTGCGAGGATGCTGTGGGAGACTGTGTCAAACGCCTTACTGAAATCGAGATAGACCACATCCACAGCTTTACCATCATCTATCCACCGGGTTATGTCCTCATAAAAGGCTATCAAGTTGGTTGAGCAAGACTTCCCGTTGGTGAAGCCATGCTGAGTGCCCCTAATGATCCCACTATCCTTGATGTGCCTAGAGACAGCACCAAGAACAAGTTGCTCCATCACCTTTCCAGGGATGGAGGTGAGGCTGACCGGTCTATAGTTACCCGGGTCCTCCTTCTTGCCCTTTTTGAAGATTGGAGTGACATTCGCTTTCCTCCAGTCCTCAGGCACCTCTCCCGTTGCCCATGACTTAGCAAAGATGATGGAGAGTGGCCTAGCAATGACTTCCGCCAGCTCCCTCAGCACCCGCGGGTGCATCCCATCAGGGCCCATGGATTTATGGACGTCCAGGTTGCTTAATTGGTCCCTGACCCAGCCCTCATCAACCAAAACAGATTCCTCCTCTATCCTGACTTCTTCTGGGGACGCAGGGGTCCAGGGGCTCCGTCAGGACAGCCTCCAACAGTATAGACAGAGGCAAAGAAGGCATTCAGTAACTCCACCTTCTTTTTATCCTCTGTCTCCAGGACCCCCACCTCATTCATCAGTGGGCCTACATTGCCTCTAGTGTTGGCTTTACCTGCAATGTATTTGAAGAAGCCCTTTCTGTTGTCCTTGACCTCTCTTGCAAGGTTGAATTCCAAGGAGGCCTTAGCTTTCCTAGTTGCCTCCCTACATCCTCTGACAACAGACTTATATTCCTCCCAAGTGGCCAGCCCCTCCTTCCACAATCTGTACACCTTCTTCTTCCACTTGAGTTTGCCCAGCAGTTCCCTGTTCAACCATGCAGGTCTCCTGGTACCCTTCCTTGACTTCCTACCTGTTGGTAGACAAAGATGTTTCTTTTTTTCCTTTTCCTTTTTTTTGTTTACAGCATGGGGACCGTGTCAGACTGGAAACTGGTTCAATCAGGAGTCAAACTCACTTTTCTGAAATCTCAGTCTAGTCTTCACTCTTCTAGATTATCCCTAGTTGTCACTTAGACAAACTTTTCTAGGGGTAGGGTTGTCACTTTGAGTTGAGATTTTTGTCATAGCCTAGAGAGTTTAGACTCAATTCTTCCTTTAAAGCAGTTTGTCTAGCTTTACTAGACTGCTTTAAAAGAGCAAACCTTGTCTCTGAAGCAATCTAACTCCTGGGCTCTCTGCTGAGGCTGCAAATGGTGACCAATCTAGATGCCAAGACTCATGCAACAGAAAAGTGTTCATTAGAAAGCCGTTCAACTGCTACAATAAGAACTTTCATCTTCAGCAACTTCAGACCAGAAATAAACCAAAAAATAAACCATACTGCTGTCCCCACCTCTCCCAAACAGGTCCTTTCCAGCTGGTTGTTTCCTTCTACACTCTGCAAGTCAGAATACACCTCAGCCTGTAACTCTGAACTAAATAAATGTTTTACAACAAAGTTCATAAAACTACCTGAATATCTAGATCCTGGTGCATATACACCAATCTTTTCTACCATTAAACTACAGCAGGGTACACATGATTTTGATTTGTACATCAGCATCATGATAGGGCCCCAGCTCAGGAGGGGTTCCAGCTGTTCCTCCAGTCAGAACAACTAACATTACAGCTGACAGTTTGGAGAATTGGGGGGGTCTAAATATATTTGGGGAGTATAGATATATTTAGCTATATACAGATAAAGAGACACTTTTCTTTGAAAGAATAACTAAATGTTTTCCTCTGAAAAATAAAAACTTGCACCAAAATGGGCATTCTTGAGCTTCTATTTATTGGTCTTGCAGCTGCTTCCACTAATGTCATATGAAAACTATTGCTTTCATCAAGAGTAGCATTGATCCCATTATTTGGCACAATTTTCTCAAATTATTTACTTCTAGCCTTATTGTCTCATCAGCTATATCCATTCATCTCTTGTCCCCCTCCTTCAGGGCTTCCTTATCTTATTTCTGGGACAACCCAGGTTTCAACTGCTTAGAGATATATATATTAGTCAGTCTTATACACTCTGTAAATACCCCTGTTTATGTACAGTAGCAACCTTACTGAGATGGTGCAGAAGGCAAAGCATTTTAATTCAAGAAACACCCATATGGGTCTTGATAGGCTGTAGGTTGGGAAAATAAAATCCTTTTCATCTGTTGTGAATGTTGCCATTTCTATGAACAAGAACTTGCAGCATCTTCCGTTTCCTCTAGAGGGATAATGGAGGTGTGACAACATCACAGGACCTTTGAAGACATGTGGGCCAAGAGATTTTATGCTCTCTGGGCCAATCCATTCCTCCTTTGCCTATAAACTCAAAGGACTGTAACAGGGTAAATGTAATCTGAAAGAGCCACCAGATAGGTAACAGCTCTTCTGCCAAATCCATCTGCCTGAACTTGCTCCTTTTTAGGAAAGACACATCATTGTAATTATTTATTGTATAGAATTCCTCCCCACATTCAATTTTCTGACCATGATTCTCCCCAGAAGTGACACAATTGAATTAAAAAAAAAAAGAGAGAGAAATAATATGAAAGCTGGAGAAAATTAGCATGCAATAAGCCATTTCTTCCTGTCAATTTTCTCGTCTCCTTTTATTAACAGATTTGTTTTTGAAGCAATTATACACGTGCAATCCATTTGTGGCATCTCTTTACTTGCCTCCTGACATAACCATTATTAGGGCTGTCACAGCTGATCAGCTGACAGCAAGGGAAAGGCAGTTCTGCAGTGTCCTGGTACTGCCAGTCAATACCAGCCGAATAATAACAACACAGCCTGTGAGCTGCCTATTATTTTTCTTTCCAGGGGCTGTGCTGAGAACAGTTCCTACAGAATTCTGACAGAAGCAGGGGAGATGGAGGATGGTCTTCATGTGCTCCCCAAATCCCGTGCTAGCCGCAGCCGCTATTTCACATATCCTTACAAGCAGGCGCCTGCTGTGACTTGCGCTAAGCTCCCAGCAACCCCCATTACAGCCCCGGTCAGTACCTGGTGCGCTTCAGAAATGATTCAGGAATATTCCCGTGAATGTATGGCGCTGCTGGTCCTGTCTCTCCAGAGCCAGCTGAGTACGCCCTGAGGTTTGCGAAACTAAATGCAACCCAGCTGCCTGGATGAATTCCTCCCCCCTGCCAGGTGGAGAGGGAAAATTGGCAAAGCTGTCCATTAATATGAAGAACCTGTGAGAGCAGGGCCAGGAGCGCCAGTACTATTTTTCAATCATACATCATTATGGAACATTTGATTATCATTGCTGTAAAGCACACTGTGTGCTGACTGTACCAATTTTGCCAGGAAATTTACGAGCATCCTATGTTACAGCACCAACAGCTGTGTCCCATGCTGCAATGATATCTCAATTCTCTGTGCAAAAATGTGCCAGTCAGGTGGGAGCAAGACTTTGCACCTGGTGCATGTCCCTTATTGGCTTTCCCCATGCTCTCAACGTCCTAAGTGATGACAACGTGAAACATGCTCCTGCCAGGCACGGAAAGGAAGCTTTAACATCTCACTGGGGAAACAAGTCCAGCACAACATAACATAAACCCAGTGGCAAAGTTCTGAGGGGAGGGAAGCTGAGCTACCTGACAAACGTGTACACAGGGCTTCTGATGTCAATACCAGCTCTGCCACAGACAACTTGAGTAACCACGGGCAAGCCATTCAGTCCGTAGGATCGTAGCAGTAATCTTTACTCCTTCCACCCTTATTTCACCCCTTAGTATTTTAAAGTCTGGCAGGGACAAAGATGACCCTTCACTGCATTTGTGTTGCATCTAGAACAGAGCAAGCTCAGCCTTGTAGTTAAAGCCAGGGCTACGTATCTACGATAGACTTCCCAAAATTACAGAATTTAGGCACAGATGCAACAAAGTATTTATGCTTCTAGCAGGAAGACTCTTGACCTTCCACCAACGAGCTTACAACTTTGATCAAAGAACCATTTCTCTCTGAGACAATGCAAATAAACTGATTAATGTATGAGTTTATTTTAAAATGAGCCCATCAAGAAATTTGGCCTGTGGGTGTCAGACCATTTCCTTCTTGTTATTGAGTAAGATGGATGTATTATGCTTCCCTTTGAGTTAAATCTGTGTCTACATCACAATTTGAATTGCATTTGCAGGCACTGAGCCACTTTAATCTTTATGGCTTGGATAATAAAAGCGATGAATAAGCGACAGGTTTGTCTTCAGTGCATTGTGTGCCAGTCCACCTGGGACCCTGGGTATTTAGCTTCCATCGCAATCTGCAGTGCTGGATCTTCAACAGCATTTGTAGCAGTAGTAAGCACCTAAGATAAATGCAAGCTGCGGTATGTCTAGATACTCTGCGGTCAGAAATAGCCAAGGACTCACTGAAATAGCATGCAGAAGCTGGGCATGTGGGAAAGGAGGGAACCTTTTTAGCATTTTTCCAGTGACTCTTTTTAACTTTGAGCACTTTTTTAAAAAATCATCCAAATCATCTTTCCAAATGGCCATAATTTCCTATTGCTCTGAAAGGGAGAAAGGTCATAATTTACCCACAGTTAGGTGTCTATTTTGAGAACATTTATCTTCTGTTATTCACAACGGAACTGAGACTACAGCTAGTTCCTGAAAAAGACAACTTCACTTTTTAAAAATAATGAAGGAAATGCTCCTGTAGAGAGGGCATCACGGCACAGCTCTGTCACCGGTCTCTCGATACCAAGGGGAGATGGCAGCAGTCTTGAAAAAAGGAGAGCAGGTGTTTACAGCTATGGGGTGGCAGGCCCTGGCAGAAGAAGGGGATACTGCAGAGAGAGGGAGTGTAGGTGCACATGGGAATGTGTGCGTCCGAGGGAAGGCTAGAGGCACAGGAATACAATGTAATCACACAGCCACAGAGGAGAAAAACCTAGAAGAACTGCCCTCCAAGATTAGCTTAACCTAATCCAGGACCAGAAAGGTTTCACTCATAATAATAGGGTTGTTAACTGGGTGTGGTGAGCATTAAATTTGTTTGGATAGTGAGCACTGACCCTGACAAGCATGGATCTCTGACCTGAAGTCTAAATATCCTGCATTTATAACCCTTGATTAGGGATAATTGTACTGTGTTTCGATCCAAATTATAGGCATCTACCTTGTGCCATTGCTTCATTTTAACACAGGCTTTTCCTCCTACTAGTAGTATTCCATGAAAAATAATACCTGTCCTATTCCAAAATATAGTTAGACAATATAGAGCATCTCTACTGACTTGCTTTGGTTTTCTCAAATGGCTCATCTCCTATTCCTCCAGCTTTTGTCCAGAGTCAGATGAATCCTTACCCAACTCTTGGCTACTGTAAGTCACTGCCTTGTACCAGCTGACGAGGTGTATCAGAATAATATGTCCTTCAGTCAGCTAAGACTGAAGGATTTCTGCTAACACACTGAATGTACGTGCAAATGGGAGCATTTACCCCTGTTCTGTACTTATTCAGGCACACAATTAGTCTTCCCAGTAGCACGCGGCCTTCCTGTCCTTTGCCTGTGCAACATGTTATGTAGACCTGGTACAACCAGTTGAGGTTTCTAGTAAAACTGTCATTTGAACAATAATAAATAATATTGGTCTTGTAAATTCTCTTGGTGAAGGAGCCTGGCTTATGATGAAATAAATGCCAAATTGTCTCTTTGCTCTAAGTGTCTCTCTGCTTTAGATTAAACAGCAACTGGCACTGCTCACAATGAAGATGATGACCATGGGGTTGTGTGGATGTGTGAAGCCTGGAAGTCAAAACGTCACTTTTTGCCCTACGACTGTGGCATGGGCAGCCCAGAGCACCGTTTCAGTTCTGCCTGAGCTGCCTCCAAGCCAGGCTGCTACCGCAACACTGCCTCGATAAACGACATGAGTAATTCTCTGCCTGGTTATTCATGAAGTCATGGCTGACCAAGAGCAAAGCTTTTTCTGGCAGGCAGTGCGTATCTCTGCGGCACAGTCTTTGTGTAACAGCAGAGAATAAGATTGAATACGTAATAAAGTTGTGCTCTCTGGAAAGTGAACTGTGGAATGAATCAGGCAGAAGAAAAATTTATCCTAACAATTTCCTTTGCTGGGCGAATCAGTAGTCTATCAAGAATAAAATCAAGACTTCAATAAACTATCCATGCCTTATATTTTTCTATCAAACAACGGCTCTGCAAGTATATAATACAAGCTAAGCTACTTTTCTCATCAAAGAAACAAGTACATGAAAGCATGGGTCTTCGAAACTAATAAAAAAGTGACTGCTCGCTGTGCCACTGTACAAAAAAAACCTGATTTTTTTCTCCTGCCATTCAAAAAGTATTTTTGCTTATTATATTAATTTTATTCTAAGAGTTAGATTTTCTCAAGATGTTAAGAGATGAAACACTAGTCTTTAAAAGCAACACATTAAACAGGTATTACCCTCACAGTCCCCCACAGCCTACAGCCTTGGACAACATTTGGAAGAGACTTGTTTCTAAGATCTTGCTGTTCTCCCCTGTTTTTTACTCAGCCTCTCTCTCTTGCTGTTATTTAGATGCAGTGAGGTATTGCTTTGGAATCAAGATGAATAAAGGCCCCTTGGCACAACCTCATCTGAGCCATATTAAAAATGCTCCTTCATTCCTCGGTCTGCCAATAGCTGAGTTCCTCACCTGTCCCAAATCAATACTATGATATAGATTGTACAAACTTAGGTATCGACCACATGAGACTTCTATTTTACTGTGAAAAATCGGGAAGAGCTTTAGAAGGACCACATTAAAAACAAGGAGTTAAAAACAAACAGATGACAACACACAACAAAGCTTCCCAGGCTATTAACATTTCCTACATAGATTAATGAAATTTGTTGAATTCCCAACTCTTACATCTCAGAGCCTACATGTGACTCTGAGTCATAAGTCAAAAGCTAGTTTGATATCAAGAATAAACAAGAGTCAGCAAAGGCTGGAGGTGTTCACTGATTCTCAGGGCTGGACATTTTTACATGTGTTTATGAAACCGTTCTAGATATAGGTCAAACGTTTTTCTCCTTAGAAAATTGCTACACATGTTTTGTCTTAGTTTTTTTAAATTAAAAACAAGATGTGTTTGAGGTAGCTGACTATTTTCCATCACAGCCTCTGTCGCTACTTGTACCCGCACCACCATTCCTGCCTGCACCCTCTCACAGTTAGATCCCAGTGACTCCAGTCAATGGAGACTCGCTTTGGCATCTTGGGATTTTGATCTGAAACTTGCAGTATAATATTCATTTCATATAGGAAAACAGCCTCAGTTAATGCTTTAGGTTACATTATTTCAATGCAGTGCTGTTCCAAGACTAAGAAAAGAAGGGCCAGATCTTCAGCAGCTCCAAGTGACATATCAATCACTGTCAGAAGAGCAAAACTTCTCAATACCAGCTGAAGGTCTTGTCCCCTAGAGGAATGTAGGTAAAACACACACAATCCTTGCCACATTAACTGAAGCAAGAAATTACGTTTTAGGGTGAGAATGGTATTTGTGAAAGAACTGTGACAAGAAACCATTTCAGCCTTTCTTCTGCAAGCAAAACATCTGCTTAGTTTCACATCTTCAGACATAAAATGCATAACAAACTCTGTAGAAAAAGCCTACCTTTGCACACACAGACACAAATATTTGTACATTTGTTGCCAACTTGTTTAGACAATTTTGTGATGATGTAATCTCCTGTCAACAGGATATAATTAAGCTGCTTCCTCTCTACTGAGTAGTAGTATGCTACCTGCTACAGCTGTTTCCTAAAGCCTGTAGCAGTCCAACAACATAATCACATAAAACTTTTGCCACTGGTGCCTGTTGTTTAATGCTAATTTCTTTGTGCTTTACTAAGAGAAATTGCTATTGACTGCTTTCATAGGAAACTATTGACCCTTATCCAATGGAGCATCCATGGAGAAGAAATTCCACTAAATGTGCCTATATTTCATTCTCTGAAACATCAACATAGGAGAGTCATGCTGAAGGATACGCTTTATTTAATCCAAAATTAAAATTTTATAGGCTACATTACCTAAAGTAAATTGCTTAATACATTCAGATGAACAGCTGCTTTCTAAGTGTTTGGCTTCCATGTTTTCAAGGCCTAAATTAAGGTAAACAATAGAACATCACTGCTAGCACCATAGACTTACAGGAGATGAGATATGCTATACCTAAATTTAAGAGGGCAGAATTTAGAGTTCAGACGATAGCAGTGATTTCAATGCAATTTCTCTAATACAGCACAAGACTATCAAGACTTCCCAGTTTATTTTCCTTTAGTAATAGCTTCTTCAATATGCATTTACATTACTCATGAACTGTATAGCAAAGAGAAGTGTAACACCTTAGTTGTATTCATTTTTGCCACTTGCTATCAATTAATGTAAAAACCACCAAAGTACAGAGATCCAGTGCACCCCAAAGATTTTGGAAGTTGGACCCAACATCAGTTCAGTTTACTCTCATGTCCAGGCAAATACATCTCATCAATGCAGAACAATTTTGGCACAGTGATGTGAATCCAGCCACGATCTCTCTTTGCACCTGATGTTGTCCTGCTTGTGCACAGAGTCACTTTGGCACGTGTGTTGTGAGTCAAACATGTAAGGAAAGCCCTGCCCAGGCGCTATATTTTATGGGACAGGGGTACCTGCGCCACTGGCTGGGAGACCACTCCAACTGCAGCACTTCCCTGAAAGGGCACTGATGGAAAGTGACAATTATGGACTTTATATGGTAGTTCAGGCTCCATTTCGGCTGATGTAGAGTAGCACTTCAGAAAGTCAGGACCTAGCAACATTGCCATAAAAAAACATCGTGTTCGTCTGCATCCCTGCATCAATAACCTGTACAGCTCTGCAACTCCATTCAAGCCAAGCTGAAGGATGAAACATCAAATTCACTAATAAATGTCAATTGCACATGACATCTGCTAACCTCTCATAACTGAACCCAAATGTAACTTTCAGAACCATGTCACAAATCTATTTGTCATGCTTTTGACCATTTACCTGCTTTCTCCTCACTGATCTATCTCCTTGAACACAAGCCCAAGGAGAAGCCAAGAACACTTACTCCAAGGTGCTGACCCACTTCCATCAGTTGCTCTTCTAAGTTATTTATTCCCTTTCAGACAAATGTATAAGCTGGAGAGCAATAGGAAGAACACTATGTGTGGAGTAGAAAGCTGTGCCGTAAATGAGAGGCATACGAGAATTTATCATACCTTTGACAAACTTCCTTGCAGTCTGTCTCCTACCACATCCATCCCCTTAGACTTCTAATATTACAAAACACACAAGAGTTGCAAAATAGTTACCATTTTTTTTATTACTTCATTGGAATCGTGAAATGTTTTGTCAAAGTTATGGCAATCTGTAACACAAAAAAGTCCATGTTTAATGCTGCACTGATGTAAGAATATGTATAGAAAAACGTGTACAGCAAAGCTATTTACGTGCCAGACTTGGACAGGGATTTTTATGTGATCAGCAGAGGCACATATCAGAAAATCAGTGCAATTTACTATAAGCCTGATTATATAACTTGCCCACAAATTAATCTCATTGAGATTTATTTCAGCATCCCAAACTTTTATACATGTGTCTGTGTGGCTCTATTTATTGATATAATTATTGTTTATTAGTTCTGTTCTAGGTAGCATCCAATACTACAATTAGAACGAAGCCCAAACATGCTGTACAAACACCTATTACATCTTCCTGCACTGGCAAGCATAGGTCTAGAAAAAAACAATAGGAAGATGTGAGAAAAACAGAACGAAACAGGGAAAAAAGCAGACCTGCTTCTCATCGCTGCCCTCTTCTTCCTTCCAACTGTTGTGCCATTGCCTTTGACATGAAATCTTTGAAAGTTTAAGTACAACACTTCTTATGAGAAAATAAACCACTGCCTTTCACTATCGCATCATTATTTTTGACTCTTTTTTGTCACTGTCATTATTTAAAGTCACAGAGCCTTCTGAGATTATTAAAATAAGCATTAGCGATCTCTGTACCCATTCAGCTTCATAATGATCTTTATTAATCACATCTCTCTTCCCAACATTCATTACATAAACGCACTTAGCTCTGCCTCCTCACTCCTGCTGTCAATGAAGATGCCAGTGCTGCAGGTTTGGACCTACCCCAAATGTCCCTGACTACAGCCTGCTGTGCCAACATGCTTCCCACATCGTGGGCCATGGGCCGTTGCTGGTGGAGGTGTTCATCCCTGCGTGCACACGTGGCACCTCCACATAGCTTGAGCATTGCAGAAATAAGCAATAGGCAGCCTAACTTATTAATTGCTTTCCCAAAACTCAAAGGGACAAAAATATGTGAAGTTCAAATTCCCAAATGGCGAGGCAGCAGCCTGAAAAGTGCTGACCGAGCTAGCAGGGCTCTGGGACCAGATCATGCTTTTCGAAAGGAGAGACAAATATAGGGCACAGCCATTTATTAAGTTGGTTCCATCCATTTATTAAGCTGCCTCCTTTCACTTGCAACCTTCCCTTGAAAAATGGTCATAATACATTTTTACACCCACCAGACTCACCTGGCAGGAGTGCAGTGAGGGTTAAGCAATTAATTGTTACGTGTTTCTTTGAGACCCTTCTAGGAAAGCTGCCATATTTTCTTGAGACACTTCCATGAAACCTGCCATAGAAACTCCATGTATTACTAGCAGTAATCAGAAGAATGATTACTGGTAGGTTACTTCCCATAGAAACTTGTACAAAAACTTTATAGATTTTAATAGAGTACCTAGAAGAGTTCCAGCTCTTGTGCAGCTTCTGATAAGGGATTTGCAAGCTCCTGGCAACTGACTTAGAAAACCTTTACAGTGTACTCTGCGTGTACTGTTTTGTAAGATAAGCCACCAAGAAAAGGATTTATATGAACTTTTTTCAACATCTTTAAAAAAGCCTCGCACTGTATAAGGGGAGTAATCTGTACCTGCATACACACTATTTCCAAGGCTTGCCAAAAAGTTACATTCGCTTACACCAGAGTTTCCGCATTCTTCTGCAAACACACCGTCACTCTGGACATAATGACATTACAAGGGCAAACGAGATAAACAGCAGCAGGTGTTTATTCCTGTGCCCCTCTGCAAGAATTCCTGCCGAGCCTCGCTTTTCCTCCTCAAAATCTGCAGAAGTTGTTGAAGGCTCCGATGTCACCTTGCCGTAGACAGCTCTGTGTGCCTTTCATGCTGTCTGGCGTTATTACCAGCGGTACAATAAGCACAGCTACACCTTCATCTAATGCTGTTCACTGTATGTACTTAGTATCTGCCTGTATTATGCCATTATGAGTGGTGGAGGAAGAAAAGGGTAAGCAAGAGGAATAACAAACAGGATTTCTTTGGAATAATGTGTCTCAGCCTTGGACTGATAACGGGCTGCAGTCAAATATATTCCTGTCATCACTGGCACACAAAGCTGTCTAACTTTGTAACGTTTGTTTTACTAATTGAACAATCAATTATTAATATAGATTATTTTCACAGTCATAAACAGCACTGCATACAGACACCTGTTTGATCTGACAAGAGTCTCTGGTCCAATTTACAGTCCCTCAAGCAACTCAACAGTCCCTGATTTCCATTAATGCTACCCTCTTGTACTGTTTCAGCTCATTGGACTCTCTCTCTGCACCTAAATGCCACTTGGCATGGCCCAAGTAACTGTAACACCTATGTTCCTTAATTTCCCCATCTGCAAAGTCCCCTGAATCCTTCTCTCCTTATCAGCACACTGACAGAGTAAGTTAAAACGCAAGTTAAGCACTCTTTGTGCTGCTTTTTGTCATTAGAGTACAGTTCATTTGATCACCACAAAACGCTTCGAATCTCACCATTTGACTCCAAAACCAATGTTTCCCAGCGGATGCACACTGCAAACTGCGGAGAACCCACCTGACAGATGAGAATTGTCCATCCTTGAGCTTCAGTGCTCCAGGATCACCATCAATTTGAGTTTACGCCCATCAATTATGCCACAGCCACCAGAAAATCTTGCTACTTTTCCCTCCTGCAGCTGCAGCCCCTCCGCCTGCCCTGGGAGAGGACGAGCCCTTGCTCCATGGCAGCAGGCAGCCCACCAGCCCCCAGCTCCAGCTGCTCAACCAGGGCTGAAGGTCAGCCTGGGGCAGTATTTGTGCCAATGTGTAAAACCTCACATCAAAGCTGAGCCCATAGGCTGTGTGTACGTAAACTGGCATCAGCCCACACAGATAACGATTTTCAAAGTGAGATTCTTCCGTTATCAGGACACTCTTTCTGAAAGACAAACCCTACTTTTTTAGTAATCTTACTGCAGTTTCGGTCCCGCCTGGGAGCCTCACAGGGTTGTTATATAAATGATCTGAGACACTTCACTTGGATCAAATGCGCTAATCTCTGCTGCCGCTACCCTGCTCTACTTTGGTGATGAAAACAACCAAGCTGGAAGAAGTATCAGACTTGCATGTACAGAGGCTTGAACAGGTTATTGCTGCGGGATCACCAAATGTAAATTTCACATCCTAAAATCCTTGTTTATCTGACCTTCCTGCTAAGTAAATACATAAATAAAAGAAAAAACAAACTGCCTTGGCATTAGTCTTGAGTTAAGGCAAGAAACTCTGACGGTCTCGCCCTTTCCTCCACGCTACAATGACATTTTAAAAATCCTCTGATTCCTCCTTGCATTTGTCCTGAGAGTCCTTGAAAGGCCCTACTCATACTGAGGCTTGTGGGAAAACCATGATTTGACTGTTTCTCCTGCCTGTACATGCACTCACACACACACACTGTTGAGGATTTCTCTTTGTAAGAGTTTTAGGAAATTAACCTGAGTGTAGGTTTCAAAAAAAAAAAAAGTAAAACAGATCCTTCTTTGCTGGTTTGCTTGAGGATTCAAGCTGAAGAAACCTGAGAGAAATTCTTCCACGTGTAGCTGCTGTCCCCCGACCACGAGCAGGCAGGCACGCAGGCGTCCTTCCCAACATGCCCCAGGCACTTTCAGAGGTGCCCCCACAGAAGGAGTTTCACTTGGTGGGAAACGAGGGAAGGAGAGCTGGGATGGCAATAAACTAAATCCAGAGCCAGGTTTTCCCCCAGAACCACTGAAGGCCATAAACACGAAGAACACAAACCCTAGTCTGAATTTGATGTGTTTGAGGCAGTTTCACTTAGCAGTCTACACTAACGGGGGTGAATGTACCTCTGCTACGTGAACCCCATTTCCAAACTTCAGAGCACCTTTCATTCAAAAATAACGCTCAGCCTGGAGGCAAGCACAAGACAAAGTGTGGTAAGGCACTGAATAAGCAGGAAAAACATTAGGAATCAGGGTCCCATCCAGCAGTTTAATCCATTGATGTGCAGAACATCAGCCCAATGAAACAGCATTTTGTCTCAGAGTTAGGCTGGGCTTTAAGGGACAGAAAGTAATTAATCACTGCTCTCAGAGTCCAAGCACCAATGCCAGGTGAGCTCTTAAAACACCCAAATACCTCCTCCCAAGTAGTCTGCTTCCTTACGTAGGCGAACAAGCCTGGCTTCTCACCAGTGCAATCCAGATAAGTAACAGATTGTTATAAATGCAGGATTAGCAAAATTTGCAACAAGTCCCAAAATTATTTTGCCTCCCTCTTCTACAAATTCATACAGGAATTTTTGCCTCAAAGTACCCCTCAATAATTTTTTTCCCCTGTATTGGTATATATACTCCAGTAAATCTGAGAATGAGAAAAATAAAAGAAACCATTTTTTCTGCATCTTCATTAAAATATTTATTGCCAAAACAGGTAAGATAGAGTATTGTAGAAAAGTACATAGGTTTTTTTGAAAGAGGTAAAATCAGTTGCCTATAGTGTGGGGGAACTGAATTTTAACTGATTTTACAACAAAAGCAGTAAAAGCCAATTACTCACTTTCTGTTTCACTTTCCCTAACCCTGACTCATAGAGAGGAATTCAAGCGCTCCCCACACTTAAGCAGCTATTGGTAACATGACTAGCAACGTTCCTGCTTTTTTCTTTTGATATTTACTTTGGGCATGATTGAGTGTTCCAGAGTCGTAAATGATTAAGGAGATGAAAAGACAGACAGTGACAAGCAGGAAAAAAAAAGATAAGAAATGGATTACTCTCTAAGAAACAGAAAACTACTCTAGAGACTGTAGGCCTTCAGGTTCATTTAAACATTAACGAACTTTACATTTCAAATCATATCTAGGAGGACAAGCGATAGGATTACACAGCTAAATCTATAAGCATTGATTTTGTCTCAGTCACAGATGTATACTGTGCAGTAGTGGAAAATCTGCTAAGAAGATAAGGTTATGACACACGTTAAACAGCATGCAGCCGTGGTTTAGATAAAGCTTTCTGTCTCTTTAAAAAAACCCCACCCCCTCCCCAAAAAAATAACCCCACAAATGTCACATTGTCTGAAAAATAATGCTTCTGGAAGCATGTGCAGACCCTTCCCGACACTGGCATTTCATTTAGAGGTTGCTACAGAACCCGTGTGAATCACTGTTGCCAGAAAACGTGTTTCAATTGATTGTTTTTAAAAATCACCATGTAGCTCTACATTTTAAAATCACCATATTGTTTTGTATAAAACAAGAGATTTGCATTGTGTATCTCAAGACACTCTTGCTATGTTCCCAGCTCAAACAATCCTATGAGTCAACAGTGTACCATTAGTTTTAAAGCAGCATGTTTATATCCCTTAGATTTCTGGCTTCTATGGAAACCACTATCTAGTTCCTAAATGAGGGAGAAATGAACTCACAAAGCAGCTCAAGAGATACCATAACTCCATTTCTTCCTCCATACCTACCCCCAAACAAGAAGTCTTCGAGAGCCCTTGAGTGAGAAGTGGCAAAAACGGGAAAATGGACAACGTTGCACCATTCCTATTTAATTTTCTTCCTTTGCGTCTTTATCATGCGCTTCTTCAGAATAACCAAGAATTGCAACAACCAATGCAGTTAAGGAACTAAAGCAGGGAAGACACTTTCCTAAAGATTCAGGAGCTGCAAATTTGGAATCTCATTCTGAAAACCTCCAAAGGTGGCTGACAGATGACTCTAATTTAAACAAATCCTGTTTTTATTTGAGCTACCAAGTCAAAGGCAGCGAGATGTAACTCCCACCACATCCATTTGGAACTTCTGGTCCATAAACTGATGCCCTTTAACTGCACTAGAAAGATGTACACCTAGGTATTTTGATGCAGTTGACCTACTCCTTTTTCATTTTTTTTTCATTCTAAAAAGGAGTTATGTGCAATATGGTAACATATAATTACGCTACATAACATCACTCTAACGGAGAACTGTGTTATCATACGAGAATTCTCTCTGCCACCTTTATTTGGCTCTGCGTAAGTACATGTCATTAACACAAGCAGAATCTAAAAGGCCCATACAGTGTACAATGTGGTATGAACCTCTACTATGTCACACAAGTATGGTTTACCCAGCCCTGTTGAGAAAAGGTTGGCGCTATTTAATTACTGAACTTATTTTTCTATATTCTGGTACAAAGTAAATTGCAAAATTAACTTCTTATAGAAAATGCTGGGATTGTATAGGAAGAGCTCAGGACCAAATGTTCTGGTTGCAAGTCTCCAATGGTATGCACTTTGTGTCATCTGTGCAGAGGATTACTAAGTGAGGCAACACTTCGACAGCACGCAGCATGTGGTCTGGTCTTTTTCTGGCAAACCTGCTGCTAAAATCACAACCAGTCAGCATAATGCTGTTGTGTCATTTCCCCTGATCCTTCCTCCCTCTTCCCTTCCACCCACATAGACCTCCAGGTCCAAACCGATCTCTCCCACTCCCCTACTCCCACCCCATCTGTGCGTTTCTTGGTTCCTGACCTTGAACAAAGCGATATTGAGGGGGACAGAACACTGTCAGTTGCAAAGTCATGGAGCAGCAACCTCCACATCCTGATTCTACGAGCCATTCAGTATATCAGTGATATACTGATATATACATTCAATTGGGAATGGGCAGAAATTAAGATGGAATTTTAAGACACGCACTGATTCTGCACACAGACAATGACCCACATTTGGATTAAGAACTGAAGTAAAACCACTTCAGTGGTTTTACTGAACCTGGTCACCTTCCTAAAGGTCACAGCTCTGGCTGTAGTGATCCAAAAAAGATAGAAATGAACAAGAGCTGTATCAAAGCATAAGGAGACAACACCCAGGAGAAAAGCTAGATGACTAAAGGAGGCAGAGCATTCCCAAAAGTTCTGGATCAGCCAGTCTGAGTGGTCAGGACATCCAAGATCACTGTTTCAGAAATGTTAGTAATACATAACTTCACAATGAAAGATTTTAAAAATAAATGTGTGCATATGTACAGGCATAATGAGCCAAAT
The DNA here is from genome assembly GCF_013368605.1 of Nyctibius grandis. NCBI lineage: Eukaryota > Metazoa > Chordata > Aves > Nyctibiiformes > Nyctibiidae > Nyctibius > Nyctibius grandis. The sequence goes on from NC_090663.1 coordinate 57,266,967, forward strand.
TCTGCTTTCAGTTTGCCTGGGTATAAATCTAAACCAGACCTATCAATTTCAGTAGAAATACACTGAATTTATATCACTCCAAATTAAAGATTTTTTTTAACATGATTAATCCGAAAGATTTGTGCTTGGTGAAGAACATATAGGATTAGGCAAGAAAGTAAGTAGCTGTCTGCAGAACTTTAGGACTTAAAGAAAAATTGCAAACGTCTGCAAAAAGTTGCCGATGAACACTGAGGGAAGATGAATTGAACTCTGACCTCTGTAAGATCCTAAACTACCACTTTTCAAACTACGTATTATCTTTATTTTTTGAAAAATACTTAAAAAAAACCAAACAGCTGAAAAACACAGTATTGCAGTGGCAGAGTAATAAATTTAAGATACAGGGAAAGGCTATGCAATCCATGCAAAGACGTATAAAACAATCCAGGGAATTTTATTGTATGAAAACTGCGTTTTTCCTCCCCTTTTCAGATAATACTGTTTGAGTTCATCTTTGCTTGTAGGATTTTCCTGGTAGTTTTAGAAGATAAGTGATTCTGTACTGAGCAGAGATCATGTACTTTATGAAAAAGAAATAGCTATATTAAGACCTGGATAATCCCAATCCCCATCACTTGTAAAACCATAGTTCTACTTTGGATTTTAAATCCCTCAGGAAGTTCAGATTAATGCCTCAACAGCACATGCATAACACTGTTTACTCTGCTTACAGGTCACTCTCTAAGATACTTGAATACTCCAACATCTGGACAAGCCAAGCACTGATTAACCAGGTCAGCCCATGTACATACATTCTTTTGTCTCATCACTCTTCCTTCTATTAAATATTGGCAAGATCCCCTTTGCGTGGCTGCACAGACCCTGCATAGTTTTCCCAATATCTGTCATCCTGCCACCTTGCATTAATGAATGTGATGAGACCATACATCAGCAAAGACTTTTACCATTTTCCCTATCTCCTCAGCCTTTTATTAAAAAAAAAAAATAAAGAGAAAAAGCCTACAACACCTGATGCGTAAAGAATAACCAGCCAAGCACAGGGCTTACTTGAATAAACACGCCAAGTGAACGTCCTCCAGGCAGCCGGGTTTAACAGAGACCCTTTTGGCAATGGGATAAATAGCCAGGCTGCTGTTTAATCAGAAAATTATTCTATTTAGCCCCTGCTTCATCAGCACTTGGCTGCCACGAACCCGAGGGTGAGCAGCTCCCGCGGGCACAACGGCGCCTGGCAGGTTAGCTGTCAAACCCTCCGTCGTCCAAACGACGCTGCTGCCGCACACTTCCCACTAAGAAGAACAATTTATTGCGGTGTCTTGTCATCAGTCTTCCAGCCCCTAGTACAGTTAGTTTGCAGATATCAAAAGCTGAATAGCTTACTAGGGGCATCCGAACACTTCCTCGAATCACCTGTCACATATGCGCCACGATTTCCATTCGCTGTCTTGTCAGCAGGGTATGATAACGGGAGACAAACACCGAGCGCAGCGCCCACGAAAGCACCGCTCTAAAACACAGTGTAGCACCACAGCTGGACTGCAGGTAGCTTGACAATTAGACAATAAACTTAACTTAAAAACACCAGTACTTTTTCTGATGCTTCCTTTTGAGATACAGGGTGCATATGCAATGCCATGACTGAGAAAAGGAGCACCTTTCACTTGCTAAACATATTTGTCACAGGCAGCAACCAAAGCAGGGTACAGATTGGCCAAAAACATACGCCAGACCCCAGGCTACAGACCCCACATCTAGGGGCAATAGAGGGGGGATGAGCTTAGCAGCAGCTAGCTGCAGTCTTGGCCAGCATTCAGAGAGCCGCATGAGGCACCCTCGGAGCCAACAGGCAATTTTTACAGATTTAGGAGGCTGCCCTGCTTTCCGAGCTGGCAGAGGCTGTGCCGGGGGATGAAGGCCCCACACATCACAGCTGGGCAGGCCAGGCACCAAGAAATGGGGTAGGCTTCAGGGAAACTTGGTGCCTTCGGGGAACCCTACAACTGCCCGCAGCTAACCAAGATGGTTAGCATTCAAGGACTGCTTCTTCCAAGCTCAAGATCAGAGCATCCCAACAGGTAGGAAGTCAAGGAAGGGTACCAGGAGACCTGCATGGGTTAAACAGGGAACTGCTGGGCAAACTCAAGTGGAAGAAGAGGGTGTACAGATCATGGAAGGAGGGGCTTGGCCACTTGGGAGGAATATAAGTCTTGTTGTCAGAGGATGTAGGGAGGCAACTAGGAAAGCTAGGCCTCCTTGGAATTCAACCTTGCAAGAGAGGTCAAGGACAACAGAAAGGGCTTCTTCAAATACATTGCAGGTAAAACCAACACTAGAGGTAATGTAGGCCCACTGATGAATGAGGTGGGAGCCCTGGAGACAGAGGATAAAAAGAAGGTGGAGTTACTGAATGCCTTCTTTGCCTCTGTCTATACTGCTGGAGGCTGTCCTGAGGAGCCCCGGACCCCTGAGGCCCCAGAAGAAGTCAGGATAGAGAAGGAATCTGTCTTGGTAGATGAGGGCTGGGTCAGGGACCAATTAAGCAATCTGGACGTCCATAAATCCATGGGCCCTGATGGGATGCACCCGCGGGTGCTGAGGGAGCTGGCGGAAGTCATTGCTAGGCCACTCTCCATCATCTTTGCTAAGTCGTGGGCAACGGGAGAGGTGCCTGAGGACTGGAGGAAAGCCAATGTCACTCCAGTCTTCAAAAAGGGCAAGAAGGAGGACCCGGGGAACTATAGACCGGTCAGCCTCACCTCCATCCCCGGAAAGGTGATGGAACAACTTGTCCTTGGTGCTGTCTCTAGGCACATCAAGGATAGGGGGATCATTAGGGGCAGTCAACATGGCTTCACCAACGGGAAGTCATGCTTAACCAACTTGATAGCCTTTTATGAGGACGTAACCCGGTGGATAGATGATGGTAAAGCTGTGGATGTGGTCTATCTCGATTTCAGTAAAGCATTTGACACGGTCTCCCACAGCATCCTCGCAGCTAAACTGAGGAACTGTGGTCTGGATGATCGGGTAGTGAGGTGGATTGTGAACTGGCTGAAGGAAAGAAGCCAGAGAGTGGTGGTCAATGGGACAGAGTCCAGTTGGAGGCCTGTGTCTAGCGGAGTCCCGCAAGGGTCGGTACTGGGACCAGTTCTATTCAATATATTCATTAATGACTTGGATGAGGGAATAGAGTGCACTGTCAGCAAGTTCGCTGATGACACAAAACTGGGAGGAGTGGCTGACGCACCGGAAGGCTGCGCAGGCATTCAGAGGGACCTAGACAGGCTGGAGAGTTGGGCGGGGAGAAACTTAATGAAATATAACAAGGGCAAGTGTAGAGTCCTGCATCTGGGCAAGAACAACCCCATGTACCAGTACAAGTTGGGGGCAGACCTGTTGGAGAGCAGCGTAGGGGAAAGGGACCTGGGGGTCCTAGTGGACAGCAGGATGACCATGAGCCAGCAGTGTGCCCTTGTGGCCAAGAAGGCCAATGGCATCCTGGGGTGTATTAGAAGGGGTGTGGTTAGCAGGTCGAGAGAGGTTCTCTTCCCCCTCTACTCTGCCCTGGTGAGGCCGCATCTGGAGTATTGTGTCCAGTTCTGGGCCCCTCAGTTCAAGAAGGACAGGGAACTGCTAGAGAGAGTCCAGCGTAGAGCCACGAAGATGATTAAGGGAGTGGAACATCTCCCTTATGAGGAGAGGCTGAGGGAGCTGGGTCTCTTTAGCTTAGAGAAGAGGAGACTGAGGGGTGACCTCAGTAATGTTTATAAATATGTAAAGGACAAGTGTCATGAGGATGGAGCCAGGCTCTTCTCAGTGACGTCCCTTGACAGGACAAGGGGCAATGGGTGCAAGCTGGAACACAGGAGGTTCCACATAAATATGAGGAATAGCTTCTTTACGGTGAGGGTGACCGAACACTGGAACAGGCTGCCCAGAGAGGTTGTGGAGTCTCCTTCTCTGGAGACATTCAAAACCCGCCTGGACGCGTTCCCGTGTGATATGGTCTAGGCAATCCTGCTCCGGCAGGGGGATTGGACTAGATGATCTTTCGAGGTCCCTTCCAATCCCTAATGTTCTGTGATTCTGTGACCACGCTGTAACTCCAAGTAAATCATTCTGAAATGGGACTTTCAGAAGTGCCTGGCTTTGGCCACATGTGACTCCCACTGACGGTAGCGGGCAACCCCACTCTTAAATGGCTGATCCATCTCCAGGGCACGCAGAGCCACCTCTGACATGGTCTCTGCACTTTACCATGCCTAAAGCACCTCCGGTCCTTACACCTCCTGTGCTGCAAAGCAGACAAACATACTCATTACCCACCCAGACATTTACTTCCCTCTTTTTTGATTTAGGATAACTACCTCAAGCTGACATGCCTCTACATGCTCCTCAACAAGACGTGGCATTTTTCTGTGGCCACCCAAGGCAGGTGCTTGGGCACCACAGCAAGAATACTGTCATGTGGTAGCCATCGTCAGGCAGCAGTTGATGCAAGTAACTACAACCATATATTTATCATCCTGAAGGGAAAAGTTAGGTTTTCTTAGAATAAAATTTTGAAAATTTATTATCTATACAGTTATGTTTATCACATCCATTTAAAATTAACTTCCATTAACTGTTCTGTTCATTTATTAGCTTCATATATTTACATAAAATGCTGCCATAAGCTCTTTGTTACCAACTTGAATATTGATTACTTTTAACCACAACAAATACTAAATTAAACCAGAAAAAATCCCTCTCCAATTGCATACGTTTGTTCTGCCCCTTTTTGCACAGCTACCTTTGCACAGCTTGGCGAGAAAGCTACAAAAATTCTCACCGTGTCATGTAGGTGTAGAAAGCTCCATCAAAGAAGATTTTAAAATAATACCTGGGGTGTGTCACTGACATAATGGCTTCATCTACAGCTGACCTAGCTCCAAACCTTACCCTGTACATGAAGCACATACACCTGCAGTCACAGCTTCTGGCTGGCAGTGCTCTGCAGCTCAGAATGAGCTGCAGTGGCACTGGGGTGATAAAGGGGGTTGGCTTTTCTAGCATGCCCCCAAACCACACTTTTATCTATTGTATTTTGTTCATTTGTGTTTTCTTTATTTTAAGAACTGGACTAGCTAAATCTCTCATAAAACTTCAGACTTTCTAGGATCAATGGTTGACTTCTATGAAAAAGACACGAAACCTGACAACGATTACAAGGCAGTTCAGCAGCTGAACAAAACTCACTAGAGTCCTGCTTCATTTTACTGTGGGTACAAAAACAAGGTCAATACTCAATAGTCAGTAAGCAAACACAGGTACTTTTCAATGAAGACCACGTACTTCTGGTGACCTGTTTTTAAACAAACATGGCAAGCCTTACCCGTGATGTTACCTAAAAGCATGCTCCGAGAAACAAGCAACCTGGCAAATAGCAGATTTAGGAGGAGGAAAATAATAAGATAGCAAAAGCCATCAGTACTGAAGCATTGGGGTTTATTTCTAAATGTGCATTTGTATTACATAAAACTATTGTGCAACGATTTTGTAGCTATAAAGACCACTTCTTGATTAAAAGCTCAATGCACTGTTCATTATAGTATTTTAGTGGATTAGTTATAGAAATCCAGGTTTCAAACAGACTTCTGCTGTACAATACTCTGGCAATCTCAGCAAACCACAGACTATATCAATGCAGGCTAGATGCGCTTACAGTGCTAGTTCTGTTTATCTGCAGCTGCCTTTGTATGCTTGCAAAAAGCACCAGCCACCCAAGGAGGGCTTTGGTAATTGCTGGCTTCTGCCCTTGTCCTTTCCATTAAGTCCACAAACCGTTTCCCAGCCCAAGAGTAGCGCACACTTCACGGTCCTGCCCAAATGCACTGCTTTCTTTGCCTCCCGGTGTCAAGCTGATTCCCCTGCTTGGGGCAGGGTGACGGACAGACAGACAGTCAAAGAGCCAAAAAAAATCAGTCTGGCTTGGGTCTGGAGCAATCCCGAGCTCAGCGATCGGTTAAGAAGGGAGATTAAGGCACTTTAACAGGCAATGTGAGGAGCTTTGTGCTGCTGCTACTCCTGTTCCAGGGCCTCTGGTGACAAAGAAATGTCTTCCCTCTCCACCACTTGTCCATCTGGCACCTTCTACTAGCACTAAAAATTCATGTCTATTTTTTTTAATGTATTAATTCCCTTTAGTTATTAAATTACATCTTAAAATGTAACATATGGGGAGCAATCTGCAGATGGGAGGGTGAGGAGAGCTCAGTATTTTACTCTGTATATGTGCTTACTGGAGTTCAGAAAGAGAGCAATATTTTGCATCTGGGAAAGGAGGACACGAGAATAACGCTGTATTTTAAACCTGTCACTTCAGGATGCATCAACGCAGGAGTCTATAAATTTCAAAATAACAGCAACAGGGAAATTTAATGCTGTGCTCCTCAAGCTGCTAAGTTAGAGGACCCTTTAACACACTGAAATATATACAAACAGAAATACAAGGCAGATATGCTACCACCCCAACAGAATTTTTTGCCAGAGCTGATAGTTCCAACTTACTCCCGGGGCAGCACGCTGGCTTTATTTTTTCCTAGTGGTCCATAACCAACCCCAGGAAAAGTCACTAAAAATCACCCCAAGGTCGTTCCTTCGCAGCTAAGTGGATCAGCTACTAGAGCAAAGCTATTAGCAAACCTTTGCCTCGATTGAGCAGTGGCTTTGAAAAAGTAGGTTGTTAAGATGAGGGAAGGTTGAGTTGGTGGCAGAAGCCAACAAGAGAAGGAAAATAAAATTTTACCAGACCTGTAATGGGAAAGTCAGAATTTGAATATGAAATAATTGTGACACCTTTGACATGAGCTCTGTTCGTGTTCCACACCTTCAGCGTGCTCTCCGGACCAGAGAGGTTTAATTAAGAAGCTGAGCAAGCCCTGTGCAAAGGCATGAGATGTTCCACAAAAGCACATTCCACTGGCAGCTGTTGATAGCAGAAACTTCATTTTCTGCAGACTAAAGCCTCCCAATTTTGTAGGAAATTAGCTAATAAACTGAAACAGATGTTGCATGGTCTGATAAGGGAGGAAGGGTGCCGTCTTTCCATCGAGCAAAGACAAACTGACATCCGAGACTGCAGAGTTTTAGGGTGCATGGGAGCAATAAATACGTGGTACCTTGACACTGTTGGCCCTTGCTGGGCCAGTGGAATGTAAATCACACCCCGTTGCTCTGGGCCATCTCCTGTGTTGCACAACATTGCAGTGGGGGTGGTGTGGGGAAGAGCTATCATTCCCACCATTCATCTCCTTCACCTTGACCATCTCTAGACACCCATGGGTGTTTATGGATAAGCCTTTTGAAGCCATCTCAGGCTTTCCAGCTTGTGTTGCTCCAGTGTGGCACCTACTCAACAGGCCCTGGCCAACTTTAAGCAGTGCAGACTTTGCTCAGGTACCCAGCATAAAAGAGAAATTACCTATCTTGAGCTACGTTCCCTTCCCCTTGAAGACTCTCTCCTCTAAGGTCCTCTGCATCAAAGCTTTCACTAACTTTTGCCACCGATGTTATGAAATAAGTGGAGATTTCAGCAAATTCAGCTTAACTGCTAGAGGTGCTCTCTATTAGCAAATTCCTCTTAACTGCTAAGAGGAAAAAAAGGAGGTACATATCCAAAATATCTAATTTGAAAGTCAGAAAAATGTCAGATGGATATACTAATCGCTTGAATTTAACAAAATAAAAACAAGCTACTGTGAATATTACTGATCTAGAAAAAGTAACTGCTTAGCACTACATCTTATATGCCACAGGGAGAACTGCAACCATGAGCACAGCATTAGCTCGCTACCAGGATAATGCTGGAAAAGAGGAGCAGGGGCAGCATTCACCAAAATCTGCCCAGTTTAGAAGACAAAAAATTCAGCAACCGCAATGCTTTTTTTAGAAAACGGTAATGAAACCCTTAAAACCCTAAACTGACAGTCCTGATCCCTTTATCAGTACGGGGGACTAATCACAACTGGAAGCTATATCCTTTTCAACCTTCTCTTTCTGCCTGTGTTTATCAAGAACAGATAGCTAAAAACACCCTGAAAGCCAAGGAGAGTTGCTGCACTTATTCAATAGCGAAACCCACCGCTGAGCCCCTCTTCCCAAGCATGACTTAATCTTTCCTGGCAGAACCATCTTTAGGGATATCCTTTCACACATGAGGACACAAACGTGGCTGTAGCTCTGGCCCAGACTCTATGCAACCTTTCCAACCTCTTCCTGCCCACCTTCATCACCTGTTATTTCCCATTGGTTTCCTTCCCCTATCCGATATAATTTATTACTCGTTTAAGGAAGTAACAGCTTAAGTTGTGATTACTATAAAGGTGAAGATTTGAGATCAGATGGTAATGGGAAAATAATAATGAGAAATACTAACAGAAGGGGGAAGCAATTGAAAGAATTACTTATTGAAGATATTTAGTTGGTCAATCATGAGCATGTGGAGTGTTTGTTGCACAGGCTATCTTTTCTTCACATTCCCCCTCTTTTTTTTTAATCTCAACTCCTGTGGCTTGTGACATTCCTCCTTACTCCCACTCCTAGCCTGCTCACTGGTATGGGACATATATCAGAGCCTTGGACTACGGAAGTGGTCATAGTGAGTTGGTGTATATGGTGTGCTGAGCTTTTTTCTTTTTACTTAGAATGAAAATCTTTCCACTCCACAGCTCATTTGCTGAATTCAGCCTTTGCTCTTACCATAGTTCCTCTGTTCAGAGCACAAATGCATTCTCAGTGCCACCGTTTGGATAATGGTGCTACTGGGTCTTGAGCAGAAAATGTAAAAAGCTGCTTTGAATCTGTCTTCGATAGATCTTCTTCTTGTTGCTTTTCGAATGAAGGAGTTGCTGTAGTTTTGCAATATGATTAAACTTATTTTTTTCAAGTAGTTAAGCACACACACCTCTCACCCACCAGAAATCTATGCCTTTTCACTGCAACAATCTTTCAATGCATTCTGAGAAAACTAAGGGATCCCTAAACAATCCACTATGTCTTCCTGTCTCATCTATGTATTAACACTGCGCAGAAGAAACAAACCTAGATCTCTGTTAATATATAACGTGAAGTCCTTATATAAGGACACACCAACCATTTTCTCTCATCATTCTCATTTGATTAGTCAGAAGCAAGACGACACAGTTTAAGTAACCCTGTGTTTTATACATAGGTCATCGCATGTTGCAAATTATACATGTCGTATCACCAGGTGTCCAAACCTATTGCAATCCACACACTGTGAAGTTAGTATAAAGCCAGGCACTACGTCAAAAAAGAAGTACAAGACTTCAGGTAGTACAAAAATGAAAACAGGGCTGGAACAGTTTTGCCACCAAAATCTAGTTGCCTAGTTTTTCCTCCCCAAGTACCATGATACAGGGTTTCTGCTGAGCCCACATTGCCTTGCTTGAGTGCTAACTGCTGGTTTGCTTCTCAAGAAGGGTTTTTTTTCCATGATAGGCAGGCTTACCATAGCTGCCATTCCAGTTGCAGTGGTTCTTTAAAAAAAAAAAAAAAACCACAACCAAAAAAAAAAGTCTCCACAATAAATTTGAGCTGGTTTCCTTAGAGGACCCAGGAAAATTATTCAAAACAGAAGTCCATTCTGGAGAATCCCAGAAAGAGCATCAGAAGGAGCAACTCTGTTCCCAATGCAGGTAAGAGCTCTTCTCTAAAAAAAATCTGTCTTCAGGTCCATTATTTTATTCCCCATCCTACCATGTCCTAGACCCTGTCAGTAAATTATTGATGGGTCTGTAATGCCAAAGAAAGTTTAAGGTCTTCAAGGAACAAAGGTGGTAGAGAAGCAGGCATCAATATTGTTTTAACTGGTGTCTGACTTTATGGGAAATTTCATTTCAAAAAACCATACCTGTAAGTTATGAAAACATCTATGTGGGATCAGTACTTGAATGCTATTTTTCTAAAAAGCCATGGGAGGAAAAGGCTTCATTTGTCCTCTTCATGGCCAACATATGCTAAGTGAACAATTACTACATTGAAATGTTACAGCAACTCCCCTCTTAACCTTGAAAAGATCCTGGAACTTGTTTATAAGAACAGCAAAAAGAAGAATAACTTAAAAATCTGAAGGTCAATGATTTAGCAAAACCTGCATTTAGAAACATTTTTTCCCTCTCAAATTCATTAGAGGTCACATTTTTTTCCCAAAGCCCCAGTGGATGATCTTTGAGCATTTTGATGGTCCTCCATGGATTTTTATTGGCTATTACTTAATCTGGCATCCTTTTCTAACCTGTAACATTAAGACTTTTTAGGAGTAAAGAGGTGAAAAGCTTATAGCTGGCACCTGCACCTTTCTAAATGTGTTCCACATAACTGCATTTTTCTACGTCGTGTTTATTTCAGTTTAAGGATTCAAAGTAGAGCTTTTCTGATGTTTTATTATGGACAGCTGTTGTGTAAATTACAAAGGATTTTATAGACTATAAGAAGTGATTCACAGGCAATCTGCTTTCATAAGATAACTTACTAAAGGTCTTTCCTCTAGGCCTTGAGGCTTGCAGGAAGAATTTTGAATTTAAACAAGATTAAAGTTATGATAATAGCGTCCCATTATGAAATCTGTTCCTGGCAAGTTATATTGAGAAGGAGGAATAAAGCTGTACGTCATTGTTTAAGATAAAGGCTTCTTTTATTTTTTTGCCTTTCAACTTATATATCCCTTAATTCATGTAGCTGATCACAGTGATATGATACAACAAATAACAATACTATGTCACTCCTCTGCAGAAGCATTATTTGTTTCTTTGTTGAAAAAAGGTTACCGGCATTTGGTCAATTTTTCCTTTAAGCCAGTAATCAATATTTGAAACTGTGATCAATGCCAGGTGCCTAAGAAACATTCACTTAACAAACTGAGGGTCTTAACATTCGGTTGTTTAGAACTAACATTTTCCATGTTTCTTTCATAGCCAGAAACTTGGAAATTACTTTCTTTAACATAGAAAAAAAAATCCAAAACACGAAAAGAACCCAGATAATTTTTTTAGCCTCCATGCTTACTGGCGCTTACCCCTGCTCCGCAAAATGAAAGCTGAGACTGTCGGCAAACGGCCAGGGAATCACACATCACACAAGGGTCTCTCAGACTGCCACAACGAAACCTCCTTTGTGCCACTTAACAAAACCAGACTTGTTGCCTTTTAATGTGGTAAAAATGCAGCGGCTGTCAGTGTCTGGATCTCACCATTTGGTACTGCATTTACAGTGAAACAGCCTTGGTGGGAGAATGTGCATGCACATGCTGTGACGGGAGAGGAGAGATGCTGCACTTTCCTCAGGACAGAAACCAAGATGGAACAGTGATCTCATCCAGTATGGCAAGTCCTTTGTGTCTGACCTCAGCACAGAGTGTAAATTAATAGCTATTTTTCACCGTTACTTCAGTGCATCCCATCCTACATATATTCTGTGTCCAAAGGCTCAAACGCCAATGCCCCAGAGAAGTTTAAAGCCAGAGCAAGACGCTCAAGTCTACTTGCACATGACTTACATGGAAAGACAAAAACATTCGTTTGACTCCTGTAAGAGAGATCTTTTTTTAATCATCAATTTTATCTTTACATTATTTTTATCTGCTATGAAAACAATCCTGCTGAGCCAAGAGCGAGGAATGGGGAGTGCACTGTGTGCACGTAGTTAAAAGCAACTGCGTGGCACTGGGAATCCTGAAGAAACAAAAAGTAGAATACGAACCAAAAAATAACCTCACTCTCCTCCATTCACAACACCTAAAACAACAGGCTGTGAAAATGGTTTCATTAAAAAATAACAAGCGCACGCTCACCAGGGGATAGATCAGGGCAAACTGAATAAAAAATTCTTCAATCATTGCTGAAGTAGGTCAACCAGAATTAATTCAAAGGGCAAACATTCAAACTGAGCCTGCCAACCCCCACCTCACCCCACCTCCCCACTGCATGTCTCTCTGCCTGCCCTTTGACAAGGCCAAGTGGAGACCCGGTCTGACTTATTACTTAATTTTGTACAATACACTTGGTACAGTGGTTCTCTTTCTCTCCTCAGTGTAAACTGATAGGCCATGGATTTCCTCCGCATTTACACCAGTGTGAAGCACAGCAGAACCTGGTGGTATTTGGGAACACAAAATGCAGAGCAGCATGGCTTCCCAGCTCAGAAGACAAGCCCTAATGACACCTCCTGATAAGGCACCCGTCATGCAAATTTCTGCCAAAAAGACATTTACACTGGCCTAGAAGCCAAAAAATGTGCAGAAAGCAAACACCAGGAGAGAAGAGTCAGATGAAAAAGCCTATGCAGTAGCCAGCAGCAAACCACAAAAACCTTGACTGCTCAGCCAGGATCCACATCCTGCCTGGGCTGCTGGGACAGTGTCCTGGGAGGCGACGTCTTAGCTAAGTCCATCAGTTGGACCAGGGCATTGTTCCCTTGAGCTGACCTTGTGTCGCTGTGAAGTAACTGATATATTGTACAGTATTAATTGACTTAATGGCTTTCAACTAGAAGACTTTTGTACACTACAAAGCTGGCTTAGCACTAGATGTTCTTCAAAACTTATTTATCTTGTGGCAATGGCTTTTATGAATCATTATTTGGTTTTAAACCCCCCTTCTCCCAGGTGAGCTGTCATTTCATTTATAGTCAGAGAGAATAATTCAGGTCATCATGAAAGAAAAGCTTACTTCTTTCCCTTAGCTGAGTAATAAAATACATTAATCTCCCCTTCCCCAGCCCATCAACCTTTTCAAACCTAATCTCACCATGGAGCTTTGAAATGCAGGCAGGAAAGGTTAACTGTAGAGGGTGCAGCCTCTTAACTGTTTTATTCAACATCCCATCTAATGAAACAGCTATCACACTTTCCCTCCTTTCCCTCCCACCCCTCTAAAAAGCCTATTTTAACCCTATCCCTAGAAGAGCACATCCTGATGGTATAATGAAGATGCATCGCTTTTCCTTTGCCGCCAGCGATGACACAGCCAGACCAGGGGCGAGAATGGCGAGTTGTGTCCAGACTTCCAGCCCACGGAGGGCACTGCCCCAGCGGGAAGCGAATCAAAGCATTTGAGGCAACAACCAGGCTCCCCCCAAGCATGAAGGGGAGCTGCTGCTTTGCTGCATCAGCAAGTATCAGTCAGCCTTTTAATCAGAAGGCAAGAGACATAACATGAAGCTTTGGTGCACTTGGCGCTTCCCCCAGAAAGCACTTAAGGGAACTGGGATGCTTATATTACCTGTTTCGTATCGCCTGTAAAGATGAATGCAACCAAGCTTAAAAAAGTTAGAGGTTTTCTTCTTTGGGACAGAGACCCCTCCTTATACACGCCACTTAAATCAGAAAAACTGGATTCTGCTTCCAGTGGTATCAATAGGGATTTTGTTCTTGATTTTAGTGAGAGCTTTATCTGCTCCTAAGAGAGAAAAATCAATGCCCTACAAAGCAGCGCAGACGTGAGATTGGGTTGCTAGCGGCCCTCCGCTGGGAGACAGATTGGGGCCATAGTTTCTACCGTGCCTTTTTGTGAAGCCAGCATCAACAGATAAAGGAGCAATTCCGTGCCATCTCCTGCACTGTGGCTACGTGCAATCTTCCAGTCTATAATTTCCAGAAGCATTTAAAAACCTTCCTGGATTACTCAAAACAAGGGACTGAAAAAAGTCTGCCAGCATTCGTCTTACAAACAGACCCCTCATAACGAGCTTTTTCCTCCCACTCCTGCCAAGAGCATCGCTTGCCCAGCGCTGGGTGCTCCGAGCCGCAGCGTGTGTCCCACCAGCACACAGCACCAGGCTCCGTCGCCGTGTCCTGCCAAGGGAGGCTGAAACTTCAGCAGCAACACCATTTATGTCTCGTTATCATTTCGCATTACAGCCGCGGTCGTGCCGGTGCAATACAGAGCCTGCAGAGCCCCCAGCTAAATTCAGCACTTAGGATAAATGGAGTCAAACTTTGTCAATGTGCTCAGGAAATAATGACTGACATGGTGTATGTCAAATATCCAAGCCTGGTCTTGAGGGAATATAGGACATTTAAATAAGTTCTTCTGTGCAAGGCAAGGCGTATGGATCACTTTATTGTGCTATTACAAAAAGATTATTATCAAAAACATTATCCTAAACCCTCATTTATATTTAAGAGCAATTTTACTATTAATTGTCTGGGCTCCCCTTACTCCATAATTCAGCATGACCATGCCTGTTTCAATTTCATGAAACTGGCATCTTTATTACAGCCTTGGGCTACAATTTTCCAACGAGAATTGTCTAAATACAGGTTTTTTCCTCTTCCTGTGTAAAATGCTACTCTCGATTACCTGCGAGCTTGCTCCCAGGGGGCAGGAGAGGAATTTGTACTACTGAGTATCTGTAAATTGAGAAAAAGGCATCTGTGTCCATAACCAACCTCTCCCACCTGGGCTTTCAGTCAGCCTGGCTAACTGGGAGAGGGTCTTTCTCACCCCTGCTCACAGCCAGAATGCTCACCTGCCAAAGACCCAAAAGAACATTTATTTCCCCTTCTACCCTGAAAACAATGAAGCCAACAATTCAACATTATTTCTCACATTTCTGGCATCTTGATTTCTTTCCAACGTTACTCTCTTAGTGAGTCTTTGTAGCATTTCCTGTCCATCAGAGAGTCCTTTCCTTTTGTTCCTGCAACTTACGCCCATGAAGTGTTTTTGGCATGCTGTACAATCCATGTCCTTGTTCAGATGTCTATTTAGAGATGAGATGATACACCACTGTTCTTAATTTAAAAAAAAACAAACAGCGGAACCATTACCCTTTTGTACTCTGCTTTCTCTTGGCAATTATATATATCTGGAAGACTTTACTGCGCTGGTTTTAAAACATAAATGGAGCATCTGGACTTTGTCTTAATGAGATAAAGTTTGGTCTACACTTTCTCAGTGGAATGATCTTTACTGTATAATAGTTAGCAATGATTTCAGAAGTGAGTCCTCGTCCTGCCAACAGCACGCTCTGCGAGGAAATGAGGGAGCTGGGGAAGGTAGGCTTTCCTTCTGAGGAAAGGTTGGCTTTTGTCTATTTAGAAAAAAAAAAATCACAGCAGAAGAAAGTCCCATTCTGCTGACCTCTCAAATTCTCCAAACGCTGTGGAACAAAACACATCCTCTTTTGAAACTCCAAACCGCAAGATATTCGCTTTTAGAGATGAGCTTTGAATGTCAGGCATGGAAGCCCTCCTTCCCGCTCCTTTAGGATGCTCTGATACAAAATTCTTGGCAAACATCAGAAGCTAATACTTTATCCCCACTTCACTGAATTATCAATCCAACTCTTAAACAGGCAGGCTTCCTGTTCAGCTGAATGCTGAGAATTTGGAAGAGATGCACATAAATCTTTTGTGAAAAGTCCAGCCTTTTGATCCCATGGAGGAAACCAGATCTCAGCCTGCTTTTAAAGAACAGTCTCTGAATGTTTTCTTTGCAAAGCTGGGCTTGAGAATGTCAGTGATGCAGACTTCTTGCTGGAAATGAAAGGAGTACGAGTAGGACTTTATTGCTACCCTGAGTAGAGAAGATAAAGTAGACTTTTCCCCATCACACACTTCGAAGTGAAATGGATCAGTTAGTTTGGGGTTTATAGCAAGCAACTCCTTCAGAAACGTTCTCCAAATCATTAGTTACAGCCCATGCGTAGGAAGGGAGACAAATTGATTTCCTAGCACTGCTTCAAGTCTTCATTGCCGAATCTCTTTTCTTACTTCTATGTACCATTCCTCTCATCTTTGGTGAGCCTTCCCTCACTCTTTTCTTTGCTATCTTTTACTTTTTTTTTCAGAATAAAATGAGCAAAAGTGAATCCCTTAATGAAGGTGAAAAGGTATAATAGGCAACATTATCTCCTCCTTAACAAAGTGCAACATTTTGGTATTCCACTCATCATCTTTCTCTGCGACACAGGTATCTTTAGCCACATATCTTCAGCACCGCTTGGCTCTGTAAGGTTAATTATGCTCGTTACACATTTGCGCTGGGATGGGTAAGGGAAGCTGCCCAGATGCCTGCACAAAGCTAAGTGATGTGTTGCATAAACACTCTAGTAGACACAGGCACAGGTACCATTACTACAGGGGCAAAGAAAAGGCAGGCAGTGCTTGTCTGATGCTGCTGTGAGCAATACCCACCTCAGACACCCCCACGACACATGGCGCTTGTCTCCCTTCCCTCCAGCCACGGGGCTGAATTTATTCTACAAGGACTCGAGCGTGCTCTGATGTAGAAGGGACAGATTTTTACGTCCCACCCCTTTATCTTCTCTCGGGGTGGCTCAGGTTAATCCAAAACTTGTCTGAGTGCTTGCCAAGTTGTTCTTTCCCATATGCATTTCATTGCACCTGCCTATCTTGAATTACATTGCCCAAGTTTCTAGCTTTCTTAGGAATTTGCAGTGCACTGTGTGGCTGCACAAACGAGGCCCTGTTGTGCCAGCAGTCACCTCTTTCCTCCCTCTCCTACTCTAACCATGTTTAACACCACCCGCTCTAGGTTTGAACCCTGTGGCTACATATTAATAACCTTGTATTCTTTTTTCCTATCTGTAATCTAGGTAATCTAATTCCCTCTCTTAATCTCTGAACAGATTTAACTTTACCCTCACCCTCTACTTAACAAATTTCATTAACAGACTTCACAAAAAGAACTTTATAACAAGACATTTGAAAAAAAAAATTAGTTATATCTATGTTCTAATAACACAGGGTTTTTTCTGCATTGTTTTAAATATTTTTGTTAAGCCAGTCAAAGACGGTAGGACATCAAAAGTAATAGTATGTTAATTTATTAAAACATCATACATCTATTTTCCTACTACGGAGATTAAATTCACTGGCCACAGTATCATTACTACCACTATTCTCATCTTTTAAAAAGTCTTTTCAATTGACAGCTGTTCTCATTTAATAGATGAGGTTGTTTTCAGTGATAATCTATACACATTTTTATAGTAAATCTGCTACTGTGTTTTTTGGAAATCTCAGATGAATGCCATCTGGTCCCAATAATTTATTGACATTTAATTTCCTGAGTTCTTCCATTTCACATGCACACACACAAATACATATATATAGATATATATAGAGAAATTTTTTTGAAACATCTACCAAAGGGAGCACTGCACCTTTACTCTCTGGAATTCCCCCACTCCAGATTTATTCATCATTCTCCGTAGCAAAGACTAAGGAAAATAAATTCTTGAAAAGCATCTGCAACATTCTTATCGCTAATATCTTGCAGGACCTGCTGATTTCTGTGGCTTCCCACTCCTGATACACTTCAGCATTAGCTTGTTAATAGTTATAATTTTTCAGTACCAGGCCTTTCTACTAACACTAGACAATAAGAATGTCACTTTTCATTACAGTATGAATTACTTCTGCATATTTTATTACATAGTATGAATTAATTATACTGCCATCACCATACAAGGGGCTTAAATCAGTTGCCTAAATGTAGGTATCTAATGTAATTTGAGAAGCTCTTTCTTACAGCTCATGCATCCACTGGGTTGGCAAGGGTTAATAACTTAGGGGGAAATACTGCAGTTTTGTTCTACATAGTATTTTGAATATCTTTTTTCAAGCAGCAAGATTTACCCATTAAAAGGGAGATGATTAGAAAGGAAACTTTCTGAACATATTCACAGACCAAAGCAGAATGTTAGTTTTTTGTTTGTTTGTTTGTTTTTTTCTGTTACGAATGTGCATAATAAATAGGACTCATTGGAAGAAATCAGCTCAAAAAAAGCAGCTGAATTATTTCTCTCTCTTCAATTTAATTCACAAAATGTGATGCTCCCTACCACCACCACTGCCGCCATATGTTATAGTAAATCTGAATTAGACAATCAAAATGGTCTTCATTGAGGTGCTAGCTCCAGACAGACTCCTGAGACCCTTCAGAGAGGGAGGAGGGAATAATAATATTTTAAAAGCAACTCTGAAGCTAGTATAGCTTCAGGCTCACACAGATTCACATGTGTCTTTCTGATATAAATATCACACCCCTATCCTTAGGAAAGACACAGGATCATGACCTAATTCCAATAATACTTTAGCACTAATAGGGATTTTTCACATCCCTATCAAATCCTCACAACTTGCCTTGAAGTAGGTAGGTATTAGTTCTTACTCAAGGCTAGAATTCGCCAAAACTTTAGGTCTTTGTAATTTGATTCATTTCCCATTCGGTGACACTAGTGATGCCAGGAGACACAGATGTATGCACAGGCTTTTTGAGGGCAGGGCTCTTGATAAAGGTGGCAATTAGTGCCCCCAGCCAAGAAGCGGATTTCTGGAAGGAAAGACTGAGTGACGGACCAAAATGAAACCTTCAGAACAACTCTGCTGTGAAACTCTTATCGTAGACCTAGACAGCTTCTTAATGCAATTGCTAGGTTGAATTAATTTTCAACTCTTATCTGACTTTGATCTCAACTAACGAGACGTCATCAAGATAAATGCTACCCATACTTTAAATGACATAATGATGTTATTAGGAAAACCTGAGGGATTACAAACTAGCCTATTTATTCCCACAAACAGTCCCATTGAGGTTCATGAGACCAACTGGATGCAGAAATTAACGAACCTTATATAAAACAAAAAGAATTAAAAGTTCACTCTTCATCATGGCTGCCATTTCTATTATTTTGTTTTATTCAGTTGAACTATGAGGAATAAAATATATGAGGAATACTATATACCACTTACAGTTTCTATTAGGATCAAGATCTTAACTCCTAGGTGCTGTATGAACATCTGTGTAGCACAAAGCACTGCAAACCCAGCTCTCAAACATACACATCGGTGTTTGCTCAAAACAAAAAAAAAACACAAACCAAAACGAAAAACAAAACCCTCAAAGAAACCACCCTGTGAAAAACATGGACCTCTCGTCTCATAATTCGGCCCCACCTTACCCTTTTATCCTCTCCTGTCATGGGGCTCCTATGCAATGGCAGCTCAGGGCTGCTTCATCTTTGCCTGCGCAGGAGCTTCCACTGCAGACAGTATTTGTTGCTGGCTTACAGCTCTTGCAGCATGCCTGGGGGCTGTGCTCCCATGCACTCAGGGCTTACTCTAATGAAGATTTGGGATGCTGTCAAGGCTCACTCCCAAATCTCAGACCTGATCAGTGCTTCTAAAGCTTAGCTGCATCCAATTAAACCTACCTAGTAACCACCAAAGCAAATTAAAGTCTTGCACAGTCTTTACTGTGTAATTTGGCTTCTTTATAAAAGCAGCAACTTTAAATGGTGCACTTCCTCAACAAATTATCTTTAAAAGCCAGGGTTGATAACACAGCACTTATTTTTAGGCACGCTAAGACAAAGCACCCTGCTATGTTTAGCAAAACAGCACAGGAGAGCTAAGCACTGCCACCAAAGCCAGTCCTCCTCCTCCTGTGAGCAGAAGAGCTTCACAGGTAAACAACAACGGCCAGGACCTCAGGATTGCTAGCCATGGCTATGGTCCCAGGAAGGAATCTTTTAGGAATACAGTGCCCGCGCTGTTAATAGCAGTGGGGACTGTAGCATCGGCAGCTGGCTGACAACCACTGCCCTACCAAGCACTGCAGCATCTCACTGATCTCACGGTTCAAGATGATGCTTAAAACTGTTGTGTCGGCTAGCTCTGCAGTTATGCTAACATGCCTCTTCTGGGGTCCCAGCAGAGATAAACTACGTTATCCAATTGCAGTAATTTTTCTGTTGTAGACAGAGGCTGATTATCTGCAGTGATCATTACTGCAAGGCACTGAGATTCCCAGCGAAGCACCTGTACTAAATAACGCACTGGCTGCAGCAAAGGTAGAAAGAGAACCAAAGGAACTAATCTTGCTATGCGTTAAGTTTTTAACCACTTTGATTCATGTGCTTCCACCCAGACTCTATATAAATTCTACCAGCAGAAATTTGCACAAGACTTGTGTGTTAGGATATGCATTTTGTTCATAGCAAATGGAAATACTACAAACAAATACCAACAAGATCTAAACATTCCTAGAGAGCAAGAACATTAAAAAAATAATCTGCCTCACTGAGAGAGCGAAGCATCTGTTTTCCAATGGCAAAAATTACCAATACAACTATGTTTACAAGTCTAGATGCTAAACTGAAGTGCTGAGTAAGTTAAATCAGACTATCTAACACACCAAAAGTCTATTTCACCAAGGTGCAGTGCCATATGAAGGTGACACACATAAAGGGAGGACCATGTACATGCTGTTCCTGGTGTGAAGATTTCTGGGGAAAGAAAGCAAACAGAAAGGACCTTACAAGTGATAAAATATCATATTTCTTCAGTGTTTTTAAAGCAATCTGAGAGAAGACCAGAGACTCTTATGTTTACCTCTCAAAGCACAACCACTCCCGTCCTTCCCCAAGCAGGCTATTTAGGTTAACAGAAATATTTATATAGCAGGACAGATATAATGCATCATCACTTCTGTCTATATGCCAAAAAGTGAATTTGGAACATCCATATTAGAAAAAAAAACACATTAATAACGCTTAAGTAAGAGACCTGGAGATGCACATCATCCCTGGGATGTGGAAAACACAGCCAGTTACATAAAGACGAGGTGAGAATTACAAATTGGCCTCTTTGGGGATTTTGCAGCTGAATGTTTGAGATCAGGAACTGAACCGGGGAAGAATTTAAAGTCAAGATAAGGCTTTAATAATTGATCTCTCAATACTTTCCTGTCCCCCTCATGTTAGTGCCTCAAAGAGAGAACTGCCACCTACAACAGCTCCATTTAATGTAACGAGCAGCGTCAAGGACATATTTGCTCCCGCAGCCTCAGTGATGCCCCACACAGACAGTGCCCGACTGCTGCCTGTGCAGTGCCTGATGTGAGGCTGAAAAGCTCTGGCCATTTTTTGCTGCACAGACCTCAAAACCTCAGCTAGACCATGACATCTACTACCCTTCCTGGCTGTGCTGCCAGAGAAGCCAAAGCCTGAAACTAAACCAGGTAGAAACAAACAAAAAAAAAAAAACACCCAAAAAAAGACAAAGAAAAAAAGGGATATTTCAGTGAAATGGCACAGTGCCAGGCGTTACTGATGTTTAAGTGACTGCCTATTGCCAAATGCTTGGGCAGAGAGAGAAACACATGCAAAAAGCCCCCTCCCTGGTGGGAGGAGGTGTAGGGAGGGCAGTGGGTGCAGCTCTGCAAAGCTGAGAGAGAAGCAAGCCCCAGGCGGGGAAGGGGGCATCAGGTACACTGAGCACTAAGTAGCCAGCAGCTCAGATGTACAGGAGAGCACCCAAATGGGCTCCTTTTTGGTTGCCTTCATCTCGCCCCCTCTTGGGGCTGCCTCTGCCCCGGGGGCGAGCAGCCGGTTGCCATCCCCTCCTGGCTCCCCTGGGCCCACTAATGGTCCACAGCCAGGGGAATAATGCGATTTGTCAGGAAGGGGACAAATGCTGCAATAACAACGTCCACCAAAACTCAGGCAATGGCACAGTGTAATTGTCCTTGCAAGACACCCTCGGTAGAGCTAAGCTGGGGAAAGCCTAGTGGAGAAAGATATTATTTGCCTGTCCTTTATTGAAAATTTCAAGAAAACCAAATGTTGCTGTCCCTAGAGACTTCAGCAAGGAAACTAAGTGACAGGGAAGATAAATGCTTCCTACTGCCAGTGACATACCCAACACAGAAATATAGAGAATATTTTCATAACTTTGTGCTTTAATGCCTTTATTTGAGAAACAAGATTTATGCTTCTGGCTCTGAGGGAGGGCAAGAGAAACTTAAACAGTACGAGTAGTTGTGTACACATGGATGCGTGTATGTGCATATTGCATCAGGTGCAAGGAAGGGAAGAGGATTAAAGATAAAGCAATCCACCTCTGAACAGAAAGGCCCTCCCTGCTGTTTTCAATTTTCCTGACTTTTGTTCTCGTTAAAACCTCTGAAATAAAGTAAGGTACAATTCAATATCCTATGATCAAAGCCATAGCCTCAAAGAGGAACCAACCTCACTTTTTCTTTTATAGTTATATCATAAATCAGGTCACTAGAGGACACAAAAAGTAGGTATGATTCTTCAAGTAGTATGTGTATTGTAAGCAAAAAGCTAAAAACATTGTATATATTAAAAGAAACACACAAAAGAATTTTTAGCAGACATAAGCCTCTGATGCCAACTTCAGACCAACATAATTACTTTAACTTCACGGTTACCCTTTGACTGGTAAAGAGAATGAGGGCCAATGGCATCCATTCTGCCTATTAGTTTAGGCATTAATGTTAAGTACAATCACTGCCGAGAAAATGACTGAAGATAAGGAAAAGGAAAAGCACTATCCAAATCCAGTATTTCAAATAAACCCCCCTGAAATGTGCAGATCATGCAAAGATGAATGCATAGAGAGGAATATAGGAAGCATTTTTAAATCCCTACTTTAAGATGTTTTCTAGAATCAGTAAAAACACAGTAACTAACTACTTATCTTTCTGAAAACTTGCATATACTTCATATCTGTCTTTAAATCCTTTGGTGTTTCAAGTCTATTTATACCTTTAAAGGTGTTTTTTAAATCCTAGCAGGCACACAGGCAGAAATAGGTGGGTTTCTTTCCCCTCAGCAGCTTGATAAATGAGCATTTGTTGAATGAAAAAAAAAACCTGTAATATAGGGCTGGCTCTCTGTCCTATATTCCGACAGGCGTCCCACCCATGGTGTAACAAATACACGCTTATTACGCGGTTGACAACAGGCCAGACTGGAGAAGATGCTCCTGTCTTCAAAAACAATCCCGCAAGGCAGGCTAGCCTGTAGTTCTGTGATCTGCGGGAGAAAGGGGCAGGGAGCAGCGGGGCTATGTGGGCAGCACACTGGAGAACAAGTAGTACTCCAGATCAGGTCTCAGCTCCCTCTCATTTCTCATTTGGATATAAAGGAGCCACTGAAATCTGTAGCCAGTGAAAGTTGTAGTGCTTTCCTCTCTTCTATGGCCATTTACTCTCTCCACCTCCAAATGCAGATCCAGATGGTTCTCCTGTATACCATGTGCCAAATGGCCACAGGTAGCCTGCGGACTTTCTCCCAAAGGTGAGCTGATCACAGCTTGGTCTCTGGATTTAGCAGGCTCAATACTGTGCATAATGCAAGACTAATTTGCATGCTTTTACTTTGCAGGAGATAAACAAATTTTACACCGTGATTTATATTCAGATGAGACAACAAACATAAAGCATCAAATGTTGGGTCTGTAGGGATTAAATTATAACATAGGCCCACATACCGAAATTGGCATTTGGAGTACCCTGCAAATGTGGCTGTATTTGACTGGGGCTCTCCCTGCCTTAGCCCATATGTGGAAAAAGAACTGTTATGCAATTTGCTGATTTCTCTATACTAGATGCATGAAGACATAAACTAACCCAGATTTACCCAGACCCCTGTATAGAGCCCAATTCAGCCCAAGATTGCCTGAAACTGCACCAAAGCTTTCTGAAAGCCTTGTAAACCAGAGAAAATAATTTGTCAAACTGAGGCTGGCTTCTGAGCTGACAACGAAATCAGAAAACGAGGCAGTTTCACATTTAATCTACCTATCCATCCCCCCTCTTCGACGTTTCTGGAGAACAAATCTCCGAGTACCCACTTGCTAACCTGTCAATTATACTCATTTTTGTTGCCATAACCAAATTCTACCAGATTGTGTTATTTTTCCTCTCCAACATCCTTGTAGATCAATACGTTCAGCTCAGGCATACCGAGCAGCCCATAACATTCACTACAAGCTGAAGTGAAGATCAACTACAAAAATGCAAGGACTTACCTGGCTCTAGCCTTGCAAAGGAAACAAGGTACCTATTCCTAGAACCAGAGGGCAACTTGGCCTCCCTGTCCTGCATTCCTGCACAGAAGTTTCATAAAATTTGTGCCACTTCCCACTGCTCAACTGAACCAGAACTTTCTTTTGAGGGTCATGACTACATCCCCTTCTTTGCTGATACACAAAACTGTTGCTGGTTTCCAGCAGCGGAAACCAAAAGTGAGTCTGGCTCGAGGAATTGTAGATATGGATTTGGGTTCCCATAACTACACAAGGAATTAAGGCTTCATTTGCTATTGTTAGTGTTTCCTCCATTACTCTCACGTGAATTGTAAGGCTACTGTGACCTCTCGCAAAAGCACTTAATCTCTTCAATATACGAAGTTAGAAGACATACCTTTAAACACAACTACATTCACGCAGTATGTGCTCCTCTATTTAAACGTCAATCTCTATCTGATGCGAACATGCTTTGTCTTTAAGGTTTCTTCCAGAATTTATCAGGTTATTACTTACGCTTTTTTTCCTGCTAAAATTTGGAGCTGTTCATGGACAGATCAATTCATAGATAAAGAGAAAAAGAGATTAAATGTGATTTATGCTAAGTCTGTATGAATAATATAATATACCTCAGACATTTTGGTGACCAAAGGAATTATACAGATTGTATAGCAGCATGAAGATAAAATTAATTGGGTCTCTTTGCATGGTATCTGTTATGAAAGCAGTTCAAATAGTTTTGTGTATTTTGGATGAGTTGAGGAAATGTCACTTTCATGATTTTTTTTCCCCTCTCCTTTCAGTGTCCTTTTATTTTTATTTTCATACACCTGCTAAGTATATCCTGCTGTATTCACAGTTCAGCATGATGGGTTTCATATTAAGCGGAAAATGAACAATACGTACCCTGAAGATTCCAATTATTCAGTTCCCTCAAAGATTCGTCTTTAGAGTATCAATGAGCAGAATGGAAAGTTAAGCCAGGAAAAAGTGAGAAAATATCTTTTTTCCAATAAAATGTTGTTTCAGGGTAAGGGGAGGCTTAAAATCAGCAGCTTGACAGCTGAAAAGAAACAAACTAAGAGCAAAAGGTTGTTGAAGGAGATCTGCAATTTCACATACTTGCATCATTATCGGTACAGTTTTATTTCAGCTCTAATTCTGCCAGATATGCTTGAAGGGAAAAAAATAATACTAAAAGGAGGCCGTGCTTCTCCTCCATGCTGAACAAATGACTGTGTTCTTTCAGAAGAGTACCAGAAAACCTGCAACGTCACTCTTTCTTGCCCTCATGACATGTTGGTGAGGAGTGTAAATGTAACTCTCTCTATCAGGGGAGGACTTCCTTGAGCAACTTGATGAGATTCTGAATCTGAAGTGAATTTTTAAATCATAAGCACATTTGTTAAATCATGGTCAAATGCAACCCTGGCCACAGGGTGTGCCCAGATCCTATGGGACGCTTAATTCCCACTCACAGATCTGGAGATTTTGAGATGTTAACTGGAGGACAGTTCAAGGCTCTGTGTTCCTGGGCTTTCTGCCAGTTGTTCACCATAAGTGAAATATCAGATGTTCAGATTTACTGCATAAAGAGTTAAGGGCAGAGATTGCTTATTTGGAAAGCTTGGGCTCAGAGTTTGATGAGCCTATGAATCTCTCCAAGGTTCAAAGTGTTTACATTTTCCTTTCCTCTTTCAAATACACTCTCCTCCTGGATTCAGATGTTTTCAAATTTGGGAGGGACTTCACTCTGAGGTACCAGCCAAAGCCAGCTGTATGTCAGGTGTGTTCAGAGCACTTTCTATTCTCAATTACACCGCACCGGCACTTCCAGCTACGCAGACCAGCAGCTCGGGGTTATGGGCAGGGCAAAAGAGAGGAGACAATCCAATTGACATGAGATGATAATAATGACCATGTGGTATCCTAGACAAGGAAAAGCTGGCTCCTGTTTACTGCAGAAGTCCCACTCGTGTATTTTCCAAGCCTTGCACCAAACTCCCACTTCTAAATACTAGAGTCCCAAACAGAACCAGAAATTACATGGTCAAGACACCACTAGCTATTTTTACAATTATGTCAGTGTATGTGGAACCTAGAAGAAGAACATTAACTTTTATATAGGAAATACAGTTCTACAAAAATGGTTCCCAAAAGCCACTTTTTCCTCTGACTATACAGCTTTAGATATTCAAATGAATGTCTGGTGAGCTTTGGGATCTTGGTGGGACTCTACTGATCCTGTAAATTACCTAGAATTCCTGTACATCTACAAGAAAAACAATCATAGCAGTAAAATCAGGAGAGACAGACCAGAAATAGTCCTGCTGTTTAAGTTGTCTTCTGGCCACACATCTGATCACAAAATCCCATGCACTCTTTAACTAGCAGAGTTCCCTTTCTAACCCTCTACAACGCAGATGTGCAATCAACTTCAGAAAATAGATTCAGGTCCCCCATTTCCCCTTCACAATTTCTTATGCAGATAGATATGAGCATTTTGCAGTAGTGGTATCTACTAAATACGTGTTCATTGTCCTCTTTGTCACACTGTTCACATAACACGGGTGTATCGATGGTTCACAAACGATGATAAAGATTGCAATGACCACTTTTGTGTATGGAAAATTCTGCTTCCTTCTGAAAGGGATATTACATGAATTACTTGGTTTGGTCTTGTTTCAGTGTAATAACCCTGTGGGAGAGAGGGAGGGAGAAATGTAACAAAAAAAAAGAAACTGGAGAGCAAACAACCAAAGATATGAAATGTACCTTTGGACAGAGGTATGATGCATGGGAATGGAGTGTATTTATAGCCCACCGAGGCCTGCCTTTTACTACAATAACAGGGACATCATTTACTAAACAAACACCAGCTGCCTATAGATCTCTGACACCTGACCATTTAGGCGGTTCAAAAACCTTCATCAAATACAGTCATCTATTAAAGAGTAGAGGCAGAGCTTTCAGTGCTAAGAATAAAGAGAAAAAATAGTATGGCTTGTTCCTCTCAAAGGTATGGGAAATAATTTTTGGACAAGCATTTCTTTTCTTCCTGGGCGCACTACATCAATCTGTCAGAGCTGCATGCAGCAGGGAAGGGAACACTTCTCTTGTTTCACCTGGCAAACAACACCCTAAACAAGGATGGCTGTTTTGAAAATAAACACATGCATGGGCACGCTTCCTCAGTTGCCTCAACTGACAGTCCAGCCCTGACTCTCCAGGAAGCTTCCCTTCGGGTGCAAAGCTAGAGGAAAAAAATGTAAAGCACTTGAAAACATACTTTTGCTTGCTTGGTTTTCCATTCTCACCCACACATATTAATTTCATATGCAACGCAGATCTCTTAGCAGTTCTGTAGCACAACTGAAAGCCAGTAATCGCTCAGAGCGGTTCAAAGGCCCATGCTCACAGGATGGCATTGCTGCATTTGGGCTGCTGGAAAGTCTTCCCACCAGCCAGATGGGCCATGCATGATTATCAGCATTTGTCCCAAAGCATTCTTAGCAAAAGCATCAGAACCACTTCCTCAGTATTTCACAGTGAAATAGCTAATCACAGCAAGGCAAAAGAACTAGAAATTACCTCCTCCTCTCTTTCTCTTTCCAGACCTGCCTTGATGGCAACATCTACTGGGAGAAGGACTGCAAGACTAGAGCTCTGTAATCCCCTCCACCTGTCCATTACAACATGCCATCCAGGATGGAGGCTGATTGCTTTTTAAAGAAGCTTCATGGAGAGCAGATGGAAGAGTTGTGAACCACGCTGTATGATCTGGGAGGACACTCTATACCCGCCAGTGTTAATGAAGTGCCAAGGTCTCTACAGTCATTCATCACCACCCTGTAAATCCATGCCTGCTTTCCAGAGATGCTATTTATTCAGGAAGGAGATCCTAAAATTTCTGTTTGCAACTGCTTGAGGTTCAATTAGAGAGTCACCTTGAAAGATAAGAGCATTACAGTTTAAACAATAACAGAAGGGCATTTGCCCACTGATTTATTCTCTTCTGCTTTGCTAAATTTGGCTATTTTTGTTTGCCAAAAGCTTACTCCCCTTTCGACCATAGATCTTTCCACTTAACTCTGAATAAGATCATTGACTTTTCTTTGCCATTACGTTGTGTTTCCAAACTAGTGCACTGCAACCAACACAGCACTACTTTTGGGGCTTACAGCACTTTAATTCTACAACCCCGCCTGGACAAGGAGAGTTAAATCCAGGCAGAACAGTAGCAACTGGTTTAGACCCACTGTCTTTCTTCCCTGACTCTTGGGAATCACTGAAAACAGACATCACCCTTCAAGTCCACAGGCAAGATCCATTCACCTTAGGTCACGCTTACGACACATGTCCAATGAGTTTTTAATCCCCTTCCGTGCAGACCTGACCACTTATCCCAGTGCTTAATTATTCATCTCATTTGAAAGATTTTCAGGAGTTCTACCTGAATCTCTTTTCCTGTAATCTCAGCCCCCTCAGCCTTGTCCTGTGAGAACACAGACAGATGTCTGATCCCTTTTTTGTTGTAATTTTATTCATCTGTTTAAACCCAAATATCTCATCATCAGAATCAGCATGGAAATTAATGAAAGTGAATTTTTAAAATCTCCTGAATATAAGCAGTCTCTAATTATGAAATGCCATAGTTGTAAGTATAAAATTATGTGCTATTCAAACAAAAAAATTGTGTCTAAAGATAACTGTCTATGTGAACATACAGCATCCCTGTCTCAGACTGTGTATTCTTCAGGACAGAGAAATGTTTCCTGTAGGTTATTCTACACTGCCAGTCATAAATGCAACCATGGTCTTGACCACAGTTACTGAAATATTAAAATTTCCTGTGAACCTTACTTCACCTGCAACCTGAACTCGAGGCTCAGCTTAAACTGCAGACAGATGTAACATTTTCCCTTCGTGCATTTTCCTTTCCCTTTGCCTAGTTCATTTTATCAGGTTAAAAACTTGGCAAGCCTCAGATGATAAAGCTGTGTGGCGGTGAAAGGCCATGCACCTTCAAAGCAGCAGCTCTGCTGCACACGCTCATTTTCAGCCTGCTTGCTCCCCGGCTATTCTTTTGCTCAGCACTCAATTGGGATGTTCAAAGTAAAAGCTAAGCCAAGAATTTAAGCCATTTTATAAGCTCTCAGGCCGAAAGCTTGACGTATCTCTGTGTCATCTTGTGACCAAGCAGAATTCTTTCATTTTACGTGCCTGGAGGTCTAATAGATTTGCTTTCACATGGCTGTCTGTCTTCTGTAAACTTCTTAAAGAAAGTGGACTTTCTTTTACTGACTTACTCTTTTCTGGCTGAAATCCCCAGCAACAGTCAAATTCCTCCCTTTGTGCCTGGAAATCTTCCTTCACAAAACTCTGCGCCGGCAATGTGGTTGAAAATGACAGTCATTTATCTGGTGTCATTTCACCTGGGAGTGCCGTGCCCTCACCTGTCAAAACTAAGCCTCTTTACCATGGTCCCTTCGGAGACTTCCCGCTGCCGCCCTGAGCCGCAAAGCTTTCCTTTCACACTCACATCACCTTCGGGGCTGGATGAGCTCTGTGGGCACAGGCACCCTGACAGCCCCTCAGTGCCCGCTGTCCCCCCATGGTGCCGGCACAGCCCAGCACCGCCCAGGGATGCCGAGCATCCTTCCAGTCTGCTGCTATCGCCCCAGCTGCCTTTTGCTACTTGTTTCTGCGGTGCACGCAAACGCAGAAGAAAAGTCCTTTTATTAACCTTCAAGCATTTCATCTTCTCCCCAGACCCACGCCAGCCCTCAGCTCCATCACTAGCACTTTCTTTTTTAAATAAACTTCACAGACTCATCCTTGCTCTCCTGTGACCCCCGTCTCTGCCAACCTTTCCATCTGGTACCTTTCTGGCTGCCCAGTCCCATCAAGAAACCCTCACTCATGTTTGCTGGCCAAAAGATATATGAGTGAATAAATAAATGATTTAAAGGAATTTGGACAGTCAGAAAACTGCCCATTGCCCTCTGATGTTCACCAGTGCGCAGCTAATTTTTCCCTGACAGCAAAATGGCCTGAGGTAAAAACAGGGCAGCTTTAAGGAGAGAGAAGATGGTGAAGGGCTGAGGTGTGAGTTTAGCAGTAACAGAGAAAGTTAACATTTCCTTTTCATCAAGACTAATTTCTGGAACTAAGGATTGCTGGTGCATAATTCTCTAATGGCAGGGAAAAAAATGATGTGAATCCAATGCTAGAGGTTTTTGCAGAGATATTTTGCCTTAATTTATTTAGAAGTATATAAACACAGAAAGCCATCCACTGGAGGCTAGTGACCAGGGCACATTGAAAGGAAAATACTCATGGCTGGGGAATGCTGACACACATCTGCTCTCCTTAAATGACTCATTTGGAGGCATTTTAGTTTGCCTGTTTATTTTATAAAGTGCAGGTGGATTAAGAACACATGCAGTCAGAAATTAAGGCAAACAGAAAAAAAAATAGGGGGAAACTTTGGCTTATGTTAAAAGTTCCTATTCAAAACCACTCACATGATCCCCCTCCAGAAGGCAGGGCAGACCTCTAGATAAGGAGTTAACGTGATGGGAGGGCTAACAAAAATTGGAATACAGCCTAAGCAATTAGTAGACTGTCAGTAATCAGAATTAAGTAATCAACTTCAACCACTACAAGAATGTACTGTGGGGAACACTCTTCCATTGGCAAAGAGATGAATGAGATAATTGTATGGCTTTTCCATTTCTAGCTGCTATGATTTGACGGCAGAATAATCCATGGGCAATTGAATGTCTGCAATTCAACAATGAAATACCAGGATCAATATTTAATTCACAATTCTCCTACCTTTTCTTCAAATCCACTTTAAGCTTATTAATGCTGTGAACATATTAAGAGGCTCTTACTCCTTCTGGGTGAGTGCATATGAAGCAGAACATCGCCTGTGTGGTCTCGGGTTGCGGTATGTATTGACTCATGGTTTTTGCCTTGCATATCTATTGTGATAAGCGTTCATTAAAATCACGGTGAAGAAAAGCACAAGTGAGCACTTGAATCCTGAGACCCATCCTGAACTTCACTACTGAGTCCTACGCCACTTTGGCTGGGCCATTTAACAACTGCTTGCCTGCTGAACAAATGGTACAGCAGCGTTTACTCACCTTGCAGGCACATTGCAAGGCTTCATGAAGGTGAAACTGCAGCTGCTCCTTGCAAAGTGCTTGAGGAAGAGAGAAGAGGGGCAGGATCCAGCCATAACTTGGTATTCCCAAGCACGTGAGGCTTTTTGGGCAGCATGCCTACTGCCAGTCCCAGCCTAAGGGACCACAGCAAACTGCTATGGATGCAGTTACTGTTTCATCCGTCAGCAGGTGCTGGGGGACCACATTCTCTCAAAGGCAGGTGAAAGGATTGCCAGTGCCCTTGGGGGAGCCTGAGGAAATCTGCAACCTCACCTGTGCCACACAGACCTGCTCTGTGCTCAAACCACTCTTATGGGCACCCCAGCGCTGTGGTCCTGCCTGTGTTACTCGGTGCTGTACAAACACACAGCGGGGTTATCACACCAGACAGCAGCTTGTCCTACTCGCATCTTGGCTGTACATCTCTCTGTAGCATTGCCCACCTACCTGCTAGGTGAGCACAGAGAAAACTATTTCAGCCTCTTCTGCAACTGTTGCAAACCTTCCTTTCCCAAGCTGACTCCCTGGGAAGGACGTGCAACACGGCTCGGCAAGCGGCACTCGTAGTGCTGCGCACACCCAGATGCTCCACTCCTCTCGTGGCAATGCTAAGACAGCCCCCAGGGCAGCCCGTCTGACACAACACAGCCAGTCCCCTGACTGGTCCCCAGATAACAGCCAGCAAGAAACAAAAATAAGTTCAAGACCCTGCTTATGACAATAGCCCTCACAGCCAGCTGCCTGGCTGAGGGACCAGGAGCCTGTAATCGAAACACGCCTTGTGAAGAGATGCACGCATGAAATATTAATTTCCCAGATTGCCTACATTTGCATAGTAATAAAAAGTCCATCCTTGTGGCCCGCTCTGGCCTCAGTTAATGTTTTTGTCATTCTACCTGAGGTTCGGGGGAGGAAGGGAGAGTGACGGCCGTGGAAAAGCTTCCTTTGGAAACAACAGCCCTAATGAAGCTTATCTGCCAACAGTAACTTAATCCAAAATGCTGAGGCAGAGGGTTGCAGCACTGCGTTAAGAAAACATTCTCTAAAATAAGATCCCTTCTAACTTCAGTCAGGCCCTAGCCTTTTTTTTCTCCCCTGATTTTTCCCTTTTCTTCTTTTTAACCTTCTCTCGTCCCCGCCCCCACCGCCGAAGTCAAAGGCCTTGCAGCGAGGCCAGGATTTTCTCTGGAGAAAGCCGCGTTGTCAATTGTGGATTTCGCAATGGAGATGTATCTGACCATCTTAACTGATACACCGCTTATGACACTTCAATTAGCCCAGACGAAGACCCAGTGTTCCTAGGATAAAGCCCTAGTATCTCTCTCTCCCCAGGGTCTCAGGAGAGGACACAATCCAGCTTCACTTTGTGCATGTTAATACAGCAAGTTCCTTGATTTTATAGCAAGGACAAGTGGTAGTTTTCCAGTTTGCAGTTTTTCCCCAGTGTTGCAGAAAGACTAACAACCCCTATAATTAGCTGAAAAAAAGATGTTAGAGACAAATCAAGTCCTAAGATTAGACTGGGCAGTTTGTAAGAAATTCAGACCTTTAAGTTACTGCTGGTAAGATAAGAAGATTCCCTCGGCTGGGAATCAGCAAAGCAAAGCCCTGTCTGCTCACTGCACATTTCCAATCATGTAAAAGTACTGCAGGAGACTACAAAGAATTGTAATTTTTATTTTTGTTTTTAACAAGAAAAATCAGCTACTTTAAAGTACACGCTGCTGCAGATCGCACATCCAGCATGATACCCTACAAATTTTGAGTAATGAGGCATTTCTGGCAGCAGCCAGTCAAAATTTATCTTCCCGCTTCAGTAACTTTTCTGGTTGGGATTTGTGTTGGTGCAGCTAAGCAAACCACCGAAAACTCCTGGACAAATACAGAAGAATTATTGATTTCTTGGAGGGCAGGTTCCTTTTGGGATAAACTTGCACAAAAAGAAAGAAGCAATCTCAGCACATACCTTGAAGTGCTCAGCAAAGGGCACCCTCTGTGCCCGGCTGCTCTCATGAGATAAGGCATTTGCATACATGACAGCTAGGTACTTGTTACTACAAGCAGATTCATAATGGAGTTTCAGGGGATTATAAACTGTAATAACCTCATAAGTGAGAATTTCAGTGTAATCTGTATAAAACAAAAGCATCATATAATGTCAGAGGAAGGGCTTTGTTCTCATTTGAAGACAGCGATCATTGGAAGAAACATGTTTTGCAGACCATAAGGTTCATCTTGGCATCATCTAGTTACAGCATTCAGGGAAAATCTCTCATATATTAGCAGGATTCAACAGCTAAAGGATGCTCCGGAACGTGCTTCCTTCAAAGTGTCGTCTTGCCCCCTCCCTGGCAAGCACCCCAAGGTGAGGAGCACAGCCCTGCGGGATGCCGAATGCACTCCCCCTCTCCTCCTGACTTACCGCTCAACTACCTTTCTCTTCCACCCGTACCAGGCACAAAGCTGCCAAGAGAAACAAAACCAACTGAACCTTCCCACTCTGAGCACTTAGGAGAGTAGAAGATGCAAAAAGAGAAGGAAAAGGAAAATTTTAAAAAGGGATCTGTTCAAGGCCCTTTGCAGTTTTTCTGGGATGATCCTGGCATGCCCAAGGTCTCAGGGTCAGGCTCCTGCCTACAGCAGTGCACATTAGACACTTATCTATTACAAATACCAAGTGCAGTCCAGCAGCTGTGGTTCTAACAGGACCCCAAATGCTGCAAAACCTGCAAATGCCCCATGAAAGCCAGCCTGGCTCCAGGCTTCTTTTTTACCACACAAATCCCATTCCCTTCCCAGACACTGGGAACTGCCCTTCCATCCCACAGCTACCCAAGAGCTAGTGAGTTGCAGGCAAGGGCTGACGGCCATGAGTAGCTCAGAGATGCTTTTGTCTCAATGGTAGCAGCATGGAAAGTCCCTCCATTTGCAAGCTGGTTAGGCAACAGGGGGAAAAAAAAGCCTACAACGGCTATCACTTAGGTATGCCCTACATCTGCTAGTTTTTCCATGTTTTCTCCAGCAAAGGAAAATCAGGAACTTATTTCTTCAAGATAAAAGTGAAGTTTTAGAGGGCAGCTCCTCTAGTTATTAGTGGGACATGACAACCTGGCATCTTCCCAGCATCTATGTTTCCACTAAGAAATAAAACCAAAATGGCACTTAAAGAGAAAATTCATTAAATAAGTCTACTTTGCTTTTGAGTGTAATTGTAATCTTACACAAATACATGTAAATAAACACACATACACATGCAAGGGCAGAAAATATTTGGGAATTTGATGGTAACTGACTGGCTAAGAACAAACAAAATTAGTAGATTGAAAAAAAAGACCACTTTTGAACTAAGAACAGTGAATGAAGTCACCATGCAGCAATGTCACTCATCCGATGGCTCTTAGTTTTTCAGTTCCACAGAGTGGCATCGCAGTACCAAGCTCTGATCTTGAAACCAAGCCTTGCACCAGCATAAATGAGAAAGAAGGTGCTCTGCAGCTTTGCATTGGGGTTCCTGGTGTCCTTGTGAGTTTTGCTACTGCTGCAGTATTTGTTCTCTGCATTTATCTGTTAATATAGAAAATCTTTGGCATTATTAAGCACAACAGAGCCCAGTCCTGCACCCTGTATGCACAATCCAAATACTCCAAAACAGATTTCTGTAGCCAGTCTACAAGATCACACCTAAGGATTTACAAATTCAAAGTCTGCATCCCTCCTGTAGTTCCTCCTCAAGTTTTGCAGCCACTTTACTAGCTATTTAAAATTTCATATTCCTCAGTGGGAAACAAGCTCAGCAAGTGCAGGAACACAGGAGTTTCTTTTTTTCTTATTAAACTGTGAGGTTTTTTAAAATACATTTACACAAGACTTCATATAGTGGGATTTCAAAGACTCTCTGAAGGCAAATAAACAAAGATGGGCCCAGGAGGTACAGCAGCCGTTTGCCCCTGAGCCTCGGCACGGACCTGCGAGCATTGGCAGAGCAGATTGCTTCTCTGCAAAGCACTTTGCAAGCCCCTGAAGCCTATCAACTCCCACCAGGGGTCAAGTGGGAAAGCCCAGCAATTCTGCTGCCCAACATGGCTGCTCCAGTATCCCCCTCCCATGACGCTATCTCTGATGTGCCCTGTCTTTAGGCACCAACCTGGACCTTTAGCTCCAAACCAGCTCCCTCTTTCACCAGCCACACTATCAGCTCCTTGTAAAGGCTTCTGAAAAGATAGCTGAAAGCTTTAACCCCACTCACTCTGTTTATTTAAGTCAGCATGACTTAAGCAGCAGGGGTTGGGGGGGATGAGTGAGCTTTTCCCAGGTGATGGAGACCCTGACAGCAACCACATGGCTCCCCCAGTCCATGGGGCACTACCCCCCGCCTGCTCCCCCAAACCTCGTTTGAGGCACTGTGGGGACAGCACTTTCTCCATTGAGCAGCCTGGCCTCATCCTGCCATGCAGATAACAAATGTTAGCGATTCCTTACTGATGAAGGGGGATTTATTGTTTAATCGTTTTGCGTCTGGACTGCATCAAGCACTCAAGCCAACAAGAAGTTTTATCTGGCCCGTTACCTGTGGCCAGCAATTCCCTGATCCAGACTGAGACCCTGTCTCCATTTAGCCCACACCCAGGGCTAAACAATAACCAGTTGTCCTATCACCCAAGACCCCTCCCCAGCTAAGAAAGGGAATTGGGAGGGAAAGGAGGGAGACTCGTGGGTTGAAATTTAAACAGATTTAATAAAATAAGAAAACCAATATCAATACTAATACGAAAGACACAAAATTATACTTAGCTCATAGAATGGTGGGAAGTCCCTCCAGGGATAGTAACTGTTGAGAAGAGAAGAAAAGGAGAGAGGGAAGACAAGAGCAGAACAAAGAGCTGGCCCCCATCCCCAACAGCTTTCCCATTTATAGTGAACATGACGTTTATGTTACAGAATACACCTGTGGGCCAGCCTGGGTCAGCTGCCCTGGCTTTCACTGCTGATGGCCTTGATCACCATACCATGGCTGGCCACAAACTGAAACAAAATGTAACGGAGAAGTGATTCTATAAATTTTATCCCCAAAAACAGGACAGAGCCAAGCCCCCACCACGAAAACCGCCAGGAAAAGAGTGCTGTGGGGGGCCTCCCTATCCTGCGCACCCTGCAGAAAGCGCTGCTCAGCAGCGGGCTGGTTTCTCCTGGCTGCAAGTGGCGAGGGGAGGGAGGGCAGGGGCAGCCCTGCATCCCCGCACACTGATGCTCAGCTCCCCCTGAGCATTTCTTTGAATTTTATTTGAGTGCAGCAAGGGCCTGCTGATTTCCAGTGCAGACTGCCAACCTCAGGAAGACATTAAGTCTTTCCACGCTTAAAGCCTAACCTATATGCACACCTCTTGAATTGTACTTTGTTGTGTGACTCTCAGCGGTGTGCCCAGACTCTCAGACTGCTTCAAATGGAGAGGAGCAAGCAAGATACTCACAGAGATGCCTACACATGGGAGTGAGAAGAAACATTTGCAGGCACCGATGAGGTGCACAAAGCCTGACCAGCACAGAGGTGCTCCAAGAGCTGTAAGGAAAGGAGGAAGGCAGTGCCCATCCTGCCAGGATTGTTTGGCTTTCTTATCTGTGCATAACCTTCTGGGCCCCGCACTGAGGATACCCATCACACAAAGCTGGAGGCAGCACTGTGAGAAAGGAGATGTACATAGAAATGTAAATAAATGCAGTTATCCCCCCAAAAAAATTAGATTCAAGTGAAGACAGCTTAGAAATGGCCAAGACCCTTGAGGTTAGCTCTGCAATCTGTATTTGCACTTCCTCTACTTTTATTTATTTATTTATTATTCCTTGGTTTTAATTAGCTGCAGTGCACCCTAGAAAGGGTCTCAGAAATTCCTGACATACTCTGGACTCTTCCCAGTCATGAGAGGAGCCTGCCTTCATCTGCCTTTGTTATGAATTGATCTGAGTATGGCTGTGAATGTAAAGAGCATTGTAACTGCGCCCCAAGTCTACAGCCAGTCCGAAAGAGAGAAGAAAGATCTCCCTTTTACAACTTGCTGGTTTATTCCGAAGAAACATGCATATTCCTTCTATTGAAGACACTATAAGTTCACATGTGGGGTTTTTTCCCTAATATTAAGCATACATATATACGGTTATATTGTTATATTCTGTAACATGTTACTTTTGGCCTTTTGCCCACAGTAGAACAGAACAGGCCATTTGTAATTAGAGAAGGCATTCTCTGTTTGACTGTATCTTATCTCTGCTCTCTCTTCTGTCTCCTGCTTGGAAAAAGAGACATCACAGTGGTTGGTCAAAGCAACATTTTTTCCATTGGAACATGACCAAACCCATACTGAAATTGCAGAAGCAATTAAATGTCTCTGATTTAGAGATTAATAAGGGAACTCTGTCTCCTGACTAGAGAGGGTCAGCAAAAACAAGCATCAGAAAAGGGAAAATGTTTGCACAGAAAACACAGAGGGACTGTAAACTACTAAATGCTGGGAACCCACAATCATTATCTGATGCTCTCGACTAAACTCCACAACTGTGTTGCTTCTACCGAGAAGCAATGGATCAAAGGACCAAACAGCCTCAGCCTCTTTGCTCACAATCAATTCAATGTTAGCAGAAGCACTTTATAAACTAAGTTATAAAATGAGCACAGAGCCTTTAGCAGGCTCTCAGTGAAACAGTCTTCATTTGTATAATCCAATCTGACATTCACCGTGATACCTTGAGGACAATAAAACTGATAAAATAGAATTTCTTAGCCTAAATTGTAGCGTAAATGCTTTAATGGGCTCCATGGAGAAGGGCCAATTGTGGAATCAGCTGCAAAACTCCCACACGCCCGGCTAATACCTGACCTATCTGCGAATCACCGGGGGAAACGTAGCCCCCCTGCCACGCCATTGCAGAAGACAAAACAGAGCCAGAATAAATGGATGAAGCAAGTTCTCAGAGTGGATCAGTCTTTGCTTTTGCACCTGAGAAGGTGCATTTTGATGTCCATATTAGGAGCCATCGCAAAAAGCAACTGTGTACATAGGATCCAGCAGGAGGAAAATCAGTGCTTATCCATTAGCCAAGAGGCTCCTCAGTTTTAAGGCTCAGGAGACAGCAGAGGTCTACTCCAGGAGGACTTCCAGCATGGATTCCTCTCCCCAGGGAGATCTAGCAGAAGGCAAAGGCAGGAAATACAGCAGAACCCTTCCCATTTTCTTTATTTCTGGCCTGATTTTCATTTCCTAACACAGTAACCACAGTTCTGTTGCATTGTCCATTGTGCCCAGGCAAGCACAGGTAATTTACTGCTTGGTTTAACTTGGTAACTAAGTGCTGAGCCACCACGACAAGAGGCGCTTAATAAATCCACAGAAGAAATTAAAATAATTCATAATGAGGATATGAAGGCAGACAAAAAAGAGTTACGGTTACATGTGCAACCACCACTGCTCTGCAGTGCTGGTCTCACTGGCATCCCACCATGTCAAGTATTTCTCTCACTGTCTCCCCACAACCCCAACCACACCTGTGCCTTGCCCATCCCCTCCTCTCATGGGAAGCACCCCTGCCATATGCCAGATACTGCAATGACCCCCATGCAGCAGTTTCCAGCCCCATGCTGGAGAAGGCAGCCGCACTGAGAGCGTCCCCATCACCTTGCCGCGCTCTCCCTCCCACTGCAACGATGAGGATTCGTCTCAGAGAGGTTATTTATAATCTGCGTCCCCCACGAATGGGCAAAGCCCACAGCATAAAAGCCCGGTGTTGGGGCTTTGCGTGGGGTACCCATTCCCAGGGGCTGAGGGCTGCCTGTGCCAGGCTGTCCCAGAGCATCCCTGCAGACTTCCCCGCTCGCCAAGCAGCACAGGGACGAGCCTCCGTGGTCCTTGCACCACCCCAGCACTGGCCATGCCCCATGGTGAAATTCCCATTCCCAGCATCGGCAGGCAGCCAGCGCCTGCCCGCAGGCACAGGCGTTTTACCAGCAGCAAAAGGGATCAGGAAGGTTTTGTAGGAGGAAGGTATAAAGCCCTGAATTGTGTAGGGGAGCAAACCTTTCAATTATTAAAACTAGCATCGCAGGAGCCTGTAGCTGGTAGCAGCCACCTTGATACAAAGCAGCAATGCTCCCCGCGAGGGAGGAGTGCTCTCCCGACCACCTCCCAAACCCCAAACAGCTCACTGAGCCTTGTAGGGACCTGCCAAGGATGGTGGGGACTTTTATCTGCCACCAGCAGATAACAGAAAACACCATTTAGCTGCCTGTAGCCCATGGAGACACTGCTGGGATTTGGACCCCAGAGGTCCCGGTCTTCAGATTCACGCAGAGACCAACCGCTTGAGCTGAGCTGTGTCTCTGTACGTGTTTTCTGCATAAGAGGACAGTCCTGGTCCCCTTCAAGGTAATCCCAGACATTGCCTGGACATTAGTGAAGCCTGGCTTGCTCCTGCGTTATTTGATGCAGACTGCAGGCAAGCAAAGTGTAACAAATCGTAAATGTCAATAATGGTTTATCACTGGACCTCTCCCCTCCAAAAAGAAAGGCCAAGCACAAGAAGTCATTGCTGAATGCAAGAGGAGATCTGCATTTTGGTCACACTGACATTTTCAGTGTCACACAGAAAATTCAGATTTGTAAGCAAGCCTGATCGAACTAAGAGTTCCTTTAAATCTGAGGTTTAGGTTCAGAATCAGTCCTAGGAAAAACCAGCATATTACAGAGAATGAGCATTTTTTGCTATTCGTAATTTCACAGTTAAGAGGAATGGATTTATATGGATGGATGGCTAGATGGGTAGATAGATACAGACAGATGTGTATTATTTATTATCTTATTATGTTATAATACATACAACTACTTTTTAAACATGACGCTCTGTTACGACCACGAGCTTGTTTAGATGGCTTTTAAATATGAAACAGTCTTTTTTTACAAAATACGTCTCACAGTTCACACCTGAACCAAAAGTGACATGACAAAATGTCTTTTTGGGCAAACTTAGCTTTCTTTGAAGTGTCTGTAACTCTGAATCCAAACCCCTAGTCTTAATTGGTTAGATGCATGATTTTTCTTTCTTCTAAGGATTATTTCAAAATTCAGTACAAAGACATCAGATCTGCAGTGCTGTCATTATAAACTTAAGCTAGTGAGGCAACAGAATAAGAAAGGCATCTTGGGAGTTAATACAGCTTCGGCCGAATGCTTTGTATTTGCCATTTATTTTTGTGATTCACACTAACAAATGAGACACCTGTAAGTGTCACGTTTCTGAAAAGTATCTTGCTGATAACTACAATAGCCTTATTGTATTTTATTAAGCAAACTGATTAAAACACAAAATTCCTAGGGCTGATATTTTATATCTGAGCTTTTTTTTTCTATACTGAAACTCATCTTTGTAAGATAATTTAGCATTCCCGTAACTGAAAAGATGCATTATCTAAAAAAAAAAAATGGATGTTTATTAAAGATTTATCGATCTGCACTCTACATTTAAAACAAACAAACAAACAAAACAAAACAAAACAAAAAAAAAAACAAAAGAGAAATCCTTTCAACCATCGTTAAATGGTACATTAGTGAGTCTCTGAGACAGTAACACATTTTCTGACCATTTTCTCTTGGGTAGATTTGCAAGTAAGAAAAGAAGTTTACCAACAGAGATGAAATAAACGCAGTTTTACAAACCAGGGAGCCTGATCTTGTAAATGTAGCTGATGTGAGCAAGTCGTATTGATTTGAGTCGGAAGAATAAAATGAAAACAGATTATTCCCCTGTGCAGGGGCTGGAAAGAATAAACCAAAGGGGAAGAACTGGGTTGCTCAAGTGCACAGGCAGGGGATGTCGTGTGTCAGACCCGCTGCTGAGAATCCTGTATGTTTTCCTGTAAGCACAGGTGACCACAGTCCCCCGCTCCTGGACAGGGAAGGGAGCGGGATGATCGGCGGAGCTCCCACGAGCAGGGCCAGGGGTCAGACTCTGCAAAGTTACAGCACCAGCAAATGGCAGTGATGCAGAAGGCGCTATTCCGTGTTTCTGCTGCTGTGACAGTCAGGAGAGCCCAGATATCTCATGCACCTCATGTCAAGCACTCTGCATGACCGCCACCCACCCTGCGTTTGGCTGGTATCTGGAGGCAGGCATTTGGATACTGCAGTAGATGACAGACATGTGGCTCTCCAGAAACACCACCGAGAAGAACTATTTTTTGCTTCTGCTTCAGTTGTAGTTAGCTAATTAACTGCTTCCAGATCTACTACATATGGAGGAGTGTTTGAGTTTTTGTAATATTGTACAAAATTGACAGCTGGCTAAGAGCAAAAGCAGAGCATGCTTGGGTACCCGTGAGTGCATCTGGGAACAAAACTGGAACCGTAGCCCTTCCAGCCCACACACATAGAGCTGCCCTGGCTGACATATCCCTGACATCAGTGAAGGCTCTACATGCAAAGAGCAAGGGCAGCTCACCCACTCAACACCGCACAGGCACAGAGGACGGCTTCACAAATCACAGAGCAGCACTAAAAGTGCGCTAGAAACTTTGGCACACAGGTATTTCAAATGGCACAGCAGAAGCTTCATTTCCAAAAGCACTCCCGAGAACAGGAGGTTGTATCTCTCAGCTACGTCCACCATCAAGTTGTGAATGGCTGCGATTAAGGCACTACACGTCTTAACATGGTGGCCCTCCTCCTCCTCTGACAATCCTGGGCTGAATCAGTCTGCAGAGCACCACGCCTTGCTTTAGCACACAATTTGTCTTAGTCCAGAGGCAAACTGAATTTTAACAATATTGTTGCCCCCCATGGGCAGCCCCGAAATGTTCCTAAAATCCAGCATGTCCCATCAGTAGCTTAACGGTTACCTGCGTCAAGGCTATCAAACCCAGGTGACCTGCATCAGTTCCAGCCAAGGCAAAGCACGCGAGGCTGGTCGGGCACAGGTTGCAGGCAGCATTTCTGCCCACAAGCCATGCAAATGCAGGTTCTGAACTAGAGAGAGTGCCTGCCTGTGGACACCCTTTGAACATTTTAACTTAATACTGAACATTGGAAGTGATTAAGTAAGAAGTGTGGAAATTTATGTGCAGCTTACTAATTTAAATCACCTTTCAGATACTCATCCCATACCAGTCCTTCACAGTTTGCCACCTCACTAGCTTTAAAAAAAAAAAGAAAAAAAAAGAAAGAAATCTATCTTCTCCAGACATTTAGTGGCACAGCTCCATTTTGCAGCCTTAATGGCTTTAAAAGGGCCCTGCCTCAGGGTAGTGTTTGGTCTTCAGGTCCAAAAACGTGCAAAAAAACTGTACATACCCACTTTAATTTATGGAGCCTAGCTGAAATCCTAGCTGGCCAAAGGATGTCAAGATTTTATCTTCAAAAGACTTTCTTTGATGTCAATGGACTATTCAGCCAGTACAGCTGAGCGTGCGCAGGAGCAGCCCACAACACGAATTACACCCTTCTCTGCTCGTTGAAAGCAGGTAGAGACATACGTGTCTTTCCACAGCAGCTACAGGGAAACCTGTAATTGGAGCAGCCTTAATGTTTACACTGACAAAACACTGCATGTCCTTATTATGGGGTAATATTTTATAATTAAGCTCTCGCTGATGTTAAGGGACCTTGAATGCTGTGGATAGTAACAAGCTTATTATATTAGTGTCTGAAAGCACACTGGAAAGGAACTTATTTCCCCATTACTGTCAGAAGTAAGAATCTGAAAATAGGCACTTACGCTCACTCGAAGCAGTGAGTGTTTTTTAATATATATATGTATGCATACATACACACACAGAACCCCTCCCTTACTTTCGACCACTGGATTATATGATACACAGACAGCAGGGCTCTTCTGCACTAATTCAACTAAAAGAACCCTAAAATGGGATATTGCTTCCAGCTTACCTGTGAAACTTTTTTTTAGCAGGGTTTATTTTTACCTTATAGGCTAAAAATCCATTTTCAAAGAACTTAAGAAACAAAGAGATCTCACAAGCTTATTAGCTATGATGCCATCATTGTCAGCCGATATTGCAGTTATTTTATAACTACGGGAAGTGGCTTGAAATACAATTTCTAAGAAAGATACTGTGTACCATAAGAGTCAAACTCTAAGACTGTGGCTCCTAAGGTTTCAACATACAATAGCAGTTAAATGCTTCTGAATAGCAAGCTCTGCTGACAGTCTGTACGTTTTGCTACAGAATGGTACAGACACGAGATCTGGAACTAAAAATATTTAAAAATTATGTTCCTAGATTTCTTGCAAGGTTTCCAAGTCATGCCATTGTGTAGGCACTTACAAGTGCCTAAATAGCAGGTCATTTTTACTCTTGGTGCTGAACTACCCAAAAGTCCAGATCTGTTGAGATCTGGTGTTTGGCTTGGCTGAATCTCCTACATAATGCATCTATATGCTGTAGTATCTTTCTGATTGTAGGAATTCAGACTAGTAAAATATGCACAAATACATATATACTGAACCTTCAAATTGCCTGAACACACCCACAGTAGACCAGCTTAAAACCAGCAACAGTAAAATGCAGAGTTAAGTCCTCCATTCTGCTTTTAACACATCCTGTTAGGAC
The DNA here is from genome assembly GCF_013368605.1 of Nyctibius grandis. Lineage (NCBI taxonomy): Eukaryota > Metazoa > Chordata > Aves > Nyctibiiformes > Nyctibiidae > Nyctibius > Nyctibius grandis. The sequence goes on from NC_090663.1 coordinate 57,310,615, forward strand.
AATACATTGCAGTTCATAGAGTCTTCTCTCATGCAGAAATAGATCCACGAGTAGCCAACAGAGCTGGCAACAGCACCATGAATTCAGAACGGACTGAAGCTTTAAATGGATTTTCCTCATGTCTCCGTTTAGCCCACACTTGAGGCTAAACAATAACAGTTTTTCTCTCATGCAATGTCCCTTCCCCAAACGAGGAAGGGAATTGGGAAAAAAGAGGGAGACTCATGGGTTAAAGTTGAAGAGATTTAATAAAATCAAGAAACCAATATCAATGGTAACACAAAACGCACAAAATTATACTTAGCTACAGAGTTGCAGCAGTTTGTTCCAGGGATACCAATCATTGGGAATGAGAAGGAGAGAAGCTAGAAGAAAGGAGAGCAAAACCAGCCCCACCTCTCCCCCGCAAGCCCTCCCTTTTGTAGTGAACTTGATGTCAATGATATAGAATACACCTCTGGGCCAGCCAGGGTCAGCTGTCCTGGTTTTAACTGCTAAGGGCCTTGATCACCATGGTTGGCCACAAACTGAAACAAAATCACAATGAAACCAGAACACCTCAGTTTTTTAGGTTTCAGCCAGACCATAGCTTAATTTCAGAATAACCAGCAAAATACTGCATACATCAGAAGAGCATTGCTTTGGGACCTTGTCTGGCCTATTTTTAGGGTGAAATATTCTCAAAATTTTTCCCTACTTAAACCGAAAGCTAAGATGTACCTGCCTGAATACAAACCTTCCAAATTAATATCATGTGGATGAAAGATGAAGAGCGTTTTCCCAATACAAGAGTTAATGGGTCCAGTCATAAATCTTGTCTCATGGATTAAACCCAGAGGATCAAATGCAGAGATTTATTACTTCATTTATTACTCCATCTGAGTTAATCACTTTCAGGGAATAGTTCATTCAGTGAAACTAGAATGCTTTTTTGTAATCAGGTCATGGTTTCCTCAGACATACTCGTTATTTTTTATGACTATGGTTTATAACACTTATAGTGCCGAGTGGGTCTGCACATACAACAAACCTAGCAATGCACCATAAAGGATGTGGCTTCAGGTTTGGAGCCCACCCCTACTTGCACGATTTGTTAGGCTGCATTCCTTCCTGCCTCCAAAATTTCCTCATCCTAGCTCTAGCATAGTTTCCTTCATCTCCTTTCAATAAAAGCAGTGAGTTTCCTCTGTTCCCACATCTCCATCCTTTCCTGAAGTGCAAGTATTGGTGATCCATGGTTTAGCAATCCTTGCATGCCTGGGTAAGGTACTCAGCAGATCAAGCAATATTATAAATTATATCTGCAACCTGGGCCCTTCCAAAGTTTTGGCATGTTGACTGGATAACAGGAAACCTTCCTCCATAGCAAAGGTGTAATTAGCTTTTCTGTCCCAGTTCATTTAGCAGTGGAGTTGAAGAAGGTGGATATAATCACTGGAGGGCTGTTTAGACACACTAACGCAGCAGCAGCGATAGGATCTAATGTAATGCCGTAGGATGCCGAAGTGGAAGCAAACTGCACATCCAGAGGAACTCATCTAAATTGTTTTCCAGGCTCAAAACAAATAAGAATAGAGTGGCATTTTCCTTATCAGGGACCAAAAATTTAATGTGATTAATTCTGCAATTTAACTGTAGTTTATTTGTGCGTTAGAGATAACAGCAGGGCTGTAGGTAAAAGCCAGCTCACTCATGCTCCTGACTATTAATAATGCGTGCAGATCTTATTCACTCACTGAAACCAAAACAAACCAAACTGAAAAAACAGAAACCAATAAAGGAGCACTGCTCTATGGAAAATGCATTTAATGCTTTTGACCTTTTCTTCTCAGAGAACATCTCTGCAACACTTTTGTAAGCACTGCAGGTAAATCAGATTTATCTTGCTAGTCAGTGCCACTTTTTCCTCCAGTTTTAGAAAAGGATTATCTTGGACATGTAAAGCAGCAGAAACACAGTACAGAAAATATGAGAGTGTAATAGGCATAGCAAACACACACTACCTAGATAGATTTACATAGATTACATAAAAAGATCTCATAACAGTTTTTAATTTTTCCTACTGATAGCTTGTATTACTCAGTGCCTAGATATGACAGTCAAAATGGAGCTCCCCTTGTTCTGGGTATTGCATAAAGACGTAGCGAGGGAGAGTGCAAGAGCTGGCTAGCAGGAATGGATGCAAGGGTTGCATGCTCCCTTACTTTCCCATCTCCTTGCCTAGGCACGTGGCTTTACTCTCCTGGTTCTTAGATACTTCTTGTATTGTGCAATATCTATGGCACCACACTGGTGGGTGTCATGGCTTTCCATGGAAATCTCAGGAGGATCAGATGCATGTCACGGGCTCCACGAGACACCTCTCTTGAATCTAACCTTTATCACCTGATCCCTGTACACAGCAGATAATCAAAGATCTCTTCCACTTTCTGTGTGCTGCAGATCACACTGGTCCTTGGCTTTCCAGGCAAAACCGCAAGCATTTACAGAAATTAGGTTACTACTGATCCCTAACAAAATAAGCTGAGGATAAAAATTAAGAATAAAATTAATAAACAATAATAATAAAATATAATAAAACAATAAAATAACAATAAATAATAATAATAATAATAAACCAATTAAGTGCATTTCAAAGCTTTAATACGTCTAGTCTACATCCACGCAGCAAAGCCCAGCTGGGTGCAGAAAAAATGCTCCTAAACTGCTATCTCATCTCCATATCCTTAGTCCCACCCTGTGGCATTCTTGGGTGCTGGATCTCATCCTCCTTATTTCTTTTATCACGGACCACAGCCCATGTAGGCATAAATAAGGACAGAGCTGCACAACCTGACAGCACTGAGCAGCTTCTCATGTCATATGTTTTGCTGCCCATCAGCAGTCCACCCACTGACCTTGGTGGAACTGTGCCAGATTCACATCTGCACAGCAAAGCTGAGCCTCCAGCCTCTGCATGTGCTGGGCAGGGCGGTGCTTGCTGCCACATAAAGAACTCGTAACCGTATTCTGTTTGGTCAAACACTGTAGCACAAGACGCTCTACAAGCACATTGCCCTGCGTGTGATCAGGGCAGCTATGCTTCCGCTTCCCCGGCACTGCCAGCAAGGGGTTTCTGCTTAGCGATTGCTACGGCTCTGCCACATGCATCAGAGAGAGATATTTATGAGCTGATATGTGGACTGAGAACCTCAGCGGTATTATGCCATCCCATACTTGCTGCAAGAGTTGTGGTCAAGGGTAAGAATAAATAGGACAACAATCAGCAGCAAAAAGAGGCCATCAGATTAGGCCTGGGAAAATATCCAGGGGATTAGGTTTTCTGTACATTACCAGCTCAGCTACAGGACTTTCTACCCGTATCACAATATTGGTGGATAATGTTTTTCTTCCTCTTCTCCCACTTCTCTTATTTGTGAAGCATTATCACATATTTACTAACACACATTTTCTCTCCCTTGCTTTCTGAGATACCCTTTTGCACAGGCACAGTGGGACAAAAAAGGCCTCCAGATGCGCTCTAGGCTAAAAGCAAATTATCCTTCTGCGCCTCATTTTTATCACCTTATTTATACAAGAATCCATGTCAAGATCTGCAGGCAAATACAGGTAAATAACTATAGTTAACACAGATGTGCAAGGGAGGCAGAAGGGAATAATACCCTGCTATGACCCTATGGAGGACAGAGCAGCACTGCCTCTTTTACTAGCAAAAGTAGAGGGTGCAAATTAAGTGCTCTGAGGATAATGTGCTCTTTAGGAAATATGAAAGCCTTGCTTTGTCTTGGCTCCAAGAGCGCTGCATCAAATCAAGCTTAACTAAGGCTCTCTCAATCCACATAAAGCCTCAGGGGACCTCAGGAGCTCAAAACTGCAGTATGTCGAAAGGAAACTGCACAGAAATTGCAACGGCACCAACCCCGAAACTCCAGCAGTGTTCGAGTGCTCTGCCAAACAAAGCAATGGGACTGTGTCTGCTGCAGTTTCAGCCTTTAACTAGTCAGGAAATGGTTTGGTTTTCCTTTTTTGCCCCCCTCAAAACACTGAGGGGACTAGCGATGAAAAAAATGCTGATCGTTTTCTGTAGCAAAAATACATAACATAGGAACTCATTTAACCCCACACAGAATATGTGATAATGAGTCAGGGTATCTGATGAAGAATCAGTGGTGGTAATTTTGCTGAAGTAGTTTATATTCAGCCATCACCTGGAAAGAAAACTGGCTACTCACCAAGAATTAATCCATTTTTGCAGCAAACAAGTACATTTTTAAAGGTCTCTAAAGTAGCAAAAAAGTAAGCAACAGCAAAAAACTGAGTTACTAGATCATCCTCTGAAGAAAACCCTTCAGAGAGTCAATGGAATCCCACTGTTCTGCTGCCTGGTTTTAATCACCCCATACTTTTACACTAATCTTCTGTGTGCTCAGAGAAATTCGATACTGCAGAATAAAAAAATTCAGCAACAGGGAACGGAATGGTAAACTTAGGATACTTGCTGGCTTATCTCACCCTCCAGAGCACTTCTTACAGGCAAGGAAAAAGTTGTATTGCATTTCTCAGCCCTACAGAGAACCACAGCTTTCTGGACCCCAGCACATGACAGTTAAGAAACATCCTGGTTATCACAGCAAAAGAAACCTTATTCGTGCCTCCATTTGTCTGAGTATCTCCTAGCCTTGCCTGCTCTAGCTCAGGAGAGGTTTTTGAGACTCTCTTTGGCCCCTCTGACTGCCGTGGTCTCCAGCCAACGTTCGGCAGAGCTCGCCATGAAGGTGTCAGATGTCCTCCCTGACACGCCGGGTCCCGGTGTGGGAAGGGCCTGCAGCAGCAGGAGTACCTGTCAACGGGTCATTTCCAAAAATGTGGCAGGATAGTTGCAAGCCTGAACTCCAGCTACAGGGGCAAAGCCACCAGGGCTGGAAGGTTGATGGAGCTCAGGTTCCCTGCTTTGCTCCCTGCTTGCTTAAAAAAACCCACTTCCAGGAAAATTGGGACTGGGAAAAAGTGGGTCAAGAGTGAGAGGGATTAAGTCCTTTTCCAGGTCCTTGTGTACATCAATGGGTCAAAAGCAGATGGGCACATCTGACTTGGCTGCTCCCTTGTAGGAACTCCACAGGATTTGAAAGCAGCTTGAGGAGGGAAGGTGACAGTTTGGAAAGTGAAGCACTAAGTATGTCAGTCATGAAGACAAAGAGAAAAAACAAAACAAAAAAAAGACAAAGCTGCTGCCTCATTCCCAGTTTGCTGTGATTTTCATCGTGCTTTGGAAGAGGAAAGAGCCTGAAGAAAACAGACATTGCAGTGAAATTTCCAGAAGTCTTTTGTCCTTCTGCTGCTTCTTTCTCCCTTGCAATCTGAAAGGCACTTGAGGAAAAACCTATTTACTAAATGAACTGTGTAGGATTCCCATTTATCTTTTCAGTATTGTTTATTTTTCATTTATTTCTTAATTTTTCCTTGGTCACAATAAACCCATCGGGTACCAGATCTGAGAAACAGATTATTTTAAATTCTAATTATGGCAGACATTATTTGTACTAAACATCTCTATAGAATGGCTCAGGTCACCTATTAAGTTAACCTACACAGACATCCCTTAATAAAGCATGCTCTTCATTATAGCCCTTGATCGTCTCTAGAGATACACAATGCCCCATCAAAGCTCTGTGACATCCCATACCGTAGAGTAAGACCTCTTTTGCAGTAGAGCTGCGATTGTACAAAGCCAACATAAAATCAATACAGCTGACTAATGAAGGATCCCTTTGTTTATGTAACTAGACCCTAAAGTGGCTGAAACTTGACAGTGTAGTGCCTACACTAACCGCTCTGGGATCCATTCTAAAAATGGGCAAAGATGCCGATCGGACACAAGCTAAAAGAATTCTCCCCAGATCAACAGGGGCCACACAATTTTCTATTGAACAGATAGCTGGCACAACACGGAGCAGTCTCCGGAGCCCCAGCCCTGTACAAACTGCGCAGGAACTGAAGAACACAAGGATGCCACAGTCCAGGCAAGAGTTTGACCCCTGGCACAAACATGGCTGAGATTTTATATTTCCAAAGCAAAACAAAACAAAAAAGAATTACAAACCTGACACACTGATTGGAAACGGTTTACTAACTGCAGCACTCTGGGTTAAATCTCGAAGTCCCTGAGTTTCTTAGCAATTTGGAAGGATTAATTTTGCCTAGTACATATTCCGGACTGTCCTAAGAACTGCTGTTAGCAAATGGTTTTGGTTAATCTTTTGATTAATCTCTCTTCGACAGGGGGAATTGTTTTTGCCACTCAATTACTATACAGCAGGCTAAATTCTGTTCTCATCATTTGACTTATAAATCTCCCTGTTATTCATTTTTTTTTCTCCTTGGTGTTCTAAAAACATGCTATCAATAAATAATAGAGAAGAAAACTAATTCAAACTCAAATTCTTACTATAAAAAAACAAGCAGATGACAGCATATAGGTCACCAGCTGTAGTGCAGCATAATACAAAATTTGCACGAAATCTGTTAGAAAGACAATTTCAGCAATGAGGAATACATGATAGCGTAAACAATTTCACACAATGATCACAAAATGAACTTGCCCTTCCATTGCCCTCCTATTCTCCTACTGTTGTTTCAGATTTGCCTCTTTATTACAAGAAAATATACTTCTCGGTTTTATTAGAACATGTCTGAGGGAATGCTCTGCATGATAGATAGCAGAGAGCAAAGCAAGACATAAGTGTGACTCAAGGCACACAACAAGCCTTATCTTGTAAAACCCCATGCAACTAGCACTGAGGACGCAACACTCCTGTGTTACTCACCATATAAGAGTGATTTTTTTTTTAATCTGAACACAGTTACCTGCTCTTACCCAAAAGCTTTCCATCCAAATTCAGATGTAATTTCCAAGGTTTTCTGTTAAACACTCAAAGCACAGACAAGGAGCAAGAACGATACATCATGCCTCCAAGAAATGTTGCATAGCAGTAGGGACACAAGGGAAATTCTGAACAATGACACCAGGACAAATCCTTCTGCTACACAAGGATCCTCTTAAAGAGTGACACATAGCCAACTGAACTTCCATTTTTAAGGTCAAGCCTGAAAAATCCACTCTGTGAACAGCATGAAACCCTTCAAGCCAGTATCAGTGGTGTTACCTGAGCAAAAAAATCCTCCTGTAACCAACCAGAGAATCAGACTGAATGATCTGTCTGGAAAATAAAGGTATAAACAAAGCTTGCCTAAATTCGAGCTGATGGCCGTAGGGAAAGCATATATTTCAAACCAGATGCTTAGACCATTAGGCCACCTGCTCTAGAAGCGTCTGAAAAGCCAACCTGCTACAATGGAATTCTTCTCCCTCTCTCGTTTTCTCCTTAAATCATTAGTTCTCTTTACACAAAGTATTTATACCAACTATTTTACTTTTTCAACTGCTTCTCTATTTGTAAATCCTAAGGATCTCTTCCACCAATGGGCTGTGAGGAGAAAAGGAGTATTAGTTGATTCCCACCAGGCAACGGTATCTCTCCCTTCAAATTATAAAAGCAGACTAATACTTGCTAAGGAGTATTCATTTTGAAAAATATATGATTAATTTGTGCAAAATCATGTCAAAATAGTGTCCAAATCATTTGTTATGAAAATGGATTTCACATGTAACCCTGCTTGCTTCCCTTCAAATGAAATCAGTCTGTACCTTGATCTTGAATTTGGGGATATATATTACTTAGAAGTATTTGCAAAATAACTTAGAAGAACTGGTCATTTAAATCATACAGGATTGTTTTTTCTTTGGTAATTCACTGACTGAAATATTTTTATTAAAAAAGAATAATAAAAATTAAGTAGCAGGTAGGAAGCAACACACTGTCAGTGCTAAAATTCATAAACTGTGGGTGCTTTGGGAGCATGTTAGTTCCCTGAGGTCATTCCAACCTGAGTAACTTCAGTCTTTCGATGCTAGGTCTCACAGCACGCAGAGGCGTCCGCCACCTTTATCAGTGCTTTTGTTTTGCTTCTCTCTCTCTCTCTCTCTCACATTAGGCAATTAACCTAATGTCAAACAGCAAAATTAAAAAAGAAAGAAATAAATGAAATGGTTTCATGCTCGTTCAGAAACTTCTAACTTGCAAAGCTGCCAGGTCAGTCCTTCTCCACTTTGTGAGGCTGTAATAAAGACCTAACCGAAATGTCTTTTCATTTGTTGCTCTGAAAGCAAATGGAAAAAGAGGGAAAATACCAACCAGATAGTGAAGCATGAATAGCCCTATTTATACTTGATGCAAGTAGTAAATACATGGAATTGAAATAAGATGTCTCAGTGGTGCTGTGGTCTGAGAGAGGAGGCAGAGATTTATCATACCAGCTATCTGGAGTTTATTTCCTCCTGCCGTGGCATCCTGATTGCCATTAAACTGACCGCTTCTGTTCTCCCTGCCTCGGTCACCACATCTGGGTAACAAGGAAGGCCACAGCATGGGCAGATGTTCCTAAGTTATGAAATGTCAAGAACGACATCACCCAGCAGAACACCTCGCAATGAAAAGAGCTCAGTCTCACCCATTTCCACCTTTCTGATGCAAGAGAGAGATGCAGCCACATCATAAGAGCCTGTCTGCTCCTACAGCATTGGGCAACAGCTTCCAGCTGGGACCGAGTACTTCATGAGACGCCAGAACTGAATGTGCCTTTACGCCAAGCTCCTCACGTATGAGCAGCCTAGCAGCATACTCAAAAAGGTCAGGCTGCAGAAATAGCTGAATATTACTCACCATTATTTCAAGCACTCGTATCTTGAGCTAATCGAATCCATGTGCACCAGATCACATCGAATCTCAACTTTTTACAATTGTACTTTATAATTTGATTTTTCACCATTCTAGAAAATATTGATTGTGGTAGCCAAGAATCCCTATGTTTTAAAACCATAAAACAGTAGGTACAGTTGGAAAGCAGATGTAAACGTTTTAAAAAAAAAAGTTACCTCCTTCCTCAAATTTATACTTTGCGAAAGGCAAAATATCTGAATACTTTTATTTTCAGCAGGACTTACTACAAATTCAAAACCCAGATGCAAATAGCCTGAAGTTTGAAGAGCTGAAGCCACATTTTAATGTTGTGGTTCTTTATTTGCCCTCTGTCTTAACCACCTCTCATATGGAGAAAAATCTTCCTCAATTTTTTCTTCCTCCCCTTGCCAATACTTTCCAATACCCTCAAAAAGGTTTTCAGACTCCAGCTGCCCAGTTTCACTTTGACTCCCATCCCATTCTTCTCTGCTCACCTTGCTCAGGCTATTGGAGCATCTTCTTTCATTTTTTTATGACTTCCCATAATGTCCTGCAAATATACTGCTCCTTCTGACCATCTGCGCAAGGCCTTTCCATGACAAAAACTCAATGCCTATTTGCAGTAGGCTTGGCATGAAACACAGAAACTGGGAACAAACATGGTAATTAAATAACAAAATCTGAATATGGGTAGTTTTTTCTATTTCAGATAAAATGTCGTTGGGATTAGAGGAAACATTTGCTCCTCATTCTTAGTTAGGATTTTTTTTGTGTGTTAAGTCAATTAAATCTTAATAGGGTGATTCCCTGGTCCTTTATTTAAAACAGAACAAGCAAAAAGACAGAAATACAAATAGTATGGAAAGGTTGCACGTCATATTTTATTTGCACCCATATGGCATGCAGGGTTGCTCATTTCAATAATAACGATTTTTAATTAAAAAAAAACCTCTATAACTTTCACAACAGTCAAGCGGGAACTGCTGAAGAAAAGATGTTTATTATCCTGGCAATTTTCCCTGCTCCTCAGACTGGCACATCTATCTCTTGCACCCCAGTTACAACCAGCGACAGCTAATGCTGTTCCCTCCATCCCAGCACGTCTCTGTGGAGAAGAGAAGCAGGAAGAGTGTGGGGGTGGGTGGTGCTTTTCTGTTCTGCGAAATTAGTTCGGCATACTATAAAAACATTATTAGCTACAATGCCTCAGCCTTGTTTACGCTGAAATTCTTTTAAGGCTTTATTTTACCAATTTGTAAAGTGATGAGTAATATTGACTTTTCCTAAGCATTCCCATTGTCATAATGGCATCAGAGCTGAGTAATCTCCAAATTAGTAACAGTTATGTCACAAGAACTCTACTGAGAAAGTGTGTTTACTCTTCATTAAAAAATGAAGAACCAAGTCACAGAGAAATCACATGTCTGGACCAACAGAAGAAGTCTCTGCAGATCCACAGCCAGCACCCAGGCTCCCTAAATCCAAGCCTAATCTATTATCTACACAACTCACAGACCGTTACGGTAATGACAACTACAAAATCGTGGTTTGCATTAATATTTAAACATTTCTGGTTGTGGGTAGGACAGCAGAAACAACGGGCATCACAGAGTAAGGCAGCCCATGATATGAACTTGAATGTGACTATATTTAGGGGCTGTTATAATACAGGCCAGCTGGAGGCATTAAATTGCACCAGTGCCTTAGAACATGTGGCCCATGAGTCTGCTTGCTGTGAGACTCGCCTGCAAGGAAAGCAACGCAGTACATATGAAGACTTTGCTGAATATCTCATTCAAAAATGCAGAGCACACAAGGAAAGCCAGAATCCCTTTTGTATGCATGGAAATACCCTTCAGCAGAGTGCTCTTACTCCCAGTCTTAGCATTTGCGCAGAAGAGGCTACGCAGAAGGGAAGGAGTCCTCCAAAGCACTCAAGAAATCTCTGGGTCAATGGGAATCACGGCAGCACCCAGTCCTAAGTGTTTTAACTGATGTAAGAACACAAGAAATTAATAAAGCCAAGCTGCGAGAACCGATTTCATCTAATATTGCTTGTAATCACTACCAAGACGACACAGAAAGTCTGCAGACAGAGTCTGGTGAAAGGCCAGGAAGCTAATTTGCCATTTGCATAAATCATTTAGAAGAAGAAACTATTTAAAATTATGTATCCATGTCACATTACACGTGAATAGATGAACGGTAATCTTGAATAATCGTTCAGTGCATATGTGCAGAGGAGGGGGAAGAGAGCTGCCTTGATAAAAGAGCATAATTTGCAAGCATTAGAGCAGAGGGATGAAACCACCCAGGTTACGGACTACAAGATGTGAAGGAAAGCAATTTGAAGATGCTGCTTCAGGGCAGACATTTTGTTTCGTCCCTGACTTGAAGGGAGAAAGGAAGAAGTAGCCTTGCACGTACATCCTCCAAAGTTTCACTGCAGCAGTGATCCTGATGGCACCATACTGCCATCCAGGGTAACTCGTCGTTCTTCATACTATTTCATGCCATTGTCTTTTAAAATATCACTACTAAAGCAGTGTTTCCATCACACATAGGTGTAAAAAGAGAGCTGTTTTGCCCAACCATTGAAGTCAATGGGAGGGGGGAAGGGGGGAAAAGAGACACACACTTCGTTTTCCCTGAAGAGCAGTGTGAGATTTCCAATCCTCAGCTTTAACGCATAAAATATTAAGAGCCAATTTTCAGCTGCACCTCTGTCACTTCCATTATCATTCTACACGTCCGGAGGTGATAATGGACTCCGTAAATTGCAGCCTCTTTCCATCCCAGACCATGAGGGCTTTCACCTGGGGACAACTCTACACAAGGGGCGGCCCAGATATATGCTAATGGCATCCAGCAGCAAGGCGCTAGGGAAGACAACCGGATGCATTCAAAAAACCAAGATACTGTACAACAAAGGCAGGAAAATGCCTAGGAATAAAGCAAAAGCAAAAAGGAGTGAGCTTGCTCCCCAAAGTTACACACGTATTGCTATCCTCACAGACTTTGGCTGAAAATACGCTGTGAAGTCAAACTTTTTTTCATTCAGACACATCCTATGCGAGCTGCTCACTGCTTTGGTTCAGCCACCGTGCCAAATATTACTGAGAGCAACGATTTTTTAATTCCGATGTGACAGCAAAATGGACTGCAGGGCGGGTGGTGATGGAGCTGCAACTGGTATTCAGCATGTCCACAGAGCTCACGGGCACATTTCAGAGCCAGGCAAACAAAAGCTACTTACAAGGAAATACTTCTGCTCCTGGCTGCAGCCTTCACATGGTCCCAACTCTGCTTGAGCGCCTGGGACATCAACCTTTTAGTGACACACACTGAATATTGCACAAAATCACCCTAAAAGTAGGTGATTTTTAAATTATGACAGGGTAAAACAGCCTCCGTGGAACACAAGCATAAAAGGTAACTCTTTCTTTTCCCGTGGATGCAACAATCCCAAATCTCAAATCAGGCAAAGTAGATGGAAAGTCTCCAATTGGTATCAACGAAATTGGGATCATGCCCAACACACTGCAGGGCTTTCCTGTATTAACAAGCAGTCTTCAAGGAATAAACTGCAAGAACAGAGAGTTGGTCAGTACTCGGAAACCCTAAGTGATTACCTCCGTCAGAGCCGAAAAATATGGTGCGCTCAGGTCATGAGGACAGCATCCCTCCTGCTCACACCTCATGAGCATCACATTTTATTTCCCCAAACTGAACAAGCAACATCTGTTAAAGCCTCCATCCTGCCATGCTGCTGAAGAAAGGAAAGTGCACTTTGCTACTACATGCTGTACTTCAGTGGTTATTATTTAATTATGTTTTTCCCTGGCGAAACATTCTTCACATATAGCAGGAAAGCGAGACACCACAGAACATGGTTAGCACCCAAACATGGGGTTGGTTTTTTTTCCCCTCAAATGCACAACCAAGCTTTACAGCTTAGATGACCAAAACAAGGGGAAAAAAATCTGGACTGATAAATTCTCAGAGTTCAAGAAGTCACATTTGACGTGGGCTTGAACTTCACGGTACCCCAGCTAATTAACAGCACTGAGCGTATATGCAGCCAAGAGCTCTATGCAGCCTATTAACAGTGGCAAAGCTTTATCATTTACTTACTTCCCAACTATCCCACTCAGGCATTGCATCCTGTTACAGAATGTATCACCATATCAGCACTTAACCATCTTCAAACATTTTTGTCCCTGCAGAGCTACATATCAAATTTACCTGCACTTACCGCATGTGCTTAGAGGTATATCGTGCATAGGATGATATTATTTTAGGAAGTCAAACAGCAACACTTGATCCAAGTTGTAAGGTGGCCGCAATTAGCTCTCATAAGAATTACAATTTCGAAAGTTCATGAGGTTGGATTACTCCAGCTGCATTTCAACAAGTACTAATTTTGCATGTGCCAGTCTCCTCACAAAAATTTCATTTATATGAATTTTTAATGACGCAAAGTAATTTTTTCAAGGTCACTGAGAGACCGAGCAGTTATTCAGACATTAAATTTGCTCACAGTTTCTTGGCAGCTTTGCAAGAAAGCGAACAAGGATGGTATGTGGTGGCAGTTGGGGGAGGGAAGAATGACAGGGTAAAAGATCAGAAAGAAAGTCAAAGAAAAATCAGACAACAAACTTGACGGAGAACTAACTTCAAAAACAAACTCGTGGTTTTTATTCCTGTCCTAAAAGTAGAAATGAGTAAAACTCATGCCTTGTGCACATATATAATATTTTAAATCCCCTTCTTAGCATTTTATTCTGTTTGAATAAAGAGGAGGGGGGAAATAGTTAAAGACATTTCATTTTGGCTTTTTTTTAAAGTCCATTTATGTCATGGCAGATTTTCCAGTAACCTAAATGTGGCAATATCAAAATGACTGCTTTACATCATTAACCAGTTCTGTGAAAAACCCGGCATGACACTGATGGAAATTAACAATTCAAATTATTCTGGCAGCCACGAGAGTGCCCGCTTCCAAATATTGCACCTCCTAACACCACCAAAATCTCGCCACTACGGGAGCTTAGTGCCTGACAGCCGTGTAGCACCACCACCCTCTCTGCTGTTCGGGACAGACAGCTCAGAGCATTTTTTTTCTGTTCGTCAAATATTTCCATTTCTAGGCTTCGAGCTGTGATCGTTTATCGAAGGAAGCAATTCCCAGGAAGAGTGGCCACAGGACTCCCCTACCTCGCTACCACAGTGTGCCCTGGGGCAGCCCGCGCTACAACATACAATCACTAATAAACACAGGAACACCGCAGGTGAAGCTTGGGACCAGGGGAGGTAATGCAGCCTGGCCTGAGGTCCCAATTCACCTCAATAAAGCCACCTGTGTCCCCAAGCCTCCGCAGTCATGGGCTGGGCAGTGGCAGCCGGTGCTGTGTGAGAACGCGTGGTTTTTCCTCAGCTGGCTCGCGCCAGCTCTGGAGGTGGCTTTGCATTGCCTGAACAACCCGCGCTGCCCGTTAAATCTTATCAGACAGACAGCTTTCACTATCAAAGAAAGGCTGTTGGATTAACCGCCGTCCTCATCACCCCTGTCACTCTTCATTTGGGCGAGCAGAGGCTCCCCGCCGGCGGCAGGGACGCACGGAGTGGGCGAGCTCGAAGAAAACAGCCTTGAGCAATCTTTGGCCTGTGCACACGTTTCCGATTCACCTGCATTTAATGCCGTTAATATTTCAGCAGCTGCAGTGCCGGGGTCAAACTGAAATTTTGCACTCTCTGTTTCACTCGGAAATGTCAGTCTCAGATCTTCTGCTGGATTTTTTTTTTCCCCCAACACTGGTGAATGAAGAATAAAAACGAAAAGAGTGAGTAGCAAAAAGTTCACAAAAAGGTCAGAATACTCATTTCCACGGCCTGTAATTTAAATATTGCTTTGTACAGGACCCGACCTTGCCATCTGTCTAAGGCAGGCAACATTTCCATGCAACGTAAATGGAGCTGTGAGCCTGCTGGCTTCTCTCTTCTCCAGCAAAATCCATGATAGCAAGGAGGGTGGGCTACACAAACCACGCTGTACCTGGTGTATAAACCCACCGCCCGAGAGGAACCTCCCCATCCTCTGCATGCTCGCTGAAGGTCTGAGACCACCAGTGCCACATCTCCAGTGCAGTACCCTGAGAAGGGTTGGTGGGAGCTCCCAGACACTGCCTGAGGCACAGGGACAGTGTAATCCGGGAGGGACATGAAGGGCAGCATATAGGAAACCTCACCTCTACCTGCATGACGCTGAGCACTCGCATGATAGCATCCACAGACCACCTACTAGATCATCTGAAAGTATGAAAAAACTCCAAGTACATTGTAGGAATAGAATATGGGCCTGATCTTGAAATCTGAATCAAGGATAACATGTTCAGTGCAGGACCAGGGCCCTTATTCCTACAAGAAACTCTAAGGTGAGGAAACAATTCAGTGTCCGTTTCTGTTCAGCTTTGCTACGTTGCAGCTGACACACTGAAGAAAGCTGTCAACAAATGTGTGAGCTGTATCCACATGTGTTCATTCATAGAACTAGAATGTATACTCTTAAGTATATAGAAACTGATCCTCATATATACTGCAGCTTTGCTTTCCATTTCTTTTAGAGAGGTAAGTTTTAAGCCTTCAGATTTCCCTAAAGATTTCTCAAATAGAAATTCACTTGTGAGACTTGATCCATTTCTGTCAATATTAATGTTATTTATTTAGGGAGAAAAAACCCAAACAAAACCCAACACCTTGATTTTTTCTTAAAAACTAAAAGTTAACCTGAAAGGAGCCTCTCAGGTTCCTGCCAGCTTTGATACCTTTTGAAGACATAAACAAAAGAGAAAACCAACCCAACATCATGATTCTCACAGACATGCCAAAGTAAAGATTAACTAGCCGTATAGCTTCTCTCATTGACTGTATGTGTTGAAGCCCCTCCTTGTCTCAAGCCAGGCAGGAAACACTCAAGAGAGGGATGCGATACTATCTTCAGAGATTAGGTGCAGGACTCGTGGCTTCAAAGGAACTCACAGCTGGAAAGCTCTGCGCCAAGGACATGGCACTTTCTGAACACCCATCCTTGAAGCTGGGCCACTGTGAGATGCCTCAGGCTACAGCAACCAACTGCAGGAGGATCGAGTCCATGGTTGGGTCTGGTCTGTGCTTCCCGCACTATTCCTGATGTCACGACTTCCTCTGATCGTTAGGGAGTCTGGGGGACTTCTGGAGGTTTCAACAAGTCACAAGAAAGCTTAGCAAAAGCAGTTCAGATAAGGAAGTGCTTAATGAACTCGGAAACCGAAAGAGGACTTTGGATTTCAATTTAAATATTCATAGAATCATAGAATCATTCAGGTCAGAAAAGACCTTTAAGATCATAAAGTCCAACTGTTAACCTAGCACTGCCAAGTCCACCTATAAACCATGTCCCTAAGCACCACATCTACATGTCTTTTAAATATCTCCAGGGATGGTGACTCCACCTCTTCCCTGGGCAGCCTGTTCCAATGTTTGACAACCCTTTCTGTGAAGAAATTTTTCCTGATACCCAATCTAAACCTCCCCTGGTGCAACTTGAGGCCATTTCCCCTCATTCTATCACTTGTTAGCTGGGAGAAGAGACTAACACTCTCCTCGCTACAACCTCTTTTCAGGTAGTTGTAGAGAGCGATAAGGTCTCCGCTCAGCCTCCTTTTCTCCAGACTAAACAACCCCAGTTCCCTCAGCCACTCCTCATAAGACTTGTGCCCTAGAACCTTCCCCAGCTTTGTTGCCCTTCTTTGGACTCGCTCCAGCACCTCAATGTCTTTCCTATAGTGAGGGGCCCAAAACTGAACACAGTATTTGAGGTGCGGCCCCACCAGTGCCGAGTACAGGGGGTGATCACTTTCCTAGTCCTGCTGGCGACACTATTTCTGATACCAGGATGCTGTTGGCCGCCTTGGCCACCTGGGCACACTGCTGGCTCATATTCAGCTGGCTATCGATCAACACCCCCAGGTCCTTTTCCTCCAGGCAGCTTTCCAGCCATTATTCCCCAAGCCTGTAGCATTGCATGGGGTTGTTGTGACCCAAGTGCAGGACCCAGCACTTGGCCTTGTTGAACCTCATACCGCTGGCCTTGGCCCATTGATCCAGCCTGTCCACATCCCTCTGTAGAACCTTCCTACCCTCAAGCAGATCAACGCTCCTGCCCAACTTGGTGTCATCTGCGAACTTACTGAGGGTGCGCTTGATCCCGTCGTCCAGCTCATTTATAATTCACTTATATGGTTTTTTTTTTGAGCTGGCTCATCCTCAGAAAGACAGTCTGGAGCAAAACCACCTGTTGACTCTTTTCATCCATACATCGTTTTTTCTCCAGTCACCTACCAGCAGTCCAGCAGACCTAACTGGACCATATCCTTTTCTCTCCTTCAACATATGGGACCACCACTGCCTGGCCATTACTTATAACTGAGCTTTTCAGTTATGGTCTGTAGATGGTTATTGAGCTGATAAGTGTTTAAACATCCACTATCTCTCTCCCACAGATGCAAAACCCTACACAAAGGATTACCAAAATGGACCTCTAATTTCTCTGAAGACTGATGAGTCATACTGGATAGGTCAGCTATAAATTTAACAAGATTCCCAGGGGCATCCTTATATTCCCTCTAGGACCAGGTATACCAGGAGCAGTGTTAAAAATTAAAACGTTCGCTGTTAGTTTTAATGAAAGAAAATTAAATTAATAAATATTAGCAATTATATTCCCAAAACAGTCTTGTGAGCTAAAGAATTAAACTTTAAGTATTTTATGCAAAGGAAAAACACTATAAAATTCTGCTTGATTGAGAGAGGTTTGGTTTTTATGGCAAACCATGAACAGGATAAAACTAGAGATGTGCCTCTCCATCCAATGTTGAGGCACTCTAGTAGACACTCCAGATTCATTTTCCCATTTTGAAAGGTGGAAAATAACCTTTTTTTACAGTGTAAAATAAGGAAAAAAAAGGCCATATAAGGACCTGATGATCAATCTCAAAAGTATTCCTCTCTCTCAAGGTCCCTCTGAATTCAAAAGTCAGCCTAACCTGGGTCTACAGCATTAATAAAGCTGCAGTGCAAGTCATGTATGTGATAAATCACAAGTGCAAAGCTTTTCTGCAAGCTGACCCCGTGAAATGCCACGGGATGGCACAGCAGATCTCATCAGAGGGATTTTAGCCACCGAAGTGAAAATGCTACCTTGTAAACCAACAACAAAAAATACTCAGAGGTGGGTAACTTCTCATTCTCTCTCCCTTTTTGTTGGTCTGTCGGGGACAGAGGGAAGAACTGCCTGCTGTGGGCTTCATTAATTTTTATATTCCCAGCTGATTCTCCATCAATTGGCTAATGAATTTTATGATACAGACTCTATAGCTGAAAAATAAACATGCTATCAAATGAATGAAGGATACATTCATAAGGTTAAAAATGCTGGATTTTAGAGTTCATATAAACAGTAGAAGCATATGAAGATTATCAACACCAGAAAGATTTTCTGACCACCTAGCTTGTTTTCCAAGGCTTAAAATATTTCTTTTCTCCTTCTTGATGAAGACAGGATAGTCAGCTTCACACTTGTCTGCGGTCATTTCCTACTCAATTTTACTTTCATAGCATCCTGTCTGAATTTCAAATGCTTAAGCAGAATTCCAATAATCATCAGTGATAATGCATGATCTGTCTAATGCGAATAGATAGGTTAGATTGAATTCACATCCACTAAAAGTTAATATCCCTTTAACAAAGGAACTGCAATCATTTTGTGTCTTCATGTGGGTACTTAGTTCTGAAGCAGCGATAACCTGTCTATAGAAAAAGCTTTCCAAACTGTAACTTTCTGTAAGACAAATGATAGCTTTACATTTTTTCCTCCCCTTAATATACCAGTCCTAATTCTGCAAGCCAATGCACAGAGATGCCCATCCCGGTTTTGCAGAGCTCTTCAGAGCTGTACATGAGGGCAGGGCTCTGTCAGCCTGCAGACATCCATTTGCAAGATCTAGCACTTAAGAAATAACACTTTTCCCCTTCCTCATTTGCATAACAATTTGCCACATTTTATTTTGACTCACAGTCCACAGTTACAAAGCTAAGGGAGGTACAGCTCTAGGACAAAATTCATGCTGGCACCATACCATTTACATCTTTAGCTTCCCGTTGCACTGGGAAGGGCAGACAGAGCAGCTGCAGAGATGAAGGCTGGATCAGCCCCACGTGCTTGGAAGAATGGTTTGCCGCAACCACCTGGCAGGTAGTGCCTACCCTAGGAGAGAGTTTAAGCCGTGGTGTGAAAAACGAGCAAAATGCAAAGATCTCAAAGTACGGCTGCTGCGGGACTATAGGTAGCTGCCATCTGCATCCAGCTCATTCGAGTACAAAAGAAACGTTTCTTCATTGCACAGATGGGGCCAAAAGATAAAAAGGAAACAGGTGTATAGTTGGCTTTTTATTCAAGCATTTTTGACCATGTTTGTTTTTGAGACAGTCACTCAGCTCCATTTTAAAATATCTAAGCCTTTTTTGGGGGGGAGTAGCCTATAAAGAGAGCTCTTGTGCATGAGCAGGGCCTTCATGAAGGTGATGCACCATGCACAGCCCCTGAGTCCCCATTCGACCTTACAGGACCCTTGCTGTGCTAGTGCCAACAACCCCTTGCCTTAATAACAGACAAAGTCCACCTGGACAATCTGCCTGGGGGACCCTAAGGATGTCTTTTTCCAAAACACTCATGCCAGCAGTTCCAGGGAGCCTTTAACAGTACTCACAGGTGCTGGCTTTTCCTTCCCTGTTCTTTACAATGCATCTCTCCTGAGAGCTGTCTCACCGCTCGCAAGAAGAAAAGCAAGTAGGAGGCACAGGATGGTTTCACAAAGTCCTTCTGAAACACATGCACTCACCCACCGGCTTCAGCTTCCCCTTCCCTGCACACCTGGACACACCTGCAGGGAAGCATGTGCCGACACAAGAACTCTGCTTGTTCGTCACCGATCTTTTCTTGGCATTATTATTCTCTTGCCTGATGCTTTCCTGAGTTGCAGCTTCAAGTTCAAAATAAAATGTTAATGAATTTGGTTGTTTTTCATAACTTCTACTTCATGAGATAAAATATTCTCATTTCTCACACATTCTAGAAGAAAACCTGAATTCTGCCTTCCTTCAGTTGTTCCAAAGGCTGGCACACAGCAGAAATATTAATTTTAACTCATCATGTTTTTTTTTTTTAATTAAAATTGATTTCCTAAAGGATCACATTTGCAAGAAGCCGTTGAGCAGTGAATATCAGCAGCAATAAGTGTGGTAATGAGCCCGTTTTGTTAGCCTTCATTACGTTATAACAGACATATTTTACTTAGACATTGTTACAAGCTCCACTTGAAGAAACCACTACCATATATTGGCAAGCACTGGAAATAACTGGACTAAATACCTCTTTCTGCAGGCAACGTAGGACTCTACATACATGCTGGCATTAGACATCAGGAGTGAAATCCTGGCTGTGTCAAGACTAAAGGAAGCTTTGCCTTTAGGGGTCTATGCCCACGCCTAGGAGCATGCAAAGGGATGTGTGGGGTGATGACAGCTGAGCCTTTGGGGTCTGGCCCCACGCTGGGACTCCCACAGGTGTCTTTGAGGGAGTTACAGAAGATGGTGGCTAAATTCATTTAAAGTTGTCAAGTGGTAAGTGAATGCACCGTACACACCAGCCAGGCACACACGCACCTATAGCGTTTCAGCTTCTTGGAGATTTTGGGCATTGCAGGGGTTAATAATTGCCCTTGAACCCCTGGGAAGTGGACTTGCAAAGTTCCAGAGTTCAAGTGCGATGCCATAAGCAAGGTGCTAAATAATAAAAGAGGATCCTTGTACAAGGCTCCCCGGCAGGGGAAGAGTCCGCCAGAAGCTCCACCCGGGCTGATGGTCCAGACCGCTACGCCGGCAGCATAATTTCTACAGGGTGTCATAAAATGCATTACTACTAAGTGGCATCACTCTGAATGAAATCTGTATGGGTCAACTGCAGGTTAAGCTAACAAAACAATAAAAAATTTAAAATCTAACAATCGCAGAGCCCCCCAAGCACTTGAGAAGGAGCCATGGATGGTTTCTCACACAGACAAAGGAATGAGTCCCCACCTCGTTTTTATTTTTCCAACAGACAGCGAAACATTTGCCCTAAGTGGGTTTCACCAGCTTATTGACTTGAAAACTGGTTCATGATCTTCCCTTTCGTTAGTGAGAAGGATCTCAACTGCTAATGTCTGAAAACTTGGCCTACATATAAGTGCTCACTATGAACCTGAATAACATCTATCAGTGGTGAGATCCCAGTGGAAGGACTCTCACTTTCTCTACTACTATTGTATATAGAAAGCATGTGAAGGATTTGGCACAATTTGTTGATGACGGTTAGTATATAGCCATGACGTATGTTTGCGACCAAATTGTGTTCTTGCACGCAGCTTTAGGAAATGGAAAACTTCGTGGGATACCTGGGGGAGACATTTTGGTGAGAACAGGAGACCATGGGCAGCTGGACACATCTCAGCCTGCCTGAAGAAAGACTCTGCTGCGAGAAGCAAGAACAGGGGAAGCAGCAGCAAGCCACGGAGCAGGGAGTGTTCGTTTCAAAGGAAGGCATGCTTGGGGGAGAGACGGTGCTTCTGGGTAAGGTGTGCCTCAGCCTAGGGCATGAAGAGCTCCATAAGTCCAAGACCAGACTTGGGGCAACAGAGGAGCAAACGGCACAAATGCATTCTTATTCTGGATAAATGTCCCCATTCCTCTTGAAGACCCTTCCTAAGCAGTACTTCTGCTTTCATGTGAACGGCGTCATACTGTTTTCTGCATTAAATCACAGAATGAAATAATTGTAAGGCTGGGGGACATGCCGGTCTCATGTTCAGTAAGACAGTCTCTTCCAGATCAACAGATAATAAGGCAACTATGAACCATATTTCATCTCACAGCAAGTTCCAAAGTATTTCTGTGCAATCGCAAAACGTGTTTCATCTGACATGTTTCTATATATCACTGTATAGGGGCTCATTAGCAATGAATTTTGGTTGTGTTTTGACTTTGAATCTTGCACTTTCCCTCTTAAAGCCCAAAGGAATGCTATCCATATACATCCTGCTAAGAGACTTCACAAATAATTGTAGTGCTTTTAAAACTTCTGTATATTTTTTAACATTTATATTTGTAACAAATAACTATTCTGAATCAAAGGCACATTATTATGCTAAACCTATATATATATGCATATATTCCAACAAAAAGGCTTCAACCATCTCTCAAAAATATATATTTACTTAAATGAAGTTAAAATGGGAATAAATTATTTCATGAGCTCTCTCTTTAACTTCAAGAGCTACTCAAATTTTTTATAATTAAATTGGAAAAATGGTTTTATTTAAAAACCAAATGAAATGAAATAAACATCAGAACAGAAGAATGGAAATCCAGCTAGCAGAGTGCTGTGCTGGTCCACAACGATGTTTCCTTAGTGAATGCAAACTAGGAATGGAAACCCACCAGAAACCCATCAGAAACAGAAAAGGCCTGAATCTGTTCAGATTTATATCAGTATTAGTCATTAAAGTGGAAATAGGAGAAGGTCACTGCCTTACCCCCATTCAAGTGAAATGCAGAAAACTAAATGTATTCGTTGCAGTTTGTAACTTTTTTGCAAATTGAGTAATATAGAAAATAATAAAGAAATACTCCTGAAATATGACCCAGTTTTGTCTTTAAAAAAAAAGGCAAAATTGCCTTCTCTTTACAAATACTATTACCACGCATATTCTCTTCATCAACATAACAATTCAACTGACAGACTACACCACCACTCCAGGCTCTCTTTAACATTTTATTAAACCTCATAATTATTCTTCCTTTATTTTTCTGTGCTGCTGGTCCTGCTTCCTTTGGGTGACATGAAGGGACTTGCTTGTTAGTGAGTGGAATCACACAATGTCCAGACAGTGCTTTTCAGTTAACAAAAACACATGTGCACACTCACAAAAAAAACCTCTCTGTTGTAAAATGCTTTTCTAGGGCTGACTGCAAGTAGTAATTTTGTATTTATAAATATGTCCAAACTCCAAATTTTGTGATCCCCTGTACACTTGGATTTTTTTAAAAAACTTAAAATCATCCCAGCATCTATCTATTCATCCATCAATCCGTCCATCTATCCATGCCTATAACCCTCCCCCCCCTTTTCATAAACAGCTCTGCTAATTAACTCCCACATTGTAGCAATCTTTCCATTACAGGAAAAGGAGAGAGAGATTGAATTTATCTATACGTGATGAACAAATGCCCTGGAGATGCTCTTGTAATCTATCATGTCAATGTAGATGAACTCCTCGGGATTTCTTTTCTTTGTTTTACCATCCAATAACAGTAAAAATAACACACAGAAGAATCCCAGTACTTAGGCTACACAGCTAATCAACATCTGGAAAGACATTCAAGGTTGCTCTGCTTTTATCCTTTTTTGAACAATAAGACTTAGGGGTGACTGCTCCTGGCTTTGAGGTCTAATTACTATAACAATTAGGCTCATCAGTGCATTTATTATTATTAAGGAATGACGACAGAAAACTGATCTCTATCTGATTAAACAAAATACAGCACTAATTGAGAAGAACGGCAAGTCCATTATTTTTCCAGTCCCTGAAAAAGGGCTAAACTTCATAAATGGAGACAGCACTAATCCTTACTACAAGGAAAATGGATAAGAATGGGCATCTTTCTAAAGAGATGTGGGACAAGCAATGTCCCAGCGCAGCACGTAACACAGCACCAGCGGGTGCTTCTCCACACCCCGATCCCGGACACGCTAGCCTGTCACCACGATTTTCACAAGTCATTTATTACCGTGACACCTCTCATTTAAGATCAGCTCTGCACTCTTTTTTGTAATGATTTGTTAATGTCACAGTCTTCACTTACACCTTTTTTTTTTTTTTTAATTTTTTCTCAGTTCTGTTTGGGCACCGGCTCTCACTGTGTGGTTACACGGGTAAAATTCTTGCTGGAGCGGTGGGTATTTTGGCTGCAGACCAAGTGGGAACCCTGAGCCTCTGATGTAGGAAATAAAATCCCCTTTCACTGGGTTTTTTAAAACATTTCCAACTCTGGGGTACGTCAAAGGGAGATTATCACGGTATGTCGCACTCCTCCGTCCTTTGTGAGGCATGGTGCAAAAGAGCTACGGGGGATTTTTGCCATTTTACATAGACAAATACACCAACATTTCAAAACTACTGAAAAAATATCCAAAAAACTCAGAAAACTACTTCAAGCCTGAAACTTTTATGTAAAACCGAACAGAAAGAAGTCAAATCAGGAGAGATGCAGAATAACCCGTCTCCTTCTCTGCCCCCGTCTTTCTACATTTTCAGTAAGCAAGAAACTGTTTTGGTTTGTGGGTTTGTATCTCCTTGCACACCTGAACAGGTCATAGCAAACCGCATCTCAGCTCCAAAATCCAACTAAATGGATTTTGGCTTTTACTTGGTAAACCTCCCTTAAAAATTGTTTGCAAGGAATATTGTTTGTAAAAATATAATGAGATGCAAAGCATTAAGCAGTCTCCAACTGGTTATTTAACTCAAAACAAACTAACAGTGATGGTTCCGCTTATGGAAAGAAAATAAGACTTATTCACTTTCAATGGAGAAGGAAATACGTTGTAGGATGAAAGTAATCTACTTGCATGCAAACAGATACCCTTTCTTGATCAATAAGAAAAAAAAAAATCAGCTCTGCATTTCTCAGACTGATCCCCCCCCTTTTTTTAATGCAGTATTTCAAAGCTATTCATACATAACGCAGCTGCCAAAATATTTGATGTTGTTTTAACGCTGATGAGTAAAGCAATCGGAAGCTTTTCACAGGAATTATAATAACTTTGGATTTCTAATGATGTTGAACAGACAGCTGACAAACATTCGCACAAGCAACTTCGTGACTACATTTTACCATAATCACAACAGGACACTTCTCTAACGAAAAAAGCTACCAAGAGTTAGGGATACGCGCTTTCTGAGATGCACGGTTCATTTTATCCTGTGTAGCACCATTTCACAGGGCACCAGATTAAAGCAGAGCACCGCCTGTGCTGAGCAGCATGATGCAAATATAAATTCACCTTTCAATCACTTCTGCGGGTTAATGACACTGAGTAATAGCACATTAGCAAAGTGCCACTCCAGACACCAGTCAGGCATGCCAAACAGATAATCTGACAAACGTTTCAGATTCATTTTCCATGAACAGAAACACCGTTCGGGCTTATTAACTAGCAAATCTGCATACAGTGCAGTGCAGAGCACAGAGGCTCCATTAAAAGTAGCAATCTATCTCATTAATGTAATATATAATGGCATTTGGCCTCTTCTATTGTGACAAAACTTTAAAAAAATATGCTCGTGCTCTGTAATGTTGTAGTATATTTGCACTAATTGCTTTGTATACTCCGGTCACGTTTTTGATGTAGAGGAATTCTCCCACTGGTTTAGAGAGAAATTACGTTTTCAGTTACTATAACTTTCAAGAGTGCAAATAATTCAGGTAGCCTTCCCAAACTACTCCCTGTACTCACTTCATTTTTTCCTGTGTCTATTAAATGCTTCCCTTGCAAAAGCAGTGTATCTGTATCTGGTCTTCACGTCTGTTACTGCATCTCTGCTTTTACAGATGTTATTTGAGCATGCAGAGGAGTAGAGTTACAGGGGCTGACTGCTCACTTAGTCCAAAATCAATAGGAGATGAACAGGATTCATCTTCTTATCTCCAGCATATTGATAACCAAATGGGAAAAAGAGCAACTAAAAAAGAACAGTTCCCCCAAATTGTCATTCAAAATTGTAAATAAAATTACTTGAGTGCTTTCACAGCCTTTAAATATCGATCTTACCAGAATGTTAGAAAACAAGAATGCTGCTAAAACAATACATTAAAAGCAAACTTCCTAGCAGGTTTATCCAAACCCAATTCCAACAGCAAGCACACATACTGAAAACCCAATTAAAAACACCGTTCTCATCCAGAAAGCAGAAACAATGCTGCGTTATCCATATGTCAGCTCAATTCATAATTTTTTTTAACAGCTGGGATTCGGAAAACTATCTATAGACATTTCCTTTGTTGGCTAAATCTTAACCATCTTCCTTTGCCTAGCTTGTCAGCTTCAGTTCTTTGGATCTTGATACAGTAGAAGTGTTTTAATCTGATTTTTCCCATGTAAAGATTGGGGGAGGGGGGACAACAATTTTTTTGGTTTTGCCTAAAGTGTCTTAACACATCATTTCTAGCCACAGAATCACCCCCTTGCAGTGTTCTGCCTCTAGAACCAGGAGTCACAGTTTACCACCATTTATAACAAAAGGTAGGTGGAAAATTAGCTCTCTGCCCCTTTCTTGGTCACCCTGTGGGTTTCTTCAGAGCTTTTGTTTGAAAATGTGGTCGCAGGTGATTACTCCGGTGGACCACCAGCCTGCTCAGCCACGTTTCAATTTTCTTTAATGCTGAATTTGGAATTTCAAAGCTGCACTTTGTCATTCTGGATTTCCCTTTCCGTGCTGTGCCACTCCGTTTCAGGGTGTCAGTGGTGACGGAGGCACGTTCTCGTTCTTGGCCTCAGATCAAGGTAGCCCAGGTCTACTTTTTCCTGTTTAATCTTGTGTTTCATTTTGCATCCATTTTACAGTGCTATGCAGAGTAGTAAAGAGGACGTGCCATGGTGGTATGACATTGCCAGGCTTTCTCCAGATCACTTCAGGAATGATTTCAGGTTTGCAGTGCTCGGTAATCAAGTATTTTGCTTTATTGTTAGTTATATTGAACAGTTCACACAGTATTTCCTTTAGAAATGCCTCAAGTGCCCGCGTTGGTTACAATTCTTAAATAACCTAGTTTTTAATGACACTGCAGGGTATTTAACAACAAAATACTACTGCAGTTATGGGATGGCAAATAAACATGTTATCAATTAGTTCAGAATTTGTGATGAACATGAGGTACCAGGACTCAGGAGATTCAATCACCAGCACATTTGTGAAGACCCTGGGAGATTATGGACAAGTCTGTTAATTTTTCAGTCCGTCTCTTCTATGGAATAAGAATGAAAATGTTCCCTTCTCTCCAGATTTTTTGCCTGCTCAAACAAAGCAAGCTCCTTTCTGCTGGAACAGCTATGGCACGTGCAGCAGTCCAGTCGAGTAAGCCCTGTTCTTGTGCAAGTGCCTTAGGCACTACACTGCCATACAGCAAATCTGCTGCTACGAAAAATTAAATTATAGTTAGAACAAAGGATTTGAGTTACGACTCGTTTAGGATTTAGCCCAACAGACAGTGGGTTCCTTAAATTCGTAATTCACAGTATTCACATATTGGTACGTGGAAAGACGGTCAAACCCTTGCTTTTCCTTGAATAATACACATTGTTTTACATACATTACAGTCCACAGAGACTCAGAAACAGAGAGCAATTAAGAAAACTAACAAACTGTAGTAATGAACCATATAAGGAAGAAGAGCAGAAATGTCACCACCAGCCTTCAAACATATGGCTCTCCAAGGCCCTCCTTGCGCTATGCAACTTCCACTGCTCCATCAGGCCCAGATGCCTGCTTATTCTGGAGGAGAACTTGCTTAGAAAATGTCTCATGGCCAGCATGATTTCATACCTCATTAGCATTGTCCTGATGCAATTAATGGAAATAAAAGTCCTGGAAGCCAGCAGTTCTGTACACATGCAGAAGCTGCTTGGTTATCAGATGCTTAAGGAAGGTGATGGAAACTGAAAAGAGAATAACGTGGCAAATGGTAGGATAAAGGCAACTGTCAAAAGGAGGGAGATTGGAGTAAGCACCAGTGGTACTTGCAGCTTATGAGAGTGTTGTCTCCATCACCTGGGAACGAGGAAAACAGCTCACTGACCAGTTACACTGATAATTTTCAAGGTTTTATCACAAACTGCATTGGAGAAATGATATGGGTAAAAAAGATCAACTCTTAATCTCTCCTAAGGCTTTCTTTCTCAACTCAGATCACTTCAGTAAGGTTACAGAGCTGCCCCACAAACACTACTGTGGGCACAGGCAAGAGAGAAGAATCTGGTGAAGGGGGTAGTAGCAAGCAAATCATAGAATCATAGAATGTTAGGGGTTGGAAGGAACCTCTGGAGATCATCAAGTCCAACCCCCCTGCCAGAGCAGGACCAATCTAGGGTAGGTTACACAGGAACGCATCCAGACGGGTCTTGAAAGTCTCCAGAGAAGGATCCAAATGAAGGATGGGGAACACAGAGAAATCCTATAAGTCAACTTTGGTGCCAAGGAAGGGCACATTAGTCAGGCACAAGCCATTAGTTAGGTAATTTGGTAACATATTTAGGAAAACACTCAGCAATCTCACTTAATTTGTCTCTATTAGTAATTTACAGGCTTCTACATCAGACATCTGCAGTCAAAGAAAATTTGTCCAGGTAACCTTGAGTAGGTTATCTTTTTTCACATGAAATGGAAACAAATTGGGCATTTAAAAGCAGAGCAGAGTTTTAGTGACAAAGTTTCCATTAGGGCTGCTGGGTCTCTGAAATTTGGGTCTCTGGCCCACTGGCCACCACTTGAGTAAACAAGCCAACTCTGACTTGCTGTCAAAATCTACAGTGACAGATACTCTGTCACTCACACTGAACAGACTGCCAACAATTTTCCATGGTGCATAATGTGAAAACATCCAGTGAAGGAGTGCGATGTTAAAATGAACAGGAAAACCATTATTTTGGACTTCCTTTAGCCCATCAGCTGAGCACCACTTTAACACTAGCTAAGCTATCTTACTGCATTGTAATTATCTTCATGTCTGCTAATTACTGCAAAATTTAGTTGTGTTTTTCAAGTTGCCAGCCACAGAAATGTTAATACAGAAGGAAGAACCAGCGCTGTAGTCAGCATCCTGTTCCAGTCATCTTGGCTGGCCATTATCAATACTAAAATGTTCAATTTGTGGCTGCTCTTTCTTTCTCCATTATTGAAACAACTTGAGTTTGTGCAGACTGGCCTCGTGATCTCAAAGCAGTATCTTATTGATTCAGGAAAAATTCTTACAGATTAACAGTGACACAAGTGGCGTCTCTAATCATGGCCAACGTGGAAACTATTTTGAGAAAGAATGAGCTCAGACATGGCCTTAAAGCAAGTTTGTAAATGTACATAGACCCAAACAGGAATATTTTGATCCTGGAGGATGAGTGGGGAGGAGTGGAGGAAAACCAAAAGGAGGAAGATTAACAAACCAACCCACCACACGCACCACTGCCTGAGAAGGAGTCCCCCACACACTGCTCCCCTGCTTCCCACAACCCAACCCTTCTTAAGGCTATTTAACACAAACAGCAGTACCTTGGTTATCTCTGAATTTCATTGCATAGGAAAATAAAGGCTGATCACTCAACAAAACCATTCACACTAAACATCACCACAAAAAATCCAGCAAGGAGACGTTATTACGCTGGATACGTACACTTGTGCCAAAACTACCTTCAGCACACGCTGTGGTGCATCAGGACTGGCAGTGCCCCACTGCCGTGCCCTGTGCAAGAGCAGGGAGGGCATTTTCAGGTGATCCCAGCGTGCCTCCTGGGGCAGCAGCAGAGCTCAGGCAGTTCCCACAGCCAACTGTTGCCAGCCCACTGCAAGAAATGCTCTTTCATTGCCTCTCCTCCAGGATCCCCTGCCAGAAAGCAAACACCCAGGCCTCTCTCTGATATGCCAGGACATCCACTAGCAAGTAACTCTGGCTCCACCAAGCACAAGAAGCCGTCAGTCTTACAGCCCGCACATAACTCACCCGGGCCATTTCCCCTCTCGTTTGGCAGCTGACCTCCTGTGGAGGCGGCTGAAAGGGGCATTAATGGTTTTTGTCAGCCCACTTTGTTTAGCAGCTATCAAAATCCAATCAATGCCTTCTCCACTGTCTTCACTTTCTCCTTTGCAGGGTTTTTCTGTACTTCACCTCATCATCGCTGTGGGCTTTGCACTGTGATTTATCACCAGGTTCACAAGGCTGCTGCTTCATGGGAGCAATAACCAACAGTGTAATTCCAACAAGTTTGCTTTTCACTGCATTTTTGCTGAAGGCAACAGCTATATCCACACGACCCTTAAACATAACTCACACCCAGTGTTTCCAGAAGGAAGAGACAGGAAAAAGACTTCAGAAAAAAAATCTTTTGCCCTTCCCTAACTCTTCTTTCCTTTTTTGTCCTGACGCAGCTGGAGCAGAAGCCGGCTGCAGAGGCACCACAAGTTGCTGCAACATGGCCAGCCGCAGAAGAAGGATGGTCTCAAGACTGTGGGTCCTCACACAGCAGAAAGGCAAGGCAGGGTGGTCAGGGCATGCTCGCAGAAGGCAGCAGGGAGGGTTGGTCTCCCCGCCGCAATCTGAGTGTGCTTCCACACCCCAGCTAGCGCACCTTTGGTTTGGCATCTGGGTCACTGCTCAGTGACCCAGGAAATGCTGAGAGTAGGTCTGGCAGGAGCGATTGGCAGAAAAAAAAAAAGTCATATAATAAATTGATTCAAGAAAATAATCTTTTATGCTCACCAAGGACAAAGCTTATGAAATAACCAATATTGAATTACTCACTGAGCTCTGATCCTATAGTCCTAATACAAGATCTGTCCTGCAGTAGCATACAGAATATGGTCCATAATTCTCAGAGGTACTAAAATCCCTTACTTTTATATAGGTGATTACAGACCTTGTCTATGCATAAAATTTCATGCTTTTATAAAAGTAAATTCCAAAGCAAATGTGACTCTTCAGAGCCATCATTAACCAGGGTTTTATTGGCAGGCTTGTTAATGCTCCTGGTAAGCACCAGGTCCAGCCAATCTGTTCAGTCTTGACTTTTCTTCAGAGGCTGGTAAGATTCATTTTAGTGCCTGACACCCGAGTAAAGTACACTTTCCTTTAGTTTCTGCATACATTTACTGTACGGCAAATTTGCTCCTCTGTTTTATCTTGTACCTTCACTCCCCTGTATCCACCTCACACACCTGTTTGACTTGGGACAGTGAGCGTGTTCTATTAACAAGTAATCTTCAGGATGATGCCTGCTTTTTGTCTACCACGTTTGCAATGCACCTAGTGCAATTAAGCCCCAGTCGTTAAATGTGGCCTCTAAGGACCACAGTAATAGAAATAATAAATCATTATAAACAATGCTGTCACAGGAAAGCTCGCATTCTCTTCCTTTTACCCCAAGGCCCCCAGCAGGGTGTGTGGCTGAGGGTGGGAGGTAGGAGAGAGGGAAGAGCTCTTTAATTTAGGAACCTGTGCAGCAGCACCATTTCAATGTGCTTTCAGCAGAATGTGGGAAATAACAGACCAACAGAGAAACAGTATCACAGTGTGCCAGTATGGATGTTACGCCTTACACTGGATCCCTTGGAGAACTCTGCAATATTGGAATGAAAAATACCAAATGTTTCTTTCGGGTGATGCAACATTGCACTGGGACACTGCAGAAAGACTGAGGCATTGAAACATTTTAAAGGCTTAAATGAATCCTGAGCTTCCTTTTTAAAGCTTAAGGGAACAGTTCAACTTTTTTTTTTTATTTCTTTTGAAAAGCCAGATTCTCTAAAGAAAATCAGTTGAAAGGTCTAAAATGAACCTGTCTCCCCAATGCACACAGTCCGCATGGGCAAATTTCTGCACAGACACCTACAGAAGGAACGTGTCAGCAGGTAAACAAGATCAATCCACCCCCAGGCTGTTTCTCTGCACCGATGCTGTATTTCAAATTAATCCAGTCATCTCAAAACAGTTTGGAGTATCTCACATTCGTAATTTTGCCCCCTTCCATCAAAGCAGGCATTTCAACTGTGTAAAATTTACATTCCGCTTACATTCAGTACTATCCTATTACTGAAGTGTCTCTGGTGAAAGTTCTTACAGAAAGAAGCAAAAATTCATTAACTCACTGCCATTAGCCTACATTAGGGAAAACCAGGCATCTTCAGGGAAAAGAATTTTCCCAAGAGAGATGAAATATAAAATTCTCTTTCAAAATGTGTATACATTGCATACATACATGCATACATATGACGAAGGGAGAAGCAGGGGAAATACAAATAAGAAAATATTAATTTCAAAGAATGTAGCAACAATAACATGAAGACTTTTATCTTAAAGCACTTCATTGTGTCTTGAGACACAGTATTCGTCTCTCAAAGAGGCTCAGGAGGCTTAAACCAGACCAGACGGCCTCAAACATGAGTATTAGTACATTTCTTAACATCATCAGTCGCTTAATGTTGCATTGCCAGCATCATGTTTGTTTTGCATATTATGGCTTTTCCACAGAGTGCAGAGTCGTAGCAGGTTTTTGAGATCATAGGAGGGCATGCAAGCAAATGAGCCAGACAGATAGCCTTATGATGTCTCCCGTATCTCTTGATCTTACACACTGACAGCATCTTCTGCTTTCTACTCACTGCCTGAAGAACAGCACAATGCTTATCAATGAGCAGTAATTAGTACAGCGTTATCAAAGAACTCAAAATGGAAAGTTTTACCTTCTGGATATTGTAATCTATCAAGCAAGTGAAGTTGAATCTCACTTCCATGGATATCAGTGAGTGTTTCCCCACTGACTTCTTGTGGGAACAGATTTGGTTCACTGAAGCTTTCCTGTTCACTCTGTGCATGCAGCCCACAGAAGGAAACAGAAATGATAGCAGCGAGTTACTCAGGTTGAAGAGAGTAAGACATGCAAAGAGACGTTACCAAGATAACCACCACAGGCCAAACCCTCAACCAGAGCCCTGCTGGAAAGGGGGAGGCAGAGGCCACCCAAGGGTTCTGCCCCCTTTGTGTCATCTTACACTTCTTACCTGCTTTTTTTTTAATTGCTCTAAGATATTGTAGCTAAAAGAAATTTTAAAGCTATGCAGTTTACATTGCATAAGATATGTTGTTAAGTCAAAATTCCCTAAGACACGTATTCAATATCAATTTCCTTCTCAAAGCCATGACTCAGTGCATGTGCAGACTGGTCGCTATTTCCACAGCCCTACATCTACACAAGCTGCTTGATTTCCCAGCTCTGCCCCCATCCTGTTCTGTTTTCAGGACACACTTAGAAGAACAGGGCTTTTCTCCATACAACAGGCCAGAAAATATTCTTGTTTTCACCCTTCTACCAAGGTCAAGCATCCAGAAGCCAATTGCTCAGTATTGCCAGCCCAGCAACTCCAGCAACCCTCCAGTTTTCTTCTTCCTCTCTTGTCCGAGCTCTGAGCACAGCGAGAGCACCCAAGCTCTGTACAATCTGCGAGATGGGACATGCCCAAGATATGATGCCTTGCAGTGCTCCCAAACTAGTGAGGGAAACATCTTTATTTGTGCAATCACTCAATCCTTTACAAAAATTTAGACTTCGTGTATTTTTGGGAACTGGAAGTTTTAATTGTGTTTAAAAGTCCAACTCCTACAAACACAGTGTTGTGTTGAACAGACCGTGACTTGACTGGAGACCTAAATCACATGGAGGCTTAGATGATGCATTAAAATGTATTCCCCATGCATTTATCTCAGCTTGGATAATGAAACTAAGCTGTTTAGCTTCATTACTTATGAAATAGCCTTAAGAAACAATTGTGCCATATTACAGCAAGCAGATGACTTCCATTTTAACATTCTTTATCTGCTCTGGCCTGTGTCTTCTATGTGCCTATACTGACTTGGGGAGCTCTGCAGTGGAGGAATCAGGCCTTCCTGGCATCTCTGGGTAGATCCTACAGTGTCTTGGCTATTCTAGTATAAACAGCAAATTTTAATAATTCACTAGTATCGAGCTTTACGTTTCGAATTTTCCATGCTGCAGCACATGGAAATGCTTTCCACCCTGCCACTTTCTTAAAAAAAACAAAACTAAAAAACCTTTGCAAAATAAAGGCAAACAAAAATCCAAGCATATTTATCTCTCTTAAAACCAAAATGCTGGGAGGACATCTTTAGCCTACATAAAGTACAGTTAATTTCAGGAGCAACCTGTGACCACCAGCGAGCCGCAGGCAGTTACACCATGATAGGTCTGAGCCCAAAGGAGGGAAACCCTGACTTACTTTCACTGCTGCCTTCATGGCATTTACTTCACTGTTCTATTATGATCAGCCCAAGCAGACGACTCCCAGCAGTTGCAAAAGGAGCACTAAACTCTCCGCCAGAGATCTTAAAATGGCCAGAGGTACTGTCAGCTTGCTTTCTTTTCTTCTTAGCTCAGCACACAACATCCGTCATATGAAAGTAATTTCAAACAGATAAACTCCCATAAGGAACTGACTGATATTTTCTTTATCTGATTTATGTAACAGGTTTTACTTTTTACTGATACAGTGCACTAGCCTTGCAGCTGCCACAGAGCAACCAAACAAAAAAACTAGGCATCAACCAGTGGACAGAAACAATCAAAACAGAAATGACCACTTGAAATTCCCCATGCTGCCGTGCCTAATGCAGAATGGACAAACCTGAGCATCTGAATCACTGGGGAGCTGAGGGAATGCAAGACTTCAGGGTATGCTTGGAGCTTTGCAGGATCAGGTCCATTCTCTTTTTCTCTCGTCGTTCCTCTGACAGGCAGATGAAGGTGGGTTTCCACCTTAGATAGAGGAAGGAGTGAATGTGTCACAGAGCGCCCAAGGGACGAGATCGCAGAGCATCCCCAAGCACAACCTCTGAGCTGCAGGTCTGCAGCAGGCAGAGAACAGGTAACGTTACTGCATACTCCCGCTGTCTGTGATACATCTCAACCCTAAAGCGAGCTTGTCAGCTCCTAAACGCTAAACTCTCTCATCGTTGCTTTTAATTCATGTAGAATAGGTTACTTCATTGAACCATTTGTTTAGGGAAAGAATAAATGCAATGTCCATTGTTTAAAATGCAGTAAAAGCCAAAATTCAAGAGGCAATTTTAACCATTCAACAACTATGTGAGCTTGTAGGAGAGAGCTCACTTTTTACATCTACTGGCTGAACGACTTGAGAAAAATTATTTACTAGGTAGGGATAGTTAAAGTTCAAGGTCTTTCTGCTGGCCTGAAATCAAAACTTAATAGCTAACCCTTTTACAATAAATCATGAACAAGCTAGACTTGATTTGTCTTCTTGTCCATAGATTGTATTGAAGATATAAGTAGTTATTGATGTTATGTAGTAAGTACAAAGCTGGATAAAAAAAGCTGCAGAGATTTATATGCTGTAAAGTGATGAGTGACTGGCAAGAAGGAAAACTTGGGCGCTGGTTTTTGGTAATTTTACACTTTCAGCTCATTTCTGTTACCCACAAAAAATACTCAACATTTGAAAAAGTTACAAGATTCTCAAAAACCTTCAATACATAGATACGGAATTTAACTCAAAAGCATGTATTTCTAAGAAAGAATGCAATATAACAATATTAATTGTTGCGATAGGATAAGGGGTAACGGTTTTAAACTAAAAGAGGGTAGATTTAAACTAGATATACAGAAGAAATTTTTAACAATGTGGGTGGTGAAACACTGGAACAAGTTGCCCAGACAGGTGGTAGATGCCTCATCCCTGGAAACACTGAAGGTCAGGTTGGATGGGGCTCTGAGCAACCTGATCTAGTTGATGTCCCTGCTCACTGCAGAGGGGTTGGACTAGATGACCTTTAAAGGTCCCTTCCAACCCAAACCATTCTATGACTCTATGATTACTTTTTCTCCAGCCTGCAGAAAGGAAGCTGATGACTGCTCATACAAATTGTCATACATAAAAATGTGATCCAACTATTTCTTTCTGTATATATAACAACAAATATAACAAATACAAATATTATCTGATATGCAGTCTGCTTGGCCTGGAATTTATAGATGAGTGAATTATAATAAAAATTCTACAGTAATTGAGTAATAACATATGCAATTACCTCAACAAATAAATCAAGTCAGTAGGTGATAGCATTAACATAAGGGGGTTGAAATTGGTGACCCCTGAGATATAGACCTAGCTCTCAAGTCTGGTGCTAAGTAACTGGGCTTCCCAGGTATGTGAAACACATCTGACCCTTTCATGCAGTCATTTGCCTATAATTGCACGCGGTTCACATATGACTTCAGAGATGTTGGCACATTTTATTGAGGACATGGACAATTAATTATTATTTGCTATAAAATAGGCATAGCTGTATTTTTTTACTGCCAGGTAATGTTCTCTATTCATACCTAAGTGCCACACTTTATGCAGCAGGTTGCTACACATAAATGTAATGATTTATGGATCACGGATCCCCATGAATAGATGGTGCACTAGGTGCGGGTCCTGAACTTACAGGCTGTCATCCTTTCAAACATCCATACATCTGCTACAATACATTGCACTGCTATGTAATGGATTTAGGGAGCAAGAAGGACAGACATTTGGGGACGTCTTTCATTCAAGTGGACTGGAAACTGGCAGGTGCAGATACACGCGAATGATATCTTCAGAGGAACGGATGCCTAAAACACATGTATTTTATCCACCTGTGCTTGCTAGCCAATCCAGGAACAGTTTTAACAACAGCCTCACGCTGGGATATGATGCAAAGGTTGTCTACAAAGAAGTTCAAGGGACAATCCTGATTTTATGGGGAGTATCTCACATCCCACAAGCTTAGCCTGAAGCTTTGTTACTCTTCTGAACTAGTTTGCGTCTCTGGGGCTCCTGAAACTTTGCAATGGAATAACTCAACTCAATGCTGCAACTTAATCAAATTGTGTTAATTTACGAGGAAGGTGTCTTGTCATACAATGACATAAAACCATGACAGGACATGCCTTCATCACACATCAACACAGCATGACAAGAAACTACAAACAGTGAGATGAAGTTATTCTGTGCAGTACAACAAATACGATTAAATCTAGTGAAAAACCAAAGGGGAAAACTGTGAGTTATGTCAACTGCAGTGACAAAACAGCCTGTAGTACGAATCCCTTGGAGTCTGGCCAAAACAAACAACTAACAAAGACAGGATCACACAGTCGGAGATGTAAGAGTGGCAAGTGGGTACTGCTCAGAGCACTTCTCAGAAGCAGCCGTTCTTTGCACGCATTTTTTTGGTGTTAATTTTTTTGACATTGATACAGTGCTGAGACCAAGTAAACTAACTCTGAATGTTACACACTGTATAATTTAACTACTTACTGCCCTGCTTTATTATTTCTTCTTTTCAACCCACGCCAACGTACCTTGAACACGAATGGCCAACTTTTGCAAACAAGACAGTTAAGCGGAGAACGGCAGCCCTCGGAAAACTCGGCCAAGCCTGGCACAAAAGCAGCTATTTAAACAGTGAACATTAAGAAGTCTGTTAAATCATCCGATTTGTGTAACCTGAGCCACACCATGTGAGGTGTTTCCTCTCCGTTGGCCAAAACTGACCATCACAAGGGTGAAGAGAACAGGGTTCCTTAGAAATGTCAACCTCTGTTTATCAAAGAGCTTTGTAAAATTACTAAAATAACATTTCAGCTACAGTGACTGCCCTTAGAAACCTGCCAAATGCTTCTGATAACTGAATAGGTACCTCAGTAGTCCCAGTATTCCAGGAATTTCCTACCGTAAGTAGCAAGAAACACAAGTCAATGCTCAGGCACCGCAGCATCCATCTAATGCCACGCTGGCAATCCTATACAGCGCGCATGCTGCAGTGCCCTACATCGGCATACTCAGCCCTGAAAAAGCATGATGCATTTATCAGATGGGATATAAAAGCAAAAGTTATTCCCTCAGCAGCAGAATTGCTGAAGCCTGTTTTCCTTTTAATTCCTGCCTTACTTCCCCTAGATCTCCTTCCCTGGTCCCAGAGGGTTCTCACCACTGGCTTCCTGTTGTGACTGCTGGGGCAGCATGGAGTAGGGCTGCAGGGGCAGGGTGTGCGCACCCTTCCCTCCGCACACGCATCCTTCCCTCCACCAAACATTATTCAGGTCCTCTTTCATCCTGCTACCAATTTTCACTTGGTGAAACATCTCATGGAGTCCCTTACCTTTTTCTGTTGAAATGAGCTCTTTAAATAAGAAATTACAAAGTTTTTGGAGGGACAACCTGCCTGACAAAAGAATCAGTACCTATGTCTCACTTCTTTGGGAATCCAAAATGTTTTCAGTCAATCCACTTAAAGGAGAGAGGAGGAAATTGCAAAGATGGACAAGTAATGAGGATATTTTAGTGAAAACGTGCATATAAATGGATAAACTCTGGTTCCATTAGAGACAATGACAATTCTGCCACCACCGCTAGTAAGGTCAGGGCTTCACACGCTGACTTTTCATGACTGACACGGTTGGGGTTACAAAAAAATGTACTTTCTACGTATTCATCTTTTTACCATTTTGCTTACTTGTTCTTCAGTAACACGCTACTATGGTAAAGCAAAGATACACCTTGAGGAACCAAGCATGTTGATTAGCTTCAGACTGACTTTATACATGCTCCCCAATTTTTCTCTCTGAGCTGTTAACATTTACTGGAGCTGATCTCTGCGCCAGCCACACAGCTCCAAGAGCTTCTCATTGATAATTAAAAGTGACAGTGCTCCTTTCGGTTAAAATTAACAGAGGTGAAACTTAACAGAAACTGCCTACTCAAGGAGTCGCATCACTCTCCATTATCAGGATCTAAATTATTAACTCGCCTTAGTTTTATCATGATTAATTATTAAAATCCAGCTGCTTGTCAACATATTCATCATAGAACCGACAGATTAGCAGTGTCTCGTGCTATATCGGATGTGCTCTAAACAGTGACCTTTCAGCAGTATTTCATGTCTCAAAAGGATCCTTGTAGTGGCACATTTTACTCAGGATAATAAAAGAAGAAGAAGAAACTACTAGAAGTCACCACTACATCGTAAATTTAAGGCAAATCCTACCCTCCCTTTTATTCCAAACATCCGACTAAGTTAAGGGGGAAAACAAGAATCAAAGGTAGTTGGTCTGTGTTCTGTAGCAGGAGGAGGAAGGGGTTTTGTCATATTCTTTTAGCTTTATTCCATTAGTCCTCTTTCCTTTAGGCTGAAGATTTAGAAGGATTGTTCAGACGCCACGTGCTGCTGAATTGTAGTAAGGTTTGCCTCTAGTGTCAAGAGGCTACAGTTCAAAGTATTCATTTCAACACGTTGTATTCCTGGTACTAAAGTCAGAAGACTTTTTACTTGAGGAATTACGGTTTTTTTAATATCAACAATTACAATTCTATGTAGTGTCCTGCATATTTAACACGTATTGGAAAAGTCAGCTGAATACCACAGATTGCAGTCAACATCTTTCACAGATGCCAGTCTTTTTTTTTTCCTCTTTTGAATGTTCAGAGCTTTGCAAGTCATTAGTCCATTAGCACAAAGTTAAAGTACGCCAATCAATGTCATTTAAAGCTCTAGGTCATCTCGGGTTTTCATAAACAATCTTAAGGCTAATGACAGCTATGTACCCTTCTGCTCTCATTTTCACTTCATCTGAGCCTTCTTTGAAACATTAGATTTGGCATTTGCAAAGAAATAAACCCACTGCAGGTGCTACTTTTCACCATGATAAAACAGAAATTATGTTCTCAAAATTCAACAGGAGACTTCAGGAAAATGCAGGATATTGTGACCTGGGTTTATTCTTAAACTTTCTAATATCCTTGGATTTAGTGGGATGATTTGCAAGAAGCCATGCCAGAAAGAACTGTAACTCTTTGGCTTTAAACACATTTTAATCAAAGGTTAGAAAAAGTCTTGAGCTCAAGTTACATGACTGGGCAACAGCAAATTTAGGTCTGAGCTCCAGTCAGACCCCCTGCCCAGCCTTAGACATATCACTCAATCTCTCAAAATGTCTCCATTTCTCCCTCTAAATGAAAACAAACCAGATTGCCTGATCTGTTTCCCCTTTTCTTCAAGACAGCACACTGGTGCAGACCATTATATTAAGCTGGCAGCGAGTTAAATAGCTCTTGTGTGTCTTCCATCAACCTACCACTTGTTGCCTACCTACAGGGAAAGGCCCATTTGGGAAACAAAACAGCTGAAATCTGAAGCCTAGACCTAGAGCTTTCCATGAGGGATGAAAGGGTCATTTGCAAAATCTCATGCCATCCTTTCACCGGCAGCAGACAGGAAAGCATATTCACTCCCTGGTCTCAGACATCAGGTAGCCGTAGGGGATGCCATGGAAAGGGTGGCTGGACTCCCTGTGGAAACATGGATGTGGGGCACCGTGACACTGGGAACAGTCAGGTGCTCAGGGCAGGGTGGGAAGGAGAGCCAAAGACAGTTGGGCTATGCGGGAAGAAGGAAGGAAGGGGGAAAGCTTTGCATCCTCTTTATTTCTTTTCAGCTATCAAAACAATTCATCATCAACCCTAGTTTTATTTGAAGGTAAGGTGCTGTTATCCTGGGCACACTGCGAGACCCTGTGTAGGAATCAACTACTCTGCTCAGGAATAACTGCCTACCAACAAAGCGCTGCAGTGACCCAAGTAACTGATTGCCCGAGCTCAAAATGTCTGCTCAGGAGTTGCCCACGGGCTCTAACTGGCAAGATCAGTGGGAGACACAAGGACTCCCTTTAGTGCTGGTTCTGAACGACCACACAGGGACACCAGGGTTGGGATAAGGATTTTCCCCAGCGCTTGTTGCAAAGAGTCATTGTTGTATCTCAGCTTTAGCAATGAAAGGATCCTTACGGAAGGAAGGGAGAGTGGGTGCTGATATGAAATCTATATTTTGTTTCACTCTTTATTAGGTTGGTTGGAAATTTTTAGACTTATTCCTTTTGCTCCCTCACAAAGGAAAATTGGCGTAGTATTCATAATGAAAACAATTTTATGAAATAAGCTTATTTCTCTGAAGCTATTGCCATTTCTGTCCTCAGATCAAAGATACAAGTTTCAATTCAGAAATGAACCCAGCAGCCAATAGTCAGGACACTCAGTGAGTGTTTTTCAGTAGAAAGTGAAATTCAGGTCCCTGGTCTGAGTCAGACAGAACGGAGACTCAAACCTGTTACACCTGAGCTCCAAAACCGCCGGGTGCTGGCTACTCTCTAGCAATTAATTCTCCTGTGAACAGCTTTGTAATCCTATATGTCGTCTTTGACAGGTCTGCAGTTTCCTGTCCTATTAAAGCCCCTCATCCCATCTTCGCAACAGATGAACATCCCTGTAGGTTTCTTTTTTAATGCCAGAAAAGTATATATTTTAAAAACAATATAAGAAAGGGAATTATTGGAACAAAACCTGAAGGTTTGTTGGAAAGAGGAAAGGCACTCTCCAAGTGGACATTAAACTTGACTTTGAGGTGCTCTCTCTAGATGCTCTGTGCCACTTTGGTAAAAGAGCAGTGCAGGAAGCCAGAGCCATTTCTGTGACAGTCTTGCATGAGCCAAAGCCTCTCAGTGATCCTAGCATTCAGGGTGTTGTTCGCTTCCTCAAGGCCTTAAAACAACTGCTTTCTGCCTGGGATGTTTTTGTTACCATTCCATCTTTATCAGAATAAGTGGGTCAAGTAAACGCCAGCCTCCTTCCTAACACACACCAGCTCTCCTGCTAATTCTAATGGTGGAAATATTTCTTAAATAACATGGATTTTCTTTGCCTAACACCCCTCTTGCCCAAGGCAAGCAACCCTAAGTAAAATAAGTGGTGTGCATGGAGTTACTCCAGGTGACTCAGCAGGGCAAGGAAACATGCAGCTGTGCAGACTGAGCATGCACCAGGTTCAAACCATGTTTGCAAGGAGGCTGGAGAGCTGCTAACTTTTTTTTTTCTTTTAATATATTTTGTTTCTGTCTCCTTTTTTCTTCCTTCCCTCCCCCTTCCAGTACAAGGAATAACTTTAAATTGTCTTGCACCAAGAGAAGAAATAACAGAATCAGAATCAATCAATCAGGTTGGAAGAGACCTCAGGGATCATCGAGTCCAACCGTTGTCCTTACACCACCCTGTCAACTAGACCATGGCACTAAGTGCCATGTCCAGTCTTTTCTTAAACACATCCAGAGATGGTGACTCCACCACCTCCCTGGGCAGCCCATTCCAATGTCTAATAACGCTTTCTGAAAAGAAATTCTTCCTGATGTCCAACCTGAACCTCCCCTGGTGAAGCTTGAGGCTGTGTCCTCTTGTCCTATCGCTAGTTGCCCGGGAGAAGAGGCCAACTCCCACTTCACTACAACCTCCCTTCAGGTAGTTGTAGACTGCAATAAGGTCACCTCAGAGCCTCCTCTTCTCCAGGCTAAACAACCCCAGCTCCCTCAGCCGTTCCTCGTAGGACAGACCCTCCAGACCCTTCACCGGCTTGGTCGCCCTCCTCTGGACTCGCTCCAACACCTCAACATCTTTCCTGAAGTGTGGGGCCCAGAACTGAACACAGTACTCAAGATGCGGCCTCACCAGTGCCGAGTACAGAGGGACGATCACTTCCCTAGACCGGCTGGCTACACTATTCCTAATAGAGGCCAGGATGCCATTGGCCTTCTTGGCCACCTGGGCACACTGCTGGATCATGTTTAGCCGGCTGTCGATCAGCACCCCCAGGTCTCTTTCCACTGGGCCGCTTTCTAACCACTCTTCCTCCAGCCTGTAGAGCTGCATGGGGTTGTTGTGGCCGAAGTGTAAGACCCGGCACTTGTTCTTGTTGAACCTCATGCCGTTGGTCTCGGCCCATCTATCTAACCTGTCCAGATCCCTCTGTAGGGCCTTCCTACCCTCCAGCAGATCGACACTCCCACCCAGCTTGGTGTCATCTGCAAATTTGCTGAGGGTGCACTCAATCCCTACGTCTAGATCATCTATAAAGATATTGAACAGCACCGGCCCCAGAACTGAGCCCTGGGGAACACCGCTAGTGACCGGCCGCCAGTTGGACTTTGCCCCATTCACCACCACGCTCTGGGCTCGGCCATCCAGACAGTTTTTAACCCATTGAAGAGTCCACCCATCCAAGCCCCGGGCAGCCAGTTTGTCCAGGAGGATGATGTGGGAGACAGTGTCGAATGCCTTACTGAAGTCTAGATAGACTACATCCACAGCCCTGCCCTCATCTACTAAGCGGGTCACTTTGTCATAGAAGGAGACCAGGTTGGTCGAGCAGGACCTGCCTTTCATGAATCCATGTTGGCTGGCCCTGACACCCCGATTGTCCTGCATGTGCTGTGTAATGGCACTCAGGATGATCTGTTCCATCACCTTGCCTGACACCGAGGTCAGGCTGACAGGCCTATAGTTCCCTGGATCATCCTTCCGGCCCTTCTTGTAGATGGGCGTTACGTTTGCTAATTTCCAGTCAGCTGGAACTTCTCCAGTTAACCAGGACTGCCAGCAGATAATAGAGAGTGGTTTGGCAAGTTCATTTGACAGTTCTTTCATTATTCTGGGGTGAATCCCATCCGGGCCCATAGCCTTGTGGGTGTCCAATTGGCACAGCAGGTCACTAACCATCTCCTCCTGGATCCTGGGAGGTTCACACAGCCCCCTGTCCCTAACTTCAGGCTCTGGGGGCCGAGTCTCCTGAGGACAACCGGTCTTGACATTAAAGACCGAGGCAAAGAAGGCATTGAGCACCTCTGCCTTTTCCTCATCCCCTGACACTACACTACCCTCCTCATTCAGCAAGTGGTGGAGGCTCTCTTCGACCCTCCTTTTGCTGTTGATGTATTTGTAAAAGCTTTTTTTGTTGTCTTTGACTGTAGCAGCCAAATCGAGCTCTAATTGAGCTTTGGGCCTTCTAATCTTCTCCTTACACGACCTGGCCACGTCCCTATAGACCTCCCAAGTTACCCGACCCTTCTTCCAGAGCAAGTAGGCTCTCTTTTTTTCCTTAAGTTCTAGTCTAAGTTCCCTGTTTAACCAGGCCGGTCTTTTTCCCCGACGGCTTGCCTTCCTATAGACTGGGACAGCCTGCTCCTGAATATTTAGCAATTCCCTTTTGAAGCACGTCCAGCCTTCCTGGACTCCTTTGCCCTTCAGGACCGACTCCCAAGGGACTCGGTCCACCAGCCTCTTAAACAGGCTAAAGTCAGCCCGCCGGAAATCTAAGGCAGAAGTTCTACTCTGGCCCCTCCTTACTTCCCCCACTATCGAAAACTCTAACATTTCGTGGTCGCTACTCCCAAGACGGCCACCGACCCTCACATCTCCCACTAGTCCTTCTCTGTTCACAAACAACAGGTCAAGCAGGGCCCCTCCTCTAGTGGGCTCATTTACCACTTGCATGAGGAAGTTGTCCTCCACACATTCTAGGAACCTCCTAGATTGCTTCCTCTCTGCCATGTTGTATTTCCAGCAGACATCTGGCAAGTTGAAGTCGCCCACGAGTACAAGGGCCGGCGACCGGGCGGCTTCTGACAGCCGCTTGTAAAACGCCTCGTCCGCCTGCTCATCCTGGTTGGGTGGTCTATAACAGACTCCCACCGTAATGTCCGCCCTGCCGACCTTCCCCCTGATCTTCACCCATAAACATTCAACCTTGTCATCCTCACCATCTTCCTCAATTTCAACATAGTCCAAGCACTCCCTAACATATAGCGCTACCCCACCGCCTCTCCTGCTTCGCCTGTCCCTCTTAAAGAGCTTATAGTCATCCATAGTTGCGCTCCAGTCATGAGAGTCATCCCACCACGTTTCTGTGATGGCAACCACATCATAACCTTCCTGCTGTACAGTGGCTTCTAGTTCTTCCTGTTTGTTGCCCATACTGCGTGCATTGGTGTAAACGCACTTCAGCTGGGCTAGCGGCCTTGCCCCCGACGCAGGCCTGTCACCCCTAGGTTCATTTGTGGCTGCCCTGGTCTTATCCCCCTCCCCCATCGAACCTAGTTTAAAGACCTCTTAACCAGCCCTGCCAACTTCTGGGCCATAACCCTTTTCCCCTTCTGACTCAGCTGTTCCCCATCCGGCATAAGCAGGCCCGGTGCCATGAAAGCCGCCCCGTGGTCAACAAACCCAAAATCCCACCTACGGCACCAGTCTCTTAGCCACATATTAATCTGTTGTACTTTCATAGTCTTT
Source organism: Nyctibius grandis (assembly GCF_013368605.1). Classification (NCBI taxonomy): domain Eukaryota; kingdom Metazoa; phylum Chordata; class Aves; order Nyctibiiformes; family Nyctibiidae; genus Nyctibius; species Nyctibius grandis. The sequence goes on from NC_090663.1 coordinate 57,355,538, forward strand.
TTCCTATTTTCACCAAATACCAAAGGAATTGAAGAGAATATCACCTGCGCACCTACCCCCTTTACCAAACGCCCCAGGGCCCTGAAGTCCCTTTTGATTGCCTGTCTATTCCTGATTACACTCTTTTTAGAACCTGAAATAATCTCACTTCCCTATGATTTGGTAAGTTACCATTTGATCCCTCATCCCTTAGGAAAAAGACAGGTATTAGTTTTGACTGGATAGATCAGCAAAAGCTATTATCAATTACAAGAGCTACTACTTCTTTTATTAACACTGAAACAGCTCTCCCTGATCTTTTATTAGGCCAATTAGGGGATGATGTGAAAGTGACTGTGAACCTTCTCCATTACTTTCCAGCACTGGCAACTCATGGCATGCTGATGGCGTTTGTTAATTACCAAGGCATTCAAGGCAGATGGAGAGCTTTGCCATAATGAACCCCATGTTGTGTGGAGGAACATGCGAGAAGAGGGGGACTAAATTCATCAACTACATGTCTTAACTGGGCGAAAAAAAAGCCATATACAACTTTTATGAAAACTAAAAGAGGATTGGAACCAAACGGAGAGAATGTGGAAATGCCATTAACCACAGCCTAGTACAAGTATCCTTCAGGTGGCCCTGTGGGGGTTTCCCTATTACAATTTCACTTTTGGGTGTTCAGCTACATGAAGGCCCTTTAAAGCCCGGAATGGCCCAGCAAGACCTTCTCCAAGCTGAGAGCTCTGGCCTGGCTTTGCCCACCTTGTCCCAGCAGTTGTGAAAGGCTGCAGAGCTGGGCACTTGCATCCTTCTCCAGCTCAGCCCCACCACTAGGACCCGCACAGCATGACACCAGTTGTGGTAACCCCGAATCAGACTCCAGCAGCCAGAAGGGCAAAGTTAGTCAATCATAAATACTACAAAGCACCATTCCCAAGCCCTCTGCATTCCCATGTTCGAATGTGGGAATCACATTCAAATCAGTGGCTTTTTCATCCAAAGTTGTCGTACATGTCATGTAGTGAAACTACTTCTAGCAGCCTTACCTAAACCTAAACCTGGCTTATATTGTCTTCAGCTGCTGGTGCTGAGTTACAGTAGCTGAAACTTAGGGTGGCTCTTATACAGGTAGCAGTTTGCAGGAGGTAGGTCTCCCATTTTCAGCTCTGTTTGCCCTTCCTTCCACCACAGCATGCCCCAAAGATTAATACAGCAGGCTGCAAATAGTTCCCTCCGTGCGGAACAGGATCACATTCTTGACCTCTCTAAGGCTCCGAAAGCCCTCTTCAGCCTCCAACAGACTCACACATTCCTCACTCCCAGCTTGTGCCTTTCAGAGCTCCTCTACAAGCTATTTTCTCCACTGTTTGTGAAGGGTTAAGGCTAACCCTTCGGCAGGACCACCTTGCAGTCCCAGAGTTGAAGAGCACTGAAGAGCAACAGAGAAGCCAGTTGATGGCAAATAGTTGCCATCAAAACAACCCTACCTTTGTTCCAATTGCCAAATTGCCTGACAACCACCATTAACCTAGGTTACAATAGTCATTTCATGCAGCAGCCTAGGCTTTGGTACGTGGTATTTATCAGCAGAAACCCCAATTCTCAGCCTGCTCCACCCTCCTCTCCAGCTCTCCATGTCACCCCACATTCTACAGAGAGCAATTCCCTGATAATCAGAGTCAAGCTTTGACATTATGAAACTTTTCATTACTTGTGGTGCATTGCTGGTTTGTAAAATACAGATTAAGCATAAAGTCATGCTGTGCCCTACATCAGGCTAGTGTTATTACATGTTTATTAAGAAAGTGATTTAAAAGGGAGATCGTGCAGTGAATTACCGATCCTGCACAACCTCCTAAAAACTGGGTGATGAAACAACATAATCATCATACATCAGCTTCCCATTACCTGATTTAGGGTAATTTGTATTCTCTGCTTCTGTGCAAACAGAACGTCACTTACTGCACTGTCAAACTTTATTTTAAGAGTTAAAAGGTGGGTTTATTATTCATAATATTAACCATCGGGAGCAACTAAAATGTTCCATATGCCAGAAATCAAAACCTGTTACCATGGAATTGGTTACAGGAGATTTAAAGCAAATTAAAGCTCTGACAACATTAGTTTTAGACTGGGAAAGCATAAGAAAGAAGAGTTGCACAAAGACTAATTCTGTGCATCTGCTCCTGCAGGCTGTCTCTGTATTTCAAATGCATATTGAAAGATAGAAAAGTTAATTATTTCTCCAGGCTAGGACAGTACGTGTGTGAGATGGCAAGCGCGCGAGATGGCAAGTGCACGCTGGCGTGAGCACCAGCAAGAGTCAGCTGGCCCTGGTTTTGTTCTCTTTCCTTGTTTTTGGTACGACACCTGCCAACACCCATAGGCAACTGCCACCCAGGGCTCTTGTGGCTCTCCGATTCCAGACCTCTGGTCAGGAAGTGTTTTGAAGGCCAGTAAACCACTCAGCCCTGGTCTCCTCTTCATAAATAATTCCTCTCGGCCATTGAGGAAGACTAGAGCTGGCTTTCAGCTTCATTATGGTTACTTGAGAGCACTCTCTGGTCCGGCATCTTCACAGGCAGCCTATTCCTCTGTGGGAAATATTAGTGGGCTATGGGGAGTGGTGAAAGAGAGCCGTCAGCAGTGACTGCTCGCCTAGCTGGAAGCCACACTCCTGTGCACTTTTCATGCAATCAATCATGAAGGAAAGGTCAACAGACAGCTTTCAAATAACCGATCCATTTAACTACTGACATTGATCTGGGCCAGAGAAGTGGAGCTGGTGGGGGGAGGGAGGAAGGGAGGGTTCCGTGGTCAGTCAGTGGAAAACTAAACCCCTTTCAGCCTAATGGGAAGACTAAACACAGTCCTAAGCTTTCTGCTTTAAATCTCACAGTGATGTGCCTAAGGCACTAAGGGACCTTTACACGGATGTCTTAAAAAGTAAAGAAAAGAAAAAAAAACACATTTTTTCCCGCATAAAATTAAATATCTAAACCAGAAAATATCCATCTTTCACCACATAATGCAGTGCTGTACCAGTGAGCGTGATGGGTGGGATAGAAGAAGAGAAAGCCCCTGGTGTGATCCCAGGGCTAACTAAACTCCAGCTGTTTTGCTTTGGCTATAGTTTGGAAGATGTTCTTCCTCCCACCCTAAGCACGTCCTCCAGTGCAATCCAAAGCATTCCGTTACCAGCCATTCTGGTGACCAACTAATTACCTTCCAACTAAAAGAAACCAAAACCAACCAAACCCACAATTGCCAGCTTAGGGCTTTCCAACTCGGAACCCTCTTCTGAAGAGGCAACATCTTGCGAGAAATCTCACAGGGACAAAGCAGAACAGTATGTCACCGGTCATTCACTACCCAGGCTCAGTTTCAGATAACTTGGGTCCATAACCTCTCATTAGAGTCCTACAGCCTCCAAGCAATATTCTGGGCAGGGTGGATTTTACTCTCACTGTGTATATGCCACTGAGCATAACCTTGAGCGCATACCCAAGAGAAAAAGAGCAGGGAGAGAGGGAGAAAGCAGATTTGCTGTTCTCATTTAAGGCCATCATCCCAGAAGGATGGCTAGTCCTGGATCCCAGGCTGTGCTCCCAGAACTGCTTCCATACTACTTCACATGAACAGCATCATCTGCATAAAGGATACATAGATATCACCAGCACCTACAGCAACTTGGCAGGGCCTTTTGGTGACACTGCGTTGGAATTTATCTGAAGCCCTGGTTCAGTCTCTTGCCAGATCAAGCACTTCATCTCACTGTATTTCAAATCCCCATCAATAAAGTGGAAAGACTATTGCTTCCTTACCTCACAGGCATGTAGTAGGATAAATATATGTATTATGATATGCTCAGTGATACTGATAATGAAGCATAAAAGACAGACAGCCTGACCGGGAGATAACTGAAATCAATGGAAGGATCCCCTCTGTATTAATTGGGCTTTGGCTGTAGTCCCCGTTTAAAGAGAACAAGGCACACAGGGCTTTCTTAGTCCCTAAGCTGGAGGTATAGAACAATTCTCTGAATCCCATAGGAGCTATTTCTCAATCAAGTGTGGTAAGAAAAGAATCTCTGCGTGAGACACTACCACAAAAAAAAAATTACATGAAATCCTGTGCATGTTTATGTATGTGTGTCAGGGGAAATGATATTAAATTCAAGGGGAAAAAATAGAATTAGATATCAAAACCAGGATTAAACCATAAAAATCTATCCACTATGGAGAATCCAGTTTGTAAGATAATCTTTTCTATAAAAGGAAGAATATTAAAGTAAATAACTCAGGAAAGCCCAGGAGAATCTGAGCTTTCAGTAACCAGCCAGATGGAGAACGCAATATAGGCAAGAGCACTGCATGCCACACTCCATATATCTAAGAAAAAAAAGCTATTTCTGGGAAATGTTATTGCTCTTCATGGGTTTCTCACTTGTTTCTTCGTTCTGCTCCTCCCCTTGTGAATCGACACCACTATTAGTAAAGTCAGCCATTAGCACTGTGAAGTATGATTTTGTTTCGGCGTTAACCACAAGTTTCCTGCCCTCTGCCATGACATGGAGAGGCCCCAGCTCTTTGCTCCAACTCCCTGCCATGCTGTGATCTGTAAATACATTTCTTGGACCAGAGCAAGGAAGCCAACTGAAAGGTATGCATTAATCTGAATACGCTTTTCAGTCTTCATTTTGTCCAAACAGGGAGGGCTTTATTTTGTCCTTTTCCAGAGGAGTCTACACAGACAGGCTCGAAATGCTGACAGACTCTATAAAGGAAAAGCTGGTGCTCATGATAGTCTGCAACCTGTAACACCATGGTCCAGCCCCATCTCCACATAACCCTTCCCACCTCCACCCAACCATCACACTACAAATTTACCAATGGAAATCACCTGCATTTCTGAAAATCTGACACAGTACACACTCCAAAAAATGAACTCCATGTATTTAACTCCCAAAAAAACAGCCCCTAGCTTTACTGTGCCTTAGTCTTTTAGGAAAGAGCACAAGCACCCAGGTTTTGGGAGGCACTAAGATATGCCATAGTATGCTGCCAGTCCTCAAAAGTACACAAGCAATAAGCAAGGGTTTACAGCTACTAAATTGCTGTGTTATTTCAGAAATGTATTTATTCTATTTTATTTAAATTCTTTTTGTTTTCTTTCATTTATTTATAATGAAAATTAAACCCTTTGTGGCAGACTGAGATTCTGAAGCTTAATTAAACCTAAGGGCTGCACGAACAAAAAATAAAACTCTTTTAATTGCAAAGCACAGAGAAGATAATGCAAGAGGAATCAACTCCACAGTACAAACTATCTAAAACCCAATTAAAAGCAGACATAGGCCAAGCTAAGCAGGAAAATGGTACCTCAGGAAAAAAAAATCTAATATTTGGCATATGCATTTTCTAAATATCCATGGGGATCTAGGCTTGGTATCTAAATGTCTTTGAAGATCAGTTCTAGCTATCTTCAGCCAGCTTTCATCCAACCTTCTCTGAAAAGCCCCACTAGAATCAGTGGTCTAATTCTGGATCTCCTTCTACCTTGTGTTAATTATTTACACATGTAGAGTTAGTGTGAGCTGGTCTTGAGCATCACAGCACAAGCATCAGCAGAAACTCCCACCTGAGCTATTACGTGACTAAGACAAGGATCATTCAGCTCTGGCAGGAGGTTTTATCATCAGTTTTTATCAAAACAATGATAATATCTGCTACGTTATCCCACAGGGGCAGAATTCTGTTTTATCCAACACTTTGAGGCTGCTTCTTTTTGGCTGATGTGTCACAGTCAAGGAAGGACATGGACGGGGAGACGGATACAGGAATAAAAACAGAAACATGTTCAGAACAAACAAGTAACCAAATAGGCATGTACTTTACTAACATATACCCATGTTTCTATCCTAAAATAAAACATATTTTAAAAAATGTACGATTGTTTAGTGTGAAAAACAGAAAATCAGGCTTTAGTGATCCCCAGCTCTTTAGCTGCATAAACAACAACTTACCCTTATTTTGATTAAGGAGAGCTATTACATGTTTTTCCTGAAGCTATTATTCTGCTAGGAGCATGCTGTAATTTACAGGTCCCTCCAAAAATGTTCCTTTAATGAAATGAATAGGAAATTAATGCTGTCAGGGAGAAAGCTTTTAGGTAATAGTTTCTAACATTTCCCTCTTTGAGAAACTGGAGAGCAATTTTCATTTACCAGCTATCTAAAGGTGAAAACAACCTGTAGGTTCACTGATAGCACCTTGACCCTCTTGTCTGCAGTTGTCAGACATTTTTGGGTTCGGGATAGCATATAACAATTGTTGAAGTGTTCTGCCCAGCCACAGTGACAAGTAGTAAGTGCCTGGACCCAAAGGGACAAGAAGTTCAGAAAACAGCATTCTACTTAAGGCACAAATGGGTCTAAGATGCATTCCTATTCCTAATGCGATCAAGACAAGTTGGGTTTAAAACTCCCACTGGCTCCTATGCATCAATGGAGATGTTTGATAAGATCATGGTGAGACCAAAATACACATTTGTCACAGAACAGTGCAAGAGACTACCCAGACTGAGACCCAGAACAGCAGGCATGTTGCATAGAAACAGCAATGTAAGAGAAATAATGTCTTTACATTGACAAAAGCAATGTCATAGAAAAAATGGCAAGAGACAAGAACTGACAAAATCATCCTCAGCCAGCATTAAGCGCAATTTAACATGTGCTAGTTTCACCCTGTTTTCGTATTCAGAAAACATAAAAGTACTCAGTTTGCTGAAGGACTCAAGTACTGCTCCTAACACGCACATGACTGTGGCTAGATCCCCGGCTAGTGAGTGGGGTCTCATGGCCACAGCAAAACACCACCAGTTTGTACCGGGATCCCAAAACTTCATCTTTAAATGGCGGCTGCAGCGGTGGGAGCGAGAGAATGAGGTGACCATCAAGAATGAGATCAGGCTCTAAAGCAGAAGTGTGCAAGTGATTCAGGGACACAACATCTGCTGCTGTCAAATCAACAGCACACACCACAGAGCCACATCACCACGTCTGCTGCCTTTTCTTACCATGGGAGCGCAGGATACCAGCTGGCAAGCAGACCCCATGCTCAGTGCTTACCTCACACTGACGTCATTAACAGAGCCATTTCGAGTGTGTGAAAATACTATGAGTGAGATCTGCGCTGTCCCTTTCTGTCCAAGGAAAGGTGGCACAGAGGGAAGGGCACCGCTGGCTGGCTGAACCCACACCGATGCTAACAGGCAGCGGTGCTCAGGCATGGCCGGTAACACTGAACCCGGAGTCTTTGAGACAGAGTTGAAAAGCCACGTCTCTCCTGTTAGGAAAAGTTAGGTAGGGAAGGACACAGGGAGTACTGGCTGTGCTTCTCTCCTATTAATTCTTCTCTCAGGAGCCCTACTTTGAAGTGCTCTTGAATTACACGCCTGACACTTGCTTTGAACACGCTCTCAAAGTGATGAATGTCCCCTTAACTGACTTTTTATTTTGAAATACATTATTATATGGCCTTCTAGCGAGATGGAGTTGTCAACCATGTGAATGACAACCCCTGGCAGAAGACCAGCTCGCAAACCCCCTCTTCCCACTGTCGCTTGCACAAACCTTAAAAGACGAAACAAAAGCAACTAATTCATCATTGCTCACATGTGATCTAATAGAAAATGGTTCCAGCAGATGTAGAAATAAACAGACTATTGATGAATTTTTTTTTCTTGAGAAACAGGCAAATTTTTTTAAAGAAGACAAGAGACTCAATTCTACTGTGGCTGGGCCCAGCTCACAACTAGGGCTGGCTTTTACCAGCTTAAGGCTCGATACAACTTTTCAAATACAGTATTTGCTATCAATCTGTAAAAAAGACAATCTTAAAAGCGAAAAATTTCCTAGACTACATTATCCACTATGCACTTTTTAGTTATATTAGTGAACAATCTAACAGAGACCTTAAATGTTAAGCTTGATTTTTTGGTCAAGAAGCCAGGAATTTCTGAGACCAAAGAGAAGATGCAAACATTTATCTTATGTGGCACATTTAATCACAAAATAAGCAGAGCTCGGATGCAAAGCAGCAGACAATCTTTCCAGGCTGCATGTCTCATTGCTAGGATACCCACAGACCAGCTATCACACATATGGGATTGTTTCACATCAAGGAATAAGAAGGCATGGGGGCAAAGACCAGACCCCTGGCCTTGGATCTCTGTGCTCAGAGCCATAATTAGGGGATCTCAGGTCACGCTTCCTTTCTTTCTCACTATCACTTTGGACCAAAGGATCTGTCCTTCTGCTCTTCATTTCGGCACACTTCACAAAGGAGACCCCAGGGGGCAAGGGATGGTTTCTCACAAAACATCCTTATCTTTGTGATCAGAGCTGTCTCCTGGAAGAGGTTGATTTTGCAGGGAGAGGAAGGACTGGAAGCTGGACTCCCTGGCAGTGCTCAGATCATTAAAAATTCCTGTTTAAAGAAAACCCACACTTTTCCTGAAACTGGGAGAAAAAAAAAAAGCAAGCATCCTGACCAGTGCTTGGAAAGGCAGGGCCCATTCCCAATTAATCTCCTGTGTCACAAGGACGCTTAATTTCTAAGTTGTGCGGGCTGTCCACCCCTCTCCTGAGCAGTCTCACCAAGGCCAGCAGAGCCAGTCTCTCGGGGCAGGGCTGAACCTCTACATGCAGAGTGCTGTGAAGATGACACCCTCTTTACGTGGTTTCTGCTTCTGATGGGTATCTTTCTGAATGCTGCAGAATCACAGCATCAGCAGATCTTTTTTTCCAATAGGACACCCATTGACTTCAGAAGGAAGGCCAGACCTGCACAAGGACCTACTCACTGGTATAAAATACCCAGGTCCACTGAAACCAGTGTCGCCAGAGTCCAACAATGGTCTGGTGGATGTGAAATGAAACTCCTTGAAACTGTAGCTGCAAGAAAAATGAAGGCTTCCATCTCCATGCTCCTTTATTTTTTAAAAGCACCCAGTTAAATTGGAACTTCAACATAAAAATAAATTTCTCCCTTACCTTAGGGTGTGTACAAAAACTCAGAACCCAAGAAAAGGACGCTATGCCTACAAAACCCAGTCTATCCCCTTTAAATTTCCTCTTACTTGCATCTATTTCTGTGTTTTCAGAACCCCCTCCCTGTTTACAATAAACACATTATCCTCTTTGTCTCTCTGCAACTCACATGCTGGTTTTGATAGCTTTGCTCTACAACTTATTCCATATGCTTGCTTCCCTCTGAAAAGAACAGTTCTGCCTGACTTCGCTTCTGCTCTTAATTTCCTAATAATTTGACTGTGTAGATCACTTTTTTTTTAAAAAAAACCCAACACACTCACAATGCCATGCAAATAGATTACTAGTGGTCTACTTTATCACTATCATTTTCAGCCTCTAGTCTGTTAATACTCTTGTTAGGTCATATTAAATTGTTCTCTACAAAAAGAGATAAACGGTTCCTTTATTTTTGTCTCATTAAAAAAAATTAAATCAAGAAAAGTGGAGACAAAAAGAGAAAAGGTCCCTGGCCATCCACTCTTCCTGTCTTTGAGTGGAGGACAACTGCAGTCAGTTCTCAAAAAAAAAATAATAAAAAAAAAAAAACAAAAAAAACACCCATGCAAATCTGAACCCTTTATTGTCCCTGATGTCTAGTTTAGAGCCTTCAATAATAACACCAGTTCTTTGGACCTATATTCTTCCATTTTACTGATGAAGCCTGTAAATACCTGTATACTAGCCTATCATTTTTAAGGATGTTTTGCTGCAATGGACATTAAATTCTGGCTCTTTGTGAATGAAGAACACCACAGTCAAGATGTGGTCTAGTTAGTGTGGTTTAGTCTTTTCCGTGATGATATTGCATCTTGCAGTAAGCTGCATTTCCTATGCGTTTACCTCTTGTCCTTGAAAGCTGTGGTCAAAACGGAGCAATTCCATGAAGGATCTGGCCTGTAAGACCAAAATCCCATAAAATCTGTCTGTTTATATTTGATTACACTGGTAGTCCCAAACAACAGCTACACTGAACCCTACTATCCTCATCCTTTACATCTGTCCACAAGAACATCTCTTAAAATTAACGACAGTGGCTTTCCAAATTAGCATCGTTCAAAGGTACGTGCACACTCAGTAATACATCTGAGCCCGGGATCACAATCTGCCATCTGTGCAATTCAGAACAGATCCAGGAGAGCTCATAACTGCTCCCCTGGTTATCTTACCTACGCTCCCACTCCTAGAAAATGGGAAAGCTGCCCAGATGCTGAATTCACAGAGCTCTCTTCAGACAAGGGCTCTCAGCTTTATGGAAAAGAAAATGCTTTTCTACCTTCTCATTACTCCCCTCCTGTTTCTTACCAACACAGAGGCACGGAGTGGGTAGTACCTACCCCAGCATTTGCTGGATCAAAAAACTGTGTTTATGTATTTGAAAATTCATACAAACATTTATGCAAAAGAAAAAAAAAGGTGCATAAAACCTAAACCTTCTGTATTCTTCATCCTTTTCTTTTAAAGAGGGGAAAAAGTTTTCTATTCTTAAGAACATTTTCCTGATCTCCAGAGCACTGACTGCACTTATTTCCTTTCAGACTGGTAGAAAAGTATATCAAGAAGGACAATCTTATCAGCTTATTGTCAGCTTAACATTAAAAAACTAGCCATCTCTGCACTGCTGGAAAAGGCACACATGTGAGTGTGAAAATCGGACATGTGCACACACAGGGCCAAGAAGTACTTTACTACCTACGAAAACGTGAGTAAGCAACTATGAGCACTACACACGTAAGCCAAGTTTGCAGACTACAGCGGCCTTGGCATCAATACCAGCTTCATGAGCGGTTTTGAACCCAGCTGGCAGAGCTGCAGGGGCGGGGGGCTGCGAGTCCCCCTTCGGACAGCGCTGCTGCCAGAGACCTTGTGCCACAGGGCCGCAGCCTCATCAACCGGCGGACACCCACTTCTGAGGCTAGTTATGATCAGCAGCTGTATTGCAAGACCGCCTAGGAGGGTTTGCCATGAAGTAGGACCCCCCTGTGCTAGACCTGAATAAACCCACCACTACCCACCTTGGCCCCTTTCCCTCCCTCTCTTTCCAAAGTGTCAGCTACCTCACTCCCTTTAGGTTTTGTAGAAAGAAAACGCTGGTGGGTTGTTTTTTTTTTTTGTTTTGGGGGGTTTTTTTTTGGCCTTCTCACCTTGTTTGTGCTCAAATTAGTAAATAAACACATTTTGCATGAAATTACAGTAATTAATGGAACCCTTTTCATTATTTGGCTTTAGTTCAGCCTTGAAAACTTGGTATGAAGTGGCTGGGGGATGGTTCACAACTGTTTTTTGCTTTCTTTCTCCACAGTATCTGGATTTCTTTCAGAAAACAGGCTCCCTGGCACTAAACAGTTTGCTGTAGCCTCTCACTAACTACAAAAACAGAAGGAAAAGATCTGCCGCACAAATCTGCCATTACATGACTCGTCACCCCTCCGCTTCTCAGACCCTCAAGCCTGCACAAAGCTGTTCCCGCTCGTGCCTGGCCGCAGATCCGTTACGCTGAACGTCTCTGTTGCTCCTGGCTGAGATGCATCTTTGGGGAGCTCCCTTTGTTAACAGGGCTCCTGGAACACCTGAACACACATAAAGCACTGTCAGCCCCTCTGCCTTTTGAAATATGCCTTTGCACAGGGCATCTTTCAAAACAATAAACCCTGAATATTTAAAAGTCAGCAGCAGGGTAAAACCAAAGAAACTTCTCCATAGCCCATGACTATGGCACAGGGGCTTATTTCTTCTTTCTTGAACTTGCAGTAATGAACTTGAGTGTCTTAGAAAAAACAGGAGACAAGGGTGTTGCCAAAAGTCAGTGATGGAGTTAACCGCCGCTTTGCCCATTACCAAAATTTGGCTCTGAATCGTTCGTAGGCCCCAGACAACCCCTGGCCAAGTGGCGCGAGCGAGCGGCAGGGCCCGGAGAGCACTGCAGGCCCGTGCGCAGGCCGGGGAAGGCAGGCGAACAAGAGGCCGATTCAGATCCCAGAAAAACAAACGGTGGAAACACTTCAGCCACTGAGCCAGGACTTCAGTCAGTCTCTCAAAGAGGGCGTTGGTACAGCCGGCTCCCAGCAAAGGCTACCGGCGAGCCGCAGGGCCAGCACTAGCCCCGCCGCCTGGGAGCATGCCCACAGCGGTATGGCATCTCCTCTTTGGGGCATCTCCTTTCACAGCATTTTCAGAGAGCAAAACTCACGCATGGCAGTGAAGCATCAGGCTGCCCGGCTACTAGGCTCATCCGCCAGTGTTTCTCATTTTGGGTGCACTCACGGGAAAGCGCTTACTCATTTCACTCTGTAGGAAGCGAAGCAGCCCCATCACCTCAAGAATAATTTATTGTCATTAATAATAACACACTGATCTAGAACGTTGCATCCCAAAGGATCAAAAAAGCAATTTACAATCTCAAAGCAATTTTCAGAGTGGAATAGTTGGTGCTTTAAGGCACACAGTGCAGTGGCACTTGAGTGTGCCTGAGCGTGCCCGTGCGAGCGTTGCACACAGAGGTGTGCCATGCTGCTGACTCAGCTGGCACCCCACCTGGGCACCCCATGGAAGAGAAAGAGTGGCAATGGGTGAACTAAACACGGCAGGGGATGCAAAGCCATCTACTTTACTGAATTCAATGGGATGAAGCCATTAGGGCCATGTTCCCCCTTCTTCTGGGCAGGGGAAACAACCCTCCATGCATGAATCGGTGCAAAAGGAAGAGGTGATGGACCAACAAATGTAGGTTTCAGAAAGGAAAGGAGGGTGAGAGCAGACCAGAAAGAGACTGGCAGTTCCTGCACTCATGATTCCTTTGCTGCTTAAAGCTAAGATGCAGTGCTTGCTGGACATGAGGAGTTAAAACATCGGTATGCCCTTGATGCTTTTGTATCTCTCAGGCTGAAAAAAAAAAACAAACAGGCAGCAACAAGAACTACTGGGTGCCAAGTCTCTCTTGCACAGCAAACTCTGACTTCAAAAAAATTAGGCAAAAATTGAGAAAATGTGATTTGCATTATATAGTTTTTACAGTTTTAAAGTATTTCTTCTGTATACCTTCTATATCTTCCTTCCCTTAGCGCTTAATGCATAAGCTGGAGAGATAAAAACTTTTTAACTTTTGCTTAATGACCACACAGAGGAAAGGGCAATGAACCCCTCCAGGGAGCATCAGATGCATATGGAATCTTTCACCACAGGTCCCTAATTCAAATTTAACCTACTTTACTAGTGACTCAGATGTATTAGTGTCTACTTTTGCTTGGTGGCTTACAAGTAAAATGATTTTTCGATCTCAGATGAGTTCTTTGCGCATACTACTCTCCAGCTTATATAGATCTTGTAAAATCGCCAACTGCACCGAGAAGGGCGAGGGTCAATGGAGTGAAGAGGCTCTCCCTTCCCAGTTGACCCAGATGATCTGTGCGGATATGGACTGGAAGGTGGGATCTCTGTCCTCCTGGCATGACTCTCGCACACTTCTTCCAATCTCCCTTCTGAGCCCTCTTTATTTTTTTATTTACTTAATCCTCTTCTTTGGCTTTCTACTTTTACAATGCAAGTACCCTTTCAGGTCTCTAATTTTAAAAAAACCACAAAACTACTCAACCAACCCTGTTAGCAGTTCTCCTCATCATGAACTACAGATCTCTCTTCTCCATGTCTCACACCCTAGCTTGTTGGGAACACAGTTTATATACGAGCTCAGAAATTAAAACAGTCGACACAAGGTTAGAGGATGAGGTCAGGTGGAGAAATCCCCATTGCTACTCAACGCAGCTAGTTTTCATTACGGTGAAGTGAAGCGGTGCTAAAAATAGGTCTTAGTACGAAGCATTGTCAGTACCGAGACTCCTATCACTGCTAAGCCTGGGAATTAGTTAATGAATTTTCCCAGTGCAGATAGAGCCTTAAAAACACACTTCTGTGATCCTCTTTGGAAAAAAAAAAAGGGGGGGGAACGGGAAGAGACCGTGTCAAACATTTACAGAGCCATGAATCTGTTTACCTGGAGGGTAGGTAAGATAAACAAGTATGCCATATATCAGATTGTATTCTGGAATGGAAGAATCTACTGTTCTTTGCATGCTATCCAGCTCGCATCCATGAATTCTTTTATAAGACTATACTGAAATTTTCATTAAGCATTTGGGGATTTAAGGAATCATTTGTGTGTATTAAAATCAATATTAACTTGTATTGTTCACTGGCGAGACACTCTAATAGCATTACACAAAACGTTTTCAACCATCCTGAATGAGTGATGATGGTATAAACCAGTTTTGAGGAAACTTTGATTGCATTAAGTGCAGGGTTGTTATTTTATTCTTAAACAGTCCTTATCAGCATCAGATGGATATAATTGAATATGTTGTAATGATTTCAAATGTTGATGGCTGCTGACATACGCTTTTACAAACATGCAGACAGAAATTAGGATAGCGAAAGCTATTACAGCTACAAATAAACTTTTAAGCAATTTAGGAATACATTAAAGGAAGGCAGAACACTCAGAGGACCAAGGAGCTGACTCTCATGGCTTCTGATGAATAGATAATGATAGATAGTGCAGCACAGCAAGAGCACACTTGCTGCCAAGCAGAGTGGGTCTGGAAAAGCCTCCCCACCCCCAAATCATTACAGATAAGACCTGTAAAACCAGGATCCTGCTTGCATTGCACAGCCATGACACTCACGGGGAACTTTCAGTTTTTGACCACCAGCTTCCGTGGTGGTCAAAGCGTTTCACTCCTGCCTTGCTGAGCCCTGAGCCTGAGTGGGTTTCCTCCCAGGACGGGACTGGTCTATGCACGCATCCCTAAAGCTCCTGAATGCCGAGTCTTGCTCACTGGGAGTGCTCCATGTGACATTTACCACAAGTGCAAGCTGGGGCTCCTGCCATAACAGAGGGAGAGCAACGCTTCCCCTGCCTTGCGGTGGAAAGGGAAGAATCAACTGTTTCCTCTAAGGATGCAAAGCCTTGAGCGTTTGCTAATATTGCGTTCAAAGCACACTATCAACACAGTGCCAATAATGAAACTATTTTCACTGCAGTAGGATGGAAATTACTTTCTAAATTTGTGCATTCCTCATTATTGTATATGTGTGTGTATGTCTAGATATAAATATATTTTTTAATATATATATAAAATCTCCAAGAACACCTGAAATGAGCAGAAGAAGTGAGTGTCTGTCTCTATACGCTGACCAGGGACTGACACATCACCCCTACGAGAGTCCCATCAGGAGTCACCCTAAACACCCTCTTCCGCTCTCAGGTCTTCTCTCTGGGCTAGCCAGCCAACAGGGATGCTAAGTAACCTCTACCCAACACTCCTCTATGATGTTCTTCTCCAACATGGTCCTTTATGCCTTATCACAGTATGAAAACAGCTTAGAAGAACTTTGTTATTTTTAATGGAGTCACACTTTGTATGCTATAGAAATATGTATTTTTGTTTGGAAAAAAAGAAAGGAAAAAAGAAGATTTCCAAGGGCTAGAGCTTTTTATACTGATTTATGGTATATGCTGCTGAGATATGTATGATACATAAAATTAATGATAGGTTGTTTCACTTTGTTTTTAAATCTAGGCGTCTCTGAGTTCGTCCTCAAAGGAATAAATAAAACTCCCTCCCCAAATTATTAACAAATAATATACACTGTGGCCAGATTTTCAAATTGCTCTAAATTGCACGATAACATTGATTTGAATGCAGTTACAGCAGTTTACATCACTACAAGACCTGACTGAAATGAATTTCAGGCAGTTTAGTAATACTGGTACAGGCTGTTCCCATTTGTTTATTTAATAGCCAAAGTTAAGTGTAAATTTGCAAATAATAAAAGTGTTAATGACTATATTTGTATGCACATACTTCTATCAAAACTTCTAACGAGGCCTGAAGCACAATAATAAACCGGCAACAAAGCTGAATATTCAAGCCAGCGTGTAAGAGCTGACATCTTCCCACACTCCTCACGAATGCAGACGCTTCCAGAGAAAGCAGAGCCAGGCGGGTGGAGAGAGAGGGCAGATTTGGGGGGGACCATACAGACTACTGTGTGTTTCGAAAGCCCCATACCCTCCCACCACAGTGGTCCAGCACTGGCTGCAGTAGGGGTAGGAGGGGCTGGCACCAGGACAGCTGCCTCAGGTTAAATCATGCATCGTTCTACACTAAATACGGGACAGAATGAAAAAGACATACCTATTTACACTGTCCATACACATATAGCTTCCAAATATCGTTCTGATATTAGTTGTATAGGAAGACTTCTCAAAGACCTGTTGTTACCTGTAAAAACAAAGCTCCCAACATCTCAGACCACAAAATCCCACTTGCACAGACAGGCAGTAATCCTTGCAATCTTTTCAGTTAAGTAAAATTTTATCTCATTAGTAGAAAATTAAATCAAAGCATGTACTTATGCTTAAATGCACAGCAAGGGATGGTGCAGAACTCATTCCTGCTCTGCCATCCCCAAATTAAGTGCATCAGTCAAGCACTTGCATCCCCACTCGCAGGTGTTGCTAGCCCCACA
This sequence comes from Nyctibius grandis, assembly GCF_013368605.1. NCBI lineage: Eukaryota > Metazoa > Chordata > Aves > Nyctibiiformes > Nyctibiidae > Nyctibius > Nyctibius grandis. Next base: position 57,372,141 of record NC_090663.1, read on the forward strand.
AATCACTGCATTTCTCAAATCATGAAGAAAGGACCTGGAGTTCTGCAGTGGTTATGGCTATGTTAGTACCTTAACTTCTTTTTAGAAAGTTATAAGATATACCACAGAGTGCAAAAGGCAAAAGGAGTTGGTTTTTTTACTGTTAAAGATTACTAGAAATTCCAATGAAAACATCTGCATGGATGAATCTGGTGTATGTGCAAAAAAAAACCACTATCAAAACTTCAGTCATTACTATCTTTTCCAGGTTTTTAAAATCTCTGATTCACTAAATGTGAGGGATTGATAGCAACAGCCGTAATCTTAATCGCTACGGAAGTAGATTCGTGGGGATTTAGTGGAAGTATTAAAATGCTTTAAATGTTTAAAATGCTTCTCGATCCTAAAGCTTCATTAGAAGGCCAGCAACACAACTGCGTGTTTTTCGAAGCAACGGGTGCATGAAGCTCCCCCGTCCCCTCCGCACCCGCCGCAGAGCCCGGCCCCGCAGCCCCCGCGCCGCGCCCCGCGCTCCCCACGAGGGGCCGCCAGAGGGCGCCCTCCCCGCCGCCTGACCCCGCTCCCGGGCCGGGCGCCTCGGAGGGTGTGTGGGGGGAGAGCAGTCCCCGGGCGCTGCCCGCCCTCGTTCCGTACGTGGGTACTGCCGCTGCTTTGTGCGTCCTGTTCTCCCCTCTGCCCTCTCCCCTTCCCCGCGGGAAGCCGCGCTCCGGTAGCGACGCGTACACGAAGTTTGCAACCGGGCGGGTTTTGCTGAACTTCCATCGCATGGCTTTGTAGCAGCACGACGGAGACAACCTCAACGGTGAACGACAAGCAACAGCCTTCGGAAGGGTGTTAAAACCCCAGGTACATGAGCAGAATCAAGTGAGCGCGCCCCGGAACTTGCTGTAATGTACCCTGAGACCAGCCTTAGCGTTTTCGTAGCTCGATTTGCCTCTGCTCTGACAGAGATGTATAGTATTGATATGGAAAGAAGAAAAGCGGTTGTGTTGGTGTCAGGGACAATTAAGGCTTGTGCTCCCATGCCCGTTAGCTGAGTGATTCGGAGCTGCTGGAAAGGTTTAGTCATTCCTGTGGGGGATAAAAAGGACGTGGATACTCTGTCTGGGGATATTGATTGAGGAGGACACAAACAGCAGCTAGGATACTTTTCCAGTGACACAGAAGTTAATGATTTAGTGATTCATACAAGAAAACCTGCCTTTCCACCTTTGGTAATTGTTTGCATTGCAGATAGTGCCATGTGAAGTGACCTTGTCAAATTAGCAAAAGCCCAGAGCACCATACAGCAGGTAACTCACTGGCAAATTACAGAGGTGAGTTTATCAATAAGTGAATCTCTGCGTGCACACATACACACACACTCTGTATTTCATCCCTGCTCAGCACAATTTCCAGGAGCTGCTTTTAGGACAGAGTAGTTCAGCGCTGATTTCTCTTCTGTTCATGCCATCCATTGCTGAAAGATCCCAGGAAGCCCAACTCTGACTTTCTAACAGACAAGAAAACTAAATCACGCTTCCCTTCTTTTCCTCTACAAACACAGTACAAAAGCAAAATTAAGAGACAAAGCCTCAGAGCAATCCTTCTCAGGATCAACAGGAGAAGCTGGAGAAGGGAAACTGCCTAACTGCTGGGGAACCCCAATGCTGTAGCAGTGAACAGTTGCTCCCTAATTTTCTTGCAAGCCGCGAGCACAGCAAAGCAAAAGCAAATGTGAACCGAGCTCTCAGAAATCTGAGTAAGAAACGGGCTCAGCTGCAGGATTACAGACCTCGAGAGACTGTTAATGGGCTACAGAGACTGTCACCTGCAAGCTACTGTTCGGCTCAAATTCACACTGGCTGAAAGTTTTCACCAGATGATGACTTGCTGGTGGTCCGTATGGAATAAGCCAGTGCCTTCCTATCTGCCTTAAAAATCACTCTTCTAATTCACACTAACTTTGTTATTGTGTCTGGTTTATGCGTTCTTCTTACCTACACTGGGATTTTTTTTTAACATTTCATGCCTATCTATCTAGTAAATTCAAAAGCATTGGTGTGGAGAAGACACTTTTTGAAGCAGTGTCGTTTAACTTTGCTCAATAAAGCCAATGGCCTCTGTATTCAAAAGCACATCTCTTGATGCTGCTAGAAGAAAAAGTATGTGAAAGCTTTTGTTCTCCCTGTTTAGAAACAGCTGGGTTTTGCCACTGGATGTGTAACATGTTACCCATCACATGGTAAAACTCTACACAAGGCAACACAGAGCAACTTTATGAGAAGTGTGGCTGAGCATCTTCCCCCCACCTTCCCCTAGGAGGTGTGGGGGGGGCGAATATAATTTGATATTAACATGTCCACAGGGATTTGTAGGTTTTCCGTTAAAGATTTCAACATGAACAATATATTTAATGGTCTCCATGTTTTTAACAGACTTTTGTGATGGAACCACCCTGTTCTCCTTGAAGGTAATGGAAGACGCGCTGTTTAGATCAATTACATTCACAATGTCCTGAAATATATACATATATCAGACCATGCTGCTTCCCAGCACCCACCGCACCTCCCTCTGAAATACAGTAATTTATGAAGCTAAGTAACAAGCTAGAGTGGGACTCGAGTATTTTCCCTAAACACTTCTAATTATTTACGCTTAACTCACTGGTGTGACTCCAGTTTTATTTCAGTGGCATTATACCTGTGCTAAACTAAAGTACCATTGGAGGTAAATCAGGCCCAAGACTTTTAAAGTCCCATCCTGGTTTCATGAGTGATTAATCAAGGTACCTCAGGAGCACTCAATCTCTTCCTTTTTCTTAACTCTAATTAAAGAAAATGTTTTAGCTAAAAAGCACAACTTCTTTGATGTGGGTTACTCATATCCTCCTCCCTCCCCCTCAAAATGTTCAGTGTTAAGCATGTAAATCATACTGAACATTACCAATCTAAAGGGAAGTGACAGATGACTGTAACTGCCATTAAATGTTTATTGCATCCCTGACATGTAATGCAATTAGATGGCAAGGAACATGTAATGTGGATTGCTCTGGTGGGAGAATTGAGAAATGATTGGATTTTCTCTCTTAATCTATTTATATCTTGCAATGGGGGCATTAGGTAGATTAAGCTAGGGACAGTGCCCCCATTCAGTATGCTAAGTAGTGTTTGTCACTCATTGCATTATATGGCAATAACAGCTGTAAGAATCCCACACATTGCAATAATACTGAATCAGAGGGAAAGTGGCTGAAGAAGTCTTCTGCTACCGATGTACTCCCTTAGTACCTATTCTTAAGTGCTTCTCTCAAATAAGGGGCAAAATTCCCTAAAAAAAAAAAATTTAAAAAGTCACTAACTCGGGTTATTTATTTTTTTCTAGGGACTGGTGCTACAAGAGTATCAACCTATGCGATGTGTTGCTTTAATAAAATACCACTGTGCTCCTTCAACAGTGCTTTATAGGCAGGTAGTTCTTCAGTCTATGCTGAGGCTGAAAACTTCAAAGCTTAATGAACTCAGCTTCACGGTAGCTTCTGGAGGTCAGCAAGTTAAAAAGGATCTTCATGTGAAAGTGGGGATGTGAAGCCATTAGAGTGTACAAGCACAAAATAATGAATGAATGGACAAGTGAGCAGGATTCAACACACTATTCCAGCTTTGCCATTGATGTACGCCCTTTGTCATTCAAAAATTATACCTCGGTAACTCTGCAAACTCCAGCTCCGACCCTATATGTTTCTCAAGCACTTCCAACACTGAATTTGCAGCCCGGCTTCTGCAGCAAGCTCTGTTGGGGCAGAGGGGTGGTTACATGGCTATGGCTTCTGCCACACCATAGCCCCGGGATCACATCCTGCTCTGTGGTGGTCCGACCCCTGAAGTCTCAAAGGCTCAGTATGGATCTGTCAGCAGGTGGTTTTTCCAAAAGTTAATTAATCCTTTGAACATCTGATCTCAAAACTGTCCTCATAATTTTGCTAATTCAGGCTTCCTCAGCAGATTTCTAGGGTTTCCTGACTCAAACTTAGCGATGGTTGCTAATGACAAGCTAAGTGGCCAGCTGTGTCTCCTTAATACAACCTCACCTAATTGCTGCTCTAACATCATTCTCCCCCAGCCCTTGCATTCATTCGTCTGATGTAATGGATAGGTAGCCCTAGAAACCAATGGCCTTTGTTCATGCACAGATAGATTTAACATGGACAGGAGCAATATGAGGCTTCTCTGTGACATCCAACAGATGCACTTTCACTCTACACTGTAGCAGCACCATTAACCGTGTATCTTTCTCAGAGGGTTAACTCAGCACTTGCTCTCCAGGTCTGAGCACTGGGCTTAGCCCAGCACAGCCCCCAGTGCCTATGTGGTTTGCCTGAGCCCATGTCGCCTCACTTTTGCTCTGCACGCACAGGAGCGTGTCTGGGATTTCTGAAGCCCTGTTCCACTGCTCTTCTTGCTGCAATAAGCTCTGCTGCTCTGATGTAGTTTCCTAGAAAACTGTGGGAGGACGTAGCCATCTGCCTGGGCACATGGCAAAAGGCACCGGAAGACTCCTCCTCCTTACGTGACAGCCTACATCCTCTAGAAACACGTACCAGGGGAAATGAAACTGAACCCCTATGCAAAGTCATGGCTGCCAACCCAGCACCATAGTACAAACAGTATAATTTCTCTCGTTAACTGCTTCGAACAGCTTTATCTTCAGTCCTACCACTCTCTAACCTCCTCATTTCCCCCCCAGACCCTTGCGCAAGTCACAGTGCTGCAGTCACAGCCACGACTAGCACCCGACAGCCTTGAATCATCTCCAAAGAGTGTGTGGCTTTCCATTTGGTGACAGAGAATTTGCAGCCCTGCTAGCACAGAATGTGGTGGCAACTCACACGCGGAAGGACGCAAGCTGCTGCTCTCACTGATCGCTGATGCTTGGGGTAACGCTTTGAGCTGCTGCCACCTCCTTCAGTACAAAAAGCCAAGCAGTAGAGGAAAGCGTATGCAAAGAAAGTTCCACGTCACTCCATCTTTGTTGGGTGGGCTGGCAGCACTGTATTACTTCTTGCGGCTGCCATATGTGGTACTTCAGGGGGATTAAAGACACTCCACTTCAGCAACAAGAGCTAGGCCAGAAACTCAGAAAACAACGAGGACTACTCTGAACTCACCGCTTGGCCCGAGGAATTTGAAAGCCATGACTAAACTGAGCTTCAACTCAAAATTCTCATTTATACATTAACAAACTAACAGGAGAAAAGACCTTCTATGGAGCCCTCTGCACCTCTCCAAGATTAAAGGATCATAAGGGTGGAAAGCTCCTCTCCTGGGGGTGCGCAATTACCAGGTGAGACCCTACCCAGCAAAGTCTGAACCATTCTGCTGCTTTCCAAGGGCTTTGTAGCAGTTCAGTTTTCACACTTTTTCCTTTGTCAGGCAAAATATTTTAATTGTTCTGTCTGATGATGGGATATATATTCACAGTGAAAATCCCAGTCCTTCCCATGGTGTTATTTTTACATTGAGCACAGGAACACTAAAAGTTTCTCACTGACGCCTTTTCATTAAAGGGAGAAAGAACTGCACACATCTATCAAATCTCTAGATGTAATAATGTAATACGATTATTGCTAAAAATAAGATCAATTTATGGTACAAAAATCAATTCTAGCAATTTTCACTGCTAGATATATTGCTTCTATGTCCTTTTGTGTACAGTACTTCAACTAACTGAAAACCAACACTCAAAAGTTCTCATATGAACAGCTCGGCTTTTCAAGAAACTAATGTAAAAAACCAGTATTTTCTCAAGCTGTTGAAGTGGACCAAATGGAGCCCTCCTGGAAAAGACTGCAATATGAAGTCAGTAGAGCTGCAGTTTTTTATACTTGGGCAGAAGCTGTCCAAGCAGAAAGGCTCGGTCTCCTCCTGTTTCCTAGGGCTACAGTAATGTGATGGCAGATAACTAATCTGTAAGCTACACAGGCAAAGCATATATTTTTTCAAATTAAGACAAAGGAAACTCAATCTGTCTGCCTCTCAAATTTGGGAGATTAATAGTATTATGATGGGAAGGTTTTATTACTACATGTAAATCAGGCTTGGAAAACCAAAGAGTGGAATAATACTCCTATGGAGCCAATGAAACACCACTTTGCGAATTGGCAAGTGATTGCATTTGGATATTTTTTGGCACTGCAGAGCATCTGCAAACCAGTCATGTTATCTGATAATCTTTTTGGTATTTGATAATACAGTACTAAAGGCACAAGTGAACAAAAGGCAGCCAGGGAATTATTTGTCAATTATACAATATTGGTATTCAGTAATTAAGCCTTAGAATTAGTTGGGAGAGGAGAGTATTAAGACTTCAAAATTGCTCTACTGAGTGCAATATTTGTCTTCAATGTCAAACACATTTATTCAACTGAATCATGCAGATCCACTTCCAAGCTTCGAGACTTTATGCCTACTGAAGGGCTGAAAATGACTGACTCCAGCTGAAGACAAAAGCATTTACTGCACACTCACAGCTGAATCCCCAACCCCCTTTCATTCCTCAACTTCAGCAGCCAGGCAGGACTGCAAGAACTAAATCCCTGTTCTTTATGTACAGGAATATCCTGGTTTATATATTCTCATGTAAGAAATACTTATTTCCCTGACTCCTTGTTTGACAGTAGGCTTCTGTAGATAGATGGTTACTACATACTCAATCTTATTTCTACTGAAGCCAGTTTACAAAAATCCTACTAACTTCACGTAGAGCTATCAGACAGTAAATGTTTGGTACAGACTGCTAAAATGGAGTGATTTACATCTTATAAAGAAGGTATCCATTACAGTATAGATTTAACTGAAAATAACAAATTATTGGCAACAAAGAGAGGAAATTCATTGTGAAACTGATGCAAGGGACTATAAAACATCTGGAAGATGTTAGCAACTGCGCTGGCTGTAATCACAGAGCATGCTATCTATGCTCTGAGAGCTGATTCTCCTTGACTTAAAGGGGAAAGAAAAAGTCAAGCAAGATAGTGGATGTGTTGTTACTCAGTGTAAGCTGGCCTGATAACATACCAGAGGGAGGCTCTGGCTGTGCTAGTTCTCCAAAGGGGACACAGACAGCCTAAGCTCCTTTCCGCCCGGTCTGAGCGTCACCACTGACAGTCGCTCAAGAAACACGGCGTGCACTCAGTCCCAATACGTCGAGTCCTGCACAGCCTCCCACTGCTTATCACCTCTGTGGATACTTTGAGGAGGGAGGAACCACTCTCTCCTTCTGACTTACCCTCTTCCTCCACCCTCGCCCCCCCTTCAAAAAGAAAAGGTTTATGTGAAGTCTCACAGATTTTATTGGTTTAATTTTTTTCTCCCGTAGAGAGATCTTAAACACTCAGACATCTCCCTCTAAACAAGTATTTGCAATTATAAAAGAACAGCGTGCATTCAGGTAGAACGCCTAGCATAATGGTAGAGGAGGAAATTGTTACAACTGGAGCAGGAGAGGACACTAACATGTTTCAGTTGCCTTTGTCTCTCCTCCGATTTTCTCCTGTGCCCTCAGGGGTACAAATTCAAGCGAGCTGAAAATCGGCACTCCTTGTCCTGTTCTGAAAGGCAAACTGTGCTCTGCCATTGAAATGGATGTTTTGGTTGTGGGATTTTTTAAAAGTAGAAGTGCATCCTGAAAAAGTCCTGTACAGGGCTGGTTAATTTGTAGCTTCACATTGGCGTTCCCTGAACACACTATGCAAAGTCCTGTCCCTGCTGACGTTAATGGAGGTGTTTCCGCTGGCTGCGGTGGAGGCAGGGTTTGACCCCTGCCGAGTCCTTCCTCCCCTTCGCACCATCACTCCTGCTTCAGGTACCAGCCCCACTTCACAAAACTCCTCAACTCTACCTGTGCCAGCCTACAGATGTTCCTTTTAAGTTGTCTCCTAAGAAAAATCTGCCTTTTCTGTGCAGTGTTAAGTCAAAGGTGATAACAGAGCTGTTCAGATTTATGTTTCCTGAAACCCAGTAACTCAAACATGCATTTCGAAATAACCACAGTAATTCTGATTGGCGCTGAAAAACGGCAGCACGAAGATAAAGTAGTGGCAAAAAATGAATTATCACATTCTTCTTTACAAGTTATGTACCACCTTATTTCTTAGTTTTATTTACAATACAATCTGAATATTATTCAGCTATGTTTGCTGTTAGCCAGTGTTCATGGAAAATTTTTATGTACACTTTGCTCCCAAACTCTTTGTGTTGGCAATATACCATTTCACCTGGCAAGGCATACAAGATATTAAGAGCCATTCCTGCTTCCTAGTGCTAGAAGATAGTAAATCATAAGTATGCTGCTGACACCCCTCTGATACGCAATACATTTTTAATACAGATTTTCAGACAAATGATCAATCATACCACAACTCAACAGACTTTAAGGATTCACAAATAATTTCAATACTACCTTATCCAGATGCTGAAAAATAGTGGCGAGGTTGACCGAAAGAGTCTCAGACATTAAAACTAGTGACAGGCGGACAAATATGCTAATCCGCATTAACACTTCTGTTTGCTCTGGGAGATAAAAAGCATTACAACTAATGACAGCGTCAACCTTATCAACAACGTCCAGAGAAGCAACAAAGTATTTGGATAGCTGTTGGGACAGCTTCTGAAAATAGTCTGCAGAATTCAGCCAGAAACTTTTTTAAAAAGGTTGCTTGGGGTGGGTTTTTTTGGGAGATAGGCTGGTCTCCTGACTTGCAGGACCACCGCCAGAATCAAACCTGCTGTTCTGTCAAAAGCTGCTGCTCTGGCTGCCCTTCAAAATGATGTGCAGAAACAAAATATGACAGTGAAAAGCATGCAAATGAACTGAAGGTTTTAGAAACTTCAAAAATATTCAAATTTAAATCCAGAATATTTGGAAGAAGTGAGGGGAGGAAGGAGCTGGGGAATGAAGCAGAGATTAACTTTTGAGAATTGTTTCAGGTAGTCATAGGAAGAAGAAGAAATTGGAAGGAAAGGCTGAGGCTATGCTAAAGCAAATTTAACATGCTTTAACATATTTCTGCTTTCATTTGTTTTACGCTCAGGGAATAGTTGAGAACAGACAGCTACAATGGATGTTATTTAAATACGAAGCACAGAACAAATCCTAGTGGCATGTCTTTTTAAAAAAAGGAGGAAAAATGCCAGTTCTCAATCACATGTTTTCATCAGTCAAGTCTACATACAAAATAGTTTACACAACACCCCAATCTTGCCTGCACGTATTTCTGTAGTCAAAGAGCAAGCCAACGGCAGAACTATTTTGGCTGGGAGACTCAAAATGACTGGAGAGCTCTGCCTCCCGGGTCTGGCTTCCATGGCACCCTTCACTGACCCAAACTTGCCAACAAAGCCTTGAGTATCAGCACACACACATGAAGAATTTCCTGAACTTTTTAAAAGTAGCTTTTTTTTTCCTTGTGTTGGGGTTGATGCCAAGAAAACTGGCAAGTATTGGATTAGTTAAAGTACTATGCAAACGTAACTAACATAACGGCTGCAAGAGATTAAAGCAGCCAAACTTGCTGGTGTATAACTGGGAATGGATGCTTCTCTCCTCATTCTCCCAAAAGCTCCCCTCCCAACAGGAAAGGTGAAAAGAGTAGAGTAGAGTAGAGTAGAGTAGTTTGGTTTAGTTTAGTTGGAAAGGACCTACACTGATCATCTAGTCCAACTGTCTGACAACTTCAGGGCTGACCAGAAGTTAAAGAAAGTTATAGGAGGCATTTGGGCATTTAAGGGCATTATAGAGACAATGCCCTTAAAATACCGATAGTCTTAGAGCATTGACCACCTCTCTAGGAAGCCTTTTCCAGTGTTTGACCACCCGCTCGGTATGTTCTGGAGTATATTTTGGAGACTCAGGTTGTCTGAAGGCATCGTTTAATATTTCACATTGCAAACCAGTACCAAGTATGGTCCGTTGTTGCCTGCAACAGACAGCCTAACTGTTCTGCTGCATCTTTTCTGTACCTTCCCTTGAAACAACAAAGCTGCACTTGTTAGGAACATTTTAAAATATTTTTGCCCTTATCGATCAAGAAGCAGCACTCTTGTAGGCTTAAAAAGAAAAAAATCAGAGTTTCTAGGACTGCAAGGCACACGTAACTGCTGTATCATTAGCCCCCAGTGGAAACCCTGTGAATAAGGATCAATGCGAAATGGGTACTTCCTTCACATCATATCCAATGGACAGCAATGAGATAACATTACTGCTCACTACATCATGTGTCTATGTCATGGCATGTATCTATGAAACTTCAGTTCACAGTTCTCCCTTTCTTAACTTCTCGTGATGCCCATTTAAATGGTGCTAATACATGCTAGAGAACATAAACCCACCATTTTGCCACGGAGACATGGCTTTACAGTATGAGAAAAGCTAGAAAGCATCACCCAGTTTTCACTCTAGAAAGCTGTTGCTGTCTCTGTACTTGGGTTTCCATATGTTATTAATACGCAGTTACCCGACTACTCTAACACTTTAAAATATTCCACAGAAAGACAAAGACTGTTATGGAAAGCTCAGTGTCTCCATGTCACCAAAAGTGAGCAATTGTATTAGATACATAATTCCAGTTCCCCAGCTCAAGCGTTTGTTCTACCATGTATTAATTAAGTGAAGCAGATTTATTTGCAGTATAAAGTACTGCACCATATATTAATTGACTGAAGCAGATTTATTATGTGCTAAACAGACAGATTTGAAAACAGTCTTTTAAGACAATAGAAGCATGTGTAATAATCTCAATATCAAAGCAAGATTTAGAGTGGTAAACTATGTAATAAAATACATTTAAGAACAGAACAAAATCTTAAAGTCTTTTTCCTACCCCGTGCAAATGTGTGACATTTCTGAATTTAATTCATACCTATGCATGCAAAGGACCTGTACAAAATCTCATTGACACTGAATTCCTACTAGAGTGTTTTAAGCAAGATGTAAGTGGTGTGAAAGTCACTCTTCACCCATTAAAAATTACAATATTACACCAAAGAGAATGGAATGTCCTTAGGACAACATAAAAAACTGCAACTTCATTTTACCCTATTTTTATCAGCAGTTTAAATTCTTCAATAATCTGACCTTGAATGTAACAGACAAGTAAAAGGCAGTCCTGACCATTTTAACCCTAACAATGTTTTGCACAGGGACAGAGTAGGAGTGGCTCTGTGTAGAAGTCCTAATCAGGCTACTTGAAGGGCAGCCAGATGGTGAACAGCCCAAGGTAAGTGCAACTCTATCATTTTTCTCCTCCTTTCATTTTGTGCACTATTTACTACAGCATTTAGGAGAAATAATCTAATATCCATAGGTTATAAAGCTTCCTGATTTGGAAGAAAGGGGAAAAAAAAAAAAGGAGGAAGGAACACAAATCTTCTTGCACCAGGTAAAACCAATAACAAAAAAGTAACCACCAAAAAAAAAAAAGACATGAATGTTGTTTTGAGATACTTCGCTTCACTAATTTTTGAACTCTGTGTTCAGTGAAGACCAGAGGATGAACTTCAGCGGGAAACCCCTGCCTAGATGTTTGCACATGAGCAGCAGAAATACACCATGTGCCAAAAACCCCAACTGTATCTTGGCCAAAGGCAAGCCCCATTTCTCCAGCTATCAGTTTCAGAAGGGTCTAGCACAGCTATCCCTGCAGTGCAAATCACTCTTAAAGCATATTTGGTACCAGTACTGCTGTACCCTAGTGGTAACTCTGTGCTGGAAATCACCATTTCTGTGATTCAAACACTCATTTGGACCCAAAGGTAGACCACAGAATCATAGAATGGTTGGGGTTGGAAGGGACCTCTGGATATCTTCTAGTCCAGTCCCCTGCCAAAGCAGGTTCCCCTAGAGCATGTTGCACAGGGTCGTGTCTGGGCAGGTTTTGAATATCTCCAGAGAAGGAGACTCCACAACCTCCCTGGGCAGCCTGTTCCAGTGCTCTGTCACCCTCAGAGTAAAGAAGCTTTTCCTCATTTTCAGATGGAACTTCCCATGTTTCAGTTTGTCCTCATTGCCCCTTGTCCTGATGCCAAAGTAGTAACAAAGATATTCTCAAATTCAACAGCAGGCAGAAAACTCATTTAGCCTGGAGGAGTCACCAGCTCCACTCTGTCCAGAAAAGCCCTCGGTATCAAATGAAAAATAGACAGCCTGGTAACACAGCTCTTCACTTCTTAACTTCCATAAAGCAATAAGTGCCAAAATACAGGAAAGAGTTTCTGAATGTTAATGGATTCTCAGACTGATGGGAAGTGCTGGTGGGAGGACCCAGTGGAGCCAGGGGTAAAGTGCAGCCCATCCAGAGAGCAGGGCCAAGGCTTTTGGAAATGGTTAATGATTTTGCCCAACTCCATCATGGGACTGTTGAAGCACAATGCCTGCTGGAGAAGCCCCAGAAATGGCTTTAAGAGGAGCCTCCTTAGGTCAGTAGTTTGGGGTTTTTTTGCCTTTGAATTATGTTACCCCCTTTCCACATCATAAATCAGTCACCTGGGCAATCTGCGGAAGCCAGACAGAGGTCTAGGCAGCAACAGCTGCGGCAAAGGCCTTGTGACAGCTTTTATTTCACTGATAGATGCATCATCCGCACTCAGCACAGACGTTTGGCTGGCGCACTCACCTGCAAGCACACGGAGGCCGGCGTGCGCGGTTCAGGGACAAAGCAAGCTGAGTCACCAGGACTGCAAATGCAGCCGTCCTCCTCGGCAGCCAAACACCTCCTCCAACCACCACGTGCTCCTACCTTTGCCTGGTGCTGCGAGGCACTGACAGCTAAAACCAGCTTTGTTTGTACTCCTTTCTGTTGTCAGCTGGACAGTGCATGACCTCTCTCTTACCCTCCAGCCTGGCCACCAAAGCCATTGCTTACTGCACACTCTCTCTCAAGCACGCTCCCAGGAAAAAAAAAGTAGTCATTTCCGGAGCACATACTATGTTCGCAAAGGATTGATTTATCCCAACTATCTCTCTTTGTCTTTGCATCCACCCATTCATCTTTTTGCCTCTCCGTCTACCCGGTTATCACTCTCAGTCTTTCTTTCACTGTTTTCTGTTATAAAACTGGGAGCTTTTGCTCTCTTATTAATGTACTGCCTGGAAACATACCTAGAGATAATGTACACAATCGTGCTTACTCCTTATATTATTACTGGAGTACCAGGGTCCAAATACTTCTTGGCATCCTTTCACCCTAAATGCTCATTTGATCAACAAATAAAAGAATTCAGTAGCTTCAGTAAAATTCAGCTGAAGTAGAAACTAAATATTAGCAGCCATCAACAAGTCTTTAACTTTCGAATATATAAACCTACTGATGTATTGACATTTCAAAACTCCAAAGTAGTTTAACCAAAATGTGCAATTAAAAGGAAAAAAAAAGCAAACCCTTATTCTTTGTGTTACTTATATGTGAAAATAAAAGGTAACATGCCTGCCTGTCCCTCTTCGGTTCACTTACATCCTGCAGTGCATTTTAGACATATTGTTCAGGTAATCCTGCAGTTTTCTTACAGTAGCTCAGAGGGTTACTCCAGCTGGTTTCTGGGGGGTGCTCCCACCCAGGGCGACCCAAGCAATGGATTTTCTAGATACATCTTCCAAAGAAGGAAATAAAGAGAGCCTAAAGTACTGCAGATCTCTGTCCTCCAGTGCAGACATCATTTCATAAACACCAGAGCCTGAATGGTCATTACTCAAAATCCAAACCAGTAATAGAACACATAATATGACTTAAAAAATACAAAAAGGAGTATTGACTTGTACCTGTTTCATGAGCTGGCAAATGCAGCAACATCTAGCCCCCAGTTTCATCACAGCTAATAAAAGTGCAACAGCTGAGCTACAGACCGCTTCTGTGTTTTGGGATGTATCTCTTTACAGTTGGATTTTGTAGTGCTCTGAAGGAGACTGGAGCTCCAGAATGGAAAGCAAAGCCATCCACCCTCTGGGCACAGGCAAAGTCTTGACCCGCTACGTGATGCCCCTCCAGCAACTCCAGACCAGCATCTCTAGCCCATTCCACCCTCTCCAAATACAACTGGTGCCTGACACAGGGGCGAAGTGAGGGCACTTCTCTTGAGTAACTGCACCAAGACCCTGAGGGACTTCCACCTGGGCAGATTTGAAGCGTGCAGCATTGCAGAGCGGCTCCTTCGCGTGAAACCCAGCAGAGCAGCCCACCCGAGTGCAGCCCCTCACCTTCACTGCTTAAACGGTCTTGGAAATGCTCTGGGAAAACTGTCCATCTGGCAGGGAGAAAAGGAGGCTTTTATGAGGGCAGTGAAAAATAGAAAAGCCATGCGAGGAGTGTCATTAGAGCCACACAAACTGGTGCACTTAGGCAAGGAGGCTGGAGAAAACTGCGTGGCACAGAGTAAACCAGGGAGGGCTGGTCCTCAGAGGCACCGGCAAAGCAGGACCAACAGCTCTGCAGGACAGGGCTCTCCAACTGGGCTTTAGCAGCCAGCCACTGTTCCCACTGCAGGTCTGTGGAGCTAAAAACTGGGATTAGGAGCCTCACTCTTAATTTCATCTGTACCAACAGCTTGCTGACCACCTGATGAGAACAAGCGGCAAAGATGAGGTGGGCCAGCAGCAGTTAGGCTGGTCACACATCAGACTGTGGTGTAAAAACCCAGCGCCCGCTTCCTACATTCTGCATGGCCTTTTGATGGAAACAAGCAACACCAGAGCCATTTTCATACCACAAATTACTTCCATGTTTTCTGTGATCCCACCAGAGGGGAATTCCTGTGTCTGCTCACTCCCCAGTCCTGCCTCCCACTCCTCTGGTTTCCATCTAAAAATTGAGATAGTTATACTTGCCTCTCTCTGATATGTTTTTCCTACTGCAAGTAAAAATGCACAACATTAACTCAAAGGCTTCTGAGCTTCTGATGAGTGTGATCTGAGCTTTCACTATGCAAAGGCATCCTTTCTCAGGGGGCATTAGCTTTGTACTTCATTGCCAAGATGGCCTTTATTAATTTAAGTGGTATAAACAGAAAATATGTTTAATAAAATAATGTGGAATGAAATAATACATTGAAATGTGGGTCGTGGCAATCCCAAGCACAAATACAGGCTGGGTGGAGAATGGATTGAGAGCAGCCTGAGGAGAAGGACTTGGAGGTGATGGTTGACGAGAAGCTCAACATGAGCCAGCAGTGCGGGCTTGCAGCCCAGAAGGCCAACCGTATCCTGGGCTGCATCAAAAGCAGTGTAGCCAGCAGGTCGAGGGAGGTGATTCTGCCCCTTTACTCCGCTCTCATGAGACCCCACCTGGAGTGCTGCGTTCAGCTCTGGGGCCCCCAACAGAAGAAGGACATGGAGCTGTTGGAGAGAGTCCAGAGAAGGGCCACGAAGATGATCAGAGGGCTGGAGCACCTCTTCTATGAAGACAGGCTGAGAGAGTCGGGGCTCTTCAGCCTCGAGAAGAGAAGGCTCTGGGGAGACCTGATAGCAGCCTTCCAGTACCTAAAGGGGGCCTACAGGAAAGCGGGAGAGGGGCTTTTTACAAGGACAAGTAGTGACAGGACGAGGGGGAACAGTTTTAAACTGAAAGAGGGTAGATTTAGATTAGATATTATGAAGAAATTCTTTACTGTGAGGGCGGTGAGACACTGGAACAGGTTTCCCAGAGAAGTTGTGGATGCCCCCTCCCTGGCAGTGTTTAAGGCCAGGTTGGATGAGGCTTTGAGCAACCTGGTCTAGTGGAAAGGTGTCCCTGCCTGTGGCAGGGTGGTTGGAACTAGATGATCTAGTAGCCGGAGGCACCGCGGGCGATTTAAACGCACCTCCCCCTGTTGATTGGGGGTGGTGATTGATTGGGTGAAAAAAAGCCTCCTGGAGGGCAGGGACTAGTAGTAGGCAGGGGGTAGAGGGAGAGTCAGTAGTGACTGTGTGAGTCAGCAGTGACTGGGTGTGTCCCAGTGCAGGAGAGGCCGCAGCCGTTTGCAGCTCGTTGGGGAGGGCACTGACTCCCTCCCAGTGCACAAGGCGAGGAAGGTGCCAAGGAGCTGTGAACCAGGGGTGTCACCAACAGGTATTTCCCAGCTCAGTGAAAGAACAATGGTATCTACCCGCTGGAAGAAGACCAAAATGGATGTGGGAACCCAGACAGAGCTCCCACGGAAGGAGGCAATGGTGCAGGTTGCCGGCTGCAGGGAATGCTACAGCGTCTCTGTGGTGTCAGGGGGCTGTGTGCGCTGTGAGCAGGTAGATGATCTGCTCGGCCGAGCGGCACAGCTGCAAAGCCAGGTTGAAAGGCTTCAAGCTGAAGTAGAAAGGCTTAGGAGCATTCGGGAGGCTGAAATGGAGATAGACTGGTGGAGCCAGGCTCTGCCCTCCCTGCAACAAAAATGGGAGCACCTGCCAGAGAGCTCCCAGGATCGAGGGACACCTGTACTCTGCCCCTCTCAGGGGGAAAACAATAACTTAGAGGAGAGGAGTGAGTGGAGGCAAGTCTATGGTCATGGCAAAAGGCGAGTGCCCTCCTTGCCTGCTTTGCCTCCACAGGTGCCTCTGAGCAATAGATATGAAGCCCTAGTAGAATACAGCCAGTCCAATGGGGATGTGGTGGAGAGGCAACCTATATCAGAGGTCCCACCACAGTCAGAAAAACCTGACAGGCGTATAGCTACCTCCTCCACAAGGAAGAAGAGAAGAGTTTTAGTGGTTGGAGACTCCTTCCTAAAGGGATCTGAGGGCCCAATATGCAGAGCTGACCCCCACCACAGGGAGGTCTGCAGCCTGCCTGGAGCCCAAATCAGGGATATCACCAGGCAACTCCCCAACCTGGTGAAGGCCACAGACTACTACCCCCTGCTGATCTTCCAGACAGGTGGGGAAGAAGCTGCATCCTGTAGTCTGAGGGGGATGAAGAAGGACTACAAGGCCCTAGGACGGTTGGTGAAAGAGTCTGGGGCACAAGTTGTTTTCTCCTCCCTCCTTCCATTTTCAGGTGAGGACGTGGGATGGAATAGTAGGATTCTCTCTATTAACGCCTGGCTACGAGACTGGTGCTACAGGCAGGGCTTTGGGTTCTTTGATAATGGCTGGTTTTATAAGACAACAGGCGTGACAGTGATACATGGGAAAGGTTTATGTCGTAGGGGCAAAAGGGTTCTGGGACAGGAATTAGCAGGGCTCATTCGGAGAGCTTTAAACTAGATTCGAAGGGGGATGGGGTAGTAGCTGGGCTTGCACCACTGGGGCAACGCTCTAGTGTTGAGGTAGACCAGGAGGCCTCCCATCCCCCTGGGGTGAAATCGGTGTGCTCAGCTCGCTCCCTGAAATGCCTGTACACCAATGCACGCAGCATGGGGAATAAACAGGAGGAGTTGGAAATCCGTGTTCGGTCGGGGGACTATGATCTAGTGGCAATCACAGAGACTTGGTGGGATGCCTCGCATGACTGGAATGTGGTCATGGATGGCTATGTCCTGTTCAGGAAAGACAGGCCACTAAGGAGAGGTGGTGGAGTTGCTCTTTATGTGAGTGAGCAGCTAGAATGTATTGAGTTCTGTCCAGGGGCGGATCAGGAGCGAGTTGAGAGTTTGTGGGTGCGAATTAAGGGGCAGGCTGGCAGGGGTGATACTGTTGTGGGTGTCTATTACAGGCCACCGGATCAGGATGAGGAGGGTGATGAGGCCTTCTACAGGCAGCTGAGAGCAGTCTCGCAATTACAGGGCCTGGTTGTTGTGGGGGATTTCAACTACCCTGATATTTGCTGGGAGGCCTACTCAGCCAGCCATCCTCAGTCCAGGAGGTTCCTCCAGTGCATTGATGATAACTTTCTGATGCAAATGGTGGATGAGCCAACTAGGAGAGGAGCGCTGCTGGATCTTATCCTTACTAACAAGGAGGGTCTGGTTGAAGAGGTGAAGGTTGAGGGCAGCCTTGGTTGTAGTGACCATGAGATGGTAGAGTTCAGGATCTCATGTGGCAGGAACAGAATAGCTAGCAGAATCACAACCCTGCACTTCAGGAGGGCCAACTTTGGCCTTTTCAAGCAATTGCTAGGGGAAATCCCATGGGACAGGGTACTAGAAGGTAAGGGGGCCCAAGATAGTTGGTTAGCATTCAAGGACTGCTTCTTCCGAGCTCAAGACCAGAGCATCCCAACAGGTAGGAAGTCAAGGAAGGGTACCAGGAGACCTGCATGGTTAAACAGGGAACTGCTGGGCAAACTCAAGTGGAAGAAGAGGGTGTACAGATCATGGAAGGAGGGGCTGGCCACTTGGGAGGAATAGAAGTCTGTTGTCAGAGGATGTAGGGAGGCAACTAGGAAAGCTAAGGCCTCCTTGGAATTCAACCTTGCAAGAGAGGTCAAGGACAACAGAAAGGGCTTCTTCAAATACATTGCAGGTAAAACCAACACTAGAGGCAATGTAGGCCCACTGATGAATGAGGTGGGGGTCCTGGAGACAGAGGATAAAAAGAAGGCGGAGTTACTGAATGCCTTCTTTGCCTCTGTCTATACTGCTGGAGGCTGTCCTGAGGAGCCCTGGACCCCTGCGGCCCCAGAAGAAGTCAGGATAGAGGAGGAATCTGTCTTGGTAGATGAGGGCTGGGTCAGGGACCAATTAAGCAATCTGGACGTCCATAAATCCATGGGCCCTGATGGGATGCACCCGCGGGTGCTGAGGGAGCTGGCGGAAGTCATGGCTAGGCCACTCTCCATCATCTTTGCTAAGTCGTGGGCAACGGGAGAGGTGCCTGAGGACTGGAGAAAAGCGAATGTCACTCCAGTCTTCAAAAAGGGCAAGAAGGAGGACCCGGGGAACTATAGACCGGTCAGCCTCACCTCCGTCCCCGGAAAGGTGATGGAACAACTTGTCCTCGGTGCTGTCTCTAGGCACATCAAGGATAGGGGGATCATTAGGGGCACTCAGCATGACTTCACCAACGGGAAGTCATGCTTAACCAACTTGATTGCCTTTTATGAGGACGTAACCAGGTGGATAGATGATGGTAAAGCTGTGGATGTGGTCTATCTCGATTTCAGTAAAGCGTTTGACACGGTCTCCCACAGCATCCTCGCAGCTAAACTGAGGAAGTGTGGTCTGGATGATCGGGTAGTGAGGTGGATTGTGAACTGGCTGAAGGAAAGAAGCCAGAGAGTGGTGGTCAATGGGACTGAGTCCAGTTGGAGGCCTGTGTCTAGCGGAGTCCCTCAAGGGTCGGTACTGGGACCAGTACTATTCAATATATTCATTAATGACTTGGATGAGGGAATAGAGTGCATTGTCAGCAAGTTCGCTGATGACACAAAACTGGGAGGAGTGGCTGACACAACGGAAGGCTGCGCAGCCATTCAGAGAGACCTAGATAGGCTGGAGAGTTGGGCGGGGAGAAATTTAATGAAATATAACAAGGGCAAGTGTAGAGTCCTGCATCTGGGCAAGAACAACCCCATGTACCAGTACAAGTTGGGGGCAGACCTGTTGGAGACCAGCGTAGGGGAAAGGGACCTGGGGGTCCTAGTGGACAACAGGATGACCATGAGCCAGCAGTGTGCCCTTGTGGCCAAGAAGGCCAATGGCATCCTGGGGTGTATTAGAAGGGGTGTGGTCAGCAGGTCGAGAGAGGTTCTCCTCCCCCTCTACTCTGCCCTGGTGAGGCCACATCTGGAATATTGTGTCCAGTTCTGGGCCCCTCAGTTCAAGAAGGACAGGGAACTGCTAGAGAGAGTCCAGCGCAGAGAGACAAAGATGATTAAGGGGGTGGAACATCTCCCTTATGAGGAGAGGCTGAGGGAGCTGGGTCTCTTTAGCTTAGAGAAGAGGAGACTGAGGGGTGACCTCATTAATGTTTATAAATATGTAAAGGGCAAGTGTCAAGAGGATGGAGCCAGGCTCTTCTCAGTGACATCCATTGACAGGACAAGGGGCAATGGGTGCAAGCTGGAACACAGGAGGTTCCACATAAATATGAGGAAAAACTTCTTTACGGTGAGGGTGACCGAACACTGGAACAGGCTGCCCAGAGAGGTTGTGGAGTCTCCTTCTCTGGAGACATTCAAAACCCACCTGGACGCGTTCCTGTGTGATATGGTCTAGGCAATCCTGCTCCGGCAGGGGGATTGGACTAGATGATCTTTCGAGGTCCCTTCCAATCCCTAACATTCTCTGTGATTCTGTGATCTTTAAGGTCCCTTCCAACCCAAACCATTCTATGATTCTATGAAAATTCTTCCCAAATTTTATTATGAATAGTTTTTAAGTTAGTGGATAAGTTTTTAATCTGATGTATCATGTTTAATGTCTACCAAACCAAATCTATAGATATCCCCAGCTTTTTACATTTCTTCCTCTGTTAGCATAACATACTGGGTCAAGTGTGACTACTGTTTATTTTAACTTTGCAAAAATGATCCCAGCTTCATATTTTTGAGAAAGATTGGTCCATTTTGGTACATTTCCAGAATAAATCCTGCCTGTTCTTTTGAAGTGGGACAGACTCTTGACATACCACCATTGTGACTGTGGAAGGCGTTTCTAGCATGCCTAATGAGTGATTGACTGCCCTGCTTGTTTTCATAGTGATAAATATGTGGTACCATTAGGCAGGAAAACAAAGTATTCCCAAAAAATCTCTGCTAAGCACATTTTGGAGTTAATGGGGTAGTATAGATACATCATGCTCTCTTTCTGTGCTAAGAGGTATTTGATTCCATGAAATTCACTCACTCCCACATAATTTAAATCACTAAAATGGAACATTGTGTTCTCCCTTTTCTGCACATGTAAAAAGAGCAGGCAATCTTGCCAAAGTTAACTATACAATCTTGTTAGGCTTCTATAGATTTCATTAATGCCCCATAAAAGAGAATCAATAAAACTTGCACGCTGATATAAAGATGACCTTTTGATTTACTCTTTAAGATACGAAAAAAAGAAATCTAATCAATAGACATTCAGAGAAGTTATGTTCCTGCTCTGAACACCTTCCTAAGGGACTGTTCCTGATCCGACTGGGAGCGTTTGGTGGGACTACTCATTTTAGGCCACAACCTTGCAAAGCTGCGTATCTGAGGCATGGGATTACTCACACACCAAAACAAGACACTTGCAGAGGTGTCGTCACACTTCAAAGATTAATAGGACTGCTCATGAGAGAAAGGATTTTTACAGAACTGTGCCTTCACTTCCATTTATGCTTTAAATTTTCCTTTGACATTTTTTCCATAGGTATGAAACCCCACAATGCTTAAATGGACTTTGTTGGTTTCTTCTATGTAATTTACAGTTCAGCGTACCCAGCAAGCACACCAAAATGACACCTATCTCAGCATCCCAACAGGAGAGTCACTGATAACAAATGGCTCTGCCCTGGCAGCAGTGTTAGCGCTCAAAAACAAGGGCCTGATCCATGGCTTTTTCACTGAGGCTTTCCACCTATTTTGCTCCAAATTTCTCACTCCGACATCTTGTGGGATCCTATTTTATGTTGTCTTTGGGTTTTACAGTTTCCTTTTGCATTCAAAGATACTAATGACCCTCTGATCTCTTTTTTTAGTGACTAGATGGACCAATTCAGAAAATTTTTCTAAGTGCTCTCCTCCCACTTCTGCAAGATTTCTCAGGTGGATAATGAACAGCCTCACATAAACAAAAAACAAACCAAAACAAACAAAAATACCAAGAGATAATCTGGTGGCAACACTAATTTTTTGTCTTGTTTTTAAAGTTCCTCTGTTATTTACTATGCCTCATAGCCGCAAAATCATAGATAGTTTATACAGACAATCACACATTTATTTAAAAAAAAAAAACCCAAAACTTAAATTGATGTGACTTTTCTTTTGGTTTCCAAGGAGTTCTTCCTCCCTGCTTGCCTCAGCTCATACCAAATCGTCTTCCAGCCTGAATCGAGGATCCTGCGGCCTTTCCCAAAGCAGCATTTGCCTCTTCCAAGATTTCTCCAGCATTTCTTTATAGGCACCTGCTGCTAGTAATTCCCAGCCTGTCTCCTAACCACTTCCCCTGTTTTATGTCAGGGCCACACTCGGTCTACTCGACTGCAAACAGCTACTGGTGAGAGAGGACTGCGCGGTCCCTCGCCGTCATTAGGCAGGACCAGTCTCCTTTGTGCGCACTGGTGTCCTGACAAAACAGAGCAGTTCCTTTATTACAATCTTCCCTTTCTTGCCTCAAGTAGCGTCATGCATCACATGCTTTGGTAACCTCTAAACAGACCGCCTGCGTGCATTTGTGTCTGTCGTGTGGCTTCGAAGTGACTAGTAAATACATACTTCTCTGCTTCCCAAAACATGTTTTTTATTTAGCCGGAGGATCAAAACACTGCCTTTCTCCAGCCTCGAATCCCACCGATAAGTTTGTTCCCATCCCAAGTTTTCATGCAAGAGAAAAGAATGTTTAGTCTATACCTTGTGTTTATAAACATGTATTTTCTGGGAATGAGGATCCTTTAACTTCTTTATACAGTGCAGTATATGCCTTACCACCCAGGGAAATAAAAATAAACACTGTAGTGTACTCAAAACCTTTAATTCTCCAAATAAATGTATTTTTCCACTGTTATTAATATTTGAAACCGCTAATCCTAACAAGTTGATTTTTATATGTTTTAATTTTCCATTGCCTACTTTGAGAGAAGTCAATGAAGAAAATCAAGTTTTATTTTTGTAAATATCCTTGAAGATGATCGAAAGTGACCAGACTTTGCCATAGCTAAAAAGACAGCCTCGATGATACAGAGACCTGCTGAGAAAAGTTCCTCTCAGGTTTTCATCAGAAGTAGGGTGATGTTCTGACAACAAACAACTGCAGAGAGTGGGGGCAACATGAACATACAGCCTTTTCATTTTAATTACTAAGTCTTTGGCGAGGCTTTGCATCAGTGGGGTGGTGGATGGCTGCAAAAACTTCCAAAGAAAATTTTCTTTTTAAAAAATAAAAAGCCTCAAACAACTAGTAGCCATAAAACAGCATTTTACCTAATAACTGCCATTCTAGATGCCTATCTTTTCTTTCGGTTCTCTTAAGTGGAACGAGATCTTGTAAAGATACAAACATTTTCCTCCTCATTTTAGTGGCAAAGAATCTCTTTGTTAACACCAGGATTGCTCTCTGATGTATTTTGCAGTGTCTGCTCCTTTTTTTTTTTTCCCATTTTTTCTAAAAGAGTTCTTACGAGTCACGGAAATTTCTTCTGTCCAAACAGACGAGATGATAGAAATCTCTCCACCACAAATATAGTCTTACAGAAACTGTAACTGGTAACAACCCTCAGCTGGTGCAGAACTGAGGCACTCGCTGAACTCAGGGAAGCTGTCTTGGTTTACACAAAATGAGAGGCTCAGCTCCAAACACATTTTGTGAAGGCCAGCTCTTCCACTTAGAAAGTTCACCTATCTGAGCATAATCAGAAGTTTCAAAACCTAGACCCTGTGGGTTGAAATTTATTATGAACAGATGGGTCTAAGTGGCATACACAATTTACCTGTGCACCTAAAATACAGTTATATATATTTATAAACATAAACAAACCAGCTGGTATCCATTTCCTCGCTAATCAAAACACCTTTGGCCTTCTAGAATTCCAGACCTACACTGCTACAACCACTTGGTTTTCATACACACAAGTCATACCTGGTGGCTCTCAAGTCATGAAAAGTTGGTATTGCACAAATTCTCATTAAGTAATTTTTGCTCCTATAGGAAGACTCATGCTTCCAGTTAGATAGTGGTTGCAATCTAAAGGTCAAATCACCTAATATTAAACAATCCCGCATTTGATAAACAACCCACAGCACAAGTCAGAAGAGCTGAATTGTGAAGCTAGGCCTATTGTCAGGTAAGCTCTTTACCCTTGCAGGTAAATGCATCTTCCCAAATAATATTTCATGGCCAGTGAGACATTTCCTTGGCAAGAGACTCGCATGAGGCTTTAAGCTGGGTTTGTGGGAAGGAAACATGTAGGCTTACATAAGCTATTTCAGTCCAGAAATTCCCTGTGGTTAGGTAATTATATATACTAATAACTTCCCAATGACAGTGTCTGGAGGCAGCCTGCACATACACATAACAAAGCAATTTAACATTGTTCATGCCCTGCAATGTTCTTAAGCAATGACTCACACTTCAACACCAGTTCTCATACTACAGAAAACTAAGAACTGATTTTGGCAAGCTGAAGTCCCAAAGTACTGCATTCAGGAACCCCTGTAATCTCTCTAGAGACAACAACCAGCAATATATTTTATAGTTACACCTTTGCAAATCATAGCTATGTATTCCTAGATGCCCATAGGATGCTGACAGGGACACTTGATATTGACCGCAAGATGATGACACCATGTGTTATTATACTCACCAAAATATACTGATGTATCTTAAAATACTGACCATCTAAAAGCAAGGCAAAGTTAGATGAAATCCGACCATTAAAGAGTACGATTTTTTTTTTTTTTAAGGACTGCCTTAAGCAAAATTTTCCCTGGTACATTGATTTTCTAATATGCACAAGTGATAATAAATAGGTCGGTATTTCTATTTGTTTTTCAAATGCCATTTCAGAAAACAAGCAATACAACACTTTTACCTTGCACTGTGGGTAAGAGTTACTTTGCTCAAACAAACTAAGCTTCAGTAGCTGACAAAAAGTAATGAATAATGTTTTAAGATTGATTTTGACCTTACAGACCAAAGGTCAAATACAATTCCCCACTAACATACCTCCATGGAAGTGCTAAAGTCCATGGCTCAAAACAAGGAACTTCAACAAGAGCAACCAGACTTTCTTTCTTTTGATGTACATAGAGAAGAGACAAAAAAAGAAGCAAAACAGAAACTCCTTACATTTTTTTAGTCAAATAAGGGCCTTTTTCATAACTTGGGAGTCATAAATGCATTTGTATAAGCCAACCAAATTCCAAAATGCCTAGATATCACAACAGCAGAAACCTTGGAAAAATCATGTTAAAGTCAGACACGTCACTGAGAGCTAACACAACCAGAACATCCCAGAAGTTTTGCTTGATACAGGCTTTTGCTTGCATAAATGACCGCATGCAATCACTTATTATCCTTAACTAACTGCAGAAAATATTAATGGCAGCTTAGTGTGCCAGTTATGCCACAGACCTTCATCTGCCTCCTACAAAAAAAACCTGTGCTGAGCCACTCAAACAGCTTTTCCCCGGCTCCGGCGTGGGTCCTTCCCCCGAGCTGCAGTCCCTCCAGATAAACCTGCTCCAGCCTGGGCTGTCAGGGGCTGCAGGGGATCTCAGCACGAGCACCTGGAGCACCTCCTCCTCCTCCTCCTCACAGAGGCCACCCCTGCAGACCCCCGCTGCCAACGCCTGGGCACCTGCACCCAGCGCAGGGGAGCAGCCGAGACACCCCGCAGTTTCCTTCTGTCCTGTGCCCAGGGGCTCCCTCTGCACAGACACGCACCTCGGGGAGCTGAACACATCCGCGGGCTTTGTTCGTCCCCTCAAGGAGGTGTGTGTTGGGGTGGGAATCTTCTCCTGCAACATTTCCCAACGTTATCACCTACCTGCTAACAACTTTTAGTTGTGCTGGTTTATTTTGGAGGGTGGGGTCCTAAGCTTGAGAGGCTCAGAGGAGACAGCATTCATGAAGCAGCCTGGCACAGTTTTGGAGAGTAGATTTCTTCAGAGAATGCAATGGCCAAAACATGCAAAAATTTATGTCAACTTTCCTGAGGGAATCCAACTGCAGAACAAGGGTAAAAAAATCCCCCAAATTAACATTTTTTAAATTTGTCTTTCAAAACAGTACTTTGGTTACTTTATTTCTTATTTTATTTTAGAGGTTAAAGAACATTCCCAAGTAACCAAAAATTGCAAAATGTTTTGTTTTGCACAACTGTTTTTAAGGTCTTTGTTTGGGGCAGGGGAAAATGACTTGAGGGGTGATTATAAATCTTTTCTCGAAATTTCAAGGCCTTCTGCTGAACTAGACAAACTACACGTACAGTTTTAACTCTCAAAGATGGTTTAACAGCCTCATGCAACCCCAAATATTCTGCAGTAGACAGACTATGGGTCTCCTTTTCCTCTTTCTATTTAAATACAGGCTCAAAGCCTTCCCAGAAAGAGGGTGCCCAGCACATAACAGAGTCTCGTAGGTACCCCAGCATGCCACTACGAACCTGCCTCCTGGTCAGGTCACCTTCAGTTTCACAGCCTTCTGGGCACCTGAATTAGCTGCATAACCAGCTGCTTCTAACAGTTTTATGCACGTGTTTCAGGCTTATACAGACATCCAGACAGACAAAAATAGTAAATCTTTGAGAAAGACAAAGAATTACAGCACTGCAATGCCAATGAAATATATTCATGGCTGTATTAGAGCAATTGTCCCGCACCGATGTGAACGGTGCCATTTTGTTAGCTCCAGCAAAATTCAATTACATCATTCTCCCAGCTCATGAACGTGCATATATTTACTTTTTTTATAAACAAATACAATAATTATTTTTTTAATAACTTTCAGTCAAAGTAGTGAAAGAGATTAGGAAAGAACGTATGGTAAAAGTCACTTCTGACCTATGTTTTATCCTTAAAACCCAAAAGTGGATTCAGTATTAAAATGAAAGCACCCTAAGTATATTGCGAAATATTTACAGCTGTTATTACTGCCTGATTTATGTGTGCCAGAGACCAGATTATTCAGACTGGTTTCACAAGCAATATGTTAGTAAACAGGATTTTGTTTGGTAATTATATTAAACATGTCCATATAAGCTTGGAATTAATTACAAACAGTATTTCACTGTACTTGATAAAAGCACTAAGCAGCAAGAACTAATGATGGCAAAAAGGTCTTCTCTCATTTTCAATAAAGCTTTCCATGTGAAAATCTGTCAACATGAAAAAGTTACTGCTTGTAATTAAAACCAGGCTTTAGCTCAGTAGCATGTTTACATGTTATGGTTCCAGAAGAAGGAAAAACGCAATTGAATTACTCTCCTTAAACCCTGTAGCTCGCACACGATCTGCTCTGGGCACGCTACTGATGTCAACTCCTTCAGCTCAGGAAGACAAAAAATTCATGTTCAGCCTCATGACACTATCAAGAGTTTTGCACTACTAACACAGTTTGTTAAGAGTTCAAGTGAGCCCTCCAGATGTGTTCACTGGATTTTTGCAGTGGGTATGTCTACTCATATGAGGCATTTAAGCTCTACTTCTGTCAGTACTTGTACAAGGTTTCACTAATGGACGGATAATATCAAAGAGAAGGCAGAGGAGGTTACAGTAACACTTCACGATACTGGGGAGCATGTCAGTTAAGCGACTAATTACCCCTCCATTTCCAGCTCTCACATTAACTTATTAAGTGACCCTTTGCCTGTCTCCACAACAGCCTTCTAGCACAAGATCTATTTTCAAAGACTTCAAAGTGACTTTTCTGAATTAGAACAGTTGCCAAAGCGGGTGCTAAACCGTGCTTCAGTGGGTCCCAAGGCCGCAGCACTAGGGCCTCAGTCTGCTGGTTGCTTTTGAAGATGAATAAAAAGTTCATCACCTGTTGCACTTCTCTGTACCAAGTGTGCACCATTTTCTCACCATATTTCTCAACCCTCTTTTTGACACACTGAGATGGGTAGATGCTATTTGCTGTGCAAACGGTTAATCAGAATTTAAGGCCATAGGCATACAAACATTATCTCGACAAGTTCAAATGTTTTCACACTGCTGTAACGAGACATATTTCCTAAATAGCCAGCAAATTACATTTTTTTTCCATGGCAACTCAGTGTTCCACATGACAAAGCTTCTTACTGACTTCAGTAGAAACTTTTCTTGAACAAGGTCATAATGTATTTAACAACAAAGAACCAAGCAGAGAAGCAGCTCTGTGGTGATCCTGTGTTACAGAAGCCTGTACACTAGATTTGCTAATCTCGCTTTAATTCAGAAACCTGACACTCTCTGCTGTTCTTGTAACCATTTTTGTTTCTTGTTAATGCAACCAGATGGTAACTTTAGCTTGATTACAATTTTTCCTACTTTAATGTGAACTCATCATCTGTCATCAGATGACATTTGCTTTCCTTAATGTACATAGTTTTAGAAAAATTACAGAAGTGTTATTGCTGCATTACATGAAAAATTCCAGTGTACATTTAGCTGACAAAGCATCAGCTGCTGTTTAAACTGGGCTTAGCTAATGGGCTTTTAATGTCAGTGGGGTTACATGCAGTTACTGGCTATTAGCAGGAATGGGCCCTTTCTATAAAAATCGCTTTTCCTCAAGTGTGTTGTTTGAACATTCCTTCCTCTGATTTAGTGACTGTCACCAAATACAAAACAAATGCAAGGACACTGTAATCTACTGCTATCTTTAAAACCAACTTAACCTCAGACCGGCCTCCACGAGCAAAATATGTGTTCTACATTGGTACTAGTGGATATACAACTTTAAAGACAAAAGACCAAATTTTCTTTGTCTTTCTCCAGTGAGTAAATCCCAAGCAACCCAGTGAAACTAATCAGACAGAAAGCAAAATTTGATCGAAATACTGCCATCAGTTGATTTCCCTATGAGAAAGGATCTTTGCAATGAAACCAAGGACTCATAAAATCATCAGTAAAAAATCATCAGTAAAACATAGCAGATGAATAGTCCACTCAATGTCACTTTGTCATTTTAATTCAGTTTTCTTTACAAATGTTTCTTATAAATCCAAATTTAAGACTTTCCTTGAGACTACAAAATGACAGAAATGTTTACAAAGCAAGTAAGCAAATTAGGACTTTTTTTTTAAGATTTGGAAGGTTTTAGCTATGTTTAGTACACAGAATTAATATATAACACTTAGCAAAAAAAAAAAAAAGTCCATACAGAAATAGTGCAGGACAAGGAAAGGACAAAAGCTAGCAGGAGCAAGAACTATTTTGCCTTTTCCAGTGCTCGTGAAAGGCACATGGCACTTCTCATTCTACTGCCTAAAACAAGATAACAACTGCTTTTGTTACCACCTACCAGGTTGCATTTCTAACTCCAGCCTTCTAAGCCCATTCTTTTTGTAGTAGAGGTCTCCAGTTAAAGAACGACTGATTGCTGAGGCAGGAAATTGCCACACATTTGGATGTAATAGATATTTATGTGGATATCTGCCTACA
Source organism: Nyctibius grandis (assembly GCF_013368605.1). Lineage (NCBI taxonomy): Eukaryota > Metazoa > Chordata > Aves > Nyctibiiformes > Nyctibiidae > Nyctibius > Nyctibius grandis. Next base: position 57,401,293 of record NC_090663.1, read on the forward strand.
GTTGGTGATGTTTGGCGTCAGCGTTCTTACATGAAATAACGTGAAAAAGACCAAGAGAAAAAAAAATCTACCTGAAAGAATCTCACCAACGTGTTTTCAAGTGAGGCACTTTCTTAATCTCTCTACAGCAAAGAGCCACATCACCACACATAAAGGAAATGGAAAGCCAGACAATTATACAAATTATTGAGCTTAAAAAAAAAAAAAAAAAAACACAAAAAAACTTGCCAGCAAAAAAAGGTAAGACCAAGGCTCATCCATCCTCAAGTCTCACTCTACTGTGTCGACATATTTTTAACACAGAACCAGATCAGCTTCTGATGTGTGCTGGCTTTGAAATTAATGGAGCTGTATTTGTTGGTGGTCATAACCTGGCCTTATAATGGTGTAAATCTGTCCTTGGTATAAGCACTAGGGATTTGAAAAAACAAAAGGCAACTGAGAGTAAATGGACACACCCCAGTACTGAACTTTCCAGCTACAAACTTTCTAGTTATTTAAAAACTAAGAAATTAGGAACTTCCTATTTGCTACAGCATAGCTATTTTACATGTGGAAGAGAAGGAAAACCAGCACTCACATTCTTGCCAGTAGAGATCTGCTGCATAAGAAGATCACTGCGTTTTATTTGAGCAAGAAAGCAAAAAGTTACCCTCACCTTCAGAAACTGGTGAGGAAGCAGAAAGGAAGTCCCTAAAGCTACGTTTGCAACATCTGCATGAAAGGAATTTGTAATGGGGATTATGACTTGCCAAAAACTAGTGCAGCTTTGGGGCCAAAAAACTTAGAGCAAGGAATACTAGCAATTCATGAGCGAATTCAGCAAGGTTTTCAGTGAACAATACTGGTACAAGGGCACATTCACCACCATTTAATTACAGCCCCATCCCTTAACTGGACAGACTTCTATTTTCCATAATCAACTCTGATTTTCAGATCTGAAGTTGATTGAGTCTGACAGGGGAAACTTTATCTCCTCCTAGTTGAAAGCACCACTGAGTTTTGTCCTAATCCTAAAATAAAGGCTTGCACAGCAGAGGTTTCTCTATAGTCTCACTGACTGTGGACAACCCAAAATTTCAGTCTGGACACCTCACCGTTACCCTGTTAGCCCCAGCTATTCACCACGAGTCATGGCTGCTCATCTTTTGTACGTGTAGAGCTGCAGAGTAACCAGGTAGACACATGAAGTTGTTGATCTTGTACGGAAAGGTGTGAGGAATACATCTGTGCTAACTCCGTGAGCAACTGGCAAAACTAGGAGATATATCAATGACAGAGAAAATTAATTCAGAGTAAGGCAGTGTGCATGTCTGTACTCTGAATTACTCCCAGTAATTACCTGCGCTACAGTCACTGTAGGTAAACCCAATGCACATGAGAACAGAATTAGTCTCACTTGCTATTCTGGTCCCACTTCTTATTCCTCTATTTCGGTATGACTGAACTGCAATTAACCTCATTCAGTGAAACGATGTTATTATTTTCACTCACTACATAAACTTCACAGTATAAACACATATGTCGGGACTGGATAAGACAAGCAATGTATTTAAACAATAAATAAATACACCATATCGTAAGAGTGCAGCAATTCATGTTCCAGCCATTATTTTAGCAAATTTATGGTTGGAAGATAGCTCTCCAAGAAGCTCTGAATTACTAATAATCCTGTGGTGATTACTTTTCACTGCCTGACGTAAAATGCACTAAATTCAACCAAAGAAATGCCTGGGGAACAACTATCCGTTCAAATAAGTTTCCAAAACGGGTGCAATGATAGAGTCAACCTCTTTTGACAGATCATTCAAGGCTTACTTGCACATTTCCTTCTATCTAGCTGATGAAATCCAAGATTTCTCAAACAATCACATCCAGCACTCAGGGGACCAAGAAAAATGCAAGCTTTCCTTTTTCTCAAAGGATATACCGTTAATCCACAGAGCTTAACATTTCAACCTCTCACTCAATATGAGACTAAGAAATAAAGCTACTTTACTTCTTGAAAATAACTAAAAAGGGATTGGCAGGAGCTACCTAACAAGAAAATGCTCAGCTGTTGCTAGGCCAGTAAAACCTATCCCAGCTCCTTAGCATTATTGTTGATAATGTTACCTCAACAAGAGAAAAAAAAAACTGATTTAATTGCCTAGGCAACCTCAGCTTTTATGACTCATAAGGCAACGGGGTCCTTTGGAGCATAAGTTGTTCATTTAGATGAATGAAGTACAGTTGAATAAGATAGTCCTGAATTGCACATTAAACCCAAATAAAACAAAACAACCCAAGGCAGTGATTCTAATTCCATTTACAACAGTGCTGCAGTCATCCGCTGGATCCGCTCTTGCTCCCTCCAAATTCAGGATAACATTGTGGATTTCACTGGGCGAAGCAAATCCTCCCAAACCGCCTGTCGCCGTAAAGTCAGAGCTTCCAGGAAGCATCCCTCTTTCTGAGCAACAGCATACAGGTTTGCCCTTTGTTTTTTATATATTTTTCTAGGTACCAGCAGATATAAAGAAACCGTTAGTGAGACTCAACAAATTTGACACTGGGAAAGCACTCAAGAGCCTTCAGCGTAGCATTCCCTCCATAGCATCCATCTTTGGGACTGTCAGACAAGAAGGAGGATGGACTGGAGCACCTCACACAGTCTGGGGCACTCAGAAGCCTTGAGTTCACATTTTGGCTTCCTTACATATTTGCTCTGCACCTTCAGGCAATTCCCCTTCTATCTCTCCACCAAACAGAGATAAATATAGCTGTCTTCCCAATCCAGCAAGATGGATTAAAGATTAAAGAGCTAATGCAACATGACAAATGAGAACCTCCCATTGTCTCTAGCAACACAAACGTGTAGCAAAGCTATCCTAAAGACGCAACTGCAGATGTCCCCCATGGGAGGTATCACCAGCTGAGACGAGCATGCACAGCTTCTTGACTGCCTCTTCCTGACCTGCCTGTGTAGAAATCACAATGAAGGAAAGTGAGAATTTGGGGAGGCACTGACGCACTGCAGCATCACATACTGGCATATGGGACGTCCCTGCCTTGATGGAGTTATTGCACAGTCATGCAAGCCAGAGCAGCACTGCTTGTATTCGGGGAACAGCAAAGGTACTCACGCAAATCTAGTGTTGCCTGCCCTTCCCCGGCAGCATTAAGGGTATGTCTGGCACCACTGAGAGAATCTGTGTCTCTATCTCAATCTGCATCACAGTAAAATTAGTGTGATTTTAGAAGGAAAAAAAGAGGAGAGCGAGACCTAAAAATTGCTGTAAATGTATGCCTTAACCAGTGTTTAACCAGGATTGTAAGTCAAAATTAACAGTGAGGTTTTTCACTGGGCTAGTTGAAATATATGGAAAAATGTAAGTGGAAATGAAAACTGTTACTGTTAGAAGACTTTACAACTTTTAACTTTTTCGTTTTCCCTGAGACCCTAACAGATGTTCAGAAAGCGTTAACTAGAAAGAGTTTGGCCAGTGAGGTAAGTATATGAAGCTTTATTGACCTTTTCATTAAAATAACTTAATCCTTTCTGGTTTTTATTAAGGTTTCTTGGTTTCTTCCAACCCCCCCCCCAGCAAATATACAAAAAGGACTCTATTTTTTTTTTCCAAAAAAAAAAAAAATTCTATGCTGATAAAAAGGACATTTTTAAGCGAAACTATTTTTGCATAAAGCTTTTCCTCCCCAGCCCAACCTTTTAGATAATAATGTGCGAGGCTATAAAGGGACTCCCTAAAACCTGGCATTTGATGAATTAGGATGAAATCTCATGTTTCCTGCCTAACGTACATGTGTTTTGGGATGGAGTTATAAAAGCAAACAGGAAGCTGTTCTAACGATGACTACCTAGGGGGAAAGCTGCATACAAGCATCTCTGAGGTTACTGAAAGCTGGGAGAACCTCTCTCAGCTCTTGCCCACTGCTCTGACTCGCTGCGCCTTACTTGTGCGTGCTGTTTGTACAAGCAGAGACATCCTTGAGGAAAGCGGCTGGAACACAACTACAGTTCAGGGCTTTCTTTTACCTGCTCCAGCTAGCATGTACGCCCACGGCTTACAGTTAGCTTTATGCCGTATCCTTAGCCAAGAAAGACAAATCTAAACGCAAAACCCACAACCGATGCTCTGCAGAATGTTTAAGCAGACCTATCACAAAACCAATGACAATACTAAAGAAATCCTCTCCCCATCACACTGCTGACATTGGGGTTGGAGTATCTGCAGATGATCCCATTAAATTAAACACAGGGAAACAAAGTATGTGCAAAATTAAGGGGCATTTTGTTGTTCCTATTTGTTCAACGTACGCTTCTTTATAACCATTTCCCTTTTGAGCATAATTTCAAATGCTTGCTTACAAATGATGCAAATTAAGTCTTTCTCTGGCTACAGTTTGCCTCCCAGAAGACCTGATTCCATTTCTTTCAGATCGCCTCTTGGATAGCGTTATGATGGAAGGCTCCAGGGGTGCCTGCTCCTGAGACTGGACTCTACCGAGCACACACAATAAACACCACCATCCTTTCAGTCCTTGGAAGCAGTTAGCACTGAACTGTGCCTCTGCACAACATTATTCTGACGCTGCGTTGACAGAGGTTGTAGCCAACTGGAAAACCGCTGCTCGTCTCTTACTCCTCGCTTTTAATCCTTGACTTAGGCTTTAAAATCTTGTGCTGTTTTATAACTCCAAGTCGAACGTGAAAGCAAAGATGGCTAATGAAAATGACAGGCGATGTAATTACTGCTTTATTGGCACCGATGCCAAGATCGCTCCCTGCTAAACTGGAATACCTCCACTGGGTGGCTAACAAGATGTGCACAAACCAGCACAACCCTCTCCCTACTCAAAAGGGAGGAAAGAGGGAATGGGAAAGGGAATGCCATTTTTTCCTGTAGTGACATATAGATAGTTATATGAAACATATTGCATAGGCAGAGCACCCACGACTAAATTAACTTTTATTTCGAAGATAGCCTCCAGTGATGTGTTTTCAATGACAAATCAATGATCTGAACATTTGAGACTCACACTGAGTGAGAGTCGAATCCTCTTTGACTAAATCGCAGCAAACTGTTCACTACTTTGAGCAATGCAAATTCACCCAGGAATTCCCCTTTGCAACAGCAATTGAAACATATTTTTCTGATAAGCTGCGAAAGCAACTTCCATGCCCTTTTGCGGAAAAAGTAACCAGAACGGATTCCTCAGAAGTCCAATGATTTAAAATCCAGAAAGACACCAGAAAGCAACACACATAGCCACACACTATAAAGCGGGTTACTCCAAACAAGATTACTTAGCTGGTAGCATGAAATAAACGTAGCTTCACTTTTCAAAGCACAGCTCTCCTTAGTATTTTACAAATACACAAAACTCTGGTCATATACTGTACAGAAATACTCAATTGTTGTCCTTGTCAACCTGGACTCCTCTCACCTTCCATGGGAACTGATGTTGCTTTGCATCCTATTCAACTGAACCGGACAGTCTGCACCTCAAAACACCACTCTTCAACCTGCACAAAAATCAAGGTATTTACTTGAAAATGTCTAATAAACATAATCCACATTTTCTCCTCTCTTGCTGTGCAGACCAGCTATGGAACTGATTTGCCTGGCCTTGGCACAGAGTTGTATTCCTGTTTTCAGATGTACTGTGTTTGGAAAATTAAATTAGGAAAATATTTTTAATATGCTTAATGCTGTTTCCTGTTTCTGACTTTGGATGTCAGGCACAAAGCTAGTCCCAAAATACAGTGAATAATCTGGGTTTGAGACCATTACCAAAGAAAAAAAAAAAACAAAAAAAAAATTTGTGTGATGAATGATCCACGTAAAATGATTAGGTGTAAATATGCACAACAATTGAGGAAACGTTTACATACACTCAGGCATTCTTACTGTACACAGGAATAAGCGACACTGAGAGTAATGCTGAAAAGCTATCAGAAGGGGGCTGTATTTGATGTATATACTTTTTTTCATAACTGTTGCAACTGGCTGCTAAAGACTGGAGCCCGAGGAAGAGGAGCCCAGATTCTGGCTCCGCTGTTCCTGGGGAGGAATCCCTCCTCCACGGACACATCCATCCACTTAATTTTAACCCTGCCTAAACAGCCCCTCAGTCAGCAAAGGAAAGTCGGTGGCTGCTTTGCTTTCAGTGAAGCCCACGGAAGCACTAAAATTCTTCTCAGGACCGATATGGGCTATCGCATCCAGCCCAAACTCATCAACATCACTGAAATCTGCCAGAGCACATCACTTTAAAATTAATATTCCAAGTGGGTTTATCCATTCACAACAAAATACTACTTGGCCCTCGCTTTACTAATACAAATACTATTACACCCACATGATCCAATACAAGCGGTCCACTGATGCATCAAGATAATTAAGTCCTTTTCCTCCCTTTTTTCAACGAGATGCATTTAGGTATTTAATTAAGAAGTGCATCCCCAAAAGGTTAGTACATCCACATGTTACATTTCACTTTTTCCGCACCAAGCATTTTCAAACTGCTGCTGTTGCTAATACAGACTATGCTGGGGCAAGAAAAATATCTGCACATATGGCTCTTTTACAGTTTTCTTTTTAAATTATCACTTTATTTTAATTAGGTTTGAGGGGTTAAGCATAGAAAAAATGTACTCTTTTGTTGTAAAGGAACAACTGAAATAAAAACCCCTTAATATGCTGTCCCTTTAACTTTTCTATCCATCTCTTACGCCATCACTGTTAGCCCATAAAGCTGTCTGAACCATGCTTGTCACTACAGATAGACAGCCTGGCCCTCCCTCTTGTCCCACCTACCCCCCAAAAAGGTGGGGGGCACAGTATAAGTTTTTCAAACACTTTCAATACCCAAAGATGGGGCGGAGAGTGGCAGGGAGGGGATGACTAGGGAAGCACAATGGCTGAAACTCAGTCTCTGCTGATTGAAGAGCCGAAGGAGAAGTCGGTCTTACAGGAGGTGGCACTGAAATGCCAGGCAGGGGTGGGTGCTTGGGTCCAGGCGTGGTTGTTCTTTCTCTCACAGTTTGGGACGATTGAATTCTCGTTCTGATGTGGCTTATCATAGAGGTATAATGAATGCAGCAAACGTCAGATCAGAGTTGATTCTGGCTTGATAATCGCTCTGGCCCCATTCACCGCACTTTAGGAATTCAGGGCTGTCTCTGTCATTGTGGCCATTTCCTGTTCTCTCCTGATCACAGCGGAAAAATACTTAGACAGCTTCAGATAAGAAATGCTAATAAAACAAAAAGTGTATTTAGCTCTGCTGAGCAGCTCACAGGAGGATGCTGAGATGCAGTCATATGAAACTCTCTGCCAGGGAGTATAGGCGTTGGTCCACCAACTACTCAGTTAATAAATTTATTTTCCACAAGGCAATGGAAAAGGAAGGCATGAAAGCAGAAGCTCCAGCAATGCTCATGGCCTCCTTAGCCTACTTCAAAAGATAAAGATGGTTGGGGAATGGAGAAGAAAAGCAAAACAAGAAATAGTACTAGCAGCAAGTACTGAAAAAAATGTACACGCCCTCTTTCCCTTCTCCTCCTCCCCTTTCTAAATCGTAACTGTGTTTGCTATATGAAGACACCAGTTTAAGTTTTTTCTCCTTTCCAATGTATCATAAAGGAAGATTCACTTTTTTTGCACAATTAAAACCAAGTCAGCTGGCTCCAGACCCACTGAAAATCAGAAGACCAAGACTGGTTTGGAGTGCAACTTCCACGTGTCCTATTTCTATTGCTAAGGATCACAACCAAAAAGACTAGAGGGGTGTTTCCATTTCAAAGGAGATGGACTAAAATGGAGGATGACTTTGGAAAAAGAGGTTGGGTAAGGATCATTTCAAAGTTCACGTATTTTTGGAAATGTATAAATAAAACGGAGGGAAAACTTTGCCCGGTGCTTTATGATAAGAAAACTTCCTGAAGAGGGCACAGTTAAACTGTTGATTCATTGCCTCACCGAAGCACCACGTACACATACATGAAGATCTCCACAGCAAACACCAATCACAAAATCCCTCAGCTCTGGGAAAGATGCCAAAAACAGGTCTGCACCCAAATTCTGTGTCTAGTCCTAGCACACAGGAAATAAAAATAAAAGCATATATGGGAAAACAAGTCCAAGACGAATTACTATATCCCAACCACATTCCCTGGATTTTCCACTCTGTTGTGGAAGTTTATCACATGCCGCACAACGGGAAGCGTTGCTGAAGAGCTCTCTGTCCCTTTCTGGGGAGGTGAGCACACCTGTGTGCTGTGACAGGTCCCACACACGTGCCGCCCTTCGCAGCACAGGCAGAGGTGACCTGGCTCCTCTCCTCTCGCGGCATTTCTGTCCCACAGCATTGTGTTACAGAGGGTACACGTGGAAAAGAGAAACCATGTGAAAGCACGGGGTATGCCCTGTGGCGCTGGGATGTGTGCTCCGAAACAGCCGAACACAGGGGGTCCGCTCTCGCCCGCTCAGGCCATCTGTCACGCGAATTACCCGTGTCCTGCCAGCAGAGCAGGCAGGCTCCTTTCTGCTCCAGGTCCAACTATCTGAGAGGATCTTTCCTCTTCAACATCCCCCATCTACGCAGAGAGATATATACTCCCTGACACCTAGGTCTACATGCACATCAAAACCTTTAAACACGTAACATCAAACCTACCCTAACTCAAACATGAAACTGACCAGTGAAAGGAAACGATGGTACTTAAGACACAGAAGAAACATGACACGATGCATAAGGGCTTTTTCTACTCTCATTCTCTCCCACCCCCTTTTCATGACCAGGCTTCTGATCTTCCTCCGAGATAAACACCCAGTACAGGCAAGGGAATGTGACTGAGGATGGAGTAAGTACCAGAGAGAAATGGATTAGCACCATTACATGCACAGACATGATGTATGATGCATCCAGCCCACCAGCAGCAAGCCTGTGGCTCCCGGAAGCCTGCCTGAGGCACCAGGAGTCAGAGCAACCAGCACCTCTCTCCTGTCAGCCCACAGAGGAGCATGCTTTGTAATGGCTGGGCGAGAGCACGGGGTCAGATCTGTGCAATCGTCTCAAGTGCCTCTCCACAGAGATGACGGGGGGAAACCAAGCATTCTTCCACTTGCATTGTGCTAACAACTCCAAATCAAAGCTTTGGTGCACATTATTACTTCTTGGTGGCATATATGGAAAAAACAAAACAAAACAAAACAAAACAGCTTCAAAAATTCCTTTTCTTTTACTAACCATATAACCAGGATTTCCAAGCGCATTAATGAACCCGCACATCGTTGCTATACGCAGCTCTGCCCACATGCAGGAGCAACCTCTCTCCAGTACTGAGGAGGTTGTAGAAAAGTATTTCCCAGCAAAGGCCACCCATTTCCACTTTAGGTCTAACTCCTGGGAAAAGAGAAGAAAGGCACCGAGAAAGTTTATCCGGCATCAGCGCGCAGGAGAAAAAGCTCCTGCTGTGGCTGTCTGACACACTGAGCCAGGGCTCTTTGTGATGCTCTCAAGACATCGCTAAACACGCACTGAGAAGCGAGACATTCTCACTTGGAAAGGCGAATTTATACCCGGGCTACAGGGAAAACAGACCGAGATGTACTCCAGAATCCCCGGCAAGGGAGAGGAAAAAGAGAAAAAATAAGCATCAACACAGAAAGACGGTAACTCCCTTCAGGTATATCATGTTTTAGGCACGAAAAAGGAGGGTGTGTGTGTGGGGTGGGAGATGAGGGGCTCCCGAATGACCATCACTTGCAGAGCCCCGGGGCAGGGCTGTGCCGCTGCAGAGGGACGCCCGCCTCGCACCTGCCCTGCCCGCGCACCTCGCCGAGCGCTCCGGGGCGCACCGGCGCCGCTCCCCCGCCGCTCGGAGGGGCGCCTGCAGCCCCAAGCCCCCCGCCGGCCTCCGTGCCCCGCTGGAGGACGGAGTGCAGGGAAACGCCTGTCCCGGCCAGGCTGAGCAACGACAGACCCGACCCGGCGGGGGCCACCGGAGCCCCCAGACCCCGGCGGGGGCCACCGGAGCCCCCAGACCCCGGCGGGGGCCATGCATGCGAAGGAATGCGCTGCCCGCACATATGCGCGCAGACGAAAAAAAAAATCACGGCATAAATTCGCGTTCTCAGCCCGCAAACGGAGGATGCCCCGGCCCCCCTCCATCCGTCCCCCGCCTTACCTTGCGCCGCGGAGCCGGGGCGGCTGGCCCCCAGCACGGCCAAGGCGGGGAGCACCACGGTCTGCAGCAGGTATCCCAGTCCCAGCCCGCAGCGGGCCGCCGTCCCCTCCAGCCCCTTCCCCATGGCCGGGGCAGAGGGGGAGAAGTCGCGCAGAGCCGAGGAGCTTTTCGGTGCTGCCTCCGCCAGCCCCGTCCCACCGCTGGGCGCGGAGGGACGCGGAGGGGCGCGGAGCCCCAGCGACGCGCTCAGGCTGCGCGGGGGGCCGCGGGGCGAGGGGCACCGCTGGTAGCGGGGGGGCAGAGGCGCTGCATGGCCCCGCGGAGGGGGCGCGGAGCGGCGCGGGTCGCGGCGGAGCGCTGCCTTCTTCCCGCGGGCGGCTCGGCGCGGCTGCCTCCACCCCGGGGGCGGGCGGGGGCCGGGGCTGGGGAGAAGGGGCTGCGCCGGCCGCCTGCGATAAAATGCGATCCGGAGCGAGGAGCAGACCCAGAGGGAAGGGGGCGGGGGAGGCTGGGAGCCACCCGCTGCAGAACCGGCCCCCTTTCACTTCCCCCGCCCGCGCCCCTTGCGCGCACACCCGCGGGCACACTCAGTGCACGCACATGCTAGAGCACACCCGTGAACACGCACAAACACACACTCACACTCACACACCCCCCCCCCCCTCCTCCCCAGCCCACCCGGGCCGTGCAGCCGGGCGAAGCCCCGGGAGCCTGGGCTGTCCTGGCCGGACCCCGCTGCACCCGTGGCCCTCTCGTCCCCACGTCGTCCCTGTGGGCCGGACACCCCCCACACCTGCGGGGCTCTGGGGGGCCAGGGCCATTCTTAGGGAGCCACAAAATGCAGGGTGGAGGAGCCCCACACCGGCCGGGGGGCACCTGTCTGCTCCCATAAGCAGCAGGGTGGGAGGCAGGGGGAGAGGCAGCACCAGGAGGGATGTCAGGGAACCCCCCATCCCTGGGGAACATCTCCCCATTTGCCTCCCCCCCCGCCCCGGGTCTCTCTCTTAAGGCTGGGGTCGCTTCCTGCCGGATCTGACCCTCCCACCCTCCTTACACCCCCAAAAAGCTCTCCCTTGGCCTCTGCCTTCACCATGCACCCACCAAATCTCACTCAGTGGGATGGCAGTGCCCACATCTCAGGTTCGCCACTCAACCAGGGCTCACTTGGGTTTTACTGTTGCTTTCTGGGGGTTGTTTTGGTTTGGATTTTTTTTTTTTAAGTTGCCTTTCCCTTTGCAGAGCCCAGGCAGGCTGCCCCAGCCGTGACCAAACCCAGCTACTCACAAGCCAGGTTTGCCAATGCCAGGAGCTGTGGCCCCACAGCCCTCCCCACACCGTGGTACTCCAGGGAGCATCACCTTCTCCAGCCCAGAAGCTCCCCCAAGCAGGGCTGCGTGCAAGGCAAGGAGTGTTGTTTTCCTCCAAGGCCCGGCTGGGATCTTTCCAGCCACGCTGCCTTCGCCTTCCGCCCCTGGCAGGAAAACAGTAGCAGCGTTGCTGATGATGCAGGAGGGTTTCCCAGGGGCCACAGGGAGCTGCCTGCCCCAGGGAGGCTCCGTCCCAGCTGCTCCCTGACTTTAATGCCCTTCCCGGGGAACTACCGAGACCATTCCCATATCTAGGTTTGGGGGGGGTGGGGGCTTTTTTCTCCTCCACAGCAGCTGACACAAAGCTGCAGTGCAACAGGAAAGCAACGCTTCTTTTTTTTTTGTACAGGCACAAAGCAAGAAAAAGGGGCAGATTTTGTTCTGGGTGGCATACCCGGGTGTGCCTGGAAGGTGCCCCTGGAAGGGGGTATTTCAAGCCAAACAGGCTGATTTACCCAGTAGCTCTAAGCAGTCCTCTCCAACTAGAGCACTCCAGCTCTCCATCTCCTGGCTGTACTACATCTTTTAAGGAGGCGAGTCCCATCCGCTTCAAACAGTACTACATAGTTCAGAAAACATTAAGGCTCCACCATAACCCGTGAGTTAAGTCCCGAGGCTGTATAAGCAGTGGAAAGGAAACACTCAACTTGTAGCCACGTTCAAAGGAGAATGTGGCTCCCAAACGAAAGCTTTTTTGATTGCATGTGCTGCCCACGCCGATCCTTGACCTCATGCGCCCCTGCCTCATGTCTCAAGTTGGGAGTCAACAGAGCAGTTCCCCATGTATGATGTCTGTTTGCCAGTTTTGCTGTAACTCTGCAAGTTGGGAGCATCTCTCCTTTGTTGGGTATTTACTCTGCCCCGTGCTAGAGGAAACATTGCAGAGGCAAGAAGAGAGACCCCTGAAAGATGTCACATGTGGAAGATGATGTATTCATTGCAGCACCAGCTGACGGGCACATCTACTGCCACGAGGGACAGGGGAGGGAGGGCTTGTTTCTCCATTAAATGGAGTTAATTTATTTTTGATGTTTTGGGGCTTCCCAGGAGTAATACCTATAGTTCCAGGCTTAGTTTCTAGTTAGTAGCTCAGTGACCTCATTAAATAGGTCCATCCCAATTTCAAGACGATGTCGCTGCAGCTCTGCCCGGGGATCCCTAGTGGCTGCCAACCCGTCAGCTTCTCTGCCCCAGAGTAGGTGCTTTGCTGCTTCACAGCTGCGACAGAAGGGACAGCATGGGGACTTCAAGCTCTTGGCTGGAGGAGAAAGCAAGTCTTTTCCCAACACCCAAGGTGAGGCAGAAAACAGAGGAACAAGAGTACTGCAGCCTGAGGTGTTCAGTAATCACTTTTCTGCTGGAAGTAGATATACCTTGACCTGGAGAAGATGGTTCAAGCAACAGCAACAAATAGCTAAATAGGGGTCTTCTCTGGAAAACCTGCTTTCAAACTCTTCCATGGTCTGTTATGCATGACAGAGGGCACCCAAGGATGCTCCATGTGCCTACATCACGGAGCTTCTTCAGAGGTCCTCCACGTACTGCCAAACGACACTTGTGCCTGGGCCATCCCTAACGCCACTGCACTGGATTTTGCCCATTCAGGAGCCAGTCTGTCCCAAGGGCTCTTTACCTTTCTCCCTATGAGATGAGCAGGATTATTAGCCTAGCTTAACAAATTTCAGATATGACACAGTAGTTAAAAGACTGAGATAATTCAGGGATTTGGGATTAGAAAGTGCAAATTGCCTGGATTTATTCCAAAAGTGGGTTTTTTTCCCTGATAGAACCTGGCTGGGGAGGTGTTTTCCCAGCTGTTTGAAAAGTTAGTGACTTAAAAGTACAGGCAATGTAAGTTTACCTTTTTGTCACCTTTAATGTCCTTAAAAAATCACTGCACACCCTTCATAAACCCATCTGAAGCAAATATTAATCTCCAGTTTTCATATTTAGACAAAAATACCAAGTGTCAAACAGTTTGCATCGGGAAGTGGATTTAGCAGCCTAACAGGTGTCACCTTAGCTGGTTTCTCAGGTAAATTCAAGAAATTGCAACTCCAAATTAGATACCCACAGTAAGTGACTGTAAAATCTAGGGTAACATTTAAAATGTTTCTGTGTAACTTGTGTATTCAAGGGTCTGTTTGTTTGTTTGTTTGCTTTTCCAAAAGAGCTTTTTAAATGAGAATTAGGTTCTAAATCAATACTTGAAGTTTTTCACCCCTGCTGTCAACTCAGGAATTTCAAGCTCTTGGCAGGCAGTTTTTGAAAGCACAGAGCTGGTGAATTTGGCTTCAGTGTATTTTATTGCCCAAGCATCTGGAGTTGCATACCAATCAATTAGAAGGCATATTGCATTTGAAAAGTCTTATCAGTTTTCATAATTAATGTTGTGAATGGTAGTATAGGTACCAGGTTTTGCTCTAGATGTTTCCTTAAGATCCTCTACATTTCTAATGATTTATACAAACCTTGATCTAATTACAGAAATCAAGGGAAATTTATGTTTTCTTTTGTTACGGTGGCACAGCTCAGGACATGTAGCAGCAGGCACTGTACAAAAACAAAGAGCCCCGATCCCTGTTGCAAAGAGTTGCAAAATTTGATTAATGACTGGAGCAGAGGTACTAAAGTCCCTTGTGTTACACGGCACTTGAGCAATGCTGGTTTGAACAAGGAGAGGAATCTCTTCTGTGCACTGATACTTACAAGTAAGATTCGGTAACCCACCCTCGCACCGAGCAGTGCGTTCCTAGGCAGATACTGTCACCTCCGGGCAACCAGCCTGAGGACTCATTTGCTACACAAACAGTAATAAGGCATGCAGATTCAGGCTCCACTTCAGATGATTATGTTTGATAGTGAAGATGCTCTCAGCTACTGAGATACACCTAAAGCAGCATGGGGTATTTGAGCAAGGGCCTTATTTTGCAAGCTTCTCTGCTAGCTGTTTGCCATGCTGGGTAGCATGTGGCATGCATGCCATGAAAGGTATATCACACACCTGGTTTTGGCTGTGCCATTCCCCCAGGCTCTGCCATGCTGCTCTTATTTTATGGCAGAGCCCAGCACAACACAACCCAAAAAGCAGGTGTGTGACAAGCCTCTCACTTCAATGACATACATGCCACAAGCTATCAAGTACTGCGGTTTTTCTCTCGCAGTTTAGACAGGCAGTTACTTCCTCTGTGGTTGCCTCGTGTGATACTGTGGATCAGCAGATGAAACTACCCTTCTCATATGTTACATTTCAAGAGCAACACAACTTCATTCCCAGTAAAAACTTCTGAGCGTTTTTTTCATGCTGGGAATGACTGACTGTGGTGGAATTGTGGCCCGAGGAAAATTTTTTCATAGCTAGTGAAATCTAATAAAACAACCGATTGTGTTTCAGCTTCCAAAATCACAGCTTTGTTTGCTTATTTATGGAACCAGATCTTCCAAATTTCATCCATACTTATGCGCTATACTAGTGTGCTACATTTTTTGTCTCGACATTATATTAGCAAGACCATGGGTCAACATAAATGTTATTACCCGTAGAAACAGTTTAAACCGTGTTTCACCTCATAACAACCATCACTCTGGAACTGTGCTGAATCACCTGGGAGGCCATATGATGGCCTGCTCCTGATGCCTTTGCAGGTGCACATGCTCCCATTTGTTTAATAAATTTATAGCAATTAACTGTTGTCCTCACCATTCTTTTGAACAGTGTGGCTCTTCATAATGCCTGAAGAGGACATTCTTGAACTAAAGAACCCTTTCAAGTAATTTTACTAAAGGTAGGGCCAAATTCTGTCCCTGTATTCATGCTGGATACTGTGCATATCATCCTGTTGTATCCTACTATGCATAACATCCTGTTGTAACTTGTGCAAGAGAATGCTGCTGGAGCTGGGGACTCATATGCCTAGGGAATAAAGGTAAAAAATTCAAAGGTGTTTTAAGTTTCACTTTCAGTATTCAGGGGCATCATATTCTTCAATGGCAATGGGACTTAAGCTCCTTGCCCGTTTTTGAAATCTGTCCCCTCCAGCTACAGCCAAATAATGCATCCAAAGAGCTTTTTCATGTAAATTACCTGTAAACAGATCACATTTCTTTATTTAATTTCTCTTCACATTTGTTTGGTGACTATTTTCTCTGAACAGTTTCTGACCTGTCACTTATTCATGCGCAATTCATCACAAGCATTTGAAGTGCAGTATTGAACTATTTTCCTTATTCCTGTTGCATGATATGCTATCGAAACGTTTCCCATCTACAAATAATCTCTAACACTTAAAAAAAAAAAAAAAGGAAAAACTTGATCTTTTTAGTCTCTATATTCATTTGCCTGAAAATTCACCTCAAAAAAAGTACAAAAGGTGAGACCTACTGTGAATTTATAGTTGTCAGGACCTGAGGCGAGCGTTCCTCCCGCTGTTGGTGCGGGGCCTCCCGGCAGAGGGAGGTGCGACACGCTGGCCCCGCCGCGCAGCTCGCCGGCTCTCCAACAGACCAGTCACGAATGTTTTAGGAACACATCAGAGTCCCGTGGCTTCTCATTATCTATACGTTTTATCTGGGAACAAACCTCTCCAAGGTCCGTCCCTGTTAACTACAGCATCCTGCACCGGGTTTCCGAGGGCTCTGGCTTGAGCTGAGCTAAAGGATGTGGATAGCTTGAAAAATATCTCAGTCTGTTGCATAACACGGGTATATTCCTCTGTCACTCTCCATTTAGTTTTTATTTTTGTAGCATTGTAACTACAGATCTATCTTTGAGTTGAATATTGATGTGACTGACAGATGTCAGTCTCTGTCCCACAATTATCCCCATCAATCCACTGAAGTGGTTTTTTGTTTTATTTACCAAGTACTAATTTCTGATTGTCCAGTTCAGGGTGGACTTTCTCCAGATTTCTAGTGTCACAAGAAATGTCTCTGATGTCTCAATATTACCACACTGCCCACCTCTGCCTTCATGTTTTCTCCCTGCCTTATGCATGAGGAGATGATAAAGCATAATTGCAGTTTGGGATCTGCGTTTCAAATTCTCCCTGTAGGTGTGTATGTTGGGTCGCTCTTACTCCATTTGTTATTTTATATATTCTCTTGCCTGATACACTTTGCATAAAGTGACATTAGGAAGAACTATTACTACAGTATTTATTAAATCACTTCTTAAGGGAGGAAACTGATAGCATGCAGAAAGGAACAATAAGGAAACTTTCTGGCAAAAGATGTTTAAGAAGATGCAGGTTCTATGAAGAAACACATTTTCCGAGAAACTTAATTGTTAAGATAGTATTTTGGTGCTCTACAATAAGATCAAGCTTACACACAGACCTGTAAAACATTCATCTTCTCCTAGATCAAAATTGGCATATTTTTGTTACAGATTTTCTTTATAGTTCAATTCATTTGCAGTTTCGTGCATGAACTATTTCGTGAAAACACATCACATTAAGCAAACTATGGGAGTTTGAGTATATGGCAATGGCCCCAGCCTTCCCATTTATATCTACTTTGTGAGCAAAACCAGCTATGACAAGAACAAACAGCCTCACTTGAGCTGTTTGGGTGTTTTTCCTTTTTCATTTTGAAACTTGACAAACTACTTTGTTGTATGGTGGGTTCGAAATGCAACTGTCCCTGCTAGCTGCTCTACTACACCTTCCTAGAATGCATTTACTCCTGCCAGCATATAGCCAGATTATCTTTTTTTTTTTACCCAACCGAAAGAAGCTTTCATAGGAAAACCCTCAAATTCCTGAGCAGTGTGCAACAGTAGGAGGAAATCGGTTGTAGGTGCCTGTAACGGGAAGCCTGGCTGTGTGTTTTCAGTCGTTTTTCTCTTGGCCTCTTGGTGGCAGAGCAATTAGAGCTCAAATGTACAGGGAAAAGATATCCCAGTACAGTAATCAAAGCAAACATTCTATAGATTTTGATTGCTCCAAAAAGAATGAAGTCTTTGTTAACTGAAGTAGTTTTATTGATTCGAATGAGGGGATGTATTTATTCTGTTTTGTGAAGTGCTCCAAGCTGTGCGTGTATTTAATGCTTATGAATTCAGAGATGAAGCAGTAGAAAAGTTCTGTGTAAAATCATAGAAGAGAAACTATCATTTTCAGAACATTTATTCTAACATTCTTTTCATAAAGGCAGTTATAATACTCGTAGTTATCATTATCATCTTGTAATAGACCTTAATGTTTCACAAACAACATTATTTAAGTTAAATAATTAACAACATTCTTGACTGTTTAGCAATAATTAGTTTGTTTTCACAGAAATACTCGGTTTCATCTATCTATACAGAGGCTGAAAAATGATGGAATAACAAAAATGTTCAGCCCCACAGCTGAAGATGAAAAGTTTATAAAAATAAAAATCACCCGTAATGACAACATGTGATCCTCTTTTAAGTACGACCTTTAGCTCCTTAAAGTGCATGTTATTCAATGCTAGAAAGTAACTTACGTTACTACAGTAATTTAAACTGACAGCCTTAAGACCTCTTTGTCTGAAGACATTATTAGGAATTCAGCTGTGCATTTCCTCATGTGCAACACATAATATCAAGCAAAACTTGAAAAATAAAGAGAAGACTCCCCTTACTTCTGAAGTTTAACCATGACCACATGTGTTTCTTGTAACACACCGAAAAAAGAAGTTTAAGTTTTGTCCCAAGTAGATGTAGTTATTCTGCGTCTGTTCTTATTTCAGATGAAGTTCCACAAAGATTTACAGAAACCTGCTCAGGCCCTTTGGGAATAAGTCCTCTATGTGGAAAACTTTGTGCCCTTTCATCTATAGGACTTTACTGTAAAGATAATAGAAAGAGCCTTATCTTGACCAGGGAGCATTGCAGGTTATCTGCAGCTATCTAGTTCATTAACACTTTAATTCGAGACCTACATTTTTATTCATTGTTTCTCTTTTGAGTAACATTTTGAAAAGTAATATCAAATAAATGGACCCTTGGCTGTGGCCCCACACAATGCTTTCTCTTATTAGATGTCTCAGTTGATCTGTGTTCGAGGATGATTAAAAGTCTCTTGCACTGAGTTTCTCAGTTCATTTCATTCTATGTGCATTCATAAATTAGTTGATGGTAATCTACTAATAAAAACTTAATATTCTACATTATCCTCTATAAAACGTTGCAGGTTTTTTTCTCTTTTTTTCTTTTTCTGAACTAGAACTATTCACAGACTCTCTTCAAGAGTCTGATAGATACAGATTACAATACTGGCTTGATAATGGCCAAGATTTTGCTTCCTCTCTGAGTAACACAAACTCTAAGATGAGAAGGGATATCTTACCTTCATAACTAAAATATCATTCATTATTTGGTCTCTAAGTTATTAAAACCAGTTCTGAAATGTGGAACAAGAACTTACCACTGAAAAACTGGATATGGTAAAGTCCAGTTTCTTGTACCCAACAAAGCAGTACCAGTGATCCTGTTATTGACAAGAAAAATAGCAATTGCTTACATCCCTAAAAGCTCCTCCTTCTCCAGACTACAGGAGGTGAAAAATGGAAGAACATGATTTTGACAACAAGGTTAGACCATAACAGACCTGCCTGGGGACTCATCAATTTCTCTGGAATTAAATTGTTCCAAGTAGCAACAATGCCAGCTTGCTTAATGATCCCTTTGAAAAGCAAGTTTTAGTGATCAAGTGACCAAGATAGAAGGCACAGAATGGAAGACAGTAGACATGGGAGGGGGACGAGACGGCACACTACCGGGCGGTCTCAAACTTCACAGGGAATGGCAGTAAGTTCATTAACGATTGGAGACTTCTGGTGCTTTCTGCCTGCTCTACATGCTGTCAAACATGTCCTGGAAGAAGAAGGCATAAATTGGAACTGAGCAACAGTAGAATTTTGGAGGCTGCTGGCTGACTTTTTATCCTTTTAATTTTTAATTCATAGAATCATCGAAGAATCACAGAACGGTTTGGGTTGGAAGGCACCTTAAAGATCATCTTGTTCCAATCCCCCTGCCATGGGCAGGGACACCTTTCCACTAGATCAGGTTGCTGAAAGCCCCATCCAACCTGGCCTTCAACACTGCCAGGGAGGGGGCAGCCACAACTTCTCTGGGCAACCTGTTCCAGTGTCTCACTACCCGCACAGGAAAGAATTTCTTCCTAATATCTAATTATCTAATATCTAATTATCTAATCTAAATCTACCCTCTTTCAGTTTAAAACCATTACCCCTCGTCCTGTCACTACATGCCCTTGTAAAAAGTCCCTCTCCAGCTTTCCTGTAGGCCCCCTTCAGGTACTGGAAGGCTGCTAGAAGGTCTCCCTGGAGCCTTCTCTTCTCCAGGCTGAACAACCCCTGCTCTCTCAGCCTGTCTTCATAGGAGAGGTGCTCCAGCCCTCTGATCATCTTTGTGGCCTTTAGAAGAAAAACGAAGCACTGATCACAGTTTAGAAGGATGAGCATGTGGGAGGACTGCAGGCGATGGAACACTGTAAAAGTAGCAGGACATTATATATAAACAGCAAGATCCTCTTTCTTAGTAGAATCAGATAAACAATATGATCATAACTAGGACAAGATTCACAGTTACAAGCCAAGAAAAGATTTCATGATTCTTGTTCCTCCCCATACCTCTAACATTTCAGGGATTGTCAAAATCTCTCCAGGAGCACAGAAGAAAGTAGCTCACCCCATCTTTAGCCAGTTTTCCCGCGCCCCACCCTGTAAGAATTTATTTTCCACTTAAATTTACTTCTACTCCACACACGCTTTCCATCTTTCTCTGCAAGGAAAATCATTCTCAGAGTGATGCATCTTGCACTATGGCCCTGTTGTGCTTTATCCTCACCAAAGGGTAAGGCCATCAGCTAGGCATAGCAGCCAGGGTCATTGTCATGGCAGGCAGAGAATCTACAAAGACTTTAGAGGGTGTTCAGACATGTTTTAACAATACAGCCTTTGGTGACTGGCCTCAACAGTTTCTTACTCATCGTCCTTTCACAGTGATGCCAGGACAACAGTGGTTTGCACAGCAGTACGTGCTGTGAGCTGGACTGCCTTTGTGTATGCGGTGGAAGGTAGCTCTGTGACTTTATCCATCTAGCCAGATCTTTGTGCCTGGTGGAGCTCCAAAAAAGAGTGCAAAGGAGCCGCTGTGCAGTCTTACCCCATTTTGGCATGGGTCCAGACCTTTCGTTGCCCTTTTAAGGACATTCTTCTGCCGCAGGAATACCATGTGTCCTTAATGTTTACAAGAGAATTAAGATCTCCTGTGATAGTGGTCTTAGGATCAAGAGGAAAGTCTACATTCAATACCGTGTTTATCCTCCTAGTTGGTCTTCCCAGAATCAGTACACACATCAACAATTCCATAATGTATGAGTAAGATCTGTTTATTCCTTACCACAGCTCCAGCATTAATCATTTGTGCTTCTCCAAACCACCAGTAAAACTCTGTGCTGTGGAAAAGTACTAAACAATGTGTAGTATCTTGGAGCAGGATCAGGTTGAGACCTAGTCCAGACTTAACAATACAGTTTTGCACAGGGACATGACACTGCAGCATGAGACTCTGCCTCCAAATAACGGAGTTTTCAGTTTTCCATTCAGCTGATTATAGAAAGTATTGAGAGACCTGTTTAGTCACGTGCCTTGCTCTCAACCAGTAACTTTGGAGAAAAGATTATTACAGACATCCAAATGTAACCATATAAAGAATTTTGAGAACAGCAGATCATTTATGTGGTACATTGTATCCAAATTATAGGAAAAAAATTATAAGCTGGGAAGACCCCTAACATTTTACAGTGCTGTAGAAAGCTTCAAGGCCAAAGCTAATGGAGTTTGCTTGGGTATTAGATTGGTGTCACGCTTATTCTCTGCTGATGAGTGGCATAATTAAAAACCTGTTCCAGTTTGGGGACTTACGATAGGAAGAAAAAGACATTTTTAGATCACTGCATCTAGTTGATTCATTTGGAAGCATTGATAAATAGACACAGCTGGTGGTGGAAGTAGAAGCTGAGCTGCCCCTTTTTTCCCGTCTCCTATTAAGTATTAATACAAGGTGAAGGTGATTGGTATTGAGAGGCATAAACTGAAAGCAACTGGAAGAGAAAATAACGAAGAAGAGAAGAAATACTTGTCTAGAGTCACCTAAAATCCATGAAAACATGAAACACATCTTCCATGCTTTGTCTGTTACTGGTTTCCTGAGAACTTCAGCAGATATCACTTAGTGAGCTAACTCTTATAGCTACTAAAGGTTGCAGCATTAGCAGATTGGCCAAGCAACTACCAAGCCATTGCTGCAAATCACGGAGGGTGTGTGCATTTCTTGAAACTCGGGGCCACAATACTCGGTATGGTTTTCACCTCTGACTATAATAGTTTTCATCTGGACCACCTAACTGCTTGTGGTTTTTAATTCAGCTGGTCTGCAAATAGAGATGCTATTTTCCCCACGTACAATATTTATGTCCTTCCACGTTTAAACCCCAATAGAATTAGTGCCAAAGGTGAACATTAAACCGAAGAACGATTCCTTTAATTACATCTGCTACTGACACAAATGTTCTTTATAACCGGCATTTCCTGCTAGTGCTCTTATGAACTACCGTATACCTCTGGCGGGAAAATAAGTGTTCACAAGCTTAAGGAATTCCATATGCATTTTATTGACTGTAATTCTGTTAGTTGTGCACTCTGAGGCTACTCCTGGAACGAGGACTGTTTTGGATGATGGATTCTGCACACCGAGCATACATTCAAGAGGAATTCACTAGGGAATTGAAAAATGAGCCATTACCCTTGTATAGACGTTGGGAGGAAAAAAACCCAACCGAAACCAAACCCAAAACTTAATACAATAATATTTATCAAGTGTGTTTCAGCCAGGATGGTGGCATTTCTAGAAACCTTGCTTAAATGTTTGTAACCCAGTCCAACAATAGAAAAGTTTAGTGTGAGTACCTAAACCACATGTAGATGACTTACAATCTTTCCTCAGACATTTCTAAAGATATGCGCCCCACGTGGCTTATCTATCTTTGTCTGTCGTCCTGACATACACACACCTCAGCATAATCTCAGAGTTTTTTTCAGGAAGGTGGGTTGGGAATCAGTTGTCATTCTTGGTTACTTGCAGGGACATTCACTCTCTTGCCTTAGAGTAACTTGGCTGCCTCCAGGAAGGCAGGCAGCTGGGAGCTCCTTGGCCAGTGTAAGCACTCACAGTCAGTAACCACAACCACGTCTCGCTCTCTCAGTGTGAAGGAAGCGCATTGACTACCAATACTGCTTTTCCCTTACTCTTCACAACTACCTTCCAGCTTTTCCGCAGACTCTTTGGGAGCTGCAACAGACTGAGAAACACTGGCTTAGCAGACTGCTGGTAGCCTGTTCAACCCCTCTGCAGAAACCAGTACAAATTGATGGCAAAGGAAACTACCCAGTTCTGCAAATCCCAGCACATGTGAAAAGTCCTGGCAGTTTATTTCTGTATAGAGTACAGAGTAAGATCTGATGAACCTATATGAAATATCTCTCGGGCAAGTCCTATTTCCACTAGAGAAGAGTGCACACAGAAATGCTTGCCAGTTTCTACCAAAACTTTGTGAGCTCTCTCCAGAGAAAGAAGAGGGACAGAAGTACTTGTCATTAGCTGTAAAGTGCCAATAGGCATGACGCAAAGAGGATTAACAATGTCAAGAGTTTGGGAACTTGAGGATGAACATTTTTATTCTAAATCCACAAGGTTTTGTGCATTTGGACTCTTTAGGTCGTGCTTGGCCTGGGTGCATCTTAACTAAACATTAAATGGAACTCATTGATCCCTTAGAATTCATAGAAAGAAAGGTTGGAAGTTGATCTCACTGCCTGAAGGAGGGGCAAATTAGCCTGTGTCTCAAGCACGCTTTTAGGAGTGATAATTAAAATCTAATTTTAATTAGCAACACTGGATGCAACTTTAAATAAACAATGATGTGCAGATTCTTAGCTGCAGAAGTAGGCAAGTAGACAATGTGCAAGTTAATCACCTCTGCAACAGCAAACAGACTGGCTTGTAAATACACAAAACACACACTTGAGATTTCTTTTGCAAGATGAATTATTGTCAGAGCAGACATTAAGGCTGATGCTGAGGCCAGGGCAGCCTCTTTAGGCTAGTTAGTGTCTGGTTCGATTTCTGGTTAATTAGGGATGAGAAGCTGGAAAGTTTGCAGCTCTGTTGCATATTCTTTACCTGCTCTGAGGCGGTAAATTAGGAGAAACTCCAGGCTGTCAGTTTTCTATCTCTAATAATCATCCAATAAAAATTACAGATAAGCAGAAAGTCTCCAGCTGTCAGGTCAGACTCGTTACTGCTGGTCATGTTGTCTGGAGAGCCAAAAGAAGCCAGGATCCAGGAATTCTAAGCATTAAAGGTAAATTGTCTTTTGTTTAATCATTATTATTGAAAACTTCAGGACATCTGCAAGCCATGTTCCAAATAAGGCAATTATAGGGCACCGCATTTGCTCCTCTTGATTTATGACTGCGGTCCTAATGCATACTTTCATTAATTTCAGTAGCAGTAGCTCCTGATCCTGCGTATATGCCACCATGCAGTAACTTCAGAAATGTGACTAATGCTATTACTATTCATGTGTGTACATCCTGCAATGTGCCTAAGGCCAAGATAGTCAAAGTTCAGCATCTAAATATTTTTTTCAGATTATGGCCTACATTAAACAGAGTTGAAGTTGAGATACATTTTGGCGTAATACTTCTAGAAAATACACTAATAACTGTAATAACCCCTAACCTAACTGTTATAAGGGAGGGGAATCAAGTTAGAGTTATAAGAAACAGAAACACATGGAAATATTTAGAGTATGTCACCCAACATTATCTATTGTGCTTTTTAATTGCAAGGGAGCTGGGGCTGCAGTGTAAAACAGCACCACTTGTGAATTTGGACTGCTATTACTGTCAGATTTTGTTGAATACTACATTTATATGCATTTTAGTGGCACTCAAAATAGAATGCCAAACCCGCTCAGCTTTGCTTGCTCTATAAAAAGCATCCGAAGTCAAAGTCTAGAAGCAAAGGAAAGAAAAGGAAAAAAAAAAATTACGAAAGAATGGAAAAAGAGAAAAAAACTAAGTGAGGCCTTTCCTGGAAACAATTCAATGGAAATAGTAACAATAAAACTGTTCTAGAAATAAAGAAGTATAATCCACTGCTCCATAACTAAAGTAGATCTTTTTAATGCTGCATAACATGTGAAGTGCTACCTGCCAGTAGTTAAGCATAAAATAAAGCTTTTTCTCTCATCTTCAAAACCAAACATCTGAAAACTTGACAGCAAAACTGGGTTAAATACAAATCCAGTTAGTTTCATTAATCCCATTCTGCATACATTTTTAAATAGCCCTTTAAAACTCTGCTTGATTACCATTTATGTGCAAATCTTATAATAGAGCCCCAGACTTTCACAAAAATATGTATTTTATGACTTCATGAAGGCAACTTAATGTATTACAAAGGAACAGGAAGAGGAAAAGGAGACAATTTAGCCCAAAGATGTTTGGATACCTTCTTGCTTGTACTTCCATACAGCAAAAAACTTCTGGCAAATAAGGGACAAAATTGTCCTCTTTTTTGCATATGTCAAATTGTAGAGCTCATATTAATATTCATGGCCTCTCCTCTATCCCACCTTGAACAGCTTCAACTGCAACTGAAAGTTCGAGTCTAGCTCTTCAACAGAGACCTTTATCTTGGCACCTACTTACATTCTGCCTCCCCAAAGTGGGGTATGTAAATTTGCATACACTGAACTTAAAACATCCATGCAGAGCAACAATAAGATTAGTGGGGCTGAACTCAAATTCAGAGACCATCCCATACCTCCTCCTTCATGGGCCTAGAATGCAGAAAACTGGGGAAAAGCTCTGTAGAAACTGTGGAAATATATCCTCTAAGATTTCCCTCCCTTTCTCATGGCATGGACATAGCAGTGTCTCAAATGATCTAGAAATGATTGTTATAATGATTGACATACTTGATTGGGAAATAGACTGAATTTGCCTGGGGGAAAAAGGCAGGACAAAAATCTCTTCTAAGACAATTATTTTCTATGGGATGCAGCAGGTCATGTATGCACAACCTGTATTCGGCATTGCATAATTACGTTTTTTTTTTCTTTTGGATCACCAAAGTACTGCAATAGCTGAAGTACAAGAGCTGCATGAGCTAAATAAAAATACAATAAAGTTCTGAAATATTTAAAATTTATAGCCAAATGTATCCTGCCCAGGATACATATCCTGCTACCAGACCTGGATATGACTTTTGCACAGAAATCAACCATTCCCTTGCTTTGGTAGCAAGAATTCCCAGTAGCAAGTGCTTCCCATTGAGGGTGCAGCGACCTATGTCCATCAGCAGAGCTGCACTGCAAATGTGGCTGAGTGCCTGCTCTGTGCACTAACAAGTGGCATCAACAAGGACCTCAAGCTGGTGGCCTCAGGGAGAGTCAGCATCTCCTTGCTGCTTTCATTCCCAGCAACTTCAGTGGGAACTCAAGGCACTTTGAGTCTCCCAGTTCTGTGGCCAGCCCAGCTATCAATATGAGTCGGATGCCACACAACATTTTGGAATCGACCTCTGGCTTTTGCTTCTAATGTGACCTGCAGTTGAGCCATCGGTGAAAGAAGTTCCAGCTCCGAGTAACTGCAATGTTCACATCAACATGATTAAATAAGCAATACATTCAGAGCTTTGCATATGAGATAAATTGAAGCTCTTTGTTCAACAGCATTGAATGCGTTTGAGTTAAAAAGGGTGTATAGAGTGTCCCTTCAGTAACCCTGCTTTGTCATCATGATACACCACCCTGTACTCCTAGGCTCAGGAAGATTAAGAGAAGCATTTACATCTTGCATTAATGAAGCAACAGATTATGGGGTTGTGCACTCTGTTACTGCTTGTTTGCTTATTTTTATTTATTTATTTATTTTACAACCTGAGCAAATCAAAGTTACAATGGGCTGAAGAGGATGATCTCAGCTGATGTCTGGAAGTAATTTTATAATTGCCCTATACGTCAGAAATGACAAAACCTACTTTTTTTTTTTTTTCCCCATGGCACCGAGACCACCAGTTGCTCTATTTCCTCCCATGCTTTATGCTCTTTGTATTCAAGAGTTTTCTTTTTAAGAGGAAAACTGTTTACATCCATGAGCTAAGATAAGATATCTTGTGTGGTGAACGATATTTGGTTAGAGGAGAAAAAGACTGGGAGATGGGGAGAGAAAATAAAAACAATAAATAGTGACTTAAGCCTTCAAACATTCTCCCTTTTTTTAAATGGTGCTTTGGGCTTTTTTTTTTGAACAATTTCTCAGCAGAAGTCCAGGGGTTTCTCACAGAGAAGAGTTATGTATTTATCCCAATTGTTTTTACTGTCTGGTTGCAGGAAGGAGCACAGTTACTCTCTTAAACAAAAGGCACCTGTAACCCTACCATCATTAGAAAGGTTCACAGGGACTCCCGGTAATCTCTGTATGAGGGAGCTTTGCTCAAATTGACATTGTAGCAGCAAAGCCTGGTGGCAAGAGGTGCAAACCTGATCTTTCTTTTTTAATCCCAAACCTTCTGTGAACCCAGGAGATAGCACTGAAGTTCAGAATTACCTCCAGGTCTCTCTCCTCAGGGTGAAAATGTAATTATAATAAATCCCACTTCCTCATTGTACCATTATAGCTAAAGGTAAAGAGAATGAGTCAGATCTCAAAATTAACAATTACTGAACTCCTTGCAGAGCTATTAAAGTGTCTCCCTCCCTTGCCTAACACATGCTGTCTTCTTCATATGTGACAGATGATCTGCAGCCAGTGTTGACAATTGTTCGTTCACACCCATTCAGATCCCAGAGCACTAAAAGACGCTTTTACTTATGAGTACACACAGTACAAGGAAAAGCTGCCATGCAAACCAAGAGGAGGCAGGATGCAGTGAACCAAGCAGCCAGCCTTGTGCTTGGTATTGTGTTTAATTCCCTGCTCTCTGCTAGAGAATAAAGTTATGTATTACGTACCCAAATCAGGCCAGCCTTTTGTGGCTGGGCACTGTCAACCTTATTCATGTAGACTCTCCACTTTTCGATTGCAGAGGCTGAATTTGTACACCCTATAATACAATGTCCTGGTATCAGTTGGCACCTGCAAATGATATTGCAATAAACTTAATAGGGAAGCCATATTTTGTGGTGTCCTTGGTCTTTTTACAAGAGCATTAGGCACCCTGAGATTGGCCAGTTGGGATTATTCCTTTTTGACTGTCAGGCTCCAAATTACATCTCGTCTGATTAACTCATTTTATAGTTTATCTGCAGGCGTCAGTGGGGCTGCCTGTAAGCAGTTCTTCACTGTGACAAACTTAGAAAGACCAAGTGACTTTCCAAATATTTTTTCAGAGTGCCTGCTTGCGTACAATCTGTCTTTTTGGCATCTATAAGCCTTATGATCTGCATGCCTTCCCATCATCTGCTATTTGGCTATTGTCTTGTTTAGAAAAGGTTTTTTGGAACTTAAATGTCAACAGGTGTGGCAGAGTGTATGAAGGCATGCAGTACAGAAACGTGGGTAATTACTATCGTCTCGCTTACATATTTTTCCAGTTAACAACTAAAGTTAAAAATAACATGTGCATACAGAACCCTGTGACTTTAAAAAAAGTTTTCTAATTAATATAGCTTCTAATTAATGAAGTCTTACATTCTGTGTCAGTCATAAGTCATCCCAACACATACACATCTTGCTGCTTTCTGCAAATAATAACTGCAAGTCCAGAATCAAACTGACCTGTCAACCTTTTTGTACACTGCGTTTCTCTAGTAGGGGCAAGGGTCTGACCAACATCTGACCCACATAAGCAGCATCCTAACAGATGGGATTGGAGAGCTGGCAGCTGAAATACCTGTTCTGTTCATCAACTGTGGGCACAAAGCAGAGCCTGTCCAGCCAGATTTTGCATCTTTAGTTAGCATGCCTATGGCAAAGGTGTTGTACAAGGAGACCTGTGAATATTTTAGAGATCTGAATCCCAAATATCACTGATGTTGAAATGCCAAGCAGGAGAGAGTATTTGTCTCTCATTAAAGTGCTCCTCAGCATATATTTCTGCAGAACAACATTCCACAAAGAGAGAAACAATTTTTGGCTCATCTGTTTCTTTACAGGTGAAGAGCTGGGAGAGGATCTGGGAGCACGTACCTCACTATGACCTATGGCGACAAAGAATACGCTCTCTACCTTTCCCTCTTGTTCATCCTTAGAGACAAAAAGGAAAAGAAAATTCATGGTTTGTGCTTCAACACATACAGTTGCTTAGATTGAGGGGAAAGAAAGCCACATGGGGTCCCGTTCATACCTCTCCAAAAAAGCTAACCAAAGCACCAAGAAATGGGCTGCACTTAACCTAAAGAACATGATCCAGAATACCTACCTTGCAACCTGAAGTGCTCACTCATGCTTATTTTTAAGCATCTATAACTCTCTGCCCTGTGCAGCTTTATTAAGCTAAATAAGGGAAACATATCTGAGGGCAAAAGATGGAGAGAAGCAAGGCAAGGAAAACGCCTGTATTTTTATGATTATTCACAGGAGATGGATTCTTCTCAGTGCCTTATGATAAGTCTTATAATCACTGGCTACTCAGAAACTCCTCTTTGCTGCACTCAGGGTCAGAGCAAACACTCTGGATCATATTTGTGTATACTTGTTTGTGCAAATGCAGGTGAGGTAAAGGGAAGAACGAAATGTTAGGAACGCGTGTTGTAATTCCACACTCGTTGCTTCACACTGAGATTTTCCTGTGTTCCAGGTACTGCCCATTTATCTGTAACTGTGTCATTGCCTCTCCTGCTCCTCTTCATCCAGACAGTGCAGTAAGGTTAATGTGGAGGCTGGGCAGGGAATCTTTCTGCATTATGCCAAAAAGATTCACCAAAATAGTCTGCGTAAAAAACTTCATGATGAATTCACAAAGCCTCCTGTAAATGCCTAAGGAGTTTGCACCCTATAAATGTTTAAAAAAAATATCTCCCAATACATAAACACTCTCATTTCCTGCTGATAAACCCAGATGCATTAGCAGGGGTGGAGGGAAGGCATTTCTCTTTGCTCAGATGTTGTTTAGCATATCCCTAGATGCAATGAAACTTTTTGTGTTAATTCTTCCTTTTCACTTATCCTTTTCATCATCATATAGCATTTCAAAAACGCAGGAGATGTAATCCAGCTCCTAATCTTAGCTAATGGGAGCTGTGTCTAATTAAAGACTCATCAGTGTAAAAATATGTTTTGTTCACAGCGAAAGTAAAAAGAAAAAAACAAACCCTTAAAAGTTCCATCCTGCAATTTTGCTACTTTTATTTCTTGTGCATGATCTGTGCAATTAGACAGCACTTTACCTCTTTAAACAACTTTGCATACTTGCAAAAAAAGTCTCGTTTAGACTAAACAGTTTGGGGAGAGGAAAGCTGTTTTCTAACACAGGAGTCAGCTCATCCACCACTGAAAAGTAACAACTCAGGGGCAATAAAGTAGCTCCCGACAGCTCAGTATGGTATTACGCAGCAGCAGAGAATGAATAATAATAATAATAAAAAGGTATCAAGTTCTACCTATAAAGGAAATTCTACATGGGCAGAACATTTCCATATAATGAACAGAGCAGCACCAATTTCTGCTTAGTGGAACAGCGCATCTGGGTCATAAGGGTCTCCAAATAGTTAGGCCTCATTTTTCTGTCTCAGCTGTGCAGCGCCCACTCTGATCCTGCCGCTGAACAACCGCACGTTGGGTTCGGGGAGTGAATGCATTCTGCAAGTGCTGCCATCGTGTCTGAGGCACTTGGGCTCCTCTGAATGCTCTGCTTAGCAGCTGAACCCTGGCTCTGCTCTTCTGACCTCACGCCATCTCTGAAAGGACACAAGGACAGCAGATACAGAGAAGTAGTTTCAGCATCTTGAAGCCTGGCACTGTCCCAGAGCTCCAGGAGATGCTTCACTGCCTTCTCCTGAGATCTACCAGGTGGCCGGTGAAGGCCCAGAGAGCGTGCAGACTGTTGTCTTTGCAATTTTGTTATTTAAATCCACTGCAAAGCTCAAGTACATACGTTGTTTACTTAGCAGTATTTGTTTGCATTGCTTCATTTCTACCATTCCTGCTTCGAGAACAGCCATCCTCTTCCCCCGCTTCCACAACAACGCCTTGCAAGGAAACGCTTATGAATGCACTCGGGAGAGCTCCTGCTGCCTTTGTGTGGGAAAGACTGCCGATTGCATGTGGAGATAGAGTCAGGTTATATTTCCCCCTTTCTAAGTTCAAGTAAACTTCTTTAATTTATTTGGTAATGTGGAATTAACTTTACATTTAAAATAGGTCCTGTCCTTGTGAACCCAGCATAGCAGGAAAATAGTCCTTGAGTTTAAGGCTTTAACCCTTGCAGATTCGGACAAACTTCCCCGTTTCTGCCCTTTGCTACTCTTGAGACCCTGTAGCAGCACAGAATAGCACAATAATTGGAGATGGGTCAGGCAAGCTGGGTGACTACAAAGACAGGTGTACAGACCTATGCACGGCACTTTATGTCTGCCCTTACGGATACAAGAAGGTTTTTATTTTCTATTTCTGTCCTTTGCCTTCCATGCTTCATTTGTTCCAGAGCATGATCTTTCTATTTAAGCAGCTCTACAGATTCCCCAATTTTGGTACCATATTGATACCCACCTGTGGCTGACAGCACGCAAGAGTTGCCTGGTACACTGTAAGGAAACATATCATCGAGTGTTTCTGGAAGGCATTCATGGGCAGCTGTATTTCTTTTAAGTACTCTTTTTTACTGTGAGATAACTAAACTAAACCATCTAAACCATGTATCAGCTGAGCCTTTGGTGGCGGTGCTTCAGAGGGCACATGGCCACCATGCTGCAGGACTTAACTCTTTTTTTTGGGTTTTGTGGTTTGGTTTTTGGTTTTTTTTTTCCTTTTTAAAGTAACCAAATGGAAAGGGAGGCAGGCTTGCCACTGGAAACTTGAAGTTATTATTATCACTGTATTATCAAATATCTGCAAGCTAGACTTGTCATCTACTCCTGCATGATACCTACCACAACAAAGGCCCTGGCTTGGCTGCTTGGGACATCATCATAATAGATGGTGTGGTGAACTAAATTCTGTTAATCTCCAAAACAGTATAGTATGCTTGTTCCACACTGCTCTATGACTTTGCCTCAGCCAGATCCATAAGGCACACAATCGCCCAGCCTGCATCTTCACTTCTTCCAGTGGTGCATTAAGCTATTTAACATAAACAAAGCCCAGACCAGACTGTTAGAGATGCACAGGTAGTGAAGCTAGGAAACTTCAGAGAGACACAGAACCATTCTAGCCAAGAGCACTGACAAAACTCAAGTATGGCATTAGATCCTACCTGAGGAACACAGGCAAACAGAAAGAAAACTTGTTTCTCTGTGTAATTGGTGAACAAAGTACTACTTGGGCTGAGCTCTTGAGTCAGCAGTTCTCCCGATGAGCAGCTCTGCCAGGAAGAAGTATCACCCCGAAGGACACCATTTCTGCCATCAGAGCTACACCACTACTGCTCTGAGCCCATGCTGGACCTCAGCTGTCCCAACCCTGAAAGCCTCCTAAGCAGGATATGCCATGGAGAGGAGCATTGCTAGACCCCCTGGAACTGGCATTCCCACTGTGTGTCTTTTTTAATCTCAATTCCTTTCCATTTCCCCTTTGCCTTTAGTTTTGACTACCTGGCCAAGTGAATCCCTTGCAGTACTGTTAAGGCTCGGTAACCAGTGAAGCCATTAACAACCACGTACTCAATAGCACAGAAAAGAGTTGGAAGCTTACTGGGTTGTGGTGGGCTTCAGATTATCCTTGTCTTCACCCTTCAGGGGGACTTGAGAAGTGCAAGGAAGAGTCACCATTAGCAGCAGAAACTGCACGTGCTGTGTGACTGCGAGTGTTTGTTTTCAGGAAGCTGAGGCTGGACTTTAACGGCAACAATCTAGACCATCTCAACAAACTTGTTTTTTTTTTCCCCAAAACCACAGTTTCATCTTACTTAATACTAAATACTTGTTTTCTGTTCCTCTAAATAAAGCAAGCTCTATAAATAAAGGGTTAAAGGAAAGCTGAGTGAAAGCCTTAATACTCTATATTTCAATGACTTCAATGTTTCCCTTCCTTTTTCTGAATCTTTAATGAAAGTTAAAAGATTTTTAATGGTGCTTTTTGCCACGAGACTCAGCTGAAGCCTGTGCTCAAAACCCTGAGCCTTGTTTAAGCGTACAGAGACAGGGTCGTGCTAATGCCTTTGACTTTTTAGGTCAATTTATTCCATCTAAATTAACACAACATCGACGAGTCCTTGGCCTCTCTACTAAGACGGTCAGCAAGGCTGCCAGTTGTGATGATGGCATTTGCAAGATGAAACCTTGCCTGCTGTGAGCTGCTGGGATGAAAGGAGACTGCTAGACATTTAAATCCAATGTTAAGCAGAAGCGTGATGATATTTTGGGAATGAACTTGTAGTAAGCTTCCAACTTGTCTTAATTTCCGTGGTATCGCATTTCTTTAACAACAGCCTGAATCATACTGTGAAGCTCATCTTGTTACACTTTACAGAGTATACAGCAGGGCCTCTCCTTGCACGGCCTATGTGGTCTGAAGTCTAAATCTATCTACAGTTCCCACTTCTATATTATTTAAAAAAATATTATTTGCAGAGCAGCCCAGTAGTTCTTCATCCCTTGCACCTTATCCACATTTGATTCCCCCTCCTCTTATCTGCTCCCACAGATGTAGAACTGAGGAGGATTTATTGCTTTTTTTTCCCCTTCCCAAAGGAGGAACCTGGGGACCATGTCTTCCCACCTCTTTCAGTCACCATGCTGAGGTGCAGGGCTCTCCGCAGCACCTCACTCTTCTGACCTGGGAGGTTTTATTCCATCTTGGAGGCTCAGCCTTCACAAGCAGGTGGTGCTACACTGTGACATGTGCTCAGCTAACAGAAGTGGTGAAGTTATGGATGGTAAAATAATTTACTCACTGATATTTTCTGTGAATTGAAGCAGATTCAGTTCAAACGTTGAAATATCTGTCCTGCCAATTCTATGGAGAGGCAGGCAGAGGCAAGCTTTTATTTTTCCTCTCTAAGATCAGATTTTTGCACAAGCTTTCTATATTTTTGATTCAAAAGTAAGAATAGGTATTAGCAATTACAATATACACAGGACCCACCTCTGCTTTGAGCTCACTGTAGCCATTTATACCTATACTAAGCAACTACAGAACAGCACCTGAAAGAAAGGCAGAACTCTGCACCTGCTCCCTGGAAGTGTAAGTGCGACAACGCACGCTGCAAAGGAGATACAGAACTACCACGCTCTACTGTATACACCGCGATATATGATCCATGAGAGGACTGGTAGGAGGAGCATTGCCAGTGCAAGGAACTGAGAAAGGTGGAAGGAAAAGTGACTGAAGCATTTGGTCCTTATAAAGAAGCACTTGAATATATTTCTGCTTCAATGGCAGAGTACAGTGTGATGAGGTTAGAGGGAGAAAGGTGTGCAAAACGCAGACAGCAGTAAAAGTAGCAGTGGGACAAGGTGGAAACTGTGCTGTAGGTAGGCACAAACCAGCAGCTTGGAATGGCTTTTTTCTACTCTAAAAAGAAGAGAGCTTTCACACATACCTATTAATTAATAGGGCACCCTTCACATGCAGTATCAATAGGAAGTGCAAAACCTGATTGCCTTGTAGGAGGTTTTAATCACTGAGCAAGCAGTAGCCAAGTGTGCTGTAGGAAAAGTTATGATAAATACTAAATTTTCATAGTAACAGAGCTTTTGCCTCTACTCCTTCACTGACAAATTCTTGCTGTGCAAGAAGCAGGACAATTAATGGAAGAGATTTAGGTCAGAAGACCTAACACAGTGGCAGTGATTCTGCTGCTACTATTCCTGCACTTCTCACAGAAATGCTCCTGCTCTTTGCAAACGTCTTGCCAATTAATTTTGATTTCCAGTGGTTTACGTCCATTTCCCTGTCATAGGTGGCAGAAATCATGGTCATTTTTAACAGCCTATATAAAGTCAAGTTCATCTACTTTACTGGGGCAATGGTTACCTGGTGTTATGCGAAATGGGAAATTCAGGCCCTATCAGAGACAGTGGGAGTTCTGAACAAGTCAGCAGCGGGTCCGAGCTCCACTCAGTCTAAGCAATTGCCTGATCCTGCAGGATATGCCTGGTCGTGCATTACTGAAGCTGGGCTGATGGAAAGCCTGGCTGTGATAAGCTGGATCTCAGAACCAACCCACCGAGCAGAGCTGGAAATTCCTCTGCATCACCACTCAGACCGTCTCTTGAATTGCAAAAGTTGTTAACAATATTTACTAAACAGTGTATAAAAAGAGATTAGAGGGAAATATTAATATTTTAAATAGATTTTTTTTTCCTTTCTGATTCCTGACAGAGTTGGTTGGAAAGGATCAACATTTTTATTTTAAAATATGCTAAGATAAAAAGGGAAACATATTTCCCCTGCATTTTCTTTTTTCTTTGACTTGACAACAGAATTAATTGCCACTTCTTTCTTTGTCTGGAAAGAGGGAAGCTTCTGATCTGAAACAATGTTGCAAGGAACACATGGAAGCAGAAGTGGGTATGGGTCTTTGGGACTTGGACAGAAAGATCAGCCACTTTTGGATCAGAGGTGCTGGCAAATCATTGACTCAATCTGTTGAGGCAAAGAACAAACGGACTGCACACTGGGTATCAGGACTATGTACTGCCTGTAACACGTTACCTACTGTCCAAGGTTACAAACCTAGTGTACACAAAATAAGGTTAATCACAGCAGCATCTGATGCATTCAGTGTATTTTTGGATGTGTGCGACTTCCTAATTTCACACCTGCGCAGCAGGGCTTGATTCGTGTGCTACGGTTGCTTCTGACTCAGTGGGCACTACAAATAACCAGTGCTCCTTGATTACCCCACCTCTCTTCCCAGGAAATCTGCTGCCTACATTTGGTTTTATGCCGGATCAAAAGCAACCAATTCCATTTTTAACCCTGAACCTGTTTAATAGTTTCTCTCCTCTTCCACCCTTTTCCCTCACTGTGAGAGGGTAATGACCCATTTTTGAATCGGTGTGTAACAAACCCCCTCCATCACACAATTAGGTAGTTTAAAACTGCTCTGAAAGGTCTATTGAATTCACAAAGAGAGAAAATAGCCTTAAAAGCAGGTCTGAGAGTAACAAGAACAGTCAGGCAACTTTGCTGTCATACAGCTAATCACAGTTCCTGCATTTCAAGCATTTGGGATCTGGAAAGGGGGGATCTCTGCTAAATTTCTTTAGGCAGCACAAAACACGCTGAAGATATTTCAGTTCTGCCCGCACCATCCTCACATGTGGATTGCATGCTACTCCTGCACAGCTGGGTGAAGATGCCTCTCTGCAGAGCTCTCTTCTCTCCCCTGTGACCAAATGCAGTGCACTTGATTTCCTAACTCCACATTAAATTCACAGTAGGTACCAAAACACATGCAGGTACAATTACTGTAGGCTACCTTACTCACCTACGGTAAAGCTCTATTGGCTACTGTAGATGTTAGTTTGGCTCTTGATTGCCAGCCTGCATGTTGTAGGAAACCTCTGGAAACAAAACAAGCTTGCTGAGAAGCAATAGATTCCAGGGAGGAGAAAGCTTTGAATAAAGAATTTCTCATGGTCAGAGAAGCAACAGGCAGGATGAGTAGAGGAGAGACTAGGAACAAAGATCTGATGACTCCTCTCAGCTTGATTTTGTTGGTGCAGGCCAACGTGCAAACACAAAACAGCTGCTCACAGCCCTGTGGGCTGCACCTCATTCATTTCTGCCTCCAGAAATACAGGCAGCTAAAGCTGCAAGGGTAGAAGTGCCTTACAGATAAGCAGAAGCTACAGTCCTATGATACTACAAGGGTTAGCATGGCCATACCTCCAGCTGGAACATGTATGGCTGCTTCTTTCAGCTTTGTTCAGGAGTTTGCCTTGGAAACTGCAACACTTCAGCCTGTGCTCCTCAGCAAAGTCCTGGAAGAGCTGGTCACTGAGGAAACTGCCGGCTACCAGGAACCTTACCTTGTAGTTGAGGGAGTGAGACCCCATTAGCATATTGCAATACTCAGCATAATGTAGTGGGACTGATAAGGGTTTAGGTAGAGCACTCACGGACAACATATGTTGTCAAAAAATCCTCTTGTCCTCCACTGATCCAAAAAGTAATGCTCCCAATGTTCCTAAAACCAGAGACATCATTGGTTAAACAGATCACTACGCACGAGTTTGTGTGAAACTATTGTAATGATGTGATATCAAATGGATAGCAAGGATTTTATATAAACAGGCTCCATATAGTTATGAAGTATTGCCTTGTGACTTTCAGAATGGGGAAGTTTATGGAGATGCTCCAAACATCTGTTACTGGAAGACTGATATATAGAGAACAAAGTGAATGTTACTGGGGTCAAGTCACAAATTTCACATTATGAATGACAAACATGTATTTACTAGGGACTGAATGTGTCAAAATTAATCACATTTTCCTATTTAATCTGATTTTTGCATTTTCCTTCCTAGGAAAGTTCATAGGTATTTCAAGTATGGAGGACCAGATAACTGGCCAAATCTTATTTCGACTCTGACTCTTATTCACAATTCATTTTTTTCCATCACAGCTGTGCTTCAGGTGCTACCTCTGCTTACAAAGCTTCAGTCCTTTTCAGGCTAGCAGTAAAAGGAGCTCAGTGAATTGAAGAATGGCCCTAATAGTCAGCAGAAGCCTTGATCATGTTTGTAGCAGTCACTAGCCCATACATATCACACCCTCTTTCAAGGTAGTTCATAAATTAATAAAATACTAAGAACACATGAAATATTATAAATGGTATATAAAATAATAGGAAAAAACCCATACAAATATTTCTCATGAAATCCCTTAAAAGGGATTGTAAGTGTTTCAGTTTATTAATAAGGATTCCAACCTACAGCTGACAAACACCCTGGGGAAACAGAAACAATTTAATCAAGCCTTTCCCTTTATAAAAATAAAAACAAGCCATGTGTTTCATCTAGGATTTAGCAGGAACAAGGGGTAATTTTTGCCAACTGCAGTGGTTACTAAAGGATATCCACCCACTCCTGACATACGTATTGCAACTGGAAGAAGCCCACGTGGCTCAAACAATGTTTATCAATCCTGTCTTGATAGAGCGACCACCCTTTCCTGCATTGATGTTGGTGCTTTCAAGCAGGTCTGATTGTATTCAGTCAAGGTGATGGTGTTCATTCTGCAACACCTCCTTGACCTGCAGGATATTTCACTTCTCTGCGTTGCACTGCAGCAACCGCATGGGTAAGGCATGTCCCTTTGGCTTCTCATTTATCTGGCAAGCTTACATATCCACAAGTATGTCAACACCTCTTTGGATATTAGCAGGAGTATAAATGTTAGTTTATGCTAATAAATAATACAATGAAAAACAAAGAAAAGGTCAGAAACTGTAGTTTTATATTAAGTGTGATTTCCCAAGACAAAATAAATCCAATTCATGGCACATGCTTACAATTTTCCAAGAGATATATTTATAGCTGTGAATATGTACTTTGGCTAACCCTATTGTAAGCACAGAGAAGGGAGGAGGGTTTTTTTCCACTTTTAAAGAAAAAGAGAGAGGTTAATTGGTTCTGCTAGTTGAAGGGCTATGTGCCAGCCAGCGAGAGCATGCATTGAATGGAAGAGCTACAGAGACAAATGAGCCAGTCTACATGATGAAAATATCCACCTAATGCCTTGGGATAAAGAGAAAAAGCCACCAAGGCTAAAATAAAATAAAATAAAATAAAATAAAATAAAATAAAATAAAATAAATAAAATAAATGGAAATCTCTGGCTACTTCAGGCACAGTGTTATTAACCAGCATCTCATGCAAATAATGAATAACTGTTTGCTTAGACAGGTAATGAACATATTGTTTCTTTGCTGTAATTGCTATAAGAGGTGGTCACGTCAAGACTGAAGTATTGCTCAGTTGTCACCATCATATTTACACTTTCTGGCCCAGAGACTCTAGATCCCAAACTAGCTAAAGGCATTTCATCTTTAAAGGTTTCTGGAATGATCATGAAGAACGAATCTCACTTATTTTCTCTGTTTAAATCAGGGACGAATGATTTGTGTGAGTAAACAGCAGTGCGTAAAAGCAAGCAGGAGCAGACCTCATAGGCCTTGAAAGAAAATCACTACAGAAAGGGACAGTTACTCCACGGCAATGTTTCACAGGCACTGGGCATCACAGACATGTACATAAACTGAGCATAAAATACCTACAGAAGGAAGGGGAGTTCTTGTTAAACAAAAAGAACCTCTGCATAATTTTCCTGTTTATCAACTTTTTTTCTGCTTAGTTGCAAGGAGCCCACGGGCAAGATGCACAATTTTATGTAGGAAAATTATCTTTAATTGTCTTATTTCTTCTTATTCTGTCTAGCTCACTGTCTCTCAATCCTTTCTTTCTTTATTTGGCAGAATCTACAATTCTCCTTCAAGAGCTACCTGCTTTGGAGAATCTCTCGGTGTACTTATCCATCACTCTTCATTTAAGGTCACACATCATTTCCAACACTGATTGAAAATAGTACCTCATACCGTCCCAAGCCACACAGAAGGCAATGAGAGCGCCTGCAGTAGCCCATCCTCAGGAAAAGCATTAGATACCACTTAATGTACTGACAAAACTTCTGTTACAATACTACCAGTTTCTTTCAGGTCTTCATTTCTATTCACAGCCTTATAAAAGCTCAGGAAGTGGTACTATCTCTGTGGTACAGATAGGAGTTTATGAAAACCTATGGAAGGAACAATATGAGCCAGCATCAGTGTGTGACAGCAATTTCCTCCAGACCTAGCTGGAGACAGAATGCATAGAGCTTCAAAGGTGTTTGATTCAATAGGAATTAGGAATCTGAATAACTTTCAGGATCTGGGACAGCAAGATTAAGAGATGGATGTCTGGAAGATGTTTTGGTCTGACTCTACACAGACCTATGTAACTCAGGGTTTTAAGTCCCAATTTCAAACAGGACCTTCATTATTTAACAACTTAGGATCACAATTTTTCTGTGATTTTCTTAGGAATGTCCACCTGGAATAGGAGTTTGCAGCTTGGATTAGACATAGTCTTTTCCTGCTAACAGATATTTTACTTTATTGGATAACTCATCAGCTCAATATTCTTACCAGTTATTGTTAAAATTGTAAAAATTTTGAATTCTGCTCTACAAAGAGGTGGTAAGACACTGGAACAAGTTGCCCAGAGAAGCTGTGGATCACAGAATCACAGAATCACAGAATCACAGAATCTTAGGGATTGGAAGGGACCTCGAAAGATCATCTAGTCCAATCCCCCTGCCGGGGCAGGATTGCCTAGACCATATCACACAGGAACGTGTCCAGGCGGGTTTTGAATGTCTCCAGAGAAGGAGACTCCACAACCTCTCTGGGCAGCCTGTTCCAGTGTTCAGTCACCCTTACAGTAAAGAAGTTTTTCCTCAAATTTAAGTGGAACCTCCTGTGCTCCAGCTTGCACCCATTGCCCCTTGTCCTGTCAAGGGATGTCACTGAGAAGAGCCTGGCTCCATCCTCTTGACACTTGCCCTTTACATATTTATAAACATTAATGAGGTCACCCCTCAGTCTCCTCTTCTCTAAGCTAAAGAGACCCAGCTCCCTCAGCCTCTCCTCATAAGGGAGATGTTCCACTCCCTTAATCATCTTTGTGGCTCTGCGCTGGACTCTCTCTAGCAGTTCCCTGTCCTTCTTGAACTGAGGGGCCCAGAACTGGACACAATACTCCAGATGCGGCCTCACCAGGGCAGAGTAGAGGGGGAGGAGAACCTCTCTTGACCTGCTGACCACACCCCTTCTAATACACCCCAGGATGCCATTGGCCTTCTTGGCCACAAGGGCAGACTGCTGGCTCATGGTCATCCTGTTGTCCACTAGGACCCCCAGGTCCCTTTCCCCTACGCTGGTCTCCAACAGCTCTGTCCCCAACTTGTACTGGTACATAGGGTTGTTCTTGCCCAGATGCAGGACTCTACACTTGCCCTTGTTATATTTCATTAAATTCCTCCCCGCCCAACTCTCCAGCCTGTCCAGGTCTCTCTGAACGGCTGCGCAGCCTTCCGGCATCTCAGCCACTCCTCCCAGTTTTGTGTCATCAGCGAACTTGCTGACAGCGCACTCTAATCCCTCATCCAAGTCATTAATGAATATATTGAATAGAACTGGTCCCAGAACCGACCCTTGCGGAACTCCGCAAGACACAGACCTCCAACTGGACTCTGTCCCGCTGACCACTACTCTCTGGCTTCTTTCCTTCAGCCAGTTCACAATCCACCTCACTACCTGATCATCCAGACCACACTTCCCCAGTTTAGCTGCGAGGATGCTGTGGGAGACCGTGTCAAACGCTTTACTGAAATCGAGATAGACCACATCCACAGCTTTACCATCATCCATCCACCGGGTAACATCCTCATAAAAGGCTATCAAGTTGGTTGAGCAAGACTTCCCGTTGGTGAAGCCATGCTGAGTGCCCCTAATGATCCCCCTATCCTTGATGTGCCTAGAGACAGCACCAAGAACAAGTTGCTCCATCACCTTTCCAGGGATGGAGGTGAGGCTGACTGGTCTATAGTTACCCCCTCCCTGGCAGTGTTTAAGGCCAGGCTGGATGGGGCTTTGAGCAACCTGGTCTAGTGGAAGGTGTCCCTGCCCATGGCAGGGGGGTTGGAAGTAGGTGATCTTTAAGGTCTTTTCCCACCCAAACCATTCTATGATTCTATGAAAGTGTGAAAAAGTTTAAAAATGGGTATCACTAGAACTAATGCAAGGTTGGGAAATTCTGCTGTGCCAGTTCCACTGTGCACTGCTGAGGTCAGGGTGGCTACTGTGTAGATTAGATTATTTCTTTTCTTGTAGAAAATATTGTGCATGAATATACATACTATTCATATGCATAATATTCATAAATTCATGGCTTAAAAAATAGTAGCCATCTGCAAAAAATAACTTTTGTGGCATTAAACATTAACATTGGAATGATTTTGCTTCCAACATATCATCCTTATTTTTCTGGAAGGGGTGGCTTTTGTACAAAATTCTCTGTTATGCTCTCCAGTAAAAGGCCACGTTAACGTATACTGAACGACCTAGTTTCCAAATTTTCTACTTTTTCCCTCTTACCTCATAATGATAATTCTGCTATGTTTGTATTTATGTTAACGTAATAATTTCTGTTTCTCACTCTTACTACAAAGGACAGATAGGGTATTTATGGGAAAGCGCATTTGAATGACCAGTCCTTGACATGTCATAGCTAGACTATGAACAATTCAACAGCTGACATGTCCCTTTAGAGTCAGAAGCTGGGGTTACTCTTGTTTTAAAAACCTAACTTTCATTTGCTTTACTACCAGCAAACAGGGCTCCTACCTGGGAGCAGAGATCCGCAGTCACCTTCTGGCATCTTGTTTTCCAAATAATCCTTACTTATCAGTGAATATTCAAAGGTCCTGACTTAGTGGTGAAATGAAGTATGGAACAAATTATAGTATCTTATATGAATATCAATATATTCATTAATGACTTGGATGAGGGAATAGAGTGCACTGTCAGCAAGTTCGCTGATGACACAAAACTGGGAGGAGTGGCTGACACAACGGAAGGCTGCGCAGCCATTCAGAGAGATCTAGACAGGCTGAAGACTTGGGTGGGGAGAAATTTAATGAAATATAACAAGGGCAAGTGTAGAGTCCTGCATCTGGGCAAGAACAACCCCATGTACCAGTACAAGTTGGGGACAGACCTGTTGGAGAGCAGTGTAGGGGAAAGGGACCTGGGGGTCCTAGTGGACAACAGGATGACCATGAGCCAGCAGTGTGCCCTTGTGGCCAAGAAG
This sequence comes from Nyctibius grandis, assembly GCF_013368605.1. Taxonomy (NCBI): domain Eukaryota; kingdom Metazoa; phylum Chordata; class Aves; order Nyctibiiformes; family Nyctibiidae; genus Nyctibius; species Nyctibius grandis. The sequence goes on from NC_090663.1 coordinate 57,443,937, forward strand.
GCCAATGGCATCCTGGGGTGTATTAGAAGGGGTGTGGTTAGCAGGTCAAGAGAGGTTCTCCTCCTCCTCTACTCTGCCCTGGTGAGGCCGCATCCGGAATATTGTATCCAGTTCTGGGCCCCTCAGTTCAAGAAGGACAGGGAACTGCTAGAGAGAGTCCAGCGCAGAGCCATGAAGATGGTTAAGGGGGTGGAACATCTCCCTTATGAGGAGAGGCTGAGGGAGCTGGGTCTCTTTAGCTTAGAGAAGAGGAGACTGAGGGGTGACCTCATTAATGTTTATAAATATGTAAAGGGCAAGTGTCATGAGGATGGAGCCAGGCTCTTCTCAGTGACATCCACTGACAGGACAAGGGGCAATGGGTGCAAGCTGGAACACAGGAGGTTCCGCATAAATATGAGGAAAAACTTCTTTACGGTGAGGGTAACCGAACACTGGAACAGGCTGCCCAGAGAGGTTGTAGAGTCTCCTTCTCTGGAGACATTCAAAACCCACCTGGATGCGTTCCTGTGTGAGATGGTCTAGGTGGTCCTGCTCTGGCAGGGGGATTGGACTAGATGATCTTTCGAGGTCCCTTCCAATCCCTAACATTCTGTGATTCTGTGATCTTTTTTCGTTATCTTTCAAGTCTATTTAAATAGGCAGAATCAAGGTTAAGCGTGAAAGGATTATGATTTGTTTCCACTGCTGAGAGATGCAGCATTTGTCCACGCACCATTTGCAGCCACAGGAACAGGGTGAACTGACGTGCTGACATGCCAGGGTAACGGGACTGCTTCCTACGCCCGAGCATAGCTGCTTAAAGTCAACGTGGGTATCTCAACACCATGCAGCAGTCATTGCTATTACTGTAGTGTGGACATACCCAATCTCTTGATTTTATGTCTCAGATAATGGGCAGTAATGAGGAAGCGGGAGAGGCACCAGCTGCAGCTGAACAGACCCACCATGGAGGAAGCGAGTGACAGGAAGATAACTGAGAGTGACTGGTACGTGCCTTTTGTTTCTTTTTGATTTAGAAATGTTCTCATACAAGGTCATTGCTAATCCACAGCCTCCTGAATTCTAGGGGAGTTTCATTTGGCTAATAAAACCATTTAGATACATTTGTGGTGATTTCAACCTAGTGCAAACAAGCAGTGTGCCATGATGCAGAGGCAGCCTTGACACCAGTGATTACAGGCATGCGGTGCAATGCCTTTCAGAGACACTGGCTTGGACTCGGAAGGAGAATATTTATCTTAAGAGTCCATGTGCCTTTAGCAAACAGCCTCATTTACCTGTACAGTCTCTCCATGCCTGTATTTTCCTCCATGCACACCTGATACATGGTTAGATGTTCCCCAAGCTCCTTCCTATCTAAACCAGTACAACTAGAACGATGAGAATAATTCCTGGTTTAGTTCAGTTTAGCTTCAAAAGACACGTTTTCCAATGTTTTCAAGTGACCTGCAAGGTGGGATTTTTTGTCAGTTTGGTTTTGGCTTTTCAAATTGAAATTAAAAGAGTTTTATTTCTGCATTGTTGTTGATTTGGGGTCTTTTAGAGGAGGAATATGAAGAATGGAGGATCAAATAAAATAGTCCAATGAGAACGAATCAGGACAGTGGAAAACCACCATTTTGATTTCACCACTTTAAAAAAAAATCTGAAATAAGCAGGGAAATTTCAAAATGTAAATATTTTTGAATGAAAAACAAAAGCATTTTCATTTAAATAATTGTTCTAAAAGTTCCAAGTAAAATACTCACTTTTTTTTTCTTTTGTCTTTGTTCTTTTAATGGAACAATTCGGTAAAGTTTAATGGAATATACACCACCCCAATTTACATTTTTCTCCAAAAGAATTGCTTCAGCTAAAAACTGACATGGCTCTGAAGAAAAAGAAATTTGAATATATATTATTTTGTCCTTACTGTTATTTATTCACTTTCCTGAAAAGAGAAGTCTTTCTGAGGCTTACTGTTTGATGCTCAGGTGAATTTTGTATAGTTAGAATGGAAATTTTCAGAGAATAAATAAAAAAATTAAAACTGGGAAAAAAACCCCCAACAACTCTTGTAATCATTTGGGACTATTATTGTATGCATGGTTGAAAAAGTATATATTTTTATTAGTTTAACTACTGAGATGACCAAAACACTGTAACTTCTTATTCACTTTTATGGGAACATTAAAGTTAATGATAAAACTTCATAGAAACCTAGTCTCATCAATATATCTACTTCTAAACCAATTGAAATGTAAGCCATAAAATGTGATTGCATAACCCCTTTTCACAAAATGCTTTACGTTTTATTTTTATTTATATGAATTAGATGAAAAAAAAGAGGAGAAAAGAAAGGTTATTGTATTTAGATTTTTTCATTATGGAGATCTTTGAAAACTCCATTGGGACTTTCTATTAGTATAAATAATGAAATCATCCAAGCAGATGATTTTTTTTAGAGTTTTTACAGTTCTGTCTTTTAATTAAAAGTTTTTCAACTTTTATTTTACTGCTAGAAAATGCTCATTGCCATTTTAATTTAAACTAAAATGACTTATTTGAACTTTTAAAAGCTCTAGTTAATAAAAACACTTAACTGAAGCCTATTTAGTACATATATAATTAAAATGAATTAAAATGTCATTAATCAGACTGTTAGATTCTAATGCTAGATTTGTAAGTTTCTCAGAATGGAAATAAAAGTATTTGCTCATCTTACATATATGCTCGTGCATATTCCTTAGAAGAGAGAATGGATTTTACTTCTACTGTTGAATGCATTCACCTTGCACTACATAAATCCTTAAGTACCTGTAGTCAACAAATACCAACTAGAAATATCAGATTTTGCATTTTTTACTATTTCCAGACAAGACGGAGAAGAAACTTCACCATCCTCTACGCTAAAATTGGTCTAATCAAAGACATCAATCAACTTCATACCATGGAAGAAGTGTTTTGAAAAAAATGTTATAGTACACCGAGTTGTCTGTTGATTTTAGTATTCAGCCATGCACCATTGGCATCAGGGACTACAATATCATACGGTATATGTTAAATGATGTTCCACTCCATGCAACACTCTCGTACGGTGAGCACATTAAAATGGAAGTAAGAGCGCTGCTTAGGACAGAATGAACAGTATCATTTCTGTTCAGTGAATTTCACCTTGCACCTTGTGGAAGAAGTGAAGCAGACTGACAGAAGGCAAGGAAATTAGTTCCGATGTGGTTTTGCTTTCACATCAGAAAATATTGAAATAAGCACTCAAGACAAATAATTACCTTTTTCAAAGCTGCCCAGCCTTCCTCCTTCATTGCTGACTCTATCAGTCTGAGAATGGGAGTGAGACATCACTTTGCAAACAGAGGTCATATTGGAAGGAATGATGCCATGCATGACTAATGAAGTCCTCTGATTCATGAGGAAATTTTGATTTACATTTCAAATCAGTAGTGATCTCTACCCAAAACAGGTTTTGAGAAAAGAAGAAAGTGAACTCCACATTTCCATGGAGATAGTTTATGAAGCATAACATATGATGGGGCTAATCTTCTTTCATATGTCATTTCTCACCACCAAAGTACAAGTTACTCCTTGCTAAAAGAGCACAGCAATTCATGAAAGCAATCTATATTTTCCTGTTGGTTATACTCCACTGTGTATATACCTAAAGAAGTGAAGTTCTTTATTATCCAATTATTGATATTACTTTATATAGTTTTCTGTCTTACATATAATTGAGAGAGATTGTAGTCCTAAATACAAAATAGTTTCCATAACAGCTTAAAAGGAGAAAAGCAAGTCAATGTTATCACTAATAAAACTTTCTCATCAACATTATATTACTTAAAATATCCTTCCCTTTAGCTATGAATGGTTTGGTTACCATACTTCCTCCATGGTTTGACTTTTGTTTCCTGTGCAGGGTATAAAGCTGGCAGTGTCAGTCATGGTTCATGGGAAAAACATTTTTGGGTTTTTTACTTTCTTTTGTGCCGATAGTCTTTGCCAAGAACAGCTCCTTAGTGCTCAGCACAGCTGAAAGGGATGGGTTGTAGCATGGTTACACCAAAATAGATGCAAACCCACGTGGCCATCACCTCTTCTGTTTACATGAACACTGCTGCGGGCGGCAAGGAAGGCACAGACTCTGAGATCGAGGATGCAAGGGCCCGAAGCCGAAAGGCCTAAGCTTTTTATTGTTATGCTATTACCCTATTTAACTGCTACAATGCAGGAGCCAGACTAGGCAGTTCAAGATAACATCAACATTCACACGCTAAGCACTCATCACTCATCCTGGGAAGAGTCCACAGTGTCCTGGGCTCAAAACATCAACAACCATTCCTGTTTTCAGCTCTGTGTTCAGAACTGACCTTCAACACATGTTTACTTGTTACATGCCTCAAAGAGCCCTGTGAACTGGTCTCGGCTCCTTTATCTCAGAAGCAAGCAAAAACTATTCTCAGTGCAGTGTTCCCAAGCAAATCTTATGCTCCCCAAGTAAAGCACAGCTCTTTGCAGGCTGAGGGTCTTCCACATTTCCCCCTTTTTTGTTTATTTGATGACAAGGGTGGTCATGATGTGGGCTTCGGCTTTTCAGAGTCCTCTGATTGCAGACCAGGTCTCTGAAGCAGCACTTGGGGCAAAGGCACACAAGAAGGGACGCAGGCACTGCGGAGTTCAGTTCCTGCTAGAGAGAAAGTGAAAGAGATTCCGGGCCTGCTGCCTTCGCCTGTATATTAGGGATTTCTGCCAGGAGGCATTTTTCCACTGTGCTTTGATCTTTCTCACAGCAGGGCAGGAATCTCAGGCATAAACAATTAGGTGCCCTTGAGTCTTATCACAGGCCTATGTTATCTGAATGAAGATGCTCTACTTGTCCAGCACACAAGACTAAATAACAGTTAGTAGTATGATATATGTTTTTTGACACCCCAGGTGCAAGTCACTTGAGCGTGTTTACAATCCTCCTCGCCCATCTTCCGTTATATTCCCACATTCTACCCCCTCGCTCAAGAGACTGCTTCTCCTGGGGAGTGCAAAGCTGGACGTGCACATTTGGCTTGCGGGGTGTAGAGCAGAGCAATATACAGAGGCACGCAATAAATACATACAGAAAAAGGAATAAACATAGATATCTATACAATAATGCTGTAGCATCACTAATTACGAAGAAAGGTCAAAGATAAACAAGACTGTGAACAACATCCCTGTAGTGTCCAAATTTACTTGATTCACACACTCTGGAAGAGATAACTGCTGTGAGAATCAAAACAGTATCTTCTCCTCAGAGCCACCTGCATGTGTCAACAGAAAGGCCTTAACCACGCTTGCGTGGAAGCGAAGTCACACAGCAGACAGTACAACTATGGGGGCACCACGACCACCAGAGACCACCCAAGACCTCTCGCAGCATGCTACTTGCGTGCTCATCCAGTCATTTCAGCATTCCCCAAGTAATGCCTGGTGTTGGGTTGACTGTTCTACGTCACTTGCGTGGTCCCTGTGCTTTCAGCGTCTGCATTTCTGGTACCGGGTTCTGGTTGTGGTTTCTCCAGCTCATGGTATGGCTTCACGCATCTCGCAGGTAGCCAACGAGGACCTGTTGGGAGTAAAACACAAGCATATCCCCTCCCCCATGTCAACAATTCTACTGGTCCACGCCAATCAGTTGGGCCTGGCAGATCTTTATACCAAACTTTAGGATTTTGTGTAAAGGGAACTTTAGCCTGAAAATGTCGTTCCACTGCCGTGGTATCTAATCGAGAAGATGACTGATTTAGAAAATTTAAAGTGAACACAGCCATATCTAATTGTTCTAGAGGAGCTGTGGCTACACTCCCCCTTTTTTGTTTTTGCAACATGTGTTTCAAGTTTTGATGTGTCCGTTCAATTATGGCTTGTCCGGTGGGGGTGTGCGGGATACCTGTAACGTGAGACACACCCCACTGTTGTAGGAATAAGGCCGCTGCTTGAGATACATAGGCAGGTCCATTGTCTGTTTTTATTTGTTTAGGGAGGCCCATAAGTGCAAAGCACCTTGTCCAATGTTTCTTAACATCCTGAGTCCGTTCCCCTGTAGCTGCAGAAGCAACAACATAACCAGAAAAGGTATCCACAGTAACATGAACATACTTTTGCCTGCCAAAAGGTGGATAATGTGTAACATCTGTTTGCCAAATTTCATTAGCCTTCAGTCCCCTGACATTTACACCATCATGATAAGTTGCAGTATTATATAGTTGACAATCGTTACATGCCCGAATAATATCACGAGCCTGCGTTTTTGTGAGAGCAAATTCTTTCTGTAAACTGCGAGCATTTTGATAGAAAAAGGAGTGAGATAATTGTGCATGTTGAAATCGTTGAGTAAGGGAGGATGATGTTATGGGCAAAACAGTGTACTTATCAGCTACTGCATTCCCTTCTACCAGAGGTCCTGGCAAGCGAGTGTGAGACCTAATATGAACAATAAAGCAAGGATGCTGTCGTTGCTGAAGCAGAGTTGCAATAGCAAGGAAAAGTTTATACAGCTCTTTATTGCTAATTTCTTTGATAAATGCAGCTTCTAAGCGGTTAATAGCGCCAACAGCATATAGTGAATCTGATACAATATTAATAGGTTCGCTTGCAAACAATGTCAGAGCTAAATGTATTGCAGACAATTCAACAATCTGAGTGGACGCTTCCACAGTAACTGATGTGTGTTGCCATTGTGCCTTTTCTTTCCAGGCCACTACGGCCTTCTTTGTTTTACCTGAGCCGTCTGTAAAAACCGTTTTTGCATTTGGTATAGGGTGAGGCACCATCACTCTCTGTGGCTGTAAACAGAGGGAAGGTAGGGCTTGCAAGATTTTATTCCGTGGCAAAGTAAAATGGATATCATTCAAATAATCAGCCAGAGCAGCCTGAAATTCAAGGCTGTCCCTCATCAGAGTAATGTGCGTTTCCTTATGAAAGGGTAGGTAAATAATGTCAGGGTCTCGACCTGTCAGCTGCTGTATCCTGAACCATCCTTTCTGAATCACCATAATGACCATCTCCAAAGGAGTCGTAATTGTTTTTGTAAAGGTGTGTGATAAGAAAATCCATTCCAGGGTAACTAATTGCTGTGATTCTGTCAATTGAGCAAATAGCCCATAAGGCTGGAATTTCGTGTGAATCACAAAAAATAGAAGAGGCAAGTGTAAGATTATACGTCCTGCTTGGGAAGCTGTAAGTTTTTGAATTACCAGTGCCAATTCCTGTTTTGCTTTGTCAGAAAGGATTCGAGGCGAAGTTAAATCTGAATCCCCCTTCAAGGTGTTAAACAGGGTATTTAACTGTTCAATAGAAATACCCAGCACAGGACGAATCCAATTAATTGTCCCTAGTAGTTGCTGCAAATCATTTAATGTAGAGATATTGTTTACCAAACGAAGTTGTTGTGGCCGTAAGGTTCTGGTAAACAGTACCCATCCCAAATACTTCCAGGGCGGTTCTGTTTGTATTTTTTCTGGGGAAATATGAAGCCCAAATTGTTGTAAGGAGTCTTTTAGATGATTTACAGTTTTCATCAGTTCTGTCTGTGTCAAAGCTGCAATGAGAATGTCATCCATATAATGGTAAATAAGAGACTGTTTAAAAATACTTCGAGTCGGCTCTATTGCAGCAGAGACCACTAACTGACAAATTGTGGGACTGTTCATCATGCCCTGTGGGAGAACCTTCCTTTCTGCTCATCTTTTTTCTTTACTGTCGGCTTTGGGCAGTTCTTTTTAATATGCCCCATTTGATTACACTCAAAACATTTCATTTCTGCTCGTCCCACAACGAGTTGCTGAGCCAAGGCACTTGCAAGTAAAGTAGCTTTATGCTCTTCAGAACCCACATTCTGACAGGCTTTAATAAATTCTGCTATACTTTTGTAAGAGTTTTTTAGAGGGCCCAAAATTCTTTGACAATCTGCATTTGCATTTTCATAAGCCAATTGTAATAACAGCGTTTCTACTGTATTTTCATCATCAATCTGCCTGCTCAGTGCTGTTTGTAAACGATCAATAAATGTAACATAGGGTTCTTGAGCTCCTTGCCTGACTGCCGCAAAAGAGGGCTGGCGTTTCCCTGCCTCCGGAACGCGTTTCAGGCACTTTAAAGCCAATGCAGAGATCTGTTGTAAACGCTGCCGAGGTAACCGTGCCTGTACCTCTGGTATTGCATACTGATTAACTCCCAAATATTCTTGCCTATTTTCCAAAGTGTCTGCAGAAACAGCCTCCTGGTACTCTGCCAGCCACACTGAATACTGTGCAGGTGTTAAAATCATCCGTAAAAGTGACTTCCAATCATGTGGTGTCATAGTATAGGATTCCCCAATGACTGTTACTAAATTTGAAGTATAGTTACTGTGCAAACCACAGTCTCTCACCGCAGCCCGTACTTCCTTAATCATTTCATAACTAAGGTATTGATACTCAGGAGAATGATATGGACGATAGATTACCGGCATCGCCGTCAGCATGGCAAAATCTCCTTTACGAGCAGCTTCCTCTCTACAATTTTCTGCCAGCATTTTGTATTTCGTTACATGAGACTCTGATGCCTTTTCAGCAAAGCCAATAGGTGGCTCGGCAGACGCAGGATACGGAGGAGCTGTTGGTGTTAACTGTGCTCCGTCCGTAGCCGCTGCCGCTGTTGCTGCCGGCTGCGAGACCCCCCGTGCCGAAGGGACGGCCGCAGCCGTTTCTTTTACCGATGTTAATGGTGGGTATAAATTGGACTGTATGTCTAGATCTGTGAAATCAAGATCGTAAGGATCGTCTGATTCTCCAGAGACTGTTTCATATACAGGCTCCTGTTGCTCCTTCACATCCACTAAGGTGTTAATAGGAGTGGATGCCAGAGATTGCAAATACTCCTCTGCAGGCTGGAGTGCAGAGACTGCTGTAAAAACAACCCTCCACGTTGCTTCTAAATCCTTTAGAATATCAGACTGCAACGTGTTCCGTTTTTGTATTTCTACTCCCACTTTCGCCCAAATCTTTGCATCGTAAGTCCCTGATACAGGGAACCAGGTACAGTTGTCTTTGATCCATACTAATAACTGCACCAATTTCGCTAATTGGACCTTATAGCCCTGTTCGCGTAATATACGCTGTAATACCTCAGTGTAGAGCTTATGCTCTTGGGAACTAGCCTGTCCCATGTTTATTGCGATCGCGGAACTCACTGATTCTGGGGACTCTCCGGTCCTGGGGATTCTCCGATCCTGGGGATTCTCCGATCCTGGGGACTCTCCGGTCCTGGGGACTCACTCTCCTGTCCTGGGGATTCTCTGATCCTGGGGATTCTCCGATCCTGGGGACTCTCAGGTCCTGGGGACTCTCCGGTCCTGGCGCGCGCTAGCCCCTCACAATCCTTCGATCAGAGTCGCCTCCGCTTCTTCGTTAATCTTCAACCTTGTTCGGGCGCCATTTGCGGCGGGCGGCAAGGAAGGCACAGACTCTGAGATCGAGGATGCAAGGGCCCGAAGCCGAAAGGCCTAAGCTTTTTATTGTTATGCTACTACCCTATTTAACTGCTACAATGCAGGAGCCAGACTAGGCAGTTCAAGATAACATCAACATTCACACGCTAAGCACTCATCACTCATCCTGGGAAGAGTCCACAGTGTCCTGGGCTCAAAACATCAACAACCATTCCTGTTTTCAGCTCTGTGTTCAGAACTGACCTTCAACACATGTTTACTTGTTACATGCCTCAAAGAGCCCTGTGAACTGGTCTCGGCTCCTTTATCTCAGAAGCAAGCAAAAACTATTCTCAGTGCAGTGTTCCCAAGCAAATCTTATGCTCCCCAAGTAAAGCACAGCTCTTTGCAGGCTGAGGGTCTTCCACAGAACACCACCATACTGAATGAGCAGCATCAAAGCTTTGAGAGTGGTTAAAAACATTTTGTCTACTCCAGAAAAAAAGAAACAGAAAACAGTCCCTCATTCAAACTAATTTCCAAATTCCCATTAGTGGAGCAGGTACCCGAAGTGTATGCCTCCATCAAATTGTGGGAATGGATGCATTTTGAGACAAGCTGATGGGAATTAGTGACAAGAATGTGTCTTAGCTGCTATCTTATTTTTGCTAGTTATGCAGATCTGGCATAGAGCGTACCTGAGCTGGATTCTGCTCTCATTCACAACAAACCTGTTAACCCAGCTGCAGCTGCCAGTCCAGATGTGCCTCCTTGGCCCCTGTGCTGTTCCACTGTCTACATCCCTTCAGGGATATGCAGGGAAAAAAATGTGATGGGAACTGAGGCATCTGACAGCAATGAAGTTGCAAAAATGTAAATTAGGAAAGATTTTGCCCTGATAGAATTTTTGTTACAGATGAAGTTATCTTCGCCTGACAGAATAAAGATGGATTTTCAGATGCTAACACTGGCAGTAGGTGAAAACACTGGTCATTAGGAAATTCCTAGCGCACTTCGCCTCTGATCTTTGTGAGCAGATACTCCAAAGACTCACAGTGTTGCTTTCACAGGTACAAGTTTCAAATCATAATTGCAATTTAAACCTGGAAGCATGCACACTGCTGAGTGCATGTGAGGTGCCTTCTGCTGCCTGCCTGCGCTTCAGAGATTTTTGTTTGCCTAGTGGGGTGCACTCTCCAGGTATGAGTATCACATTAAATCCCAGTACAGGATTATACAGATGACAGAAAGTACTAAATTACTGCGGAATACGTGGTGTAGAAAGAGGAAAAATGTGAAGAAAAATGGCACCAAAAATATCACATAAAAATTCTCATACAATAACAACTACCTCAAACCCTGTCATTACCCTTTTCAAAGAGTAAAAGGTGCTTTGACCTTGTCTTCAAAGGTAAACCCCAGAGCATCTCATAGCAAACCACAATGTTTCCCTCTCTCCATAACTTTTTCTCTGGTTAGAAGTCAGCTAAGGAGAAAGGAAAAAACATGAAAGCTGCCACTCACCTGGCCTAACACCTCTCTGGAATAGTCATGGGTGCAGAATAAGGACATAAGAAGTATTAAACTGAATTCTGTGATTTAGGTACAGAATCAAAGAGAGTAAAGTGAGGAGATGAAGGATTAGATCTATTACTGTGTTTAAAAAACACGTGGAAAAGACAAAGGAAGAGACAAGTCACCTTTATTTGACAGCAGCTCCACACAGCTGTTTTCTTTTCTGAAGGAAAGGAAAGGAAGAACAGGGTTAGTTTGGTTTTTTTTTCCAAGTGAAACTGCAAGTGGAAATTTGAGATAAAGATAACCTAATTATATAAGTGGATTTTAGCTCTGACAGCAAGGTTAATGATCCAACACTTGGAAATATGCCAGGACACATTAGTGACCGTAAGCAGCCATAAACTTGGTTTTACAGTTAAGTGAAAGAAGCCCTGCAGTACAGCATCTCTTGTCATCCTGGTGAAACATTGGCTATGTGCTGAGTTCGGAAGAATAAAACCTTTGCATTTAGTAAAATCCTTTCCTGTGATAGCTGAGTTGTATCTGGAGATGACCCATTTGAATCCTGATAGCAATTCTATTTCAGTTACAACATTGTATTATTGTTATAATTTTCTTGTTGGTTTTGTTCTTTATACAGCACTCTACGGGGACGGTAAAGGCTGTTCTACCTCAAGGACTGTTAAACTCAATAGTACACGAACTCATACGTGAAGGGGACAGAGACAAGGGGACTAAGGCCAGTTACCACATTGCAAGATACACACTGCAATGTTAGGTGGAAACTGTGGAGAGGGGAAAACTCTCCCAGATCTTTTTTTTTTTTTAAATTTTGATAAAATAAAGGTCAACTATGCAGACAGAAGTGGGTGATAGGAGAGGAAGCATGTGCTGTGATCCCAGCTCTAGATACAGCTGCCCACAAAAAGAAATCAGAAAGCTGAAAAATGCCAAGGGAATGAACAGCAGGTCTAAAGCAGGTAAGGGGAGAATAAACAGTAAGCTGACAGAGCAGGCAAGAGAAATAAATCAGTCAAACATGGGAATTAAAAGAAGAGCAAAACTCAAAGAACTCTGTCAGTTTAACATAGCTTTTAAAGTGTCTAGCTTGACAGAACCTTAGGAGAAAAGACTATTTCAGTAAGAAATAGTGACGATCTTTCCTGCTGTGCAAGGGGTCCTACAAGGAAGCCTTGGCAAGTTGGAGCTGGGAGGGACCTCCGAAAAGGCTCAGGAATGACAAACAAAATGAGTGGGCTTAGACGAAAAACTTACATAGTACTAGCCTGAAAATGCAAAACCAGAACACTACAATACAGATAGAAAGACAGATAGATCAGAAACTGAAGATAAACAGGAACTGATTTCATTAAATAAGCACTCAGCCCATGATAAGCAGGATATTGCTTGGGCAAACAGTGCACATGCAAAACTTTTCCAAGAACAACTATATTCAAAAGCTATCTTTGTTTATATTCACTGTAAATATACTTTCCTAGTGTATGTCACAATAATAGCTCCTAATTTTTCTCGCTCACTGGATTTACACTTTTGTAAGTGCATTGACTTCATCAGTGGGCCTCCCAAATTGCTGCAGGCTACGTGAGAGCAGCTCATACCAGCCCAGTGTAAAAGGAACACGTTTCCACTACAGGCACTGCAAACACAATTCTGTTTCACTCCTACTTGCAAATTCCCAGAGCTCCTTTGTGTCATTTTTCATTTCTGAATCCTTCCAAATTTACTTTCATTCCTTCTCATAATTTCATTGGAGCCCATTGGTGCTTGTAGCAGAGTACAACATATATTTTCCGATCGATGGGAAACACAGCCACCATATATCCCCGTACAAGCCCTGAGCGGTCTACCCTGAAAAGCCCTTAGCTGAATTTGAGCCAGAACAGTTGTTTTCAGGCTACTGGACTGGCTCCCATTGATGCTGGCTACCAGTAGACTGGGGCTCCGGCTTCCTCAGCCCCTCTTTCTCATCTCGGTAGCTATTTCCTTTCTCGTTTTCCATTTTAAGCTCACACATAAGTACCCTTTGGGACACGGGTCCATTACAGCTGCAGACCATAAACACCAGGAGCTGCCCACACTGCCCTATGAGGTGCAAGCAGGGATCAGACCATGTGTAGTGGATACAGCAAAGGGGGCCTGGGGGGGCTGCAGTACCTGGGCACAGTGAGCTGCTCCCCGCTAACTCTCTTTACCTTCTCCAGCTTCCCAGAGCTGCGACTGCTCCATTCTCTTCCTAGTAGCTAAATGCTACAGCTGCCTGTCAGTATCAAAGCACAAGGTTGATGGTTATATTTGCAGCAGGAGTCTTTTCCTCAGTTCACATCAAAATTGATGTGTCCTTAAGAGCCAATTCCTTCATGCTTTAAACCCCCCTGACTTCATGGGGAAATTTGACTGAATGAGCAATGCAACACAGGAGTTTCAGTGTCAGCTTCAAGAGTTGGGGAAATGGAAGAAAATGCTCTGATTCATTTTAGCGGCCCTTAGAAGGTAAACATATAACTATTTCTATGATTATATTGTGTAGATTTTTATAGGTTACAAGCAAGAGCCATTTATGCTGGGCAAAGACCAGTGATACTTTCTGTATTTCTCTCCATGTAACTTGCCTTACTACAATGATAGTTGCTATTCTCTGCCTCTGAAATAAACCAAATATTTAAATGATATAATTTTAGACTTATTTCGACTGAGCTCCAATTAATTAATCTTCCTCCATTCCCCATCTCTCCTTGACACTGAGAAAGCCCATGCATAACACTGTATTTCACAGATATAGGAAGCTATGGAAGAACAGGATGAAGAAGGAAGAACTACATAAAAAAGATCTCACTGTTTCTGAAAGGATGATCATATGCTCATGTTCAAAGACAGGAGGAAATCTTGTGGATATCTGCCAATATGATGTAGAAAACACTCAAGCTGTAGTTAAATAAAGTACCAGGAAATAATTTAATAAAAATACTTATGATAATACAATGAATTTATGCTTAGTTTTAAATTAAATGTCCTTTTGGGGAGAAGGAAGAAAGTTGAGTTGATGGTGAGGGCATGAAGAATATGAGCCTTTACTGGACAAGCTAGCACCACATCAGGAAGGGATGTAGGGTATTTACACCAGGCAGAGTGACATGTTGACATAACTATAGGGTACCAAGGACCTACAGAGCCTACGACTCATTCACGGCAAGCACAGGCATTTCTGCAGATGGCAACTATATTAGTCTTACTGAATTTACTGTGCTAAGCGTGGCCTTCCCCCTCTGGGACTGAATTGGGTTGACCAGAGCTAAGCTGGGTATCCAGCAGCGCATGGTTGTGCCTTCCAAACAGCACTCAGTTTACTGAAGTGGTTGCTAGTGCAAAGTGAGCATGAGCTGGAGCCTTTCCTCTTGTCTGTAAATGGCAGAAGCAGCAGGTAACACCAAATGCCTGCATGTCTCTTGAGGAAGTATCTAACCAAGGAGACATCATGCACTGTGGACAGGTATGATGAAAAAACTGCAGACGCAAGGCTGCATTCTCACTGCCAGGGCAAGGTGAAGGTGAGGGGTCTTTGTATAGCTTCTTTTTTAAATGATTATGCACATAAACTAGGAATAAATTAGGAATAAGTTAGCAACAGACTAACCAGGAGATGCTCAGGAAGACCTTATTAAAAAGTCAAGACATATGGCACTTCAAAAATGAAAAATCCATTATTGTCACTTTCTTTTTGAAAATCCTATTTGAATACAGTTCTAAATATAAGGGCTTATTGTTAATTTGAAAAAAAAAACCCAACAGCTGAATGAGAAGAAAAGTCAGTTTGATATCACAGTTTGCACTTGCACTAGCACATCTGGCTAGCTGGATGGAGGTGCCAAACGTAAAAAATAAAGGTGCAAACAGGAAGTGACATTTTCCAGAAGCTGTTTGTGATGGTGGTGCTTAATCTGTGGACATTCACTACAGAAAAGAGCTAATGCCTGGTTTTTATGAAGGCAGAAAACCCTGAAAAGCTGGAACTTCTAAGGAGGGGGGTTTAGCCCTTTAGCATCTGAGTCATTATTTGTCTCAGGCTGAGCATGCAGAAACTGAGCCCTCCTAAATCTGTGTGCAATACTGAAAATGCTGACTTTAACTTTTTAACCCTCGGCTAATTTGCCAAAGTAATTTTTTATTTCCCCGTTCACTGTACCCGCAGGATGTGCCCTGTTAGACTGCAGCATCTCTAGAGGAAATACCTTTTCCATCTACAGAAACAAATGTTATCAAGCTGGCAGACTGAATGGAAAGAGTTCACTTTATGTACAGAGACACCTGCCTCGGTCATTGAGTCCCTGACATTCAGCTTTCACTGCCTGTGGCTGTGCCCCTCTCAGGCTGCTATTATCAGCCATCCTGTATTCTCACGTTCTGTATATCTGCCAACAGATGTAGCAAAATTAAGCCACATCTGTTGAATACTGTCTTAAGTTTCCTGTGCTGTTTAGGCCTCTCTGGCCTACAGTCTCCAAAGACAGATTTAAACTGCTGGTTTGCCTACGGCTTCAATCAGAGCTGCTTGCAGAGATACGTGTGTGTGTGTGTGAGCCTTCCCCTGAAGTAATTTTCCTTGTTCCCTGTTTACAACAACCAGGCACTTCAGCACAAACTGTTTTTGACAGGGGAATAACATGTGTACTGTGTGGGAATATTTAGCACGAAAGATGTTCACTTTGCTGGAATTTGCATAGGAAAACTGCCCAGAGACCTGACGGGGGAGCCTCGTCTGATCTGCAGTAAGTGCAAATGGACAAACAAGTTATTTCCATTCCCCAAGACACTGTGCAGAATTTGCACAATTTCAAAGCTAGTTG
Organism: Nyctibius grandis; assembly: GCF_013368605.1. Taxonomy (NCBI): domain Eukaryota; kingdom Metazoa; phylum Chordata; class Aves; order Nyctibiiformes; family Nyctibiidae; genus Nyctibius; species Nyctibius grandis. Next base: position 57,459,756 of record NC_090663.1, read on the forward strand.
GGAGGAGGAGTTTTACAAAGCCTTGGGGCAAGGTACTCAGAGGTGTTGTGAAATGACAAAAGGATTTCTCAGTGGGCAAAACAAAGGTTATGTTTTAATACAGGAGAAAGATCTCAGATAATCAAGGGAGATCTTAAGATTTCCTCCCGCTGCTCACCACTTGATGCTACCAAAACATGTTTTGTTACCTCTCAGGAGGCAGGAATTAATGCTACATTTGGCTGTCAGTGGGTTTCTATTGGTTTTCTTCTATTCAGCAATCACTGTCCTAGAGATGTCTCAATTCTCGCACAGGAAAGAATGTTTTTACTGATAAAATTCACCTAGGAATAACACCAATTAACATTCAATTCAGCCAAAAAATATGCAGGCATATTACCAAATTGTTAGCTATTTGGACAACGAAGAATCTACATACAATCAGGCTTTTTTTTTTCATTTTTTTGGACTTTAAGAAGCAAATCCCATTCCCCTTTGGGCTTCTCTGCAGGGCGTAAGAAGATTCCTCCTCTGCCTCTATCCCGTAGCACACTCATCCCTATCCTGGAAGCTGTCACTCAGCTGGCTGTGTGAGACAAGAGCCATGTAACCAGTCTTGCTGGGCTGTGAACAGAGAATGTTTTCTATTTGTATTACCCGTGCTAAGTAAATGTTAGTATTTTCTTGATAAGAGCAGTTCCTAGTAATGAAAGAAACCATGCGGTAGGCATGAACCTTGGTGTGCCCTTAATCCATTAAATGGGCAAACTGAAGAGACAGTTCAGGTTCCAGTGCCTGACTATTCCTTGCTCTGCCAGAGCAGATCTCTGCTCTATTTGAAAGAAGTGATATCTATTCCAAAAGATAATGCAATTGCTTGATTTTCTGTCTCTCTGTGCCCCAGCTTGAAATTCAGAAAGAAAAGATTCCCTGAAGTTATTTAATAGCAAATGGTTCTGAGAAAGCTGGAAATCAAATATAATAGGTATTTTCTGGTACCAGGATGTTTCTGTGGATGTGGAAAAGGATTAGATGATCTCTTTAGCTCCCTGCCAGACCATCTCCTATGATTACATGCAATCAAAAAAACTCTACATCAGTCAGCCAATACTTCTCCTAAATACTGCACAGTTCCTTTTTTTCCTCCAAGTACTATTTCTGATGTCAGAGAAGGGTGACTTGTTTTTTTTTAAGGTGTGGGCTGAAAGACTGGAGTTGGTTTTCATCTATCCCAAGCTATTTTATCGACTATTCATGGTTTTGGTTTTGTAAATTGTGAGTCATTGAGTGGTCAGTTCTCTTGTTCTTTGGGCTGATTTGGCATTTAATCTTCAGAAATTTAGGTGTGGGCTATTTGAGTCTTAGTTCCAGCTGCAGCATTGAATTCCTGTCTCTGCCATCACTGCCCCTAAGTAGCCACTACCACTTCTTCATTCATTCACTTCCTCTGCTGTTCACCTCTGGTCAGCTGTGAATTGCTGTTCCTTGGCCACCAACCACAGCTTTCTAGGAAGAAACGTAATACATAGACTTATATTTATCTATGGATCCTCAGACTACTCCATCTTCCGTATTATAATCCACATTATAATGTAGTATATCACAATTTGTCCCACCTCCCAAAGTAGAACATCAATGCCATGGTCCCCACTCCCCTCCCTTTGTCCTACACTGTTTTTCCACCCTGGGGTCCCAATTGTATGCCCACATTTTCCTCCTCCACTTCCACAAAGCATGACCCCAAGCCACAGTTTGTGGTCTCCATAAGTAATAAAATATGAATCTTGATTATACTCTCCTTTACATGTGTCACACTTTAATTATGCAATAATTTCAATGAAATCCATGGTGCTATTTTGGAGCTGGTATAATTGAGATGAGAAACCTTCTCTTTCTACAGTGTTAAGTAAATCGTTATCAGATGGCATCTGCATGATGACATGTGTGAAGAGAGGCAGTGGTCCCAGCTCACCTTACATTTGACACTGACAGGGGGTTCTCACCTGCCTGCTACTGCTCGCATTGCTTCCCTTCAGACCACGACTCCATTTTTGTAGGTTCAGACCCTCAGTTAAATTAGAAAGTTATCCTAGTTCTACAGAAAAATCATAAGACCAAACGAAGTTTATCAAGTGCTACAATATCCATGCTTCTTTCTTTTTCAGTCTTAACTGTGGCACCCTTGCTTTAGATACTGTGGTAGAAAGTCAGGCAGGGAACAGCTCGACTTTTTAGTTCCAGATTTATTTATTTATCCTATCCTAAACAGCACTTTGCAAAACCCTACAAGTATTTTCAGGAAAATATATTTATTCAAAATCTTCCAGTATTTCCCCCAAGGTTAAAAAAAGGTGGATTCAAATCTTACAAAACATTTTTCTGGTTCTGCTTATCTTTCCCTCATCCAATTTGGTTGCTGAAAGGGAAAAAAAGTTGACAGAAGAAAGCAAAATCCTAAAAAATGAAATAATGAAAAATATATTAAAAATAGTTCTGATGACCCCCTTTTCTGGTCCTAGAAAATTTTGTGAGCAGTATCAAGCTAAACAGAATCTTAATCTAATCTTTTAGCTAAAAAAAAGGCTTGCTTTATAGGTTCTGCTCAACAGGGAAGGCTCACATTTATTGCATACTCTGTATCTACTACTGGTCATGCTTTCTGTTCTGACTTCCAAGACAAAGTCACTTTCCCAAAGAGTAGTAGCTGGTTTGTAGGTCACCTGCTTTGCTTCCCCTTTGACTTTTCTGTACAGCTCTTCTCAGTTTTTTCTGTGCTTCCTCCCACTTCTGCCCTTTTTCCACCCTTACTTTCTAGAGGGCATTACAGTATTTTTCCTGCACACTTTTCAGCTATTGAGAAGCGTGTATTTTTAGCAGACTTATCTCTTCTCATCTACTTGGAGGCAAGTGATCGTGATAGTGGGAGGGCACCACAGACAGACTGGATCATCATGCTGCCTAATGGCAGCCTAACCTTTACGGACTTAGCCTTGGGATGGGTGTCAGGAGTGGGGATCTTCCTGACATCCACCCATGTCCAGTGAGGACTCAGAGAAGCCCTTCTGCCAACGCTGAAATCAGGTTTCAGTCAAGTCATACCATGTGCTTAATTTAAAAGCAGTGACATTTTAAAATTGTGGCACAAATGCAGTTCATTTTGTTATTTTCAGAGTCTTATCAGGTATCCAGATAACAGATTCAAATCTTTTTTTTTCTGCAGTTATGAGGTATAGAAACCTTTTTGTTTCCTTTTTGTGATAAAAAATGGTTTCTGGTCTCACATGATTGTAGGATCTGAAGTACTAAGTAAAATAAAAAAAAAATTTTTAAAAAGAGTGGGTATTGATAACACGCAACCTGACTGAAATATAGAGGTTTAGAGGCAGTATACTGGTACCTTTTCTCTACATAGCTGAAATGAGAATAGGATGCTTACAAAGTGAATTAAAAAGGCAAGACAAAAAAAAAAACAAACAGTTTTTCCATTTCATGGAATTGTAATGTCAGTATTAGAACTACTAGTTTAATATGTATGGGCTGTTTATAAAGAAAAAAAAAATCATTTTGTTCAAGTAGGGAAAAAACCATCATTCAGTAGGTGGGGTAGACTGGCTTTTCCACAGCACCTGGCTCACAGATTACATGGATGGGCAGGTAAAGGGAATATAATTGTAGTGCAAATTCATTTGTTGCTTAAAAATGGGGCTTTGCAATATCAAAGAAAAATGGAGAGGACATGCAGACGATAATATTCAAATTAACTGGAAATAACTATAATGAATCAGGCTAAGCTTAATACTGGTACTTTCTTAAACCTGAGCATTAGGATTCAAAAAATTTTGTACATACAAAATTTTTATGTATCCTTATGTGGAAAGTGGACTAAAACTTGGATTTTTTCCTGATAGATATGCAAAAGGTTAATATATTCCACCACATACAGGCCTTGTTCCACATAATTTGAGTGATTTACTTATGCAAGTATTAGATATGCAGCGGGTAACTCCAACAGGAACTATGGTTTAATATAGTTTAGTGTCAACGATCTGACAAACTGACAGGTTAAGTTAGAACTATTTAAGTCAAAAATAAAAAAATAGGCAGAACAGCACGAATTCATCCTTGGGTCTGCTCCTAGTTATGCTGGCATGAATCAGAAGCCACTCCAACAAAACCATATCGGAGGAGCAGGCATTTGCTGTTGAACTGTAGAAGTCCTGGAAGGGGAACTTCAGTGCTCGTTATTTACATTTGCCTTGATTTTCATGTTTACTGTTCTATACAGATTTAACTACATAATTATGAAGCTTTCTAAAACCTGTATTATTTAATTCACTGACCATCTGTTGGATAAATACCTAATTAATCCTCTTTGCTATTTATAGATCGTATCACTATATATTCCAAAAAGAGCTGCTTCAGTCTTTTGGGTAAATACTGAATAAATCTGAAATAAAAATGTTTAAGTATTTTTAAAGTAAAATTAAATAAACACTTCTGTAGTGCAGCAAAGACATTAAAATGTCTCTTTTTTTAAATTTTAGTTGAATCCTTTATAAATGAAGGAAAAAAATGCATGCCATTTGTTCCTGTTTTACATGTGTAAGACTGAACTCAGACCCCAGAACTGCCTGTAACAGTGCTGTGGAAAGCATTTGGTGTTCAAAGTCAGAAGTACACAGCTGATCCTTCCCCGCCTAACACCTACATGGTGAACACACACTTTCCTATGTAGGGAAACGCCAAAATAACAGAATAGAACCTGACAAGGAGTAGCATTATTGCCATTGCCATGTTTATCCATAGCAAACACACAGCGTTTCACGTTACAAACAGGGTCCCAATCTGATCTTGTCACTAGGAGGCTTGTGGAAGGGAAAAGAGTGAAAACAGACCAATAATAACTGCAGAAAGAAAAACTTGGCTTGATTTAGCTGTTCAGGGGAGAGGAGTTTGGGATCTTCCCTGAGTCATTCTCGGCTTTCGCTGCCTGCCACAAAGGCAAACTCCATTTGCAAGCTGGAGTGCCTGGCCGTGCTATTGAGCTGTCTGCTTATGTAGTTATGGGCTAAAGCATCTCTCAGCCAGCAAAGAACGTCCACTCACTTATGCCCCTGTAACTTGCCATACTTGCTATGCACAAGCTATGCAGTCGATGATAGATACATTTCCAGCGTGTTCCTCCTATAGCTGATGATCACCTTTTGTTGAAGCATATACAAGAGAATATGGAGGTTAATCTGGGCAAAACAGAGTTTATTGGACTGGGCATGCAACTGGGTGACAGAAGGCCTTTTCTCTTCATTGCCATCTCAGGCAAGCTATACTGTAAATCTCTTTTTCCAACCTTTTAACAAGGTTGATAATACATGAGATCTTGCAGATTTGTATTTTCAGCTAGCCTGTACAGGCCTTCCACCAAACATCAAAAACCTATAAATGCAAGGATGCTCCCTGCCTGCTAAATAGATATATTTCTGATGATCAATGTCTGCTCCTGTCTACAGGGGCATTTTGTACATTGCATTTTATAGAATATTTGCACAGATCTGGAAGGCGGTAAACCATTTCTTCTCATTGGGTTACATCTGTTCCTCCATGTTTTCTGAGCTAAGTACTCATTAAGTCATTCTTATCAACAAATTAATATGTGTGTTTTAAGAACCCACTCAGAATGCTAATTTTAGGAAGGCATTTGAATGAGAAGCAAAATTTCTCTATCTGCAATTTATATATCCACTTGAAAATATGGTTTTGTAATGAAATGCTGAGAGATCCTTAATTATTGCAGCTTTAGCGACATCATTATAATACTAAGAAGAGTCCATCTAAAGAATAATTCCCTTCAGCAGAGATTTGCTGACTACACACCTTCTTCAGCAAATGAACACAGAATACAGTGTCAAAGCATCCTTTTGACTTAGTGCTGCTTTCCCACTCTCTTGGTCTCAGTATATCTTGCACATGACTGACAAGTATATCTGCAAAATAATAAAATGTGAGGAAAAAAAAATAGCCGCCTAGTTAGTGTTTCTGCTGATGTATTAATTCATTTCACTTCTTATGTGATATCACCATTATGCCTAAGCAGATTTTATGAGAAGACTCATTGAAGTGAAAATCAATCGTTTAATATGAACTAATGAAAACCAGATATAAAAGGCTTTCACAACTGGTTTGGAGTTTTAATTGTCAAGCTGATGTAAATTCAGAGCACTCCTAAGTAAAGCAAAGGGACTGCAATGCAGAAAATGGGATCACTTTGTGATAATTGGTTTTAATTAAATAGCCATATAAACAGCCCTATCCTGCAAGATACTAAGTGAAATAAAGAGTTTGCAAGGTAGAAGCTGGATTTGCTAAAGAGTGTAAAAATGGCAAATGCATTATCATTTGTGCCTTCTGCCTTGTACTTCAGCTATAACTGCTGATGAACGTATCTTGCTATAACTTAAATAATCAGTCTTGTCACAGTGACATCTGTTTTTGCTTGATCAACAAATGCTCCTTCACTGTACAACCTGAAACCCAAAAGAACTGGGTATGACCAATTTCATGTTTGAGCCTCTCCCATTGTTACCCTGCAGTAATGCTCGTAATGCCAAGTCAGGGACTTGGAGTCTACTGTCTTAGCGTGTTCATCCCTTGACTGTACGCGTTAAACTCCTTCTGGGCTGACATATGCCCACAGGCAAATATCAGTATGATTTCTGTGAGACACTTTACATTTCCACATTGATAGGCCCTTAACAAATAAAAAAGAAGAAAAAAAAATGTATAACACTTTTCACCCTATCTGTGTTCCAGAAATGCTGAAGATTTGAGAAAACTATTTTGCATTTTATCGATATCTATTTATATCTATATCTATATCTATATCTATATCTATATCTATATCTATATCTATATCTATATCTAATCTACATCTACATCTATATCTATATCTATATCTATATCTATATCTATCTATCTATATGACTTTGCATTTTACATAACAATGATGGGAAGCAATGGCTATAGTACACTCTGTAGAGTTCATTCTTCACTAGTTTTTTTCTTATACTGCTGTCATATGCCTTCAGTGGTTATTTAATATTCAGGTTCGATAATGCTTCCCACCCACTTTGCTCTCATCTTGAATTGGTGGAAAGAGTCAACCTGTGGATGCTTCAAGGGAGGATCAAGCCCTATATTCCTAAAAACACCATGCTGAATGGCACCTGTTTCTCAGAATATTTAAATTCCATATGGCCCACAAGAATTGAGAGACATATTTAACCAGAATTCAGTGTTATGTAATAAAAGTTATGCAGAAAGGAGGAAGAAAGTCTCTCCTCACAACTGAAGAGATTATCAAAGCTTCATATGCTGGAATTTAAGTTTTTATTATCTGCAGAGACTTAACTACCCTCCAGGTCTAGAACTTACTCTAGAGCAGAATAAGTTCTGTTCCAGTAATCACCTAATTTTGGCAATCATCTTTCATATTTCAATATACACTTTTAGCTAAAGTAATTTCTATATTTTTAAGCTAAAAGAGAATTACTTTGAGGTAAAGAAAACTTGAAAAATCATACCCATCCAAACCCTCCATCTAAAAAGGCATCACAACAGAATTCAAGGACAGAAGGGATTCTTCAGGGTACGACAAATGGAAAAGCCACATGCCGATAGACCTGGGCAGCCTGTATCCATTGATCCAAACTGAGGAGGGAGAAAGACTGCTCTGAACTATGTTTCACTTCCCATGGGACCATTTCACCATGGATACAGCCTAAATGCAGTCTTCTCTTGCTGTGTCCTCATTCTTTTCTACTGCCAGGAGAATTGGTGCTCAGCCTAGCTGAACAGCAGGAGTCAGAGGAAGATGGTCCAAGCACCACAGAGATCCTTGCAGAAGGACTTTTGCTAGTACAACACTCAGCTTCTTCCCGCATTATGGTCTCTCCATTTCTCTTGCACTCAGTTGTTGGTGCTCTTGATTTTTCTCTTTTCTGAGATAAAGGTATAGGGGTCCATTCTTCACTTTCAGAAACATGACAGTTCTTTTGCATCAGAAAGTCAACACATTACATGCCACAGAGCTGAAATGACGTAGGAAAAAACTGCCCGATGTCACCACGCTTCCTTAAGCCAGAGGATAACACCCTAAAATGAGTCATATAAACTGTCGAAAGCCCAAGGGTTTGTTCTGGTGGTGGTATCACAACACATGTAGAGTTTGATGTCATACCACTCCTCACTGGCCAAAAGACCTCTTAGGCTCTTGCTTTCCAGGCCGCATCATGGTGTTGAAAGAAGGGTCATCACAAGCTGTGGGAGGCAAATGGGTCCATACTCCATATTTACAAAATGTTTAGAAAGCTGGAGAAGTTTTATGCCAGTGTCTTGTGATTCAGACATGCAGATTAGAAGGGAAAAGTTGTTCCCTGTGCAGGATGTCCTTTGGCAGTATGGAAGTCCTTACTGCTCTCGGTCTGACAGGAAGGTGAATTGCAGTTCCCTAGTAGGTTTTTGTAGCATGTAAAATTCCATCCTGCTTGATGAAATGTATGCTTTAAAATGACTAAAGAATAATGTTTGATAGGTCCTATTAAGCATGCACGTTCATCGATCTCAGGGGAACGTGGAACAGAAAGGTCCATGAAGAAGGTAACAATCCATAAAAAACAAATGTAACAGTGTGCCTAATATTTAGTGGCAGAATCAATATCTGAAGGACTTGCTGTTTTGATGCCTTTGAATGATGCCACAGAAACCTTACTGCAGCAAGGCTGATGAATGGAGTCAGCAGAGGTGATCTGACAAACACAGGTGAAAATGAACTCAGAATCTGGCCTCTCTGATCAAGACTGACTTTAATAGTTTCATTCATGAAGATAAAGTCGCTACAGGGAACCTAGTTTTATCCGGGGCACTCCTGTTTCAATTGATTTGTCTTGTCACATATTGGAAATATGCTTTAGCCTACAAATATCAGCATTTTCTTTGGAAAAGTTTGACTTAACTACCTGACTTCATCAGAAGATGCAACAAATTTATACCACACTTAGTATTCGCTCTGAAATGGCAAAACATTCTGCAGAACATAGACCTTTCTGTTCCTGCCAGCTCTGTTCTCACTTTCCTCTGCTGTGTGTGCTTGGATTAAAAAAAAAAAAAAAAAGAACAAACCTGAATTCAGCACATTTTGATTTTTTTGCAAGACAAAGTTAATTTTGTGTTTTCCTCATATATCTTCATTATGCTGGACATAATTATCAGGCCATCCAAAGCAAGTTCTTTGTTTAATGCATACAGAAGTACAAGTACATATGCTTTATCTCATTATTTCTCCATTTTCACTGGAAATATTAAAGAAAAGAGCTAGCTGCAGTGTACGGATGAGTGGATGAAGGACCCAGTCCTTGGAATTCATTTACCCATATGTCTCCCTAATTACATATTATTTTTTGAAGTACTCAGCACATGCTCTTCAGCATGACTAGCTTTCTTCTGTCTATGCATTAGCGGAAGCACGATTACATATTGCATTTGCTTTCAGATTAGCACCTTTGGTCTCCTTGGTATGCCACCAAGAGAGATCAATCAAGCAATGGCCTTTGCAGGCAGAGGCGTTTCTGGTATCAATACCTGGTGGCTCCTGCCTCAGCTCTACCTGGATAACCTTCCGCGGAGAGCACACGCTGTGAGAGCCCATGGCGTTTCCCCACCAGATGGCAATGTGACAGAAAGAGGCCTAGTTCATCTGGTAGGAGGGAAGCAAACAGCACTTGCCTTGTTGGAGTCATTTCCATGTGGAAACTCACACTGTTGCAAGTCATTTCCAAGTCATTTCAGCTTCATGGATTACAGATGTACTTGGAAGAGCGTTCTTGCCTACTTCTTTCTTCCCCATCCTTTTTTTTCTTTTATTCAGTCCTTTGATTTTAATCTACTTTAGCTACTCTTGTTTACAGCTAGAATGTTCATTTCTCTTTTGTATACTAAAGCAGGCTTTTATTCTCTCCTTTGCATTGTAATCATCCATAGCGAAGTATAATAACAATACTTAGCATGTACATAAGGCTTAATATCTTCAAAGCACTGCAAGAAATATGCCTACTCCTGCGAGACAGGTAAGCAGAGTCAGCTATGTTTTACAGAGAGAGCAAGTGAAGCAGTTAGTTAGGTAAGTAACACAGCTAAGGAGAGACCAAATTAACAGCAACCATGACTCAGAAGTTCTTTCTAATCTTGCATGTTGACCATTAGATAACACAGCTCTGCTGCTGTATTTACAGCTGTTTCTCTTTGTTCTTTTTCAAATGCCCAAACCCAGGTTGTTTCTTTGTTTTGGAAGCACACTTCTTACTTCATTTCATCTCAGAATACGATAGGATTTTTCTCCCTCTACTTGTATTTCAAAGCAGAATTCTCTTGCTGCTCCACTGAAGAAAGGTTCTTCTTATTGGTACCTCTTTTTGTAGTTCAAAGTAGGATTTTTTACTTCTTGTAGTTCAAAGCAGTGGTCTTTCTCTTGTAGTCTAAACCCATGGTTCTTTTTAGCTCAACCCTAGATAATTTGTTCATCTCAGTGAATTAGATATGCTATACATAAGTATTCTGGACATTAACTCTTTCCTTCAATACCAAGACTAATCACAGTCCGTTTCAAAATCTTACTGCTTCCCATCATCTCCTTTGGCTGGCTATTTCTCTCATGACCTCTGGCATTTTCTATTTCTCATCTAATGACAATATATTCAGTGCACACATAGACATGCATTGTGCTTAGACCACGTTTTCAAATGGAGCTTCCATATTTGTCTGATTTTGGGGGGAATGCTCATTTTGAGACACTGACATGGCTAGATATACTTCCCACCACCCTCTGTATTTCTGAAAAAGTACTCCTGACTTTTTTCCTGTTTTCTAAAGTGCAGAAGAGTTACTAGTTCGTGTTTATCTTCCTCTGTCCCAATGCTCCAGAACACCAGTCTAATAGCTAAAGCTAATGATGAACTGTACAAGCAATGCAATGAATTCAGTTACCCAACGCATAGGGTACTGGCTAATACATGTCGAACTTTGAAAAACAGACTTTTTCCTCTCACTGCTTCATATTATCAGCCTTTTTCTGCACATAACATAAATGAGAAAAAAATCCTCTAATCCAGAAAAACATTATTTTTTAAAAACATTTCATGAAATGTCTCTCACTGGGTATTTTGGCACAACTGAAAACTGGAGATACTAGCTTGTTCCACTGACCAATTTTTAACCCTTATTTATCCTGCATTTCAAAATATCTCTCTCCTACATGTTGCTGGAAAAGATCTGTGCTGACAGACTTTCATGATACATTATAATGCTGTACTGAAAAGGAAACAGAAATAACTGGGAAACATATTTTTAAATCTATACAGCTGTTAGGTGAGAGGGATGAAACCAGAAAGATTGCAGAATGGGGTCTCTGGAAGAGACTTTTGGCTGTGGGCTACCTCCTTGTGTGCTTGTTTCATCTACCAATTGCACCTTATGCCCTTTGGCCTCCATGATAGTATTTAGTGAGGAAGAGGAGTACCTACAGATTTGACACGGCAGAGACAGAATGGGCCCTGCAAATTAACAGAGGTTTTCAAACTCTGCTACAGAATATATGTGAGAGTCTTTGCTTTTCCATTGGCAAAATGGGTTTGATAATCTCTCTTTCTCTGAGAGATGACAGAAACTTATCTCAGTCATACTATCAACTGGTATAAATGTGGTGCGGCTCCATCTATCATGAATCTATGCTAGCCTAATACAGACCATGTAACAGAAATATATTCGGGTCTTTGATATGCATAAAGTGGTGTAATTTTAAGCACGGAAGATTAAAAAACTAGAACTCAAAGTGATTTACAGTTCTGGAAACTGAGAACGTTTATTACCTCACCGTGTGTGCTGTACTCTGACAGAGCGAGTGCTCATCTGGTCTCAAATGTCACCACGCCATTAAAAAACAGAGGCCTTGGGATTCCCCATTGTGTGACTGGAGCTTTAACTTCTTATATAATTGTCCATTTTGTGTCTGCTTGTGTGCTGAAAATATGGTTTCAACAAAGTGAATTTTTTCACCTAGTACTCCCTCTGCTCCTTTCTGAAGAAGGAAAAACAGGCTTCCTGCGAATTGGCTAGAAACTGTGTTAGCTTTCCTCTCTCTCTGGAGGAACGCATTTAAGTCATGGGAGTGCAGCTGATAACGGCTGTAGAAATAACACTTCTGCTCAAAGTTTCTTTAAGCACTACTTTGTCTGTCACCTGAGTATTCTCAGGAGTAAAAACTGTTATTCTACCTGCACTGAAAAATGTGTGTGTTTTTGAAAGCATTTCTCTCTCGCTCACAAATATGCACACACAATACCTACCTCTGCTGAGCAAAAAGCACTTACCCTTATCAGTATACACTTATTTAAGTCTTCCCCACAAGTTTCTCCTGTACCTTCTTGCTTTATTAGTAACAGATCTGTTATTTTCCAGATAGAATATCCCTGCCATTTAATACGTGGGAATACAAAGTCCATCTTCTCAGTCTTATCTGACAGAAAGAGGGATCGGGTCCCCAGAAAGACAGAAAAATAGAGACAGAATTGCTCCATCTAGCAGCACTGATGACTCAATAGTTTTATCTCCCAACCTGTATATCTACATTCAGTGAATAGCTAAGAAATGATGTTAAATCATTTTGCATCAAATTCTCTTTGAGTCAATACATTCCTACCTCCCAAAAGAGTAGCTGTGGTCACAGCACTTGCCCACAGGGAAGCCAACACTTCATGCATAAGTGTGCATGGCAGCCTAACAGCCTATATCAGGTGCCACATTCTTCACCCCTCTTGTAAAATATCAGGCTCTTTTATACATGGATAGAGGAGACATGGGTAGGTCTAAGATCAGCACTAAGGGATCTTGTTTATTCCTCTGCACTGTATTTCATAGCTGTATTCTACATGAAAATAGCCATCTTACTTTCACATACCCAGCTAACTGTCTGGAATCATTATTTTCCCACATGTAGCTATGTCTTGATAAATACAACATAAACAAATATAAATACAACATAAACCAAGTGACTTCACAGAGAGTTTAATTTGATGTAAGATAGTTGCTAACGAGGCTGAAATTCCCCACTGACATGTATGATTCAATCCTACGAAGTATGTATGTAAAGGGCTGAGGAACTCCACACCGACAGTGTCCAAATTCACAGACCAAACTGCTCACCAGGAAAGAACTGGGGCCTTGTTTTCTGACAGCTCTCGGCAAGATGACCTGATCATCAGTGTGAATTACAGCTCTCACAGTGATGTCCCCCGGCCACTGCGGAAACCTTTACCAGCAATAAGGTTTTCCATCAGTGCCACAATAGATGGGAGATAGTGGGAGCTGCCTGGGAACTACCATTAGCCAGTACCTGAACAGGGTAGGGTGGACCCTCTGCTTACACTTCTGCCAGGAAACAGTCCCTCTGTTCCTCTCCCCACTGATTGCTCCGGATAGCTCTCAATGCAATGCTTGCAAAAGTATGTCTGAATGACTCATTTGCAAGGAGTAATTTATCAAATTGATTTAGCCTCATTTCCTGTTTGTGGGACCATCTGCATGCAAGTCACGATTTCCTCAAATGTATTCATTGTCCAAAGTTAATTTTGTTTAACCAGGTGGACTGAATATGAACTGTTCTCTGTATTTAATCTCCTTTGCTCCAAAAAGATTGGCAAATAATTATAGGAGATCAAATCTATGATGTGGCTTCACTCCTGTTTCTTGACTGCAAAAAAGCAGTGTTGGATGTGAAAGCTGCAAAAAAGGGGTTCGGTAGGTGCCTTGCATGTGAGTCCAGGAATGAGAAGAACAGGATGGTTCTGGCTCTCACACCTTGTGTGAATGACCACTGGCTGGCATGCACAGGGCCAGCATGAATTCCAGTCAATAGCATCACTGGGAGAGATTGCTGCCTTGTGCTCATTTCACTGACTGACATCCCCAAGCAGATCTTTTGTCAGCATAGATCAGGACTGAGCCACTGAGGAACTGGTCCCCAGTATCCAGTCCGACTTGTTCACCTCTTTGCTGAGAGGTTATAAAAATTGTGTTTTCCTCACAGTAAACTATGGCACATCTTTTTTAGATACCATTATATAACTTCCTTTCTGTGACTGACTCATTCTCCATTATGTCACTGTTATGTTAGTAAATACACCAAAGATGTTCCTGATTTAAACAAACAAGCAAGAGGGCAATCAGTCCCTATATACTCAGGCAAACAATCTAGAAACTGAATTATATATAGGCCTAAAGTAAATGTATGAGTGTGTTCAAGCTGATTTGTTGACTCAGTTCTATAAACACCTCTTGGATTTTAATCTACACTCTTCTGTTTTCTGTTTTTATGCATCATTCTATTTTTTTACAATTCATCTTTTGTGTTAGATTTCTTCATGTATTTTGTCATTCAAAGGCTTATGAATGCAGCACATTTCAAGATGTGGATGTGATATATATCTGTTTTTCTCAGGAAAAATAAAAACTTAAAAAAAAGCATAAAGAGTGAAGAATATAAGACCCAGCAACAGCAGCATCTGCAATAACAAAAGCAACAAGACTTGCTATTCATATCTGAACCAACCCCGTATTTCCCATTGTATTTTACCAAGGCATCTGATTTTATCTAGGCACTGTCTGTCCTTCTCGGTCTCCTGCACTCTCCTGGGTGTACATCTCCACTGTGGGGTTGGTCTGCTGAGCCTTCCAGCCTCTTCCATTGCCACTACAATCAAGTTACACCTGCCAGTTAAAGTCTATCAATTGATTTAAATGGCTAGTGTAATTGCTTCCTTTACCTCACGATCTTTCTAACCTTAAAAACATCAAAAAAACCCTAGAGTTTATGTTTTCAGGGGAAGAATGGGATACACAAGGCTTTTTAAGACTGAGAAGAATAGCATCTGAGTCCATGCTACTCAACTCCTAACATTATCAACCCCAAATGCAGACCAGGGGGGAAAAAAAAAGCACACAGGAGAGAAAGCAGTTTCAGAGTGGTAGCTTAAAAAGAAACAGGCAGCTATTTCTGGCAAAAGAAAAAGTAAATTGTATTGATATTACCAAGCACAACTGTGATGGGTATATGGATGTGAAAATCAACTTGGATGAAGTGTTTACCTGTTTGTCCTTTAGTTTGTATATCTGCATTTTCTTCCCCAAATAAATAGTACCTCAGTCCTTCCTTCCTCTTTCTTTCTATCTTTATGTCCATCCTAACAAACCAACAAATGTTTAAACTAGCAAACAAATATTAGTAAATCGTTGCTGCTCCCTGTGACACTAACTGTATACCACTGTACTCAAATGAAGTCAGAGCAAACCCGGTCTGAAGAAAAAACACGTAACAAGCCATTGGATCTGAATTTAACCTATTTTACATCTGCTTAACACCAGCACAACAGAACAACCAGGTCACTCATCTGTACAGTATGTCTAACTGTATTGGACTGGTGGCTTATCTAATTACTTTTGTATGCACTGCATTTTCGTGCATATAGATATTTTCTGGCCTGATCATAATTACTTCATTTAGTTCCATAAATCAATTTTGGATATAGATTGTTTTATCTAAAATGAACTAGATAGAGAAGCAGATACATTTTGTATTACTAATTTTTCGACCACATGTCCTAGATATAGCATCTCATATTTATAACTGCAAACTGAAGGCTACCTCCTTAGCTCCTTTTTTTTTTTTTTTTTTTCCCAATGTAAGCTTGGTAGCCAGGCTTCATTAAACCCCTGAAATAAATGACTTTGACAAGATCTCAACTAATTCTTCTGGCTCCTGGACCTTTCCTTGGAAGAGCAGAACACAGTGCCTTTGTGTCTCATGCTTAAACTCTCCTTTTTTTTTTTTTTTTTTTAATCCATGTCACTTTTATCTAGCACCCATCCTACATGTGTGACAAGCAGCTGAAACTAGGCTGTTGTTGGTTTCTAAATATATATCACTGTGTGAACACTTTCAAATAAGTACTGATCCTCCAGTGAAGTGATGAATTCAGCTGCTAACATATTAGACCCATTCCGTCAAAATCATTGCAGGATCCATTTTAGACACATATGACCTTAAGGTTACCTAGTTCTTCCTCCTGCCAAGGAAAGACTACCTCTTACAGCGTACTTATCTTCCACTGCTTCTCAGGCATCTCAAGAAACAGGTCTTTTAGCACATTTCAAGGGAAACATTTCCTTTCTGATAGGAAGTGATATTTAGTTTGAATTCTCTTAATATTAAATTTAAATCCTTTTCCATACAGTGTCACACTAACAAATCTACATACTCACTCTCTTCAGTGTTCAGGATCAGCATTTCGAGGCTATTTGGAAGTTCATGAGGACACATCCCTCACTGAGCTAGGAAATGCCAGATCCCTGTTTGACTGTATAATGTTGATTGTCCCTTTCCCAACATATCCTGAGAAAAAGGATAATATAGGAACAGACACATAAATATAATTAATATTTGTTTTTCCTGGAGACTGTGAGAAACTCGGGCATGTTTTTGCAGGCCACGTGCAGTCATCTCACAGTCTTTGAGGCTGGTATACTTTGCAATGGCACTGAGGCAAAACAGCAACACCCTTACTGAAGCCAAAGGCTAAAACCTGCAAGAGAGGAGGAGATCAGGAACAAAGGAAATACATAAGGTGCAAATGAAGACAGAATTTGGATGAAGACCTATTCACTTTTCTGGTTTGAATTTCATTTTATAATTTCCTGCTCACAGTTACATTCTCTGTTCTTCTTATTTCTCCTCAGTGGTGTTTGAAGTTCCTTCCAGCCAGGGTCTTTTCAGCCAGTTTCAATCCTTTTGACTGCACTCACATCCAAACCAATTTGAATTATTGTTATTTTTTCTATTCAAGAAAGGTTATGATTGGCCAGTCTGGAGTTTCTAGGACAAAAGTCAAACCCGCTGCCCACAGACTTCTCATATTGCTTGCTGTTTGTATTTGAAATCTCACAGAAAAGGAAAATTATTTTCTGCACAATGCATCTGGGAACAATTGATAGAGTTTATGAGACCAGCAGAAACTCGAGGTGTATTTAAGCAGGTTTTGGAACACTGTAACAAAGGCCTGACCCCAAGCCTGCTGAAGTAAATGGAAGCAAATTCCCACTGATTCCTGTGGTCTCTTTGGATCTGTGCCTTCCTTACTTAAGCCAAAGGACACAGTAAGGCACTTCTGTAATTAGCAATGCCTGACTTCTTTGCCAGTGACACAACCTCTGGGGGCAGCATGTGTACTCTCTGCTTTCTGACTTACTCAGCCTCAGAGCAGGGGCATGAAAAACTCATTTGATATAAGTACCTTAGAGTGATTTTAAAGCCTTACTGCAGCTCTGCTGGCCCCTTGGTTTTCAAGGTTCTACAAAGACCTAAGAAGGTGATCAAGGATGCAAGATGAGCGGACTACTGCTCCTCCTGTGCATATGAGATTTGTACACTAATGCTTTGTATCAATAAGGAAGCTGCAGAGAATAACATATCAAGTGCTAAAAGAAGATTTTCCACCGAAGACAGTAAGCAAAATGCTGAATTTATGCACCAGGTTTGTTTCATAGAAGTGCTCACTTGGCTTATTTCTTATTGTAACATGGGGTTTTGCTGCTATGCCAACTTCCTGGTCCTGGACCAGCTTGTGGCTCAATCTAGAGCCACCCACCAAGCAGGTGAGCAGCCTCTGGGGCATTGCATAGCATCTAGGATCACTGTCAAGTCTTCTCATAAAATATGCTGTGTCCTAGCCTCTTTCACTGACTCCAGAGTGTATCTATCTGTGTAATTCGGTGGAAAATTATGGAGTTATTTTCCAACTAATGTGAATAAGAAGAACCTGGCCAACACAATTCAGCCATATTTTATAAAACTTTTTTTTAATATACCATGTATTCCTAAATACTTTATGCAGTTTAGCAACAAAATTGATGGGTTATGTAATAAAAAACTGCAAAGAGAAAATTAAGAGATATAGGCGAGTGCTAAAAGCTCCATCTTTAGCTGAGATTTGGAAGAAGATGGGGAGTTTATAAGGCAAAGAACTACAGGGAATCAGTTTCAGATGTCAGGATCTGCAGTAAAAATTGCATCAGGAACCACAAGTGGTGAGTTGTACAGAGACACAATGAAAATTCAGCTGTAAGATGAGTATGAAAAATAAGGAGGGTGATTGAGAAAGAAAACACTGAATAAAATATCCTGGGGCAAGGTTTGTGTACAGCTCAAGGAATATGAAGTCCAAGTGAGAAATAAATAGGGAGCTCACAAGAGAGGCAATGCTGTCTTTTTGAGAATGTGGATAAAGCCCCAGGAACCTGCTGCTTGGGAATGCCAAGGAAGAGAGAACTAAACTAGCCAAGGCAGGTGTATGCCAATAACGTGGCAGAGGAATCCAGCAGGCATAAAAGCAAGAGAAGGCAGGCTTGGGCAGTGCTAGGTGATTGCAATGTCAGTAGGGTGCATGCTGTTTTCCCCAGGAAGAGATTAGAGATTGCTTTGGAGCACCTATCTCTTTACAGATGTCTTTGTAGTATCACTCCATTATCACAGTACCCCACAAATTTAAAGACCATCATTTATCCCTAGAGAGTATCATTCCAAAGGTACAGATCTAGGAACGGAGGCATAGAATCAGATCATTGCATTGCATATGTGCTTACTGTGCATATGTGCACTACGGAGGAGTTGAGCAATGCTTGTGCATTGGTTAAAATTGCTTCCACTCTTCAGACTTGCCATAAAAAGAGGTGAGCTGTCTCTCTCAGGCCACAGTGCCGTGAATGACCAAAATATCCAACAAAAATAGTATATATACATAATTTTTGGTTTAGAATTGCCGCTGGGTCTGATCAGAGGGATTGAAAATGCTGGGCTTTTCCCATCAGCACTAAGGGCACTTAAGGAAGTGAGAGCTCTTCTTTCCATCAAATGGGCAAGAAACCATGGTGTTACATTTGAAATTATCTCTGGCTGTCCCTTTTCAATTAAAGCTGGTCATAGCTGACCTATTCTTTATTAAACACTAATCCGTAGCTGCTTCTGAGACACCAGTGAATTCAGGGTCTGGACTTGAATCCCAAGCAACTCCACACTATTAGGCAATGATGAAGGAAAAATGCTGTTTGCCCCGTGCTAAGTTTGCTTCTGTAACTATCATCCTGTAATGTGAAGGTTCACAATTAAAAGGGAATGGAGTTTAGAAAAGGGCTAGTTACTGTTTCTAGCCACTGTTTGTACCAATAATATTAAGTCTAACTTGTAGCCAGTGACTTTCTGTAAAAATATCCTTTTTTTTTTTCAGGAAGCAGTCCAGTTAGGGAAGAATTAGCATTGAAATACATGAATATTTTATGTCTAAAGTGTGATAGGCATATATTTATTCATACAGAGTTTCTCACAGCTCAGCATTTATGGTGTTTGCTCTGTATTTGACATCATCTGAATAATATGAAAGATCCCAGGCATATTATACTTGACAAAACTCATGCTTTTCTACTCAATTGTGCCACAAAATTTTCAGAGTTATATCCTTCTGTTATTTCAGCTTAGCAGACTTTAAAAAAATAAATGTCACATCAGTCCTTGCAACTTTTTATTCAGAGAACCTAATTTTGTCTTCTTTATGCCTTCATATTTATGTGAAGGTTTCTGGTCCACTCACATAAGGTCTTGACTAGGCTATGCACATTATTTTCTTTCCACAGTCCAAGTCCAAAGTAATTTTTGATACAAGTATTTCTTATCAAAGTAAACAGCATCCTTCATTTAAGTGTAGTGAGATATGGTCCAGGAATGCAGAATGGGACTTTAACCTTCTTCTTTGAACTGTTAAAGGAACCAGAGTTCCTTCACTTTTTTCTTCTAGTGCCTTGGATAACAAGTGCTTCCTCTACAGATCCTTCTCCTATTCTTTTATTCTTTTTTTCATCTCAACACTGTCCAAAAGCAAACAGCCTCCTGAAGAGAACTTTCTTCCTTGCACCATTTGAGGTTTTCCCTACCCTATTTCCCCATATCCCTGCCCTGTTTACTCAGGATGTTTTCATGAGGCAATGCTATTTCAACAACATAAAACTTCTCTCTCACGTCAAGAACCATCAGTGTTCCCAGGCATCACTGCTGCTGGAAAGAGGGACCAAGTGATGATCATTGTGGAGCAGCTGCTCGTTCTTGTAATCAGCAGGGAACCATCTGAGATGGTTTCTTCAGCTCTGACGTTCCCCATCACAGACTGAGTGCAGGAGAGCTGATTCCTCAGCCCAATCTTTTCAGATTCTCTACTGTATCAGACACGATTTGTCTAAAGACTTTCTGAGGCCATGTAAATGACAGGATATAATTGTCACGGTTTAAAGCTGGGCTGGCTATTAAACCTGCGGCAGATGCCCTCTGTTATCCCCCCCCCTCCCTCCAGAGGGAAAGGGAAAGGGAAAAGGGAGAGAGACTTCTGGGTTGGAAAATTAAAACAGTTTTAATAAACTATAATAATGAAAAAAAAAGGTATAATAATAATAATAGAAATAATCAAATATATACAAATATATATACAAAACCAAGATTGAGCTCCCCTGAAGTCAGCCACGTCACCACCGGCACTGCAGGGCAGGCTCCGGGAAGGCCCAGCCTGGGCCTAGCGATGGTCGAGAGCTGGATTCAGGAATGCACGGATCGGGATCAGGGGCAGCAGGAAAACAGACGGAGTCCTCCCTGGACACCGGCCATAGCAGAAAGAGAGCGAGACCCTTGTGATCCCCCCGCTTTATACTGAGAATGACGTGTATGGGATGGAATACCCTCGTTGGTCAATTTTGGGTCACCTGCCCTGTCCGCTCCCCCCTGCAGCTGCGACCCCCCTTCGGCTCTTCACTCGTAAGCAGTGAGGAATTCAGCAGTGACCTTGGTTTCTCTCAAGAACAAGTACAGCAAGAGCCTTTCTGCACAACATCCCTACCGGTGCCTCAGTGATAACTACAAACTTCGAGCGTTATCAGTCCTGGAAGCAGACACTGTCCGCAAAAACATGCAATTAGTTTCAGAAAGTGCAGTTACTTAGAGGAGACTTAGCTGAAAGTAAAAATCACTGAAAGGAAAATCGGCCTGGTTTAGGCCAAACCAGGACAATAATACATACCATGAATTGTTGCTGGAGGACATAACTGTGCCTTGGTTAACTGGCAGAGCTAGTTAGAAAATAACACAATTTGACTGCAGTTTCCCCATCTAGTACATGTATTTATTGAGCAAGTTTACAGCAGATGAGTGTCACATTCTGACACTCCTCCTTGTATTAACATGAAAAAATAGGGCTCTTAGCTGGGCCTTGTTAGCAGTACTTTTGTATGCATTAACCTAATGGGCGGCTGGAGCAGAGCAGCCAAAGACAAATATCAGTGAGGAGACTCATTGTGATTTCCTCTAGTACTTAATATTTTTGTGGATCTCCTAAAAGTCAGATGAATGTTTTAAAATCCTATGAAATCTGAAACTTTTGCTTTCCCAGGTGTTGCTGCCAGAAGTTATTTTCCCAGTTTTAGAACAATCACGAATCCCAGAGCTTTGATAGACTGACCAAGGAGGACAAATTTTATTAAAGCAAAGACATAGTCTCGCATTTGTAATTGTAAACCCAGATATGACAGGTGAGTCCAAATACAGATGCACTGCCCTGTACTTTTTTTTTAACTCCTCTCTCTGTCTTTCAAAATTCCTTATTTCAGTAATTTTTTTGATTTGTCACATTATTTGATTCAAGAATATTTAATTAATAAAAAATAAATAAGGGTGTAGGTTTTGTCTGTATTCTTGTATATTTCACGAAGTATAACTTTACAGTGTTCCTACCTCTGTTAAAATGTACACCATCATAACAGTAATACTGCATAGTTGTTTAGTTACCTAAG